>NC_090927.1:766955967-768205967 GCF_040938575.1 Ambystoma mexicanum | reverse complement strand
CTTTAGGGCCTACTATTTGGCAGCCCAGACGAGTTATCCGGCACTGGCAAAAGAGGGATTGGGGAAAGATGTGGAGGCCAAGCAGTAGAAGGGGAAAGCTTGGAAAGGATTGTTTGGAAACCCAAAGCGGACAGACCTCCCCAAATGTACAGCAGAACCATCCTTTCACTGTTGGGAGAATCATGGGATGAGGTCACGAGACGGGCACATATCACCTCCTACCCATCCCCATTCACGCCGATATTCGACAACCCACAATTCACCTCGGGACACAAAACATCCACTTTCATCACTTGGCAGCAGGGGGGAATGCCTAAAGATTAGAGACATGATCGAGGGGAACCAGGGCAAACAATTCAACCAATGTAAGTCAGACTTCGCCCTGGGGGAGACGGAGAGATAGTGTTACGTTCAATTGAGGCACTGGTTACTCCACCCCACCATGAAACAAGCAGAGACACACCAACTAACCCCCTTCGAAAAATACTTGAACACTGAGCCCGGGGACAGGTGGGTGGTGGCGTTCATATACGCGCAATTAAAAGCGGGCGAAGATCTGCCCCAAAGGCCATATATGAAAAGATGGGAGGCATCCACTGAGCAAACAATAGAAGAGACAGAGTGGTCAAAATTATGGGCATACATTCCCAAACTTATGAGATCCCTCCAAATACGGTAGATCTGGGTTAAAATGCTTGTTCAGTGGCACTTAACACCAATAAGACTCCACAAAATGTACCCGGGTGAATCAAAACACTGTTGGAGAGACTGTGGTGGAGAAGGAATGTGGCGCCCCATATGGTGGGAGTGTCCCAAACTAGATGGATACTGGGGGGCATACAACAGGCAATAGAGCAGGTTCTGGGAGTGAAGGGCAGCGGAAATAGAGGCCTGCCACTGATTGGCCTCTGCCGGTCTCTGGAGGAACTTACATCGAAACCGGACCGCAGGCTCTATGTCATCATGATGACGGCGGGCGCACTGGCACAAAAATGGAAGTCCAAAGACCCCCCACCGGAACATGAATGGGTGACGAAACTCTGGAACTTTTCAGCCCTGGAGTGGCTCATCTACTCCCTCCAGGGGGAACCCAGGAAGTTTTGCACAGACTGGTCGAGGTTAATTGAATTTCTACAGGAGGGGGTGAGGGGAGCATGGTGCCCAAGGAAAATGCACCTCCTGGGCATAGTGGAATAGCTCCTGAAGGAGCTAGAGCAAGGGAGACATCCCTGAGGATGGAGCAGAAGAGTGCTACTAAGTATGGACCCCTGACATTAAGAAGACCTCCAAGGCAGAGAGGAGCTCTGTCCCCCAACCATCATCAGGTAACGGTAGGGGGACTACTGTTGCACCAAGGCCTCACTGCCAGTTGCACTGGAACAAGGACCCTGTTCAATGGAGGTGAGGGATCCCCTGTAGATGCCAGCTAAATTCCCTGGAGTGGGAGTAGAGAACAGAAGGAAACACCTTATCCCTGAAACCCCTCAACTGGGTTTTCCAGCATCAACAGAACCAAGGATGCATCCACTATTTCTCCCTGCATCTCCAAACCTCCTCAATGCTAGTTTGAGTACCTTCAACGCTGTCGAAGCTGCCTCAGGGGAACCACCACATTCATCTTTGGCGTTGATGCTTAACTTCCAACACTGAGTTGCTTGACGATGATGCCAAAGTTACACCATCGCCACATCCCTGACACTCATGGTCCTTGGGAGACTGGTTCCTTTCAATGCACCCAGTACTGAAAGAAGCCCAGTGATTTCTGTACAATTCTAACATGGAAGGTCTGCATGATTTGTGAATCTTCAGTGCTAGTTCCTTTACCATGCCCATTCTCAAACACGCCTTTAGTTACCTATCTAAACCATCTTCTGGAATTGCTGTATTGTTCATAGATGAAGAGAAGGGTGGCTAGTTAGTGACAGCCAAACTGGGAGAATGATGGGTTCTAATGAATTCATTGCTTGGAGAAGCAGAAACCAAGACAACGTGGTCCAAGAGGGACAGATTAGACTCAAGTTGGCAGATTCTTTGTCTGATTTCCTGAGCAGGCAATGGAGAAGTGGGATAGGTGGGAAGGCATAAATAACGTTCCCTTTCCGTGGAGCTCAGATTCCATCCACTATTTGGACCCTGATGCCAGGTGGGTGTTTGGCACATGGGGCAGCAGGGAACTTTCAACTGTGGTGAAGAGATCCATTGTTGGGAGACTTCATTGTTCCACAATCAATTGGAAGATTTCTGGGTAAAACTAGAAGTCCACTCATGAGGGAAATTCTGAGCTCAGCAAGTCCAATTTCTATTTCATCTTGTCTGATAAGTAGGCTGCTTTGAAATACTGTAACTGTCCTTCTGCCCAGCAGAACATGTGATCAGACTTCTTGCTGAGAGACTAGCAGTTAATTCCGTCTTGCCTCTTCATATATGCTTAGGCCACTTGGTTGCCGATTATTGCCAGGACCCATTTTAATTTTCCCCTCCCCTGATATTGGAAAAGGGTACATGGCTGAAGGTCACAGTGTGCTGTCTCCATTTTGATGGGCTGTGGCTTGAGTGGTCTGATCTTCCAAAGATGCCCCTCAACCATGACCACTAGCATAAGTTATCAGAAGAATTACCTCAGTCTCTGTAGGATAGATCAGGGGCAATGCACTCTCCTTAGAAACAAGACGATACGGAGCAACACAGGTTCAATTTCCTGGGTCTGCACTTAGAATCCTCTGGGTATTAGGTGCATTATAAATAATCAATTACAATTACGGTGACCCTCTTCAACAGGTTCTCATTGTCCCTCCATGAGGTCAGCCTCCACCTGATATCTGACATGACATGTATTTCTACCTCGTAGTCTCTTGTGGCCAGCTAAAAGTGTTCCAACAAATGCTGAACAAGGGGGGTTCAGTGAACCAGGATGTGCTGCTCTGTTATATCACTTCCATGTGTTGATGGTGCATTCTTAACCTTGAAATAGGCAGCAATGCTTTCCCTGGCCCCATTTGAAATCTCGCTCAAATAAGATGGAGATCGTGGGTTAGGGGCAAGAATGATTTCTTCCAATGGATATGAAAAACATGGTCAAGGAACACTGTGCATACCCTCCTCGTATAGTATTAGTGGATGCATTCTTCTCTTGATTGCACTCTGCTCAGCCAGTCGTCCAGGTAAAAAAGTATGGCAATTCCTTCTACAATGGGGGAAAGACTTTGGTAAGGACCTTGGGGGCTGATGCCAAAATGAAAGGCAGTTTTAGAAAATGTGTACACCTAAGCTGCAAAGGAGAATCAGAGATATTTCTCATGTTTCCATGATCGGAATGTGAAGGTATGTGTCCTCAAGAACCAGCAATGCTAACCAGTACCCTAGCAAGATGGTTGCAATCAGATGTTGAGGAGTTTCCATTCAATGTATTTGTTCAGCCTCTTCAAATCCAAGAATGACCTTTATTCATGCAACCGTTTCTTGACCAAGAATAAGAGCGAAAGGAATCCCAGCTTCTAAGGACCTCCTTGGTCTGGCACATTGGCATTCATCTGAAGACGCATCTGCATGAATTCTGGAACTCAGGGTAAGTTTTTCAGATTGTCCTTCGGTACTGCAGTGACAATACTTTTGCTCTCGAGAAGCAATTTGTAAAACTCCCTTGCACATAATTTCTCTAACACCTCCTGTACACAGGCATCCTTCATGTTTGTACATGAATTGGAAAAATGCAGAAGATGACCTCCCATCCTCAGAAAATTCCAATTTCACTAGACAGTCATGCTTTAGGAGTGGATGGATTCTGGGAAGGGGTCATGTGGAGAATTTCCAAGGACCAGAAGAACCTCTATCTCACCCATAAAAGGAAACCCCTGTGGACTGCGCTGAGGCATGGCTGAAACACTTTTCGCAGGAGGCTTTGAAGTGAAAGACTATCTACCTGTTGGAGAGGGAACGTGCTTCCATTTGTTAAATGATTTTTCTAGGAAAAAGGTTAAACGGTTGCCTGAACAGGTTTAATCCACAAAATGGCAACTTGATGAAAGCAGATATGTGTGAAGCTTCTGCTGTCTAATTGCACAGCCAAAGTCTCAAGAACTGCTTCCTGAAACTGAGCCTCTCATTTCAGCTTAGTGTTATTAATGTACTGAACCTGTCACTCCATAATCTTCAAAAGTAATGCAATGTCCGCATCTACTTCATAAGTGGTGTACAGAGCTTGGAGTCCAGGCGGAGGGTCTGCACTGCTTAGCCACAGTAGGATCCTGCTCTTATAATGAGATCGATGACTGAATATGTTCTCTTTGATGCCCTAAACTTCTTATCCACTATGTCCATTGGAGTTTCCTTAATTGGTCAGAAGCTCTGTTGAGATATTGGATCCCAGAGTTAAATATCTAGCTTGACTTTCCCATTGCACTTAGAGTTAAATCCCATCATGCAAAACTATTTGAATAGATATCACAGGAATATTTGGTCACATCTTCAATATCCTTATGAAATAAAAAAAGATATGGAAGGGAGGTATTTGAACTGCCCCAACTGCTCCTTTATGGCTGGAGGAGGGGCTGAGGGAAAATGTAAGTGCTGCTCATGTGCTCCAAAACCATCTTGAAGTCTTCCCTCTGGATGTATGTTCCCACTAACTTTGCCTTTTCTTCAATCATGGTGCCTTCTGCCATCAGGGATTCTTCATCTCTAGATTCCCCCTCCCATTTTTCCTCTTCTTCAATGGGGGTTTCTTGCAGCTACTTCACTACAGTGACCTGGAAAAGTATAGGTTGTATCGAAGCCATAATCACCTTAATGGCATCTGCTACTGAGGTTTACACCAATAGGACAATCTCGGTCATCATCTAAGAGACCTGGAGGACCTCATTTTATGGTGGCAATGTCTAAGTCTGGATTTCATAGGGAAAGCAGATCTGGAAGATTGAAAAGTAGCTGAGACATGCTTTCTCTTTTCAGACACCTTCTTGCGCACCATATATATCTGTAAAAGTCAAAATGTGTCTATGTGTTTGTGGGTTTGTGGCTTGGCAAAGCGTTGTTCCTTATACAATTCCACACCGTTTCACCAATCTGCACCAAATTTTGCATAGTCACCTGTTTGGACCCTCCAGACAATACTTGCTACATGACATCCGGACACCCCATCCCGTTCCCCAGATTTCAGCACAAGTCAAAATGTGTTGGTGAGTTTGTGGCTTGGTGAAGTGTTGTTCCTTATGCAATTCCACACCGTTTCACCAACCTGCACCAAATTTTGCATAGTCAACTGTTTGGACTCTCCAGACAATACTTGCTACATGACATCTGGACACCCCACCCCGTTCCCCAGATTTCAGCACAAGTCAAAATGTGTTGGTGAGTTTGTGGCTTGGCGAAGTGTTGTTCCTTATGCAATTCCACACAGTTTCACCAATCTGCACCAAATTTTGCATACTTACCTGCTAGGACCCTCCAACATTAATGGCTACATGGCGGAGTCTGGGCAGCAGAGTCTATTGGAGTGCCTGGGATCATTGTTGTGCCTCGTGGAAACTGCTTTGTGTTCAAGGAGTCCAGTCCTCTTTCTGTGAGAACTGTTATAATCCCTGCATATCCACGGAGTCTGGGCACCAGAGTCTATTGGAGTCTTTTGGGCTCTTGTGGGCTCGTGGTCCTGGGGCTCCGTGGCTGCTCTGCTGCCCTTTTTGTGAAGGACTCGAGAGGTACACTGGATCAGCTGGGACCCGCGTGGGAAAGAAGGGGGCTGCGTGGACCGAAACTCCCCCCTCGGACTTTACCGAGGTGGAAGGCGCAGGCCCATCGTAGGACTACTGCTGCGGACGTAGAGGATGTTAATTGTATCAAAACTATGGGTAAGAAAGTGCCTGAATTAACTGTGTTGACTTTGCGAGCGGGAGACTGCGAGGATACTCCTTTTGATCCCGCCCGCATTTGGCACATTGTTACCGGATCCTACCTTCCATCTCCCGATCCAGCCTTGTGCCATTACAATTGCAATAACGCTTCTGAGGGCAAACAGCCAGCGCTGGACGAGTGTACGGGAGATTGTGAGAGTTTCCTTTTGAATCCCTTTGTTACTGCTCCTTAGTCCTCGGTTCTTATTATCTATTCCCATTTAACAGCCCAGCGTCTTTAAACCTTTCAACGACTGTCCTTGAAGTTGCCACAAGAATCGGAAACAGTGAGAGTGCGACTACGAGGTCTTTTCTTTGATCTCGCCCACATTCTGTTCCCCAGTAGCTGAATTTCTGGGGCTTAACCATTAATTTGCAACTATTGATCACACCCGTCACATTTTAAAGTAAGGCTTCATTGTGCGTAAAGGAGACGATGCGGTCTTGTGTGTTTTGAAGTCAGTTTCGGGTACAGCGACCCAATTTTGAACATGGCTTTAAGATATAATTTAAGAAGTGGCCCCGCAGCAAGTGCTGGCATGGGTTTGGAGTGGGAAGAATCACCCATTCGCAGAACGATGTTGCAAGTGGACGGAGACAGCCAGATATTCCAACAGAGTGTGCCGCTGGGCAGACAGTCCATGCTCAGCAGGGCTCAAGTCGAGGGGACACATGGGGGCGGAGTCCACCTACTTTATTCAGAAGGTGGTGAAGAGGGAAAATGGGAGAATCCCTTCCCCCGATTCCCATCCAAACCATGGCCCAGGACGTCACAACCCCAACACCCCCGCAAGAGGAATTCGACCCACTCACTGCCGCACCAGACGTCAAGATCCACTGTGGCCACGCCCCACACGGCCAGGGAGCCTGCCCGTTAATTAAACCACGTGCGGGAACCTCAGGTGGAACTGACATCGACCATATGGATCAACTCAATTAGACAGTAACCACAAAATACCACCATCGTTAGAGATGCCATGACGACATAGCCAACAGGCAAGAACACACGTGCCACCATGCACATTGGTCACCCACACACCAACCTACACGAAGAACATACTCAGTGCTATGACATAGAGAACCACTTACACCCACGTGTGCATCGTTTTTATGTTTCACATAGGCCACATACAGCACTGCAGAAACGCAAGATGCCAGAAGAGCATGTGTACATGCTTGCAGATGCTTCCTCGCCACTAAAACCATGAAGATGTAACCTTACATATTTACTAATGCATATGACACCCTGTTGCCCCTCACGACTCCCATATTATGGGCCATGTACCGCCACCCATAAGCCAGGCCAAGGTAGGCGGCAAAGCAAGAGTCCCCAGGCCGAAGCCTCTCAGACAAAACTGCAAGGCGCTGATCACGCAGAACGAGCCCCGACGAGAGCCCACAGCCAAGGCTGTGATGTTGCAATCTACATGCCGCGCCCCCCTCGCCAAGGTGCCACTGCTAAACGCTCCTCAGAAATACAAATCAAATGCTCATAATTCTGCTCCAGCCACGGTCTCACAACACGTGACCGAGCCAACCTGATACAATGCCAAGCCCTGGGGTCTCACGTCTGGGACACAGTCTGCAACAATGAAGTGACAAATTGGACACCTACAGCGATGGGAAAGACATGCACATTAGCAAATAGTCAGACCTGTCCATTATCCGCCACTGACACATAGTCACACTTTGTTGCCAGCACCAGGTACACCGCGAACTGGGAACAACGATGGTCCCAGGCTTGGAGGTTCGCGGATGAACCAATCAGAATACGAGGGGCACACCATTACGCCACTATAGTCTAGCCAATCACTAATTGTCCCCTTATAGCAACTTTCATGTAACAATTGTTAGGGACAGCCCAAGCGTACCACCTGACCCTCTCTCCTCCACTAACCATCTCTTCTATATGTGTCCATACTGACCCTACCACTCGGGGAGCCAACCCGAGGTGGCGTTAGGTTTTGGGGCCAGCTTTCCTAGGTGATGCACGTAGCCGCGTCATACGGCTAGAAAAAGGGCCTGCGGGCCCACCATGAGCGAGAGGTCTCTCGGATGCCCATGACCTGTGAGCCCGTCCCTGCTTGTTTCATGTAATAAACAGCAGTAACTCCTTGCTCTTGTGTGTGCCTCATACTGTGTTGGGATGCGGGAGGAGTTGGGGGCTCCCCAACCCTGGAGGTCCGCGGATGGCCCTGCCGGCCCCCGGGAATTACCCCGACAGTTGGACTGCTGAGATCTGCTAAGATTGAGCGAGATGACAGCGAGGCCGCTTGCGTCAAGGTGGCCTGGCAACACGCCCCCCTCCGCCGTTGCCTCCTTTGGAGGACTACATAACCATTGCGGTACTGCGAGACGACCGGACAGCGCAATCCGGAGATTGGCCGTCGGGAGCCGAGTTGAGAAGTATCCGCCCGTGGTTGGTGAGTGTCCAGACGTGGTCCAGACAAGGGGAGGAGGCAAGCTGATTGGGAGGGGTGTCCGCAGTCGAGAGGCACCGGCAGGCAAGAGCTCGATGTGAGTATGGCACACACAACAAGCAATGCAATATTGTGCGGGAGGGGAGAGGAAATGAGGAAATGTAATTTGGGAGGAGGGTGGTTGTTAAAGGGTGTTCAGGAGAGATCTTTGTCAATTAAGCGGTGACTAGTGTGTAAGTTGTAGCAGGGATTGGCACAAGGGCCGTCCCTTCCAGTGCTACAGAGCAGACTGGGAGGAGCTTTAAACATCCACGTACGATTGTCGGATCGCGCTGTTTGGTCTAGATCGTGGACACCTGTATAAGTGGGTGTGGCATTCCTACGAGTTGGCGTTGTAGGTCAACAAATATATAAAGATTCCTATTGATTGAGTGTTTTAGCTCTGTGAATAGATGACGTATTCCCGCAGGAGGTAGCTAGATTGTTTCTCGGTGCAGAAGACAGTTGGCTGGTTAAGCTCCCCTAGAGAGGGTGCGTATCACACGCGAGGCGACGCAGTGTGTGCAGCACGATTGTAATAACGAAGTAATTGATGAATACTCCACTCCAGATGCGGTGGGAAGACAGCTGTGGGGGAAACGGGCAACAAGATTGTCAAATGCGGCACGCATTGATTATTTGCTGAAATTGTACGTACCGTTAAAACTTCTTGTAGTGGTTGGTGACGTCGCCCATAGGACTTGCATAGGACACCACAGTCTTTTTCTTTTCCTCCAGGAGTAAAGGGGAGCAGGGACCCACGGTGAGGAAGGGGTGAAGGGGGAGAGGCAGCCGCGCACAGAGAACGCCGGCACGTGCTCTACAACTGGGGCGGCACAGGGAGGTGGTGCGGCCGGTGGGGGGGGGTGCTTAAAGCCCGCCTCACAGGGCATGAAGCCGCAGGGGGCTCCGTGTACCAGGGGTCGAAGGGGGCCCTAGCTCCAGAAGGAGATGCACAAAAGACAGAGACATTGTTGTAAAGATCGGGAGGGCGGTGGCATTGAGCATGAGTGATTGCAATAGAAAAATTGCTTTTCTTGCAGTGGAAAGTCAGAAGACCCCAATTTACGGGGCCAGGTAACGGTGGTATTAAGAAAGTGAAGTTATAAAATATCTGCATACTACGGGATAGGGGCAGGAGCAGGGCTGGGGCTAAGGGCCACCGTCTTAACAACACCACTCCAGCACATCTGCGCAACACTAATACCACACAGAGATAAAATAGTAAAGTACAGTACTGAATGAACACAAGGTACAGACAACAAAATAAGGATACCATGGCCGCCCAATGGCAGTTTTGATATGTGCACACAACACTCGCTGTTAGCATAGCTACATAACAAATACAAGGGGAAGAAACTAGCAGGTCATTTGGAAGTTTTCGACCTCTGGAAAATGTTCCAGGGGTGCGCACCCGGGGTACCAGGGATGTTCACCGTGCAGGGAGTAAAGAGGAAAAGGTGAGCGGAGAGGGCGGATGCAAAGCACCCCAGACTACACCAAGTACTGAGGAGAGCGAGGGAGAATCAGAAGTATCATTCACAGTTGCAGAAGTAAAAAAGGAAGGTGAAGGAGAGACGCCCATAACTAAAGAAGTGATGAAGGAGGCAGAAGGGCTGTAGCCAATGAGAGAATTGAGAGAAGCTACCCGATCGCCATTAACGGCTGCTGAGGGATATTCTAACCCTGCATACAGCCCACCACCATACGTACCAGCAGACAGCTAACAAAAAGGGGTGGGTGCCAGGAGTTCAGCAAAGACAAAACAAACACAGGTAAGCACTGCGGGCGGGAAAAGGGCACCATTCCACTTAGCAAGTATAGGAGCAGATGAATGGATAGCAGTACAGGTGCTGCTAAAGCTTCGAGGGACATAAACAGGGAAGAGGAAGAGACAGTAAAGAAGGTAAGTAAAGAAGAGGTAGAATACACACAGAAAGCGAGCGAGGTAAGTATAGAGGAGGAAGGAAGAATGACACAGGAGGAAGAGGAGATGTTAGAGGTAAGACTAGCGGAATTGAGGGAAGCATGGAGCACGCTGATCAAACAGTTCGGGCAGGAAGAGCGGGAAAGGAAGGAGAGAAGGAAGGAAAGCAAAGGGGACAAGGTGGGGTTAAAACAGCAAGAGGAAGAACAGAGGAAACAAGAAGGGCCATCGCAGAAAGGGTGGCATGCATGGAGCAGCGGGAGGTTAGGAGAAGAGAGGAGGAATGAGAAGAAAATGACAGAGAAATAGGACTGTGGAAGAAAAAGATTATATCAGAAAGCGCACGAAAATATGAAGAGGGCAAGGTTATAGAGAGTATACTGGCAAAGGAGGGCGAAATATGGGGCAACAAAGAGGAAGGACAAAGTATATTAGAACAGGTAAGTGACACAATAATGAATGAGCTTTGCAGAGCACGAAAGGAACTAGGTGGTGGAGTGGGCAAGCAAAACAATACATCACAAGGAGAAATGTGCAAGGAACGCGGTGCCAAAACGTACGCGTGTAGCAATAAAGAGGAAGCTACGTACACTTGTAGCAATAAGAAGGTAACAACAACACAGCAGGAGGAGGGCACGGAGAAGAAAGGTGAGTACACAGACATAGACTTAGGGACTGTCACAGTGGGAGGAAAATGCCCAAGCACAGGATTGACATTTTCAGATGGATTCTGCAGTGAGGAGGAGAAGGGATCGTGTGCAGGACGGAGTGATGGAAGCAGGGAGGGATTAAGCAAATTATACATAACACGCACAGACTGCGGGTCATTGTGGGAATGCGAGATGCAGGAAGAAGAAGACACAGGGAAGGAAACAAAAAGGCAACTAAGAGAAAGAACGCCACGGCCACTGACACCGCCAGCGCAGTTTACGCCATATGTTAGCAGACTCAGAGACCTCCCAGGACGCAGGATGGAAGAATTAGCTGATACATACAGGAAGAGTAAAATGGGCGAACACAGGAGGAGCAAGAGCATAAGGGTTGATAGAGTAACACAACACATTACTGACTTCATTGAAGAACTTTCTGACATGGAAGAGGACAGCAAATACTCACACACCTCCAGGCACAAACAAACACCAGGGGAAGTGAAAGAGTACACTCTAATGCCATTACTAGAGAGAGGGGGAGCACGGCCACAATATGTCCCATGGAAACATGCAGATAAGGAAAACATTAAATGCAGACTCCCATCCCTGAGTGGAGGGGCCGGGAAATGGCTATATGAAATGGAAAAACACACTGCAGGGCAAAAACTAGCGCTGGGTGACATAAAGGGGTTATTAATATCAATATTGGGTGACGCTGCAGATGACATTTGAAGAGGGCAGGATTCCCAGGGGTAACTACAAGCGACACATTACCTGATGGGGCACCATTCGCGAATTGTAGACACGCGCTATGGCAGGCACTGAGGGTGCAGTGCCCAGACACTTCAGACATAGGAGCAATAACGTCACGCAAAATGCGTGAGAGTGAAGATCATGTTGATTACATCCAGGAGATTCAAGAGAAGTGGCGCCTGGAAACACTCGCAATTTTTTATCACATACTGATCCAAGGGCTCCCAGAACCAGTGCAGAGACAATTAAAGAAATTAGTCCGGATGGAAGCAAAGGCATGGCCCGAGATACAGCTGATAATAGTACACCATTGTAGGCTATGGTAAGAAAAGATGAAACAGAAAGAGGAAGACAGAAAGACAGAGGAAGCGAAATTGGTCCAAAAGAAACTGTCCAAATATGCCATGGAAGGTGCACTGATAACAGGCCCACACCGAGGCCACACCGACACCAGACAATACACAACAACAAACAGCATTACTACAGCAAGCACAAATGACAACACAACAAATGCCACCATACACAGCACAATACGCACCACAGATGGGAGGTGGATACCTTCAAATGGGTAACGGATACACAAACAACTACCGGGGGAGGGGTTGGCACACGAGAGGGAGGGGGTTTGGCCCAGCAGCACCACTACAAGGGGGGTTGCGGGGGCCGAACACATATGGACAACAGGGATATTCAGACAACACGGGAGGGTACCCATGGCAAGCACGGGAGCCACCAACGTGTTGGACATGTGGGCTGGTAGGACACATGTCACGCACATGCAGAGCAAGACAAGCACAGGCAGGCTGGGAGGAACAAGGGCAACAGGGTTACAATGAGGGACAACAATTATACCAACAGCAGCAAGTACCTCCTCTAATACAGCAGCAAGTGCCACCCCTCATACAACAGCAAGTACCACTACCACATCCTCAGCAACAATTACAAGCATACACAACACAACAACGGCAAGTACAGTACCAACAACTACAACAACAAGCACAACAGCAAGTGGCTACAGCACAACGTCCAGACAGCACAACAGCTCACACAAATACAGGACGACAAATCACTACCCGCGGACACACAGATACAACAGACACAATTGGGGAGGGTGACGATACTAGGTCACAACCCATACAAAGGGAGTGGACAATCACTGTACCCACAATAGGACAGCCCACAGATGTCTTTGATGTGTCCCATCCTATCGGTAACACCTAACCCTGTGGAGGAACCACGCGTAAAGGTGGCGATAGGTGACAAAACATTTTCATTCCTAGTTGACAGAGGGGCCACTAGGTCCTGCATCAGGGAAGGGAAGTTCAATTTGTCAGACAAAGCTATGCACACTCAAGGATTCTCTGGGGCTCGAGGGCTGGTTCAATTTACTGATACCATCTCCTTATCTGTTGGAGATCACAACATGTCCCTACTACTGCACTGCTATACTCAAAGCAATCACCAGTAATCATACTAGGGTGAGACATTATGAGCAGGTTGAACATGACTATATTCTTTACTGACAAAGGAATAGTGTCCTCCACACCAGGCATCAACATGCTCACAGCACGACACATACTTCAGGCTTACTGTGGCAAGACAGTAGCGAGGGCAGAGCCAGTAGATGGGGACCTCTTCCAATATTGGACGGACATGGCACTAGCATGGTTGCCAGGAATTGAGGGCAAAGTGTGGAGAAGACCAGCAGCTTACCTTTTCAGGCCAGAAACACCAACAAGTGAAAGGGAAAGGGCTATCATATCAGTGGATATAGAAAGCATTGCAGCAACCACAGACTACATAGCAGTTCACGCACAAGATGAGGAGGGAAAAGCATGGAGAGCAGTAATAGCACTGGCAAAAGGATTCAGGCTAACGCAGGTGTCAGATGATGAGCTATTTTCAGATGAAGCAGGAGATGGGGAGATGGTGTTCGAGATGATCGTCTACATTTGGCTAAGAGTGACATACAAGGAGGTAGCACAAAAAATGGCAATGGCACTAGAAGCACCAACCCCTACCCAGGTAACCTCCTACGAAGAAGATTTAGCAGCAGTACCCGCCTCTCTATGGACCACTAGTCCATATGACATAGGCTGCATAAAGAGCATTGGAGGAGTAAAAATAAAGTTAAAGAAAGGTGCAATGCTGGCAAGAGTGAAACAGTACCCACTATCCAAAGAAGCTGATGAGGGGATCTATGAAACAATAAATGCCCTAGTGAATAGAGGAATACTGATACCATCAGAGGCACTGTGCAACACTGCGGTGTATCCTGTGCGCAAGGCGAAGGGAGGGTCCTGGCATTTCATACAAGATCTTAGGCCCCTCAACCACATTGTAGAGGCAGAGTACCCAATACCAGACAACCCAGCAACAATACGTGTGGAATACCAGCAGAGGCGTCATGATTTACTGTGATCGACCTCAAAAATGCTTTTTTCTCAATACCTCTACACCCTGATTCACAAGATTTAACAAGTTTCACATACCATAACACAAAGTGGAAACACACCAGATTACCACAAGGGTATTGCGAGTCACCATCCACCTTTAACAGAGTGATACAAATGGATCTAGGAAACAGAGAGATGGAGAGTATGGTGCTGCAATATGCAGATGACATCATCATCTGCAGCACCAACGAGGAAAAGTGCAGAAGAGATTCTGTAAAGATGCTCACAGTGCTGGCTGAGAAAGGATACAAAGTTGACAAGGGGAAGCTGCAGTACTGTCAAGAACAGGTGCTCTATATCAGGCAGATCATTTCACAAAAGGGAAGGAACATTGCACCACAAACGGCACAAGCAATAACGAAAACACCACAGACAATCAGAGAACTGCAGCAATATTTGGGCCTCTGCAACTACTGCAGGGCATGGGTCTTTAACTACAGCTCATACATAGGACCATTGCTCGAGGCCCTTAGAGAAGCACAGAGGGGGAAAAGAATATGGGATGGACAAGAGAGATGACAGAGGCATTTGATGAATTAAAACACGCCATTTCAACTGCACCAGTACTAGCCGCACCCAACTATGAAGAGCAATTCTACATATTCTCACACTGTGATATTGCAGTAATGAAAGCAGTGCTGACACAAAAAAACAAGCATGGCACACAAGCCAGTGGAATTTTACTGTGGCCATTTGGACCCTGTGATGATGAGTCATTTCCCGTGCGAGCAGAGCCTAGCCGCAGCAGCATTTACAGTAGAAAAATCCTCCTCAATAACAATGGGATGCCCCACCATGCTATACGTGGAGCACGCCCTTTTTGCAATAGTGAACAAGCCAAAATCCACATTAGCCACTCAAAAGCTACAGGTCACGAGATCATACTCTCGAGACCAGAGCTGCAAATAGTAAGATGCAGCAACGTTAAACCAGCCCGATTTATAGCAGAAGAAGTGGAAGATGGAGAGAACGCACATGACTGCACACAGGCAATTGAAATTTACTTGAGTACCAGGAGAGTGGAAGAAAATGCCCTAGAGGGGGGAGAGATAATGTACATTGATGGGTCATCAACAATTGATCAGAGCGATGGGATAAGAAGGACAGGAGCAGCAGTCGTACGAAATGCTTACAATTACCACAACACTACTCTGCGCAAGCAGCAGAGCTAGTAGCAGTCATTTTGGCCTTAGAAGAAAGCAATGAGAAAAGAGTAACTATATGCTCAGACAGTGCATATGTTACATCAACCGTACACTCAGGACTAATAAAATGGCAAAGGAGAGGGTTTAGGAGAGCAGACGGTACACCGGTACAACACGCCCCTTCATTGGCTGAACTAATTGAGGTAATTGAGTATCCAAAAGAGGTAGCATTGGTAAAATAAAATGCCAGGCCCACACTAACGGGATGACCCAATATCAAGAGGTAACGGAACAGCAGATGCACATGCAAAATATGCTGCATATTTTGGCGAAACATGGACCCTCCCAGAAAAACAAAAAGATAAGGGGGGTGGAGGGTTAGACAGATGTTGATGAAGGATGGGTACACACACATCCCAGAGGCACAGATCATGGAATTACAGGCAGCAGCACCAATGGCAAAAAACGAACTATGGCTTAAAAGAGGGTGCACCATGTCCCCCACAGATGCATTATGGCGACAGAATAATACTGGGAAAGTTGTGATACCCCTGGCCCTATTGAAAACAGCCCTGACCCAACTATACTGTCCCACGCATACAGGGAAAGAAGTCATTGCTGCACACATAAAAGAATAATGGTTCTGTCCAGAGCTAAACTCACATGTTGCAAACTTCATTGCAACTGCCTCACATGCCAACAATGTACGGCCGGTCACACACTGCAAGTGATCAAAGGTGCAATACCCCGTCCTGAAGTACCCTTCCTGCACCCACACATTGACTATGTTGACATGATCAATGTATGTCAGGGTTACAGATACATGATTGTAGTAGTGTGCCCATTTTCAAGGTGGATCGAGGCTGGTCCCTGCTCCCACGCAGATGCGTTCAGAGCAGCCAAACTCCTAGTAAGGGAGGTGTTCCCAAGGTGGGGGGTATGCGAAGTGCTGCGGTCAGACAATGGCCCACACTTTGCCAATGAACTGTTCCTGCACATAACTGGGAATCAAACATAAGTTTGCATGTGCGTTTCACCCGCAAGCAAATGGCATCTGTGAACGCCTCAACGGCCTCCTAAAAGAAGAGATAGCAAAAATCCAACAAACAACTAAAAAGAGTTGGCTATACTGCCTCCCTTTAGCCTTATTTGAGTTGAGAAATAGGCCAGGGTCGGATCACCACCTCACACCCCACAAGGTGGTGACAGGACATCAAATGCACCTCCCACTCACGCCAACATCAAGGGCAACAACTGATTGCCATGCCACAAGTACTGTTTTTGGTGAAGAAATGCATGAGTATGTCTCTTCCTTGGTTACTAGTGCTGCTTTTATCTCTAAACAGATCGAACGGATACGGGGCGGGTCGAAGAACAATCAACAAGGAGAAGCAACCAACGAGGAACAAGAACCAGCACAGTGGACAGTAAAAATGGGAGACCAGGTTTTACTTAAGAACTTCCTCCGTACGTGGAATAAAGCCAGATTCATAGGTCCGTACATGGTGGACAAGGTAGCCCCTAGAGCTGTTAGTCTCAAGGGAAAAGACGGACCCACATCCACGACATCAAGCCCTACAAAGCACAGAGCTACCCTCACCTCAGCAAAGGGGCCAACGCTTCAGAAACAATTGATAAAAATAAAGACACAGTACAGACACCAAATACTGCAAAGAACATAAACAACCAACCACCCATAACCCACCCTATGTTCATGAGATCCCAGGCAAAATAAGAAAACTGAGTGAAAACGAACACCCACCAGCTCCACCAACTACCACATAATGAAGAACATTGTCTAACAAGCTGCAATATACACCACACTGTGTAGACACGTGCATGCTTTCTTCTTTTTGTCTCGCACATGCAGGTATTGCGCATTACTGTTGTATATGTAATGAAAAGAGAAGGGAATATACGTCATTAAAGCATACATCATTGCCCAGGGGTAAATGCTGCCCGCGGACAACAACACCCCTGAAGCACTGTCACACCAGTTTGTCTACGTTATAAAAAGACCTAAACACTTAAAGAGAAGAAAAATATGTGTGTATTATAACGTGTTCCTTATGATAATAGTTCAATCATTCCCACATCTCCACGCAGCATTACCCACCCTAAGAGATAGGATGGTAAGGAAAGCGTGGGAACAGCTTTTCGCCAGGGCATTGAACGATTACTTGGTAAGCAGGGCTTGACTAAAAGATACTAACAAAATAACGCATATTCTGAGAGATTTTCAGACGGGCATCTATATCATCTAAAAATGAAGTAGCTGCAAGACTGCAGTAAAGTTAAGAGAGATTTGCCAGTGGTATTAGCAACTGTAATAAAAATGATAGAGGTATTTTTTTCCGCTGGTCTGATTACTGCCGCTGTCTGGCAGGCCTCCTATGCTTCTTATGTTATGGCATCTCCCTCTACTAACATCACCTCTACCATGGCTGCAACGAGCACGGCGTCAGGTGGTACAAGTAGTACGAAGCCCAACATAAAGAGAGATGATAAACGTAGTGTTTCTATTGTGTCCACATGGGGTGGACACATACTTTACAGAATCCGCACACGTCTCAAAAAATATGTGGTACAAGCACATGTCCAGAATTGGTAAAGGCACAACTGAGGACAACTGCTATGTGTGCCCGTTGATCCCATACACCATGAGCGCATCAAGAACATTCCTGGCAACTGAGGTACCTGCAACATCAGTGGAGTGCCTGGTATACTTGGCCTTATTCCAAACACGAGCGCGATTTCAAGGAAGAAAAGCAACACTAAGATGGAAATTAAGGTATACGTATCCCTATGAAGACAACTTTATCAAAACGCTACCTATGTATGACAACTACTGCCATCTGATGCAAGGACTCCAGTACATAACGGATGGACCCGACAAAGGAGACACAAAAGAGGTTACATTGAACTACCTACCATGCGAATAGCACTCAAAAGAAGTTGCTGGGAAAGACTACTGATATTAATATATGGCAATGTATACACTAAAGAAGGATGGGTGGACAGAGTTGTAGGAAGTAAAATGTTGACTTTGGCGAAGTCATCGGTGATGACAGTTCAAGAAGAGAACGACAAATGTTACAATGAATGGACAAGGAGTGCAGCACTGGTCACATGGTTAGATAAGGAGGAGGAACCAATAACAATACTTCCACTCACAGCACCAACAGTGTGTTATCAGCATGATGGAGAAGTTGACGTTGGGAGAAATGATGATCGCAAAAGAACAATAAAGATTCCTGAGGGGTTGCAGGAACAGCAGTTCTGATGGATTGTTATTGGGCCTGCAGAGCGAAGGCATACCACAGCTTGCCACCGTTGTGGAATGGAGTATGCACTATGGTACACATCAACGTCCCGTCCTTGGTAGTACCGCAAAAACACGTAACCTGGAGAACTTCCCTAAGATGGACGAAGGGAATAAAAGGAAGAAAAGGTCAGTAAAGATGGGAGGAAGCAAGCAATGCAACGACACGACCAGCCTGTCCAGAGTAAAAAGACACGGAGAACCACTGATGGGGAACTACCTGTGGGGAAGGTCAGAAACAGCTCTGAATGACATCCCACCAACGCACAGACTGTTTAGCAGAGCGGCGATGTTCTTTTCCTCCATCGTCCATCCAGGGGTGCAGGCATATGCAAATGCGAAGTGGCTCCAGATTACCAGATGGGAGCTAATGATGACAATAAACTCCACAGTTAATGGATTCAATGCGATAAAAGAAGAAGTGAGGGCAATAAGGATGGTAGCCCTACAGAACAGATATGTTCTGGACTTCCTGACAGCAATGGAAGGAGGTGTTTGCGCAAAAATTGGGAGCTCATGTTGCACGTTCATTCCTGCCAACGATGAGAACAACGGCACGCTTTCTGAGGCAGTATCACAGATGGCCACGATGCACGCCAAAATGGAAGAAAAAGCAAAGGGATTGAAGAAGGACAGTAGCTGGTTCTCTTACATCTGGTCCTGGATGCCATCTTGGCTCTCAGATGGTCTTAAGATTGTGTCAGGATGCATAATTTTAGGAATGTCCGTCCTGATGGGGATAAAGGTATGGAAGACAAGATCAACGCGTACTGCTGAAGAAATGATCAGCATGCACGTCCTAATGCCAGCTGAAGACGACCAACATACAGACATCATTATTAAGGAACGTGAACGGTTGCGCCAGCAGATAGCAGAAGCAGACTTGTATCCACCATCAGTAAAGGTCGAGAACACAAGGAAGAAAAGCTACGTTGGAAAGTGGGTTTATTGCAAACCCGGTGGCGAATGTGTTTATATGTACTGGTCATTCAAAGATCACGTGAATCAGTACGGACACTGGCAGGAATAACGAAGGTATGGAGAGTACGTGGAGACAAGAGAGTGGATCATTTTGTGGTCGACAAGTCGACCAGAGGGGGCACTGAAGAGGGAAAATGAGAGAATCCCTTCCCCCGATTCTCATCCAAACCATGGCCCAGGACGTCACGACCACAACACCCCCGCGAGAGGAATTCGACCAGCTCAAGGCCGCACCACAGGTCAAGATCCACTGTGGGCACGCCCCACACGGCCAGGGAGCCTGCCCGTTAATGAAACCACACGCGGGAACCTCAGGTGGAACTGACATCGACCATATGAATCAACGCGATTAGACAGTAACCACAAAATACCACCATGGTTAGAGATGCCATGATAACATAGCCAACAGGCAAGATCACACGTGCCACCATGCACATTGGTCACCCACACACCAACCTACACGAAGAACATACTCAGTGCTATGACATAGAGGACCACTTACACCCACGCGTGCATCGTTGTTATGTTTCACATAGGCCACCTACAGCACCGCAGAAACACAAGATGCCAGAAGAGCTTGTGTACATGCTTGCAGAAGCTTCCTCACCACTAAAACCATGAAGATGTAACCTTACATATTTACTTATGCATATGACACCCTGTTGCCCCTCGCGACCTCCATATTATGGACCATGTACCGCCAACCATCAGCCAGGCCAAGGTTGGCCGCAAAGCAAGAGTCCCCAGGCCAGAGTCTCTCAAACAAAACTGCAAGCTGCTGATCACGCAGAACGAGCCCCGACGAGAGCCCACAGCCAAGGCCGTGATGTTGCAATCTACATGCCGCGCTCCCCACGCCAAGGTTACACCTGCCACTACTAAACGCTCCTCAGAGCCGAAATACAAATCAAATGCTCATAATTCTGCTCCAGCCACGGTCTCACAAACACGTGACAGAGCCGACCTGATACGATGCCAAGCCCTACGAGACAGATAAGCGCTGTGGTCTCACGTCTGGGACACAGTCTGCAACAATGAAGTGACAAATTGGACGCCTACAGCGATGGGAAAGACATGCACATTAGCAAATAGTCAGACCTGTCAATTATCCGCCACTGACACATAGTCATACTTTGTTTCCAGCATCAAGTACACCGCGAGCTGGGAACAACGATGGTCCCAGGCTTGGGGGCTCGGGGATGAACCAATCAGAATATGAGGGGCACACCATGACGCCACTATGGTCTAGCCAATCACTAATTGTCCCCTTGTAGCAACTTTCATGTAACAATTGTTAGGGACGGCCCAAGCGTACCACCTGACCCTCTCTCCTCCACTAACCGTCTCTTCTATATGTGTCCATATTGACCCTACCACTCGGGGAGCCAACCCGAGGTGGCATTAGGTTTTGGGGTCAGTTTTCCTAGGTGACACACGTAGCCACGTCATACGGCTAGAAAAAGGGCCTGCAAGCCCACCATGAGCGAGAGGTCTCTTTGATGCCCATGACCTGTGAGCCCGTCCCTGCTTGTTTTGTGTAATAAACAGCAGTAACTCCTTGCTCTTGTGTGTGCCTCATACTCTGTTGGGATGCGGGAGGAGTTGGGGCCTCCCCAACCTCGGAGATCCGTGGACGGCCCTGCCGGCCCCCGGGAAATTACCCCGACAGTGGACCCAGTCCCCCCAGCTAAAATGAGAAACATTGAATGTCCTCTTTGAGTCTAAGCCAACCTCGGGGATCAAACCACAGTCAGGTTTGCAGGCCGTACACTTCACGGCTGCACTATAAAACCTGATGAAGAATTACAAACAACTTAAGGTGAAAGGTCCCATTTCGGTACAGCAAGTGCCATGGAAAACATTTGTATTGCTTCTTGGAGTTCAAAACATGCACACTTTTTAATGTTTTCAAAAGCACCATTAGAAGAAAATATCCTCCCCTAGTTTTGTGTGTGTGTGTGTTGATTTTATGAAAGGCAACTGCCATTCGTCCTGTGCAATTTGGGTGGTATGCAAAGCCAATTTAATGAAATGTGAAGATTTGACCTTGAAATGATATTTCTGGTGACATCACATCCCATTCGTTTGCTGATGAGTCCCCCCACTTTAATTTTTAGGACTTGACCCATGATGCTCAGACACAAATTCACGCCCTGGCTTTTTGAAGAGAAAGAATATACGCTAACTGCCACAAACATCAAGGGGAAAATAAACTAGTATTTTTCCAAACGGACAAATAGAAGTTTAAATGACCTCCCGCCAGCACCGAAGGTCATGCAGCAAGTGGCTGGGGGAAATAAGGATACTTCTGGGTGTAGTAGCATTTTAGCTCCTTCTTCTGACTTCCATCAAGAGATTGCCTCTTCTTCACTCATTCTAAATAACATTTCTCTTCCAGTAGCTTTGTTCAACTCAACAGAGGCGACTAGACAAGAATCTCTGACATCAGCACCCCTGTGCACTAAACCAAAAGAAGTGGGCCCTTCTGCACCTTAAGTCAAGAGCCCCGCGCAAGTGAAATTACACTGTCAGCGCTGAACTTTGTGTTAACCTCTTTAGTGAAGGTTTTTAAAAACATAAAAGGTGATGTGCGGACTCATACAGGGATACTTCTTGAAATGACTAAAGACATCAAGCAATTAGAGTTCAGAGTTGTTGGTCTTTCTAATGCAATCCCTGTCACATTGACGTCTCTGTCCGAACAAATGTCACTACAAAAAACGGATATATTGGATTTAAAAGCCTTATTGCAAGACCTAATTAAAGATGGGAAGGACTCTAAGGAAATTATTCAGTCTCTCCTTTATGAGAAGGAAGAAGGTAGTCAAACTTCAAAAGGCCAGAATGTTATGACAGAGGAGTCGGAATTACCTCCAGCTGACGACACCCCTCTTTCACAATCAGTACTAGAGGAATTTTATAGATTGGCTCAGGTAGTTGAGCTAAACTCACCATCTCCCTTGCCCTCTTTAAAAGATCCTTCAATGGAAGATAATAATCAGGCAGAAGTCATCGCAAGGCCCTCAGCTTCTTCCTCCACAGGTAAAGAAAATGAAGAACATGAAGGTAAAAAATTCTGAAAGCTCGGCCTTAAACGACTTCATCAAGAACTTATCTCTTCCTCCAGCTCTGTCCAAAATGGGTCAAACTGGGTGTCAGACTCTTCCTAACAGCACATTAAAGAAAGGGAGCAAAAAAAGGAAAGCACTTAATCTTAATCAGTCCCTGGAGAAGGAAGGACTGACAGTGTCAAAAATCACAATAGGAATCCAAACTAATCTCACCCAGGAAGAAGGAGAAGACGGTTCAAAGTCCCAGACAAAGGCAGCTGTGAAATCAATCAAATGGGGCCCTATTTTCCTCCCAAAACCAAAAGTGGAAAAAAGAAAGTAGTGCCTTCCTCAGGGTCTGGTCTGAAAATGGCGCCAATCTTCTCGAACTGTCTAAAGATGAATAAAGCTTTAATAGGAGACTCATCAGTTATGGTGCCAGTACTAGTCAGCATTCTCCAGGGCCAGCCTGATACACATTCTGCTTTATATTCAGCAAAGACCTCAGGGAATATAAGTCTTATAGACCCAATATGAGATACCCAAATACCTACGACGGAGGACAAAAGAATGGACCCAAAGACTAGTCAAGGAATCCTGGGTCCCTATGCAGTACCAAACCTATGGTTGACTTGCCACAAGCCAATATTAAATACAAGATTTCTGAATCGAGAACTTATCTTGTCAGTCATTAAAAAGATTCCTGATTTGTATCTGTTCCCAACGAGAGACATTGAATTTGTGACCTTCCCGGACCCTCAAGATGGTCAGCTGGTGGAAGTGGGCCTGGCATCAAAAATGGGGTGGGGGCTCTTCTCTCGGCAGCTGAATCACTTTCTAAACTGGGTTTGATTGTGCATGAATCCCAGGTGTTAAAAGAGGGTCAGGGTCCAAAGGACGGTACGAAAAATAGTGATGAACCCATGAGAAATGAAACACATCTGGGTGGTGCATTGGCCACGGGCAGGGGACCCCAAAGAGTGGGCGAGAACCCAGACCTGTGGTCAATATTACCAGAAATAATTACTCAGGTCTGTCAGAAACTGGGGGCAAGGCCGACCTTACTTTAGTTGCGAGCGGTTAAAGTTTGTAAGCTGGAACATACAAGACTCCAGCTCTTTTAGAAATCTAAAAACAATATCAGACATATTTGGGACATACGACTTAATCGGTTTTCAGGAAACATGACCTAGAAGGTTTTATATTGTTAACCGAACCAGCTTCCGCAATTGGTAAAGGAAGATCCAAGGGTGGGTTACTGTAAGCCTGTAATTCCCTTCTTTTTAGTGAAGGAAAAATAATACCATGCAAACAGGAGGGCATTCTGGCTGTTCAGCTAGAGACGGCGTCAAATGAGGGCAATAAACAACTGATAGCCATAAACCTATATTGGAATCCACTGAACTCATAGCTTACTGTTTTTTTGGAGGCTCTAGCAGATGTATTAACACACACTAAGACATTTTATCCAGATGCAAATATCCTGGTGGGGGGGCCTGAATTCACAATGCTTACAAAACAGTCCAAGGGGTCAGAGCCAAAAACCAAAGACCGTGAGCTCTAACAGGAAAAAGTGGGCATCCTTTTTCAATGAGTGGGACCTCAGGATGTTAAATGGGACCATGGAAGGGGACAATCCACTGAGTAGCACCTGGTTTCGAGGGGATTCACAATCAATTGGGATTATATTTTCTTGTCCCCTGGTCTATCTAAGAGATGTGATCATTTTAGCTTAGGTGAAGGTGCCACCAGTGATCACTGCCGATTAGAGGTGTTTATAGACTGGAGCTTCCAAAAAAAGGTTGATAAATGGTGTGGGACGGTGGTGGTCAATGCCCAGAAAAATCGCTTGATGAAATATAGGAATTATGGAATACATCTAAATGATATACTGTCATGGATGGATTACAAAGGGGAAATCAGGAACGACGTCGGAAACTTTAAGCCTTGTTGTTTCCATGGTTTTCTTTGGTACATTGACCGCCTTGGTTGCATGCCTTTGTTTGGCTCGGTACCGCATAAACACACCTTCGATGAATTGACTTGGTTGAAGAAGAGGGAGATGCGAGGTGAAATTGGTAGACTATGAAGGGAGATAGCTAATGAAGAGGTGTTATCAAGGGAGATCGGGTACATAAAAGGTGCATATAAGAACTGGTCCAAACATCATAAATCGAGTCGTCTACAAAAAGATGTGGCATCTATCCTTAGAGAACTAACAAGAAACAACACAAGACATTTTTGGGCCTTGTTAAATGAACAAGGGAAGGACCAATCCGCGGAACAGGCAAACTGTGTGGCGGAGGATATCTGGGTAGATTACCTTGGAAGTAAATATCTTGCGGTCAACGTGGGACATATAACATTCCCAGTGCCCCCTGGGAACTGACGATCAGAGAGGACATTATTATAGAGCTAATAAACAAATCTTCAGCGTCTAGAGCCGCGGGACCGAGTGGTCTGATTTATCAGGTGTTTAAAGGAAATCCAATATTGTGGGCTTGCATCCTGTGTATACTGTTCAAGGGTATCATAGAAGAAAGAATCATTGCATCATCATGGAAGTCAGCCATAATTATCCCCATTCATAAGAAGTGAGACCGGAAAAATCCTATTAACTATATACCCATAACTCCATTAGATGTCGAAAGCAAGATATTTGGCAGCATCATTTTAAGAGAATTAGACAAATGGGCCATAGCTAATGGGATACTTTCCAAAAAACAAACTGGGTTTCGGAGGGGTCAGGCCACTTCCCTTATCGGCATAATATTGGCCACTTTGACACATAATAAGCCTAAAACGACATCACCACGGTTATTTTGTGCCTTCATTGATCTGTCCAGTGCCTTCGACCTGGTCAACAGAGAACATCTGTGGTACAAATTGTCTCTAAGGAGGGGGCACCGATTTCATTGATAAATATTCTAATGGCTCTTCATGAATAACACTGTAAGGGAAAGGCTGAGTAATGAGGGTCACCTCTCTGAGAAGATATCGATCATGAGAGGGGTGAGACATGGTTGTATGATAGCCCCCTTTCTTTTTTTTAAACATGTTTTAAACCAAGGCAGGACAGGCTACAAATAAGATTGCATGACACCTTTGCTTGTATTTAATAGTTCCTTCAAGTCCATACTCCCCCCCCCTTCCCAATTCCCAACTCTGGTGCCCTGTCTCCCTCCCCCAGTTCTCTCAGGCCACAGCTCAGCCCGCTGTCCTGCCTCTTAAGTGGTCTCCTGATCCCTCAGAGCCCATCGGGTGTTGATCGGTTTGAATGTCAAGACAGGGAAGAGCTGGTCATAGTCCAGTACTGGGGCCCAGATGTTCTGAAAGCTATGCAGAACCCCCGCTCTTGCTGGGGTTACCTTTTCTGCGATCAGGATGTCCCAAAGTTTTCCCCACCAGTGAGCCATGCAGGGACCGTCCGGGGACTTCCAGAAACGGGCCAGCACAGTTTTGCCTGCGAGAAGGCATTGCGTTAATGGTTTCGCTCTGTTTCCGGAGCGGGGGTAGATCCCGGGGGTCGGGACACCCAGTAGGATGGTTTCGGATCCAATGGGAGGGCAGGCCCGGTAATCTGTTCGATAGTCAACAGGCACCTAACCCAGAATTGATGAATTTTGGGGCAGGTCCACCACATGTGAAAGAAGGAGTGGTGTAACCTGAGCGGGGGGTAGTACCATCGCAGCATGAGCTTGTATGCGCATTCCTTGTTGGTGACACAGGTGGATGAGGTGTGGGTGCGTGTCCAGATGTCTACCCAAGTTTGATCGTCAATTGGGTGACCTAGGTCTGCCTCGAATTGGGCCATGCATCAAGTTTTTGCCAGTAGGAAGTCCCCCTGGAAGTGTCTGTTTAGGGTTGAGGTTCTGCCTCTAGCTGGTAGGTCCTTCAGTGTTGGCTCAAGGGGTGTAAAGGGGCGCGTGGCCGCCTGGAGGGACTGGGAGCACCAGTGGCGGAGCTGGCAGTAAGTGAATCAATCTCCCTCTTGGAGTTGAAACACCTCCTTGCACTGTTCGAAGGTGCAGGGTTTGTTCCCAAAGTATAGCTGTTCCAGGGTTTCGAGGCCCCCATCTATCCAGTTTTGGAAGTTACAGGGATTAGCCCACGGCGAGAAGTTCGGGTTATGTAAGATTGGTGAGAGAGGGCTTTGGCCTCTCGGGATTCCCTTTTGTTTTAGGGCCCAGTCCCAGGAGCTTAGTGTGTGTTTGGTCGTCCGTAAAATTTTTCTCCAGCGTTCCCTGAGGGGGGGCTGGATATGTGGGAGGAATCGCCAGGGGAGCGAGAGTTGAGCTTGCTCCAGTTCTACCCATCTAGGGCGGGCTGTGCTTATCTGCCAGGCGTGAATGTGTGCCAGCTGCACTGCTGCCCTATATGCCTGGAGATCGGGGACCCCCAGACACCCGAGCCTGGCGTTGCCAACCAGGGTCTTGTCGGGGATTCTGGCCTTCTTGCCTCTCCATATAAACTTTAGCATTTTCCTTTGTAGATCCTGAAGAGCTGGTGTTGGGATGGCTATTGCGAGGGAGGAGCAGGCATAGAGGAATCTCGGGAGAAAGTTCATTTTGGTGGCCGTGATCCATCCCATTAGTGAGATTTCCTGTGTGGTCCAGCGCTTCAGGTCCCTCTCCAGTTCTCGAAATAGTCTGGGGAAGTTTGCCTGATAAGTGTCTTTTGGGTTTACCGAGATGTGAACTCCCAGGTAGGGGATGGACCCTTCCCGCCACTTGATTGGCCACAGCCTGGTTAGTGCCTCCCGTTCCTCTCGTTGGAGGCCAATGCCCAGGGCCACTGATTTGGAGAAGCTGGCAGTGAAGCCGGTGACCTCCCCGAAATTCTTTATTTCTGCCAAGGCGTGCCTCGCTGAGGTGCTAGCCTCTGAGAGCGTCAGCAATACGTCGTCGGCGTATAGTGCAATTTTGTGTTGGGATGGGCCCACCTGCGGGCCCTTGATGAGTTTGTTCCGCCTGATCCCCTGGGCGAAGGGTTCCATTGTTAGGGCGAAGAGAAGGGGAGACAGCGGGCAGCCCTGTCTTGTCCCGCAGGTCATGGGGATCGGGGTTGAGAGGGCGCCATTGATCCTCAGGATGGTTTTAGGGGCTTTGTAGTTGGCCAGGACCATGGACCGGAATGCTGGGCCAAAGCCAAAGGCCTCTAGGGTGCACTCCATGAATGACCATTCTACCCTGTCGGTAGCATTGGTGGCGTCTAGGGCCATCAGGGCGAGGCCTTGGGAGTTTCGGTGGTTGATGTCTACCAGGTTCAGGGTTCTCCGGATATTGTCTCCCGCGGTTCTGTGCCGAATGAAGCCCGTCTGGTCGGGGTGGATTATATCTGGAAGTATGTGTGACAGCCGGTTGGCCAGGATCTTGGAGTAAAGGTTGGCGTATATGTTTAGTAGTGCGATAGGTCTGTACGAGGCTGGGTCTCTCGGGTCCTTCCCTGGCTTAGGAAGGAGGACAGTTGTGGACTCCTGCATTGAAGGGGTTACCGAGCCCGTCTCCTTGAATGAGTTGAATAGTGTCACCAGGTGGGGGATCAGCTGGGATTTGAATATTTTATAGAATCTCGAGGAGAACCCGTCCGAGCCCGGAGCCCGCGATTTAAGAACTTTGATGGCTTTGTTAACCTCTTCGTCTGTTATTGGTGCCTCCAGCTTCTCTCTCTTGGGGTCAGACAGGCGTGGCAAGGCAGCCCTCTGCAGGTATTCCTGGGGGTGCAGTCATGAAGTGGGTTAGGTGGTCCACTGCCATTTGTTGTTTCTTTATCTCAGAATAGTGGATCACCCCTTGTATGTCTCAGAGCCCTGCAATGGTATTGGTACGTCTCGTTTTGGCCAGGTTGGCTACCAGTAGCTTGTTAGCCTTGTTGTTCATGGCATAATAGAATTGTCTGGTCTTGGTCAATGGTTGCGGGGTGTGCTCAGCGTAGTGTGCCTCCAGCTTCTTTCTGGCTGAGCGGAGGGCTCGTTGAGATCTGGGGGACCATCCGTTCTTCTTTTGGGCTTCTTCTGCTGTTTGCAGTTCCTCTTCCAGGGCTTGCCAGATTCATCTCCGGTCCCGGTGGAATGCCACCCCTTGGGCTATAAGGGCTCCCCTAATCACTACTTTCATCGCGTCCCAGTTGTTAGCAGGGGAGCTGTCTATGACCAGGTTCTCCTCAAAGAAGTTCCTAATGGTGGTTGCGATCTTGTCTCTAATTAGCATGTCATTGAGTATCGGGTCGTAGAGCGACCATCTACGTGGGGTGATGGCTTTGGGGTCCTGGATTCGAAGCTCCATTATTATAGGAGCATGATCCGATAGGATCCTTGGGCCGATGGATACCTCGTTGGTGAAGGCGAGGGTTTGGGGCGAGGATAGGAGGAGGTCAATTCTAGAGAAAGTTTGATGAACATGGGAGAAAAAGGAATAATCTTTCTCGGTGGGGTGGAGCACCCGCCATGAGTCCACTACTTCCAGGGTTCTGAAAAGGCAGAGGAGGCTAAGGGCCTGCGTGAAATCACCAGGGGTGGGGGTTGGGATTTATCTCTGGTGGTGTCTGGTACTCGGTTGAAGTCTCCTCCTATTATTGTTTGGCCTTCTATGAAGCCTGAGAGGGACGAACCCAGCAAGTCATAAAAGCTTGCCTGCCTCGAATTGGGGGCATATGCTGATACAAAGGTATAAAGGTCCCTCAGCAAAAGGCATTTGACAGCCACGAAGCGGCCCTCTGGGCAGGTTATAGTGTCCAATATCTGGGGATTTAGGTCTTTCCTAAACAGGATCGCTGTGCCTCCCTTCTTAGAGTCTGCCGATGCAAAGAACTAGCGTTGGTAAATACAGGATCGTAGGAGTCCGAAGTCTGCCGGAAGGAGGTGAGTTTCTTGGAGCAACGCCACCCCGGCTTCCTCGTCTTGTAATTTCTGTAGGATCGACTTGCCCTTGGAGGGGGCGTTGAGCCCGTTAACGTTTAGTGAAAGGCATCGTAATGTCTGGTTCTCCCAGGTGAACGCCTCAATTAGGCCCTACTACGGGGGGGCGGGGAGTTGGAAGAACGCCCATTAGTTGCCATCATAGAGGTGGATTGGAAGCATGCTGTCCTGCTCTTGGGGTTTTAACATTGGCCTCCAACGGGAGGCCAACTTTTTAACTGGCGGGGTGGGCAACTTTGTGAGTGCAGCCCAACCCCTGGCCAACAGGGCCAATTGAGATATTAAGAATAACATGTGTTTCCAAGGACCCTAAAATGGAATGAACCTTGGAATGGGCATGTGCCGTGAGTGATGTCCGCTGCAATGGGTGACAATAAACGTATGCAGGGCCGGAACTGATGCTTTGCATTAGCAAAGGGTGGGGCGCCTAGGCTGATAGTGCAGCAACGGGTCCTTTAGTATGACTTAAGATCTGATTACCTCCTCCTGTTGTTTCGAGATTCCCTCGACCATGAGAACCGTCTGGGTTGCGGGGGAGGGGTTGACTCGGGGCTCCCTGTTGCCTCCGGGCTCGGCGAAGTGGCCTCCTTGGGGGAGGACGAGCGCATGATCTTGCTGGCATCTTCCAGGTGACTGATTCTCCGCAGAGAGCCATTAAATGAAAATTGCAGTGCTGTTGGGAAAAGCCATCTGTACCAGACTTGTCGTTCATGAAGGAAGAGGGCCAGGGGTCGGAGCGCCCTTCTCCTCTGGAGAGTCAGGAGTGAAAGATCCTGATTGATCTGAAGAGGCGAGCCCTGGAAGGAGAGCTCATCACGAGAGCGGCTGATAGCAGAGATGGCTTCTTTCGTGGAAAAGTAATGGACTCTAGTGATGACATATGGCGGGAGGTCCGAGTCCACCACCCGGCACGTAATTGGGATTTGTTCAGTTGCGGAAGGAGGGTCTGGAAGGAGTCCCCCACGTATTCTGGCAGATTTTTGTCTGGGACCGAGGATGGGACTCCCCGGATCCGAAGGTTGTTGCGGCGGGCTCTGTTCTCCAAGTCCTCCTGCTTGAACTCGAGGATTTCACATTTGTCTTGGAGAGCTCTTACTGCCTGTTGGATGTCCCCTAGTGTGGTTGCCTGGTCCTGGGAGCAGTCCTCGACCTCACTTAGCCTTTGCTCCACCTCAGTTACCCTGTGGTCAGTTTGCTCCAATTTGGTGGTGAGTTCAGACATGCAGGACCTAAATTCGGCTTTAATGTCTGCCATAAAAGCCAATAGGTCGCCCCTGGTGGCCGGGGTATCACCCCCCTCCTGGGAAGCCTGTGGGGTGGGCTTGGCAAGATCTGTTTTTTTCCCCTTATCTGGAGCGGTAAGCCTGGTGGCAATGTCTGCGTTTTTGGTTGTTTTCATTTGCTTGGACATAGTGCCGGATCGTGGGGCAGAAGAGATATTGGAGAGGCTGATTTAGCGTTCAGCTACAAGGTTGCCATTTGTGGCTTGGGGGTGCTGGTCCCGGGGACAGTCGGCGTGAGGCACACCAGCATAGAGGGTTAGGTCCGACAGTTCTGAGGGTTCTGAGTGGAGGAAATGTCCCCCCTGTCTGGTGGGGAGAGGAGGTAAGATACCCTGCCACAGAGAGGTGACAAGTCTAATGGGTCCCCACTGGAGTCAGATTGGGGGAACGAGCATGAGTGGAGAAATGGGCCTGGGCACCCCAGGAAGTGGGCAGCTGGAGTGAGCCACTTCTGAGAGCGATGTGGGGTCCGAGCCTCCTCCTTGAAGGGGAGGGGAAGGAGCCGAAGCAGGGCGACCAGTTATAGAGCACAGTCCATCTTTACCCGGGACCGAGAGCACTGCCACCGGGCCGGGGCACCAGGCGGATGGCAATGCTGCCTGGTGGGTCCGCCTAACCCCGCTGACTGGTAATTGAACATTCCAGGGCTTGGGGCTGCAGGTTGGGGGGCAATAGGGCTAGAGACGGAAGTCTGTGGACCCCCAGCGCTTGCCGGGTGGGGTCTTATGGGCACACAAGACCCCAACTTTATCCAATCGGTTGGGGGAGAAGGAGAAGAGTACCCTCCGCTTCCCAGGCCAGAGGAGAGGCACAGAGTGTGGGCATGGGCCGGGGCGCCCCAAGAATCAAGAGTGCGGGCTCGGAGGTGGATGTGCACTCTCCCGCTGGCGTTAATCAGGCCCCGAAAGAAAACTGAAGCAAGTTCCAGGAGCTGCCTCTCTGCACCACATTGGTGCGCGCACTGTAAGCTCCTCCGGTGGGGGCCCGGGAAGGGAGAGAAAAAGGTCCCCACCTCTCCCTCGCCCCCCAGCAGCCCCTACCTAATGGGGCACGATTGTGTTGTTGTCCCCTCCGGCGCCGGAGCCGACGCTGTGCTCCCGCATAGAAATGCGCTGCACCCCGCGGGGGCCACGGATTGGCCTGTAGTGGGCTGCAGGGATGCCACGAACCTCGTTGTGCAGCCCGCCGGGGGCCGCTTGCTGTAGGGTGATTGCGGGATGGGGATCCGGGGAGAGCACCCGCTCGGCGCCCTCAGCAGGCTCAGGATCCGAGGCCAGTCTCGCAGATGTCGGGGGCCGTCACGGGAGTCGTCAGCAACACCTCCAGGCTCCAAGGATAGGCACAGCCGCCATCTTGAATCTTCCAACGCCGCTCGGAGCCCGGGGGTTCCGGGCGGATAACTTTGTCCCGCATGAGCGTTAAGCTTCCTTCTTTGGCCCATAGATGCCTCAGGAGTTCCGACGCCCTGCACAGGGAGCCACATCTTTTCCGTTTTTGCGGCAGACTTCACACGGCTGGCCTTAGGGGAGTAGCCACATCGATGGCGCTCCAAACCATGCCCCCCGATAACCCCCTTTCTTTTCAACTTTTACCTAGCCGACTTTGCAAATGGAACTGACATGGAATGCCTGGGGAGTGTAAAAATCGGTGTTAGAACCATAAAATGGCTCATGTACGCAGATGAAATTGTACTCATGGATACAACAGCAGTAGGACTAAAGGGACTCCTGTCTGCTCATGAGATGTACATGAAGGATAATGACCTAAAGATCAACCCAGATAAATCAAAAATAGTGATATTCGGGGGAAATAAAATATGTTCCAAGAAATTCCACTGGAGAATAGGGGGTGATCCCATCCAAGTAGTGGAAGAAATCGTCTATCTAAATTATACGCTTTATGCTTGTCCTTAGAGAAATCTGGTCTGGGCTGAATTTATCGCTAGAACTAACCAATTAACATCGCAACTCCAGAGAGTGATTAGTCAATTTTGTGAGTTTTCTTTGCTCCCTGCGGTGAGATTCTACACAGCAAAGATTGTACCTATTCTCCTATATGGGATAGAAGCAAGACCCATCGCTTGGTCATTTGACTGGCAATTTATAGAAGGGAAAATTTGGAAGAAGGCCTTAAGTTTGCTCTAGGCAACCCTAACAGCAAGCTTGAGATTCAAACTAGGCCTTAGGTCCTTAAAGTCCCAGCTAGATTGAAAGCTCATCTCCCTGTATAGGTCGATTGTCAGCCCCCTGAGAGATTCATTATATGAGGACCTTTTGAAACATCTCTATAAAGGACCCCTGGGGGTTACAGGACCTGAGAAGGTCAACCCTGGAGTCTCTCAGGGGATGCGGCAGCGACAAAGTCACATTGCTATCAAATCCAATGAAGTCAAAAAAGCCCTAATGACAATGGATTGGATCAACACAATTGATCAAATGAGAACCTCTACAGTAGCAGTATCACTCTCGAAGTGTGGGTTTCCTTCCTAGATACCTCCTAAAATTCCTGGATAAAAGAGTGCGACAGAACTTCCTCAGAATGAGGTTAGATCAGATACATACAGGTGTAGTTCTGTATAGATGGGGACGGCAGGGGGACTCTAGGAATCTCTGCCCAGACTGTAAAGATCCTAAAACCCAACCAATAGAGCATTTGTTAAGGTTTTGTGAGGGCACAAGGACCCTCAGAGAGAAGTATTTCAGTCCTTTGACAATTTCGATATATTGGTTATCTCCGGAAATGTTTTGAGACAGAATGTCAGCATGAGTGGAACCTCCCTTAACAATTAGGGGGTAATTCATAGAATTCAGCGCACAAGTGGCGCACGAGGCTGAGCACAGTGTGCGCGTGCGGCAGTCTGCGTGAGCCATGTGCGGCAAAATCCATTTCTGCGCAAAGCGTATTCATGGATTTTAACATCCATAACCAGCCGTGGCGCAGAGTGGCGCAGCGACCCTGCAGCTGTGCCAGTTACACCCCCAACCCCTCCCTGTGCGCCATGAACAGCGCACAAATCCCGTACATGGCACACAGGCCAGTGGACCAGTATACAGCCCCCCAACCACGAAAACATCCGTAAAAATCCCTGCGCACCCCTCCGAATACACGTACCCCGCTGCGTGGGAAGTGTTACACGCGATTGTCCTTGTGCAAGCGAGGTATGTGTATTTCGGGGGTGCGCGGGAAGTTCTACACGTGATTGGCCTTGGGCGAGCGGGGTACGTGTATTTCTGGGGTGCACGGGAAGTTTGCGAGCGGGGTACAGCCCTGTGCGAGCGGGGTACGTGTATTTTGGGGGTGCGCGGGAAGTTTGCGAGCGGGGTACATGTATTTCTGGGGTGCGCTGGAAGTTGTACAAGCGATTGGCCCTGTGCGAGCGGGAAGTTTTACATGCGATTGGCCTTGGGCGAGTGGGGTACGTGTATTCTGAGGGGTGCGCGGGGAGTTTCACACGCGATAGGCCTTGAGCGAGCAGGGTACCTTATTACTGGGGTGCACGGGAAGTTCTACAGGCGATTGGCCCTGTGCGAGCGGGGTACGTGTATTTTGGGGGTGCGTGGGAAGTTCTAGATGCGATTGGCCTTGGGCGAGTGGGGTACGTGTATTCTGAGGGGTGTGCGGGGAGTTTAACACGCGATAGGCCTTGGGCGAGAGGGGTACGTGTATTACTGGGGTGCGCGGGAAGTTCTACATGCGATTGGTCCTGTGCGAGCGTGGTACGTGTATTTCAGGGGTGCGCGGGAAGTTCTACAAGCGATTGGCCTTGGGCGAGCGGGGTACGTGTATTTCTGGGGTGCGCGGGAAGTTTGCGAGCGGGGTACGTGTATTTCTGTGGTGCGCGGGAGGTTTGCAAGCAGGGTACGTGTATTTCGGGGTTGCGCGGGAAGTTTTACACACGATTGGCCCTGTGCGAGCGGGGTACGTGTATTTTGGGGGTGCGCGGGAAGTTTGCGAGTGGGGTATGTGTATTTCTGGGGTGCACTGGAAGTTTTACACGTGATTGGCCCTGTGCGAGCGGGGTATGTGGATTCTGAGGGGTGCGCTGGGAGTTTCACACGCGATAGGCCTTGGGCAAGCGGGGTACGTGTATTACTGGGGTGCGTGGGAAGTTCTACAGGCGATTGGCCCTGTGCGAGCGGGGTACATGTATTTCGGGGGTGCGCGGGAACTTCTACAAGCGATTGGCCTTGGGCGAGCGGGGTACGTGTATTTCTGGGGTGCGCGGGAAGTTTGCGAGCAGAGTACGTGTATTTCTGTGGTGCGCGGGAAGTTTGCGAGCAGGGTACGTGTTTCGGTGGTGGGCAGGAAGTTTTACACGCGATTGGCCCTGTGCAAGCGGGGTATGTGTATTTTTGGGGTGCGCGGGAAGTTTGCGAGCGGGGTACGTGTATTTCTGGGGTGCGCTGGAAGTTTTTCACGCAATTGGCCCTGTGCGAGCGGGGTACGTGTATCTCGGGCGTGCGTGGGAAGTTTCACACGCGATAGGCCTTGGGCGAGTGGGGTACGTGTATTAATGGGGTGCGCGGGAAGTTCTACAGGCGATTGGCCCTGTGCGAGCGGGGTACGTGTATTTCGGGGGTGCGCGGGAAGTTCTAGATGCGATTGGCCTTGGGCGAGTGGGGTACGTGTATTCTGAGGGGTGTGCGGGGAGTTTCACACGCAATAGGCCTTAGGCGAGAGGGGTACGTGTATTAATGGGGTGCACGGGAGGTTCTACACGCGATTAGTCCTGTGCGAGTGGGGTACGTGTATTTCGGGGGTGCGCGGGAAGTTCTACAAGCGATTGGCCTTGGGCGAGCGGGGCACGTGTATTTCTGGGGTGCGCGGGAAGTTTGCGAGTGGGGTACGTGTATTTCTGTGGTTCGTGGGAAGTTTGCGAGCGGGGTACGTGTATTTCGGGGGTGCGCGGGAAGTTTTACATGCGATTGGCCCTGTGCGAGTGGGGTATGTGTATTTTGGGGGTGCGCGGGAAGTTTGCGAGCGGGGTACATGTATTTCTGGGGTGTGCGGGAAGTTTGCGAGCGGGGTATGTGTATTTCGGGGGTGCGCAGGAAGTTTTACACGCGATTGGCCCTGTGCGAGTGGGGTATGTGTATTTTCGGGGGTGTGCAGGAAGTTTGCGAGTGGGGTACGTGTATTTCTGGGGTGCGCAGGAAGTTTTACATCCGATTGGCCCTCTGTGAGCGGGGTACGTGTATTTCAGGGGTGCATGGGAAGTTTTACACGCGATTGGCCTTGGGCGAGTGGGGTACGTGGATTCTGAGGGGTGCGCTGGGAGTTTCACACGCGATAGGCCTTGGGCGAGCGGGGTACGTGTATTACTGGGGTGCGCGGGAAGTTCTACACGCGATTGGCCCTGTGCGAGTGGGGTACGTGTATTTCAGGGGTGTGCAGGAAGTTCTACACGCGATTGTCTTGGGAGAGTGGGGTATGTCTATTCTGAGGGGTGCGAGGGGAGTTTCACACGCGATAGGTCTTGGGCGAGCGGGGTACGTGTATTATTGGGGTGTGCGGGAACTTTCACACACGATTTCGCTGTCTGAGCGGGGTACTTGTATTCTGAGGGGTGCGCAGGAACTTTCACACGTGAATTTGCTTGCAGAGCGGGGTACGTGTATCCAGTGGGGTGCGCGGGGTGTTACACATGTGAATTGCCAGTGTGGGTCCTCCCAGGTGTGCCCTCGACCCCCTTCCCAGCCCGTGCAGGCAGCCCACACCACAGGGGACTGCCCTGCACCCCTGGTCATGTCCCGCAGGCAGCCCATCCACCATGGGCATGCCCCCCAGCCAGCCCACAGGTCACCTTGCACTAGTGATCACCAACTCATGTCCCTCAGCACCCCCACCCACCCAGCATTGAGGGGCACCTGCCAGCAGGCCCCGACTCATGTCCCTCAGCACCCCCACCCACCCAGCATTGAGGGGCACCTGCCAGCAGGCCCTGACTCATGTCCCTCAGCACCCCCACCCACCCAGCATTGAAGGGCACCTGCCAGCAGGCTCCGACTCATGTCCCCCCAACACGTCATAAAGATGCACAATCATGGGCCTCATGTGCACCAAAATCCCACAGCACCCCACCCCAGTCTTGAGAGGCAATCAAGTCCCCAATCCACCCCACACTGAAATGGCTATTCCTGAAATCCTGAAGGCGGTGGCTTGGGAACAGAGGGGTCTAAAGATTTCCCAGACCTGTCCGTTTTTTATCCCCACCCACTCCCAGCAGATAGTCAATCAAGAGTATTCCCGGGGGCTCTCACTAAGGATGTTTCGCCAACTATTTCATCAAGTAAGTGGGACATGTTACCTGAAGCGATATCACAAGTCTTTCTTAAGATGGGGATGACCCAACCGAAGCTTTAGGGTCGACTCAGATCAATGTGTTATCATGGAATACTAGAGGTCATACATCCTTTTCTGAGGAGCCCAGGAGATCGGACATTTTTGAAACTTTCCATCTTATTCTCTTCCAAGAAACTTGGCTAACTGGTCTAGTGGGCATTGATGGATATTCTACTCTTCAACAGTTGGCTGTGGCTCCCGGGGTGGGCAGACCAATGGGGGGTTTGCTGGTGGCTTCTAGTAACGAGGTGTTCGAATCCTCGGTGATTATTTCAAATAGCATCCAAGGGATCCTCATGGTGAGAGTTTCTAGGAGAAACTCTAATGAACGTTCAAGTTGGATTGTGGTAAACCTGTATTGGAACCCTGGTACTTTTCCTCTTCCTGATTTTCTGTTTGCCCTATCAGAGGGTTTAATTGATTGTTCTATCCGATTCCCAGCGGATGATATTATTATTACCGGGGATCTCAATTCCCAATGTATCACCACTGTGGATCCTAAATCAGGCAACTGCAAACAGAAGTCTATCAATGGCAAAATATGGTTAAAGTTTATGCAGGAACGGAATTTCTTTATGTTGAATGGAAACATCAGGGGGGATATTCCTAATTCCCCCTCCTGGCATAGAGGTTCCTCGTTCTCCACGATAGATTATTTCTTTGTTTCTAGAAATATCTTTGAAAATTGTAGTAGCTTGATAGTTGGAGATGGGAACTCTGATGACCATGCTATGTTGAAGGTGACTCTGTCCTATGATTGTGCTCCAGTAAGTCCTCGATATGATCAAGTACTCCTTATTAATAACTCAGGAAATGCAATTAGAAAATTCCAAAAAGGAGGTCACTTATTGAATAATGAGCTGCGACGTAGGACGAGCTCTTTGTCTGATCAGTATCTGTCTGATTTCTGTATTCCCAGTGTTTTTTTGAATTTTCTGTCTGCACAGGCGGTGGTGGAGCCGATCGAGCAGAAAACGCATAAGCTGCATAAACATTCTTTCAATGTTCAAATTATAATTCGTAAAAAAGAATTGAGAAGTCACATATCTATTCTGAAGAGATCAGGCCTATGTGAGAAGGCGTATGGGGAGGGGTTAGTAAAGTTGAAAAATAACTATAGGAATTTGCTTCGCGCACACAATCATTTGGTATTCCAACAGGATGCTGAGAGAATGCTTTATGCTTTGTCTCTTAGGAATTCCCAAAATGTTTGGTCTTTAGTAAGTCTGAATGAGGTTTCTCAACAGCAGAAGCAAGATTCTATTATTCAAGAGGGGGCGTGGATTGCCCATTTCTCCAAGGTTTACGATTCTGACGCCTCGATACGTTTGGCTGATGATGTAATCCATAGCTGGTATCTTGATTTTAGCGCCCTAGACTTAGAAGTATTAATTAAAAAATCCTCAGCTTCCAGAGCGTCTGGCCCGAATGGTTTAAGCAATTCAATCCTGAAATCGGATCCAGAATTGTGGGCTAAGGTTCTGAAAGCTTTTTTTGATAATATCATTTTTCAGATGCAAATCCCTGACTCCTGGACTCAGTCAATAGTTATTCCTATTTACAAGAAGGGTGATAGGATATTGCCTTCTAATTATCGCCCTATCTCCTAGACGCCGATAGCAAAATCTTTTCGGGTATTATCTTAGGTGAATTGGAATCTTGGGCGAAAACTAAGGGAATTATTCCAAAGCATCAATCCGGTTTTAGAAAGGGTCTCTCTACTTCACTGAATGGGTTGGTCTTGAGCTGCCTTGCTGCAGAGTCTTTCACCAAGGGGGGCCCTGCTCTCTTTGGAGCCTGGATTGACTTATCCCAGGCATTCGATATGGTGGATAGGAATCTACTCAGGGGGAAATTGGATGCCTGGGGTATTCCTGTTGGCTTACTATCCATCTTAAGAGAGCTGCACTCTAACAACTCTATGCGGGTCAGACTTGGTAGGTCTGGTTTGCTCTCTGATCCAATCAGGATAACTAGAGGGGTTCGCCAAGGCTGTTTATTAGCTCCCCTGCTCTTCATCCTTTTTATGGCGGATCTTGCAGTTTGGCTACAGAATAATGAGTTAATATCTCCCTCCATCGGTAATGTAAAAATTAATTGGTTGGCGTACTCTGATGATATAGTAGTCTTGGACTACTCACAAGTGGGGCTACAGCGATTGTTATCCGCTTTAGAATCCTATGCCAGGATCAATAATTTAAGAATAAATCCTTTAAAATCTAAGATTCTTGTATTTAGGAGGTCCAACAAAATAGTGAAGAACCTGGTCTGCAAGTTAGACCACTCCCAGGTGGAGGTTGTCTCAAAATTAACCTATCTGGGAGCTGATTTAAGATCCTTCCCTTCCAGGAATAGTTTGTTGGCCTCCATTGAATTAAAATTGATAAAATTGGGAGCACAGATGAAAAAAATCTATTCTAAGTTTGGCAGATTTACAATCCTCCCCCTTATAAGATTCTATATCGGGAAGGTAGTTCCCATAATTTTATATGGCATGGATTACAACTCTGTAGCCTTTGAACTAGATTGGGATGCTATTGAATCTAAGATTTGGAAACGTACGCTGGCTCTCCCCGATTGTGTTCCGATTGTTTGTTTACGTTATGAGCTTGGCTTGTCCTCACTTAGATCTCGGCTAGCCTGGAAGTGGCTTACTCTTTATAGGTCAATTCTAGATCCCCCTAGGAATTTTCTTTTTGAGGAAATTAATGTAGAGCAGAAACAGGGAAATAATGTTTTTCTGTGTAAGCTAGAACTAACATGTTTGGAACTATTGGCAGGCTGTGATGTAGGGTCCCTTATACAGAACCCCCTAAAAGTAAAAGAAAAAATGAAATTGGTTGATTGGATCCATATGATTGAGGAGATGCGGAGCACTAAAAGATCAGCTTCCCTCAGATTGTTAGATACGCCCTTATCGTCTCTTCCGGCTTATCTAAAGAAGTCCCCTAGTTTCTGGTTCAGATCGGCTTTTCTGAGATTCCGCCTAAATTTACTTCCTACCCTGGAATTATTAGCCATAAGGCATAAAGAAGGGAGTACTGTATCAATATGTGAAAGGTGCTCAACTATGGAAGTTCAGACCACTAAGCACTTACTTTCTAAGTGTTCTGGGACCTGGAATATCAGGGCCGGCTCTTTTGGCAGATTTGTTCATGATGAATCTTGGTTGAACACTGATGATTTCTGGGCTAGACTATCCTCTGGCAATGAGTTGGCTTTATCAATTGAAGTGGGTAGAGTTCTAATTGCCTTGAAGTTAGTAACAATTTAATTTTCATTTTGTTAAAATTATTTGGTTAGATTTCTTTTACCTTCTTCCTGTTCTTTTCCTTGGACCATGATACATGTTTTTACTTGTTATGTTTTATATGTCTAATGAAATGTGTTAAAAGTCATATGTTGGCTAATGCACTTTAAATAAAAATAAAATAAAATAAAAGAAATGGCTATTCCATGATACAAAACGAAAGTCAACTATGTACATCAAAACATGTCCCTCACACACACACACACTGGGTGCAAGTGATTGTCTAAATCTACTTTTTCACATGCAGTAACCCAATGAGTGAATACCACACATGGAAGCAAGAAACAAAAATGTATTATGAACAAAATGAATGAAATGAAATGAAAGCATAAAACATTTTTCAAACGATGAAATGAAATGTATGTCCAAAACAGAATAAAAAATCATATGAAGAACCAATCCAAAGTGATGAAAAAAAAACATGTGTCCAATCTCACGGTCCACCAAATGAAATCCAAAGGAAACGTATTGAAAAATCCATTGATCCATGGTGATAAAATAAAATAAAATCCTCACATGATCCACTGTTCAACTATGTACACAGAGTTCATCCAGGGTCCATGAGCCCAACGAAAGAAATTAAACCTATCCAAAAAACTACCTAAGAAAAGAACTATATACAAATGTGTGGGGCATAGTCCAAACACCCCAAATCAAAGGAAAACAAAAATGAAACCTAACACTAAAAACTATATACAATGGCGGCGGGCTAGCTCGACGGCTCACTTTCCGATTTCCCGGACCAGGGCATCATCGAACTCCTGCTCAATGTCCTGGAGGCGGTCCTCTTTCATGGCCCCGAGGGTTCGCAGGGACGATGCCATGTTGACCTCCAACTCCCTGCAAATTGCCTCAAGGCACTCGGCCCGCCTCAGTGCCCTCTGCATGGAGTTCACCGCCCTGATCATTGTGAGCCGTGCCTGTTCCGCCTGCCGCCACTCCGCATCTATGGCCTGGCCCAACCGCTGCCACATGGAAGACACTTCCAATCCTGGGTCCTCCTGCCCTCTGGCCGATGCCTGCCCCTCGGATGTTGAAGGCCCCGAGCCATCATGGCTCCCACCTTGTTGCTGCTGCTGCTGTGCCTGTGCCTGTGCCCTGGCTCTTGATGCCTGCACGTCCTCCTCCGGCTGGGGTGCAGTTGTTGTGGTGGCCACCCCTGCTGGACGTCCGACTCCCGACTGTGGCAGGGATGTGTCCTCCACCAGCCTGGCCGCAGGGTCAGAGGCAGCTCCGCAGTGTACCCAGGTGATACATGGGTGGGAAGATGGCATGGAGGACGACTGGCGCATAGGGGTTCAGGTGAGGAGGGGGTCGGAAGAAGGTCCAGCATACAGAGGAATCCAGCCCTGGTGACATGTCCCAGTAGGTCAACGCGGTCAACGATGCATCCGAGTTGACCTGCAGTGTCTTCACGAAAACACTGCAGGTCATCTCGCATGCCCCGTTGACGCAACGCTATCCCAGCCAGGACAGGCTCAACCCGGTCCCGGATTGCCACGTCCGCAGGGAGAGGAAGGCCAGTTGTTGTGCGCTCATCCCCTCCCTGAAAACGGGTCTGGATGTAGGCATCCCTGCTGGTGTGGGATGATGCAGTCACAGGATCGGGGACAGGATTACACACAGGCACCTCCGCGGTGGCTTGTGCTGCCTCCTTTCCCTGCACCTGCACTGCACCACTAGCACCAGTGGAATCCTCACCTCCAGACCCCGTGTGTGTCCCTTCCACGGCCTCCTCCTCCACCAAACCCCCCACCAACCTGGATGACTCTGTGCCATCTTCCTCCATCGGACCCTGTGGGATCTCAGCTGCCCCTTCTGCTGCCGAGGAGTCCACCTCCGACCTCCACCTCTTGGACCTACCCTCGGCAGCTGCGGCCTGGGACGCGGCACCAGACTCCTCACTACCCGACGAGATGACAACCTGGGAGAGGAGTCGGGCCTTGCGTCTCCGGCTGGTGGTGCGATCCCTGCCGCCTTGCTCCACAGCACCTTCTCCACCCTCTTCATCAGTTGACACTGCAGACAGGGAGAGATAGGACACAGGCATCAGGGCACTGTACAATGGACTGATACACACATGACAGTTGTACATGAGTGGCAGTGTCAAACTTCAGACAAGGCATCACACTCCCCAACACACATGTCATTTCAACTCACACACATGAGCAAATCAACAGGAATATCGCACCAGGCAGCACCATCCATACACATAGAACAGCACGGGCAGCCGAAGGTGAGCCTGACGTCACATGCAACATGGGGAGTGCATAACACATGCACACATGCCACCAGACTGACATGCATCTGTACATCTCCACAACTGCAGTGACAATGTCACCATCCATGTCACATCTGGCAATCAGCCTTCTACACGTCAGTGTCACATGCATCCATGTTGTATCACAGTTGCACACTTGTCAAATACACCCACATGCACATGTGCATAGTGCAGATACATGCAGCATGAACCAGCATCCATGTGTGACACCACAACCATGCCACAGTACATACTCATAATTCATTACATGTGTGCACCCACACATACATTTGCACAGCATGCTTACCAACACATACACCATCGATGTGTCTCACACTTGATAGGAATCACATGTGGCAGGTTCAAGTCCCTGTACATACGCAGCCATACATGTCCCTACAAAGACATATATGCAACCTGCACACTCCTGGCACACCACAACACGCACAGCGACCGATCAATATGCATGTACACTTACCGCTCAACTCCAGACGGGTCTGCTCCTCAAGGACCTGGACGTGGAGCGCTGGGCGTATGCGTTCCAGGACCCTCATCTGGTTGTCGGTTGGGTGGACCCGGCACCCCTTGGCATCCGCTGCCTTAAAGAGGCGCCAGCCTTGTTGAGGGTCCTGGACCTGAAGTCCTCCCAGCGCTTCTGGACATGTTTGATCTCGCGGACTGCCACCCCCTCCTCATTGATGGCAGTCACGATGTCCATCCAGATCCTCTTCCGTCCTTCATTGTCGGCGCGCAAACTTCCAAAGAGGGCATCATACTGCCCCAGGACTTGCTCCACCAGGACACCAACTTCACTGGCACTGAAGCTGGTGGCCCTTGCCTCTCTGGCTGGGGGTTGCCAGTGGTGCCAGATGGTGCAGTGTCAAACATGGCAACCCCAGAGGCAGGTGTGGGTGGGCAACTGGGTCCTGGGGCTGGGCTGTGGAGCGATGGTATCCCAGTCGGGAGTCTTCAGTTCCAGCATGGGTGGTCACAGCAACTGCACCCCTGGCTGACGTGCAGGCACCAAATAACAGGGAACGTGGGCAGCAGGCAGGCAGGCAGCAGCAGATGGCAGGTGGGAGCATGCTCAGGGCTCTGGGGGGCAGGAATATGGCCTTCTGGGCAGGACCGTGGTCTTCGGTGTGTTTTCGCATGGCCAGCTTGATACGGAGTGATTTGGCAGTGAAAAAAGTGCATGTCAGTGTGAAATCCGAGGAAAGGCCCTTAGCGCGTAAGCGCGTCTGTGACGTTACGCGCGCGGGCGTTTCCCTCGTGACGTGTGCATAGTGGTTCAGCACGTGAAAAAACTGCACGTCCGCGTGTGAATGCGTGTAATCCGAGGAAAGGGCCTACACGCGTAAGTGACGTGACGCGCGCGGGTGTTTCCCTCAGCACGGGTTAAAGGTGAGCAGGCCAGCAGTTCCTTGTACGTGTCTTTCATGGAGACCGACGTGTGTGTTGCTACTTCGTGTTGTTTCGTGTGTCATCACAACCTCACAGCGGATCAAGGACGTAGCTCTTCTTTTGGCAGGGGTATTGGCTACGCGTGTTTTTCATCATCATGCTAGTCTGACGGTGAGTCGCGCATGCTATTTTTCCCACTGCGGGTGCCCATGTGTATCGCGTACCCGTTTTCGAGGTCATAGTAGCCTGCGTGTCCCACGCGTATGTGTTTTTTGTGTTACTGAGTGCCACCACGTACTGCGGGAGGTTAATTCCATGTACGTAGGCTGCAGGGGTTGCGTGCACGGTTTTACTGCAGTTTTGGGGTGCCTGAGTGTTGCGTGACCCGTCACTACATCACCGGGGTCACATACAGCCTTGCAGGTGCAGGGGTGATGTTAACATCTTGCATCCCACCCCCTTCACCCCAATTGCCTAGGACAATTGTGGTGTACACCTCCCATGGGCACTCCTCCATCTGTGCCGGCACTACTCCATCTGTTCCATGGTTGGGAGGCCACCAAAGGTGAGGGGCGCCTCAGCTGGACATCCTCCTTGTGGCGGGCGTGGTCAGGGATGTGGCTGGGGTGACCAGGGAGTAGGGGGACTCCAGGGTGTCCAGGGTGGCGGAAGAGGGGGAAGAGGCAGGGGTGCGCCACTTGTGCACGATGTTGTGCCATGTGTCGGTACAGTCATGCCACCCCCCCCTGTGGTTCCGGGAGATGCAGCTTCTGCATCTAGCACTGGCGCCCGTGCGACCCGGCAGTCCATTTCATCGACTGCCACGGGCCCAAGGGTAGAGGTAGCTGCAGGTGCAGCTGTGGACACCACCACCCAGGCTCAGGGTCTGCCAGTGCAGGCTGCTTTGGCACTTGAGGAGTCCTTGGAAGATTTCCAACAGGGCAGGAGGGAAACCGTAGGTGCACGCAGGGCTGCCCTGACCGAGACACGTGTCCCTGGGGCAGTAATGTCATCTGCTGCCCCGACCAGCCAGGTGTTGGCAAGTGCAGGGGCAGATGCAGCCAACAACACCCCGGTTGTGAGTCTGCCAACCAGGACAGTCGCGGTCAATGACCCTGCTACAGCGGATGTTGCTGCGCAGGGTCCGTTAGAGGGAACCCATCTGCCACTGACGCAAGTCAGGCCTTTGGTCGTCCCTCCACCTGCCACTCCCTTGGCTCAATCCACCGGTGCCACTGGCCATACTGATCAGGGCGGCATTTGAAAGCCAGGGTCTGCGCCACAATCCAAGAGGAGGAAACTTGCACCTGCAGCACAGGCTGGGACCCCACACACAGCCACAACCTCCTGCATGTCGAAGAAGAAGCCTTTCTGCAATCAGGAACTGGACTTCCTCATGGTCTACGTGCGGGACCACAGCCGTGACATGCTAGTGGGGCCTAATTGTCAGACTACGGCTGCCCACCATGATACCCACTGGAAGCAAGTTGCGGAACATGTGAGTGCATTTGGCCATGAGATGTGCACGGCGCAAGAGTGCAAAAAGCGTTGGAATGACCTCAAACGCAGCGCTAAGGCTAAGTGTGCCTCAAATTACAACTTGACTCTGGTGACTGGCAGTGGGCCTGCACCTGAGGAAGAAGACCTCACTCCGCACGAGTCACTCGTTGCGGAGTTCATACCACCAGAATCGGTCGAAGGAGTGGTAGAGATGCCGGACTTTGATGCCCAGTCCAGTGAGTGTTGCTGCGTGTTTGTTGAGGACATGTGTGTTTTACTTGTGTGATGTGTTGGGCATAACTGCCACTACATGTCATGTGTACATGGTTCTGATGTGCAAGTAATGCAATGCTTCACTGATGCATGGTTGCTCTGCAGGATGGTGTACATGTGGAGTGGACGGGGACTGTCCACATCACTACTATTGCACTTTACTCACACGCTGGTCACCAGGATGCCCCTCCGGTCCATGTTCCAGCTCACTGGCCCTTCTGCATGTAGCCTGGGGTGACCTTCCTCTCAGCCCTGGGACTATGTCATAGCATGACTGACGTGATGTGTCCTCTGCCTGCATGCGGCTACTCCACGTAGGCATGCTCCCTTGTTCCTCCACCCCCCCTCTGCACCCCAATTTCAACTTTGCACTAGTCTTCTTCAATTTTTCCGTTGAGTACTTGCCTGTTCATGCGTCCTGTGTACATGCTAACTTCCACCAGCCAATCTGCCAGACATATGCTGTGGGGTACATCCTTTGTACTTGATGCAGGGTGTCTAACTTGGACTGTGCATAGGTCAGATGCCCCGCAGGGACATGAGTGCCCATTCATGCTCCATGTGGATTCCATGCATGCCCCTATGTGTCCTTGAGTGGATGATCATTGTAGTACGTGTCCAGGGTGACCTACATTGCATGGCATTTCATCAGCCTTCCCATGGCCACTGTGGCTCAGTCCTGCGTTGCACACATGTTTAGGGTGTGACAGTCTGTGTGGGTCACAGGCTTCAGCCTGTTTCATGGCCAATGACTCTATCCAACTGGTGTAGTGTCTTCTTCACACGTGGGTGTACTCCTGAGGGTTCATGTGTCCTGCTTACTGTCCCATCATCATCTGCTGTGTTGTCACTTGACTCACATGATACAATTGATGCTAGTCAACACTGTCTGTCATTACACAGGTCTATGGTCATCCTTTTGATGCCATGCACGGCATCCCTGCATTTGCACTTGGGGGGAGAGGTGGTTTGCTTGTAGCCATGCTACCCATTGCATGCACATTGGACGTGATGGCTGAAGTTGACCTTGCACTACCTTCACATTTTCTGATACACATCATGAAGTACTTGTACATGTGGATAGTGAGTAACGTACAAATGTGCTGCACTGCATCGACCCACTTCAGAGCAATATGACACCCTTCTACATGCCTAATCACAGAAGCAATGTCAAGTTGACCCAGCATGCAAGGCAGGTTCTCTTTTGTGTGTGACATGTCTGCTTCATGCGTTTGGTGTCTGTGTGATGTGTATGTGTGTGTGTGTTGTGTGCTTCTAACATGTGTAGTGATCTTTTTTCTCTCTACTTTTCAGATGATGACGCAATGGAGCCAGAGGATGGTGTTGTCATGCCAGCCACAGGGTTGTTATCACTACAGCAACCCGGCACAAATGGGGGTAGTGGAGTGGTAGGCCACGAAAACCCACATGTGCTACAGTCCATCTTGTCTTTGGCTGGCAATGAGTCCAGCCCTGATGACCACTTTCGCGTCCATGTCGAGTTGGATGTGCATCAGGTCCATATGTCAGGGGTGAGTGATTCTGATGTGGGCACTCCTCTGTTCGTGACACCTGCACTGAGGGGTCAGACAGTCTTGGAACCTCTGCCTGTGGTGGATCGGGATGCAGGGTCACCCTCCACACCAGACCCTGAAGTGTCTGGGCCATCAAGTCGACGGGGGCATGTAGTCGTGCAGCTGCGGGCGGTGCCAACACAACGAGGACACCCGGTCCTTGGGTCCCGCAGGTTTGAAGCCTAGCAACGCGGTCGCCGTGCGCAACTGCTGTATACTTAGTGGGAGCAAGACATGACTGCCAATTATGAACGTCAGGGGGCAGCAATGGAGAACATCGCTGTGAGCATGGAGTGTGTGGCTCAATCGGTGCTCCCCCCTGATAGGCAGGAGCTTCTCCAGCAGCAGGCAGCACGGTCCAGCGGCCACTCGCTCAGGCTGGACATGGCGGCCTCAGACAGGGCACGCCAGGCTGAAATGTTGTCTCTGCGTGAAGCAATTGCTGCTCACGCAGAGGCACACATGGAGGCCCTGAGGGAGGAGTATGCTTCCCTCAGATCCACTCTGGGTGTCCTTCTGATGTCCCAGAGGGAGCGGTCAGAGGAGAGGTTTGCGCAGCTTGAGCGTACCATCTCGGCTGAGCTACATGCTTGCCGGGAGGTGCATCAGTTGTCCAGCCAGGCCTTGCAGGAGGAACACCGTGTTACACATATTACCTTGCAAGAGGAAGCACGCATATCACGTGAGGTTCTGCTTGCAGACCTATGTGTCATCGCCACACAGAACCAGGCTCACCCGTCCGGCAGACTTGCTGCTGACGAGGGGCAAGCTACGGATAGGCGTGGTCAGGCTCCTGTGACACGTCCTTCTTTCCAGGAAGAGCCAGACTCGGACGACGAGGTATCTCCCACATAGGTCGGGCTGTGCAGGCGTTGAGCCCATGGAGGTTTTATTTTTCCTCAACATCATCACATGTGGGTGTTGAGCAGCACCCTGTACCTCACCCTCCTGGGTGCCTCCCCCCCCCCCCAGGTCGTATGTGGCCATTTTTGATTTTTCTTTTAGTTTAGTTAGTTAAGTTTCTATTTGATAGTTAGTTTAATTAGGTCATGTAGGTTTTTGATAGTTAGTGTAATTAGTTAATATAGTTTAAAATTGCTTGTCTGTTGTGCTTTCATGTGACGGTGTGGTGCTTTGTGGCTTTTGAAAGCATCCACTGTATGTTCCAGCTGGTCCCTTCAAGCTTGTCTCGTGTATGTGTTTGCAGCTTGGGGTCCTGACTCACATATGCCACTCCTGCTTCCCTTATCCATGGGCTCGTAAGGATGGTTTGGTGTAACAGCCTATTACACAAGGGCTTAGGACTGTCATATCTGTGGCATGTCTGCTGCTGTACTACTTGTGTTGACACCCCTAGTGGGGATGATAGGGATGATTTTGATTGCAGTTCTTCCTAGGCTAGATGGGTGGTTTCATGATTCATGTGTGCATTAATTGCTGTACATTTTGTAGTGTGTTTCTTATCTTTGCTGTACATGTGCTTCATGAAATCCATATTGTAGACAGTGGCTGACACACTTTGGCTGGGAAAGTTGCACTGATGGAGTGATTTCAGATGTACGTCTCTGACATGGTCCACTCATGACATGCCTGAGGAGACACACACAGGGAAATGTCATGCATTAATCATGTGTTTTCTGCCCTTTGTGCAGGGGATGAGCCTCCAGACCACCTTTCCCAGCAGACATGGCCCATTGGATGGCTGAAAGCTGGCCACGTTTGGTGGTGCAGACATGCACATGCAGAGCAGAGCCACAGGGATTGCACTCATACATCATACAGAAGCTGACGTGTTTCAAGGAACTCCAGCAAAGGTGAGCAGCACAAGAAGGCCACACCGCAGCCAACCATCCACCAGGACAGTTGCACATGCATGCTAAGTAGCACCACTGACGGTGAGTTTGGACAGATATTGGATTAAGACAAGAGTGCTGGGCTTAGTGTTACAGCTGGTCTGTTGGGCGACTCGTTCAACATTAACTTAATGCAAAAAATAGTTGTAACCAAATCTAAACTGGGGACAGGAATCACCCCTCTGTTCCTCACATTCATTGATCTATCGCAAACCACTGGACCGACGGTAAGCCACAAGAAATCTGTCAAAAATAGTGAGAAAGATATGCAAAAGCATACAAAAAGATCCAGGACATTGCGCCTTTATAAAGGCAAATGCAGATGTTTTTTATTTTCATCTGTAATATGAAAATTGCCCATCTAATTACACGTGTTTCGGCCCCTATCAGCCTTTTTCAAATTAGGGCTGGTGTAATCAAACTGATACAAGATATACAGAACAATGTATTATGGCATACATATTCGAGGCAAAAGCAAAAAAGAAAAGGCAATACATGCATTGAAAGTTATATAATATAAGAACATCAAAATGATTGTATAGATAACAAACAAAAGCATTCATTTATAAGCTGTAAGAGAATTGTTGAACGGGAAGGGGTAAAGAGGGGAGACATACAAATAAAACAGGAGACAAAAGACAAGTAATGCATTAGTCACGGTTATTCACTAAATAATGTGCGCAGTAAAAACCACGGCTACTTCATGTCAAAACTTACCCACACCAGGGGTCTTTGACTTCTCATTCAGAAAAAGTGTATTGGGTCAAATCCCATTGTTATCTAATCAGTTACCAAGAGAGAGATATAAAATTGTCTTTCAATTCAGAGTTATCACATGTAGAATGCTGCACTCGAGTCTCAGTATGATACTGCACTTGATTAATTTCCCTGTTAAATGCTGATGTTAAATGCTTCGTTCGGCGCTTCGTTTCTTTATGTGTCATGCTGCAAACATAATAGTGTGAACGCGGTATGGCTCCTCCATTCTATGTTATTTACATTTAATTAAGTTGAGATAACGCGTATATTCTACAATTTATGAATGCAATGGTATAAATTGCTAATAAGCTGGGGCAATCTGATAAGTTACCAAGAAAGAAATATAGAATTGTCTTTCAATTCAGAGTCATTGAGTATAAAATGCTGCACTCATGATTCATTATAATACTGCATTCGATTGCTTGCGCTGTTAAATGCTGCGCTCGGTGCTTCGTTTCTTTATACATGTCCTGCTGCCAGCACCAGAGTGCGAACGCGGTATTGCTCCTCCATTTGAAGATGTTTATGTTTGAATAAGTTGAGTTAACAAGTGTATTTTCCAAGTTATGATGTATCATGTAACGTTTTCACGTCCACAAACAAAAATCGCAATACTATGAATCGGTAAATACGCTGAGGCAACGGACGCCACTTACTTGATAAGGAAAGTAGTCACTCGTGTCGGCTTCGCTGATCCACACGAGTGCCATCTTGGGACTGTTTTAACTGTTCCCATGACTACCTGACGCCGAATTTGCCGCTTCGCCCTGTTGCTTAGCAACATGCGCGCGGGTCCCTTAAACTACATGAGCTGATAGACGTTGTTTGTATTTGCTGGTTTTACCCACTAATGAGCCATAGTCATGGACATATCCCTACGTGATTACATTCCTCAAACTATTTATGGACATTTTAGAAAAAATGCTGTTGCGTCATTGTTGTATAAGTATCTTAAAGTTATATACTCACTGAATTAAATATTCTTATGTTTACTAGAGGCGAACTAGTTATTAACTGTCAATTCAAGAGCAAAAAAGGAGCATTTGTCAGAGAGTAAGCATATTAATGCTTGCTATGGGTGAACTTATTTTTGACTTTCAATTTCAGAGTAATAAAAAGTATTTGACAGAAAATCAGTATATTAATGAATACAAATGTTAATCTGCATTGTCACGGTAGTTGACACAGTAATTACCTTACAATCTTAAAAAATACTGGTACCTATATCATAACAGATCTTTATCAGCATGTCACAAAATTATAAACACATAGGTGAAGTTAGATATATTTAAGTAACTATAAGAATGATGCCATTTCAGTATCAAGATTTACGCCAAGTACAGTTGTGTTAAAGAAACAAATGATTTTAGCTTCTGCTTGGCGTAATGCTCGGACTCTATCCCCCCTTCTTGTTCATAGTAACGTGCTTTAAACCAATAAATTGTATATCCGCCTTATCGTCCAACTGGGAATTCTGTTGCCAATGAACTGCCAGGGTTAGGGTGGGGTCTTGAATTTTTGCCAAGTGTTCACGGATTCTGATTCTAAGCTCTCTTTTAGTGCTACCTATATACCATTTTTTACAAGTGCATCTGATAGCATAAACAACACAATTTGTTCTGCAGTTAATTGAATGCTTAATTACAAATACTTTTCCACTGTGATCCTCCAGGCTCCTAATTTTATCTCCCGTAAATTTGCACATTGTGCAGAAACCACATTTTCTGAAGCCTAGCTCAATTTTGGTAAGCCAAGTAGTTTCATTATTCTTTGGTGTATCTGGTAACATGGATGGGCAAATTATGGTTTTCAGAGTATTAGCTTTCTTGAAGATGATGTTCGGACTATCATCAATACATTTGGTCAGGTGTTCGTCTAATTGTAATAAGTACCAATGTTTTTTAAAAGTTTTTCTGATCAATTGATGGTCTCTGTTGTATTGGGTTACAAACATGAGTTTCATTTGTTTATCCTCTGAGGGTTTCTTCGGGGTCAATGATTCCTCTTGTTGCAAATTCTTCATTTTTTCAAAAGCTTTTTGGAGGCACTTTTTCAGATAACCTCTTTGTTTGAATCGTCTCCTCAGAAGATTGCATTCTTGTTTAAACCTCTGATCATCTTTGCAATTGTGCCTTGCACGCATATATTCACCAAAGAGGATGTTATGGATGGTGGTGCGTTGGGGACAGCTATATGCATGCAACACTGAATTTACTTCTGTTGTCTTGCGAAATGTCCTTGTTTCCAAGTGATCCTCCTTAACATAGATAGTAAGATCTAGAAAATTAATGGATACTACATTAGATTCTCCTGTAAATTCAATCTCAAATTGATTATGGTTCATTCTTTCTGTGAATTCTTGTAGTGTAGTTAGAGACCCTTCCCAAATTAGGAAAATATCATCAATGTAGCAGGTCCAAAGTTCGACTTGATCTTGGAATGCTGGGTCTTGATATACTGTGTACTCCTCCAACATCCCCATAAAGATGTTTGCTAATGAAGGGGCATACTTGGTCCCCATTGCTACTCCTTTTCGTTGTTGAAATAGACAGTTGTTAAAAGTAAATAAATTCGAGTCCAAAGTTATCTGTAGCATTTCTTTCAACATTTCTATTTGGCCATATTATGATGCAGAATCATTTTTGAAGGTGTAATCAATAGATGCTAATGCCAATTTATGTTGTATAGACGTACAGTGCTTTAACATCAAAGGTCGCCAGTAAATAAGATTTCTGCCAGACAAATGTTTGAAGTATCTGTATAAGATTAGAAGAATCCCACAAGTAAGATTTGACTTGGATTGCTCGTGGTTTCAAAATTTAATCCAGATATTCTGATAAGTTTTCTGAGACCCACCCAATACCGCTTAATATTGGGCGGCCTTCAGGTATACTTAGGTAACATTTGTGAATCTTAGGTAAAAAGTACATTGTTGGCGTTACATGATTGTTTGTGATGAAATAGGAGCACTCTTCATCTGTTATAAGACCCTCTCTATGCCAGATATTGGTGTTGAAGCGCACAGTACAGCTAAGATGCGTTGGCGGAGTAATGAGTAGTTGATGGGAAAGTTGTCATGGGCAGTGGCACATATTCTCCGGTCCAACATGGTCCATTGAGGCAGTTGTATTAGCCATGTAGCGTTCCAAGACAGGGAAAGAAGCAGCTCACAGGGACAGACAGCGAGGGACAGACTCGTGTGCAGTGCATTTCATTTACAGGTTTGAATTGCCACAGCCACTACCTACTTTATTTAGGTTATGCTGGAACACGACTTGTACTGAAGTCGTACCTTGCTAAATGCATCTGGATGCTTACCCAGGGTACATTGGATGTTGTGTGAATCTTGACACATTGGTCTTACATTTGCCACGCACCCACCGTCGCTTTACTTACTGCATTGACTGTGTATGTACCATCACAGGGGGAATCTTACGTATGGGTATGAAGCACCACACCAGATAGTTTGTAGAGCATCTTGTTACTTTGGGGCATGCATGGTGGTGTGTGTGTGTGTGTGTTATGGGCACGCACAGATTAGTGACTCTGGCTCTCTTTGCAGCATTGAACTGTTCATGTTACCGGACCTGAGAGTGCGCAGGCAGGAGGCCAGCACTCACCCCAGAGATAAGTTTCTCTTTGACTTCAATTTGAGTAATTTGGTACTATGTGCATGATGTACACGTTTGGTCTGATTGTGTATGTGGTAATGTGATTATTATGTGTTTGTACATTTCCTACTTTCCCTTGTCAATCCTAATCCCCTCTCCTGCCCCTCATTCCGGTTATCCAGTATATCAATGCCTGTCCCGACTGCATATCCCTGACCTTCCTTCCCCACCAGGGTCTCAGAGGCCTGTGTGAGTTTGACCTTGCAGGCACCCAGACCACGGTGGGGGTGGTTGGTTTGTGCCACTCCTGCTCCTGTACACGGGAGCTGTGACAGTACACATCAGTTTGTGGTGCATCATTCGATATTATGTACCACACATGGTACACATCCTGTTGTGACATTGTTTTACTGTGCTACCTTGGTTGTTCCATCATTGTGCTAGTACTTGGGCTTTCTGACATACTGCTACTTCAAGTCATCTACTGGAGGCTTTTCTGGTTTGTTTTGCTGCCTGCAGGCTTTTTGCTTCGCTTATGGGTTGGCCTGCTTTGAGTTCTCTTTGATTTGTTGTTTTTGCAAGTCAACGTGGCCTCTGAAGGTGCTGGACACTTTTTACACGCAAGATGGAAGATGGAGATAAAGGGGAAGGGTGATCCTGTGGCCAGGTGAACTTCAAGGATGAAGGCTACATATCCCATGCGCAGTTTTTCAGTGGGTGATGGTGATATGTGAGGGGGGGGGTATTTTGTTGTTGGACAGTTGCCTTGCCCCACAGTGTGATGGGCACCCTGATATTGTAATTGTGGTATCCTATGTACATGATGTATTCTGCTGATCAATGGCTGTTCATGTGTTGTGTTTACCTTTCAGGTGTAAGGGTATAGTTGTGATTTGACATGCTGGGGTGTACACATGGGCAATGTTCACATGTGATGAGGACACTGATGGTCACTTGATTGCACATGCATGTATTGAGTGCATGTCCCTACTGACATACACACTCGCTGTGTGATCCACAACATATACAACCACCCTTCCATGTCCACATGTGCACACAGTTAGCCTTCTGGGGACCACTGTATCCCTGCAGCACATGATCTATGACCATTTGTGGATCCTGTACATGCGTGATTTGTTTATTTATTTAGTTTGTCATTTTCATGTGATGCTCAAGGTGTGCATCACACACAATGACTGGTCACTATGCTGTGTGCTGAGCAGTGTGTTGCAGGAGATGGACACAGCACACGTATTATGCAGTGTTTATTTTGCCGTGCACAATGTGCATGTGAACAGGCATTCATTGTTATGTTCAAGCTACAACGGTTGGTATGCATTTGGGTATGACTTGCTTTGTGTGGGAGGTTGTTGGTCAGTCATTTCATCTGATTCCATGTCAGGCATCATTGTCTGACGCCACTTTGCATTTTTCGCATGTCAATGTGTACATTATTGTTATTGTGTTGGTGTTTTGCTATTGCTTGCCATGTCATTTTGTGGTTTTGGTGGCTTTGTGTGACATACCAGTGATTGGCATGGCCTGTTTTGCAAGTCTGTGTGATACACACTTTGCATGTGTACCTTTTGGTCACACAGGATTGGTTATGTTTGAGTAGCTAGGGATGCACACAATGTGGCACTTCCATGGCAACATTCTCAGGGTGGTAAGGTTGTGACAGTTGACTGTCTCTTTGTCATCATCGATTGTCACCTGGTATGTGCCAGGCCTGTGTGCACTCCGCAGGTGTGGGAGTTTAGGTGAAAAATGTGGCCACAAGCTGGGTATGGGCTGCCTCGCCACTTGCCCTATCCCCTCCCATGGGCAGCACACTACTGGGGGTGCATAGAGTAGCTGCCCGCCAGAGCAGCCAAGGGAGCGGAAGCGTGACTTGAGCACTCTGAATGTGCACTCCATTATGGTCCTGGTTGCAATATGGGCAGCGTTGTATCTTACCTGGGGTGGTGTGGTGGGGTTCCGGATTGGCGGCCTCATGTGATTGCTCAGAGGGTAGGCACTGTCCCCTGGAGTGGTGATAATGATTGTGATTATTGGGGTTTGTGTATGTGTCTGTGTGTGACATGCATGCATGTGCACGGGCATTTGTACTCACCTAGGAGCCATGTGTCGCCATGCTGCCCAGCTTCCAGGGCCCGGCTCAGGGCAGACAGTCTGTATATGAAACTGTCATGGGTGGAGCCAGGGTAGTTTGCATAGAAAGTGGTGATGATTCCCTTGGCATCGCATACCACCTGCACGTTGATGGAATGCCAGTGCTTGCGGTTTCGGTAGATGTGCTCAGTGGCCCTAGGTGGACGTAGGGCCACATGGGTGCAATCTATGGCACCAAGCACTTTGGGGAAGTGTGCTACCCTGTAGACGTCCTGGACAACGGCCTGCCGTTCTGTGGGTGTTCTGGGCATGTATATGTGCCTGCAGACTGAGGGACGCGCAGTCATGATTGCCAACACCTGGTGTAGGCAGCGTGACTGCGTGGCTTGTGAGACCCCCCCCCACTATGGCAGTAGTCCGCTGAAATGACCCAGTGGCCAAAAAATGCAGGACATTGAGCCCCTTCTCCAAGGGGCTCAATGCTTGGGAGCAGAGGGTGAGTGATGTAAGGTCATCTTCCCACTCCCTGACCAGGTCTAGGATGATACGAGGTGGAAACCTATACCTGCAGTAGACCTGGTTGTCAGGCATCCCAAAAAGGCTTGTCTGGGTTGAAAAAATGCGGGCCCTGGCTATTCTCCTCCTCCTGCGGTGTCCCACGATCAGTGCTGCGACAAATGAGGCTTTCATCGTAGCGGTATGTACGTGTTTGTTGTTTGTATGTGCTTTTATACTGTGCGCGGGGACGCTTCTGCCTGCCTTCCTGTGGCGGATGTGTTGATGCCTGTGCGCATCTTTTAGCGTGCGCTTGTTTCCCATATTGAAATCCATGAATACGAGTTGTTTGTGTGCGTGTGGGCGTTCCGTGTATTTCCCTGCAGTACTTCCTCAGTTACACCTTCTTTTTCACGCGTTGTTCCCCATTCCGTACGTTCCGCCCCGTGTCCCGCCCCCTTTTTGGTATGTGCGCGGACATTGTGCGCTTTCCCTGTGCGCGTCGCGCACGGCGTTCAGGACATTGCAATGATGTGTGCGCCCGTGTGCGTCACACACAGGTTTGGCGCACATCCTGAGAAATACAAGCACAGAGACTTCCATGAGTCTTTTTTCGGCACACATTTGTTCCATGAATCGGCCCCTAAATGTGATAAATTTACTGCAACAGTCTGGGTTTATCCCATCGAAATTCTGTTAACGTGTTCATTCTTTCTCTCATCTTCTTCTTTTTTGTCTTTTCTCTTTTTTTCTTATTTTAAAGATGCAAAGTCTAGTCTATTTATTATAGTTATATTTATAAGTATAACTTTTCTTTTAACTGTAGGGTTTCTAGGCTTTAGAAAATCGATGGATTTTAAAATTATACTGTCTTTATTTTTTTATTTTCTTGTCTTTTGAGTTTTGTTAATTCTTTTTCTTATATGAAATGTTTTGTGGAAAAAAAACAAATTTGTTGGTTAAATCACTTAATAAAAATAATTTAAAAAACAGGCTACATGACATTTGGACACCCCGCTTCTTTCCTCATATTTCACCAAAATTTAAAATGTGTTTCTGGGTTTGTGGCCTACCGACGAAGCCGTAAACCATGTTCACTGGGAAGGGAAACAAAAAATGTATGAGAGGTAATGGACCTGAGAGGCAAAGGTTAAGGCAGGTAGCATTCCAGAAGCTTCCAAATTTTTGCTGCATCAGGTGAAATTACTGTTCCAGGGGATTTTTTGCGAGATGGTGCCTGCCATCAAAGCCGTAAACCATGTTCACTGGAAAGGGAAACAAAAAATGTTGTTTCTAAACAAGCTTTACAATGCCGTACACCATGTTCACCGGAAAGGGAAACAAAAATGTTTGCTGCATCAGGTGAATTTACTTTTACAGAGTATTTTTGCAAGATGGTGCCTGCCAACGAAGACATAAACCATGATCACTGGGAAGGGAAACAAAAAATGTTGTTTCTCAACCATCCCAACACAAGGAACAGGGACCTCAAACACCACTTTTCAAGGCCCTGGGATGCACGTTTTCTGAGATATCTGCACCGCAATGCACCGCAATGGACTGTACCACGCCACAGTGAAGTTATAGGTGGGGAGAGAGCACAGAAGGTCCCAGTATGCAGCAGCACACCAACTCTCGCCTCCCCCCAACGTCTGCTCTGGGGTATGTCAGCCAGCCACACATGCCCATTCACAGTGCAGTTTACTTCATGGTGCAAAGCACATCAAGCGATAAGCGAATTGGAGCAGCGACCTACAGGATCAGTGTTATCATGTCAGTACTTGAGCTAGTTGTTAATAAAAAGCACCACTAACAAGCACATACGAGATGGCCACCCATTTATTTGTAAGCCCCTCCCCGTCCCACCCCTAAATGCCTGTTCCAGAAGGGGACCAAAGGGATAGAGACTAGAGGGAGACACTACTTGAACCCCCTTTTTTTTTTACTGGAACCAAACATAGTTTTTTTTGCTGCTGATTGGCAGGATATGTACTGTTTGTTGTAAAACTACATATTCCTAAAGCATCAACCCTGAAGAACACACATGGAAGAGCACGTCTATGGTTTAATTATGTTCCTCTGTGTTGTCGGCATGCCACATCGCTTGTGCACGACAACCTCCTGCATGCCACTTTGCGGCTGTGGGCCTTTGCAAGGTTATCTTTGTAATTTCCTGGATCCTCTCAACATGTGGAGCTGGTACGTGCTAGTAATTGCGCTGCCATTTTGACTTGCTGGGTGCCAAAAGCCTGTGCGCGGTTTGGCATCCGGGGACGGGCGCGCTGGGCAAAGGGGTCTTGCAAGCAATGGACGGAAATTCCAACTACACTTACCAGACACTTAAAGCATTCTCAAAAGCTCAATTCATGTTGGCTTGCCTGTGGGTTGGGGGAGGAACTCACAACAATGATGTCTGGTCTGTAGGATAATGGAGCTGGTGCCTGCAACAACGCAGCCAGGGATGTCGTTTGGAGGTCACCAGGGGTCAGAGCTGCCACCCTTGAGGTCTCCCTTACTACTCCTAAAAGAAAATACTTTTCTTTGGGTTTTTTTAAATGGAACCTCCTGGTCTGTGGCCAGCGCTCTTTGTTTCTGGTGTGGTTGACTTTCTTGTTCAGTCCTCTGAAAAAACAGGGGGTTCAACAAGTGTAACACTTTGAATAGTGACCCTAATACAGAAATAATACGAATAATAAATCATTTGTCTTTCTGGAATTCTATGCAATCCTTAGACTCATTAAAGGTTTAGTCTGTTCTTAAACACCTCAATTTCACAATGCAGACAAAAAATACCAAAAAGCATTTAGACTAGAATAAGCGTTCATTTCGGCCTATGTATTTTGCTTTTCGCAAGTTGCAGTTAACCATGTTTTTTTCTGCCGTTGTCTGTTACGATCATCCCAAGACATTCCATATCGGTGTCCTCTGTCACTTGACAAAATCCTTGTGCCTAAAAACTTGTGTACAGGGTAGAAATGTTTGACAATAGCACATAAAGTGGCCCTTGATTATTTCATTGTGCCACAAGTAATGCTTTGCTGTAATGTGTCTATCTTTCCCATCTCCCTGGCATGCTGTTCAGGATGTTTGTTTGCATGTTTGTTTGCATGTGTGAGGTAACGAGTGCCCAGAGTACGGGATGCCGTGTGAGTGCGCTGCTTGCCCTGCGCTACTCTAAATTCTGTAATACAGAGTTATGAACCCTCCCTCCCAATGGTATGTATTTTGCCAACCTCTGAAGCCTGAAAAGAGATGCATGCAGGCTTGACATGTGGCCAACTTCGCACCAGACCTGTAGATGAACTGACCTGATGTTAAATATCAGTTACCAGTTTAATGGTATCCACTACAGAGTGTAATTTGCTTTCTGACTTTGAGAACATTCAGACATGTAATTGCTCATTTTACTATAGCCGGTAAGATAACTATAGCTGGTAGGATCGCTCAGTGGGTTGAGCGCTCGCTGCTGCGATGTGTGTGAGATCTGCAGGTCGAATCCCGGAAAGGCCAACTCAGCCTTTCATCCTTCTGTGGTCGATAAATGAAAGCGCTTAAGTGTAAGTGCTATATAGTAACACAACATTATCATTTGGCCTTGGATATCTGCTTGCATTCACAGTAATTTAGTAATATGGGCCTATACACACTGATATTAACGATACATATGGTGATCCATTATTGTATGAAATGTATATCAGATTAGAGTGATATCGTAACCACATTTTTCGTAGTGTACGTGGGAACAATGCTTTGTGATGCCACTTCCTGTTTTATCAAGGGGTGAAAGGTTGTAATCCATCAGTTCCCGTGATGTCACTTCATGGTGGGGTCAAATGACATCACTTCCTGTGATGTCATCAGAGGTCAAGGGTCATGTGATGTCACTTCCACTACCCCTGGCATTTTGGTGAAATTACGTCCCTGGATGCAGCCCCATTTCCATATCACCCTCATTGGTGATAAACACACAGCACTCACAAGAATGCGGACCCCATGCACAATATAATAGCCTGTATTGATATGGAGAGGCAGCATTTGATAGAGTCCACAGAAACATCATTTGGTTGAAAATGGAAGGAAAAGGCTGCCCCAAAGATCTTTTAGCAGCTATCAAAGCATTACGCGCTGGAATATCGCTGCAGATTAGGTTAGATCGGGCAGGAAATCTAACTAAAGAAATACCAACTAGAAGGGGCCTGAAACAAGGGTGTCATCTGGCATCGATCTTGTACAACCTTTATATCATGGACATGAAAGAAGTGCTTGAGCCTAGTAGATCTTGCTCATCAAGGATCAATGGTCAGCCGGTGGGCCATCTATGATATGCGGACGACCTAGTGTTGTTGGACAGAACGCTACTAGGACTTCGACGAAAACTGGACGCTCTCCAGGTCTACGTGAAACAGAAGGATCAAAAAGTTAACATCGGCAAATCTGAGATCCTAGAAATTAAAAATCTGCGTTCAAAAGCAAAAAAAATCCTTTGGATGGTGCTTGGGCAACATGAAAATAAAAACAACAAAATCCACAAAGTATCTGGGCATAATAATCAGCCCGAACAGCGGCGAAAAACCTTGGATTGGCAATTTACGGATCAAAATTAACCAACTCACTGTGCAAACCTTGATAATAGGGAGAACGTTTGGTAAATTCTCACTTCAACCAATTATCAATTTTTACAACCAGAAGGTGGTGCCTACCATGACTTGTGCCACAGAAGCAGACTGGGACTTCTCTGGGAAACATGGTGAAAGCTTAAAGGAATATTCTGGAACTGAGTGCTGAGATTAGTGAAAATCTGTACCATTGGCTGTCATTAGGCATGAACTGGGTCTATACACACTGCATTCTCTAATCGTCTGGAAATCTTTGACAACCTTCCGCAAACTGGTGGACCCTTCCTGCCCCCCGCAGTATAGAATCATCAAAATTGAGGATGCGGATGACTTTTTGGCCTCTGTCCATTTGGAGAGAAAAATGTGTGGAAATCCTGACGAACCTCATTATTACTGTTGAATCCTTATGTTCCAACCCAAAGAAGACAAAGATTGCTCTCATGTGCGCAGACTGGTCAGAAACGGAGGCAAGACATGCGGCGTCAAAGAGCTACACTCTCTCAGAACTCTTGACAGGGCTTCCAAAGATCACCACGAACTATCAGATAAAATTGCCAAACCCCGAACATAGAGATCTGATCTTGAGATTTAGGCTGAATATTCTAAGAACAAAATAAATCTTATTCAAGTATGGAATAACAAAAGACAATGTCAAGGGTGTTGACCCATGTTGAATCAATAGACTGGGTAGATGTGGGGATGAGCTGTCGCCGCCCATTATTCTATCCCAGAACAAACTAAATCAATGGACTGGGTAGATGTGGGGATGAGCTGTCGCCGCCCACATTCACGCCAGAATCCAGGAGAACTGCGCAGTTTGCGCACACCAAAATGGTCACCTAATCTGCCACCCACCAGTGCAAAGAAAGGTGGTTCTGTTCAAAATCTGTTTTTATTGATGTCAAAAAGTTGATAAAATCATGGGCACAAGACCACTCTAAAGATACAACCTTCTTGTGGGGGGTACCACATCACCACTCTCCTGTAAGGATGCCATCAAAACAATGTTAAGCAAAAATTCCTATACTATCAAGCAAAAGACCACTCTATTGAAATGCATTAATTCAAGACAGATCCCAAAAATGGGTGCAGTACCAGCTTTGTCCACAAACCGGTGCTAGCGGTCTAAACTCTGCCAGTAGGACTGTATCTCAGGAGTGCAAGAGGATCCAGCCTAACTGGGACTTCAAAGCCTGTTGGTTAATTAAAATTCTTAACCACCTGCTGTTCCCAGAGACAATCTGATTCAATTAACAGGCCAAGAGGCTGGGAAACCTTCCCACCCCAGAGACCCACACAACAGCCCAGGATATCACATGACCCTGATGATTGGGAAGGAGGGGTTTTCCCTTCAGCCTGCTGGACACCACACAATAGACTCTTTCCCTTGAATGGAGTATGTAAATTTTGGATGTGGGCTGTAAACAGAGCTCTGCCTGGGAGCAGGGACATGTGAGCTGACCCACCCAGCTTCGAGGGGCGGGCCAGACTTGAGTGTGGATTCCTATTGCAGCAAATATATGTTTAAGTTAAATGCTTCTAAAATATTGTATTAAGCTCACAAAAATGTGCAATTTGGAGAACCTTAATCCAAGAAATGTACCCACAATTCAAGACTTGATTCAACTTTGTACCATGTTCTGAGGCAAAACCCCGCTATTTATTGATATTGCAGACACCGGGTTTATGCTAGAAACCCAGTAAATTACTGGAATGTGTGTAGAAGGAGGGTGTACATTGGTGTAATTATTGATACAGATTTAACATTGTGTCATGATCTCTGCTTCCAAAAGGTCAGGGTTTTCCCAACTCCCTTGGAAGCAGATCCATAACCCAGGTTCTGAGTGCCAACCAGTCCCAATTGGGACCTTTTGGACCCAGTCCTGGCGCCAGTGGCACCAGGCTCATAAATATGCCCAGTCCCAGCGCTGGAAGCGCCGGGCTCATAATGCTTGGGTGGACTTAACTGCAGCAGACCATGCTGCTTACTTGCCTGCCAGTTGAGTCTCTGATCCTCTTCTGTTTGGAACTACTTTTCCTGTTGGGTGGGGCAAGAGCCACTCCCTAGATTCAGAACACTGGAACTCTTCTGGAAAGCAGGAACTCTTTTCTTACCTAGGCGTGGCTGTGGAAGGAGACACCTAAGCACTACAGGAGGCTATTTAAACCACACCCGATGGATGAATCTTGCTTTGCGTTATTCTGCATCCTCAGCAGCAGAACGCTCATCGTGTCTTCTGCATCTGATCCTGGGCCTAAGGAAAAAGGCTTACCATTCTGAATCCAGTCTTCAGCAACACCTATAAAGACAAGAAAGAACAGGTTAGCATTACGGTCTTCAGTGACAGCTCTTCACTTACCTGGTCCATCGGCTGTCACCAACGCCTCGCGCTGCATTCCGGCATCTGAAAGACAAAGGCTTACCTACTCTTTGTGCGCTCCGGAGGTCTTCACACTGCATTCCGGCATCTGAAAGACAAAAGCTTACCAACTCTTTGCACGCTCCGGAGGCCTTCGGCGCTGAATTCCGCATCTGAAAGACAAAACAAGGTGCGTTTAAAGACATTGGGGAACTTTAATACTCACGTGCCATTACTCCTTTCCACATCTAACCCAGTGGGTATTCCGGCACCCTGCAGCCGCCCCGAACTTGTACCTGCAAAATAAAAAGACAGTTAGAGCGCATCGTGAAGCAGGCAACAAGCGCTTACTTACGTGCTTCCAGGCGCTTCTATTCATCACACGGGCTCCATCTTCAACTCACTTCAGCCCGTCATCCGCCATCGCCGGAACCCTGCAAAACAAGAGACATCATTACTAAAGACTTTAAAGACATTAGAATTACTCGAAACTTACCGTTCGTGCAGTAAACGGCGGACAGCAGTCCTCTGAAGTCAAGAGGCCTGCTCCCCTTATCCAGTGAAGAAACTGGTTACAGCACCATGCCTCGAGGCAGATGGAGAGCACAGCGTTCACTTACCTAAGGTGAGAGCGTTAACCTTTGGGGTTCTACAGGAGAAGAGAAAGGGAAGAAGAGAGAGACATTCAATAACCCAGTTCATTAATCCCACATTTTCTATCTGCAGACATCTTACCCTTCGAGTCAGACATACAGTGCACAGAGGTCCAGCCCAAAGAGCCAGCCGTGGGTTACACATCACCTTTGAAGATACGGTATACGCCCAGTCAAGACCGGCGCCCCTACGGGAATCAGGTGAGCGTTACACATTGGTAAACCAATTAAAAACAAAATTAAGTTGTCATTTTTTAATGCAAGCCCCCAGCATTAAAAACAAGCATGGACCATAAGGAATCTGTAATATGTACATGTAATTTCAACAAATTTTGTAGCTGGGAAATATGTATTTGGATCAGAAATAGATTTGTGTGTACATTGACAAGGGGAGTGTCTGTCTGTAAGCCATAAAGAAGACACTCCATTTCCTTCCCCCAATCAAGGGAGAGAGGAAAGCTTGGCCAATGATAAGTGAGAGGGGCGATCTTAGCTAGGCCCAGGCACACACCCATTTTCAAAACACATAAAAGGAACATTGAAACCCAGGTATAGACATTCACTTTCCACTTTCCTGCGGGACGCTTTGCCGGGAGACTCCAGACTTCAAATCCAGAACTCCAGGGATCCAGAACTTTACTTCAGAACTGGTAGCAGAGAGGCTAACCCACAAGCTGAGTTCTTTTCAGCAGGCCTCAAAAATAATTTGCAAACTATTCAACCGCCGGGCTGTGCGGTTTGCTGCTTGCTAAGAATCCACTTGATCCAGACCCGCAGAACCAGAGACCGCTGTATCCGGAACCGCTAGCAGAACCGATAACAGAACCGGAGACCCAGAGACCAGATCGCTGTGAAGAACCGCTAGCAGAAGTCCAGCCAATCCTGACCCGATCGATGACGAAGTCGCATTCCTGTCCAAAATCTAGTGTGAGTACCCAGCTAGCACTGTGCCATAACCAATCTCTTAGTTTAAAATAATCTAATCCAAACTATTTTAGCCTATTAGAACTGCCTCCTAGAATCGTGTCATTCTGTCATCCTTAAACCTGAAAACTTTCATCTGTCATTCTGAGCTTTAAAATTTCAAATCCGAAAAACTCCCTTCACTAAATCGGCCGTATCTCCGGAACCGTTTGTGCTAGGAGCGAGTTTTAACTGTCATCTTAAAGCTAAGCTTTCCAACGAACCAAAAACTGACTTGCTACCCCCATAGTGCCTCCGTAATTGCGCTTGACACACGCGACTAAATTTGCCGTGATTTGACATTTTGCTTAATTTCAGCCACGTGTAAAAATATTTGTCTTTGCTTCCATCCCTGAAATCTGTTTTCAACCTAATAACCATCCCTGAATCATTGATAGGGCTGGCCTGGACTGATTCAAAGTATCTATCACCTACCCTGAACCTCCTATAGGGAATTAAAAGCATTTTTCGCATATTTTTCACTTCTTTGCATACCACATCAAAGTATATTGCCTGTGTTTCAAACTCCTACCTGTTTTCATCTAAGCTTGCTAGGGGGAACTGAATTATATTTGATTGCATTCCTGAGAACTGTGTGCTTTCCTTCCATCTCTTTACCTTGCATAAAGGGGGGGGGGGTGAATTGTCAAAGAAAAGTGATCACTTTGTCTTTTGTTGAAGTCATATCAGGTTTATTTTCTGTACTGCATTTTCATTCATCATTGCATTGTCCTTGAAGCCATAAAAGCATTCTCAGCTACTTTATCCTCTCTTTATCACTTCTAGGCCATCAAAAAGAATGTACCACTGTAACATTATCCATTTTTGATCACTATCATCTTCACAAGTGTGCTATCAAACATTAATTTATTATAAAAATGTGATATATATATATATATATATTGTTTAATTTTCAAATAAACCTTTTAATTTGCAAAACAAACCTACTTCTTGGCTCAGTGGGGTCAGGGGGATTCTAAGAGAGGGGTGTTATATAAGGGTTGTCATCCAGAGTAAACGAACTGGACATAAAAATATGTCAATAAGGGTTTCCCTCAGCATCCCAGACTAGGCATTGACTTAGCTGTAGTGTTGAATTGAATCCGCTTACAAAGTGGGGGCTCGTAGCCGGGGATTCTGGATTAGAGTTACCACTTGTGCAGCTTAATTCAGTGGCCCAACTGACCGGATACACATATCCGGTTAGATCACCACGCTGTTTTACACTGTGAAAGCACTCCTCAAAGGAACGCTCTAAGGAAACAGTCTGTTTTGCAAAATAGAATACAAACTTCTGTAAGTCAGGAAGGAACTCAAATTCCAGAATGACGACACTGGTAGACATCAAAATAGCCAGAGAGCACTTCTTACATAAGCTATTTGTGAGAGGTGAATGGACTGAGCAGGGCCAGGATGCGTGGTTGCAGGCAATCACACAACAGGTCACGGCAACTGGGTTAGATATCTGGAGAGATCAGGGTCCTTTACATGTGGCCCTGAGCGAACTATACATGGCTCCTAAAGCTAAAGATGAACACGACAAGATGGTTAGGATAGCGGCATATTTATCTATATATGGGAGCCATTCAAGACAAATGTGCTGAAGGCCAAGATCTGGCAAGTAGGCAACTGTTGGCATTAGAGAAGGCCCAATCTGACCTGGTCTCTTCTGTACAGAGGAGCCAGGAGTCAGAAAATGATAGTAGGCAGTATATCATTAAAATAAAAGAGGACATGGATATACTGCAACAGGAAAAGACAGATCAGGATACCAGAATTCTGGCTTTGCAGAAGGAGCACCAAGACAGTTTTGACTCCTTACTGCAGAGCCAGAAAAAGCTGGAGCAACAGATCAATTTCAACAGGGCATGCACAGAGCAGGTAGCTGCCCTGCAAATCCAACTAGACAGAGAGAAAGAGGAAAGCAATACATTGATTTTGAAAGACCTGGATACCCAGGCAGAGTTTGATGAAGAACGCCAGAAAGCTTGTGCCTTTCAAAGGCAGAGGGATGACCTGGCGTCACAAATGCAGGCTCTTGGTCAGGAAAGGGATACCTTAGGCCAGGAAGTCTGCCATTTAAAAAGAAAAATCACTTGGCCCTCCAGGGGCTAGGTGACCTCCAAAAAGAGCATCAGGGCTTGCTAGATCACACCAGGAGGGTGGAGGAGGCTCTGGAAAGAAAGGAGCAGGCCAGTAGGGATGGGACTCAGGAGGTAACCCACCTGCAGCAAAGACTGGCCCAGTACTCCAGGACCAATCAGGAGGCACACCGAGAGCATTAGGCTCTCTGCCAGCACAATGATAGGCTCCAGCAACAGGTAGCCATGCAGGAGAGACTGATAGAGTCTAGTAAGGCCTTAACCGAGGAACTGAAAGCGCAGGCTCTTGCATGGCAACAGGGAGCAGGGGCTGATAGAGATGAGGTTCGCTGGGAAAGGGAAACGCCTGAGCATAACCTCAGGAGCCCTAGTACCAGAGGCCTTCATGTCTCCTAGTCCCTGGACTCTGCCACCCCCATGTCCCCTGGCACACATGAGCACAGGGCCACAGGGATGGCATATTACTATCCAGCCAAAAGTATGGGGCTCATAGGCCAGTACCACCCAGGAATGGATGGGCGGGCATCCAGGTATGGGCACCTAAGTACAGTGCAATTTAGTGGGGAACCCCAGGAGAGCAGGCCCACTAAGGGCATCCTGGAAACCTCTGCCCAGTTAGGTCAGTGGGGGGGGGGGTACCCATCAAATCCTGGTAGCAAGGATGGATCTGAAGACTCCTCTGAGCGTCACAGGACACAGGAGACCAGGTCCCCACATTCTGCCAGCTATTCCCAGGCTCGCAAATGATGGAGACTTTCCATTTGAAGGACAGCAGTAGCTGCATCCAGTACGTCAAATGGACATTCTCCCCTGAATACTCCAGTTTCTTTGCGGGGCTGGAGGACCAAAACCATTCAAGATGGTCCACATATAGGGCGGCCATCTTGAAACATTTTTCTGTACATAGAAATCCCCAAGAGGCTCGCAAGGCAGCCTACAATTTGCAATGTGGGGAGGATCAGGCCCCACAAGAATTTGTGCAAGAATGGAAGCATGCCTTTGCACAGACCACCAGAAGGGTGTGCACGTACAGCAGAGAATTCATCAACACATTTTTCCATGCTCTTCCCAAGTACATAATGACCCAGCTCGTGAGAGATTTTCACGAGAAAAGATCTTTAGACTGGGTCATTGAGCAAGCCACCCGGATCTATGAGGTGCAGAAGCCCATAGAAAATAAAAGTAATGCGCAGAAAAACCCCAAAACCAACAGTACCCCTGCTGCTGCCAAGGTGGCAGAGGTAAAGGTTGCCCCCGTTTTAGATTTGGAGATGGGGGGCCTAAAAACCTGCCTGCGCCAAATAATTCACAGCCCAGAAGGCCCTCGAGCCAGTCACAGACAGGGAGTCGAGGAGGTAGTCCCACAAATGGGGTCCCTCGCTCCCCTGATTATGTAAGTCCCCGCTACAAGGGAAACCGACCCATCCTGGGTTATGTGTGGACTCCTCCAGCCCAAGGGGGGGAATCCAGCCAAGCGCCTAACCCGGGGAACTTCCCTCCTAACTTCCCCCAGGAGGGCAGAAATTCACCAAATCCTGGGCAGAACTTTTCCCCCAGGTATCCACCCAATTTCCGACCCCAAAACCATCCATCCTTCTTTCCCCATATCCCTGAGCCCAGACAACCTAATCGGGAGAGGGGAGGCCAAGGGTGGAGGGGTACCCAAATCTTCCCAATCCGGGGTATTACCAGAGAAGGGATAGCTACCCTTCCCGGGATCAGCCCAGGGGAGAAAATAGAGCCCCGTATCAGCCTTAGCGGGTTTCACAACTTGAGCGCCAGGTCCAAAATATGGCACGGGATCTGTGTCACATACTGAGGGCTCCACAGAACCCTCAGATGAGCATGCCACCGCAGAATGCCCCAAACTCTGGGCCTGGTGCTCCAGAACAATGACGGGGGCAGCACCCCGATAACCCACCGGTTCCCAGGGAGGAGGCACAAGGGGAAGGGGGGGGCATAAAGCCTTGGAGGAAGCTTCCTTCCCAACTTGTAAACAGCCCCTGGAAAACCAGGAACCGGAAACAAAATCTCTTACCCCTGAAAGTCTGCCACCCAAGGAGCAGAGAGGAGGTAGGAGAAACAAAGGACCCAAACAGACCCACTTTGTGGAGGAGGTACAGGTCTTCCAATTTGAGGGAGAGGGATCCTCAGAGGATCCTGGGAAAAGGATCTTCTCCTTCAGCGATGGGGGAACTCCTCCCAAGGAAAAATGGGTCCCAAGAGATTTCAATCCAGACTGGGTAGATGTGGGGATTGAGCTGTCGCCATCCATCATCCTATTCCAGAACCAACAAAACCAAAAACCCCTGGTTCAAACCCATCCTGGTGACTGCCTCCCAAAAGGCAGGGGCGGCCCAGAACCGGAACCAGGGGGACCTAAAACCGAATCAACAGACTGGGTAGATGTGGGGATTGAGCTGTCGCCGCCCATCATTCTAGCCCATAACCAACAATACCAAAATCCCATGGGTCAAACCCATCCTGATGACTGCCTCCAAAAAGGGGGGGGCGGCCCAGAACCCGAAACCATTTCCAGTTGCCAACTTTTTCTTTCAGATTCCCCAGGCTCTCCACAGAATTGTGCCCAAATCTCTTCGCTAGCAATGTCCAAAACCAGAAAATTAGCCCACCAGTTGACCAAAAATGTGCATTATCTGTGCCCCCTTGAGGAGAAGGAGGGAAAATACTATGCCCCGGTACAAGTACAGGGGCAGGGTACAATTTTGGCACTGGTGGACACTTGATCCCAAGCTACCCTTCTGTCCAAAAGGGCCTTTGATTAACTAAATGCAGGAAGGGGGAGAATTACCGTATTCCTCTCACCTCTCTTCCTGGACAACTGCAGAACTTTGACGGGAAGGAAATTCCTGTTGAGGGGACTGCAGATTTGGACATCAAAATTGGGCGACACAAGGTGAAACACCCGGTCATAGTAGTGACTCCAGAGGGCACCCCTTGTTTACTAGGGAATGACCTCCTGAGAAGGTTGTCACACCTAATAGATTGCATAAACAAGGTCCTCTGGACCCAGACTAGCTGACCAATAAAATTAAAACAGAGTGTCAACCATGTTAGTTTAAATGGCACCTGCCACATGGTTGAACAAAAATCTGACCAAGTAGAATTTCACTTCCAGAACAACCAAATTCCAGACGTGACAGTAATAGCAGTAGGACAACAGACTGGTGATGGGGGGTCCTCTCTATTTCTGAAAATCAGCCTTCCTTCCAGTTTAAGGTGGTATTCCACACTGGAAGGAAACACTCTGAAATTCTTTAGCAATCCACAATAAGACACTCCCACTCCTATAGTCCAGAAAGATGTGAAATCAGCTCAGAGCCTGGCTGATATTCAGCAAATTGGAGAGCAGTTGTTCATCCCTGTTCAGTTAAATGATGGGAAGGACTCTGTTCTCGCTCGAGTGTGTGTGAACAACGGTAAGAGCTTCATCAGCGAAGCCATGTTCTGACAACTCCCAAAAGATCCAGCCATTCCCACATTCAAACTGATAGGCAAATGGGAAATGGACCTGGAAGCACCTAATTCCAAACATCTCCTCCCAAGCAGGTGTATGCTCAAAATCTCCATTGGCAACAAGAGCATAGTCCATAATTGTTGGGTCGTGCGAGACGTCACTGCCGCCTTTTACTTAGGCAGTGACATTCTCAATCGCTTTGCCATTAGTTTGGACCTAATAAACTTCAAAGCTTGGTCCCGATTAGCGGATAATTCCATGGGCTTTGATGATCCAGAAAAAGCATTTAGGTCAGCTCAATTGCTACCTTATGCAGTTGGAATTCAGATTAAAGAGGAAGTCACCATCCCGGAAAGGACCCAACAATTCTCCCTGGAAGTGAAAGTTAAAAGAGGACAAAAATTGAAAAACCCTGATGCTTGTATTCATCTAAATGCTTCTCTCCAACAGCAAGGGTTAGGGGTAAACCCAACACCATTAGTCAACATAGAACATGACACCATTCCAATAGAGGTGGATAACAGCGACTTAAAGAGTATTACTCTAGCCGCAGGCACCATTATTGGAATGGCGGTTGATGACCGACATTTCTCCATTGATTTAGGAAATTAACTGTTAGGACCAATCCCCAAGGACTGTTTTGACAGTGACAGTGATGACAATACAACACCAGACAGGATTTTCACCTGGCATGGGGGGAACTTCCTGGTGTACACTTCTTGCCCTTATGGTAAGGAAGACGTGACTTGTGACTTTAGAAGGGATGAGGTGATTTTCCAGGTCCATGAGGGCTGCCTTTCCCACCTGAAGCCTCCAATCCAAATCAGCACTCTAACCAGGGACTTCTCCACCCAGCTGGATGAGGCTGCTGAGATAGCCAAACCAGAAGTCTTTCCAGGCTTCAGGCAGATGGTGGAAGAGAGAGTCAACCTAGCTGATGCCTGTGTGACTCTGGAACAGAAGCAAAAGTTGAAACAAGTCTTCTTGGATTTCCAAGATCTCTTTGTGGTAGACTCATATGACTGTGGTCGCACCGACATCCACACAACAACAATTCCCACGGACCCTGGCATGACTCCGGTGTCTGTGAAGCAATATTGCTTGCCTCTCGCATCCATGGAGTCCCTTACTGAAATAATTAAAAACCTTGAGTCCCGGGGAATAATCCGCCCTGTCCACAGCACTTTCAATAATCCGGTGCTGGGAATATTGAAGCCAAACGGCCAGTGGAGACTCTGCGCCGACCTTAGGGAGCTCAACAAACGGGTCCATACTTCCCGATGGCTTCTGCCCTACATTGACCAAGGGCTGGCACAGATTCAGGGGTCACAGGTATTCACAGCAATAGACCTGACCAATGGATACTGGACCGTGCCTGTCAGTAGGGAGGACCAATACAAACTGGCTTTTACCTTTGGGGGCCAACAGTACACATGGACCCGGACTCCCTTCGGATACCTCAACTCCATGCCCGACCTGGGTGCGAGGGGTAACCTGGCTTATGTAAATGATGTCCTCATCAAAAGTTCATCTGTGGAGGAACACATAGCAGAGATCCGTTATGTTTTGACACAGTTGAGGGCCGCCGGAGCAAAACTTTCCTTTCAGAAAGCACAGTGGTGTAGAACCCGTGTTCATTTCTTGGGGCATGAGATTACTCCTCAGGGTCTCTGTCCCCAAGAAAAGAAAGTGGAAGTACTCCATAAACTGAAGGATCCCACAACTCTGCGGGAACTAAGGAGCCTCCATGGACTGACTAATTACAGCAGAAAGTTCATTGAGGGCTACGCAGAGATCACCAGACCCCTGATTCATCTTTTGAAGGGGGGGTCAAGTGGAAATGGGGTCCAGAACAATCTGAGGCAGTAAGACAACTCAAAAGAAGCCTCTCACAAGCGCCTTGCCTGGCTTACCCTGTCAGAAACAAGGAGTTCTTCCTGGAGACAGGGTTCTCTAATACGTGCTTGACAGCAGTATTATACCAAAAGCATGACAAGGTCAATAAAGTAATCTCCTATGCGAGCAAAACTTTATCCTCTGTGGAGGAAAAATTCAACGATTGTGAAAAGGCACTCCTGGCAACGGTGTGGGCATTGAAGAATTACCGCCCGTTCATCCAGGGGGAACACATCATAGTGGAGACTCCACACCAGCCTCTGCAATATCTCCAAAGTGATAGAATCCGGGCCGGAAATGTGAGTAATTCCAGAATTACTTCCTGGATTCTGTCAATGCAAGGCTTTCATGTGGAGGTCAGATATGGCCAAAACAAGAAGAGTCCCCTCGCGCAAGGTCTGGCTGACTTGCATGATTGTGCCAGAGAAAACTGTCTCGAGGACAAAAGTCTAAAAATCAAGGACAACATGGAGGCATACCTTCATTCCCCACACAAAGTCTTTGAAGAAGACAAGTGTGAGGGAATGCCCACTGTCTATGTGGATGGATGCTCTTACCATGTTGACAACAACGGGGAGAAAGAACTGGTGGCCGGCGTAGGGAATGCATGGGTGAATGAGTCCCTAGAACCCTCCGATGGATACAAAATTGGTCCCCGAAGTAGTCAGGTGGCAGAATTGATGGCTGTGCATCAGGTCATCCTCACTGCTGTCCAACATCAACTCCACAAACTGGTCATAATCACAGATTCGGATTATGTACGGAACGGGTTCGTGCAGCACCTGGTTAATTGGAAAACCAGAGGCATGTTATGTGCTAATAACAAACTCTGGAAACATGGGAAGTTAATCCAAAACATTGATGATCTGGTCACCTCGAATGGGATGACCATCTACTGGAAAAAGATGAAGGGTCATTCCAAAGTAGAGGGACCAGACAAAACTGGAAATGACTTAGCTGATCAGCTGGCCAAACCCGGGGCCAGCCAAGGGGATCTAATATAAATAGAGTCCCTGTTGGGGGAAATCCAGGTCACTGCTATCACTAGATCCCAGACAAATGCTCACAATGATCTTTCAACTGCACAATGGAGTAAGGAGACCACTAATGCTGATTTAATTACAGCTCAGAAGGGGGATCCAATAATTGGTAAGTTTTACCAACACATTGAGGACCCTGAAAACTTTCCCCTGACGGATACCGATTACATTGGGAAGGAGGACCTTAGAGTGTTGATGAAATGTCCAAAGATGTTCCGAATCCAAGACGGTTTGTTGGTAAGGAAATCCCAAGCTGGCCATGATCAGTGGGTGGTCCCTACCTCATTCCGAAGCCTGATGTTAAGTCACGCCCATGATGCGGCCACCGCCGGTCTTAGGGGGTTTCATACAACACTTGAAATCTTAAGAGAGATTGCATACTGGCCACATATGAGCCAGGACCTCAACCAATACTTGAAGGGGTGTCTTGTGTGTGCACAATTTCAGCCATCATCCCTCACACACCGTGCACCTCTCCAAAAGAGGGGGATGACACTGCCATGGTCAGATTTGCAAATCGACTTCGTAGGCCCTGTAAGTCGCTCGTCTAGAGGAAACAAGTACATGTTGACTGTCACATGCTTGTTTACCAAGTGGGTGGAATGTCTCCCGGCCCCAAACTGCAAGGCAGAAACAGCAGCTGCCCTGATGATTAACCACATCTTTTCCCATTTTGGTCTACCTCAAAGGTTTGAGTCAGACAAAGGTAGCCATTTCACCAGAGAGGTAATGGCAAAGATGTGGGAGGTACTGGGGGTTAAAAGGAAGCTACACATTGCTTACAGGCCAGCTTCTTCTGGAGCAGTGGAGAGATACAACCAAACCATTGTGAGCATTTTAAAAATGTTTGTGACAGATTCTGGGCCAAGTTGGGATATCCGATTACCTCTGGTCCTAATGGCCATCAGATCTACCCCTTCATCTGCAACTAAAATGTCACCATTTGAGTTGATGACCGGACGCAAGATGGTGCTTCCCCAGCATTTGCTCTACAGGACCCAAGAGCAGACACTGATAAATGCTTCCAGAACTCATGAGTATGTGGAGAATTTAAGGAAACACCTTTAGCATGCTTTTGCCTATGCTCAGCGGAATCTAGAAAGATCAGCTGATAGCATGAAAACCCACTACAACCTGAAGACCACCAGGAAGGAATATACTGTGCGAGACCGGGTCTATCTATACAATTTCCAAAGAAACCAGGCCAAACAGCGAAAATGTTTGCCTACATGGAAGGGACCGTTTGAAATTATAGACAAGGTCTCCCCAGTAGCGTATAAGATCTGCATCCCCAAAGGTAGTCTGGCGGAAGGGGAAGACAAGTGGGTACATATAAATCAGCTAAAGTGTTGCCATCCCAGGCAAACTCTGCAGCAACTGGAGGAGTCATCTGCAATACCAGAGGGGACCACTCCAGATTAATTCAGTTCCCATCCTAAAATATCCCACATATAGTCTCTAAAATATTATGATTGGAAAAAAAAATGTTTCATGTTATATCTTGTTTTAAAATAAGACTGAAAAATGTATCCTGATGTAAAAAATGTATATGCCGCCCCACTATATCAATAGTGGTGGAAAAATGTCTATGAATAGGTATTGCCGCTTTTGCTTTATCATCCTAGGAGAGATGAAACCATGGAGACTGACCAAGGAGAATGATCCGGGGACTGGGAGCAGAGATCCGAGGGGCCCGGGGTGCCGCCCAATATTCCCATCAGGACCGGCGAGGAGAACCGATCGATCCAACCGGATGGAGGAAAAGATGCTGAACTGTGCCATCTACGGAATTGGAAGAATGCGGACATACCAGCGCGTGGATCAAAAACATCCTTTGCACCCGACTCCCCCTCGACTCCAAATCAAAGCGCAGTCGGGCGGGGGGGCTTGTCAAGGGTTTTGACCCATGTTGAATCAATAGACTGGGTAGATGTGGGGATGAGCTGTCGCCGCCCATTATTCTATCCCAGAACAAACTAAATCAATAGACTGGGTAGATGTGGGGATGAGCTGTCGCCACCCACATTCACGCCAGAATCCATGAGAACTGCGTAGTTTGCACACACCAAAATGGTCACCTAATCTGCCACCCACCAGTGCAAAGAAAGGTGGTTCTGTTCAAAATCCGTTTTTATTGATGTCAAAAAGTTGCTAAAATCATGGGCACAAGACCACTCTAAAGATACAACCTTCTTGTGGGGGGTACCACATCACCACTCTCCTGTAAGGATGCCATCAAAACAATGTTAAGCAAGGATCCTATACTATCAAACAAAAGACCACTCTATTGAAATGCATTAATTCAAGACAGATCCCAAAAATGGGTGCAGTACCAGCTTTGTCCACAAACCGGCGCTAGCAGTCTAAACTCTGACAGTAGGACTGTATCTCAGGAGTGCAAGAGGATCCAGCCTAAATGGGACTTCAAAGCCTGTTGGTTAAAATTCTTAACCACCTGCTGTTCCCAGAGACAGTCTGATTCAATTAACAGGCCAAGAGGCTGGGAAACCTTCTCACCCGAGAGACCCACACAACAGCCCAGGATATCACTTGACCCTGATGATTGGGAAGGAGGGGTTTTCCCTTCAGCCTGCCGGACACCACACAATAGACTCTTTCCCTTGAATGGAGTATGTTAATTTTGGATGTGGGCTGTAAACAGAGCTCTGCCTGGGAGCAGGGACATGTGAGCTGACCCACCCAGCTTCGAGGGGCGGGCCAGACTTGAGTGTGGATTCCTATTGCAGCAAATATATGTTTAAGTTAAATGCTTCTAAAATATTGTATTAATCTCACAAAAATATGCAATTTGGAGAACCTTAATCCAAGAAATGTACCCACAATTCAAGACTTGATTCAACTTTGTACCATGTTCTGAGGCGAAACCCCGCTATTTATTGATATTACAGACACCGGGTTTATGCTAGAAACCTAGTAAATTACTGGAATGTGTGTAGAAGGAGGGTGTACATCGGTATAATTTTTGATACAGATTTAACATTGGTAAACCAATTAAAAACGAAATTAAGTTGTCATTTTTTAATGCAAGCCCCCAGGAAGATCTGAGTCGGACAAGCATGGACCATAAGGAATCTGTAATATGTACATGTAATTTTAAAAAATTGTGTATCTGGGAAATATGTATTTGGATCAGAAATAGATTTGTGTGCACAATGACAAGGGGAGTGTCTGTCTGTAAGCCATAAAGAAGACACTCCATTTCCTTCCCCCAATCAAGGGAGAGAGGAAAGCTTGGCCAATGATAAGTGAGAGGCGCAGGCTTAGCTAGGCCCAGGCACACACCCATTTTCAAAACACATAAAAGGAACATTGAAACCCAGGTAGAGTCATTCACTTTCCACTTTCTTGCGGGACGCTTTGCCGGGAGACTCCATTCTTCAAATCCAGAACTCCAGGGATCCAGAACTTTACTTCAGAACTGGTAGCAGAGAGGCTAACCCACAAGCTCAGTTCTCTTCAGCAGGCCTCAAAAATCATTTGCAAACTATTCAACCGCCGGGCTGTGCGGTTAGCTGCTTGCTAAGAATCCACTTGCTCCAGACCCGCAGAACCAGAGACCGCTGTATCCGGAACCGCTAGCAGAACCGATAACAGAACCGGAGACCCAGAGACCAGATCGCTGTGAAGAACTGCTAGCAGAAGTCCAGCCAATCCTGACCCGATCGGTGACGAAGTCGCATTCCTGTCCAAAATCTAGTGTGAGTACCCAGCTAGCACTGTGCCAAAATCAATCTCTTAGTTTAAAATAATCGAATCCAAACTATTTTAGCCTATTAGAACTGCTTCCTAGAATCGTGTCATTCTGTCATCCTTAAACCTGAAAACTGTCATCTGTCATTCTGAATCCGAAAAACTACCTTTACTAAATCGGCCGTATCTCCGGAACCGTTTGTGCTAGGAGCTTTAAGTGTCATCTTAAAGCTAAGATTCTAAGCTTTCCAACGAACCAAAAACCGACTTGGTGCCCCCTATAGTGCCTCTGTAATTGCGCTCGACGCACGCGACTAAATTTGCCGCGATTTGACATTTTGCTTAATTTCAGCCACGTGTAAAAATATTTGTCTTTGCTTCCATCCCTGAAATCTGTTTTCAACCTAATAACCATCCCTGAATCATTGATAGGGCTGGCCTGAACTGATTCAAAGTATCTATTACCTACCCTGAACCTCCTATAGGGAATTAAAAGCATTTTTCGCATATTTTTCACTTCTTTGCATACCACATCAAAGTATATTGCATGTGTTTCAAACTCCTACTGGTTTCATCTAAGCTTGCTAGGGGGAACTGCATTATATTTGATTGCATTCATGAGAACTGTGTGCTTTCCTTCCATCTCTTTACCTTGCATAAAGGGGGGGGTGAATTGTCAAAGAAAAGTGATTACATTGTCTTTTGTTGAAGTCATATCAAGTTTATTTTCTGTACTGCATTTTCATTCATCATTGCATTGTCCTTGAAGCCATAAAAGCATTTTCAGCTACTTTATCCTCTCTATATCACTTCTAAGCCATCAAAAAGAGTGTACCACTGTAACATTATCCATTGTTGATCACTATCATCTTCACAAGTGTGCTATCAAACATTAATTTATTATAAAAGTGTGATATATATATATATATATTGTTTAATTTTCAAATAAACCTTTTAATTTGCAAAACAAACCTACTTCTTGGCTCAGTGGGTTCAGGGGGATTCTAAGAGAGGGGTGTTATATAAGGGTTGTCATCCAGAGTAAACGAACTGGACATAAAAATATATCAATAAGGGTTTCCCTCAGCATCCCAGACTAGGCATTTCTTAGCTGTAGTGTTGAATTGAATCCGCTTACAACAACCAATGTCGATTATGTGGATCACAGGAAGAGTCACTGCAACATCTGACCCTATTCTGTAAAGATTTAACATCAGAAAGAACCAGACTTCATAAAATGGATGTGGCTTGAATGCTGATCTCTGGTGGGAATGTTTGTATGGGTGTTCCAGTATAAGGGCACCAAGGGCCCTGGGAGTTTTCCCGGAGGTGATATTTGGCAAGAAATCAGAGGGTATATTATTGGAATGGTCTCGTGTAGAGACGGATTGGAAGAGGGTTGCGCTAAGCCAAGACATGTGTCACCTCTAGATCAATTTGTAAGGAATTCATGAAAGTGTGAGGTCTGGCTTAATGAGGAATTGGGCAAAATGAGAAGTTTCTAAAATGTATGGTTTCATCTCTTGGCTAATGATCAGGGAACGAAAGGAAAAGCAAAAGTTTGTATTTTAACTAAATGCTTAATAAAAAAAATTATAATAATACTTTTAAGACGCTGGGGCCTGTAACAGGAGGGCCCCTAAATGATAAGGGAAATGGTACCCACATAAGCATGGCCCCTATTTGAGTATATATATATATATATATATATATATATATATATATATATATGTAAAATTATGAGAAATACTGCTACAACAGGGTTACCCGAATCTGGCACATATACTTCTAAAAGAGGTGCCAGTCTGCAACAGCACCACCAGTCAGCCACTATATACTTGCCATTGCCCTTTTGCCAACCCATGGCGAAAGCCTTCGCCAGCCTTTTTTGCAGCCTCTATCTGCTGAAAGAAAACAGAGGTAGCACAGACAGCACAGGGGAGGGCAGGGCTTACACCCATTAAAGGTTCATCTATAAATTCCTACTTCACAGGGGGGACACTTCATCCATCTTAATTTGTTAAGGTAAGTAAACCCCTGAACAGAGCGTCCATGAAACCAGACCTGGTATCGTTTGCAGACAAATGAACTACTACGGGACCGACAACACTGCACCTGCACCGTCTTGCCGTGGCTGCGCTTCATTTGTTCACTCAGAATGGCAATCACATACATAATTATTTCACGGCAGATACATGCCATCTGCACCACATTAACCAGTACACGGCTTAGAGAGCTTGATTGAAAAATGTGCGTAATTGATCAAAAAAAGTGTCCTGATGAAGACCCTCACACTAAGTTGGCATTCCTGGGTTGAAACGTGCCTGCTGGAGAAACTATTATTCTTCATTTGCGCGATCTGAATGACTCAAGGCCTAGTAAGATCGTTATTTTGCCCTTCCTCTGTCTTCCCTCCCTTGTCTTGTCGCGCCTAGAAACACTTGTGTGCAGGTGCGTTCTAAATGCCATATCATATAACATCATAACATCATTTCCTGTCCTGGCGCTGTGGGCACATATCATCTATATGTGTAGGTATTCCGCAATGCAAGCTGCACATCCCTAGTCCAAATCGAAGTTCATGAATTGTATTTAGGACGGCTATATACATTGCCTCTTAGTATTTATACACCGTTTGATGTTGTTTATAAATGCACACTTTTCTGAATAATTGTTTATAAGTAGCTATCTTGCCAAGAAGGGGCTGCTAAAATAAGCAGGGCTTGTGTGAATAATTAGGTATTTACTCAGCACAAGCTTAGGATAGGATTCTGAAGCAGCATACTTCTGGGCTAAATTGGTTGAATTCTTGAGAAGGAGCTGAATAGTGTGTTGTCTGCCTACTTAACTAGCCCAGTTACATAGAGGACCCTAGGCTGGCCTTGATTTTTAGTTTAGGCTTTTAGGTGGTGCTTTAGCATTGCATTGGAATACAGCTAGGAAGGAGATGACATGTGAGTAGGTACACACAGCTTGTGGGTGTTGTTTGGTTATTTACCCAGCCATTGACGGCCCACGGTCATGCTAATCCACACCTCTGTTCCCACCGCTACCTGCCCCTCCCTGCTCTAAATGCAGCCTCGTGGGATCTCTTTCAGCTTCACCTAACAAGCAGGAATATCAAACTGTAGCCTGTCAGTGTTTTATATACGCAGTCTGCCAAGAGTTAAAGGCTTAAATGCAGCTGTAAATGGCTAGTGGTGAAATAAAAACCTTTTAACCAATTGTGCCTTTGGTCACTTGATTCATACCGCTTCCATGCACTTAAATCCTGTTAAAAATAACCATTTGCTAGGTTCTGATATCTTATGCTCGGGTAATCGCTGCATTTTCCAGTTGCTGTGATCTCATGACCAGGAAGCACCATTATATCAGTGCTTAGCAAAGGCCTGTCCCATGCCCTCTCAAAAACCCAAACTGTTGGCTTTGCCAATGCTTGTGAGATATAGGCACTGGCTTTGCCAGCTTTTGTATGCTGACTGGGTATTGCAAAGTGATATCAGGATTGGTTTTGTTAAAGTGATTTTATTGGCGCACGTGTAATTCTCTCCAACTAACCTTGCCACACATATGGAAGCGTATCTTATTTGGATAAGTGACGCACTTCTGACCGCGACCTACCATGGTGTAAATGTCTTGCCTTAAAGCCTAATGTTGTATGTTGTTCCAACTTGTAATGCTCTACTCCCGCACTAATGGTGTGGTAGGAAAGTTGTGTTTTTCTGTTGCATGTATGTGTATTTATATTTACCTACATGTGCGCAAGTGCCTGTACGATTTATTTCACTCCGTTTTTCCATCTTTGCCTTCTCTATAAGTCCTGCTGACTTAATGTGGCTTCCTTCGGCTGACCTCTTTTTATCCTATTTCCTCCTAATCGATTACAGTATGGAACTTGATATATTAACATCATTGAATTGTCATTGATTTTTTTAAATATTCGATTTCATGCGAGTTGAGTTACTGTCTTGCCTTTCATCTTCCTGTCTTGAAACATAATATGTATATATATATTTTTTAAAGTGCACTAAGGATCAGAACAGGGTTCAGACCTGAATAAAAAGCACATCACTTAAAAGTGCAGATTTTAGAACCATCAGGTTTCATCTGTACATCATTTTTCAGGCGCAAGGAGAGACGATAAAGTTCGTGGCGGACAGTGCTTTCACTCTCGCTGAAATCGCGCATGCCAATGTAGAGCGTGCTGGAGGGCGCGCAGGGATACCATGCTCCAATCTGTGGCGCTCAGAGATGTCAGTGTGAAGCGGCTGCTTCCCTGTTGGGTTCACATTTCTGCCAGGCAGCCGCTCTGCGACTCCTCTCCTCAGCCTGCACGTCCAGCGTGTCTGCCTTTGGCATAGATATTAGGTAGGCAAACCGGTCAGGGGCCCACGGAGAACCGTTTTACTACAGTGTCCCTGATCTTAGAGACCGGGAGTCAGGTGGGGGAGAAGGAGTGCAGTAGCCAATTTCACCACAGTGCTGGCTTGTGTGAGAAGAGCACAGCATTGCTTGTCCTCTCAAGCGCTGCGCAGGTTCAGGTGGCAGTGCCACCGTGGCACACACTCCCATCTGCAAACTGAGGGCGCTGCCCATAGGTTAGGCGACATAGGGTACGCACTAATAATATCATGTGATGGCCTGGGCGTTTTATGGGGCTGGATTTAATGCTATACATGGCAATTACGTGACTATCTGGACTTTTGATGACAGTAACTGGAAATGGAAGGAGTACATGGACTTCTCATGGAATCTCTACCAATGCTATGAGTAAGTGAGATATCCCCGTAACATCTGTAAAAATGGTGGCAATGCTTAGCGTACTATGCGAGGAACTGACTATATGATGGCAATACCTGTGATATGTCCGAAATATTTCAAAAATGAGTCATAGGCGCAGCAATGGCCTGTTCTATGGGATGTACCCACTCTAGAGTCTGCAACCACATTTTAGCTCACTGTACCTTTCACAGATGGGAAATAGCCATTTGCATATCAGTCTTTGTCCCGCCCACGTGGGCAGTCCAGCACTGAAATGCTGTGGCAATTCCTCTCTGAACAAGAGTACCAACAGCAACCCCATACATATGTTTCAGCCTTGTTGGGCATCATCAGTGAGGTGGAGCTGTGCCTCTCTGAGTACAGTGAGCAAGGGGTCCAAGTCTGGATGACCCTAGGACACTTAGGGTGACTAATCCTAAGGCCCTTGAAAAAATAAAAAATGAGTCATGGTCGCCCCTCTATCAGAAGGTACACAGCAAAAATGGCCTGTTCTATGGGATGGTACCCACTCAGTCCGCAGGCACATTTTAGCTCACTGTACCTTTCACAGATGGGAAATATCCATTTGCATATCAGTCTTTGTCCCGCCCAGATGAGCAGTCCAGCACCGAAATGCTATGGCAATTCCCTTCTGAACAAGAGTACCAACAGCAACCCCACACGTGTTTCAGCCTTGTTGGGCATCATCAGTGAGGTGAAGCTGTGCCTCTTTGAGCACAGTGAGCAAGGGGTCCAAGTGTGGATGACCCTAGGACACTTAGGGTGACTAATCCTAAGAGAAAAGTCTGGCTTTGAGGAAAGCTGCTCTGTAGGGCGACACCTTATAATCCCGAAGTTAAAAAGTAGAGAAACTGCCACTGATGTGAAGTTGTATCTGTGAGTACATGGATGTCGTAGGTCTCTGGAACCAGACAGTAGTAAAGCCTAACCATCACCACAAGAAATGTAGAATAGGAAAAAATTCCAGGACTCAGCGCCACCAGTTATACGGTCATTTAATTGTGTTGTATTGTCACACATTAAATGGTAAGGTAAAGCCCATAAGTGTTAACATGTTTCGGCTCGCTCTGAGCCTTTTTCAAATCTGGGCTGGTTTAACATCAAATATAATAAGCAAAAAGTATCAGAGATTCTGTAACAACAGCATCAATTCAATCATAAAATGACAAGGAAATTAAAACATCAAAACATCATGCCATAGTAGGCATTATGAAATAAGAAGATTGATAGATAGACAGAAAAACAAGGGTTGGTTTGGGGGCGGATGCAAGGGTACAAAGAAGCATGTCAAAAAATAATGAACACATTGTAGCGAAAACACAGTCAACAAAATGACATGAAACAATATAGAGACAATACAAAAGGATGAGAGAAGAACAGAAGAATTTAGTGATTATTGAGTAAGTAATGCTTGCACATATGATTAATCAACGTAATAAGTTCAAGGAAAAACGCCATAATGGTGCTTACCCGAATTTCGATGAACCAATCCGAAAGACTGTATGTCAATGTAGTGGTAACGGGGTTAGAACCCCAAAAATTAATCTGCAATCAGTTAAACGTAATTTCAGGTATCACTATAACAAAAACGCTCGTCATTCAGCAAAGAGACATTGCAGCCAATGAAACTCTATCACGTGTAATTGCCATGTGAATAGCATTATGTGCTGTCTCAGTTCAAGGTTACATCTCAGTGGATTCATAAATGTTTGTGAGCTGTGGTTTAAGACAGGAGATTGATAAAGAATACGTTTTAAGAATGCCGGAAAATATGTGCTACACGCTGCACGTGTAAATACAAAGTTAACCATCAAAAATGAAACAAAAAGTCCCTTAAAACCGGATCAAGAAACTGGAGCGACTAAGTTTTGCCTTTTCTGCATAACGCATTTGCTGACAGAACATTAAAGGGGCCTAAGCTGCTTGTGGCTTACCTTAATTCAACGGAAAAGAAATCACACGCGTTGGCAAGAATGGGGAAATGGGCCATGTACGCCATTATATCAACTCTAACAAAGACGTAGTCCATGGCAACGCGTCCAGCGTTGCCACGGCGATCTACGTGTCTTGTGGCGTTCGAATACGTCCGCCGTAAAGAGTTTCCTCCAGCTTGGAGGTAACGGCCGCCATTTATAAAGGCGGTCCGAATGCACGGAAAATACAGTGTCCTCAGCGCACATTTAACATAATTCAAAACCTTGTGTTTACTCTGTCAATCATAATTAAATTAAAGGTGAGTACTCTGAATGGGAAAATGGCCCATGCATGCCATTTTATCAACTCTAAAAAAGATGTTGTCCATGTCAACGCGTCCAGCGTTGCCACGGGGATCTACGTGTCTTGTGGCGTTCGAATACGTCTGCCGTAATGAGTTTCCTCCAAATTGGAGGTGATGGCCGCCATTTATAAAGGCGGTCCGAATGCACGGAAAATACAGTGTCATCAACGCACATTTAACATAATTCAAAACCTTGTGTTTACTCTGTCAATCATAATTAAATTAAAGGTAAGTGCTGTGCATGATGCAAACAGAATAAACAGATTAATTGCGTGAAATCATTCAAGTGTGCATAAATGCAAGCGGAACAAGCAGAAATGGTTGCATGAAGTCATTCAAGTATGCATAAGGACACAGTAAGGGTGTCAACAAGGGCATATAAGAAATCGAAATCAATGAAACAACAAGATACCTTAGGATACCAACCCAAGAGTACCTCAGAGTTGGGCATGGTAATAAGCTTCATTACTCGGTTTTGTTCTGATCATCGTAGAATTCAAAAAGTACTTAAGAAACATTGGCACCTCCTGAAAATAGACGATCACATCTGTAACTTTGTGGGCGAACATCCACGTATGATTTACAAAAAAGCAAGCACACTCAAATCCATCCTTAGCCCTTCCCTGCTACCAGATATCAATAAATTCAATCAAGGCACGTGGCTTGATATCAAGGACCTGGGTTTCAGAAAATGTGGCACATGTCCACAATGCAAATATGCACATGCCCTTACTACGGAGTTTCAAGACATCAATGGAAAACAATGGACTATTAAACAGGGTATTAATTGCAAAACAAAATTCGTTGTTCACTGCATCATCTGCGTCTGCAGTAAAATATATATTGGCAGCACGAAACGAGCTTTAAGAATTCGGATACGTGAACCTTTGTCTAAGATTGGTAGCCAGGACCCATTCATACCACTAGCGGCACATTGGTAAACTGTGCACCAACTACACAATAAATCAGAGATCTGATGTATTGCTTTACAGCAGGTCATCTTGAACAAAAGGGGTGGCGATAGGTTGAACGCATTAAGAAAAACTGAGGCCAGAACAATATGTTTTTTTAAATCTACAGCCACAGGCCTCAACAGTGACAATGAAATGGTCTATTTTTTGTAATGTTGGACAACTGATACATAGCTACCATTTTGTCATTTTTTCATCATTTTTTGTGTTTTGGTCTGCATCGGTATATCATTTATCTGATAGAGAATTCCACTTGTTTCTGAAGCTTATTTTTCGGTTAGCAAGCTGACACCCTTACTGTGTCCTTATACATGCTTGAATGACTTCATGCAACCATTTCTGCTTGTTCCACTTGCATTTATGCACACTTGAATAATTTCACGCAATTAATCTGTTTATTCTGTTTGCGTCATGCCCAGCACTTACCTTTAATTTGATTATGATTGACAGAGTAAACACAAGGTTTTGAATTATGGTAAATGTGCGTTGATGACACTGCATTTTCCGTGCATTCGGACCGCCTTTATAAATGGCAGCCGTCACATCCAATTTGGAGGAAACTCATTACGGCGGACGTATTCAAACGCCACAAGACACGTAGATCCCCGTGGCAACGCTGGACGCGTTGCCATGGACAACGTCTTTTTTAGAGTTGATAAAATGGCGTGCATGGGCCATTTTCCCATTCAGAGTACTCACCTTTAATTTAATAATGATTGACAGAGTAAATACAAGGTTTTGAATTATGTTAAATGTGCGCTGAGGACACTGTATTTTCCGTGCATTCGGACCGCCTTTATAAATGGCTGCCGTTACCTCCAAGCTGGAGGAAACTCTTTACGGCGGAAGTATTTGAATGCCACAAGACACGTAGATCCCCGTTGCAACACTGGACGCGTTGCCATGGACTACGTCTTTGTTAGAGTTGATATAATGGCGTACATGGGCCATTTTCCCATTCTTGCCAACGCGTGTGATTTATTTTCCGTTGAATTAAGGTAAGCCACAAGCAGCTTAGGCCCCTTTAATGTTCTGTCAGCGAATGCGTTATGCAGAAAAGGCAGCACTTAGTCGCTCCAGTTTCTTGATCCGGTTTTAAGGGACTTTTTGTTTCATTTTTGATGGTTAACCTTGTATTTACACGCGCAGCATGTAGCACGTATTTTCCGGCATTCTTAAAACTTATTCTTTATCAATCTCCCGTCTTAAACCACAGCTCACGAACATTTATGAATCCACTGCGATGTAACCTTGAACTGAGACAGCACATAATGCTATTCACATGGCAATTACACATAATAGAGTTTCATTGGCTGCAATGTCTCTTTGCTGAATGATGAGCGCTTTTGTTATAGTGATACCTGAAATTACGTTTAACTGATTGCAGATTCAGTTTTGGGGATCTAACCCCGTTACCACTACATTGACATACAGTCTTTCGGATTGGTTCATTGAAATTCGGGTAAGTGCCTTTATGGCGTTTTTCCTTGAACTTATTACGTTGATTAATCATATGTGCAAGAATTACTTACTCAATGATCACTACATTTTTCTGTTCTTCTCTCATCCTTTTGTGTTGTCTCTATATTGTTTCATGTCATTTTGTTGACTGTGTTTTCGCTACAATGTGTTCATTATTTTTCGACATGCTTCTTTGTACCTTTGCATCCGCCCCCAAACCAACCCTTGTTTTTCTGTCTATCTATCAATCTTCTTATTTGATAATGCCTACTATGGCATGATGTTTTGATGTTTTAATTTCCTTGTCATTTTATGATTGCATCGATTCTGTTGTTACACAATCTCTGATACTTTTTGCTTATTATATTTGATGTTAAACCAGCCCAGATTTGAAAAAGGCTCAGAGCGAGCCGAAACATGTTATCACTTATGGGCTTTACCTTACCATTTAATGTGTGACAATACAACACAATTAAATGACCATATAACTGGTGGCGCTGAGTCCTGGAATTTTCTCCTATTCTACATGACTAATCCTAAGGCCTTACTCTTCAGTCAGTACTTGGTGTCACCTAGACTTATGACCCAGGCCCCGGACCACATGAGATGCGGGATGATAGAGGGTCTGGGAGTTTAGGCGCGGGGTGGGGGAAAATGTCACAAAAGCGTAGGGAGGGGCGTCCGAACGGTGCCACAAGAAACAAGCCCGGGAAGGGCAGGAAACAGCACCTGGGAAGATGCAAAATGTAACAGCAAGGGGCCAGGGGGGTAACCCAGCCGCCCCCAGGAAGGAACAAAGGGCCGGGGGGTATAAGAAAGCCTGGAAAAGGAGAGGCGGCACAAACCAGGTAAGATCTCACCTCTCTCGGGTAGGCTCTTAGTGCCTGGAGAAGGGGAAGGAAAAATGTTTGCTCTTGCAGGCTCACGCATTTTTCTACCTCTCTAAAGTTCATTCTGATCGCAGTGGCTACAGCGGTGCGGGAGCAGGAGCAACCCAGAAGTACCAGCTGCAAACGAACGAAGGACTTTCGCCGTGGTCAAACGAGTAGCGTGACCGACAGAATTCAGATGAGAAGGATGGCGGAAGGAAGAGCGAAAAGGGCCCAAGAGTTCTCGGAATGGGCGAGAAAGGCGGAGAAGGAGTATGGGGCACAATGGGTGCTGGAAGTAATGCAGAAAGAAGAAAGAGCAAAGGCAACGTCACCTCTGCTGTTCATAGAGCCCAGCAGCAGCGAAGGAGAAGACGAGGTACCGCAAGGACAGAAAAGGGGAAGAGCGGAGTCGAAGAGATCAGAGGGACAGACGGAGGCACCGACCAAGAGAAAGAAAAAAGATAAAAAGAAAGGTACTGTGAATAATAATGTGGGGAATAAAATAGTAAAAATGTTAAAAAATTGCGTCACGGTTTCGGGTAAATCACCCAGAACCAATGACAAGAGGAGCAGACGGGGGAAGAAATCCAGGGAGGAGCAGCAGGGGATTCCATCAGATGAATCAAGCAGTGATGACGAAGAAAGGGATCATCTAAGGGCTTGGGTAAAATGGAGAGGAGTGGTGAGCAGGGAAAGACAGAGAGGGGCAGAACCCAGAGAAGCCCCGGTCCCGGCACCACAGGGGGCACCAGCAGAGCCCAGCGAAACCCCGGTCTCAGCACCACAAGGGGCACCAGTAGTCCCGGTGCCTCAAGGAGCACCAATGATCCTGACACCACAAGGTGTACCGGCAGGGCCAAACATAGGGGCAGGGGCCACACCACCGGGGGCAGCACCGACGGTGGCAGCGGCAGAAAATGAGGGGCCACTCATGACGAAATATGGCAGGCCAACCATGGGTAAAGACGCACAGGGCAGGTCGATGAAAGCGATGGCTTGGTACATAAATGACAAAGTAAAGGAAAAAATATGGAGGAAGGAATTGATTGATATCTTTACATTGTTAGATTGTCAAAAGAGGGGGATGAACGTGGCCCTAGAGGACATGAAGGAGGACGAGAAAAGCTTACTAAAAAAGGGGCCAGTAGTGAGGAGTTTTGACAACTGGATGTCGGCCTTCACCATAATGTCTACAATTATATTACTGTAACGCTCACCTGATTCCCGTAGAGGCGCCGGTCTTGACTGGGCGTATACCGTATCTTCAAAGGTGATGTGTAACACACGGCTGGCTCTTTGGGCTGGACCTCTGTGCACTGTATGTCTGACTCGAAGGGTAAGATGTCTGCAGATAGAAAATATGGGATTAATGAACTGGGTTATTGAATGTCTCTCTCTTCTTCCCTTTCTCTTCTCCTGTAGAACCCCGAAGGTTAACGCTCTCACCTTAGGTAAGTGAACGCCGTGCTCTCCATCTGCCTCGGGGCAGGGTGCTGTAACCAGTTTCTTCACTGGATAAGGGGAGCAGGCCTCTTGACTTCAGAGGACTGCTGTCCGTCGTTTACTGCACGAGCGGTAAGTTTCGAGTAATTCTAATGTCTTTAAAGTCTTTAGTAATGATGTCTCTTGTTTTGCAGGGTTCCGGCGATGGCGGATGACGGGCTGAAGTGAGTTGAAGATGGAGCCCGTGTGATGAATAGAAGCGCCTGGAAGCACGTAAGTAAGCGCTTGTTGCCTGCTTCACGATGCGCTCTAACTGTCTTTTTATTTTGCAGGTATAAGTTCGGAGCGGCTGCAGGGTGCCGGAATACCCACTGGGTTAGATGTGGAAAGGAGTAATGGCACGTGAGTATTAAAGTTCCCCAATGTCTTTAAACGCACCTTGTTTTGTCTTTCAGATGCGGGATGCAGCGCCGAAGGCCTCCGGAGCGTGCAAAGAGTTGGTAAGCTTTTGTCTTTCAGATGCCGGAATGCAGTGTGAAGACCTCCGGAGCGCACAAAGAGTAGGTAAGCCTTTGTCCTTCAGATGTCGGAATGCAGCGCGAGGCGTTGGTGACAGCCGATGGACCAGGTAAGTGAAGAGCTGTCACTGAAGACCGTAATGCTAACCTGTTCTTTCTTGTCTTTATAGGTGTTGCTGAAGACTGGATTCAGGATGGTAAGCCTTTTTCCTTAGGCCCAGGATCAGATGCAGAAGACACGATGAGCGTTCTGCTGCAGAGGATGCAGAATAACGCAAAGCAAGATTCATCCATCGGGTGTGGTTTAAATAGCCTCCTGTAGTGCTTAGGTGTCTCCTTCCACAGCCATGCCTAGGTAAGAAAAGAGTTCCTGCTTTCCAGAAGAGTTCCAGTGTTCTGAACCTAGGGAGTGGCTCCTGCCCCACCCAACAGGAAAAGTAGTTCCAAACAGAAGAGGATCAGAGGCTCAACTGGCAGGCAAGTAAGCAGCATGGTCTGCTGCAGGTAAGTCCACCCAAGCATTATGAGCCCGGCGCTTCCAGCGCTGGGACTGGGCATATTTATGAGCCTGGTGCCACTGGCGCCAGGACTGGGTCCAAAAGGTCCCAATTGGGACTGGTTGGCACTCGGAACCTGGGTTATGGATCTGCTTCCAAGGGAGTTAGGAAAACCCTGACCTTTTGGAAGCAGAGATCATGATAATTACAGAAATTCCCGGAAGACGGGGTAGCATTAGTTGCATATCAACAGAGGGTGCTGAAGGTCCATGCAGCGTTTGGAGGGGACGCATGGCTGGAGTATGACCACGAGTTCAGAAAGGAGATGGATTGCTTTCTGGATATGGGCTGGGACGAAGAAAACTTTAACCTCTACATATTTAACGTGCTAAAGGAGAAATGGGATTCCAAAGAGCGGAGCACAGGGGTACAGCAGAGAAGGCAGTATTGGCAGAATGATTACAAAGCGGATTATAGATCCAGTAGCAGAAAGTACGAATCCAGCTATGACAGAAACAGAGACCAGAGTTTTCGGAGCAGAAATTACGGGTCACAGAGAGGGTGGCAGAGCAGCCTGCCCCCGCCAACACAAGTGGGGCAGTGGGAGCACGGGGACAGCACGAGCAGACCAGGTCAATGCAGGAGCTTTGAAAAGGGGGTACCCTGTAGCTGGGGATGGAAGTGCAAGTTCAGCCACAAGTGCGAGAGATGCAAGGGTGACCACAGCAGCTCCAAGTGCACAAGGGCCGCAGCTCCAAGCGGCTGAAGAGATGAGAAGCGGAAATAAGAACTGGGGCGGGAAAGTGGCCACGCCGGTAAAAATCGAGAGGATGGAAAGGTGGCTCCAGAAATACCCCGACCAAGAAGCATCAGAACAAATCAGACAAGGCTTTAGAGAAGGTTTTAACATCCCGTTTACCGGGCAGGGAGCCCAAGACATTCCTAGGAATCTAAAATCGGCAATCGAAAACAGGGATATAGTGACCAGTAAGATCAGGAAAGAAGTAGAACTGGGGAGGGTAGAGGGCCCTTTCATGGCCTTACCATTGAAGAATTTATGTGTTCACCGCTAGGGCTGATGCTGAAAAAAGAAGAAGGGGAATACAGGCTGATACACCACCTATCCTACCCCCCGGGGGCCTCGGTGAACGACGACATCGCCCAGAGCGAGGCAACGGTATCATATTCAGACTTCGAGGAGGCAGTGGAACTGGTCAGGGAAGCGGGGGAAGGGGCATGGATGGCGAAAGCAGACATTAAATCGGCATTTCGCCTGTTGCCAGTCAACAGCGGATCACAAAGGTGGTTATGTATGCATTGGGAGGGGGAATACTTCATCGAAAAATGCCTCCCGAAGGGGTGCGCCATCTCATGCACATATTTCGAGAGGGTAAGTTCATTTTTACAATGGGCAGTAACACAGGAGATGAGGGAGTCCATGATGGTACATTACCTGGACGATTTCTTATTTGTCGGGCCCAAGGTTCGGAGCTATGCAGGGCAACCCTGGACAAATTCGTGGAAATAACAAGCGAGTGGGGTTTCCCTCTGGCAGAGGAGAAAACGATGGGCCCAACGCATATTATCCAATTCCTAGGTATAGAAATGGACTCAAACAGGGGAAGGTGTCGGATCCCGGAGGACAAGGTGACTGAGCTGCTGAAGACAATAAAGGAACTACAAGGAAGAAACAAAGCGACAGTGAGAGAATTGCAAGCGCTGGCAGGAAAACTGGAATCCGCAGGAAGAGTCATACCGCAGGGGAAGGTGTTCTAGAGAAGTATCAAGCTGAAAACGAGAGGTGCTACCAAGGGGCACCACAGAGTCAGGCTAGGGGGAGGAATCAAGAGAGATCTGGAAATGTGAAATCTGAAAAACTTCAAGGGGGCGGTAATATGGCACTCACCGGTGAACGATGAAGGTAAAAGGGTGTTGTTCACCAATGCAGAAGGTGGGTTTGGTTTTGGCGCAATACTGGGGAAAAAATGGTGTGCAGGCAAGTGGCCAAAATCGTAGCAAGTGGCGGAATGGACAAAGAATATAACGCTGCTGGAGCTCTTCCCGATATGGGTCGCGTTATGCGCATGGGGGAAGAGCTAGGGAACAAGGAGTTGGCAGTATGGTCAGATAACATGGCGATGGTGCACGTGTTAAACAAAGGAAGTGCGTCATGCATGATAGTATTAGAATTAATGAGGGCAATCACACTGGAAAGCCTAAAAATGAATACATGCATAAAGGCGAGGCATATCGCTGGGGAAGAAAATGTGGTGGCTCATGCATTCTCTCGCTTTCAGTGAGAGAAATTCAGGGAGCTGAGACCGGACGCCGACAAGGAAAGAACGGCCACGCCGCGGAAGGCATGGTTCCCGTTGGAGGCACTAGAAAGGAAAGCACGGTTGGCCACAAGGTCGACTCAAAAGAAGTGGGAGAAGAACGGAGAAAAGAAAGGGTCATCGACAAGCTGACCATAAATGCCCTGATGTACAAAACGGGTAAGCAGTACGAAAAGCATGTGAAAGATGTGTTGGTGGAAACAGGTGAAAAAAAAGGTGGAAAAAATTTCTACGGAAAAAATGTGTGAATTTTCCAAAGGGGCATTTGCCAAAGGGAAAAAGAAAAGCTGGGCAGCAGCGCACCTGGCGGCGGTGGCATATACCACAAAAGTGGCGGGCATAACGGACCCGACCGACAGTGCTAAAATAAAATACGCTATGAGGGGATGGGCGAAGTTAGAGGGGAAGAAACCAGATAGCAGAAGGCCAGTCAATTATGGGAAATTGATAATTCTGTTAAAAGGGCTGCAAGACACATGCAGCAGCACGTACGAAACTGCGCTGTTCAGGGCAGCATTTGCGCTAGCATACTATGGAGCTTTCAGAATAGGGGAACTGGTGGCCAGGAATACGGGGGCAGGAGACGGCCTGGCAAGGAAAGACGTTAGTATGTGTATCAAGGGGATGTCTATAATGCTAAGGAAATCTGAGACAGACCAAACGGGGAAGGGAAGAGCAATAGATCTCAATTGCATCAGAGAGAAGGACCACTGTCCCAGATGCATCACCCAAGAATTTCTAGATCGGCGACCAGATGTCGACGGACAGTTATTAATTCATAGGGACGGCAGCGCACTCAGCAGGTACCAGTTTCAGGCAGTGTTGAAACAGGCGGTGGCAAAAGCAGGATGGGATCCAGCCGAATTTGGGACACACTCTTTCAGGATAGGGGCAGCAACCTCTGCGTGGGCGGGGAGTCTGGGAGCAAAGGGGGTGAGAAGAATTGGGGGATGGAAGTCGCAATGTTTTAAAAAATACATAAGGGAGGAACTGATATGACACTTATCTCCCCCGTTTCCACAGAGGCTGGACCATACAAATCGGCATGGATAGTAGGGCACTCTTTCATGACCCGGGTGGGCAGGTGGCTGGAAGAGGTGAAGCAAGAACTACATTTCAGGAACACAATTACGTCCTGGTGGGACCTCCCGGGGATGCACTGGGAGGACATCCACGACAGGCTGTCGGACCGGATAGGTTTCAGGGACCCCCCCGAGAACCTGGTTATACATCTCGGGGGTAACGACCTGGTGAGCACAAACAGGGGTAAATTACAAAGGAACATCTGCGAGTCGCTGCATAGCATAGCCCGCAGCTGGAGGAAAACCGAGATTTTTATGTCAGAGATAATACCATTAAGGGTCTGGTATGGGGCACAGAAGAGGCACGCAATTGAAATAGCGAGAAAGAAACTAAATAAATCAGTAGAAAAGTACTGCAAGAGAACAGGGCTGCATTTCATAAGACACGGCTTACACCGGAACAATCCGGACATGTTTCTCCAGGATGGGGTGCACCTATCAAGGAAAGGGATGGGGTTTTTTTCCAACAACATTTTTAGGGCACTCCAAGAACGGGGTTGTAGGTAAGGTGCTTTTGGGGGGGTCCTGAGCGGGCGTAAGGAACACCCGTCAGGTGTGGCGGCATGTGCCCAGGAATGAAGGCCCAGGGATAACAAGGACTAAGGAGGAGCCTTGGGCAACTTCGGGACTGGACACAATGTGCCCAAAAGCATATAGCAGTGTAATTATTTTGTTGTGTTGTATTTTCTGTAAGAAAATAAAATGCCTACGGCCTACAACTTTTCCATACACATAAGTTGTCTGTGATTTATTACTTAGGTAGGGATCTGGTAAGAGAAGCAAAGTGAACCCACACTACTCAGCCTATGACCTAGGCCCCGGGCCGCATGAAATGCGGGACGATAGAGGGTCTGGGAGTTTAAGCGCGGGGTGGGGGAAAATGGCACAAAAGCGTAGGGAGGGGCGTCCGAATGGTGCCACAAGAAACAAAGGCCCGGGAAGGGCAGGAAACAGCACCTGGGAAGGTGCGAAATGTAACAGCAAGGGGTCAGGAGGGTAACCCGGCCGCCCCCAGGAAGGAACAAAGGGCCGGGGGGTATAAGTAAGCCTGGAAAAAGAGAGGCGGCACAAACCAGGTAAGAGCTCACCTCTCTCGGGTAGGCTCTTAGTGCCTGGAGAAGGGGAAGGAAAAACATTTGCCACCCAACCCACCCTACAATAATAACGGAAGAAGAGGGGTGCAGGCAGGAGCCGAAAAGCCGAGTACTCCTTCGGTACACGGTCCAAGAAAGAAGGAGCGGGCAGAAGTAAGAACGCCGAGTACTCTTTCGGTACACGGTCCAAGACACGTCGTAGGCGGCATGTGCCCAGGAACAAAGGTCCAGGGATAACAAGGACTCAGGAGGAGCCTTGGGCAACTTCGGGACTGGACACAATGTGCCCAAAAGCATATGGCAGTGTAATTATTTTGTTGTGTTGTTTTTTCTGTAAGAAAATAAAATGCCTACGGCCTACAACTTTTCCATACACATAAATTGTCTGTGATTTATTACTTAGGTAGGGATCTGGTAAGAGAAGCAAAGTGAACCCACACTACTCAGCCTATTGCATTCCAGCATCACAATCCATCTCGATGGCCAGCACGTCCCAAGCCACACATTGTAACCTCTCCATTCTTATGTCAACGACATGTACATCCTTGCTAGGTTTGTGCTATATGAAACCCAAGTACAAAACACAATTGGCCTCATTACAAGTTTGACGGTGCAGTTAAACAACGGCAGTAATGTGGCCGTAATTCCAATATCACTCCATTACCACACCACTGTACTATGAGTTTAGTGGTAAGGTGGAAGAATTACCTGCAGCAAAATGCTGGAGGTAACTCTTGCACCTTACTGCCAAATTTTGGCAAAAACCGGTGGAATTACCATGGCAGAATTACTGCTGGCGCTAATTCCGCTAAAATCCCCGTGGAGTCCTATGCACTCCAATAAGGGGGACTTACGCCGCCCTCTTTGGGACCAAGTGGGCATAACAGTGATAGAGTTTGGTAGCAATTCGGAAAATGTACCACCGAATTACCACCAAACTCGTAATGAGGCCCAAAGCTTAATAGGTGCACATGACAATTTCAGTGGCCTCTAGGAAAACACGCTCCTAATAGTAATTCAGCTATAGATGAAGTAAAATATTTGTGCTATTTTCACTCTTATAAGACATTGAACCCCATGGTATGGTATGGTATTGTTTATTTATAAAGCGCCTATACACAGGCAAGTTTTTCAAAGCGCTCAAGAAGGGTGGGAACATGGTGAAAAAACAACAGTCGCTCAGAGCCCTTGAAATTCTGAGATGATAATAGTCTGCACAGGTAGAGTATGTGCTTATAATATATTTGAACAGTTGAGACACAGAAAATAGGCCTGACAGCGATTCTGCAGTTTTACTAGACGATCTTCAGGCATGGTGCATTCGGATCATGCAAGTGCACAGACAGTCACAGGGAGGGGGGGTACAAGTGCACCCGGTCGGTGAAGACTGGGGTAAGTACAGAGGGAGACACTCTCTTGGGTTAATTTTCAAGTTCAGTGAGGGTTGGTGGGGTGTAGGGCCCCGAGGCAAGTGCAAGAGAGGACTGGTGGGGGAGCCCGGGACCTGTGAGACTCTGAGGTACACCAGGCGGCCAGTCAGCAAGCTGTGAGGGAGAGAGGGACAGAGTAGAGAGTGAGGTTAACATGGTATAGAGGAGAGAAGGAAGAGGAGAAGAGGAAGGTCTTGCGGAGTTTCCGGACCTTAAGAAGATCAGGCTCAAGATGGAGGGCGACAGGGAGGCTATTCCAGAGGGAAGCACCTGCTGAGGATAGGGATCTACCCCCAAATCTCTGCTTGGAGAACAGGCTCACTCGCAGAAGGTTAGAGGTTGATGAGCTGAGGGCTTGAGAGGGACAGTATTTAGGTATGCCATGTTGCAGGTAGGTAGGTCCAAGGCCCCAGAAAGCCCTGTGGACAATATAGAGGCTCTTGAAATGTATCCGTGCAGCCACGGGGAGCCAGTGGAGGGATTTCACTGCTGGAGAGATGCTGTCCTTTGGCTTGAGGCCAAGGATAAGTCTTGCAGTTCTGTTCTGGTTGAGTTGCAGAGGGCACAAAGCAGAGGCAGGGAGGTTGAGGAAGAGGCTGCTGCAGAAGCATAGCCTAGAGAGAACCAGGGCTGTGGAGACAGCCGCTGGTGGAAAGTGAGAAAAGGTAGAGTACCTCTGAGGAGGTGCAGCTTATAGTTAGACATTTTCGAGTTGTACGAAATGTGAGAGGAGAAGGAGAGAGTGGAGTCAAAGATGACCCCAAGGTTTTTAGCCTTGCAGGTAGGTGCGGGCGCAGGGCCAGAGTGAAAGTGGGAAAGCGAGAGCATGGGTCCCAATGCAAACAATCTCAGTCTTACTGGCGTTGAGTCACAGGTCATTTTCAGCACACCATGAGTGAATAGCAGACAGACAGTCAGGTATGAGCGAGTAGGAGGAGGAGGCGGCTGAGGGTAGCCGGAAAGAGAGTTGCGTGTCATCCGTATAACACTTGAATTTGGAGGTGAAAGTGACAATCACACATGCCAAGGCAGCCATATAGACGTTGAAGAACCAGTGGGATAGGTTAGATCCCCAGGGCACACCACAGGTTGAGAGAGCAATAGTTCAGAGAAAGGCTCTGAGTTCCACCTGGGATGGATGGTCGGAGAGAAAGGAGGTTAACCATGCCAGAGCCTGACCTGTGATTCCCAGAGTGTCACGCAGGTGAGCAATCAGGATGTTGTGGTTAATCGTATCAAAGGCAGAGGAGAGGTCAAGGAGAATGAGGACAGAGGAAGTTTTAGTGTCAGGATTTGAGAGCAGGTCTTCATGGGTGTTCAGAAGAGCAGTTTCTGTGCCTCTGGATGCTCTAAAACCAGACTGAAGGGCATGGAAGCAACCAATAGATTCAGTGTGGAGGGTCAGCTGAGAGATAGCCAACTTCCCCAGGAGTTTGCCAAGGAAGGGTGTGATAGAGATAGGGCAGTAGATTGCCAGAATGGAGGGGTCGGCAGAGGGTTTTCGTGAGCAGAGGGTGCACAAGGGAGTGTTTAAGAGCAGTGGGGACAACCCCAGTGGAAAAGTAGAGATTGCAGAGATCAACCAAGGCTGGGGTGAGCGAGTTAATATTTTCCTTAATGGTTTTAGAGGGGCAGGGTTCCACCTGTTTGGATGAAGCCTTCATAGACTGGACTTGTCTGTTGACCTCATTGGGTGTGACGGGTGTGTACTCAGGAGGCCCTCGACCGGCCCATATAGCCGAGGTTTGCTCTGAGAGTACTTTAAGGCGAGATAGCTGCACCTTGAGATGGATGGGTGTGCAGATTTATTACTCCAACACCAATCAATAAGGACAACTCAATGGTTTGGAAAAGGGAGTCCGTTTAATGACAAGTACAAAAAACAGGGAGTCATGGAAATCAGCAATGAAGCTATCGTCCTTCTTGCTTCTACTCCACTGAACTTCAAACAAAATACATTGTTTATACTGAAAATTCGTCATAAGTGATGTGTAACACTCAAAAGTTAATAAGCATTTGTATTGGTTAGGAAAAGGTAACTTTAATATAGGTGCTATATCTGTATATGGTATATCTGTATATGGTAAGGGAGTGAGGGATTGGGTAAAACACTGTCAGGTGGGCGTCTAAACCCTTCCTTCAAAATGACTACTGTAGACGTCACTAAAAGTACGGTGTCTCATTGGCTCTACTAACTATAGGACCCTAGATTATTTGGTCTATTGTGATTTGGTTGGCACCAAGCCCATGCATACCGTCCCCTTCACTTAGCAGCACACAGAATGTTCATCCAGGTGCAGGGTGCCCCCTTCAGCTACCCGACCTTCCTCCAATTAAGGTTACAATCAATCATCACTTCAACAACAATGTATCAATTATCTTACTGTGGTGGGCCTCAAAACTGTATCTTCTGCCTGAGAAAGTTCTGCTATCTTCTCCTGGGCGGATGCCACACGTAGGTGTGAATTCGTGCTTCTCTTCGCTCGGATGGTCAAGTGATGCAGACACCGTGAATTTGCCTAGTTTCTCTCAATTAGTGCATTTAATTCTTATTCAGCTTGCCACCTGCCTACGCTCCCTTATCTTGACCTTTCAGAGATAGGATATTCTGTTCTTAAGTTTCAATCAGATGTAGCTTCTGGTCGTTCCTTCTATTGGTATGACCTTGGCTCCTTTGGCTTGAGTTGCATCTGCTGAGTTTCGATTCAGCCGTCTATTCTCGTTTTGCTAGGATATGAAGTCTGTCGTGCTTCGGCTTTAGTAACCTAAGTTGATTCTGCTTTTCGTGCGAAGTGGACTCGCACTAATAATACTGTACTTAGTTTTGAGGTAGATTATGTACAATGGTGCTTGCCACGCTATTCTTCTACGTAGCGTAGCAAGCCACACTGTTTTCCTAGCTTTCTCGCGGTTTCAAGCATATGTACAGGCGTTAACTTGGACAATATCTTCGTCTTGCTTACAGCTTAAACTTCTTGCATTTTAACATCGTCCCTTCATTCTTTGTTCATGATATCTTTATTCATGGCGTTTCGTCTCTTTGTGTCATTCTCGTGTCGTCATTTGTTCTATCTGTGAGTCGGTCCGGGCTCTCATGACGTCACCATTCGTCTTCCATTAAGACCTTTTTGGTTTCTTCCAGGACGGTACATAGGCAATCTTCATTTCGTCTCATTTGTTGGTAGGGTTTTTTCAATGGATACCTAACTGCCCATGGTTGTCTGGTTATTGGCACTTCAATAGGTGTTGCTCTTCTGATGGGCATTGGGCAGAGCCCAACTGGGGCTCTCTGCTGGTTTATTTGCTCATCATACGTCACATATTTTGGTGTGAATGTTCCTGGTACTTCGAAATGTGGGATGGGCTTCCATTCTGGCTTGACATCAATCGTAATCTTCATCACTATGGCTTTCTTCGCAGTTTTCTGGTATTGCGAGATTATTATCTTGATAACACAAAATTCTAGTAATATCACTAGCAGGGCTCCTAAAAACTTGAATATGTCTGCCATCCATTGTGGGATCCAAGAGAATAGTGATCCAAACCAGCTGTCATCATCAACTTCGTCAGTTTTGTCGATCATCTGGTCCTGTAGCTTCGTCAGCATACCTATGGCTTCTGTTAAAGTTCAATTTTCCTCGTTGTGAGAGGGTATAAATGTGCAACATGATTCTCCTATTTTTGCACAAAATCCTCCATCAAATGCTGTGATCATGTCAAGCACATATCTGTTCTGGAGAGTCATCAGTCGGATGGTTCTTAACTCTTCCTTTATTGCATTGAATCCTTTTATTGTCATGTTGATGGTCTGCAGTAACTCCCATCTGGTAATCTGTAACCATTTAGTATTTGCTCCAACTTGGAATCTTGGCACAAAAATTTTGCGAACACTGATGAGGTGAGGCTGAACAGCCTGTGTTCATATGGGATTGCATGAAAAGCTTTTTCTGATTTAGCAGAGAAGTAATTCTCTCTCTTCATCCGAGTTATCAGTTCCACAGATCTCTTCTTCCTCAGGTAAGCATCTGCTTTTGGGAAACTGTCAATATTCAGGTCACTTTTCGGGATAACCAATGCTGGAACGTGTACGTCCACTATTGTGCATATGCCTCCCCAGTCTCTTGGCAGTCTGATGTATGCTTTGGATCCACACGCCCAATAATGATCCATAATCACTGTGGTTCCATGTACCATTCCTGGAGCTTCGAAAACTCGTCCACAGTTCTGATTCTCTCCCATCTTCCTTGTGCCGTTATTTCTGAAACAGAACTTTGGGCTTTCTAGTGGCACTATCTGCAGGGGTCCTCCTCTGTCTTCGACCCCTGTGAGTAGTTTTGTAAGTTTTGGCAATAATGGCTTGCATCCATTTTGCACTATGTTGATGGTGGGTTCGTAGTGACCGAAGACCATCCATGCTCGGCATATTACTACTCCTTTCTCCCATCTGTCTGGTGAACGCACTGTTCCCCAAATTTGCATTTGGCCACTATTCTTCCATCTCTGAGCTTCTGCTGGAGTTTTTCCTTGGACATTTAGCTTCTGATTTGCTTCTCTTCTGATCTCTGCTCCTTTAACTCCAGGCTTCTCATATTTGATCACAATGTGTTTTGTCTTTCCATTGTTTCTTCTCTTTATGTCCTGGACATAATCGTCTTCATTTGGATCAGTTGCTTCAGTTGCCCATTTCAGAGAGGCATCACTACCCATGAACTGGCCTCTGGTTTTGCTCATTGCTACGTGTGACATACAGTGTGCTGTCTGGACATCAATTTTTACAGCTACGAAGATCTTGGACTTCCCCATGCTGTATGGTAGGAGTGCACAAACAAAGCATTCTCTTTCTGAACTTCATCTTCCAACTTCTTTCAATGGCTGGTACCAAATGTTGTTTCCCAGATGTGCTGTGCTGTCCAGGTAGTCGTTTAGTTAATTGTCATCTCCATGCATGCTTCTCTTGATTCTTAATGTTTTCCTGTAGTTGGCTATGACTACATCCCTGAATGCATTGGTATGACTTTTTCTTACTGTAGGATTCTCAGGTAGCCTGGTCCATGGTGCAGGCCTTCTCATCTGTGCCATTTGAGTGGACAAGAGTCTGGCAGCTCTTTTCCTCTCTTCATACATCTTTCTCTGTCGGGTTATAAATGTTTGTATCCATTCTGGCATTGGTCTAGTATATGATTGTACTGTGGACCTAGTGCTTGTTCCTTGCGTTGGAATGTATAAGTTTGGTAATACAGTCTCTGCGATTTTGTTCTTCAGTTCCTCTTGTAGTTCCCTTACTCGGGCTATGTGCAGAAGTAATGAGTCTACTATCAGTTGGGTCTGTGCAGAGAGTGTCTCAGTGTTGGCACTTGTTTTCTTAAGCGTTTCTAATATAACTGATCCTGTTTGTTTTTGCTTTAATTCTTGTTTTCTCACAACATCGGCTGTGGAGTTTCTTGTGGGAGGCAGTCTCTTCTTCTCTGCTGCTTTGGTGTGTGTTTCTGCAGTCATTGACACTAGGCCTGTTTCATGTGCATCCCGTGTTTGCGTACCTGTAGTTGTCAGTAATGTTACTTCATTCATCCCTTGCCGACCCTGTCTCCAGCTTTTCCTTTTGTTTGTTACCACAAGTGTGTGTGTATTGTTGCTAATTACATCCATTTCGAATTCATTCACTCCACCATCAGATATTCTAGGGACTGGAATGACTATATACGGTCTGGGTGCCTTTGTGGGTTTTATGCGTGCATCATTAGGTGGGTGTACTGAAATTGTGACGCTTTGTGCACCAATAAAGAATGCAGTTCTGATCGTTAATGACAGTAAAACAATAATGAATATGATGCATAGGTACCTTATTCCCCTGTAGGTCAGGCGACATCATTTTCCTCCAGAGAAGCGGTGTTGCCTCTCTTCTTATGGGAGGACCAAATTGCTGTTCTGGACCCCCATCTCGATCATTCAACAAATGTCAGTGTTTATTGTTTCTGTGTTTTAAGAGTGTCCGGTACTTCATAAGTGTTCCCCCTCTCGTGAGTTTCAAATTGTCTCTTTTTATCAGGATACAGTTCCTTTGCTAGACTATGGGAAAAATCAGACATAAAATAACATTTTAGTGAGTCCCTTTACTGTGCATGTTCAAAATAGGTAAGCTCCCAATCCAGTCCCCTTATTTGCTTCAATCCTGAGGACATGGTGTATGCCGGTCAATAAGAAGGATTAGGGACAAAAATAACAACAAATATGACAAGTGGCATTCTTGCGCTGCTTCCTTGATCAGTCTCTCGGCAGAAGGTTCTTAGAATCTCCTCAGATAGCTCCTCTGATGGTTATTACGATTCTGTGTGAGAGTATTCCCATCTGTGCAATATTAGCTGGGTCTCTGATGAAAAGTGAGGACGTCAACATCGATTGGTTTCCCCACAAGCTCTGGGAAGTCAGTGACTAGACGAAAGAGAACATTATGGGCCAACCTGGTGTCTTCTGGTGACAGGGACATCCGTCCTGTCCTGCTGAGGTTCAGGATTATATGTTTTCTCCCAAATGTGAAATATGTCTGCACTGTCCGGTCACATGGAGTACAACCAGAATGATTATCTTATTTAAAAGATGGCTTCAATGTTCTGTATTTGCTGGATCTCAAAGAAAGGTGAGTGTGTCTGTTGTTCTTCCGATAAGAGTTGGACAGTCTTCGATTATGCGAAAGAACAGTGTGTTGATGAGCTCATCTATTTCCGCCTATGTTGGGATCATTTGATTCTTTCTCACTGTACTCAGGGAGTAGGATAAATTGTTCGGCAATGACAGTGAGGAGTTGTCTTATTGTCTTTTCATTTTCAGGATCTTGTAGGAAGTGAGTGACACTGATGAGTCTCCCTACCAATGACAGGTATGATCTTAGCACTAGATCAAGGTAGATTATTAAGTCCTTTGTGATGTCTCTACTGTGGGACACCATAAGTGATTCTGAAGAGTGTCTCAGTATTAAACGAACCAGGATACTGTATTTGCTTCCAATGTAAGTGTCCTCGGTCAAAATTTGACATACTCTTTTCTCAAGACTTCAGTGTGCCTCAGTCCAAAGTTCAAAGTCATCCGACTGTGTTGTGGCTTGTGCGTGCAATTTTCTTCTTCACCCTGCAACTAAGATGCACAGAGTGTCTGTTTTTTATGTCCTTATCCCCTTTTTGCTTAGAGGAAGTGTCCAATTTAAGCCACAATTTGCAAAAAAAGTTCTTTGTCTTTGTCTGGCTAGTCATGCGTCCTTCCTCCGCATCATGGATCTCATCTGCAAGTGCTGTGGTTCTTCCCCGTCGCTCGTCGATTGCTCTCATTGGGGTGCAGGCAGGGGGGCTTTTCCGATGTAGGGTTTTATATCGCCGAGAAAAATCCAAGCTCTCCTGCCTTGTAGTTTCACTGCGGACAGAGTGCAGTCCTCCACTGTAAAAGGACCGTTGAACCTTGGCTCGTCCCACTTTTCCCTTGTGTGATTCCTTACAAGGAAGGCGTCTCCAGGGAAGACGGGTGGAACATGTAGACTTTGAACCTGGTCTGTTGTAGTATCTCCTTCTGTGTTCTGTGCTGCACTGCACCCTTTTCGTCGTCGCTGCAGCTGGTCTGAAATTACAGTAAGGCAAGATGTCATACAGTTCAGATAGTTTTGCATTTCAGACCCTAAAACCTCTCCTGTTGACTGGGCATCACATCTAGTTCTATCTCGGGGTGTCAGAGGAGTTCTCATTCTTCTTCCTGTGGCTATCTTGTGTGGCGTAAAATGATGGTCGGACCCTTATTGGTTCCGAAGAGCATACAGTGCCAGTGGAAGGCAGTGCAACCATCCCTTCTTTAAAGTGAGCTTCAACTTGGCTATCATTTCCTTTAACAAGCCGTTGAGCTTCTCACAGATTCCATTACCTTCTGGATGATACGCCGACGAGAACTTGTACTTTATACCAAGCAGCAATCTAATCTGCTCGAACACTGCATTGACAAAATGAGGGCCATTATCTGACCTCATGACCTCGCACACCCCCCACCTGGGGAACACTTCTCTCACAAAAATGTGGCCGCATAGGTAGAGTCTGGGTGTGTACATGGACCAGTCTCAATCCATCTAGAGAATGGACACACCACAACAATTAAGTATATGTACCCGTTACATACTTGAATCATGTCGACGTAATTGACATACAAGTGTTGAAAAGGCCCATTCGGCCTTGGGATAATTCCTCTCATTACTTTTAATGTGTGCCCCGCCGTAAATTGCTGGCAGATTATACACTTCACTATAAAGAATGCAGCATGCTCGGTTAAATTCGGCATAAACCAGTCTTCTGCGAGTGTTGCTTCTAGGTTCTCCTTTGTCATGTGCGCCGGGTAATGTAATTTATCCAGGGCTATTTTTAATAGAGCTACAGGCATTACTGGTTTACCAGTGCTGTCTTGTCACCACAAGCTGTCAGAGGGGTTTAAAGAACACCCTCGACGTTTCAACATATTCTTCTCTTCCTGCGGTGCCTCCCCTCGGAGTTCCATTAGCTGTGTTTGCCCCAAATTACTGCAAATCTCAGGTGCAGTTTGTGTAATCATCATTCGTTTGTTGGTATGGATAACTTCCACTTCCATGATCATCTCACTTTTGGATACCATACGCTTGGCTCCGTGTCTGCTGCTTGATTTCCGCATGAGATAAAATCTGTCCCTTTCGTGTGGGCGGCGCATTTCACGACCGCTATGGCCACTGGGAGCTGTAGTGCTTTGATCAGCCTGTCCAATAAGGCTGCGTGCTGCACTGGTGTGCCGTCTGCTTGGAGGTAGCCCCTCCTTTTCCAGCATGCTAAGCCTGCATGCACTGTTGACGTCACATAGGCGGAGTCACTGTACATCATTAATTCCTGGTCTGCGTGATTCTCAATGGCGAGTATCAATGCTAAAAATTCTGCAGCCTGTGCTGAATAATGAGATGGTATCCATGCACTAAAAAAAAGCACTCAAAACTCTCCATTCGCTGTGTGCTTCTTCACAGCAACGCCTGTATATCATTGCCCATCATTTTGGTCGATCCTTGAAGACCTGTCAATAAAGAGGATCTCTCCTCCTGCCAAGGCATTTTCTTTTACCCTGGGGATTTCATTATAGAATTCTACATAATTTGTACAGTCATGTATGGGCTCTCCTTCAGTGACTGGCTCTGCCACGAACATAGCTGGGTTCACTATCTTGCATCAGACTATTTTAATCGATGGATTTGATATGATTACTTCATAAGCAGAAGCTCTCTGAGATGTCAATGTGCCCTTTAGTTTCTTTAGAATGGCAAATAGCGAGTGCTCGACGTACAACGTAATTGAGCATCTCATTACAATGGTTGTAGCCTTCTCCATGGTGAACGCTGGGGCAGCTAAACTTTGTTTGCACAGGAAGTGGCCTCTCATCACTGGGCCCAGATTCCCACTGTAATATGCCAGGGGCTTGTACCCCAACAAGGTTCTTTGAGCGAGTACTGCTGTCATAACGCTGCCATTTGTGTGTGAAAACAGGTAAAATTCCTCCGCATAATTGGGGATCCCTAGAACTGGTTCTGTGCAGATGGCTCATTTGAGTTCAGCAAACCCTTTCTCCATGGTCTCAGACCATTCAATCTTTTCCTTCGTCACTTGGGCTTTCTTTAGTACCTGAAGTAAAGGCTTGGTGTAAGAGCTGTAGTCGAAGACCCATGCCCTGATATAGTTGCATAAGCCTAAAAAGCTCTGCATCTGCTTTATCGTGTGTGCTTAGCCGTGTTAAGTATGGCCTCAGCCCTTTCTGGGGTCACTTCCTTTCCCTCATGTGAGATCAGCTGGCCTATGTACAGCACTTCTTGTTGACAATATTGTAACTTTTCCTTGTCAACTTTATATCCCTTCTCAGCCAGTATAGTCAATAGCTGAACAGAATCGTGCCTGCAGTGCTCTTCTGAAGTGCTGCAGATTAAGATGTCATCCAAGTATTGCAGGACAACACTTTCTAGTGCGATATTGCTCAAATCCATCTGCAGGACTCTGTTAAAAATAGAAGGAGACTCACAGTACCCATGTGGCAGCCTTGTGCTTTTCAGACGCATTTGTCTGAACGTAAATGACGTCAGATCTTGTGAGTCACGGTGCAACAGGATTGAGAACATTTCATTTTTCAGGTCAATCACCGTGAAATATTTTGCCTCAACGGGTATATTACATAGAATTGTAGCCGGGTTAGGGACTAGAGGGAACTCAGCCTCAACAATATAATTTATTGGCCTAAGGTCTTGAATTAGCCTCCTCAGCCCCCCTTTACTTTTTTCACAGGGTGCACTGACATATTACATGACGACTCTGATGTCACTAAGATGCCTTGTTCTATCATGGCAGAAATGGTCTTAAAAAATCCCCTCATCTGCCTCTCTGGACATGGGATATTGTCGGGCTCTTGGTAGAATTGCTTCTGGTTTCAGTTTAATCTTCACCTCTCCGACCCGCTTCAAGAGGCCTACATCATAGGGACCTGTAGTCCATACTGAGGCAGGCACCTTTGCTATATCGTCATCAAAATATTCAGGACGATTTAGTGACAACATCATTCTCTGAGGTACTTCTCTTTTAATCATCTTTACCCAAAAGGTGAGACTCACTTCCACCATTGTCTCTCCCATTTCTGCTTGCTCTTCAAACAGCTCGTCATCGGTGACGTCAGTCAATCAATATCCTTCTTTGATGGTGATTACTGCGCACCATTGTCGGCCCTTGTCATCATAACCATCAATCAAGGCCACTCTCCCTTTCATTGCAGCCATTTGTATCATCAAGGGAAATACCTGTGCCTTCTCCTCATGCATCGGTATTCTGGGTCTGAATAAGAAATCGTCAGGATTTCTCATAGTTTTGTCTGCAAGGCCAGGCAATCCTGCCATAAGCACACGCATACTGTATGCAAACATTTCTGGCTCCAATGGTATGGCCCTCATGGCTATATGTCCTGAGTATGCTCTAATAATTTTGCATACATTTGAGTAGTGCATTCCTGGAGAGGAACATACTATGCCTTTCTCCGTGAACGAGATTGTCATGTTTAACTTTGTCATTAAATCTGGACCCAAAATATTTACTGGGGTCTGCTGAGAGTATAATAAAAGTACCTTCATTTCAGGTTCTTCTATGGAGACTGGAAGTGCATTTGTGAAGGGAACACAAATCATTGCTCCTGTGAAACTCTGAGTATCTATGGCCTCTCCGGACAAGGAAAACCTGCCTTCACTTATGCATGAGCGTGTTGCACCCGTGTCAACTAAGAAAAAATATTCTTTATCCCCTATAACGACATACACCCTAGGTTCCGTGTGAGGGTCTGGTGTTAGTGACAGGATAGAACACATCAGGGTTCCCAGTGAGCTGTCCTAGTTCATATACAAATTTGGCCCACTGCGTACTGGTGAATTTCCCCCATTCCCATTATTACTTCCCATTCCAGGGTTTGTGGTCTGCCCTGTGCTCATCGTCTGCGATAATTGCAGCAGTGCCTTTTGTGATTGTCCTTGTGGAAGATTCCCCATACTTTGTGGTTGCACACCTATTTGAGCTCCTGGCGCTTGTTGCTGCACCGTGTGATTCTGTGCACCACCCTGCTGTAAAAGGTGGATTTGCCATGCCTGCTCCTGTTCCTTGGCCACCCTGCATCATGCCTTGATTTCTGCATGTGCGCACCAAATGTCCTGCCATTCCACACAGCCAACATACTGGCGGTGGTTGGATCATTTGCCCATTTGACATATCTTGGTTACCATTTTGCATATTTTAAAATCCTCCTTGATTATTTTGGAAACCTCCCTGATTGCTCTGCCATCCTCTTCCCCTAAATCCTCTTCCCCTGGGATAAACCCTATATTGCCTTGATTATTTTGCTGTGGACTAGCCACCTGTTGCATGCTTGATTCAGCTGTGCTAGTTATCATGGCTCCCTCAAGAGTATATTTTGACAATTTCTTTTGCACCAGTTTCACTTCCTCACCCTTTCGAGTTGCTTCCTTTTTGCAATTTTTTTCCTGCAGAAATCTACAATAATGCACGATGGTCAACTGTATTTCAGCCCAAGGCTAAGCTTCTATTCCCACCAATTTCTTGAGGTTTTTCTGTATTGGCTCTGGCAGCCCTTGGCACAATATATGGTAAAACACAGGTATAGATTTCATCCAAGATTCATGAGTCTCGAGCACCCATGCGTCTTGAAAATTTTGTATGTAAATTAACGGATCTTCAGACTCCTTCATCTTTCGCTTCATTATAGCTCCTATATCAGAAGTGTCTGGGTAGCGCTTTCTATACGGTGGCTCTACAATTGTTGAATAGAGCTCTGTCGTGCGTGGTATTAATTGTGGTTACGCCAGGGTAGCCTGCTCATGCCCACCCATCTTCTGCTCTCTCACCAAGTATGGCGAGTAGGAGACCTTTGATGTCCCCTATGGCTGACGTGTTTCCTCATGTCATTTTGTTTAACTCATGTATCCACTTTCCGGCTCACGATGTCAGCCTTGGAAGCTTGTTTTTCAAATGTTCTCGATCCATGTGTGGCCATGGTATATATTGTGGTCTTACTCCCCCTTCTCGAGTAATGCAAATTGGAATGTGTAGCCCTCTCTCTCTTCTCTCATTGTTCTCCTGTCTATTGCAGGGGTAATAGTTCCACATCGCCGTCTACCTGGCAATGCCCTTAGTCTGTCCACATAGGGCGGTGAAGACACCCCCCTCTGACCGTGATATACTCCTTCATATCAGTCAGGCTGCGTGGCGGACTCTGATGCTCTCGGTGAAGATTTGCTATTGTCTGACCATCTTATTCCTTTTTCCCTCGGGAGTCGTCTTTTGCTCCTTCCCTCTTCCTCATTTTCCTCCTGCTCCTCCCTTTCGGAGTCGGACATTGTCTGTCCCCAACTAGTGCGACTTCTCGTTTCCTCTTTATTCCTACTTATTTCTAATCTATCCAGGGATAGTTCTCTATTCCCACTACTTCAGGAGATATCCTCAGTGTCATACAGCTGAGTGCTCTCTAGGTGCTCGTCTTCCCTGTCCCCTTGGGGATTTGTTCTAGCCCCATTTCATCATATATTCTATCGATCGTCTCTCCGATGCTTCTGGTGTCGAAGTCATCGTCAATATTTGCCCTAGACGTGCCTGGTACTGAATCGTACTCAGGAAAGAATTCTTTGTTGCCTTCCCAGTCTACAACTGGGGCGGGTTTTTTAACCTCTTTCCCCAGATATTCAAGATCGCATGCTCTCTGTCTTCGCTTACGTTCTACGTCGTCATCAAATTCTTTGCGTTTCCTCGCCTCTTCTCTGACCCTATCTTCTTCCTTTCTCTTTTCATTTCTATGTTCTTCTGCCATTTGCATTTCCTCATCTCTTCATCTTTTTATTATTTTCTCACGTATCCTTTGCTCTCCCTCTAACCTTTGCTGTTTCTGTCTGTCTTGATCATTGGCTGCTCTTGGGTTGCGATCGAGCTGTCTCTCTTGCTCTTCGCGATATAGCTGTTCTCGCCTTTGTCTGTATTTCTTTCTTATCCTTTCATCTCTTAACTCCTTCTCTATGCCCTTACTTCGTGTCTCATCTAACCTCTCCTTTTATTTCGCACCATCAATGCCTTTGCCATTGAGTTTCAATAAAATGTGTCCTCCCATCCATTTGTCTTTTGCGAATGCTATCTCGTCAGTTCTATCTTTGCTTCCCTTCCATCGCTTCCCTTCTCTTCCCTTGTCTAGAGATGCACTTGTCCATGCCTGATCTCTTCTTTCTTCATCACGTTACTCCTTGTCCCTTGGGACTGTGGAGGTAATATTCTTGTCCTTATCTTTCTCTTGATTTTCATCACTACTATGTATAGGTGACTTATATGCAGGGTTGCTATACCCCGTGGCTGCTTTAAGCTCTCTCAACGGGTATAATCCCTCGTCCTTACTTTCCTCAACTTTCGTTTTGGGTGAGGCAGGTGGCGCGGTAGGCGCCTCACCCCCTCTGTGCATACATTAAGTATCCAATCTGTTGGCGGCTCTTCCTCCTTGCCCTGTTCATACATTTTCCACAACTCGAGAACAGGCATTTCTCTAACTTCTTCCCTGTATATGTGGCATGCAAATATGTTGTCAAATGTTGTAAAATGGCTTTAGATAAAGACCCATTTTGTGGCCATGGAATAAACATCTTGTGGGCGGTACCTTTAACCCACTCTGTACTATATTTCTTTAGTTTGGGTGCGTGTTTCGGCAACTGCTTGCATAAGTGTGCCAATGGAGTCATGTCTTCCATGCTTAACTCTGTTCCCTTTCATCTTATATAACACTTGTCAATGTTTCCATGTGGCTTAAATAACTTCTAACAATATGAACGAGCACCAAACACTGCAAGCTCCAATCCAAATTTTCACAAAATTTTATACCTTCTGATTTAATTAAATGACAAGTACAAAAAATGGGGAGTCATGGAAATCAGCAGTGATGCGATCGTCCTTCTCGCTTCAACTCCACTGAACTTCATACAAAACTCATTGTTTATACTGAAAATTCGTCATAAGTGATGTGTGACACTCAAAAGTTAATAAGCATTTCTATTGGTTAGGAAAAGGTAACTTTAATATAGGTGCTATATCTGTATATGGTAATGGAGTGAGGGATTGGGTAAAACACTGTCAGGTGGGCATCTAAGCCCTTCCTTCAAAATGACTACTGTAGACGTCACTAAAAGTACGATGTCCCATTGTCTCTACTAACTATAGGAGCCTAGATTATTTGGTCTATTGTGATTGGGTTGGCACCAGCCCCATGAATACATTTCCAATTTACTTAGCAGCACGCAGAATGGTCAGCCAGGTGCAGGGTGCCCCCGTCAGCTACCCGGCCTTCCTCCAATTAAGGTTACAATCAATCATCACTTCAACAACAATGTATCAATTATGCTACTGTGGTTGGTGTCACAATCACCTGCTCACTCTGCGGGAGTGATGAATCCCTCTTGCGGCTGTCCTGAAATTGGATCTCTTTCCTCTTCTACTTTAACAAGGGAATCTGTCAATGCAACACAACAGGGTCAGTGCTCTACTACCTAATCTGTGAACCCCCTTCCATCTGGTATCTATGTGCTATGGGGTAGGTTCTAAGCTCACCTCTGTTGTTGGTTTGGCACGCTCTCCATCCTGCGATGCGCAGCGGCCCTGAGTTGTGGTTGAGTTTTGCTGAGAGCAGCGAAGAGTCTTATGGCCCAGTTGCTCCACTGGATTGTAGTGCTGCATGTACGTTCTAAGAAGGCCCAGCTGCTGTGCTGGATTTGCAGATCGCAATGCAGTTCTATAACAAGTCCCAGATGCTCCACAGGCCTTGCAGGTAAGTTCTATGAAACCCCAGTTACTCCACTGGGTATGCAGGTGAGTTCTATGGGACCCCAGTTGCACCACTGGGTCTGCAGGTGAGTTCTATGGGACCCCAGTTGCTCCACTGGGTGTGCAGGTGAGTTCTGTGAACCCCGGTTGCTCCACTGGGCTTGCGAAATGCAGATAAGTTACTTCTAGGCTGCCCTTAGGGTCAGGTGACTGGGCTCAGGGTGCGCCCATAGTCCAAAGGCACTGTGTTTTTTGTGAAATGTCCAACTCACTGTCTTTTCCTTAATGCAGGATGTCGCTGAGGGTTGGCAAAGCTGCTGGACACCGGGAAGTGCTGAAGCAGATGATGCCAGAAGCGGGCGGTGGGCTGAAGAGTTCAGAGGCTGTGGCGCTGCTTAAGAGTTTGAGAACAGCGGCGCTGCTGAAGAGTTCGAGAGCGGCGGCGCTGCTGGAGTGGCAGGAGCGACGGCGCTGCCAAGAGCCGAGGTTTGCAGAAGCTGGAGGCCGTGGATTGTAGCTCTGGATGATGCGTAACGAGTTTTCTTCTTCTTACAGGTGTTCCGGGAAATGAAGAAGATGCGAGGAGCAGGAGCTGAAGAGAGCCAAGGTGAGCATGTGAACAGGATTCCACACGAAGCACGGGACAGTCTCTGGGCATGGCTTATATAGCCTACCACGCCCAGGGACTGGAAGGCACATGTCAGTTCTCCTTCCTTTGGCATACCGCCATGTTGAAGGGGCCGGGAGTGTGCAGAAGCCTAATCTAAGCCCTGTGACTAATACGGGTGAAAGAAGAAGTGTGCCCAGTCCAAAGTGATGCTGCCAATGTTTTACTTCGCCAGGCCCTAACCCAAATGGCCCCTGACTGCTCAGACCAGGCTCCCTTATAACCCAGAGGCATAGTAGTGGAGAGGCCAAGACTAGCACCCATGACAGTTGGCCTCGAAACTGCATCTTCGGCCTGAGACAGTTCCGCTATCTTCTCCGGGGCGGATGCCACGCGTAGGTGTGAACTCATGCTTCTCTTTGCTCGGATGGTCACGTGATGCAGACACTGTGAATTTGCCTAGTTTCTCTCGATTTGTGCATTCAATTCTTATTCTGCTTGACACCTGCCTACGCTTCCTTATCTTGACCTTTCAGAGGCAGGATATTCTGTTCTTAAGTTTCAATCAGATGTAGCTACTGTTCGTTCCTTCTATTGGTATGACCTTGGCTCCTTTGGCTTGAGTTGCATCTGTTGACTTTTGATTCAGCCGTCTATTCTCGTTTTGCTAGAATATGAAGTCTGTCGTGCTTGGCCTTTAGTAACCTAAGTTGATTCTGCTTTTCGTGCAAAGTGGACTCGCACTTATAATACTGTGCTTCGTTTTTAGGTAGATTATGTACAATGACGCTTGCCGCGCTATTCGTCTACTTAGCATAGCAAGCCACACTGTTTTTTTATCTTTATTCATGGCGTTTCGTCTCTTTGTGTCATTCTCGGGTCGTCATCTGTGAGTCTGTCCGGGTTCTTATGATGTCACCATTCATCTTCAATTAAGACCTTTTTGGTTTCTTCCGGGACGATACTTGGGCAATCTTAATTTCGTCTCATTTGTTGGTAGGGTTTTTTCAGTGGATATCTATCTGCCCATTGTTGTCTGGTTATTGGTACTTCAATCAGTGTTGCTCTTCTGATGGGCACTGGGCAGAGCCCAACTGCGGCTCTCTGCTGGTTTATTTGCTCATCATACGTCACATATTTTGGTGTGAATGTTCCTGATACTTCGAAATGGGCGATGGGAGTGCAGGCCTTATTTGGGACCTCCTCAACAGGTGAGAAAGAAGTGAGGGAAAGTGGAGTTGGGGCCAAAGGAAGCTCCGGTGTTGGTGTAGGCTGTGGTGTGGAAGAGAGGGAGGAAAGGGTGTCTTGGGTTTTTGTGATGAAGTGTGCAGCCAGGGCCAAGTAAAGGTCCAGGTTGGGTGTGACAGAGGAAGAGGTTGCTGCAGGATTGGCCAGTTCCTTGCACACTTTGAAAAGTTTGGCCGTGTTGTTTGATTCCGCAGAGATGCAGGCTTGAATAAAGGCTCTTTTCTTGGAGTGGATGAAGATTCAATATTGCCTTCGAAGGAAGCGGCAGGCCTCTTTGTCAGATGGTCCACCCGACAAGTTCTATTTCCGTTCAGCTGCCCTACACTTGCGTTTAGGGGCAGCCAGATTGGAGTCGTACCAGGAGTTGCACTTTTTGGAAGGCTTCAGTCGGACCCTCAAGACAGGGGCAAGAGTATGAAGAGTGTTGGAGATGGAGAGATTGAGGTTAGCGAGGGCTATGTCAGAGTGGGTGTCAGCCGCAGGAATGGGAGGAGGAGAGTAGGTGGCAGCAAAGGCAGCCACTGTCACTTTTTAGATGGGTCTGGTGACTTTGAAGCCAAGTGGCCGTGCCAGGGGAGTTGCTGCAAGAGGAGAGGAGAGCTTAAAGTGTGTTGAGAGAAGAGAGTTATCAGTCCAAGAGAGAGAGGTAGTGAGAGGGATGTCGGTAGACATGAGAGCAGCCAAAATGTGTCCCACAGTGTGAATGGAGCCAGAGGTTAGGATAGAGAGGGAGAGAGAGTCACATAAGTTGTGGAAAGGCCCTGAGGAGTCAGGAGAATCCAGATGGATGTTGAGATCACCCATCAGGAAGAGATGAGAGGAGGAGGCCAGGTCAGCCCATTCAGAGAGGAAGAGAGTGGGCTGTCCTGGTGGCCGATAGATGGTGGCCATAAGGAGAGAAGATTTAGGAGAGAGTGAGAGCCTGCAGACTAGGCACTCGAAGGAGGAGTAGGCCTGAGTAGGGATGATATGATATGATACTAATAACGCGCCTATACACAAGTGTTTCAATGCACGAAATGGACACAGGTATCCATTCTGGGAAGATCAACGCCACTCCCACCGCCACTGTCTTCTTGGCCTGGGCCAGAGAGGATTTTACTGCACATATTCATAACAGAGGTCAAAGTAGGAGGGAACTAAAGGGTACGTTATCCATCATCATTCGCTTTATGTAACCTGGTACACCATTCCAGGACAGAAAGGCAGATGACATTTGTGTTTTTTTGTTTTGTTTTCCCTTGCTGGGGACTTGAACCTGTGCCCCTGCTGGTATTGAGCCTCTGTTACATCTCACTGCACTATTTCGCAGCTGCTGGACTTACTCTGTTTATTTGTATAGATTGCCATTCCCAAAGTGCTAAAAAGCCCAGCTCATCAACAATCTGCCTTTGAACTGGTTGCTTGGTTACCCTCAGAGTCTCACTGAGTACCGAGCTCCGCCTGACCATTCTGCCTGCAATGCCTCCAGGACTATCACGCACTAGGGGCTGTAACTGTAACCGCCTACAGTCCCCCGCCTCCTTGCACTTAACTAGATCTGCGCTGTCCTGGCTGCACTTACTCAGATCAATGCTGCCCTGATTGCACTTTATCCTTCGCCCCTCCTTGCACTTCCTCCTTTCCCCTCCCCCTGCACTCTGCGTTACTACACTTGTACCATCTGAATGACACAAGGCCTAGTAAGATTGTTTGTCTTGTCCTCCCTCCGTACCCTCTCTTGTCTTGTAGCGCCTAGAAACACTTGTGTACAGGCACGGTATAAATGATCTACCATATCATATATAGGTACAGGGGTCTTTGTAGGTAATTGGCAGGGGTGAGGGGCAGTCTCTGTCTCTATTATCATGGTAAGAGGAGGAGTGGATGGGTGGGTGAATGGAAACGGGAGGCTGCATGCTGTGTGGGTAATGAAGGTAATTTAAATGCATTTTCTTGCTTTCTTCATCCTTCATAATACTTTTGTAAAATGAGCATCACGGAGTGAAGGAAAGGAAGGCCCCATGTACAGGGAACATCATTGCTCTACTTAAAAAAAAAAAATGTTACACTTCAACTCCTGATTCATACCCTTCCAAAGCCTGGGTTCTTTTTAGATGTCATACATTTTACGAAAGACCCAAGCGCGATGGACGCAAAAAGGGCGCATTCATCTGGCGCTTTTTCATTGTGGGAATGTGTTAATCAGCGGTTACAGTGACACCGAAAAGTAAACGAATTTGTCCCAAGACACACGATGTAGACACAAAGGATGCGAGTTATCCGCTTCCAGCAAATTATCCGGGCAAGAAAAGGAAATGGCTCACTTTGTACTCATTAAAGTGAAAAAGATACCAGACAAATGTTCTGAAAATACGTGTCAGAGGTAGAATGGTGCATAGAGAGTCCCTCTGGAAACTGCTAAATAAGGAGGGCAATCTCTAACGGAGATTTTGGAAGCCATGTGCTATGTCCCAACTATTGGCTGCGAAAGGCCAAGGCCCCGAAGCGCCACTTCCGACCGTTAATGTGCAGGAGCAGGGCGCTCATTTCTATTTCTCTGGGAGAGCAGAGAGGCAATTACATAGAAAAGGAAGCCTGCTGCTCACTGGGGAGCCTCGCGGACACACTGGCCCTCATTACGACCCTTGCGGAAATTGACTGACCGGACCGCAACAGCGTAAATAGCGTTTCCGCCATTGCACGAAGGAGCAAAGTGCGGCTAATTACGACCCATCGGGCACGAGCATTACGCCATGGCGGAATCCGAAAGGCTGCGATGGCGGAAATGACCCCAAAACGGCCCTTACCGCCGCCGTACGCTGCACCAGGTGCAATACCGCCACCCATCTTAGCGGTCACCGTAATGAGCGGGCACCGTAATGAGCGGGCACCGCAAATTACGGGCACCGTAAATATACGGAAACGGAAGTAAAAGCATGTGGCCGGAACGGGAAACAGCACGCCGCACAACTATAAAATCCGAATCCCAACACAACCATTAAAAATCCGACCCTGACACACATCCCAACCCGTTAGCAACCCCAGTTCAAAAAATAAATATGGGAAAGGTAGCCAAGAAAGCGTGTGATCGCAAGCGGCAGGTCCACTTCTCCCGAGAGGAACTGACCGTGCTGACCGAGACCCTGCAGGAAAATGGCGCCGTCGTCTTCTCCAGTCAAATGACCAGGACGGCCCTTGCCAACAAGAAGGCCATATGGGCCCTTGTGGCACAGCGCGTAAGTGCGGTGGGGACAACACCCCGCACGCCACAGCAATGTCGCAAGCGGTGGGACGACCTGCGGATCCGCGTACGCAGCATACTTTCTGCGAACAGGAACATCGCCACAGCTACCGGGGGGGGATCAGAGTCGCCCATCAAGTTGACCCCCTGGGAGGAGATCTGCGCCTCCACCATAGGAGTGGAGAGCATAGAGGGAGTCGGAGGGATGGAGAAAGGAGTGCCGACATCCGGAGAATCAGGTAGGTTTGCCAAGAGAAACAATGCGAAATCCACAAACCACGAACATGTGCAGTACCATGTGACCCCATAGTGCAATACATACTTTGCCCTGACAGCGCCCTCTAAAAGTCAGAATGAATAAACAAATTAATCAAGATGCCATAAACAACCCCTACATGTGCAGCATGCACCCCCTAACTGCAGGCAGCCAAATGAATGCATCCTCAATCCACACGAAAATGAGACCACCTCCAAGGCCCAGTCCCATATCAGCCTCATGTACCACCCCAATGCATTTGACACGTTGCCATTCCAAATCCGACAGACCCATAACTAACGCTCGCCCCTCTTTACTCCACCACAGGGTCCGATACCAACGACGAGCTGCAGGACACCCCTACCAGCACGCCTGCAAAGAGGGCCAGGACCAACGTCCCAAGAGCCTCCACCTCAGGTGCAAGGATCAAGACACGGCAGCAGCAGGAATCAAGTGCCAGCACACTGGAGGGGACTGCAACAGGCACCCCAGCAGCCAGCAAGTCCACAACCCCAGCACCACAGGTCCCCCCAAAGAACGTATCTGATGGCACTGCCTCTGGTGGTAGCAGCACCATAGGTGACACAGCTGTCATGCCAGCATGCTCCGACACGGAAAACAGTGCTGGCGACGTAGGTACCATCCATGACCTTTCCCAATCCCCCTGCATGTTCCATCCCCTACACCATGACGAAACCACGCAGGGGCACCCTGAAGACGACGACTGGCCAACCCCCACAAGTCCTGTGCCAAGGCAACATGTGTTGAGCAGCCCCCCTGTCACACCACCGCAAATGTCCATGGCCCAGCAGAGGCAACAGTCCCTCGACCTGCTGATCGAGCAACAGCAGGAAGCGTCCACGCTACTCAAGGACCATGCAAATGAATGCGGGGGTTCCAGGGCAGCCATGGAAACATCCACCGAGACACTCAGGGCACAAATAGAGAAAAGTAGTGAGAGCCTCAGGGGAGAAATGGAGAGAAGCACCGAGAGCCTGAGAGCACAAATGGAGAAAAGCACCGAGAGCCTGAGGGGGGAACTGCATGCGACGTCCAAAGACGTTTGTGCTGAACTTGCTGCTGTGCGCCGTGTGCTCTCGGAGCTCTCACAAACCCTCAGAGACATGCATGGACGCGAGCAGGCAGAGACGTCATCCGTGGCAAGTTCCGTCCAGGGCAGCCCCCAACGCAGATCTGGCAGGAACCTGCGCTCCACGGGCAGGGGTGCCCCTGATACCCGTAGAGGGGGCTTGCAATAGCGTCTACCCACGGGCAGCATGCATATCTGGACACTGGTGTTGGGGGGGGAGGAAGTAGGGTGGAGGGGGTGTGTTGGGCTTCACTGGGTGGCGGGTCCATAGGGTGTATGAATCAAATCACATTAACAATACAGCACTTCATTATCATCCAATGACATGTGTGGACATTGATATTTGCGTACGAGGCCTTCATAGGCGTACAGTCCACTATGTGCGTGTACTACACACACACAGTGCCACAGGTCCCCTTTCCGTGTAATAGGCACCATGCGTGGTTGCTAGAAGCATGCATCTATGATGCTCTGTCGGATTGCACGTGCATCCTGTGCCTCATGGACTCCCTGGCGTCCCTCCACATCCCCACCCTCATCATCATCATCTTCAGGTGCATGCAGTACAGCGTCAGGGGGCATGGGCACATTCCTACGTATGCACATGTTGTGCAGCATGACACATGCCATGACCATCTTAGAAACCCTCTCATGGCTGTACATGAGTGCCCCGCCAGACCTGCTGAGGCTGCGGAAACGAGCCTTCAGTAGGCCGAATGCCTGTTCAATGACCACACGGCTACGTGAGTGGGCATGGTTGTAGTCCTCCTCATGCTGGTTCTGTGGGTTCCGGATTGGTGTAAGGAGCCATCTCTTCAGTGGATACCCGGCATCACCTGTATGGGACGAATAAAGGGTGTCAGTGGAATGATAGTGCTAAGTAGCCCCCCCCCTCCTGCAAGGTCATTGACGCATCAAATGGGCCACGATGTCATGCATGGAATGAGACTCACCGAGTAGCCAGGATCTGTGCCCTGCGTGTCGCTCCATGTAGCGTGGTATTCTTGTGTTCCTCAGGACCATAGAATCATGGGTAGATCCTGGAAATCTGGCACAAGAATGCGTAAAGATCTTGTTGGAGTCACACACCATTTGCACATTGATTGAATGAAATTGTTTCCGGTTGCGGTACTGGACCTCCATGGCATGTGGGACAACCAATTCAACATGGGTGCAGTCGATGGCACCAATGCAACCCGGGATGCCGCCAAGTGCATGGAATCCCACCTTTGCGTTGGTAATCTCCTGGTACGTGCGTGGTAGTGTGATGTGGTCGTCGGCGTGCTTCAGGAGGGCATCGTACACTTGGGAGAGTGTCCGTGAGAACAGTGGCTGTGAAATGCCATGCAACTGTCCCACTGTGTGCTGGTAGGTGCCTGTGGCCAGGAAGTGGAGTACAGACACCACCTTCAGTAGGGGTGGGATGGCGGTTGGGCTATCTATCATGCTCACGAGGTCAGCATGTGTCATGTCCACAATTGCGATTATGGTGTCCCGGTCCAAACGGTAGAGGGTGTGGATCTGCTCAGCAGTGAGGTTGAACGGATCAGCTCGGAGGCGTGGGATTGCGGGCCGCCTGCGTGGTGGTAGTGGCAGTGCTTGTGGGCCTTGCTGACCCTGCCTTGCCCTCCTCCTCCTCCTTCTCCTCCGTCTCCCCTGTGCGCCCGGTTGTTGTACCTGTTGTTGTTCGTCGTCTTCTTGTAGTTGTAGCACTTGCAGTGCTATCTGGTGCCCCAGGCCCAACATCGCTAGTCCTGCCGGTAGCATTTTGGAGTGGGAGTGGTTGTGGGAGGGGTTTGGGTCTGCTATATATGTGCTGTCGGCCTGTATGGCCTCCACCTGTGCTGATTGAATGAATCTGTGGCAGATGCAATCCCTTCTGGCCGAGCACGTCCCGCACGTAAGGCTGCATTTGGCCGCATGGCATCTTGGGGTTGGAATCATGTATCAAATCCCGATGGCAGTGTGATGTACTTTGACTGATTTTCATGCTATGCTCCCATTGTTACACATGCTATGATTGCAGCCGCTTACATACCTGTGAAGAGTCAGTGGTATGTAGGGCTCGATCGATGGCCGACCCTCATGCAGCACAGTATCGTACTTCACCGACGGGCGTGGCGTCCCATTTGTGATTGCAGCCAGTTAGCATTATGACACACAGCCGCACTACATTGATGTAATTGTGAATGCAAGCGTTCACAGAAGCCTTTTCGACGTAATGTTGCAAGTGTGGAATTCGAAGGCCAGGATTTTTGGTTGCGAAGTAGCGGTGAGGAGACGCCCACAGGTCTGCCTGGAAATGTAACGTTCTATTGTTGAATGTCCTTGGGACAGGGCCCATAACGAGCAAGCAATGAATGACATGAATTGAATGGGATGCGCAATAGCGTAGTGGACGATAAGGCAGGACGTTCCCAAGTCCATCTAGCTTCACGACACTACAGATCCGGCCAGGAGCACAGTGGTTTTTGCAGACTGCATTACGCACAGACGCGATGGAAGTTTCACATATTATGTGAGTGAATGTTCATGCGTTTTCATTGCGGGATGAGGGAATGATGAATGGATGCATGGACAGATGATTCCATTTAGGGTCTGCCATGTACATGTGTTTTTTGATTCAATCCCCTTCCCCTGCGCTATGTGATGCAAGGCTGCCATAGTGGGACTTACGTCTATCTGCCCTTGTCGGATCCTCCCTGTCTCGACGCGCCTTCATACACTTGTGTCTAGGCACGTTACTAATCCCATGTCATGGGTTCTATCTTGACGGACGCATGCACAGTAACCGACGTTGCCAATGGTGTATTAACCTCGATTGGTTTCGTTATGTATCGATACTGATTTAGGGGTGTGTATATTCCTTTGGAGTGGCCTAGCATGCATATGGGTGTGGATTTGGTGTGTTGAATGAAGATAGTGATGCATCATGTGTCATGTAGTGCAATCGGTTAATTTGTGTTTCATTTTGGTGACAGGTATCTCCTGCCCTATTGCAGATGCCATCTGTACGCCACTCCTCCAGATGGTTTTTACTCTCGACACCTGCAGCTTCGGGTGAATCAGTGGAGCAGCATTACGATCTTATGGGACGATCGCCAATGGGCCACATGCCCTTACGCTGTTCTGGTGGCTAGGTGCAACATTTCGGCCTTTCAGCTGGACTAGTGCCTGCCTCATGGGACGGACCTGCGGTTCTTGCCGCTTCCATGTTGCCTTTTGGAACGTTGATGTTGGCCCTGTGTGCCATGATGGTACAGGGCGTCACACAAGTGGAAGCTGGTCAATTATTGCAGATGCAGCCCTCGGTGATGATGGATGTTTTGGTGTTATTTTACAAATTGCTGTGAGGCCTTTGTCATTTGGATGTGCATTTAAATTGTATTCCGATATTTGGCGTGTTGCGTTATTCTTTGCAGGTGATGTGGCGATTTTCGATTTGTGGCGGTATGTATTGCGAGATGATCTGCATTGTGTTCCGCCTTCTGAGTTGAGTTGTGTGGTACAGTACTGGCCGCTTTTGCCTACGTAGCACAGTGTGGTCACGGATAGGGGCTGCCATTGTGACTGTTTACATGATGTGCTGTTCAGGGGCGGGGGATTGGCTTTTGGCCGACTGGTGCCTGTCAGCCAGGTCGATTGATGGTATGATGGGATGTTCAGAATGTGGCTGGTCACAGGTGCCTGTGTTTGCGTGCGTTTGTTGGAGGGGGACTGGGGTCATGTCCATTGGAATAGCTTCTGTATTCATGCCATCTGTGCCCTGCAGCTCCCATCGGCCCCTCTTGGGATGTGCCTGGCTGCTCAGTCACTCTGCCAACTTGTGTGGTACATGCTTCTGCTGATGGTTGGTTTGTTTACTGGCAAGAGTACAGGTCTGGTGCAATCCCCCTCAGGATGCTGTTTTGGATGTTGCCTTGCGCTGGTGGCAAGCGATGGGGGACTACTGTTGTTTTGTGTCATGTGTTCTTGATTTCCATTTTGATGTCTTGTACCTTCACATGCCTGTGCTGCATCAGTACGGCTATGGTGAAATGCCGTACATGGATGCCCACTCACGGGGCGCTTCGAACACCTGCATGCATTTCTACGTTGGCATGCATGGGTGAATTGTAGATTTCACTGGTTGCATGGTGTGAGTACATTGCGCCTGCCAGGAGTTGTGCAATGTGGCCAGGGAGTGGAGTACAGGCACTCAGTGGGCCATTTACGGTTGGTTCACGATGCCGTATTTCTAGCCATGGCGGAATGGTCCATTCCGCCATGCCTGATGGCGTTAGGTACATGTCCGCTAGGGTCGGAATTGCCGTACCGTTGCACCATGGTGGTGTTTGCGGTTTGGCATGGTGCGCGCGCGCGTGCTTAGTGCAGTTAGCGTTGGCGTTCACTACGGTGTCGCTAATGGCTTCGTACTTTGCGGTGACGGGTCATAGTCGCACCGAGCGCTTTTCGATGGCGGTATTGCATTTCCGCCATCGTTTTCCCCTTTCCGCCAGGGTCGTAATGAGGGCCACTGATGGAAATATAAGCAAATGAAAGCGGGCGGGCTAGACGGATCATGCTGAAATGTGCCCGTCAAAAGGGGGGCGATTGATGGCACAGCAAAGATGTTTGGGGACTTCACTGCCCGTGTGTCTTCCGTCCAGACAACATCCTGAACTACACCTACAGTGGGAAAAACATCATTAAAAACCCCAGCTTAGATGGCTCTTTATGAAAAGGTGAATTCTATAAACTTTGCGAATGCCAACGTTGCGGTTACTGCCTGCACTACAGAACTCACGCTACACTACTTAACACGACTCAGCCAGGGGAGCTGACCTATGAATTTCCAAGGGTGGGGGGCCCAAATACAGGAAGTGACATCACTGGCAGTTATATGACCGCAAATTTGCATGTAGTCGTCCAGCTGGTGCAAGGGTGCACGGGATGGAGAGGGGCGCGCGCAGCGCAGAACAGTGGAAACATTGGCTAGCGTGCACTGCATATACTAAAAGTCAAGAAAGAAGGAGATTTAAGCCTTCGAGTTGCATTCCAGTAAGACATCACTGCCCCTACTCCACCGCTCTATAATCGTCCAGCAACACAACTAGGATGGGAGAATGAAATGCTTGCTAAACAGAAGGTACAGCTGCAAGGTGGAGTACCAACACCACCACCAAAAAAAAGTTCACAACTCAAGGGAAACGAGAAGTAAAGACGGTTCCTGATTAAAAACTATCAAGCAAGATGTGTGTGGTGCCATAGTTCAGTAAAACATCAACAATTCAAACTTACAATAGTGCTGCTGTAGATTGGCCAGCCACAAGTGACATTTGCTAAGATGTTACCTCTGGGTAACCAGATAGAGTTAGGGATGTAGCTTAATCTTAAACCTTTCAGTGGACACATCAGATGTTCTGCTGAAGTATAATGCAATCCTGGCTGAAGTATAATGCAATCCTGGCTGAAGTATAATGCAATTAAGTGTGGTTTCAGACTTGGGGGGAAGAGTGTTAACTGCTTTTAACATTGTAGTTTACCAGAAAGTCTGGTAAAGTAGTGTACAATGTTAAAAAGCAGTTACCCAGGCTCACCCTGCACCCAGGTGATGTTTGGGACTGATGGAAGCACTCGCGTCTAAATGTTGTAGCCATGGTTGTCTCCATGTTTTAAAAACTCCCACTTTCCTGGTTTTCAACATTCATTTGAAACACCCCTTATTCAAAAACTGAAGGAGTCAGTAAAAAAAGTAAACCCCACTTATGCTTAATAACGTCTTACCTTCCAAGAAACGAGCGTACACCTCATTTGTCAGGGACTGCTATTAGAGGCCGCCCTGGTACGCGCCCCATTTTGCACCTGCTACAATCAATGGCCAGTTAATACCACTATGGCTGTGCCTGGCAAGTGCCTTTCCCCTGCCTGCACAAAAGCCCAAACGGTTGGCATTGCCAATGCTTGTTTGAGGTTACTGTAGACGGATGAAGAGAGAATTAAAGTGTGCAAAATAAAAAACGGCATTCACCAAAATATTCCAAATTGCGAACACTTGGGCAGTTCCACACCACTGCTGCCATCCAGGCCCATTTCTTGGCTCGGGCAAGGCAGGCAGCTGCCTGGGGCGCAATTGCCCCCGGGGGCACAATTGCCTCAGTCCCTGCCCCTGGCTGGAGGGGTTCACATGTCTGGGTTTGTGGCGGCGATTGCCGAGGGCAGAGAGTTCGGCAGCGCCGTAGCAGGTGCTGGCGCTGCCTCTTCTGACTGTAATGTCACGTTGTACGGAAGTACTACGTGACATTACGGAAGTCAGAGCAGGCTCCCAGCCCACCCCCACTGGTCCCTGTGTCACAATGTGTGCCCCCACTGGTCCCCGTGCCACAATGTGTGCCCCCACTGGTCCCCATGTCCCACTGTGTCCCAATGTGTGCCCCCACTGGTTCCTGTGTCCCAATGTGTGCCCCCACTGGTCCCCATGTCCCACTGTGTCCCAATGTGTGCCCCCACTGGTCCCCGTGTCCCAATGTGTGCCCCCACTGGTCCCCGTGTCCCACTGTGTTCCAATGTGTGCCCCCACTGGTCCCTGTGTCCCAAAGTGTACCCCCACTGGTCCCCGTGTCCCAATGTTGTGTCCCCACTGGTCCCCGTGTCCCACTGTTGTGCCCCCACTGGTCCCTGTGTCCCAATGTGTGCCCCCACTGGTCCCCGTGTCCCAATGTTGTGCAGTGTTATATTGAGTTTGGGAGTGGTGCGCAGGGTGTGGTGGGAGTGGGGTGCAGTGGGGTGCGAGGTGGGGGGGCTCATTCCTAGTGTTTCACCCTGGGCACCAAATGGGCTAGAAACTACTGTGCTGCCACCACCCATAGTGCGACAGAGGCCGGGCCTTTGTGGGGCCTCAGGCTCCATCAGGAGCCTATTCATGAAGAAAATAAAAAGCACACACCTTCTTTTGTCTTCATAAATAGGCTGTTAATGGAGCCTGAGGCCTCACAAAGGCACGGACCCTGTCGCCCTAAGCATGTGTGGCAGGGGTCATGGATCGGGCTGCTGCTTGTTGATGAAGCAACAGCCCGATCCTTTGGTAATTTATCCTCTTTTTTTTTTCTTTTCTAACTGTGGATGCGCGCCCCCCTGGGCATGAGGCTGCGGCCCACCAGAGGCAGCCCCAGAGTTTGAATGCCGCTGCCCTAAGCCCTCCCCTCCAGGACCATACACCAATATGAGTCCTAGATGGGAGAGCTTAATCGGACATGTTCGCACTTTTACCCGGCCGGAGAGAAGTGATGCAGTATTGATGGAAAGGGCCCTCGATGCTGCCTCACTTCTCTCCGGCCGGGGCGGGGCGGGGGGCTCAGCCCCGACTTGATTTTGCCGGGGGGAGGGGAGGGCTCAGGCCCCAGAGCCCCCCGTACTCGGCGCCCCTGGACTCAGCTGACATTTAAAGTGAGGGTTGGGAAATAGTGTTGCTGCGTGAATTGAGGTTTAATTTCTATTGTGATGGAATACGTCTGTATTTGAGAAATATTTAATTTCTAGTGTGTTTTTATTGTATACGGACATAAATATTGGTATTCCCAACGTCTGTAGACTTTACTTTTGTGTTGTTTGTGAATATGTAGTAACCTTAAAGTTGGGAAGTGAGGGTAGGGCACAAGAATTATTAGCTAATTGCGCTGATCTGTTGAATTAGGTGCGGGACCCTGCTGCCAGTGATCGGGTTCTAAGGAGATGGCACCCTTCAATCGCAAATTGTGTCAGCAATATGTTACACAATGGTTGTATGTGTTTGTAAAGACCCCTAATTCGAATCACACACCAAGACCCAGGAGTGTCGAAACACGAGTTGGCTGACATTCTAATTAAAACAAACTCTATGATCAACTTCATATGAATAGACTAAGGGCCTTATCACAAGTTGGGCGGTAGCCATTAAATGGGGCACTAACATTGTTACTGCCGCATTTAACGCTCTGCCCAATCTCGAGGCCAGCGTGTTTACCCCAGCTCAGAGCTGAGGGTAAACACACCGGAAAAATGCCAACTTTTGGCACAATTACTGCCGGTGGTATTACCACATGGGAATTGCGCAGAAAGGACCCAATGGGGAATGGGGAGTAGTGGTTAGCGCCCAACCCGTGATCCGGAAGTAATACCGTCGGACGGGTGAGCGATGACTCAAACACAGTTGGGCGGTATCCCAGTCAGAATACTGCCTAACTTGTGATGAGGCCCTAAGTCTTTACAAACCCATACAACCATTGTGTAACATATTGCTGACCCAGCGCTTATGTGGACAGGGTTCTACCTTGCTTCTGTATAACCTTAAAGTTGGTATTGACATAATTTATAGACTGTACTTTTTTTTTTAGATAGATTGTAGCTTTAAATCTTTGCAAAAAGGATTCTTTACATGGAGTTCATTATTTTTCTGTTTTGTGTGTTGAATGTGTGTGGCGCTCAGTTTTCTTCGAAGAGTAATTTGACAGAGTGCAAATGTGCACGGAAAATAGAGGCATACACACGTGTACATCACCTTCTTTAGTAAATGATGCATACCATGCTCGCATGGCAGGAAAGGTTTAAAATTAATTGTACACACTGCCGCCATGGAAGCAAGCATGGCAGTCAGTATGTACAATGGATCCCTATGGCGTCAGCTGGCTTTATGCTGGTGAATAAAGCCAGTGGACTCCATAGGGATCCCCAGCGTTTGCACTGTCATGAATTTTCATACCGGTTCAAAAGCTGGTGCATTTGTGTGGCAGAGAGAAAAGGAGGCGGAGGAAGCACAAGTTGCGTTATGTCCTTCCTCTCCACCATATAAATTGAGGAAAATGACCCACTGCGTAAAGAAAAAGGCTTATGCACGCCTTTTACTCATTTTCTTTATGGTACGACTCACGGAAATGGAGCCTCTGTGTTTAATGTGTGTGCTCTTGTAGATCAACATGTTCAGAGGCAGAACAGCGTAAGATGTCTGCCCTCACTACCAATCATCATGTGACTGGACGAATGGAGCTACAACACTATAAATAAGAAGTGTGAGGGGGAGGGGAGTAAAGAGAAGGAATACCGTGCAATTACGTGGCACGAATGAGGCAGTGAAATACTGGCGAGAGCGAAAGCAACAGCATATGCCCCAGAAGGCTGATGCGGATATGCAAAAACAACCAGAGAGCGAGGGGGGGGTTTGGCTCAGTAACCACAGAAAACTGTTGATGGCCAAGGCCACGGAAAAAGGGGTTTAGTGTCCGGACCAGGCTTGAGAGTACCACAGAGCCACGCCCTTCAGTTAAAAAGATGGTGGTAACACATCACCTTCACTGATCCCCTCATAAAAGTGACATCAATGGTCAAAACACAGGTCCATTTCAGCCCGCACATCCCACGACAGCCTTACATCTCACAGACCAAAAAAATGCCGAAGCATCCACACCTTCTCCATTATCAAGTTCCTCATGGGCAAAATACGCTTGCCCCTGTGTCCCTTCCACAGGGAGTCATACCCTCCTCAATAAAAACAGACATAATACAATTGCGTCTCCTAAAAGTGAACCTTGACTTGGATCACCTGTCAGTACCTGTTTGACTACCTGCCTTCCTTTTCTGGGAAAAGTGATCAAAAACACATTGTCCTACAGATGTATGAAAAGGCCCTACGACCGGAATAGCAGCTTGGTTTCTGGCCCAGGTGTAGTACATAGAAGAGCAATTATACATGTTCGTTGACAATGGATAGCTCAGGTGCAACATGCGTAGCTTGGAAAAAAGACAACGCAGAGCAGCACAGGTTCGATACACTGTACCGGTCTTGTGCTTAGAGGCTGAAGCCCGACGTGATATAAAAAACAATTTTTAAAATTTGTATTTAAAGGTGAAACTTGCCTCTTGTTCCTAGTCTGTCCCTTGGCATTGTTCAACACGGCTAACCATATAACTTTTTTTGTATTTCTCACTACACCAAGGCATAAATTAGTTTTCAAAAATTGATTAGCATAGTTTGCGAATTAAAATGTTCTTGATTAGCAAACAAACCCATTTGTTTAGCAATGTTCTACTCATATTTTAATGTCACCAGAAGTTATTTGTACCCAATACATAAAATGAGCATCAATACAGCATTTCTGTATAACGCTGAAGTAAAACATTAATGAGAAGAGTCAAGCCTCGCAAATTGATTAAAATTCCACTAGATCTGTAGGTCTAGTAACTTAGGTTAGCTACTCGACCTAAAAGAAATGCACTTGACACATAGCAACAGAAGACAAAAAATGTAAACGTGCTTTCTGTAAAATGGTGTATGCCACCACAAACCCACTTAATGTTGGGCACACTGCTGCCACCCAGAGGCCACCTATGCACAGTGAAACTTGTTTTTGACATTTACTGCTAAGTAAATGTTGCATAAAAATTTCAAACCTCTCCTGCAAATGGTACTCGCCCTACATAAAATCTGCAGGTTGACTTTGCAAGCCCTTATTTAGTGTCAGTAAAATGTAAAAGGTTAGCTGCCTCAATGGACACAAATAAATATGATAAAAAAGGCTCTGAAAACAGTTCAGCAAGCTCTCCCGCAGCTGCTAATATATAATGCAATCATAATCCTAGAACAAAGCGAGCTCTGGTGTCTAACTAGTGTATGATATTGCAGTAGATCTGTAGATGTACATGCTGGATGGGACTATTGATTACTACTTTGTATAAACACCTAGTAAGCTTTGTGTATTCATTATGTAAGAGCAAAGAAAGCAAGATACTAAGAATGGATGGTCTAACAGGCAGAGAACTGGGCAAACTAGGTGTAATATTGTAGTTTGCTGCCATCCCCCATTCAGGGTAGCTGGTATAAAGCAACAGGGTGATAAGATAGAATGTCAAAGAGAATGGGATCAGCTCATGGGTTGAGCACCAGTTGCACAGATGTATTCAACCAGCAAGTCACAGACCCAGGTTTGCCATCGAAGCATTTGGCGCAGCTCCTGGAGACGCTGGAAATCATTTTGGAAAGACGCTTCGGTGCCGCTTTATTTCCTTTTGTGCTTGGACTTCAGCCCCCATAAGGCTCTGCATACGAGGAGGCGGACTCTACTTAACCTGGAACGCGCGCGCGCACCCAAGCAAGTCCCCTCAAGTCCCGCTTTGCCACGGACGCTTCTGCGCAGCTCCTGGAGACGCTGGAAATCGTTTTGGAAAGACGCTTCGGTGCCGCTTTATTTCCTTTTGTGCTTGGACTTCAGCTCCCATAAGGTGAAACGAGCTCTGGAATACTAAGACAGTTTTTACTACTGAACTAAACATTCAACTCCTAAACACCGTTGTTAATTTTTGTTTAGGCTCTGCATACGAGGAGGCGGACTCTACTTAACCTGGAACATGCGCGCACCGCGCGCGCGCACCCAAGCAAGTCCCCTCAAGTCCCGCTTTGCCGCTTCGCCGCGCTCGTCGCGGTAAAGCGACGAACTTAGCCTCATATTTCTGCTGTATCCATTCCTAATTTAGTAGGCAATACCATTTCCGTTGACCATGAAACGCAGCATAAAATCTTTAACAACCGGCATGCCGCCGGTAACTGAGCTGCATAAATCCAACGGCTCAAGTTGTCCCCAGAGCTCCCACTCTGTACCCACAAAAAAACCTCGACTTAGTTCCACATCGAGGACTCGTGCTACTGGCGCAATTAAGAGTCAATCCGAGATGCTGTCAGGAATGGATATCCGTCCCTTTTGTAGAGATTCCAGTCGCACTAAAATTAGCTTACGCCCTATTGGAAACGCCGTTGAAACCTCTTTATATCAGCCAGTAACAGCTTCCTTGGGTTCAAATGATACTCCGCATGGCGTGGAGCTGGATTCTTGTACGTCTGCAATACGATTAACTGAGCAAAATCATCCCCTAGCTCCTGTAATGGATGTCAGAACTGGTGAGACTTTAAAAACTGGTACAACGCCTGGTCTATCTGTTACCTTTGCGAAATAAAATGTTTCTCTCACTGATAGCGTCATTCTAACAAACGTTTTAACTGGTGTTCCAGCTTCTCACCCTGAGGCCCGTGATATCTTTGTTTCTACTGTTAGTGACTCATTGATTGCTAATCCACTGTTGAATCCAGCTGTTCAGGATATACCTGTTATTGACCTAGATACTATTGTCTCTATTGAATCATTTCAAGCATCTTCGGCTAACTTGTCTAAATCTCCTGTGCTCTTTACAAATGTCAGTGCCTCAAACTCAGTTGCAAATCTGTCCTTTATAGCTCCGACTCCTAGAAAAATGGTTGGAAAGAGCCCTGCTACTACTGGTGGTCTTGACTCTCAGACTGTCAGTACTAGCATAGCACTCACATCGATGAACAATGCTATTTTAGCTCTTGCTAAACTGTTCGAAGTTTTAGTCGTAAAGGCAGAAACACACTCAAATCAGTTTGATCTGTTACTTGATAATCAATTTGCTCTTTTTAATAGACTTGAGAGCCCGGGCCAGCCGGATGCTGCTTTAAATGGTAAGAAGTCTGTATCTTTACAGACATCTTACTTGGACGAACCCAAGGATCAAGCCTATCAACCTATACCATTTATACCTGAACCTATAGTTGATACTATGGAAAACGCAGTCGTGACAAAAACTGACTTGCAGAAGAGACCCATTTATTCCCTTTTTGAGACTAAACCTGTTGTGCTTGATCAGAATCCTGAGAAACATCTGTCTAAAAAGACTTGATTGTCAAATCAGGAAAAAAAATTGAAAAATATCAAATCCGTATCATCTCACAACTCCCAAATTAAAGCTTTCATTAATAAACTTTCACCTCCAGCCTCTGCTTCTACCTTGGCAGCTAAAGCCATTACAAGAAAATACTCGCAACAATTGAAAGCAAAAAAAGCTAAGTTACAGCCAGCTCCCATTGTCTCTTCCGTGGCACACAGCCCTCTAAGTGAATTGATTAGTGTGGCTGAGCAGATGTCTCATAAAACCCATATTAAACCAATGCTGGGCAACTGCAATTGCGAAGGGGCTAGTGCATCCGACTCCACCGCAAATAGCCTTATGGGTAATACTTTTGCGGTGCAGAAATCAGATCATGGGGTAATGGGGAGAGAGATACGAAGAGCAGTGGACGAATATTTATCCTCTAAAATAGTCCCCAAACATGTAACATTTGCGCCACCCATCTCGTCCACTTTGTCTGAATTATTGCCTGTGGTAGCTCCAATCCTGAAAAAATCCAGTCCCCCTGTCTGTGTGGATGTACCAACTTCTGGCACTTTTGCCTGGGTGGAACTGGCAAGGCTAAAACAGACTCACTTGGTGATATGGAACAAATTTTACAATCCACTTTCACTAAGTTTTTGGAAACCTCTTTCGCCCCCCAAACAGTTCAACAACCTAAAATAGGGTTTAGTCCCTGCATAGTCCCCAATGAGTTACTGTTACCACCTAAACAAAAACTATCAACTATACGCTCAAAGCGGCCGGCAATTCACTGTTTGACTCTTAGTTGCCAGCCATTGCCGGCAAAACAGTACAATCTAAATCGGGCCTCTGTTCTCTCGATATTCCGTGAGATCCCAGAACTTGATGACATTAGCTCCATAGATATAGATTTGGTGGAGTTCCCAGATTCTTCTAATCAGTCTGTTGTAAATTTATGGATTAACTTAAGGGTGGTTCTTAATACCATCTGGGCCGTGAAGTCACAAATCGTTGATCTTGGCTTCACGGTGCTCTCTACCCCAGATGCCCCAGATGGATCGACCTTGCGTGTAGATACCCCTCAAATTAACCCTTCAACTATTCCTCAAGCTTGCCCTCGAAAACCCTGCACTTGTCAACAGCAGAGCAAGCAACCTTAGCATTCATCTACTTTCACATCAGAGTTATTCTTTGCTAGCTGGAATTCCAGAGGGAATCGGCACTTACTGAATAATCAGTCCCTCCATCTGTTGAAGTATGATGTTATATTGCTCCAAGAAACATGGTTGGTTACATCACCGTCTTGGAATAACTATGATGTATGTTTATTACCTGCTGCGAAGCTCCAAATGGGTCGCCCAACCTCTGGCCGGTTAACAGCTGTTAAACAGTCGTCTGGCTTAAAAATCTTTCCGTAGTTTTGTCCAAATGATTTTATACAAATGTCCAGAATTGTATGTGAAAGCTACACATGTGCTATAATTAACATCTACTGGAACCCCCTTGGCATTTCTGACGATTCCTTTATGGAAGCAATATCTAAGGCTTTCGACATACTCACGCTGGATGGAACTGTAGATATGATCTATCTAGCGGGTGACTTGAACCTACATTGTTTGGGCCCCTTTCTTAAATCCGAACAAAAACGCCTGGATAAGTGGCTACTATTCACTAAATCACGGAATCTTTATATGTTGAATGGTGCACATTCACAGGACATACCACCTAGAGCTACATGGCATCGCGCTTGTAGTCGCGGGATTATTGACTTTACTTACGTTAACATGTATATGTCAAATATGGTCACATCCTTTCAAATATTAGAATCAGAGATGAGTGACCATAATATCCTGTGTACTACTCTCTGCTTGGACATGTTTGTCTCTAAACCACACTCTTCCTTCCTGAAGGGAATGTATGAGATAAACCCCGCCAGAAACCGACTAAAGTGGTCTGAACACTCTTTGAAGGCCTTTTTGATATGTTATCAGGGCGAATTAAACAATAATGACGTAGAGCAATCGTCGTCAGACACGGTTTTTCATGATCTTATGCAGCTTTTCCAACCAAATTCTATCATCCATAAATATAAACAAACATCGCATTTGCACATCCCCAACCATGAAATAAGACTAAAAAAATCCAGAGTTCGAGCGGAAAAAAGCAAGCGCTAAAATTACCGATAGACCTACGTGGGGCTGCTCTGCAACGTATACAATCTAGCTACAGAAACTGGGCTAGGGGAATAAAAGCTAAACTTTACCAAACAGATGGGAGAAATATGCTAGTATCTCTAGCATCTAAAAATTCTGCTCAATCGTGGTATATTATAAATCAATCCACATCAGGCCATCAGGTTGCCTGCCAAACAAATGACGTAACAGAGGATGTGTGGGTACGCTATTATTCAGATTTATTTGCAACCCCGCAACCTCAATCCTTTGCTCCTGTGCAAAAGTCTAATCATTTGTTTTATCTACACTTCGATAAAGAAGATATCTTGTATTATATCATCCATGCAAGCAACTCGCGAGCACCTGGCCCCGATGGCCTATCAAATGCACACCTTAAACAATTTCCTGACATATGGGCAGATATATTATTTATCATGTTTGAATCAATTAACATCTCACAAAAAATTCCGACATCATGGAAACGATCTATTGTTATCCCAATATACAAGAAGGGCGATCGTGCCAATCCGTCTAGTTATAGACCCATTTCGTTACTTGATGTCTCGGGGAAGATATATACCCGTCTCATATTGCGAGAACTTACCGATTGGACAAAGAAGCATTTCAAAAGGGATCCGTTTCAATCTGGCTTTGTTAGCGGACTGGGGACGATCCCCAACATTATTACTATTAATATGCTGAAGTCTCAATATGCATTGAGGAAACAAACTTTATATTTTGCGTTTATTGATTTTAGTTCTGCCTTTGATTCCATAAACCGAAACCTTCTTTTTAACAAGCTAAAAGATCTTGGCTGTCCGTCCTCGCTTTTGGCTCTAATTATCCAATTACACACAGATACTACCATGAGAGTTCGGCTTACAATGCAAGGACTCCTGTCTGCTCCCGTTCCTACTTGTATCGGTCTAAAGCAAGGATGCACATTGGCGGCTTCATTGTTCAACCTTTTTATTCTTGATTTAGGCCTATCATTTCGTCGAATTATAGCGGACGCTCCGGAGTTAGGGGGCCAACGTATCCCTTGGTTGCTTTATGCAGACGATTTGGTATTGATATCTCAGACTCCTATAGGTCTACAAAATCTCTTAGCTGCATTAGCAACCTATGTGGAGGCTAACACCCTAACAGTAAACCTAACCAAATCCCAGATTATGGTCTGCAGTCCTACTACTAGATGCAAATCTTACAAGGGTTTCTGGTCTTTCCAACAACAAACTATGGATATTGTCCCGGAGTATAAGTATCTTGGTGTTTTTATTCAAAACACGGTTAGTGATGGGAAACTGCTACATATGTTAGATTCGAAATTGCTAAATCTGATCTCCCAAGCGAAAATTCTCCTTTACAAATTCGGGAAATTTACGCTGAAACATATCCTGATGTATTATGAACAAAAGGTTGTCCCTATTTTACTCTATGGTGTTGAATCCAGACTGTATTCTAGGGATAGCATATGGAACAGACTTGAGGCCACCTTTTGGAAAAAGGTTTTGCGTCTTCCGAACTGCACACCGCTTCCAATACTACGGTTCGAACTGGGTCTGAACTCTCTCCATAGCAAAGTTAAATGGAGAATGTGCACCTTCTTCCGTAAAACTCTTCTCGGCCTGACCGATAATAATATCTTGAGTACGGTTGCTCGTTATCTATCTGGGTCTACATCTGTTTTCTCGCGAAAATGGAGAAACATTGTTTTGGACACTTTAGTTGGAGAAAATATCTCCTTACAATTTCTCATCGATTATCCGGCATGTGCAAAAAGAAAGTTCCTTAATTGGGACTGGATTACAAATTATGAGCTTTGTGTAAAATATAGAGATTTTGATCCTAATCATTTCGGTACTAAATGTCTAGGCCAAGCGGCAGGCTATCTTATGCAATGTCCATCTGCGAACATTTGCAATAAATTCCTGCGGATAAGGTTAAATTTATGGCCAACGAGAGAAATTCTGGCTCGACGTAAACTTATTCCAGTGGATCTCAACTTCTGCTGATTCTGTGAGAAACAAAATATAAAGGAAACCCTCCAACATATAATTGTATCCTGTCCAAACTTAACAGCCATTCGTGATAAACATTTTAACAAGTTATTGAGTTTGTACACGGAGAAGAATGATAACGAGATATGGAGCATTTTATTTAGGAATGTTAGATTTTCAGTAATGAAGGCTATCATTCATCTTTTAGAAGCAGTTTTACCTGATGAAATAATGATTTAATCAGCCTTCTTGTGAGTATTTATTTTATATACTCGTGAATTATTATTATTATTATAATTATTACTATTAATATGGCGTCGATTCTCTATAGATGTAACTGCATCTTCCTAATGAATTTAAATCTCAATTTATAGGTCTATTTTTTAACTATGTTTCTTTTGGTCATTCTTTTCCATCATGTTGCCTTTTGATATTGTATGTATGTCTATATTGTTTGTATTAATTCTATGTGTAATTACTTTTGATTGATTTTGATTGATTTTGAAAAGTTGATGTCTTCAGCTATATCAAAATAAAAAAAAAATAAAAGAAATGTGGCTGTGCAATCATGTACATTTTCAATGGTAGTCACTCATCAATGTGATGCATCTTGTCCAACAAAATAAAATATAGTTTACACTATTACATTTAGATACACTAACGTGAACTTTATGGTAAGGTATTGAGACAATGTAGTGTTTTACAGTAGCAATATTTGTACTGATTTATTATGTAACAACTTACATTTTTAGAAATGGCAATGCATGACTGTCTTTTAAAACATATAAAGTTTAACACATACTGGTCTTTGCCAGACAGGATATAGTTAGTTTAATAAAAGTATAATCCAGATTACCTCGGGTTTTCAGTCATTTAAAGAAGAAAAAAAAATATTGCCTAGCACTCCTGCCCAGGCCTTTGGCACCTAAGAGTGGAGGAGATGATTACTGGTGCACTAGCCCGTTTGAACTTGCAGTGAATAGAGAAAAGAGACTGGAGAGAGCACTGAGAGAAAGAGAGGAATGCAGCTTTCGTTGAACAGGGTAACTTAAATAGCTATTTGTGCTACACAAGTGTCAATTTAATTAGCAAACCTACAGAATTGCATAGCAAATTGCTATGTGACACTGCTTATTTTATGCCTTGCTACACAGATGGGTTTCTTGGAGTCGATATTGGCCTGGTTTGCCTCCTACCTCTCAAACAAGCAGAATCTAGTCGATATGGGGAATCACAGATCATAGCACTTATCCAATCATGTGTGGTGTACCCCAAGGATCTATCCTATCGCTGGTTATTTTCAATCCATACATGGAGTCTCTTAGAGCTCTCTTCAATAGCCACAACATTGCTGAAATGCTGCCTTGCACTCATTCAGTCGTGGATGAAAAGCTCATATCTTAAGCTCAATGCTACGGAAAGTGGATTTCTGATCCTTGGAAATTGGACCAGTCATGCCCTCATGCCATAGTGGCTAGCGAACATGAACCTCAAAGGGTTCATGCCAATGCTAGCCTCAAGAACCAACTCTCTGATTCAAAGCTCACTCCACTCCAAGTAGTACATCATGCCACATCGAGACTAATCACTGGCATTCCTCCCCAAACCTGAGGGAGCTACATTGATTACAAATACCCACCCCAAAAATCTTTAGGAAAGCCTGCATCTCTCTAGATGGTGGTAACCTGGACACACACCATCATACTTGGCTAAATCCTGGTCATTCTTGGGAAGCCAGCACATTTTCAGAAGCTACAACATTGCAAGAATGGAAACATACAAGTTGTGAAAGGAAAACTATGGGGCAGTCCACCTGTTAAGCAGTGGCACTGTGGAATGTCATCCAAACCAGCTTCTACATGGCACCAGCCCTCCCACACTGTCATGATGCCTACCTCCAAGGAGCCAGGTCCGATCCAGCAACCCCAGAGGCAGGCATCATTTCCCCCAGGGGAGTGCCAGCGGGCCCAAGCTGGGGCCCTTTGGACGCAGTCCTGGCACCTTAGGCGCCAGGCTCATGTTGGACCCCTGTCCTGGCGCCTTAGGCGCCAGGCTCATAAAGCTAGACATGTGTTCAAGTGTTTTAATGTGCACTTACCTGATGCAGACCATGCTGCCATATCCAGGCCCTCTTGAGGCCTGAATGGAACTACTTTACCTGTGGGATTACTTTCCACCCGGGTGTGGTCGGGGAAGGATACATACCTGATCGAAGGAAGGATACACACTTGGAACTTCTTCCAAAGCTATTTAAACCACATCCGATCAGCAACTCACGCTTCGCGTTGTTCTGCTCCTCGCAGCTGGACGCTCACCGTGTCAGCTCCTGCATCTGGACCTCAGCCACGCCTGTCAGCATCCTGGGTCACCTGCAAAGGGAGACAAAAGACCTTACCTGCTAAATCAGCACCACAGAGACATCACCCCGACGATCCTGAAAAGGAAGACATCATTTTAAAAGCATTTCGCTACGATTGCTGCAGCGCTGCATTTTACTCACCTTTCCTGGACACCACCATCTTCAGCAGCAATCATCCGGATCCACAGCCACTTCCCAGAACCTAGAGAGAAAGACAAGAACAAGGTGAGAGAAGGAAGGGAATAGGAAAAGCTCAGTTTCCTTCTAAGTCTTACCTGTTGGGTCATTTCCATTTCATTTCGGGTCTTGCCACTTCCAGGCATCCGGACCCCGGCCCCTATGGGGAAAAAAGACAAAGACATTGAATGAGCGAATGCAAAGACATTACCCGAGCGCTCATCCAGAACTTACCTGTCATTTACTGGAACTGCACGTTTCACTTCGGGTCGGCGCCATATCTCCGGCATTCCGAACCCCGGCCCCTAAGGGGAAAAAAAGACAATGAACATTATTATTAAGCTTGGACTTTTGAACTTGCAACAGAACTTTTACAGAGTCTTACCTGAATAGTCAAGCTTACCTGAACTCCCATAATCCTCAATCCAGTGAAGTAACTGGGTTTCAACGCGCCCCTGCATCAGAAGCAGGATGGAGAGCTCATCCTTCCTGACCCTAAGGTGAGACTTCACAGGGAATCGTGGAAGGGTATCGTGGAGGGTTGGAAGAGAGTGGGAGGCTTGAGCATAACTCAGTCAGTAGGTAATACTCCCTTTTTCACGCACAGGGGAATATTCCTGCGAGCCGGAGAAGCCAGAGTAGAGGTGCCCTTCCTGTTCATCTTCAGAGTCCTGCACTTCACCATTGAAGAAGCATCAGCACTCGAAGCCAGACCTGCCCTCTGTGGGAATCAGGTGAGCGTTACAGAACGCGAAGCCTACCCACAATTTCCCACCCGGGCGCTATGGAGACTTCCGAGACTGACCAGCTGGCCCAGCTTTTGGGGGAATTACGGGCAGAGGTGCACTCAGCCCGCCAGGAGACTAACGCTCTCAAAAGAGAACTGATCTTATCGAAGGAAAGAACAGATGACCTAGCCAAAAGGTTATTACAGGCCCAGGCAGGGCACACTCCTTTACCAAATTCCGGAGACATTTCCACATCAATGGGTTTGAGTAACCGGGTACAAATGAATCTACCTGGACACATGCCTTTGGCCCCGCCTGAACGTTTTGCGGGGGATCCCAAGAAATATGCCGTCTTTATGAACCAATGTCGTTTACACTTTCTGTGCAGACCCGGAGCCTTCCCTAACGATCAGACCAAGGTAGCCTTTATACTATATTACCTCAGTGGCAGTGCTGCCGATTGGTCTATTCCATTGGTAAATCAGGATGATCCCATTCTCCAGGATTTTCAGGGCTTCCAGGCCAGCATGGAAAGATTATTCGCTCGACACTCTCAAGGACAGGCCCTTGATAACGAACTGCTATCCTTACGACAAGGTAATCAGGATCTTCTGTCCTACATTGCCACCTTTAACAGACTGGTTGTGGAAACTGGATGGCCAGAAAACAAAAGGATCACATTGTTTCATCGAGGCCTGCGCGTAGAGCTAAAGGATGTTCTAGCTCAAATAGTAAACCCACCCCAGGTCTGCGCAGACTACATAGACTTGGTGGTTCAACTTGATCGCAGATCGGTTCAAGTATGAAAACCGAGTACCGCTCAAAACCCACGCTAACTCCAAGAGTACCGACGTATCTGAACCTATGCAAATCGGTGGCGTTAAAGGACCATTAACGCAGAAAGAACGAGAGAGAAGGCGGCAAATGCAACTTTGTCTGTATTGCGGGACTTCCGGTCACTTTCTTCGAAATTGTCCAGTTAAACCACTTAAGAAGGTGGTTGGAGCTACTGATAACGAATTATTGACACCTGATTCGGGAAACGACCTAGCCCGACAAGCGTAGGGGTCCGCTTGCCGAGCTTGAAAACTAACTCTTTGACCTCGCATTTTGTCATGCCAATGGTGCTCGTGAACCCAAAACAGCCTCGGCAGTTGCATGCTATAAAAGCATACATCGTCAGTGGAGCTATTGGAAATTACATAGACCGTGAATTGGCTTCCAGGATCAAGCTTCCTCTCCGCCCGAAAGTAACCCAAGATGTCATTACTACAGTAGATGGAACCGAAATAGCCTCAGTATTTAGATCAGTACCTAGCCAATGGTTTTATTCGCCCGTCCAAGTCTCCTGTCTCTTCAGCTCTGTTCTTTGTGTCGAAAAAAGAAGGCGACCTTAGAACGTGTATAGACTATCGCGCCCTAAATCAAATAATGATTAAGAATCGTTATCCTCTGCCCTTGATCCCTGAGCTTATCGACCAGGTGAAAGACGCTTGTGTGTACACCAAGTTAGATCTCCGAGGAGCTTATCACCTGGTGCGCATAAAAGAAGGCGACGAATGGAAGACTGCATTCCGCACCAAATTTTGGCTCTTCGTGTATCAGGTGATGCCCTTCGGGTTGTGCAATGCACCTGCCGCCTTTCAGTACTTTATGAATGATGTTCTTCGGGAACTTATCGATGTCTGTGTCATTGTTTACATTGACGACATCCTGGTGTACTCTTCTTCAGAATCTGATCACAGAAAACATGTTAGGGCAGTTCTTGAGAAATTGCGCCAGCACAGACTATTTGCAAAACTCGAAAAATGCGTTTTTCATACCACAGAAGTTGAGTTTCTCGGATTCATCCTGACACCTCAAGGAGTCCGAATGGACTCGCGAAAGGCGGACGCCATCCTCAAATGGCCATCTCCTAGCTCGGTGAAGGGAGTTCAGAGCATGCTCGGATTTGCCAATTTCTATCGAAGATTCATCCCGGAATTTTCCCGAACAGTCCAACCCATCACCGCTCTCCTAAAGAAAAACAAACGCTTCGAATGGACTCTTGAAGCCGAACAAGCCTTCCAGGACCTGAAATCCAAATTCACCTCTGCACCTGTACTGAAACACCCGCACCCAGATCTCCCGTACATAGTGGAAACCGATGCATCCAGTTTGGCCATGGCAGCTGTCCTGTCGCAAAGAGACCCAAAAACTAACCAACTACACCCACGGGCCTTTTGGTCCAGAAAATGTTCTCCTCCTGAAATCAACTACGCAATTACCGATAAAGAGTTACTGGCCATCAAATCCGCTTTCAAGGCTTGGCGTCACTATCTTCTCGGGGCAAGACACACCATTACCGTAATTACGGACCACAGAAACTTACAGTATTTAAAGACGGCCAAAGCTCAATCTTCACAACAACTCTGATGGGCTCTATTCTTTGCGGAATTTGATTTTGTAATTACCTATCGCCCTGGCTGCAAGAATGGAAAAGCGGACGCCTTATCCCGGATTGGCATGGAAGAACCTAATTCGAGCTTAGAACCTGTGCCCATCATACCTGAGCAAAGAATCTTAGGCTTAACTTCATTGCACACTATTGAGGACATCCAAACGCAAGTAAAACAACTTCTAGACTCTTCAACCTTACTGGAATGGAGTCAGAAGGGTCCTCATTACACCATTAAGGATGACTTACCCTACTTCCAGGAGCGGTTGTTTCTGCCAAGTAAAGAATTGCAAGAACTTGTTATTTCCCATCATCATGAATCTTTAATGGAAGGACATCCTGGTATCGCTAAAACGGAGGAAAAAATCAAACGTCACTTCTGGTGGCCTTCTTGGAGAAAAGACATAAAGTCTTTTGTTCTGTCTTGCGGAATTTGCGCCCAAAACAAGGCTCAAAAGAAAAGGCCAGCCGGCCTACTTCAACCCTTGGATATTCCACCGGCACCATGGCAGACCCTGTCAATGGACTTTATAACCGACCTGCCTCCTTGTGCTGGTTACAACACAATCCTTGTAATTGTGGACCTATTCACCAAAATGGCCCACTATATCCCTTTAAAGGGTTTGCCTTCTGCTTCCACCTTGGCCAACGAATTCCTGGAGAATGTAGTCGCATACATGGTTTCCCTTCCATATTAGTCTCGGATCGTGGAAGTCAATTTATCTCCCATTTTTGGAAGAAGTGTTGCCAACTAGCACAAATAGATGTGCGGTTATCCACCAGCCACCACCCCCAGACCGACGGACAAACCGAGAGAACCAATTAGACTCTCGAGCAATATCTTCGGTGCATGTTACACCAATCCGAGTTAAATTGGAAAGACATCCTTTGGATCGCAGAATATGCATACAACAATTCAGTGCATTCTGGAACCGGACAAACCCCCTTTTATACTTTGTATGGTCGCCATCCTCTGACCTCTGACCTAGATCCACCTCTGACCCTGGAAATGCCCGCAGTAAATCATCTGCATTCCACAATAACCCGAGCCTTCAAAGAAGCTGCAACTCATTTACAGCAAGCCAAGAAAAAGTATAAAGAAAACACAGATTTGCACCGAAGTAAAACTCCTCCTTACCAAGTAGGAGACCAGGTATGGCTAGCAACTAAACACTTATCCCTCAAGGGCCCGCAAACCTTCAATCCCAGATTCATAGGACCTTATCCCATCAAGGCTATAATCAACCCAGTGGCCTTTAAACTGGATCTACCGTCCAACATGCGTATACATCCAGTTTTTCATGCATCACTTTTGAAGCCCGTACAACCAGGAACCCGATTGTCCAAGCCTCCAGATCCAGTTCAAATTCAAGAGGAATTAGAATTCGAAGTTAAAGACATTTTAGACTCCAAGGTGGTAAAGTCGAAACTCTTCTATCTTGTTGACTGGAAGGGATATGGACTTCAGGAGAGATCGTGGGAGCCTAGTAACCATGTCCACGCACCTCGATTAGTACAAAGGTTTCACCGGAGATTTCCGAACAAGCCAAAACCCCCGGAGGGAAGAACCTTGGGAGGGGCCTTGAGGGGGGGTACTGTCATGATGCCTACCTCCAAGGAGCCAGGTCCGACCCAGCAACCCCAGAGGCAGGCATCATTTCCCCCAGGGGAGGGCCAGCGGGCCCAATCTTGGGCCCTTTGGACGCAGTCCTGGCGCCTTAGGCGCCAGGCTCATGTTGGACCCCTGTCTTGGCGCCTTACGCGCCAGGCTCATAAAGCTAGACATGTGTTCAAGTGTTTTAATGTGCACTTACCTGATGCAGACCATGGTGCCACATCCAGGCCCTCTTGAGGCCTGAATGGAACTACTTTACCTGTGGGATTACTTTCCACCCAGGTGTGGTCGGGGAAGGATACATACCTGATCGGAGGAAGGATACACACTTGGAACTTCTTCCAAAGCTATTTAAACCACACCCGATCAGCAACTCACGCTTCGCGTTGTTCTGCTCCTCGCAGCTGGACGCTCACTGTGTCAGCCTCTGCATCTGGACCTCAGCCACGCCTGTGAGCATCCTGGGTCACCTGCAAAGGGAGACAAAATCAGCACCACAGAGACATCACCCCGACGATCCTGAAAAGGAAGACATCATTTTAAAAGCATTTCGCTACGATCGCTGCAGCGCTGCATTTTACTCACCTTTCCTGGACATCACCATCTTCAGCAGCGATCATCCGGATCCACAGCCACTTCCCAGAACCTAGAGAGAAAGACAAGAACAAGGTGAGAGAAGGAAGGGAAAAGGAAAAGCTCAGTTTCCTTCTAAGTCTTACCTGTTGGGTCATTCCCATTTCATTTCGGGTCTTGTCGCTTCCAGGCATCCGGACCCCGGCCCCTATGGGATAAAAAGACAAAGACATTGAATGAGCGAATGCAAAGACATTACCCGAGCGCTCATCCAGAACTTACCTGTCATTTACTGGAACTGCACGTTTCACTTCGGGTCGGCGCCATATCTCCGGCATTCCGAACCCCGGCCCCTAAGGGGAAAAAAGACAATGAACATTATTATTAAGCTTGGACTTTTGAACTTGCAACAGAACTTTTACAGAGTCTAACCTGAATAGTCAAGCTTACCTGAACTCCCATAATCCTCAATCCAGTGAAGTAACTGGGTTTCAACGCGCCCCTGCATCAGAAGCAGGATGGAGAGCTCATCCTTCCTGACCCTAAGGTGAGACTTCACGGGGAATCGTGGAAGGGTATCATGGAGGGTTGGAAGAGAGTGGGAGGCTTGAGCATAACTCAGTCAGTAGGTAATACTCCCTTTTTCACGCACAGGGGAATATTCCTGCGAGCCGGAGAAGCCAGAGTAGAGGGGCCCTTCCTGTCCATCTTCAGAGTCCTGCGCTCCACCATTGAAGAAGCATCAGCACTCGAAGCCAGACCTGCGCCTCCTTGTGAATCAGGTGAGCGTTACACACACTTCTGGAAAGAATGAATACCATTTTGCTAAAAATCCAGAGAACCACAAAACACTGGGCAGGGGGCACTTTGACTCTTTGATCGCCCAATAAGAGTGGAACAGCGAGTTTCACAACCAAACTCACTGGTCTGCTCTTGTTACTCAACCACTGTAAGGCACTCCATTGCTTTCATGCCTGTTTACAATAAATAAGTCCCCTAGGTGCATACATACAGACACAGCCCATCACTAGACAGTCTGAGACAGATCCCAATTGGGAGAGTCTGTTCGGGGAAGGGCAAGGAGAAGTAACAAGGTGGAGGAGTGGAGCCCGGAGAAGACGGCAGGCTCCTGTGCTGGCAAGGAAGCACAAAGTGATTGGGGAGCAGTGTCATGAGAAAGGTACAGAGAGGAGAGCTCTTACAAGGACAGCAGTAGAGAGCACAAGCCAGCCACAAGGCAGAAACAAGTAAAGGGTGAGAACTGAAGGAAAAGAGCCTAGAGGGAGGAGTGAGTAGAAGAAGAGGTCTGATAGAATTAAACTGATTCCTGTTGGAACCTGTTGACCAGGGTTCAGCCACAGAGACCCAAAACACTAATGCGAATACCAGATCAAGAGCAAGTATCACTGTGAGAGAATGAGTATTGCATGTTAGAATCTGAAGTCTAAGAATCTTGAAGGCACGCCCTTACACGCTCACACTAGAAAAAATACAGGATAACAAGTATTTACTTCTACAAAGTAAATGTGCATCAGCAAAGAACTCTGCTGCTGCCGAATGTTACGCCCAATTGGGGATATGCAGCAAGTTAAACGTACACCTGGCGCCATTGTTGTCGTCATCATATACAATGAATACCTGCAAGGCTGGTTGGAGCGGCCCTATACATGGGTGGCTCATCCATATGTGAATCTAGGTCATTGGTCGTAGCCATCTTGTCTATCTCCGTCCCCGTGGGTGCTGCTAGGCATGCCATCCACAATAAAACAGGGCCTAACAAGCACATACTTATTCTTAAAACAATGCTACTCTATCACTGTATTGGTGCACCTGGCAGACAGAGTTGGGCCAGGGGGAGAGCCAAGGTCATACCAACTTGCATACTTCACTCACTCCCAGATGCACCCACAGCCTCAAACGTCCTCCACCCTCGTTTTGAGCTATCATTTCGTCCTCTCCTGGAACCTTGCAGCACAAATCACATGACCCAAATGTGAAGGCAAGATAGCTCTGCTTTCCGATCTTTCTGATCGGGGATCTTACCGTTTTATGGCCGGTGGAGTGGGTCTCGTTGGCGCCATGGTATGTGGGGCTCTTGCGATCAAAGCATTGGAGGGTTGTAACTGTAATGTGGGGGGTGTTAGCCCCGAGGGGTCATGCTATCTGTATTGTGGAATAGCAACTGCCATGATGTGCTCCACCCCTCATTGTGGCCTTGCAGAGCACCTCCTTTCCAGGGTGCAAAGGAATCCAGCCTCTGAGACAATGGCTGGCTTGTACCTCATCGAAGCTCACTCGTGGTAGGGGTTATGTCTGTGTGGGCCCTGCAAATCTACTACTAACACGTTTGGTACTTTTTGCCACGCTTGGGCCTATGTACAAAAAAATGGCAGCCAATAACCTAGATGTCATTTACACCCGCCTCTGCTATATAGCTTCTAATACGTGTCTTAAGCAATCATTCATTCTCCTGTGTGTACACCCAACTGCTCACTTGACATGTGGTTTACAGTTTGTTTCTCCTTCAGAATTGCTTAAGGGGGGTCGGAAGACCCTCTGTCCTTTACAATATTTGATACAAAGACACTTAAAACATTAAACATAGGGTGAAATGTAGCCAAGACTAAGAGTTACTGTGAATGAAAGAACAAATGAGAAAGAGAGGATGGGTAGTGCATCCTTGAACCTGCAATCAAAGGTTCAATACAGACACTTGGAACATTACAAATGCTAGCAATAATGTAAGTAATAAGCCAATCCAAGCCAAGGAAATATTGGGAAAACAATCAACTGCTGAATGTGAAATACAAAGCAAAAACGCAGTTGTCTGAGCCTGATTCATTAAGTTTGTGTATCACAAAACATACAAGGTGTGCAAGGGTCTAAACCCAAGAGTCATTGGAGTTATCACAAAGCATACGAAGTATGGGAGTGTTTACATCTAAAATTCAATTCATGTTTTCATCACAAAGCACACAAAGTGCAAAATTGTCTACATTTAAGAATCTTCGAGTGGTTAATAAAAAAGTAACACAGACAGGGTTTACCACAAAACCTATGAACTGTTTGGTTATCTAAGCCTAAACACCACAGAACCATTTCAGTACAATGTCTATGAAGTATTTCAGTAACAAACTGAGAACGCTTTTGCTGTATCAAGTTGTGGGTACAGAATACTTTACATCGGACACATGGTCTTTGCCTCTAAGAGAAGTCAAGTACAGTGGGGATTACAAAGAGAAGTCTGCAGCTTCAGACAAAGCTTCCCTAAAAGAAATAGAAAGACACTGGTGAGCATCCATTTTAGACAGCAGGGCTGAGGACGAGAGTCTGCACACTAAATGTCTCTGCCCACCTATAGATGGACTGTGGATGGATCACTCGTACAGCCCTTGACCTTGACCGAAAGAGGCTCCCATACTCTCTTGCCAAAGTCAGAAAGCTTTGTCTCACAGCAGAGTGGAGTCAATGCCATAGTGGGTGAACGCGCACCTGAGTATGGCGATAGGCCGATCAGGAGGAGGAGCAGGAGGTAAAGACCTGCACAGCCTGTCTCTATCTGATTGTAAGAGATTTCTGGCTTCTTTGCATCCGACGTTCACCATCATGTCACGGCCTCACCTCTTCCTTTTTGCTACATGATTATTGCCCCCCCATTGCTCATGCCTCTAACCTCACTTTCCAATCCAGTGACACAAATGCCTTTTGTCCCCATGTTTCTCTTGTTGCCCCACATGTTCATTTTATACCCTGGTTCACAATGCCTTTCTCTCTTGCTAATTGAACGCCTAAAAGGCCTCCTTTCCCTCTTGTGGCTTGTGAAACCCTCTTTGTTCCACTTGCTGCTTAACTTGATATTATTGGGCCCCCTGCTCACTGTGCTTTCACCCGTTTTGCCATTCTGAATGTCCATGTACGTCCGATCACTAACATGACTCAGCTTCCTGAACAACACCAGCCTTTGCCCAATTTCCCCATGTGGCTCTTGCCACCCACTTTCTGCCCACCTTCCTATTTTTTGTCAATGTATCTATTTTAGCATCTGTTGCCTGTGCCATTACCTGCCACTTGCCATCCATGCGCCTCACTTCCTCTTCATGTCACTTGCTTCCGCTCCATTCTTCTCATTGCCCCAACTGATCTTTTTGGGCCCCATTCCCCATTTACCATCCCTCTCTTGCCACCCACTCTAGGCCCTCTTCCTACATCTATCTGTGAGGCTAAGAACCTCAGCGTCATCTTCAACTCCATCCTCTCATTCTCCCCTCACATCTGTGACGTCTCTAAGAAGTCAAAGTATCAGCTGCACCTCCTCAGAGGGATTCTGCCTTTCCTCACTTTCCCCCAGAAGCCCACTGTGTCCAGAGCTCTGATCCTCTATAGGCTGGAGTACTGCAACAGCCTCTTTCTAAATCTCCCTGCCTCTACTCTCTGTCCTCTACCTCTTATCCAGAACAGGACTGTGAGACTTGTCCTTGGCCCCAAGCCCAGGGATCGTATCTTTCCAGCACTGAAATCTCTTCACTGGCTCCCAATGGTGGCAAGGATCAAGTTCAAGACCCTCTGCATTGCCCGCAAGGTTTTATGGGTCCCGGGACCGCACTACCTTCAACGTTTCTTTCCTAAACATCTCCCTTCTCAAGCCCTCTGCTCTTCCAACTCCAACTCTCTGAGAGTCAGTCGCTTTTTTCAAGCAGAGAGTTGGGGGCAGATCTCTTTCTTTGGCTGGGGCCTCCTTCTGGAACAGCCTCTCTGCCTCTCTCAAACTTGAGCAGAACCACCTGCAGTTCCGGAAGCAACACAAGGCCTTCCTCTTCGCTTCCGCTTTCTCTCTTCCTCTCCCATGCTGATGACCCGTCTGGTCCAAGCATTGGTCACTTGGCCACCCTCTGAACTTGGGCCCAGGTCCCCACATGTTCAGTTGCACCTCACACTACCTCTTGGCTCCCCCAGCACTTGTGGTTTGTATCTGTAACCCTACAGTCCCCTGTCTCTGCACTTAAGAGCCACACATTGGCTGCACTTTCCTTACCTGCACTGAGCCTCTTGCTGGCTGCACTTTTGATTACCTGCACTTCTCCACCCCTCCAGGCCCCCCAGCCCCGGCGCTTCTCCCTATCCACTTCCCTGCACCTGCGTGATCTGAATGACACAAGGCCGGTTATAGGTTAAAGGTTCGAATCAAAAGGTTTGAAATACAATAGGGTAGAACCAAAAGGACTGAAAACAAAAGGTTTGAAAAAAAATATTTTTTAAAAATATTTTTATTTTTATTTTTTGGGGGCTCCCCCCAACCCTCGTTTCCAACCCTTGTTTTAGTGGTAAAAACCACTTGTTTTACCTATACGGAACCCCCCCCAAAAAATATATAATTTAAAAAAAAATCGAACCTTTTGTTTTCGGTCCTATTGACCCGAACCTATTGCATTCGAACCTTTTGTAATCACACCTTTAACCGGACACCCACAATGCCTAGTAAGATCGTTGTTTTGTCCTCCCTCGGTCCCCCCCTTTCTTGTTGCGCCTAGAAAACACTTGTGCACAGGCGCGTTAGAAATGCCATATCATATCATATCATGTAATTCCCCCACCCCTGCATTATGAATCCCTATTTGCATGCTTCCCCATGTGTGCCTCCTTCACCCATGTGCCTCTGCCATCATCATTTACACCTTCATGACGACTGCTGTTGTCACACTGCTATCTCTCTCGCTCTCTCTCTCTCTCTCTCTCTCTCTCTCTCTCTCTCTTTCTTTCTCTCTCTCTTTCGGTTTTACTTCCGCCAACACCCGTGTTTCTTGTCTCCCCATTTCTCTTTCTAACCTCACCCTCTTTGGCCATTCCTCTTTTATTTATTAACCCAGGTGTCTGTTCCTCTCACCCTGGCTAATCTGCTCATATATGTTTTTATGCTTCCTGCCACCGTACAGTACCTCTTGCTGTTCTAGCTTCCTCATTTTCAACCCTTTCTTTTTCTGTTCCCTGTGCTTCTCTGCAGCTTGCCAGTATTCCCTTTGCACGTGCCCCGTTCCCCACCTAGTTCTCTTGCCATCCCATCATTGGTCTTGCTGCACCATTTGCTTTTTTGTCCTAGGTACTTTTATTAGCCTCTTTTGACAGTGCCTGCTCCATCCGGCGAATCCAACACCCAACCCCAGAGTGCATGCATATGGTTGTTGTAGACATACTCTGCAAACTCCGCCTGACACCACTGAATGCACACTCAAACTCCCTTTTTTTTCTCTGCATTCACTCTGGCTTACCTCACCAGTGTCTCAGCTTAATAAGAGGATACTAAGCATGTCTTCATACATTAAGCATTTCAATTGCAAACTTGGTTAAACTGGAGGGGGTTTAACATAAGTTTGATTTGGGGTCGTGCAAACATTTTCTCTACAAGAAAGTAAAAGCATGTTTTAGCTTTCTCGTTGGTGTTCTAAACAGGATGCCTTGTTGAAAGACATCTTGCCTGGACATTGTATTATTTTCCCCTGTCTGCTTTGAAGTCATAATGTTCAGAACGCACTAAAACCAGTAATTATTGACTGCACTATGAACATTCTGATTGGCTGAAAGCGGGTCAATAATGATGTCAATTTGCTAATAGCACACATTTTCATAGATGCCAGACCCCAGTTTCATAGAATGGACAACCAACCGTTGCATAGAATAGACAGTCCTCAGCTACTTGAAATGAAGCAGACAAGTGTATCGAATAGGCCCACTACAGGTATTTGCAGATCAAAGCTTCATAGATTGGGCAACCATTAGCTACATCGAACAGACAATCTACAATATTATAGAGCAAAACCAAAGTATGTTGGAGGTGTAACAGGTAATGGTGCGCTAAGTTATCAATGTTGTAGTATGTCTACTGCTGCAGTAACAACAAAAGGGGCCCCCGAACCCTTCAAAAGAGAATCATACAGGGTAATGTGTTGTTAATCTGCGCAAAGACCCTATTACAATAAGGTAACTCCAAATCCAAACACAAAGCCTTATTGTAAAGTTCAAATGTAAGTTTCCAAAGTCTGGTTTATTCGTTATCCCCAATGAATCCACAGCCGACACGTGTTTCAACCAGATGGTCGTCGTCAAGGCTGTTAATAGTATCACAATACAATATTGTGTCAATTGTTGTCGTGTCCAACATTCAAATCCACATTGAATAACATGAAAAAATATTAATGTTGGACCCAAGAATACAACATTGGTTATTACATACCATAAGTTGGTCAGTGTCAGGAGGGATGCGGTGGTAGAGGGAGAAAGATATATATATACACAAGATTAAGGATTAAGTACAAAGAGTCTTGAGTCTTGAATTTCAACCGCATATATAGGTCCCTTCTCAATTACAGTTGTATATTGTCATGTTGCACTTCTTGCCATAATGATACCTACACACAGATGTGAGAGTCCCCCTATCAAGCGATATTGTGACTAAAATCGTTACCTGGTCTTCCATACATGTGATGCCAGCCATCTAAAGTGATCATCCTCACCCATTTGTGAGTTCCCTAGAGCTGTTGTACCAAAACCGTGATTAAACGTGCCCTTTCACTTAACATGGTTTAATTAATGAAACCCCTAGTTAGACCCTGTGATAGGTGACATGCAAAAGTGTTAATCTCACTCAGATAAGTAATACTCACCAAAGCTGTTAAGTATACAAATTCTGCAGAACACATATGAGGAGAAGGCATAAGCAATATGATTAAGGATTGTTGTATCTCCGAATTATCTCGCTCAATCAGTTTGTTAAATGTTGAATGAGACAGGTAAGCTTACCCTTCATATGTGGTAAAAATTAGTGGTCAAGGTAGTATGGGTTAAAGCCCAAATCCGTGCACTAGCTTTTGCTGATAAATAGGACAGTGCCCAATCCTTTTTTTTGTTTCATGGTAGTGCCCACTTTCAATCACTAAAGGAAAAATGAAATTGAAAAAGATGCTGAAGCGCACTGAATTGAATTCAACGACACTCATCACCAAGATTACGTGAGAAATCCTAAAACCCATTTTACCTACGTAATTAGAGTATCTAGCAAGTAGTCGAGCCACAATGGTAATGAATATGTTCCTCTTCATAATCCGCAAGCTGTAAGTATCACGTTGGATGCGGCACACCTGGTCCTAATGATGACCAAAACCACCTTTCATACGGTTCAAATACCTAGAGAAAGGGATGTTCAAATAACTAATTCTGAGGGAAAGGTGTTTAGATTTCAATTTGGATGAATAGAAGAAATTAATAAACTTAACAAGAATTCCGTTATAGGACGGGCTACATCCCGTGTTCAAGCTTGTGGTGTGCATCACGTGCCATTTTCGAGTATGTTATATATAGTAAACAATGCATGTGACGTCACATTTAACGTATGATGTCACACACATTACGACATTCATAATTTGCGTAATTTAGTGACGCATGTGCCACGTATGACTGGTATTATGTATTTCTTGATGGGTCTTATTCAAAATTAAATTTGTAATTTAATTTTGCTTTACAAGAACGAGTCACAAAATTCACTTTTTGGTCCAAAGAATATTTGGAAGGACTGAAATCTGAAAATAACCTTTTAAGTAAATAATTGGACTATGTTTAAAGAAACGTAAATAATACTAACAACAAATATCCTCCTGGTTGTTGAATACCAGGGTGAGGCTGATAAAAAGAAAAAGGCTTTTTTTTTATCAGCCTCACCCAGCCTCCAATGAGGACATTTTCCTGTCTGTTGGCATAGTATGATTTGGAGGCCGAACTATATATGAATTAGCCAGGGACAGTGAGTTAAACTAATGGTGTCTTAGCACTGACACCATTGTTTCAAAAACAATACTTTCTGGAAGCATACTGTTTGGTGCTCCCCCAATAATTCTATTTCTGTTAGTTTTCTTTTACAAATGTATGTGCATATTGTTTAAATGCATGCTTAAAGAAGTGACATTGCTTTTGTCAAATTTGTTGTTGTGGAATTTACTTTGTTTTTCTAACAATCAGCTCCCTACCGGTGCCTTTCACACAAGTGGGTGTATATATGAATTCACTCCTCTAGTTTTTGTGTTTGTCAATATATATTTTTTATATGCAAAACCATACTGTTTGTTTACTGACATATTAACAAGTGTGTTAATCTCCTGTGAGACATTTCCCTTTTTGAAATACATTTTTTATAATTAATATATCTACTACTCTTTTTCTTGTTTCATAATTTTGCTTTTCATGAAAATATAGTAATGTTAATAACCACAATCACTGCTAGATGTACTAAGTAAATGTAACAAGCTTATTAACTACTTAATTTTTTACTCTACACAGGAACACCATTTTGTTATACCTATTAGACTACTCCATTCAGTTCCCGGTGTATATGGAGTTCCTCTTTGTTTCCATCTTCATGTATTGCCTTGACTGTCTCCATTGGTGTTAGCCTTCATGCTGTATGCCCGTCCCTGTCCCCCTTTGGTTAGCGGTGCCACACAAATTTAGTAGTGTGGGATTTAGAAGGGTGGCATGTGCAAGTCACAACACATTGAGGCACATGTGCATTTGGGTATGGTCACCGTCAGACAGGTTAACTCTTGGGTCCTGTGTTTCTGGTTTGTTGTACTGGCCAATTGATGCTCATGTGTACATGATTATATTGATGTGTGAGTTATTTGTGGAGCTTTAAGGTTGTTTGTTGCACGCTTTGTGACTGTAGTGTTGTGTGTTGGCCATTTATTTCTCTGTTTAGACATGGCATGCCATGGCTGGTGTGTCAAACAGGTGACATGAAGTGTGGGAGGGTTTAGGTGACATACCAGCATTTAGATGTGTACTTTGTCATGCCGTTTTTGGCATACTCCATCTTTCATGTCTTCCTTTTGTGCACACCAGATTGAGATACTTTTAGTACTTAGCGATGCACACAATGTAGCACTTCTGAGGACAGATTCCAAGGGTGTTAAGGTTGGGACAGATGACTGTCCCTTTGTCATCATCAATTGTCACCTGGAATGTGCCAGGCCTGTGTTCACTCTGCAGGGGTTGGATTTTAGGTGAACAATTGTGTCACAAGCTGGGTACGGGCAGCCTGGCCACGTGCCCTTTCCCCTCCCATGCGTAGCTGGCATGCATGTGGTTGGGGATTTGGGGGCACCACCATGTCCACCGGTACACCATGGCGTGTTGCAACATTGTGCAGGACACATGCTGCCACAATGATCCTGCACACTACTAGTGGCGCATATAGTAGCTCACCACCTGAGTGGTGAAGGGAGCAGAAGCGTGACTTTAGCACTCCGAATGTGCCCTCCACTATTCCCCTAGTTGCAATAAGGGCTGCGTTGTATCTTACCTGGGGTGGTGTGGTGGGGTTCCGTATTGGTGTCATCATGTAGGTGCTCAGAAGGTAGGTACTGTCCCCTCCAGAGGTGAGATGGGTTGTCAGTAGTGGTGTGGTTTTATCTGTGTGAGACACGCATGCATTTGCATGGCCATTTGTACTCATCAATGAGCCATGTGTTGCCATGCCTCCCAGCTTCCAGGGCCCACTGAAGGGATGACATTCTGGATATGAAACTATTATGGGTGGACCCCGGATAGCTGGCATATACAGAGGTGATGATTCCCTTGGCATCACATAAAACCTGCACATTGATGGAATGCCAGTGCTTGCGGTTGTGATAGATGTGCTCTGTGGCTCTAGGTGGACGTAGGGCCACATGGGTGCAATTGATGGCACCAAGCACTTTCGGGAAGTGCGCCACTCCGTAAAAGTCCTGGACCACAGCCTGCCTTTCTGCAGGTGTTCTGGGCCTGTATATGTGCCTGCGGCCTGAGGTGCGTACAGTCATGACTGCCAATACCTGGGGTAGGCAGTGTGACTGCGTGGCCTGTGAATGCCCCCGATAATGGCAGTTGTCTGCTGAAATGACCCACTGGCCAAAAAATGCAGTACATTGAGCACCTTTTCCAAGGAGCTCAGTGCTTGGGAGCACAAGGTGGGTGATGTGAGGTCATCCTCCAACTCCGTGACCAGGTCTAATATGATATGGGTGGGAAACCTACACCTGCCATAGACCTGGTCATCAGGCATCCCAAAAAGGCTGGTCCTGGGTAGAAAACTGCATGCCCTGGCTATCCTCCTCCTCCTGCGGTGTCCCGCGATCACGGCTGTGAAAAATGGGACATTCCTCGTAGCTGTATATGCGTGTTTGTGTTTGTGTGCTCTTTTTATGCATTGTTTTGATGCGCAGTGACACTAATGCCTACTTCCGCTTGGCGGACGTGTTTCTGGATTAGCGTGTCTTTTCCCGCGCGCAGGTGAGCCCTGTTCAATTCCATGAATACGTGTTTTTAGCATGCGTGTCGGCGTTGCAAGTATTTTACTTTGGTACTTCCCATGTCACACCCACATTTACGCTTGTTGTTCCCCATTCCACACGTTCCACCCCATTTTTAGGTAACTGCGCTAGACAGTATGCACCTTCGCTGGGCATCTCGTGCAAGGCCTTTGTGGTGTCGCAGTGACATGTGGGACCCGCGCGGATTCAGCGCAAGTCTCCGGTAAGCTACGCGATATGTGTTCCATGGATCAACAAATGGCTGCTTGCACGCATTTTGCATACTTGCGCCCGTTTTTCAGCGCTATTTGATTCTATGAATCGGGCCCATTATGGCAAGGCTGGAATAACATGCAGCCAGGGAGATGTCTGTGTCATGTGACTTGGGAGAAATGGAAACTCATCAGGGGTTGAACTAAATGTGGAATTTAGGGGCCTATATTATGCATTGCCATCTGATAAACATTTGACTCATTTTCCTTAATAAAAAGAGAATTGTGCGTCCCAGTGAACTCACCCAGGACTCAAATTAAAGATCACAAAATGACTGTCAGTTCTATGTATCTCTTACTTTTATGTGATGAATAGAATTTGAGTTAGGAAGAAAACCATGATCCTGCCCTTCTCATAATGCAGAGGAATTCGAAAGTTGATGAAATGATATAATGCAAAATTAATGTTTGGATTGTGAAGTGTCATATTTGTAACTATTTCAGCTCAGGAAAAAACCACGAAAAATAATAGCTTTGTGCTGAAATAAAATGAGTATTCCCTGATTCATCATAAAATGTAGAATTCAAAAATATATATGTTTATGCAGTTATCTGAAAGGAGAAGATAGTTGCCATGATATGACGTTCAGGGAAAATCAAACATGTAAAAAATAATTGTCATTTGAAATGATGCATTTTTCTTCTCCTCCATTATCCATAACACAAACCGCTAAAGTCCTTGCACTATCAGCTGGCACTAGGCGGAATTAGTGGGAGGCAGAGGAAGAGAGATGTCCAATCCATACAGTTGAAATATTCATACTATGTAAGTGTCATCAGCACTATATAATATTAGTTCTCAATCTAGAGGGAGACAGAATGGCAAAAAGAGGTGATCAGACTGACAACAACAGAGAGCTGACAAAAAGGAAGGCTGACACCCAGGAGAGCAGATAGGAGACCCTGGGACACTTGCTGGGGATTTTTGCCTGGAAGCTGGGAGCCCTATCTTAGAGAGAGACCTCAAATCTGGCTGGAGGGACCTTGCTGTGAATAGAGACCAGAGCTGTGAGCTTCCTTCCTATTCTTGAAAGAGGGTCTGAAATCTGTCTGGCCTCCTGAACTAAGAACAGAGATCTCCCATGTAAGTAGATATATTGCAGAGCTATCAATTGTGTAGAGAGTGACCTGCCTTAATCCCTTCCCATTAGTGGGTGGCGGGGACAAAACTGTGTAGACCCTGGGCATATTTGACAAACAATATCACTTAATTAATGTCCTTAGAGAAAAACACCATATCCATTTTATCTGGAAGTGTGAGGGGAAGCTGTCTGTGTTAACCCATTCCTTCTCATTATTGGGGTTTCTTCCATTAGTGGGAATGGGGGGAAAAGCATTATACCCTTAGCTTATTTAACTAAAAAGAATTAATTCCCATAGGGTCAGATACCATGGGGTGATGTTTTTGACAAAATTCGAAATTGACAAAAATTATCCCAGTGCAAAGTAAATTACTCTAGTCTTTAATGTAATGGGGGTAACCCTGCTGTTCATTTGAATGTGCTAGTGTCTCGAAAATGAAAATCTTCTGAATGGTGTTATGCATGTTGGAAGCCTAATCAAATGTGAATCTGCTAAGTGATTTGTTGTGCAACACCCTGAGCAGGGGGGAAAGGAACCCCCTGAGATGAGAGTGAGAGTCCAATAAACCGTGACATTTGTGCCCTCCACTTTAACATGGGCCTCGTTCTGAGTGTGGCAGTCCAGAAATAAGGGTGCTGGTCGCACCATACCGGCACCCTTCCTGGACCGTCACATTCCAACTCTGCCTTCCTGAGCCATTGTGCCCAGCAGGTCTGACCTGCCGGGCACAACTGCCCCGGTAGGTGGAGTTGTCATGGAAGCACCGGCACCGTTAGCAATGGTGCTGGTGCTTCCGTGTCCCCATTTCCACTGAGTCCTATGGTACTCCATGGGAAGGGGGACTTACACTTTCCGCGGCCTGATATCCCGGGCCGCCGTGACTTGTAATGTCCCGGTGACAGTGGGATATCAGGTGGCAGAAACAGTGTTATGAGCTCGGCGGCAACCTGTCGGTAGCACCGGCGGGTTAGTGCTGAACTCGTAATGAGGCCTTGTATTTCCTTTTTAAATTCCCTTTTTCAAGGAGAAACTGATTCCCAGTAAAATTCCTGATGTACCCTACTTATGTACGTAAGGTAATTCGGCTGCAGAACAAAGTTATGGAAGAATGTCAAATGCAGTTTCGAGTTGCTCCTTACAGTTAAAGTGTAGGTACGTTTCAAGTGGGAAGGCAGCTGGTTCAAAGCCAAAAAGGGTCGCTTTCTGACCACAGTTCAAACCCAGAAACAGGTATTTTGCTAGCACCAGTAATAGCCGCCTTCCTTCTGTTCTTGGGAGTTTCTAGGTGATACCTGTGCCTTTCTAAACGTGTTATAATGTGTTTCACACAAGCCAATAAACAGAACGTGCATTTTGTGAAGCAAAGGATGTTATAGATTGTCTGTAAATGTTACAGGTATACAGTGAGTTTGCTTGTTCATTTCCTATGAAGAGTTTTTATTCATGAAGTTTAAAACATAGCTGACACATGCTTTGCGCAATACTGTGCTTCCTCAAGGCAACAATATCACTTTGTATAATTTTATGTGTTTCATCTGTGAGATTAAATGTATAGCCGAAAGAAAGTGCAGTGCAATATTAATTTACATGTATCGATATCGATGTGAGTGGTGTATAAGAGAAGGGATAGGGTTGATAGAAAACATAAAATAGCCACAAGTAAACAGGGAGAGTAGGGAATAAAGCCCAGTAATCGAGAATCATTTGGAGAGATACTTGACTTAATTCACCTTTTTTAATATAACTTTACTATAAGGAAATTATGTTGTTAAGTATATTGACTAATGAATGTCGTGTTACGATTTCCAGCTATTCATGAGTTCCTGCTTCTACTGCAAGGTGATAGCCACATACATAATTATTGGATATTGTCTACCAGGGTAGCACATAACTGCATATTCAGTTTACCCGTAAAGAGACCATTCCATACCTCATTATGAGTTTGGCAGTAATTTGGCAGTAAATCCACCAAATTAATACTAAAATCATTTAACTGTACCACCACTTGGTGCTGTCGCTTTACCACATAATTACAAGTGGTGGTAGGGCAGTGCAATTCCCCATTTTTTGTCAGATTTGCCACCAATGGAATTACCATGTGGTAAATCCGCTCATTTTTGGAGATAAAGTGGTGTATTCAGCTCCATCTTTTTGCTCCAGAGTTGTAATTTGGCAGTGTGGGAAGAACAGTGTTAATTCCATTACTCCCAAAGAAGCGGCTGTAACAGAATTACCACCAGTTCTATCCACCACCACCAAACTTGTACTGATGCCCATGATGTGGCACAAGTATAGCTCACAAAACATGAGGAAACTCCTACTAAAGTAGGGCTGGCATGTGCTACCACAGTGCATTACAAATAAGCAATAAAGGAATTGAGCTTCCTAAAACATCAAATGGTACATGATTTTAGTGTGCTGTAGAAATGACAGAAAAGCGTATTTTTACAGCCACAATGCTACACCGTGACAATTAGTATATGTTTCACGTGAGCGATGCCATCTGCTCCCCATCCAACATTCCCTAAGAACCATTTCACTAAAACAACAAATACAGGCTCTGCTCGAAAAAAAGACAAGTTCATTACAAGTTGGCAAGAGCGGTAATAACGTGCCGGTGATACCATTTACTGGCACGTTACCGCACTGGCCAACTACAGGTTTGCCGATGGAGCACCTGATTTACCTCCAAGGCACAGGGCCACCCCTAGGCATTTGTTGTCCACGGGTGCCCACTCTCAACATACTAGCAGTTGGTGAAAAACTGACTTAAGGCCACACTTAGCTGTCATCGCCATAGCAACACACTCAAGCACCAACCTAATTCAAATGTTGATGTTGGAATCTTTCACAACAGTCGGCATGTTCTGTAAGCATGATCTCCTCCTGCACCTTCTGGGGTAGCAACTGCTTTCCGTGATTGGATTAATATGGGGATGTTAACCTATTTTCTTTTAAATATATATATCTGTATTCAATCCCCAACACCATGCTCTCTAGCGACCACCCCTATCCCCCCGGACTCTTGTAGGCTACACAAGACTGAACGCTTCCACCAACATAGACGCCACTCTCCTATCCGGGTCATATTCATGCATACCTGCCTAGTCTCCGCGTTACTGTATTGCAAACACATATGCCTTAAATATTAGGTGTGAACGGGCACCGCTATGGGTAGGGTCAGTATTCTCAATAGCATATTGGTTATTCTGGTTAATGCCAAAGTGAGGGGTGCATACCCATTGGAAAAATGCCTCCGCATGGGGCATTTAAGATAATCGGAGAACTATGGACCTTGGCTAGTGAAATCCAGAGGTGTGGGTTGTACACCCTTAGTCTAGCTAAAGAGCCAGAGCAATGTATGTCATGGTGTTGGTGATCTTGTAGTATTCTTAAGTTGAAAACAATATATAACTAGAGATTCTTGTTGAGACAAAACAATGTTGTATTCAATATGTTGACCACTGTACTGCAACCAATGCCAAAAAGCTACAAAGCCCATGCATTTCGGACCATTGGTCCATTGTCAGGACATATAGCTGTGCATGTCTTTGAGAAGGCCATCTGGACCCCAAACAATCAGTGGTGCAAGGGCAACCCCATGCCAATAACAGAAAGATACATCATTAGAGAACTGTGTGGAAACGTCTCAAAATGCATTCAGTGGTTACATCCCACCACCGCAATTACATATATTCGATGGTTAAAAAGAGACAAAATGTCGCGAAAATGTCAGTGATCACATAGTCCAATAAAACAATATCATTGAGTAATGAGCATCAATACATCAAAGCAATAAAAACAATGGAAAAGGGAAGGGAAAGAGAAAATAAACAGACTGGAATGAGAAATGAACCGTACCGTTTAGGTACTGCAACTGACTGGAAATGAAGTGCACTACGATTGTAGCTAATGTTATTTAATAACACATATGTTGCAAAATTCCATCTACCTGGCACATAGAATGCGCGTGGTGGTCAGGGTGTCTCAACGCGTCACAATCATCAGCTGGCCATCTGACTGCACACCACTGGCGTGTCCTTGCAAAAGACAGCAGAAAGTAAATCAAAGTGCGTTTCGCGATCAACTGCTTCTACTGTTGAAAGTAAGGTAACAAAGTACCACAAGGTTATCACTGTAGTGCATCCAGCACTCAAAACTAATGACCCATCCAGGGTCTGACATAGCTTTACCTGTGAAAGCAGTGGAGGAGTGTTCATCAGACTTGCCTAGAAGGAAGTGTCTTGCCTGTGACCTGCATTACGTCTAATGTGTGCCTGATCACGTGATCAAGAGGATGACTCGGTAGTGGCTGCGAGGCTCCCTAGTGGGTGTTCTCAGCAGTGCCTGTCCTGTGTGCGCATTTAATCATGGAGATGACTCAGTAGAGGTTGCGAGGCCCGCGAGGGGGTGTTTTCAGCAGTGCTTGTCCCGTGTACGATAAACAATCTGCAAGGAAAATACAATGTAATGTATAGTTTGGATCGAAAAACACAATTGAGCAAGGTCATGAAAGTCTAGCTGCTGAAAATAGAGTAACTGAATCCTGGTTGAGTCACAACGTGATTGGTGGACACAGAATTACAAAGAAGTCTGTCTACTGCAGTTCAGATTTAATTACTTTACAGTAAGTGTCACGATACACTTGAATTCATAGAACATAGGATATTCAAAATGAAAACATACACAGTATAGTACCCAAGTTAAATGAATCAAATTACAAATATTTGAAATACCAAATTCTTTTGCTTATACATTCTCTTTGGTTTCCTTGGGAAGGAAACTAGAGAACTTAGTGAAGTATAGTCAGGTGAACAGCACAATTGCGTGGGAACAATCTAGAGTTGAAACAACACGAACAAACAAGTCAACATGACAGTGTTTCGGCCATTTTAAAGAGAAGCTTGGTGAGCTATGGTGGTGTAAGCCTTCATCAGGACGGGAGTTTCTTATAGATGAAGTATCCTATGTGGTCTGTTGAGGTAAACAGAGAGAGAATATGTCAGGAGTCAGTTAATTCTAGAGTAGTCTAGCAGTAGAGATGTAACTATATACATATAGAGGACAAGTGGATGCCGGTGCTTACCGGATCCGGGGAGCTCAGTGGCTCAAGGCATCTTAGTGTCTATGTACACTGAGGAAGGTAGGCAAATTCATCGTCTGAGAAGCGGCCATTCCTGTCAAGAGAGATCATGGAATGCTCAGTGGGGCAGATTCTGTGTGCCAGGAACAGAACAATACCTCCCCAAACATATGCACCATACTTTTGTGTGAGGAAAGGGACAATCAGCACATGTCTCACTAAATAAAAGAGGCATATTACAGAAAACAGTGTTGGTTCATTGCTTCATTGATACACCCAGGAGCTATGGACTCAAGCCTGTGCACCGAGAAATCTTCTCTCTGTGCTCTTTTCTTGGCAATGCCTCTCAATATCCTTTGGTGCTCATCAATTCTAGCACCTGGAATCTCTTTTGCCCTATGGTATGTCCTTTCTCATTGAAATGTCGGGCTACGGATGAGTTTGCGTTCTTGGTTAGTATGTTCGACATGTGATCGATCCATCTGATTCATGCTCGTCTTTTGGTTTCTCCAATGTTTAGTTTTATTATTATGTAGTAGCTTCCGCAGGGACACTAATGCAGTATATAACATTCTTGTAAGCGCAAGTGGCAACATCTCTGAGTTTGATACATTCACCTTATTATTATAACTTATTGTTTTAAAGCATTACATCTGCACCAGTCTTTGCACTGTCTTTCAATCGGAGGCTGTGACTGGTTTAATTTTTTATACATATTACCCCCTCTGCCCCCCCCCCCCCAAACCGGTGCCAGATAAAATACATCTCTGTGTTCCCTCTCGTGTCTTGTGATCAGTTGGTCAGTGTCTTCTAAAGGGTCCCCTTGCTAAGTTCACTGATCGAGGGGACAGGTGATTCGCCATGGTGGGCCTACATTTGTGGAATGCCCCAGGAAATGTGTTTGCCCGCCTACATTCTTGCTTTCTGGAAGGCTGTGAAAACACATTTGCCTCCTGACGTTCCAGTTTGCCCCCTCGGCTCCCTCAGTAGTTTATTTCATTGTTCTTGTCACGTTAGAGGAAATTTAGGTTGTAGAGTTTGTAAGTTGCACATTTGAAAATGAATCAAACATTAAAATCCTCCCACTCTTACTGCAGCTTTTCATTGGTGCTTTGCTTGGCAACGCGCCCATGGGTAGCAATGCTAAGGCTGTGGTCCGGCATCGTTATTTTCAGTAGTCAAAATGTAAAAATACAAGTAGAGGAATGATGTTGCCTCTGCCCCGCCCCCTTTTCTGCCTCCTGCCCTCATACACAAGTCACTGTCCCCATTCAAACCTCCATCCTTTACTCCACTTCACCCAGTAATATTGGGCCTCATTCATAGATCAGCGGTAACACGCCAGTGCTACTGGCGGATTGCCCCTGACCCGGAAACATTGAATCCGCCACCTGATTTCCCAGTGCCACTGGGACATTACAAGTCCCGGTGGCGCAGGAAGTCAGGCGGCAGATTCGGTAACACCCCATTCCGGTGGAGGCCCGTATGACTCCATGGGAGTGGGGGGACAGAAGCACCAGCACCGTTGCTAACAGTGCCGATGCTTCTGTGAAAAGCCTGCCTGTAAGCTTACCAGCAGCCTTGTTTCCGGACCGCCACACTCGGAATGAGGCTCATTGGGTTTTACAACAGTTCTAGTAAAACTGAAGAAAATGCAAGGAAATAAGTGCATTTTAATGACCACCATTAGTGTGTCATTGGCCCCCTAAGCATGCACCTCTATGCAGCCTCCCCTTCACCACCCACCATTCACACCTCTTAAAGAACATGCCCAGCTACACACACACACACACACACACCTCATATTGCCTGCAAACAAGGCTGAGCCTACAGCCATTCATACCCATATCTCTGTCAAGCCAGGCTTTTTGTTTGCTTGGGAGTAGGTTTTATATCCCAAGCACTCTATTGAAATAAATAACCCTAGTCCAGCACTTGTGTGATAGCGCAGTGCGATGTTACCCTGACTTGATTTTGGCAGGGCACAAGTTTGAGTAGGGGTGAAATTATGGGGTGAATTTAAAACAAAAACTGTTTTAAAAAATATTGCAATCCTGGAACGGTATTCTGGCCCACAGAAATAAAAGGAACAATGACGGATTTCACTGAAAAGTAAGGGAACGTCGTACCCTTTAGTTACTGCCCACTTTTACCTCTGGTTAGTTTGGAAGACGCCACACCGTACACGTATACATTGCCAGTAGGTCGTCAAGCATCTGTCCGCTGCTCCTTCATACGCTGGTGCCTTTGGTCAGCATCATCTCTCCGCCCACAAAACCCATTAGCCAATCAGTGGACCGGGGAGCATGAAGGAAGTGAGTCATACCCCACCCATGCAACAGCCCCCAGGTCAGAGAGGCACCCTTCTCCGTGATACTTGCTGGACACAGTACCTGCAGACACAGCGCAGGTTGAGGCCCAACTTTTTTTCCAGGGTCTTTGTTGCCTTAGGCCTCGTTTTTTAGGAGAGACTAACATTAGATATGAATGCTCATAGAAGTGGTAATAAAACTGCAAATAGGACCTGCATACAGCATGGCACTGTGTGTGTGCCGCTGCAAGTTCTGAATCAGATTTCATTTAATTTGGCTCATCATCCTTTATGAAACAAAAAAGCCAAATGAATATCAATGCCTTTCTAAAATTATTTGATTGTTGAGGTTAGTCCTAAATAATGAATGAACGTGCTGGTGGTGAAATGGCGTTTGTCTATGTGAAAAATATGTTTTTGTGGCGAGAATACGGATGTGCTTTGATCCAGAAATGCATTTGTTAGAAATATCTCGTATATCTTGGCCCGTTGTAGGGTAAAATGGAAAATATTGCTCGCTGTTTTCTATTGTACTGTCAGGAGTGCACTTTTGTGAGCATAATTAATGGGCTCACAGCATCCTTGCTAATAAATCATGAGGAAATCTGAAATTTCACACACTATTCCCAAACATAGCGTTCATTTTTCCTCATAATTCTTTTTTGATGTCACCCGTAAGCGCTGCTATGAGGAGTTTTTATAGCACGTGAAATTTTGTGTCATCACGTATATTTTATCTCGATTGAAAGTTTGCCGTATATGCTTTCGAAAAAGATCCTCTTTCATTGAAATAAATCAACCCACTGCCTGCTAAATGTTACTTTTTCTGAGGATGAATTCAAGACCTTGTTATGGTTAAGTTTAGACACACATTGGCCATCTAAGTGGCCTCTTCGACTTTATAAAAAACACTTGGGTGAGGGCCCTGGGGGGAGGAGGGCATACATTTCACATTACTGTAGCGGCCATTTTCACATATTCAATCCAATGAAGGTGATTTTCAGTTCTAGGGGCAGTGGCCAACATGGAGGAAAATTATGCACCTTTCCCGCTGTACGAGCAAGGATTTTGCTACCCTAGGAAAAAGGGGATATCGTTGCCCCATTTTTTCCCAACAAGCTAGACCCACATCCCTAATTGTGGGCTAAGGTCTTCCCAGGAACTGGCCTGCTTTCCAATTATGCCACTTCCTTTGCATTCAAACCGGGCACACGTAATACACATAATATCCTCTGTGTCGTGTTGCTTTCAAGGCGAGTGCGTTGCCCCTCAGCTATCCTACCGAGACAACGCTCAGGCTTTGCACTTGGTCCATAGAGTAGGCCACTGACGGCAAGGGCAGGGAGCATGCCTTGGAACGCAAGCCATGTAAGCAGCTGCTTGCCACTTGCTAGCAATACGAGCTCCAATACTGAGGCTACCCCTGGCTGGCATAACTCCAGGTTCCTTTACATACCACACATAATAGTGCAGCCTGACCTCTTGCCACCCCCTTATAACGCTGTCCTTGGATGCCTAGTACTTCCAAGGTCTCTGAGCTTTCCTGGCTTTTCAGCACACAGCGATTGTAGGCACATTCCTCTCCAAATATCTGAAAGGGCAGCATACCATTTAGCAGCCATATTTGATGACCTGGAATGGATGGCACTGGGGATATACCAAGTGCTTTGAACTTATTGTGGCTACCCATTAGGCGCTAGAGTCGGAAAGGCCAGTGCATCAGAAAGTCGGTCCTGGTCTTGATTCATTCGGTATTTATAAGGCGCCTTGAAACCCCTGTGTATAGGCGCGTTATACATACCATATCATCTATCATATCATATAATTTGCATTATCAAGGGACATGGTTTTGGCCCTATTGGCTCTTCCAATCCTTGTCAGAAACGAGTAGAACTTTGGTAACCCCATTAATCAAAGGTTATGTTCCTAGAGACAGGTATGACCTTTTGAAATAATCAACCAGTACAGTGCTTGAATTGATGCCAATAAAAACACATCAGACTCAGTTTAAAAAATAATGTGAAGCTTGTTAAACTTAAAGGCTTAGATACAGGCCAGGATCCAATCAATTTCAGATGAATTGTTCTTCATTAGGGAAATCCCTGCAATAAAAAAAAAAACGAACCACACATTTAGAATGATACACTGGTCCCCAGATCTGGAAGAATGAATAAATACTGTCACAGGATCATTTTGCAGTTTTAATAGAAATTCAGAACTAGTCAAAATGAAGATAAAACAATGTAAATGACTAAGGCGGATTCCCCAGTAGCCCTTATGCCCAGAAGCTAAAGACTGTATGGTAACAGTAGTAGAAACCCCACTGAAGCAAGGTGTAATAGTACACACGACTAACCTTTTAATATAACTATATTTCTATTCAAGAAGCTATGTGGAGACACCTGTATACATAATGCCAGGTGTATGCATAATGCCACAGCTGTTTGTGCCACAGTCATCACAGCATGTCCAGTAGTACGAAACCTGGCAACAATAATCTCCTGTATCCCACCAGCAACCACACACTTCATGATATTAGACTTATTTTAGCTCTCTTCTGAATCCCTTCACACCCAGGTAGCTAACACAGCTCTGCTTTGTTTGCATGATGTCATGCAGTACATGTGGACTATGCTCCTACAGGGGTACAAGGCAATGAGTCACCCACACTCTTTTTGTATCAGCCCAAGAAAGACCTAGATGATATTACATTTCCCAGGCAGTCAGTTTTAGTTCAATATGTTGTTGATCTCTTGTTAGCCTCTCCCTCATATGAAGCTTGAACACAGGAGACACAGATACTGTTTACAGTGTTAGCGATTGCAGGGCACACCGCCTCTTAACGTAATCTACAGCTTGGCATGAAAAGGTTGCACTATCTAGGACACAGCATTATTAAGGCATAGATGTATAGCTGAATCTACTAAACCGTGAGCCTTAAGGTAGATGAGAGCATTTCTAGGAGTGGTAGGTTACTTTAGGCAATGGATCTAAGGTTATGCTCAGGTAGTCAAACCACTACAACACTACACAAAGAAAAATACAGTAGAACCCCTGCAGCGAACATACAAAGCGGAGGAGGCATCCAGAGGTCTTAAAGGAGTTCTGACAAATACACCTACAGAGTGTAAGAAGACATTCTCACTTTACTGCCATGTGAGGAATGAAGTTGCATCAGCAGTACTCGTGCAAACACCACGGCAAAATCAGCAACCTGTAGCATATTATACTACAGCTTCATAACGAGGTGCTGTTGGAATACCCCCACGCCTTCTTTCAGTGCAAGCTGCATCTCTACTGGTGCAATTATGTGAAGAAAACAGTTTTAGGATCACCTTTTGAGGTAGCTGTTCCCCATTCTGTAGGTGCTTTGTTGTTAAAGACTAAAACACAGCACTTGTCACTGTTGCAATCCAAAAAGTATGAAATGCTATCGCTAAATTCATCCAATGTTACCCTGACTTGGTGTCCAGTGTTGAATCCAGCATCTCTCCTGCCCAGTCCCAGAAACGGTAAACCTGTGATTGTGAGCCACATGACTATGTGACTATAACTGATGCTCTCCTGATGCCAAGGAAGGAACGGTTTTGCACATCAATACACAATGCAGAATGGTTATATATAATTCATAGGTCTTTATAGGAATGATCATGGATAACTAGTAATGGGGAATGAAGTAAGTACACTAGACGTTGTTGTGGAACACTGAAAACTATCCAATGTTACATCAGCCCAAGTAAAATAACTAGTAGCAGTGACCGGCTCTTTCAAGCTAGTCACAGAATATACAGTAAACATCTTTACAGACTCTAAGTTTGCCTTTAGAGTAGCACAGGACTTTTGCCAACTTTGGAAGGAAAAAGGCTTCCTGACATCATCTGAATCACAGTAAAAAAACATACATATGTAGCTAACCTCCTGGAATCACTCATGCTGCCTAAACAAATAGCTATAGGAAGTGCACAGCATGTGAACCCATAAATGATGAGGTACCTCGCAGAAATGCTTTAGAAGGCTTATCTGTTAAGCAGGAAGCCATATTTGGCTCTCCACTTCATGTGTATTATGGCTGAACAGTGCAGAGGATCCCCTTCCTTTCAAAACATTGTAAGCATTATCACAGATTCCAGAAGGAGCAACAGAAATAGAAAAAGACTCAAGGACCAGAGAAGGCTGACGCTTGCACAAGGACTCCTTATATTTAATTATTTATTTATTTATTTATTTATTTATTTGTATAGCGCCGACCGCCCGCGGGCATCGGGGCGTTCACATGAAGACAGAGGACAATGACTCAGAGGGAGCCTAATGTGATGCAACAGGACTGGTACGAAAATACTGGTAACCTAAAATTAAGTGGGTCTAGACAGAAGGTTACTTAGAAAGCTCGGTTTTGAGCTTTTTACGGAATGCCTCCAATCTAATGTACTTCGGCAATTTGTTCCAATTGGCTGCTGCACGGTTCGGGAAAGCTCTACCCATGCCGAGTTCCTTCTTGTATTTCTGGGGGGTCATATTTGCTTCTGATCTTAATGCCCTGCGGGGATAGTAGAAGGTAAGTTTGGACTTCAGATAGGCAGGGGCCTTACCGTATAAGCACTTGTGAGTTAGATACATGGTTTTGAATTGAATGCGATCCTCTATTTTCAGCCAATGAAGATCACGTCTGGCTTCACTAATGTGTTCACTTCTTGCTTTCTTTTTTACCATTCTAATCGCATTATTTTGGACCAGCTGGAGTTTTCGGATATTTTGCTTGCTAGCTTCTACCAGGAGGGCATTACCGTAGTCCAAACGCGACATGATGGTAGCTCTTGCTATTGTGGTGCAGTTTTTCTCGCTCAATAGAGGTCTGATAGCTCTAAGAAGCCTAATGTAATAGTTGGCAAAAAGCTGTGGGGAAGCTTTTTAATGGACACTCTTAACAGAGGACCTCAGCGCCCTTGGTATAGATAGTGATTGTCGCATAGATTGTGCAACAACGGAGAAAAATGTGGTTCCTCTACTCCGTTTTAAAAGCTAAAAATGAAGAAGGTAGTTGCACTTATTCCTTCATGCACCAGTTTCAGTTAAATGAAAAAAAGAAGAGACTCCACTCAATTGGAATGTATTAATTGTGAATTTGTATTATTTAGAAGTGCCCTTTGTGATTGATGATTGTTCCCCAAGGAGGCTACATGGACGTTTTTTTGCTTGTGCTAGTGCATTGCGATCTCTAGCTTTGGTTATTTTGTTAGAAAATGCTGCCTAGGTGTTTTTGCATTCAGATTGTGATGGAATAAATGCCGGGGCCATTGCCTTGGGCTTCTCTATGGATTTGAGAATATCAAAGAGCTTGCTTGCTGAATTATAAGAGGCTTCGATTTGACTTTTAAAATAGTTCTTTTTAGCCTCAATGATCTTGGTTTTATAGGATTTCTCAAATAATTTCCAAATTATTTTTTTATCTTCTGTTTGGTTTTTAAGCCATTCAGCTTCACTAGTGCGTACCTCATTGTGGTAGGAGTAACATTGTTGCTTGAACATACAACAGACTTACTCATGCAGGGAAGGGGGTATAGTACCAACCTTAAATCATGAGTGGTATGCTCCACATTCATCTACCAAGGGTCATGCTTACTACAGACTGTGTCATCTTCCTGCAAAATAACATTGGGAAGGAGGTACGCACACCATCAGGAGTACATTCTTTGTGTTGCTGTCAAAGGGAAACACCTTTAAATGTACACAGGTCACTGTACTTACACTGGTATCTTCTATGTTGGTCAAAAACCTAGATATGCTAAGAACAGGTGGAATGAGCATAAAAGTAACATCCGCAACCATATTAATAAGTCACCAGTAGCAAGATATTTCCTGGAGAAAAGACACACGGTAGCACAATTATGTTGCTATGATATGATCATATATAATACGTTTGATATAGGATGTATGATAAATGTAATGCTTTTTAAATTTTGCCCTTGATCTATGTACTAGTGACCCCTAATAACAGAAGTATTTTTTTTTGTAACATCTAGTTTATTTCAAACTTTTATTACAATTTTTTTTGTTTCATAACTTTCATTCACGTTTCTTACTGCTGTCTTTGAACCATCTTTCCTAATTCCTTATTCTTCATTTTGTGACTTTGTCTAGGAAATTAATTACCGAACAAGTTAAGTGAACCGAGATTCCACCCAAAATGCGAGACCAAAACTCAGCCATTGTGTCTGTTTCCGGCTGAAATTTACTCAAATGTACCCTTCTTGCCTCCATTAATGCCACACATTCAGTTACTAAATGTTTTGTTGTCTCTGGATAAAATGTACAATGCCTGCAGCTATTTTCTGTTACGTTGTCCAAGTGACGCATTGCCATCATATGTTTTGATTTTTATATGTTTGTTCGAAGACGAAGAAAACTGTCTCTGTGATGCCGTGAAGGAAATTGTTGAAGGTATTTTGGCATGTTGTCGACTTTATTCGTCGTTAATCCCAGATCCAGAGCTGTGGGCATGTTTCCATAGTTATCAAGATTTTCAATCCAAAGCCACTGTTCAGCTTTTTTCGTGCAATTTGAGGGCGGTCTACCAACATTTCTAACGTAATCTCGGCAATTCGCATGATGGCTTTCACTTTTTCCGACCATTCCAGGAGTAACCCTTTTTGCGGTTGATCACTGCTTGGTGCCAGTCTTTGGAACGCCGGTTCAGGATTTGAGATCACCATCTTTCTAAATAATGACATGGATTTCCATATCACTGTTCCGTGTAAGCTTTCCAGAGCTAATTTGTGACGTAGTATTGTCATTGATAGATATTTGGGTAGTCTCAGGGCTCGCCTCCAGAAGAGGCCTTCCAATTGTGGCCATATCTTTTGGTCGATGTTCCATCCTGATTCTGTCCCGAATGTAATTGCTGGAATTACTTTCTGCACATAAAATGTTAGTATTGGTATTAAAGAGAATTTTCCATAAAGCGTCTGAATTCTTGCACCTTGTAAAGAGAGACCTCGAGTTCGGCGATAAATGTCTTCTACCCAACTCCGTTCACATATTGAGGTATTCACTGTTATTCCCAGATAGCGAATTTCTGTGACTTCTTCAAGGTGTTCTTCATATACTTCCCACTTGAAGTTTTTGTTTTTTTACCTGTTGCGTGTCCAAATTTCATAATTTTTGTTTTTTTCACATTTATTAATAGATCATTTTCTGCCATATAACTTTCTATTTTCGCTAGTAGCTGCTGTAGACCTATCTGGGTCCGATCAAACAATAGCAAGTCATCCGCATACATTGCATAGCTTATTTGTTGCCCATTGACTTTCGGTGGAAAGCATTTCACAGTTGCTAAATCAAGTTGAATGTCGGCTATGTATAGCTTAAACAGAGTGGCAGCCAATGGACATCCTTGCTTAACCCCTTTACTGGTAAGGATTTCTTTTGACAAGACACCTCTTTCATTTAGTCTAATTCTAATTGATGTTTTTTCATGCAGTGCTTTTATTGGTTGCAGCAAGGTCTCAGGACATTTCAGTTTTTCCAATTTCAGCCATAGTTTTCCTTGGTTTATAGTATCAAAAGCCTGTTGCATGTCAATAAAGGCTACAAATAAATTGTCCTTCTTCTGTAAGGCTTCTAACTTCAATAGGTTCACCAGGGCTAGATTGATGTCTGTACCAACTCCTTTGGTGAATCCTGTTTGTCTTTTATCCAATTTTGACGTTGTTAGCGCCCAGGCTAATCGGTCGATAGTTGGCAGGATCGTCCGGATTGCCCTTCTTATAGATTGGTACTATTATTGCCGTTGTCCAAGATGTTGGCACTTTTCGACTTTCTGCTATTATCCAAAACAGCTGTTCGATAAATATAGACCACGCATGTTTATGTTTTTTCAGCATCACATTAGTGATGTCATCTGGGCCGGCCGCTCTTGAATTCTTCAGCTTCGCAATGGCGGTGCAAATGTCTTCACTGTCCTCCTTAGTATCCCAGTTAGTATGACATTGTTGTTTTCCTGTCTTCGATGTCATCTCAACCCCAGAGAACACTTTGTTAAAGTGTCGCAGCCAGTCACTTTCAGCTACTCCATTTGCCAGAGTAGCAGCTTGATTAATGGAGCCTCTATTTAAAATATTCCATAGTTCTCTTGTGTTATTTAGTATCATTAGACCCAGCATCTCTTCTCCACGCTCTTGGTCTCTCTGATAAGAGAAACTCTTGAGCCAATTACGATATTTTAGTTTCCTCCGTTTTATCAGGCTATGCTTTTGTACGCATAGACGTGATTTTAGTTTAGCTAGATCTTTTTTTAGCTGCTTCTTTTGTTTACTTTAGAGTCATACTCAAATTGTGTTTGTGTACTGTGTCAATGTTCTGTTTATGGGCAAACCCCACTGTTAAAGATGGAAGCAGTGCCACGTAGTCTGTCGGATCGTAGATTTCTCTGTTTGGCTCCTCTATTGCCGTGGTCAATATACAAATTTGTTTTTCATTTATTCGCAGTCTGTTTCGACCAACATTTACCTCTAGTGCTTGGCCTTTAATTTCGACCTCGCGTTTGCAGTGTAATGGCCATGTCATTACCAGTGCATGATGGTCACTGTTTGTAGTTGGTAAGATGCACAGCTTATTGATGTTTATGAACACGTTTCGCGACGTCCAAATATAATCAAGAGTCTTATTATATCCCAAATTATGCCATGTGTAGTTTGGAGGACTATCGCCATTCACATTTCCATTTACCATCATGCAATCACGTGCTTCCATTTCGTCAGTCCATTTTGTTCGCCTAGAACTTTCAAGACATCCATTGGTAGCTTTAGCCACAATCAGTTCCTTATTCTTATCGAACCATGAAATGTTCAGGTCACCGCACACTATGATCGATAAATCTGGGCAAATTCTCTGGTTTTTATCTATCAACTAAGTTACTGCGGCAACAAATGATTTAACTGCAATTTTTGCTGGATTCCAATAAACATTTAACAAGAGTATCGTTTGTTCTTTATTTTCAGGTCCATTCATTTGTTTCAGTAAAGTCCCTTGTACATAACTGTTAGGGTTGTATTCTTCAATTACTTCCCAGTTTGTTCCTGACTTCACCATAGTTATTAACCCGGAATACGGTCTTCCTCTTGTATTTTTCACTGCTGGGTTTAACATTGTTTTATAGCCATCTTTTACTGGAGGTGAACGCATCCAGGTTTCCTGCATACAAATCGCAAAATTATCTGTCAGGTCTACTGGGAATTCGTTGTACAGATGACTAAATCCTCTGGTATTCCAGGAAATCACAGATACTGTTTCATCTTGGATATATTTCCCTAGCTAGTGTTTCTTTGTCTCAAACAATGAGTTTCTATTTCGAGCTTGTGGTTGGGAGACCATTTTCAGATGGCTCCTAAATTCTTGTCGTCGTTGTTCCTGGGTTATGACTTTGCTGTTGTTATGTATTCCCTCTTCTGCAATCTGATTTTCAATCGTCTCCTGTTCTGAAATCTCAAACCCTAAACACAATAGCTCATCTTTAGCAGCCATCAGGATCTTGCAGACTGCTTGTGAGATGATATGTAATAACACACAGTCAACACGATCTTCTGAAGCATATTCAACAATTCGAATGTCATCAGATCGAATGGTACGTAACACTGGTACCGCATGTAGCAGTCGCATTATATTGCCACGATTCAGGTTGACATAAGGATCGTCATTCAAGACGTTTTCAACCCTTATCTTCCTAGTTTGCACGTTTTGCTTGGCTCGATGTTCTTTATCCGCTATTTTGGTGTATTTTTGAATTTTTACTTTTGGTTGGGTTGGATTTAAGGCCGGCCTTGTTTTGTCTCTATGGTCTTCACTTGCAGTTTTTATTGTTTTGTCCGATTCAACTTGATCAATTACTGATCTTGACTGTACAGCTTTTCCATTCTTTTTGTTGTCTAGTTCCATTGTTAGCTGTTTCTTGCCTAGGGTCTGTGCTGAAGTACCTGGGCTATGTGAATTCTTGTCTGGCCGCTCATCCTCCAACATTATTGGGCAATCATCATCATTCTCATCAGGATAAGTTGAGAGATCGCATAGTTCCTCAAGTTGTTCAACTGAGGAGGTTGTGCTAATATCTGAATCAATTCTCATCGTTTTTTTGGGGTTTCTCTCTCCATTTTAACCTTTTCTCACTTCTTTTCCAACTTTCCTTTCTGTATCATTTTTCTTTGTTCCTACGGGTTTTTCTCTCTCAAATAACTTAGGTTTTACTGGAGTTGTCAAATTTCTTATGAATGTCCTTGTTTTACTCGTTCGATTTGATGGCTCCTGAATATTCTTCCTTTTCTCCAGGTCTTTTTTTTCCTTGTCTGTTGGCAGCAACCTGTGGTTTTTCTTTATTGGTGTTGGAAAAGAGGTTTTTTTCTTGACCACTGAATATCCCATACGATGCTTTCGCTATGAAGGAAGACTGAATTTCTGTAGTTTTCTCGTTAGTGGTCATCGCCTCTATTTCAATTGCTAAGGAGCAGGAGGGTGTTTCCTTACTTATGCCATTAACAGGTTCAAGCCTTGCTAATTTGTCTTTTAGTTCGTTATGTTTCTCTATGTTATCTACCACGTCTGTTATTGGACTGCTTTTATCCCTCACATTTCCTGCAAGCAAGTTGTTACTCTCTGACATGGCATTCGTTATTTCATCATTTTTTTCTAGTCTAGCAGGAATGTTATTGACGTTGGTTACAATGTCAAGCACAATTTTCCCATCTGACTTGTCCATCTTGTTTGATTCTAAGAGACCTTGTGTGGGTGCAGGATTCCACTTTGCACCCCCTTCACAGGTGAAGTTGTGAGGCCATTTGTTTCAGAAGACTGGCCATTTCCTCCATTCGACTATTTTTTTTTTCGCTGTCTTTCAGAAACAGCTCCAGTTGCTTATTTGGTTGTTCACCTAACTGGCGTTTTTCTTCTTTTTGTCGTGATTGCTGTTCTGACAGGCGTGATTCCATTTTAGTTATTTTTCATTAAGGTTGCCCAATATTCCTTCATTATTCTGAATTGCTTCATGAATGGTATTAGAGCCAATGAAGTGGCAGCTAAGACATTGTTATGAATCTGAATGGCTGCCGCTGTCGACAGGTTGGCTTTTTGTTCCAGGTCTTTTTCATCAGGGCTTTTTGTTCTTTCATTACACCTATCTCTCAGGATGCCCCTTTCTTGTTGATTAGGACTTAAAAACCTTTGTGGGAAGGGCTGGTCATGATCTCTCATTTCTAGTTGACTTTATATAATTTTCACTAGTCAAATGCATGGCCTGTTTGTGTCCGGTATTATTTATCCGACCAGCCTTTACAACTTCCGCTGGCGAACTAGTTATCAGTTTTTGTATTGAATCACCGGTTCTTTCAGATAAAAAAGGGTTCTTCAGTGTAGTGCTCGTGTTATTAGACGTTCGGCTTGGAGAGCTGATATCGCCTGCTTTGCCTTTTATGAAGCTATCAGCCAGTCTTGCTTTCATTTGCTCAAAGTCAGCCTGGAGCCTCATCGTCAGACGTGCCTCTCTCCCAGCATAATCTATACCTTTTTTTTCCATACCTGTTTCTTCTGTAAAGAAAAATTCACCTGCTTGTTCACAGGCAACTTCATTTTGTCTTCGATCTAAGGTAGTTTGTGTGCATGTTTCACTTTTCTCTATTCGCCTGCCTTCGTTGGCTTTGACATTTGAGCATCTTTCTTCCTTATTGCTATTTGTTATTTCTTGTTGTAAAGTGCACTCCTTTTCTTGTATCGATAGTTTAGCGGGATCTCGAAGAAAAGTGAACCGTAATAACTTTGTGTCCATGGAGGTACTTGGGACTTCAACCGCAAGCAGCTCCAAATCTGTTACATCAAATGGTGATTGGAATGATTCTGCGTTAATATCCACTACTAGTGGATCAGTTGCTTGTGAACTGGGGTCCTTAATGGTTTGTTTCGATATTTCCATGCCATTATCTTCTTTTTCAAGTACTCGTTCTTCTGATCTCAACCGTTCTGTGGATAATGATATAGGTTGTAGTTTGTTTCGGCGATCATTTTCCTTGGTGTCCTTGTTGCTGCCATTGCTGTTATTACATTCAATTTTTCCAGTAGTTTCGTTTCCCCCGCCCTGATTATGCACAGGAACCACTAATGTCGTCAATTGTGCCTGGGATGGAGAACGCTGTTCCGGTACCAGTTTCTCGGTAGGACTTAGTTCAGCTATTGGTATCAAAAACTCCTCAGTTAGTAGGCCTTTGGCCACGGGTAATTGGGCATTTTGTTGTGTCTGTCCCAAATTACCTTGCATTGTTTCTAGAACTGCTACAGGTGTTGATGCTAGTTCAGAGACTGGTAATAATACTGATGGAGGAACCGCCTCTTCCTGGTTGTCAATTGTTGAGACTACAACTAAAGCCTCTGGGTATATATGTCTCATATCGGGATTCATTGGATTATTGGATGACTCAGACCCACAAGATTCAACTAGTTCAGATAATTCATTTTTTGACTTTGTGTCTTTTTCTAGTTCATTTTCCAAAGCAAGATCAGTTTCATTAACATTTTTAATTAGGCTTTCACTTTCACAGTCTATGTGCATTGAAACATCGTCCGTATGATAGGACTGAGAGAGCAAAAAGGTCTGGGCTTGTTTAGATTTTAGCCGAGTCTGTGGCCTGTTATCGGCCATTGATTAGGTCTTACCTTTGTTGCTTCGGTTGCTGCGAATTGGTGCAGGCTGATCTCGTAGCTTAAGGCGGTGGACTTCACTCCTAACGGGCGTAACGCCGCAAGGGTACGCTCGCCCTGATTTCAATGGCAGGCAGTGTCACGTGAGCAGTCACGTGAGCGTCACAATGCTCCTCCCCCTCCGAGAAGTGGGTGTCAGTGTCGATGAAGCGCGAGTTAAGGAAACTCCCAGCGCTATTCTCCCACAGCCAGCGCAGGTACAAATGTTCGTTTGCCTTTCAGATCAGGTTCACTGCAAGGAGAAAGTCAGCACCGCTCGGCTGCGCTCGCCCTGATTTCGATGGCAGGCAGTGTCACGTGAGCCGTCACGTGAGCGTCACAATGCTCCTCCCCCTCCAGGAAGTGGGTGTCGGTGTCGGTGAAGCGCGAGTTAAGGAAACTCCCAGCGCTATTCTCCCACAGCCAGCGCAGGTACAAATGTTCGTTTGCCTTTCAGATCAGGTTCACTGCAAGGAGAAAGTCAGACAGACAGAAGTATTTATGTACCATATACAGTATATTTACAGAGATTGTGAATGTGCTCTGGGTATAGTCATACAACTGGTTCCATCTTTAATTAGCAACCTATGAGATCACTGTCTACCCACACGGTTATATATTGAAAACCATTGTTGACTTGTACTGGAACCTAATGATTGAAGTTGACATAGGATAATTACATGTATAATGTCCGATGTCATATAATAACTTTCCCAATTTTGGTTTATAATTAAAATGTAAGTATGTTACTGGCCAATCTCTGGATTAAATCCCCTATCTTGTAAATGCATCTTACATTTACCTAAATAACCCTTTTTGGTTTCCTTTGTTATTTCCGTTATCTCTGTTTACATAGAGCGTCACCATGTTTCGACATGATGATGCAACACGTTACAGCGCACACTTAAAATGCAGCCGTTTTGGAAGTGCCGGTTTCGCTGATTGAGAGAAACCGGCGTTCTCTGATTGCCTTTGAAATAGGGGGAACGTTTACAGCCATACATGATATATATTTTTGTACTTGACTATGGATAGTTCGAGAACACTCTTTGATGCCCTAGAGGCTTTCTAATAGTCTTCACATCCTGGGACCGCATTAACTCTAGTATATACACTTGGAATATTCTCAAATCCCTGAGAGTTCCCTGGCTGGACCATTAGAACATCATCTGTACATATATCTCAATATGTACCTTTCTACTTGCTCATACTATGGGTCTTGTTTTCAGACTATTCTCAACCGGAGCATTAAGGGCATTCCTTGATGATTCTGAGGAATCCAAAATACTGATCGTTTTACATTACTTAACTAAGTGTCAGGTATGTTTTACGAAGATTAGATCAATGTATAACTATCTATTCATTAGAGATTTCTGTTTTAGACCCTACATTATGAATTCTTTAGGTGAGCGTGGGCCTTATACAATATTGTTTTTGACTCTCGATTCTTTGGGAACTCTAAATGAACAATCTATTAGATCAAGAGAGAGAACACTGATGACTACAAGGGACAAACTACTTCAACCCCGTTTTCTAAACACTGCATACTAATGTGAGAGGTATGATCTCTACTAATTATGTTATTATAATATTGCATACACATTAGATGTCCCTGACCTTTGATCCTTTATCTTAACATTACAGCTACTTACTGATCATTCATCTTAACTCTACAGCTACCTACTGATTGGGGAATGCTCATGAGGATTATTTCTAACCCCTACTTCCTCTGGGAAATAGCATTGCTAGACTCTTTGGATCATTTGATCAGCAAATCCAGATGAATGACTATACCAAGACATGTGAGGTCTAACATTTACTGATTATTGAGATATGTCATTGATGTAAATTGACTGTATTATGTTTTTTGAATTGTAGGTTTCTGAACTGAAGAAATTGGAATTCTGTACCACTCATTTTTGCTCCTGATGAAGGTTTGTTAGCCGAAACGCTTAGAGCTCAACACACATATATATATATATATATATAGTTATTTCCTGTGATAATTATTTTGAGAACCAACTTTACAAAGTGAGATTAATATATCTGTTTCAAAAATTGATTCTGATCAGTTTGAAGGTGTGCAGGGGGTGTTAGGGTCCTTAAGTTTAGGGGCCTCATTACACGGACGGCGGTAAGGGTTAACGGTCACCGTTAATGGCAACGGTGACCGTTAACCCTTACCGCCTTACTACGAGGTCCCTTAGCGGGTTGGTGCTTTAACGCCTGCTTTTTGCAGGCGTTAAAAACCAACCCGCTAAGGGACCTCGGAGCTAATTACGGCACCGCAAAATAGCGGTGCCGTAATTAGCGCCTTCCCCATTCCCATAGAGCCCTATGGGGCAGAAATGGGAATGGGGAAGGGCAATGGCGGAAGGGGGATTTACCGCCCCACCAACCTTGGAATGGGGCGGTAAATCCCCTTTCCGCCAAGGCGGTGCCGGTATTTTACCGGCATGAGCCATGGCGCTAATAGCGCCATGGCTCACCGCCTTCCGTGTAATGAGGCCCTAGGACTCTTTTTTTTCTTTTCTTATAATTGTCAGTCTTGTGCCAGGGCCGTGGTAACTCCCTGCCACACCCAGAATTATCCTAACGCTTTGTATTTACACATGAATCCGATATATATTCTTGACAACTGATAAATTAGGTGTCCATAACTAGAGGCATTCTATATATTTTGTGATTTGTATCCCCTCTTCTTGGAGGGAGTGGCACACATTATCTCTAGCTACACCCAAACTTTTGATAACACAGATTATGTCCTTTTCCAAGATTAATTTACTCACTGACAAACATGCCACAACTCTTGCTTTTGATGAGCAAGAAGCAATTAGGATATTAAGCCTGATTAAAGACATTGGCCCTCATTACAAGTTTGCCAGTCCGAAAACAACAGTGCCGTTAAGCTTACCGGCCCTGTTGTTTCCAGACCGGCAAACTACGAGTCTGCGGGTAAGTGCCGTTCTGACTGCCAGGCTCAGACCTGGTGGGCGGAACAGCACCCGCTCACAGACTTTCACAGAAGCACCGGCACCGTTATTAACGGTGCCGGTGCTTCTGTGGTACACATTCCTGTGGAGTCCTATGGGACCCACAGGAATGACTCCACAGGAATGGGGATCAACATTTTACCTGTAATGCCCCAGTGATTCCGGCAAATCAGGCGGCAGTAAATAATTTCGGGTCCGTTGGCTACCTGCCGGTTTTACCGGCACGGTTTCCGCCGGACCCGTAATGAGGGCCATTGAGTCAGATTCTTCAACAAATACAGACCCTGATAGAATAATTTCACAATTTGAGAGATTACTATGAAAGGAATTTTCCCAGCAACTTTACGCATCCACACTAGCACAATACTATCGGGGCTAGATAATCTCTAGGGGACTAAGGGTATATCCTTAGTTTTAGGGGACTAAGAATATATCTCCGCTCAACTCTGTATATGGACAACCCAGAATTTGTGAAGAAATGGGAACACATATTAAACACATGCTCACTTGATCTTATCTTATTGACTATAGAGGAACTTTCCAAATCAGTATCTACCCTAGGTTTTGAGATTAGTGACCTAACTGAACAAACCAGGGAGGATCTCCAGTCAACTTTGCCAGACATTAACTCCTCACTTGAAGCATCTAAAAAAGATATTGATCATAGAAAAATCAGTGAATTCAGGCGCGATACATTGGACTACTCACAAGATATTCTCTACAGCTGGCAGGAATACTATCAGAATCTAAAACTACAACATCCAAATAGACCACAAACTAGAGTTCCGAAACAGGGAGGAAGTGACCCTAGTAGTCAGACACAATCAAGTGGGGAGGAGATAACTGAGACAGATATTCCAACTACAGATAACACAGTGTCTAATTCAAGCTGAAGAGTAGTTCCAGGAGGGTCACAACTACCGAATATACCATCAACTAAATCAATCCCATCAGCAACATCATAATTTTTAGAAAAATGAAAACAAGGAGAGGACTAAAGAAAGCTAAGGTCCCCGGAGAAACAGACCACCAGCTAGTAATTAACTTCTCATCTAGAACTCATACCAAGAATCAAATTGATGTACTAAACTTAAGTCTCTCCTTTGTATGCACACAAGGTTCCAATTTCTTTTAAGAAAGGACAAATCTCTTCACACTAATAAGGAAAATGAGGTTGAAGATATTCTTCGACCTACAACCACCACATGATGAACCATCCGCCACATTTAACTATTTCAAAATGAGACCAGAAAGTGGCAGTTTTGACCCAAAACAGAGATTTAGCAGATGATAACTGTTTCACACTTAAACTAGCCGACAAGGGTGATGCACTTGTTATAATGGACACAACATTCTATAACAATCAATGTATGGAACTACTGAATGACACATCAAGATAGATTCAGATCTGAGATCCATGATAGGAATAGTCATTCAAGAAACCCTAGACAAATCATTAAACAATGAATGGATTAACACTAAGACCAGAGCCTATTTATGGAAGGACTTTACAATCACCCCAGTTTTCTATGGTCTCCCGAAGATTCATAAGAACTTGGACAAGTCAACCTTGAGACTGATTGTTGCTGGGACCGATAGCAGCTTTCACCTCTTGGCCATCTATCAATTCTTCAACCAATCTATGTGATACAACACATTTTTTAAAATGCATTAATAATTTGGGACATCTACCATCTAATTGTACACTTATTTCATATGACATACAAAGCCTCCACACATCGATTAAACATACTGAGGGTATCGAAGCCTTGGAGTGGGCCTTTCTACGGGAGGACCATTTCCAATCATTAAAGGTCTTTACGCTTGAACTTGCAAAAATCATTTGACATAATAACTACTTCCGGTTCAGTCAACAATTATACCTACAGGCACCTTGAATATCAATGGGGTCAGCAATGGCCCCGGTATATGCAACTACCTTTATGTACCATTTAGAACATAATAATGTGTTACAGCATGAATATTGGTCCTCAAAAACTGCTTACGTAGAACAGCTACATAGATGATATTTTTGCAACATGGACCGTTGAACAAGAAGAACTGGAGAAGTTTCTATCCTTTCTCAACTCAATACCCACATGAGTAAGTTTACAATGGAAATAGGTAATCCACAGCTCCTTTACTGGGATGTGGAGCTCAAAATAAACAACAATGAGATCACAACAACTATATTTCATAATAAAACAGATGTCAATAGCACTCTGCATTATCTCAGTCAATATCTAAGACATCTAATGGACAATTTACCATATAGTTAGTTCCTATGATTACGTTGAATAATCTCAGATGAGTCTCCGTTCAATTTGGAATCAGACAAAATCTGTGAAAGATATCAAGACAGGGGATAATCATCTGATATTGTCAGACCAGAAAGAGCAAAGGCCGAAGTACAAACCAGGGAGAATCTTCTGGTCCCTAAACCCAGAAATTCGGATACTGCTTTTCTCTACACCATGACATTTTCCAGTCAAAGTTATCATGTCACAAGGTTACTTAAACAAATTGGATACTCATTAAACTTGATCCTCAATTGGATACATTGTTTCCTGAACCACCAATGATTGCGTACAAGAGGGGAAGAAACTTCTGTGACCATTTGGCGAAAGCCGATAAACCCACTAAACCGAAACAGCAGGTCCTATATAAATGCAAGAATGGTACTTTTCCCTGCTTGAGTTGTAAAAACTGTAACAACATCATGAAAGGCACGAGTATATGACACCCATGGTCAGGAACTAAAATCCCCTTGAGAGATTTTGCAACATGTGACACGACTAATATGAGATACAGATTGAGTTGCCCGTGTGGTATCTTCTATGGCCAAACAACTAGACATGATAAGGACAGGTGGAATGAGCATAAAACTAACATTCGCACTGTGAGAAACCTGAAGGTGTCTCCACTACACAGACGTGAGAGGTTTAAACTCCTGTTAAAGAGCATGACAGGCTTTCAATAATACTGAAACCCCAGCTGACAGACTAATGGACTGTGAACGCTGCAAACACACATAGGTGTTGTTAGCCCTCTTGTGAAGAATACCAAATAGGAGTCCACACGAGAACTATATGTGCATTCCCTCTGACTAAGGCGTTTGATCCCTGACCTCAACATGATGATTACTACGGCCCCCAGCCATGAGTGGAAGATGAACTAATCCACACATCGGACTATTAACCCAATGTCACTATTGAGACAGCGGATGAAGAGCGCTATCACCCCACTCACCGAGTCAGAACAGTAACTCAGAGTTCCACAGGAAGAGAAGCAAACTTTCTCATATAGTGTTTTAACTGGAAGCAGTAACCCTTGTGACATAGCTACCCTACTATTGACCCCCTGGAGAATTTCCCCCAAATATGATATATTTTGCCATTTTACAGGAAATAAACATGTTGGGTTTTCTCTAAATATTGACACATATACATTGTTCCAAACAGCATGTCTTTTAATTCATTATGGCACTAGTTATGTGTTTACAATGTGTGAAGACAGTGTTGTAAATTAATGTTCCTGCTATGTTGTATGTTTTGCACTGTGTTAGTCTAGTTGTAATAACTAGTTAACTGGCTTTTGGATTATCCATATTTACAAGTTGCTGTTTTGGGTATAGCTTCAAATGAAATGAAAAATATGTCACAAGTGTGTTAAAGGTGGCAGAGAACCACGTATTAACTTTTGATATAAAAAATTAATTTTAACATACTTTTAATTTAAAAATTAAAAATGTACTTTTAACACACTTAATTATTTGAATAAAGTGTGAGAAATAAGAAACACGGGCTCAGAGAGATTATTGAATTGTTAATCGCTCATTGAGAAGCCTTCTCCTCCTTAGGTATGGACTCTGCTGAAAGGAAGGACATAAGAACAACCGGTCCCATTTTCTGTTTGTCTCCCTAGCTAGTCCCCGGGGATCTTTCATCCAGGTAGCCAGGACACAGCCATCGCTATTGGATCCAGTTCCTGTGGGTGGATCAGTGAGGTAGGATCTTCTGGATGGGGGGTCCCCTTATTTCAACACCTTTTCTCCATCCACCACGTAGGATATTCCAAAACACTGCCCCCCATTTTCCCACATGAACACTTTCGCACAACACGAAAGACAAAGAACTACCACCAGAGCCATGTACCTGATGTGTCCCAATACCAGGGTCAGGCAAAGTCAGGCGATTGACCAGAATCACACACACCTGATGGTACTTTCCCTTCCCCAAGGGGATAAAAGGTGGAGCACAAGAGCACAGGATGAGCAAGGCAGACCGCACGACGTAAGAGCTAACTCAGCATGGCAGTTCAAGAGGAGGAGAAATTCAGCACAGACCGAGAGGGTGATAAGGAGAGAGTCGACGTTGTCCTTTCTGACCATGGCCCGTAGAACCTCTGCAGAGGGAATAATAAGTCTACGAACAATAGCCAACGTGTGTTGCAGCAGCTGTCAATGGTACACAAGACCCTCCTCCGCTGATTACCAAGACGGGGAGAGACGCTTGTCTCAGTGGTGCCAACCTTGCCTCCAAGGAGAAGGAAAGCCAAGTGGTTCGTCACAGCCTGTGAGTCGAGGGGAGTGTCGATTAGAAACTGAACTGTGTTGAACGAAAAGTAGCCAAAGGCTAAATTGAACTTTGAAAAGTAAAAGATAGTGTTAACGAAGGAGGGGGAAAACCAGCAACAACGGAATCAGGTACCATGTGGTTGCTCCCGCAGGAAACTCTTGGTGATTACCCGATGGTAGAAACCACTGTAACTACAAAGCCTTGGGAAAAGGTGAGAAGAGGTCAAAGTGGTCATACAAGGGTCTTGTAAAATCCTCTGTACCGTTGAAAGTCTTTAACCGACAGATGATTGGGAAATTGAGAGAAATGAATCCCGCTTGGAATGAGCATATGAACAGTGTGTTATGAAGGTTGGGAAGAGTGAACCTAACTGAGGGGAATTCACACTACATTGTTTGAAAAGACATTAAGATTTGTGAAAGCAAGAAGCATTGCAAGACAAGGGGAAGAGAAGTGTCCTTCTTGTCATTTGAGGTCCGAACCCAGCCGTGGGAGATCCAGGGGTGGAAAGTCATCACCCAAAGTTCACAGAGAAAGGAACTGTTTTGTTAATTTGTTGAATATGACTTGTGAGGGGTCTGAACCCAGAAGAGGCGCACTTGGGGGTGTAGCCTTCACCCAAAGTATTCATGGAACAGAACTTTGTGTTTGTTTGTTGAGAACATCAGGCCTCAAAGGCAAAAGGCAGAAGGAAGAACCTGATAGCTGCTACGGAACTGTTAGCTTGTGTGGGAAGGCACGAGCATGCGCTGTGCTCCAAAGACCGACCTTGTCCTTTGCCCCTTGCTAAAAATGTGGTGAAGGGAGACCTCAAGACAATCACATCCTGATTTATTATTTGTGAACACCTTTTCCTTTATTTTGAAAACCCTATGCCACACTCTTTCTGTAATTAGTTGTAAGGAACTGGCAATAGTTTTTTTAGTATAGGCTTTTTACATTGACAAGACGCCACAAGGGCTGCCTTATTTTTCATTTGATGGTCAACGCTTGCTTCCATCTTAGATTTAGGTTTAGGTTAGGTGTTTTTCCAGCCTGCACTTACAGTTTTATAAACACCCTTGAACTGTGATCACTTGTGTCTGTCTTTACTGTTGTGACCATGAGTTCCTTACAGCCCCCATAATAATAAGGCACCAGTAGTGACACATTTCCTGGAGAAAAGACATACAATAGCACAATTACGCTGTGTGATCCTAGAGGTGGTGACCAAATCCCCAAGAGGGGGTAACGTCAACAGAAAATGGACTCAGAAAGAGTTAGTATGGATAGACAGGTTGGACTTGCTTTACCCAACAGGAATGAATGAAGAGTTTTACCTAGGGACCTTCCTGTAAGATAGAAAGGACATTCTGGATATTGTTCCCTAGTACCTGCAATATAAATCAGCAAGTGATATAGACTTTGGTGACTCCCATATCGATCTGTGTATAATACATGTCACTACCAAAGAGTAATTAATGAAATGCACAGATTTGAATTAAAAGTGTGACTATAGGATTTGAGCTTACAATAATAATACTACATAAATAATATGTTAGCTATAGAAGACTCTATACTACAGTACACATTGGGCATATTCTGAATCTGGTAAAGGAGCAATCTCATAAGATAAAGATCTTGTTATGATAGGATCATATATAATACGTTTGATACAGGATGTATGATAAATGTAATGCTTTTTACACTTTTCCCTTGTTCTATGTACAAGTGACCCCCTACTAACAGAAGTATTTATGTACCGTATATAGTATATGTACAGAGATTGTGAATGTGCTCTGGGTATAGTCATACAACTGGTTCCATCTTAATATTAGCAACCTATGAGATTACTGTCTACCTCACAGAGATATATGTTCAAAACCATTATTGACTTCTACTGAACCGTAACGATTGAAGTTGACATAGGATAATTACATGTATAATGTCCGATGTCTTACTAACTTTGTTTCCTAATTTTGGTTTATAATTTCAATGTGTGTATGTTACTGACCGATCTCTGGATTAAATCCCCCATCTTGTAAATGTATCTTATATTCTCCTACACAACCCTTTTTGGTTTTGTTCGTTATTTTCGTTATCTTTGTTTACATAGAGCGTCACCACATTCAACGTGATGATGCAACACGTTAGAGCATGCATTTAAAATGCGACCATTTTGGAAGCGCCGGTTTGGCTGATGGAGAGAAACCGGTGTTCTCTGATTTCCTTTGAAATAGTGGGTATGTTTACAGCCATACATGATATATTTTTGTACTTGAATATGGACAGTTCGAGAATACTATTTGATACCCTCGAGGCTTTCTAATAGTCTTCACATACCAGGACCGCATTAACTCTAATATATATACTTGGAATATTCTCAAATCCGTGAGAGTTCTGGGCTGGATCGTTAGAACATCATCTGTATATAAATCTAAATATATGCTTTTCTACTCTCTCATACTATGGGTCTTGTTTTCAGATCATTCCTGACCGGAGCATAAAGGGCACCATGATGATTCCGAGGAATCCAAAATACTGACTGATTTACATTACTGAACTAAGTGTCAGGTATGTTTTACAAAGATTAGAACAATGTATAAATATCTATCCATTAGAGATTTCTGTTTTAGACCCAACATTATGAATTCTCTAGGAGATTGTGGGCCTTATACAATGCTGTTTTTGACTCTAGATTGTTTGCAGAGACTCTAAATGAACAACCTATTACAATATTGCATATACATAAGATGTCCCCGACCTTTGATCATTTATCTTAACGCTAACGCTAAAGCTACTTACTGATTGGGGAATGCTCATGAGGATTCTTTCTAACCCCTAATACTCCTGGAAACTAGCATTGCTAGACTCTTTGTATCATTTGATCACAAAATCCAGGTGAATGACTCTAACAAGACACGTGAGGTCTAACATTTACTGATTATTGAGATATGTAATATGTTTTATGTTTACTGATGATCCACCACGACTTTGCATAGAAATATCAATGTGTGTTAATCAAATTGTCAAAAACCAAAATGATTTTGTATTTGTTTTGAAAGGTTTCATATTTTGAACCAACCAAAATAAAAATAAAAAAGATATGTAATCAATGAAAATTTACTATATTATGTTTTTTGAATTGTAGATTTCTGAATTGAAGAAATTGGAATTCTGTACCACACATTTTTGCTCCTGATGAAGGCTTGTTAGCCAAAACGCATAGAGCTCATCATATATATATATATATATATATATATATATATATATATATATATATATATATATTTATTTTATGTGATTCCAGTTTTTGAGATATACCTGACTTATTAGTTTGAGAACCAACTTTACAAAGTGAGATTTATATATCTGTTTAAATAATTGATGATCAGTTTGAAGGTGTGCACGGGGCGCGAGGATCCTTAAGTTTAGGACTCTTTTTTTCTTTTCTTATAATTGTCCCTCTTGTGCCAAGGCCGTGGTAACTCCCCCTCGCACCCAAAATTATCCTAAAATTTTGTATGTACACATTAATCCGATATATATTCTTGACAACTGATAAATTATGTGTGCATAACTAGACTCATTCTATATATTCACTGTAGTTACATTCAATACAGTTCAATAGATGCTTTCTCGTGCCGTGGGGCAGAGGCAATTACCATTGGAAAAGTACTTATCAGGGACTTCCTACCAAGGTTTTGAGTACTGGTTACCTTAAACAGTGATAGAGGCAATCACTTGAGGGACCAACACCTAAATTTACTCTGCACTGCCCTCAATATTCAACACAAGCTCTGCGGTCCACATCATCCACATTCACTGAGAATACGGGAGAGGCAAAACGGAGTGTTGAAAAATAGACTGCCGTACCTCTGTGCAGAAGCCGGCCTGAAGTGGCCATAGTCCCTACCAGTAGTGTTGGTCATCATGCGCAGTACTTTCAGCTGACAATTGGGACCTCCAATATGCCTGCCTTCATTGACGGTGTAACCTGCAACTCCTTTTTTAGCATTCACACGTGTATTTTTATATGATCTTTGTTATTTGTTGTTGGTCTCTTCTAGCGCCCTCACGCCTTTGAGTCTATGGCTGCACTATATAAGTGCAATAAAGTAAAGTAAAGTAAAAAGTGATTACATAAATTTGATTTGGTGGATGTTTTACTTTTGAACTATTGCAAGAAATTAATCTCTTCTACTCAGTGTATCCATTTGCAGGTGCAATACACTTTGTCAAAGGAACCAGAAGAAGCATGCCACTCTCTCCAACCTGGTGACAACATGCATGTGCACAAATTCCAGTGGAAAAGAGCACTGGCACCCAGGTGGCACCAATCCTTCCAGGTAATCTTGGTTACGGATGCTGCAAGAAAGGTAAAAGAGAGTACAGACTGGGTGGAACATTGCATCTAATAATAGGGAACATGCTACTACTGATTAGTATAGCAGCTGGGTTCTGAAACCGGATATGTGTAAGTTTGTTACCTGTGAAAATCATAGAAAAGGCAGCCAAAGTAAACAACTCCTCACTCATAACATTACACATAAGGGGAGGACCCTGCACCAATGGGACCCAATCAGTGAAGTAAAGTGGGAGGGGAAATGAATCCTTTATTAGAAAATCCTAAAACTATATTTCACTTTTGAACAGATGAATCCCTAGATTGTGTGCTCTAAAATGATAGCACAATGTACCTAAATACACGTCAAAAGCTTCTGATGTAACACACCACAGAATAGATTCAACTACTATGCATATGCAACAAACCTGCAGCAACACAACTACATTGGGGAATTCATTTCACAATGTGTTTCACATTATTTTTGTTTTTTGATGCAACCATTCTCTGATACCTATACTTGCTATTTATAATGGAGAGAATAGAGTGTTTGAATGTGCTATGTGAATTAGTCGAATAGGTGGTGGTGTATTATGGATTTGGATTTTGGTGTTTAGAATTACATTGTCCTATTAGAATTAGATGCAGACCCACTATTAATTGATATATTGCCTGAATGCATGTGTGCACAGTTTCTTAGGGAAATGTTCACAGGCAGGTCAATTTGTGCTTCTGTGAACAATTGTATCAATATTTCCTTGTGCTGACCTCCCTAGCATAAAGTTAGGGGACCACCTTTCAAGTGATTTTATTTTAATAAAACATTTTGATTCCTAATACAGCCTGTTTCTTGTCCCAGAATTGTGGGGTGGAATTGTATGTTAGGGGTGTTAAATTAGCGAAACCCTCTTTGTGTTGAACAATTATAACATACACAAAGTATCTTGGCCAAGGGGAATTCGACCTCCCCATTCGTATTCCCTCAAATTACTTTGCAGTTAGCTTTTGAATCTGCGTTGGATTTCCTTCACCTTGGATTTAGTTTGCAGCACTGCACAAACCCCTACTCACAAACTGTGTGAAGATATCAACCACTGCAGAAAGTAAATATCAAATTACAGTAGGCAATCAATGCAGCAGTAAGGAAATGAACCAAAAATGGTATCTCTGGGTACAACAACCAGCCTTGACGCCTTCCGACTTAGAAAAATTGTGAAACCGGGGAACGCTGACAGCTATCCAATGGACTCCTGCCAGGTAGATGCCCACAAAGAGATCCTCACCAAAGAGACAAGGTACTCTATTTTTGCAAACTGATCACCAGCTCACTCAGAAAAGGAATTGTACAAAAACAATTTAAGTGCCTACATCAATCTGATTCTTAAGAACACAGCTGGAGACCCAGATGACCCCACCAATGTCCAATGTATCTGAAATATGCTGTGTTCAGCCAGAATTCTAGAGAGCTATACATAGAGAACATTTTGGAGATTTAGAATACAATCATCTATTCAATCACTTTCCAGTTGGTTTGAGACCTTTGAGAGGCATGAATCAGCAATGAAATCCATCTGGGGCAACCTAAAAATATCTGCAGTTGAAACCACTGCACTCATGCTCTTCGACATCTAATTAGTCTTTGACACCAACAACCATAGCACCTTAATCGGATGATTTGAAAAAACATGACTCCATAACACTCCTTTGCAATGGATGAGATCATTCCTGACAAGACAGTCTTTCCCCTTCCAGCTTGAACTCAATGACCATATTTTGTGAAGTTCCTCAAGGATTGACCCTCTCGCAACTCCTCTTCAGCGTCTATATGCCTCACTTATGAAGATCATAAAAAATATGGGCTCACTTGTTACAACTATCACATCACTTCCCACCCCACTGAAACACCTCTGCCAGGGCCTTTGGAAATGTGTAACATCTAAAGTGTCCAAGAATCTGCTTCTATCATCTGCCCTCAATAAGATTGATTATGGCCTGTTTCATTTTCCCTTTCAAAATGCTGGACATCATTTCTCTTGTTGGCTCTAGAATCGATTATGCCAAAAGCATTTACCTTGATACAATGGGCCCAATACATAGAAGCTAGGCTAGTACTCAGACTCAACAGGAGGGAACATATAAAGCCAGCTCTTAGGGCTGCATTACACGGACTGCGGTGGACCAAGGTGCTATTAGCACCTTGGTCCATGCCGGTAAAATACCAGCACCGCCTTGGTGGAAAGGGGGATTACCGCCCTATTTCAAGGTTGGTGGGGCGGTAATTCCCCCTTCCCCCATTGCCCTTCCCCATTCCCATTTTTGCCCCATAGGGCATAATGGGAATGGGGAAGGCGCTAATTACGGCACAGCAAATTGCAGTACCGTAATTAGCTCCCTGGTCCCTTTGCGGGTTGGTTTTTAACGCCTGCAAAAAGCAGGCGTTAAATTCTCCAACCCACAAAGGGACCTCGTAGTAAGGCGGTAAGGATTTACCGGTACCGATAAAATACCAGTACCGGTAAATGCTTACCGCCTACCGTGTAATGAGGCCCTTAGAGTATGGAACTGGCTACTAGTCAAAAAACAATAAACTTTAAGGCTTTCTGCATTGCCCACAAAGCCCTCCAAAGTCAAGAAGCAGACATCATCCAAAGCAAATTCTTGCATTACCAATGAACTAGAGCTCTAACATCCAGAAATGACCTGAGAATAATAACCAAGATTCACCTTCTCCACTGTGGTTGCCAATCTTTGGAACAGACAACTAGGAAAGTATGCACATTACATTTGAAATTCTTAAAAAATCAATAGATAACTAATGGAATTTATCGAACACTCAGCAAACAGCAGAAACAGCACCCTTCATTTGACCAGCTACCACACAAAGACACACCTTCAGGGATCACCATACCAGCTCATGACCATCCATTACGGAACCAGTCATGCCACTCAGAGAAAGATCCAATGGGACGCAGAATCTCTTTTTATCGCTACACAAGCATTAGGGATATCTCAACTGGTGCAGAATGCGACTCATAGAGAGCGACACATTCTTGATTGGGTATTGACTCACAACTTGTTTACTACTCCTCTTGAAATTTCCGCATGTCCATAGTCCGATCATTTTCTAAATACCTTATCACTTGCACTTCCATTAAAACTAGAAGAAAATGAATAGCCCGAAAAGATTGGAAGCTAGGGTAAGGAACACTCAGAGGGTCATCCTGGAAATATTTGGGGATATGGCCATGTCATCTCTTAGAAGTATGACCCCTTCAGTCAATCCATGCTTATTGGTAGAACAATTTACATAAATAACCTCTTTGGTTATCGACACCTTGGCGTCTATCATAACTAAAACGATTAAAATTCAAATCACTGGTAAATCGTGGTTCTCTGAGAATATCCTGGAAGAATAAAAACACAGCGGGAAAGGACGTGACGAAAGATCCCATCCCAAGAGAACCTTATCCAGTACCGGACTGCTGTAAATAATTATAAAACAGCTATTATCACAGAGAAAAAGAAAATACCTTCAAGAACGGATCTTCTCCGCTGAATCAGATCCGAAGGAATTATTTGCCATCTTAAAGGAGATGGTGGGGAAATCCAGCACTTATCCTGCTGTTGATAAAATTGACTCATGGGGTACTAAAATCCAGCAAGGATTTGCTACTAAAATAAACTCTCATTGGGCCACTATTGAGATAAATCGAGCGACAGCCCCGCTTATCAATCTGGAGATGGCTGGAGTACCTATAAAATTGCCTGAATTCAATCACAGCACTCCTGAATTTCATCTTAATCAGCTATCGGACGAAGATGTTTTAGACATTGTAAAGAACTTGAAGCCTACTGTAGGAACAGCATGGTATCAAACAGTGAAGACAGACACAAGCGATCACAGTTCAAGGGTGTTTATTGAACTTCAGTGGGTTGGTGGAACCCCTATCTAATCCTAAATCTAAGGGTGGGACTAAGCTACGATCATCAAATAATAACGCAGTCCTAGTGGAGTCTTTGTCAAAATAAAAGGGCCTAGACTAATAAATCTATTACCAAGCTTTACCTCTAAATACAAATGGTGTGGGACAACAATGCATACAAAATGAAAAGTGTTCAAGAAATTATATGTCAGGATAGTTGAGCAGTTGGCTTTCCTTCCCCACGTTTTCAGCATGGGACAAGGCGGCATGCTCGAGCTTCGCACACACTCTGGCTTCTCTACCACGAGGATGGAGTTCAAAGCATAGGTATCACAACCTTCTGCGCCAAAGTTCTTTCCCAATAAAAGTCTCTTATTGCAGAGGGCCTCACATAACAAACAAGCACCAAAGTTCCTTTCTTATCAGGATTTTCACAAGTTCTCGGGTCTACTGTTCACAATGGGTCTCCCTCCTTTGATCTCGGAGTCCCTTTCACATAATGTTCACAATTGGTCTCCCTCGTTCGGGCTCGGACCCCTTTAACACAATGTTCACAATTGGTCTCTCTCGTTCGGACCATTTTTAACACAATGTTCACAATTGGTCTCATTTGTGCGGGTCCAGACCCCTTTTAACACAATGTTCACAATTAGTCTCCCTCGTTTAGGCTCAGACCATGTGATCTCACTTTCTAAGCGTTCCGCTTTGTATCAAAAATCGAACACTTTCGATTGTGCGATGGCTTTTGCTTAAACCATTGCATGGCCACTTTGATTCACTTTGTTTCACAGTCCCATCTTTTACTTTCACTTCTGCCACTTCTTGGCTGGATACCTCACAGAGACCTTCGATTGAGCACACGCGTGGTGCCAGACCACTCTGTCACTGATATTATATCTTTCGCTGTTAAAGTTCAAACATCCATCAGCAGTTAAACTTTCCTTGCGTCTTTCATCACACATTTTACCAATGTTCGTTCTTGCATGCTTTATACGCTGTTGCCTCTTGCAACCTTGAGTTCAGCACAGATCGGTCTTGCATCGGTCTCTCCATCTCACCGGGTGTGTTGATCTCTCTGGCGCTGCTTTTATTCTGGAGCCAAGGATGGTACCATGGCGGCTGCTGCTCCTCCCCGACTTGGTCAGCCATGCAGGAGGGCCCCAGGTATCTCCGACACACAATGAAGGATTTTTCAGTCTAGTTTCCTGGCCGTATGCTTTATAATATGAATGATTCTGGAAAGCAACAGTTTCTTTCCGGAAAGGTCAAGGTTATCTCCCTCTTTGCACACCCTTCTTGGTTTGTCGTCTTTCTTCCCTCATTCAGCTGACATCTGGAAAATGCTGTTCCTTCATGTGCTTTGCCTCGCTCACAGTGTGCTCTCATGCTCCACCTTTCATCCGTTTGGGGACGCTTAATGGAAGTCAGTTGTGAGTGGTTACCAGTAATTGTCTGACCATAGTAGTGGGACATGTCAGGTACAATGCTCGGGTGTGAGTCTGTTTCTCCCAGAGCGGGAAGTCCATGTGAAAGTGTTTGTGAAGGGAAAGGTGGTGGGGGGTGTACATTTCACAAATATCCTACCGGGTAGTTTGGGGTAAAGGTGTTGCAGGGAGGACAGGGAGGGGGATACCACGTCTCGCCATCAGGTGTCCAACTCCTACTCCCCGAAGACCCCTCACGCAGGTGATCCTCCTGCACTGCTCCACCCCCAGGGTCTGGATCCAAAGGTGATGTCTAGGCCCTGGCCACCTGAGAGGGAGACCCCCATGGACTAGCGTATGAAACACCTTCTGGTTTCTCACACTACCAACTGCACTGGCGATGTATGTCCATCAAGTATTATTCAGAACGCTATTGCTCATTTTATACCATATGTTACCAACATTATCAATGCCTCTTTTGCCTCATCAGTGGTGCCCGCCACATTAAAGGAAAAATGGATCACACCTATTCTTAAAAAAGAATCCCTTGACTCTGGAATGGTAGGGAACTACCTCCCCATCACCAATGTCCCGTTTTTATTAAAGATTTTGGACAGGGCAGCATATTTACAATTTGAGAACCACTTGGGCAAAAATAATCTATTAGGTGAATTTCAATCTGGCTTCCATGCTAGGCACGGCACAGAAACAGAGATGCTAGATCTTAGAAATAATTTGGTAATCATTGTGGATTCCGGTAAGGTGGCTCTGTTGATGCTTCTCAACCTCTTGACAGCTTTTGATCTCATTGACCATAGATTGCTGCTTGAGCGGTTGGGAGGTATTGCTAAGTGCTCCCAATCAGCAGTGCACTGGATGGAATCCTTCCTGGGGCCTGGGATGGCGCGTGTTGCCATAGAGGGATTTCAGGCACCCCCAGAATGTTTGACCTGTGGTGTTCCACAGGGAGCCTGTCTCTCCCCTTCCCTGTTTAATCTCTACATCCGGCCACTCTTTGACCTCCTGGATAGCATCAGCATCAAATACACCAACTACGCCAACAATACCCAAGTGGTCCTTGAGATGTCTGCGATCTACGAAAAGGAGCTGCAGCGCATCAATCAGGTGTACTCTGTGATTTAGGGATGAATGAATGCCAACTCCCTGGCCCTGAACACCAGCAACACTGAACTCTTGCTGGTGGGCTCGAGTCAATGCTTGAGCAAACTTGAGAGTAGATATAATCAATTCATAGTAGTCGATAGCACAATCCAGGTGAGCCCCTGGGTTAAAACGCTTGGAGTTCACCTGCAATGTAATTTGAATATGAAACAACATGTTTTACAGATTAAAGTGGTGTGTTCCAACACAACAAAGCTCTTGCAACCGATTAAACCATACATATCCCCAAAGAACGTATCTATGTTGGCTACGGCCCTTGTAAACTCACAATTAAACTACTGTAATAGCCACCTTGCAGGTACTTCAAAAAACAATCTGAAAATCCTGCAGGTGGCCTAAAATAGTGCTGTTAGAGCAGTTTGTAACCTAGCAAGAAGCGACCATGTTACCCATGCTTGGAATTCTCTTCACTGGCTACCGGTCACCCATCGTATTGATTACAAAATTCTGACATTGACTTATACATGTTTGGCAAATAAGGCTCCCACCTATCATGCGAAAAGGTTAAAGAAAGTCCCGGTTCTATGATCTCTCCGCTCTAATGCTCTTGATACCTTGTGTCTCCCCAAACACACATTGAAGTTGTGTTGTGTGGCATTCAGTTCCTAATAGGCTGTCATTGCAGGCAAGCCTCTATCCTGTACGTCCTCCGTCTAGGTCGGATCGTAGTCTGTTTCTTTGCAAACACAAGTTCACCTACATACAAAGGACCATGGAAAAGCCAGTAATCTATACCATACTGACAAATTGACACAGAAATAGAGACAAGACTACGCTTATAAAGAAAAGTATGAAAAAATAAGAGTCATGAATGGCATATGCAGGAAGCTGGACACATTGCCGTATTGCAGGACCTTCTCACACGGTCTACATGGTCAAGCTAGAAGTAGAAGAAAGCTGACCAGAATTATTTAGTAAGATTGAAGGTCACAATAAGAGTACCTGGAATATTTATAGGATAAGAGGCTAACTAGGCAAGCTAGCCCTCTAAAAAAGTGGAGCTGTAAGATTGTACAGCTCCTGGAAGCACAGAACCAGAACCACAATCCAATTGATTAGAAAACACTTTCAGAAGCACATGTTTATGTTTACGTTTATTGAGTTTATATAGCGCTTTTAATCCAAAGCGCCTTACAGTAAAGCAACAAGGTACAATAATGAAAGAAGCATATTTACAAACATGAAACAAACCAGTGACATAGTATGCTGAACAATTTACTTAAAAAGAGGGGAAGAGAGGGCGGCAGGGGTGGGGAGACGATGTAGGTAAGGAGGTTTCAATGTCTCTTTTGAGGATGGCGGGAGGGCAGGAGGGGGGAATGAGGGAAGGGAAGGGGGGGAAGCCCCTGGGGGACCTCCGTTTGCCCCTGGAGGGTTCAATGTCAGATTTGGGGTCAGCGGGAGGAGGCGGAAAGAGGGAGGGGAAGGGAAGTGGGGGGGTAGGGGATTTGGGGGAGAGAAGTGGGGAAGGAGAGTTAGGGGGAGTGGAGAAGAAGGGCTTTCAGAGAGGAGTGGAAGGATGAGTAGGTAGGGGAGGAGCGGATAGAAAGAGGTAGGGAGTTCCAGTGAAGGGGGGCCAAGAGTTGAAAAGAGTGGAAGCGGGAGGAGGCACATGGGGCTGGGGGAACAGTGAGTAGGTAGAGATCAGCTGAGCGGCGAGGGCGGGGAGGAGAGTAAAATGAGAGGAGGGAAGAGAGATAGGGGTGAGATCATGGAGAGATTTGTAGACAAGACAGAGGAATTGGAATTTTAGTTGTGAGAGGAAGGGGAGCCAGCCGAGTTGAGTGAGTGAGGTAGAAATAGAGTCTCTAGGGCCAAGGAGACATAGGGCCTCATTACAAATCAGGCGGGCCGGAAATAACGGTGGCGGTAAACCCGCCGCCACCGTTGTTTCCGGACCACTTGATCCCGACTCCTGCAGGCGGGAGGTGATGTTCCCGCCAGGTCTGACCTGGCCGGTTTAACACCGCGCGACTGCAGGCGGACGAGGAAACACCGGCAGCATTACGACATGCTGCCGGTGTTTCCATGATCCCCATTCCCATTGAGTCCCATAGGACTCAATGGGAATGGGGATTAACACCATTCCGCCTCCGTGATTCCCGGAAAACCGGGGTTGTAATGCCCCGGTAATTCCAGGAATTACGGAGGCGGAATGGTAATACGAGTCCGGCGGTAACCAGGCGGTTTTACTGCCTCGGTTACCGCCGGACTCGTAATGAGACCCATAGAGTACGGATAGAGGAGTGGTAGATGGATTTTAGGGGAATCAGGTGAGAGACAGGGAGTCCAAAGAGGACAGAGGAGCAGTAGAAGAGGCGGGAGAAAATAAGGGAGGAGATTAAGAGTTTTGAAGCGTGAAAGGTGAGAGAGGAGTGGATCTTGCGGATGTTGAAGAGGTGGTGCCGACAGGCACGAGAGGTTAGAGAGATGTGTTTGGAGAAGGAGAGGGAGGAGTCAATGTGGAGGAAAAGATTGCGGGCATGGCTGGAGATGGGCAGATTGGAAGGGGGAAAGTGGATGAAAGGAGGGTGTGAAGGGGAAAGAGTGTTAGGAAGGAAGAAAAGCACTTCAGTCTTGTCAGTGTTGAGGGAAAGAAAATGGGATGACATCCAGTTTTTTATGGCAGTAAGGCGGGAAGAGAGATTGTGATGGAGGTCAGGAGTGAAGGAAGAGGAGAGAAAGAGTTGGGTGTCATCAGCGTAGAAGTGGTAGGAGATGCCGAAGGAAGAAATGACAGGGGCAAGAAGGGAGGTATAGAGAGGGAAAAGAAAGGGTCCGAGTACAGATCCCTGGGGAGTGCCATAGTTCAAGGGGAAGTTGGAGCAGGAGCGGCCGCCCCAAGCGACAGTAAAGGATCGATTGGAGAGGTAAGAGGAGAGCCAGGAGAGGACAGAGCCTTTGAAGCTGAAAGAGGACAGAGTGCTGAGAAGTAAGGGGTGATCGACGGTATCAAAAGCTGCAGAGAGGTCAAGGAGGATGAGAATTGAATATTGCTTAGAGTAGCGAGCAGTGAGGAGAGAATGAAGTACACAAGTGAGAGCAGTCTCAGTGGAGTGTTTAAGGTGGAAGCCAGACTGAGAGGCGGGAAGGAGGGAGTGAGAGGAAACGAAAGCTGAGAGTTGAGAGTAGGCTAGGCGCTCAAGGAGCTTTGAGATGAAGGGGAGAAGGGAGATAGGTCTAAAGTTGGAAGCAAGAAGAGGGCTAGCGGAAGGTTTCTTCAGGATAGGGATGATGGTGGTGTGTTTGACAGCTGAGGGAAAGGTAGCAGAGGAGAGACAGGTGTTGAAGAAGGTGGTTAGGTAGGCCCTGAAGAATTTGCTAAGAATGAGTCAGAATCTAAAGGAATACAACATGTCGGGCAATGTAACGGGTATCAGATTTGTAATGGGATCTCTGGATTAGCTGCCTTAGTAGCTTAAATAGAGGTGTATAGAATTGATAGCATTGAGCACAGTGACACAGTTTAGCACAAGGCACTTTAACTTGGTTTTTATATATGTTTTTACATGTATAGTTGTATCTAATGTTTGTTTGTATATTTCTGTTGATACCTTCTAATGTTTCTGAAGGGTGAGAAATATTGTACTTTAAGAATATTTAAAATTCGTTTTAAAATAAACAAAAACCACACAACTTATATGTGGTGGCATTAATGAGTTAGACTCTACCTATATAAGCAGTCCTGGAAGGTTTTGTTTACTTTAAAAATGCAGAAAAGCAGAGATGACCTGCCTGCTGCGAGATCAAATGTGCCCTGGGATCTCCCCATAGTTTGTTTTATTTGTATTTATATAGCGCACAACAGCCCAAGGACATTGCGGCACTTGTTACAGTACAAAGCTTAGTTACTTAGTTACATGGTCATTAGCAATATATATACAGGTTGCAATATAGTTACATAGTCTACAGGTTACAATATAGTTATATTATATTTGTGTTATATTACAATATACATGGCAGAAGTGGAGGAGGCAGTCCTCCACTTGCTAGTTGAGGAGAGTGGCCTTGAGGTTGTTGCAGAAGACAGAGATGGAAGTTTCAGCTCTAAGGGTGGCAGGGAGTGAGTTCCAGAGTTTCGGTGCAATATAGGAGAAGCCTAGACCTCCCGCTGTGGCTCTCTTTATGCGTGGTATGTGTAGCTGGTTGGTGTACTGAGCTCTGGTGGGGCGAGTGGATGTGGTCCTTAATATTGCTTCAGATATGTATGCTGGAGCGGTTTTGTTGATGCACCTGTGAGTGATGGTGAGGATTTTCAGAGTAATACGGTCTTTGACCTGGAGCCACCGTGCTTCACGTCTGGCGTGGGATATATGGTCTCTTCTAGGGATGCTCATAGCGGCTCTGAGGGCATTGTTTTGTGTGGTTTGCAGTCTGTGAATGTTTTTGGCGGAGGTGCCAGCTAGAAGGGCGTTGCAATAATCGAGTTTGGCTCCTATAGTTGCTCTAGTTATGGCCAAGCGGTTGGGGGTGGATAAGTAGGGTTTAATGGCATTGATGAGTTTGGTGCTGAGCGCTGATGCAGAGGCTATGGCACTGACTTGAGAGGAGCGCCTGCTACCTTTTGTGAAAAATGTGTAAGGAACTTGGGGTTGGTCACCCTAAGTTACCTGGGGGCAACCAGACGTGGTCTCCCTGCTCACTGTGCTCAGAGAGGCCCAACTTCACCTCACTGATGAGGCCCAACAAGGCTGAAACACGTGTATGGGGTTGCTGTCGGTACTCTTGTTCAGAGAGATATTGCCATAGCATTTCGGTGCTGGACTGCCCATGTGGGCAGGACAAAGACTGATATGCAAATGGATATTTCCCATCTGTGAAAGGTACAGTGAGCAAAAAGCGTGTGCTGCAAACTCTCACCTCAGAACAGGTTATCATGCCATGTTCTCTCTGGAGAGGAGCGCCTGCTACCTTTTGTGAAATATGTGTAAGGAACCTGGGGTTGGTCACCCTAAGTTACCTGGGGGCAACCAGACGTGGTCTCCCTGCTCACTGTGCTCAGAGAGGCACAGCTTCACCTCACTGATGAGGCCCAACAAGGCTGAAACACGTGTATGGGGTTCTGTCGTTACTCTTGTTCAGAGAGGAATTGCCATAGCATTTCGGTGCTGGACTGCCCATGTGGGCGGGACAAAGACTTATATGCAAATGGATATTTCCCATCAGTGAAAGGTACAGTGAGCAAAAAGCGTGTGCTGCAAACTCTCACCTTTTGGCGCATTCCTTGATGATTTTGGGAGGGCAAATGTCTGCTTTGCAGAGGGGTGGTTTGAGGTTTTTGATTAGATTAATGACCTCAGGTTCAGTGACGTTTCTGAAGGAGAATTGAGCGTGATTGAGATTACCACACTTGTCTTGTGTAGGGCGGTTGGTTTTTTGGTTTGGGAGGGCTTTGCAGTGGTTTTGGATTTTGTTCTGGAGGAGTTTTATTTTGTTGAGCACGGCGGACTGAATGCTGGCACACCAGGCTTTGTCTTTAGTTATCTCGTCAGCCGTAGCCGGAGGTGTGACTAATTCATTAAAGATTGCGAATAGTTCTTAGTTGAAGGTGGGCTCTATTTCTCTGAACCTGAGAAATAACCCAAATATATCAGGGTTTAAAAAGCTATTAAAGCACTGTTATTTAATTGAAATGACTAGACTACCCAATATCCATCTTATTATTCCCTGGATTTTTCACCCTGGACTCCTTGATGTTATTCTCCTGGCCTGGGCTCAGGTTTCCTTACATGTGCAACTGAGGCCTTCGGGCGTGTTGCACCCTATAAGAATTACCTAATAATATTAATAATAATGACTAGAATATTTTAACATCTTCAGCACCACTAATGCTATAGGAGAACACCTACCCCTTGTTCTTTAAAGTGAAAAATGGAACACACGACATCATCTGCTACAACTATGAAGAAGCTCAATGCCTCTCAACACAACCAACGCTGAAGTTATGAACTTTGACCCAATAAGGAAAACCTGCAGGACGTACAACTGAACATATCAATTAACTCTGAATTTCTCCTGCTTACTTACAACACTCATATACTGAAACTCAAACTAGCCACAACACATCTCTACATCTCTTACTCTAATTGACACACCTAACGCCCAACCAATGCATGTTCACACGGCAAAAATTAAGCTCCCTCTCTGGACACAAAGCCCTCAATAATCTGTGACAAATCTAGTAACATCGTCACTGACTCTCTGCAGGGAAGCTTCTCTTATGTGGCATGGGAAAGGCAGACGATATCTGACTCTGACCCTGGGAGTGGCTATCTGCTGGAGAGCCACATAGGGGAAGACCAACTTCAGAGAGGTAGGAAACCCATAGAGCAAAATAACCCAGCGATCTTAATTCCACATGACACCCATAGAGTGTGTGAACTTGGTTGCCCTGCAGTCACTACGCTTGCCATCTGCATCCTGAGCTGAGAGGGTGACTTCAGGCAGCGGTTAGAGGTATTCAAGACCCTCCGTTGGTCTGTTAACTTTGTTGTGTGCTTTTTCCTTGACTGCCTCCATTGCTGTGCTCCCCCTGCTCCCCTCTCGCCTTCCGCGTTGTTTGGTCATTTTTCCCTTCCCCCCCTCCCACCTCCCAACCCTCCCACTGTACTGTGATTGGTCCGCCCGACCCTCCAGGCTGAGCTTGGTTGCCCTGCAATCACTGCGCTTGTCATTTGCATCCTGAGCTGAGCGGGTGACTGCAGGCAGTGGGTAGAGGTATTCAAGACCCTCCGTGGGTTTGTTAACGTTGTTGTGTGCTTTTTGCTTGACTGCCTCCATTGCTCTGCTCCTCCTGCCCCCCTCTCCACTTCCGTGTTGTTTGGACGTTTTTCTCTCTCTCCCGCCTCCCCATCCCTCCCACTGAACTGTTTTTGGGCCGCTCGACCCTCAGGGCCGAGCTTGGTTGCCCTGCAGTCACCGCACTCGCCATTTGCATCCGGAGCTGAGCGGGTGACTGCAGGCAGCGGTTAGAGGTATTCAAGACCCTCCGTGGGTCTGTTAACTTTGTTGTGTGCTTTTTCCTTGACTGCCTCCACTGCTGTGCTCCCCCTGCCACCTTCTCCACTTCTGTGTTGTTTGGTCATTTTCCCTCCCTCCCTCCCACCTCCCAACCCTCCCACTGCACTGTGATTGGTCGGCTCGACCCTCCGGGCCGAGCTTGGTTGCCCTGCAGTCACGGCGCTCGCCATTTGCATCCTGAGCTGAGCAGGTGACTGCAGGAAGCGGTTAGAGGTATTTAAGACCCTTCGTGGGTCTGTTAACTTTGTTGTGCACTTTTTCCTTGACTGCCTCCATTGCTGGGCTCCCTCTGCCCCCTCTCCCCTTCCGTGTTGGTTGGTTATTTTTCCCTCCCTCCCTTCCACCTCCCAACCATCCCACTGCACTGTGATTGGTCCGCCCGGCCCTCTGGGCTGAGCTTGGTTGCCCTGCAGTCACTGCGCTCGCCATTTGCATCCTGAGCTGAGCGGGTGACTTCAGGCAGCGGATAGAGGTATTCAAGACCCTCCGTGGGTCTGTTAACTTTGTTGTGTGCTTTTTCCTTGACTGCCTCCATTACTGTGCTCCCCCGGCCCCCTCTCCCCTTCCGTGTTGTTTGGTTGTTTTTCCCTTCCCCCTCCCACCTCCCAACCCTCCCACTGCACTGTGATTGGCATGCCCTCCCCCTCCTCATTACAGTCGCTACTAGGGCAGCCCCTGCCCTGCAGCCCCTCGTCTAAGGGCCCCGAAGGCAAAGAGTGGCTCCTCCTGTTGTGTCTGCAGGTGTCCGCGGGGGACGCCAGTTGCCAGTCAGTCTTTCCACGAGCTTCCTGCCACCTTCAGACCCTGTATCGGTTGTGTCATATTCCCTGTGTTGTGAAACACCAGTCCTTTCTCCCCTTTTTTAGGATTCTTAAAACTTAGGTGGTTTTCTCCGTGTTGTTATAATATGCACTGTATCAGTATTTTAAAAAATGCATTTTGAAAAACCTGGCCTTTTCTCCCCTTTCTAGGATTCTCAAACTTAGGTGGTTTTCTCCATGTTGTTATAATATGCACTGTATCAGTATTTAAAAAATAGCATTTTGAAGAACCTGGCCCTTTCTCCCCTTTTTAGGATTCTCAAACTTAGGTGGTTTTCTCTGTGTTGTTATAATATGCACTGTATCAGTATTTAAAAAATTGCATTGTAAAAACCTGGCCTTTTATCCCCTTTCTAGGATTCTCAAACTTAGGTGGTTTTCTCTGTGTTGTTATAATATGCACTGTATCAGTATTTTAAAAAAAATAGCATTTTGAAAAACCTGGCCTTTTCTCCCCTTTCTAAGATTCCCAAACTTAGGTGTTTTAAATTTGCATTTTGAAAAACCTGGCCTTTTTCTCCCCCTTTTAGGATTCTCATACTTAGGTGTACCCTCCTACCTGTCTCAAACCGGCACATTCTGAATACTCTCATCCAGAATGTTGCCGTCTGTCCTATTGCTCAACTCGCTTGCCTCTTGCTGTCTTGCCTGCCTACTCCAGGGACTTTCTCTAGTGTCTTCCCCTCTCCCATCCACCCCCTCCTCTCCCGCCTATTATATGGTGCTCTCTGTCTCTCCTATCTTTTCAAACTGCTTCTCTATTGACTATCCTGTTCTCCTCACTAAATCTGGTAGGAAGAAGTTTAAAAAGGACATTCTGGTCTCCAACCCAGGCCTCCCTATAGCCGACACCTACACCAGTTCTTCCTCCAAGGAAACTCATACCGACATCATCTTTGTCGTGCCTTTGCCAGACCTATGGACCCCTCATATTGTCTCTGTGCTCTCCCCCTTCTCCTCCTCTCCTATTAACGGTGGCACCCGGTGGGATGCCCTCCTGGCATCCTTTCATTCCTCTAAGGTCAACTCTAATGGGAATGTCCTTGTCCAAGGCCCTCAGGCCAACCTTCACCTCTTTGACAGACGCTTCCCGCGCCTCATCAACTTCCATTCTTCTCCTGCTGTCCCCTTTCCCCTTTCCTTGACTAACTCGCCTCCCCCTTCTGCCTCCTCCTTGGCTACCTTGCCTTCCCCTTCCCTCTCTACCCCCTTTCAGGCTCCTTCTACACCTTCGCAGGGCGTACCTCTGATCTGTACCCCTCCCCAGAAGTCCTTCAAGGATGGCAACCTTCTCCATGTTGCCACGCTTAACTCTCGCTATCCTGTCAAACACTCCTCTGATATCTGCCACCTTCTGGAAGAACTTGACCTGGTTCACGGCCAGCTCTGTCACAAGCTTTGATACTCTCCTACCTGACGGCTACAAGATCCTCTCTGCACCCAGGGCCAACCGCTCTGGTGGGGGTGTAGCCCTGATCTTCCCCAAGTGGATTCCTGCCTCTGTCACTCCTACGCAGGCCTACTCCTCTTTTGAATGCCTTGTCTGCAGGCTCTCTCTCTCCCCTAGCCATTCACTCACTGTGGCTACTATCTATCGGCCACCTGGTCAGATTTCATCCTTCCTCTCTGAGTGGGCTGACCTCTCCACCTCACTCTTGGCCTCTACTACTCAACTCCTCCTTCTCGGAGACTTCAACATCCACCTGGATGCCTCCTGTTCTTCCTCTGGACTCTTTTGCGACCTCTGCGACTCTCTCTCACTCTCCATTCTCCCCTCTGGCCCAACTCACTCTGCAGGGCACACTCTGGATGTTCTGATCTCTTCAGACCTTCCCCTCTCTATCCCTCTCACCACTCCTCTCTTCTCGAGTGATCACTTTCTTCTCTCCTCCCACCTCACCCTCCCTACCCCTCAGGCCAAGCAAGCTCCATCACTGCCATCCACCTTCTCGGTCATCTGACCTATGAAGCGCGTGTCAGCTGAGGCTTTTACCATCACCTTCTCACCCCCCCTCGTGCTGACTCTCATCCTGACATAGCCCTCTCCACGCTCCACTCTGCTATATCTGATATTCTTGATATCCTTGCCCCTGTCATGAGAATCTGCCTGAAGCCCAAAGTCAAGTGCAACTCCTGGGTCGGCTCAGACCTCGTCACCCTTAAACGCAAGTGTAGGGTGGCCGAGCAGAAATGGCGTGCTTCATGTACATGCTGCAAAGGCAATACCGGCTCTCTGTCCTAACTAAGAAGAGAGCGCATATCCAAGCCCGCGTCTCTGCAGCATCAAACAACTCGGCTGAACTCTTTAAAATCTGCAAGGAACTGACCAATCCTTCTGCAGTCTCTATCTCTCCAGTTCCCTACCAGGCCCTCTGTACGGCACTGGCTTCTCACTTCATCTCTAAAACTCAGGACATCCTGTCCTCACTCTCCTCCTATCCCCTCCCTCCCCCCACTCCCTGCTCTTCCATTGGCCTTTCTGCAGCCTCCTCTCCTCCCTCTTCTCTGCCTTTCCCCTGTTCTCTGCTGACGAGGTTTCTAGACAAGTCCGATCTATAAAAGTCTCGTCAAAACAGGTTCACCCCTGCTCCTCCAAAACCATAAAGGACCACATTGACTCCCTGGCTCCTGCCCTAGCAGATTTCTGCAATCACTTCTTCGCCACTGGAGTCTTCCCATCTGCCCTGAAGCACTCCCTTGTGCACCCTCTTCTTAAGAAACCCTCTGCTGACCCCTCCTGCCTGGCTAACTATCGCCTTATCTCCATCACTCCCTTCCTGAGTAAGCTCCTGGAGAAACTGGCCATCTCCCAACTTAACCTCCACACTGAATCTGTTGGTTGTCTTCATGACCATCAGTCTGGCTTCAGAGCTGCCAGAAGCACGGAAACTGCTCTCCTGAACATCCGTGAAGACCTGCTCTCCAACCTTGACTCTAACACCCCTTGAGTCCTCGTCCTGCTTGATCTCTCTTCTGCCTTTGATACTGTCAACCATGCCATCCTGCTCAACCATCTCCGTGATAACCTGGGTATCACTGGTCAGACTTCTTTCCTCTCCGACCGACCCTCCCAGGTTCAACTTGGGTCCTTCATCTCGGCTATCTTTTTCTCTACCTGTGGTGTCCCCCAGTGGTCTAACCTCTCTCCCTGGCTGTTCAATCAATACCTGGCACTCTTGGGCCACCGCATAGCTGCTCTCTGCCCCAACTTTCAGTGCTACGTGGATGACACACAGCTCATCTTCAGGCTACCCTCGGCCTCTTCCTCTACTTCCCTCATCTCTGCTATCCAGGAGTGGTGTGCCACCATTGACCTCTGCCTTAATGCCAGTAAGACTGAGATTCTCCTCATCAGCACACCCGCTCCCTCCTTTCCTGTAGCTCTCTGGCCGGCCTCTCTTGGCCCCATCCTGCTCCCACCTGCAAGGCAAAAAATCTCAGGGTCATCTTCTACACTCTCCTTCTCTCCTCACATCTCTGATGTCTCTAAGAATTCACACTACAAGCTACACCTCCTCAGAGGTATTCTTCCTTTCCTCTCCTACCCCCAGAAGCTCACTGTCTCTAGAGCTCTGGTTCTCTCCAGGCTGGACTATTGCAACAGCCTCTTTCTAAATCTGCCTGCTTCTACTCTCCGCCCTCTGCAACTTATCCAGAACAGGACTGCAAGACTTGTCCTTGGCCTCAAGCCCAGGGATCACATCTCTCCAGGACTGAAATCTCTGCACTGGCTCACAGTGGGTGCGAGGATTAAGTTCCAAACCCTCTGCATCGTCCACAAGGCCTTCTGGGGTCTGGGGCACCTTTTCTTCCTCAATGCCTTCCTTCTTGAGCTCTTCGCTCATCTGCCTCCAATTCCCTCAGGGTAAGTCGCTTCTCCAAGCAATGAGTTGGTGGTAGATCGCTTTCTTCGGCTGGGGCCTCCCTCTGGAACAGCCTCCCCACCTCCCTGAAACTTAAGGAGAATCATCTTCAGTTCCGGAAGCACCTCAAAACCTTTCTCTTTGCGTCCGCTTTTTCTCCTCCTCTCCCTTGCTGATTTTCTGGTTGACACTGAAACTGCACTGGTTACCTGGCCACCCTCTGATCTCGGGCCCAGGTCCACTCCCCCGCAAGTTGCACTCCTGCACTGCCTTCCTGGAAACCCCTGCACTTGGTGACTGTTTTCTGTATCCCTACGGTCCCACTTCCAGCACTTGACACCGGATGTCTGCACTTACCCTTTCACTTGCTACCTGCTGGCCGTACTTTTACTTATTGTTTATTATTGTCTTATCCCATGTACTCACTGTCCTCTCCCCCCCACCCCGCACTTCTCCTCCTTCCCCTGCCCCATGCACTTGCGCAATCTGAATGACACCCGGCCGAGTAGGATCGTTGTCTGTCTTCCCTCTGTTCCCCCTCCCTTGCCTCGTCGCGCCTCGAAACACTTGTGTATAGGCGCGTTATAAATGCCATATCATATCATATCAGATATCCTATCATATTATATCATATCATATCATATCTTATCATATCGTACACCTGTACAACATACCAGTATGGCTTATTGTAACATAGAGGAAGAAATCACAGGTTTTTCCAACCAAATTCCATGTTTGCCTCCCCCCATTAAAGTATTGAGACGAGGAAGAGAGATGTGTCGGAATAAAACGTATATCGTGCCTCCTATTGTAATAAATATATTAATATTGGCCTACGCCAAGCTGCTCGAAAGTCACTTGCGAGATCTGTGTTACAAGGTCCTGACCTTTAATCTATGCAGGCCGCCATTTTAGGTCAAACCGCTATTTTAGGATTTATGTGGAAAAGTCACCCTGTGAGCTAAAATGGTGGACGATGTCATTGCAAAATACAATATGGCCGTCTTGACCTCTGTACATCGCTAATGTGTAATCTGCCTGCAGACTACTTGTTGAGGTCATGAACTGAGACCTCGTCCTACGTTGACCTATGTGTAAAAAGGACTATTCGCGCAATGAAACCAATCCACGAGTATGTATTATGATAATGTATTTACACATTGAACAAAGAACATCTGTTTTACTACATTGTATTAATGTTTAAGAAGACTTGCAATATGAAACTTAGAATACACAGTTAATGCATACGCTTATTGTTACATGTAATAAAGAACAAACCAGTTAGATGCGGTTATTTGAGACTCGGCAACGAAACGTAGAATTGGTGATGTATAAAGTAGAATATTAACCCGAAGAGAATTTGGACATAATGCTCACAAAATGTATAAAAAGCGAATGCATTCTAATGTACAGTCTCTCACTGAACACACTGAACCACACTGGAGTTCGTTGTGTTGTACTGAGGGCCGATAGCTATCTGACTTTGCACTTTTTGTAATTGAATGCGATAGAGAATAAAGTACTTTGTATGTTCCTTTGTAACCTGTGTTTGGTGTATTTCCTTTTGGGGTACTCAGCCTCAATATTTTGTTTCTGTTTTCACAGATGGAGTAATGAAAATGACTATGCTGCATTCTAGTCTTTGGAAACTTTTTAAAACTGAAACAGCTAATGGTAATGGAGGAGAGTAGCAGAGTCCAAGGCTGTCGGCAAACTCTGTGAACGCCTACAAAGACGCCAGAAACCAGAAGATTGTGGGCCGCAGCACAGAGACTAAAACGTATGGTGTGAGGAAGAACTGTGCCGAAAGCAGCCTGCTGCCTGCTAATCGGGAGCGGCAGGAGCTGTCCGGAGCAAGATAAACCAAAGCAAAGACAGACCGGCTGACAGGACGAATACCTAGTCAGCAGATCGAGCACAAAACCAAAGAGAAGATGCGAGGACCTCCAGAGATGCCCGGTAAACCCAGGGAGGCGGAATGGGTTACCGGGTCGCCTAAGAGAGAATGCTGCATCACGCTGAGAATGCGAAAGAAAGACATTGAAAATAATAGCGGAACTGAAGCAAATGAGAATATTGTGAAATAAGGATTGGTGATCCAGAATTCGAACATTGTTAAAAGTGAGACGAAAACACAAAACTTAAAAAGAGGAACTGTTATAAATACAGGTAGTTTTGAAAAAGGATCGGTGACCCAACCCTTCAAAAGGGGAGGCAAAGTAAATACAAACTTTATCAGAAAGAGGTCCATGACACAACTGTGGAAAGCTGTTGTGATGTGGATGAAAGAAAAAGTGAATAAAGAAGGAGAAATCCCTGTCAGATTATAGCACCAGGCAAACAAGGAGTCTGAGTATCATACCCATGAGGGGAAGATAAGAAGTGAAGTGATACCCTGGAAGGAGAGTAAACCAGCGGTAAGAAGTGAAGGGATACCTTGGCAGGAGAGTAATCCATGTGTGAGAAGCAAAGTGATATCCTGGTAGGGGAATAAACCAGGGGTACGAAGTGACATCCTGGCATGAGAGTACAAAATGAGCGAGAAGCGAAGTGCTATCCTAGCAGGAAGGTAAACCAGAAGCGAGAAGAGAAGTGAGGTGATATCCTGGCAAGGGAGTAAATGAGGAGTGCAAAGGCAAATAAACTTAACGTTGTGGATACAACAGGGAAGACTCATAGACCCTCATTACGAGCATGGCGGTCTGGGAAGTACAGTACCAGTAAGCATGGCAGGTGTAACGGCACCCGCAAGCAGAGCACGTCGGATGCACCGGCACATGCAGAGTTGTGCCGGTGCATCCGACGTCTTCATCCCCATTGAGCCCTATGGGGCAGAATGGGGATGAGGAGGCCCTTGATTCCGGCACCCGAAAATGGGCAAGTACCGGGTCCGCCTAACTCGGCATGACCCGGTTCTTGCCCATTCACGGGTGCCAGAAAAAATGCAACTCCGGCGGCAGCTGTGCCATTTTTAACGGCACGGCTACCGCCAGAGTTGTAATGAGGCCCAGACACCTTTCAAGGATTGAAAAGAAAGTCACAAATACCCGGGCAGGAGAGTACACCAGGGGTAGAAAGTGGACAAGGTGTGAGAAATTGAACATTTTAAAGAAACTGCATGCTTGAAGGAAACTCAAAGGAAGATTCATGCCCTTTGGAACACAGTTAAATTGTGAGAAAGAGACACTTTTGAACATCCAGAAGGACTCTAGCGAAAGGGAGACCCCTTTCCTGGCAGAACCCTTAATTACTTTTATGTTCTGCACCTTAAACCTTTATGTTAAGAGCTTTTGAAACAAGCAACAAATACATAGTTTAACAGAACATCCCTATACACATTATATTGAATTTAGAGTATGAGGGTCAAATTAAGGCTTTTGGATACAGGACAGAGGATGCTCTTTTATTTAACATCCTGACACATACGTTCCTTAGTTCTGTGGAGGCAGGGAAACCCCTTTTACGATTAGGGACAGGTAGGATTTTCCCTAGCCCTTCTTATTATTTTAGGGAAATAAAAGTCTATAACCATCACTTAACATGCCTCTGTGTCTGAGTCTTACTCTTGATCCCTTACAATTCCAAACACATCACACCTAAAAAGGTGTCATGCACAAATAGCTTGGGGTACTTCCGAACTGCACTATCAGCGCAAAGAAGTGCAATCTGGCCCCCCCCCTCTAACCAAACTCATCCACTATCTTCCAAATCTGCCAGAGCACTAGGAGACCATGCAAATGGCAGCAGTGCACTGCACAAAGCGTAATAACATAGCATAACATAACATAACAAACCCATTTGACTCTGCAAATGTTTTAACCAACCCTGGACATCTATTTCAAGGAAGTTACCGTGGACATTTATTTCCCTGAAAACTTGCCGTGGACATTTGTTTAATTGCACTTGGATGTTTGCTAATTGTATTTTTTAAAGCATCCTCAGTTGGGCAGGAGAAACATTTCCAGCCTTCCTAGTTGGAATGCGTTTTTGTTTGTTGCAGAGTTGCTGTGGTCATTTCATTTCATTCATTGTCACTGAAGGGAGGGTGACCGGGAGGCACATGTTCTATATTGCAATTATCAGAAGAAATGGTTGATGATTTCTTCTTGTAGCACAAACCTATCAAATTTGTTCTCATGCTGCCCAAACCATGGCTCCTACTTGCCATATGCATTGCCGCCATCTTCTAAGTGCTCTTCATCATTGGCCTCATCGGGCCTAGGGACGTTGTTTTGGATGGTGATGTTGTGCAACATGCAAACATTGCCATGATTAGGCCAGACTGTGTCTGGTCACTACATAAATATTCTACCAGTCTTTTGAAGACAACATAAGCAGTAGTTTAGGAAACAGAATGCCTGCTTGATGGAATTGCCAGTCTCAATATAGGCAGCATTGTAGCTTTGTGTGCTTACGGTTAACTGGAAACCTTTATATAATTATGAGAGTTTTTTATAACATGCTTAATACCGAAGAGGTTTCTAAGCACGGACCCAGGATTTGAACCTGTGTTGTTCTGCATCGTTTTTGCACGTTCCACTGAGCTATACTACCCATAATAGTGAAGTGGGTATCCAGAGACAGCTATGAAAGGGAAAGGTGGATTGTGATAGTCATTCATATACCTGAGAGACTGTAATGGTAGGGGATATGCCCTTCAGTGGTTGTGGTCATGCATCATGTGCCAGGAACAGGAAAAAAGGAATTTACCTGAAGACCAGGAGAACTTTCATACTGGCAGTTTGGGGTATGGTGATGGCCAGAGAAGAGCTGTATGTGCTAGAACAGCATTTCTAGACTAAATGATTGGAAGTTGGTAAAGATGTCCCAATGCAAAGCTCTCACGTCTCCCTATGCCATGCCTTTGTGTGACACACAGTCCTGTGTATTCCTTTGAATTCTTAGACATGACACTACTTTGGAATGGACAAGGGGTACTACAAGACTCAGAATGGGAGGATTGGAACCAGGACTGGCTGCCCTACTCACACATGACATGAGGCCACATGAGTTTTGCCACATATGGTGGCAAGTGTTGAAAATGGTCAAATCATGGTTCAAGAAGTATCCTATTGCCATAGCATTGTCTTCCAGATTACACATTTCTGAGGTTCTGTACTTTCATGTATATCCCCAGCAGCCATGCCTGGCAATGATGTATGCCCCATGATGCTTGACAGGTTGCTCTGAGCGAGGACCATGGAGACATGGGTGACGCCAGGTAATCTGCACACATATCTTTGACAAGCAGGGCAGTGTCACAGACCATCTCCACATTAAAGAACTGCTGCATGTGTCTGTTTCTGAAGACTCACTTCCTTGCCTTGGGTGGTGGAAGGGCTGCATGTGTGCAGTCCAGGGCCCCAACCATGTTGATGAAGACCAGTATGGCATTCATGTTTCCTTTGTACGATTTAGGGCCACTGGGTACACTGAGGAAGGCAATCTGGTGCCACATCAGTCTCATCATGGCGATCAACACCTTTAAGAAGATTTGGAGGAAGAGCAGTTGGGTGATGCCAGTCACCAGGGCGATAGTGTGCTAAAATATGCCTTTGACATAGAAATGGCAGACTGTGAGGCTATTTATGGGAACACGGGTAGATGTAATGGTCTTCCAGTTGGGCTTGAGATCACCCTCAATGTGTGCCAGGAACAGCCTGTGCTTGGTTGCATACATCTTTCAGGCACCCCTAATTCCCCCCTTGGTATGGAGCCACAGCTGGATGGGACTCGAGACAGGCTGATGAGCTAAGTAGGCAACTTCGAGGTAAGCTGATGGGTTTCATTGTGGTGCTGGGTGGCAGAGAGGTTACCTGCCCGGCAGCCCCAGAGTTTGGATAGGTGACAGGTTGATGGGCTGCCTGTGGGGCTTGCGCGTAAGGCTGATGCTCTTGCTGCGCAGGGTGCAACTGATACTGCTGTCCCAACTGTGCTCGAATAGGTGGTAGGACGAAGACTGATCTGCATAAGTCTGCTCCCCTTCTGCAGTGGTGCAGACAGACAAAAAAACAATAGTGTGGAAGTTTGCTCAGAATATGCCACTTGTTAAGGTGGTTCCAATTGATAAACGATAATCAACAACAAGACAAACTCAAGAAAATTGAGTAACTTCAAGTGCACGAGAACACCCAGCTTTATGCAAACATGAATGGCCGGAAAAACACATAAAAGCATTCCCAATCGTTATAATACAAAACAGATGCTTTTAAATGAAAAACACATCATGGTTAGAGATAAGATAAAACTTGTATTGACTCATCCTATTGGTTAGTAAAATATAACACCTATATGTTGTATAGACAAAGGCTACTACTATTGGATATTCTTTAAATGATGACTCCTCCTAAGTTCGCTCTACTAAACAATGCTATATTTCATACCATCATTTAATTGGTTGGCTCTATACTACGGTAGCCAATCGAGCGGACAAGGTTCTAATTGGTTGCTAGTTTTCTCACCTGGCCTTGGTCACTTTAATATGATGTCAAGATGTGTGGTGAGAAAGGAGAGATGAACGGGCTGCTATAATCCAATTTTAAGAAGTTACTCTCTTCTCGTTCCCAAGCCTGAGACCTTATCTGCCAAGTTGTTCATGGCCTTGGCGTGTCATCCCGCTGTCTGGATGTACCAAGGGAGTAGCAGGTGTGCTATCTAGTTGAGCCTGGAATGCTCAACCACTGTTCCGATCAGGTGGTAGAGGAGCACTGTTCATAACTAAGTTTCATCTATTTATTGAGTTTCCCTGCTATCCTGACCCATTTGTGCTGCGCTGGTGTTTATTAATTAGGAGGCTGTTTAGCACGGTAGCTATTTGCACCTAGAAGTCAAGGCTATCTGTACTTTCTCACTCACAATAGAAATAATTAACTTTATAGTTACATGCAGAGTGCTTCTGGAGAATGCTTTCTAGTGTGGTTTTGATTCCCTGTTGGGGCCCCTTTCCTTACTGACCTTGACGCCTGAGTGTCTGTCTGAACATCGCAGGGCTTGGGATTGCATGCAAAGCAGTTTTGATGTCAGGATCCAGTATTTCAGAATAAAGGCCTTTCAAAGTTCTGTCTAAAATTGGCAGTACTCTGGTTCAATTTCTGCACGTTAGTGTTTTTCGGGTCTTGTGCATTGCATGCCGCCATACATTATTCCCTGCCCATGTATTCTGCAACCTATACCTAAATACGTCCATCTTTATGCTACTTGTGTAGCCCTAGCTTTGTATTCTGCAACCTTTCCCTAAACTTCTGAGTGCACTGTACTTCTCACCCTACTTGTGTGGCGCAACCTATTCTACTCTTTATGGCAGTTGGGTTGTACCTTGGTTCATCCCTGCGAACATCTAGGACGGGACTAAACTTTGTGTTGGTTTTATCTGCATCATCACACTGCTCCCTCTGGTCAATGTATTGAACACATACCTTTTTGCTGTCCTCTTATCAGGTCTACTTTCAGGATCCACACCTCAGAGACCCCCTTCAAGCTACCTCTCTGTTCTACCTTCTCTTCGGGACCACATGTCAAAAACAGCATTAGCCATCTCCTTCACAGTCCACCCAACGCTGTGTATAAATGTGGGGATTTAAAGGGGGTTCAAATCTTGTATCTGGGGTCCTTTCTATGACATGCATGCAGGGTCATTCGTCTGTTTGAGTGTGAACATGTGTCACATAATCTCTACCCTGCACTATCATTAGCATATGTTTCACCACTATTTTCTTCCCTGCTTTTTTACATTGTCTAAGTATAATTTGCAGGACACAGAGGCCAGTCAGTGCTAGGTAGACACCTTTTTGATGATTGTTCTAAACATGTAATTTTATTAAAGTATAAATGATATTATATGCCTTGCTATCCCTACTCTGATGAGGATTTTACTGCCTAACAAAACTAAAGGGAAACGCTCTAACACAGGGTGTCTGGCCCTCATACTTAAATATCAAATACTGTGAGGAATCTGAGGGCATCCTCACTTTTCCCCCCAAAATATCCACTCCCCAGGTGGACAGGGAAAGGACGTCCCTTTTGGATCCTGACCATGGGGATGGATATGTGAGGGAGGATCACCTGGGAGGAGGAGACTTGGGGAGTGGGAATGAAGTACCCTCTCTGGGTGAAGAACGGTATCCCACATTTCCCTTTCATCAGGAATCAAATTTCCCCCAAGCTTTTATGGGATATTTCCAATCACTTCCCTATTGTGTTAAAAAACCATCTCCCAATGCATGCCACTATGGTACTGAGATGAGGAAGAGAGCACATAGGAACTTACATTCATCCTTCATTAACTCAGACATACACAAACACCACTCTGGTACAGGGATGAGGAAGAGGAATGCTGAGTTCCAAGAGCGTTGTGAAATTAATATGAATGGCCTGCACCTGAAGCCAAAGGGGTGGTATAAATGGTCGACTCTGGTGAGGCTAATGGGGGGATTGTGATTGCCTGTGAAATGCTTACAGATGGAGAAGCCAGAGGTGAAGGCAGGGAGATGCGTGTCCAAAGCGCCGATTTGCTGCAGAGTCATTTTAGTGGAAGCTGCCATTGTCGGAAGGTCTCCGGTGGCAGGGCCAGGCTGCTGACCTCCTGGAGCAAGAGGACTCCCTCTCCGGTAGCTCAAGGTGTCAGAGACCCTTGAGGAGGGGCCTGCGGAGCTGGGAACAGAGGCAGCCATGAAGGACTGACCGAAGCAGAGAAGGGTGCACGAAGACAGCAAAGACACGAAGAGTAATCTTTGACTCCTATCTTTCCTTCCTCCCTCACATCCATGTTTGCCAAGAAGGCCCACTTTCAACTCCACCTCCCCAAAGGAATCCTTCCTTTCCTCACTTTCCACCAGAAGCTCAATGTCTCTAGATCTCTGGTTCTCTCTAGGATAGACTACTGCAATAGCCTCTTCCTTAATGTACCTTCTTCCTCTGTACGACCCCTCCAGCTAATCCAGACTAGGGCTGCAAGACTTATCCTTTGCCTCACACCCAGGGACTGCATCTCTCCAGCCCTGAAATCTCTCCACTGGCTCCCAGTTGCTGCAAGGATCAAATTCAAATCCCCCTTCCTCATCCATAATATTGTCTGGGGCCGGGGACCACTCTGTCTTCAACTGGCTCTCACTAAATACTCTCTCTCCAGATGTATACGTTCCTCCGTCACCAAATCTGTGTGTGTCAAGCGCTTCACTAACAAGCAAGCTCATGGCTGTTCTCTTTCCTTGGTTGGCTCCCTCCTATGGAACAACCTCCCCCTTCCTGTTTGTCTTGAGCCAGATCTACTCAAATTCCGGAAGCTCCTCAAGACTTTCCATTTCACCTCCTCATTCGCGCCCTCCTTCCTTTGCTAAACCCACAGTTGCTGAAATTGGTGACCAGGGCCCTTATGTGTCCACCTGGGTCCTGGCCTCCCACCCCAATCATCTTCAGCCTCCGCCCTCTCTCAGCACTTGCCCACCGGCCTGTGCTATTACAGGATTGCATTTTTTATTGGCAGTCGAACACTCTCATCAAGGGGTCTCTGCCAGTCACTCAACAGCTGCTTGCAGCTTACTCCCTAGCACTTCCCTCTGTGTTACTCGCACCACTTACTCCCCTCCCTCATCCCTTCTCTCTCTCTCTCTGCACTTGCACATTCTGAATGCTCACAAGGCCCAGTAGGACTGCCTCTCTCTCTCTCTCTCTTATTATTGTTATATTTGTCTTTCATTCCCATGTTGCGCCTTGAAACACTTGTGTATAGGCGCGTTACAAATGCCATATCATATCATATCATATCATATCAATTTGCCTCCCCATTGCCCCGTGGGCGCTTTGAAACACAATTTACTTGATGTATAAACCCCTTACAAATGCACAATAAATAAATAAATAGATAAATAAATAAATAAAGTACCCAGTGAGTCAAGTGAGGCTGAATGACTCTGGGACGCTGTGGTGCAAGCCGCGTTAAGAAGGAAGGACGGAGCGCTCGCGAGTGACCAAGAGGCTATGGTATTGCCAGTCAAAATGTAAAAGACAGATGTTTGATGATTACAATAATGTGAAGGTTAATGAACGGAGCAGTTTTTGAATACCGAACTGTATGGAAATTGAGAAGGCCATGGAAGGGCCAGAAAAGCAGCTAACATTATATTGAATAAGAAGCGCGTGATCAGGGTTCAAATTCTCAGCCGGAGAGTGAACTGGAAATTTGCAGACACATTGTTTTGCTAAGAATGAACTGTCGTTTTGAATACCGAACCAAAGGAAAGTAATAATGACTGAATGCCACATGAATGGAAAGTATAGAAAAGTATTCCCTGATACAAAACAACTGTGAATTATGTGATTTAAAGAAAGCAAGCATTGGTAATGAATAGAAAGAACTGTCAATTATAGAAGCTGAGCCCGGCCGAGGGGGGCCATTTGAAGGTTTTATGTTAAAGTGGGTCTGAGCCCGGCAGAGGTGAACTCTGGGTGAACAGTAAATCACTCTAGAAGTTGTATAATTGAAAATCCTGAGAAGAAAGGAACTGTACGGTTTTATCGTGTTGCATCAGGCTCTCTGAAATAAGAGACTTTGAATGACAGAGAGACTTTGGCACACAAGGTCCTGATGTTGAAGTCTTGAAACTGCATTCTCCAGCTAGAGAAGCCATGGAGTGTGCTGAACTTGAGTGTGCTGCCTTGTCCAGTGCTGAAAACATAGGGAAGGGAGGCCAATAGCTTGGATATCCTGACATAATTTCTTGAACACTTTTCTTTTGTATAACATTATTTCCCACACTATTTGTCATGCTAAGAAATCTCAGCCACTACCCACCCCGGTTACTAATGTCCCTCAGAATAATAATCATAAGCAAAAGTCATGCGTTAATAATCCTGACATATCTACCCCATGTTAATGCTGCTACCGAGACACCTGCTCTCATAGGAGCACTCATCAATGCAAGATCGCTCGTCGCCACGCTCCTGATATTGCTGACCTAATCATAGAAAGTAATTTGGATTTCCTGGCGATCACAGAAACTTGGCTTCACAGTGCAGCAGGACCCTCACTCATGTTAGCTATCCCTGAAGGCCATACCATAGCTAGACAAGACCGCGATAGTGCCCGAGGAGGTGGCATTGCCATCATCTCTAAAACATCTCTATGCCTACGACTAGCCCCTGCCCATCTGTCTCAATCTTGTGAAGCTCTCTCTGTCAAATTGCCAGATAAACAACTCACAAACACTCACCATTCATTTAATATATATACCGCCTGGTTAACTTGGTACCTTTGAGGAGGAACTCCACAATATACTCACTAACAACCTCAAACTTTCCTCGCAAATACTCTTACTAGGGGATTTCAACCTAGGCTTTATGGACCAAACGGACAAATATGCCACAGGCATATCCAATACAATTAAGTCTTTAGGTCTATCCCAAAAAGTTAATATACCTACCCACCAAAAAGGGAGAATATTGGACTGGATAGCGGACTACAACTGTACTGCTACTATCTTGTCTATCCTGCCGCTCTCCTGGACAGACCACTCATTGGTGTCCTTCCACTTATTTACTACTAGATCCGCCCCAACGGCTCAACAGGTAGCACCACCATGCTTAATTAGAAATAAAAAAAGTATTACGGTAGAGAAAATTATCTCTGCTATCCTTCCCATTCTTAACTCATTATCCGAAAATCTTGATCCCAGTATCTTAGTCCAAGAATTTAACAATATTATGCTCACCACACTGGAGAGAATTGCCCCGTTCAAACTTAGATCTAGCAAACCAAAGGCCCATTTAAACAAATGGTTCACGCCACAACTCAAAGATCTTTGCACCCTAAAAAGAAAAAGGGAAACCAATTGGAGACCCTGCCCCACTAGTGAGAACAAAACTAAACTAACCTCACTTTCCTCTCATTATAAGAAGGAAATCTGTTTGGCAAAACGTAACTCCTATAATGAACGTATTGCTCACTCCAATTCTAGTATGAAAGAACTCTTTTCCATACTGAAAGAACTTGAGTCCCCAATAGCTACACCTGACATCTGTACTAAAAATAAATCCTGGTGTACAGACATCCAACATGCACTGTCCAATAAAATTATTACGCTCCAAAATAAAATTCAGCAGAAAAAAGAAGTGTTGAACCTACAGCATTCGCCCAACACGCCTGTACCTAATGTTTCACCACCGGCTCACAATAACCTCTTCAATTTTTCCAATATGTCTACACTGGAGGTAGAAAAAAGTATCTTGTCACTAAAGCCTTCCAATTGCAAAGGTGACATCTGCCCAGCATAGTTAATTAAAGATGCTACCAGAGATGTATCCCCATGTATTACCAAACTGATTAACGCCTCCTTTGCCACAGGCACTATCCCTGCCAACCTTAAACAGTCCTGGGTGCTCCCTCTCCTGAAGAAACAGACCCTAGATCCTCTCATCCCGACCAACTACCCCCTATTACCACGGTCCCTTTTTTACTCAAAATACTGGATAAAGCTGCCTACAACCAAATTCAAAAACACCTTGAAAAGTACAAACTCCTTGGTAACAGACAATCCGGCTTCCGCCAGCTACACAAAACAGAAACAGCCTTAATTGACTTAAAGACCCAAATAGATGAGGAGAGAGAAAGGGCAGTCGGTACTTCTGCTCCTTCTTGATCTCTCAGCCGCATTTGATCTGGTCGACCATCAAGTCCTCTGCAGACACCTTGATTCTGCTGCTCACTTCTCCCAGGAAGCTATTAACTGGATTAAATCTTTCTTGATCGAGAGAACTATGAGAGTCTTCTCTCCCTCGGCAGCAGCAGACCCCACCCCCATCCTGTGCGGTGTCCCTCAAGGCCCTTGCGTCTCTCCAACTCTATACAATATCTTCACCAAACCCTTGTTTCATGATCTGGACCTTCTGGGTGTTACCTACACTAATTACGCAGATGATACCCAGATTCTCTTCCCGCTTTCCGGGGATCACAACAAGGACATGGGGCTGGTGAACAAAGTATACCTTATCATCCAAGCATGGATGGCCACTCATGACCTATGCTTAAACGATGATAAGACAGAGTTGATCATTTTGGGTTCGTAGGCTAACATCAAAGAATTAGGTCAGAAAGTTTCCTCATTTAACATTGATGGGAACTCTATCAAAGTGTCCAAGGAGGTAAAAACCCTTGGCTTCTACTTTGACTCCACATTGTCATTTGATAAACAGATCAAGTCCCTGACAACCACCACAGCCTACACGTGCAAGCTACTCAGAGCTGGCAAACCCTTCCTCTCTGACGACAGCTGCCTGATCCTGGCTAGAGCTCTTATACTCTCCAGAATTGATTACTGCAATGCTCTTTACAGTGGTGCTAATAAAAAGACTAACCATAAACTCCAAACCCTACAAAATAACGCTTTAATAGCAGCCTTAGGCATAAACAAAAGAACCCACATTTCCCCTATCAGACGCCATCATAAATGGTTATCCACGACCAACAACATACAATTGAAGACACTGTCATTGACCCACAAAGCCCTCAATAAGGCTGCCCCTAGCTATCTTACAGCTAGGTTTCAGAGAACAACCGTCCACAGACTAACCAGAGCCGGCAATGCTAATTGTCTGACCATACCTAAACACAAGCTTACCACTATTGGTGGCAATAGCTTTCCTTGTAAAGGCCTCTAAATGCTGGAACTCTCTGCCTTAAGATTTGAGAGCTGACCAACCCTACCTACACTTCAGAAAAAAGCTGATAAAACACATCATTGCCACAGACCCTTAGCCTCTGACCTGATAGATCATGCCTGTTGTCCCTGTTCACCTGCATGCCTTAGTAATACACAGAGACCCTGACTAAGCATGGTGCATTTCTGCACACTGCTCATGTTCAGTTTTGTAACCACAAAGGCCACATTATCTCTGTATATATCTGTACATTCTGTATACTCTGTACTTATGTAACGTTTGTGTATATTTTTGTGTATTCAATGTATATTTGTAAGTATGTAAGCTTTGTATCTTCATACTGCTGCGCCCCCTTACTACAGGTCTGGTGCGCATAACAAATGAATAAACAAACAAACAAACAAACAAACAAACAAACATTTGTATTTAAAAGTAAGGATTGCCCATGGGTTTATTAGTATAGGCCCTTTAATTTTGACAAGACACCACTGGTACTGCCTTTTTATTATTTGATGGTAAGAGGTAAGAGGTACCAGCAAGCTACTTGCTCCCAACTTTAGATGTAGGATTAGACAGGTGTTTTTTCAAACCCATTTGAAGTTCTATAAACACCTTTGAACTAACTGTGATCACTTGTGTTGGTCTTACTGTTTGATACCATGCCTTCCTTACAGCTGTAACGTTAAGGATCATTTATTCATTTGTTTATTATTCGTCAAGAGGTATTCACCTATCTGCACCACATTTCTCTGGGGGCCTACCAGTGCCGGTGCATGCAAGACTTCCAGTGAGCATATACCACCCCAATCTGGTAGGAGCTGCATATAAGCCTTTGCACCACAGGCTCAATTGTGGTCCATCAGTACAGCTGTGTCTAGTTTCATACCTGGCAAATCCATAATGTGACCACATCCTTCCCAAGGAAGCATTTACCATCTTTATTATGTCCTTTGGCCCTCTTTTGTCCTCTCTCCAAATCAGCAAATCAGTTTTTTCCCTCCCATGCCCTATCAGAGCTTCTACTCTACATCCCATAATTACCTCTACCCATCTTTCATGAGTATACACTTCCCCTATTATGTGCAACTGTGGCCTGTCCCAACATAGGGTTATCTCTTTCCCTTGTGAATATGTGCTCTTCAACAGTGGATGTTTGATCATTATTATGTCAACTCTGTGTGGCCCTGATAATATATGTTTCATGACTATTTATTGTGTTCCTTTCACTTTCATTTGTCTAATAAAGTTATCTTCATAAGGTGAGTTTGCTTTTGTAAACCATGTTATATAGGCCTATCTGCCCGGAAATTGTTCTCTCGTTTTGCACAAGGCAAGACAAGTTAGGCAGTGTGTTGTCCTTACTGCTATCTCCTTGGCCACAAACACTTTGGAGGTGCTCAGAGCGTATGGAACGAGAGCGCGCACAAAGCAGTTCTCATCTAATTTCTCTCTCCCCACCTTTGTCGTGTGTTTGCACCACATATTATTAATCTTTTCATTGTAACTTACAAAATGATGTCTAAAGAAGTGTTCTTCATTGGTCAATACTCTTAACTCTTCTTATTTCTCCACTCATGTTAACAGTTGTATTGATGCATTAATTGCTAAAAGATCTACTTGCTATTGTATGTGCAAACCAAAAAGAACAAATCAAAAGCAGGAAGCAGGAATAATTATACTCATAGAGACTATTTTCTTTGAAAGTCCTTTTCTAGGCACATGTTGGGGCAGTAGGGAAATAGTATCCATTTTCCTGCAAAAGTACATAGTTCTGTGGTGTGACATCATGTGTCATGTTGCTGGTCAGCTCTCATTCTCGCCCTCATCTGGGGTCTCATCACCTCTTCTTCTGGTCTCTTTTCATCAGACAGGGGGTCTGTACCTCTAAATATTTTTACATCAACTGTATGCACCCACAACCTTTTTCCTTGCACTTTTACAGAGGAAGGGGTTGCATAGTGTTCAGAGTATGGGCCATCAAATTGTGGTGTATGCCACTTGTGGACAAAGTTCTGCACATAAACTAAATCCACAGGGAAGAGTTGCAGGAGTGATATTATAGCATTTACATCTAAAATTGCCTCTCTGATGTCATTGGTTGCTTCGTGGTCACCCTGCCACACTTATATCTGTCAAGAAATGAATTTCAAACATTTAGTCTTGGCAGTTAGATAATCATGCATCTAATTTCCCAACACAGTCACAGAACTCTCTGCATACAATTGAGCATGTGTAGGAGGAGCAATGGTGATGTGCATACCTCTGCCCATCACAATTTCGTGAGGCATGAGGTGGTATATGAGCCTGGCTGATTGCGTAAAGCCCAGAGAGCCAGGGGAAGGCAGTGCAACCAACTTTTATTTAAATCGTCTCGCAATTTTGCAGTGCATTCACTCAAAAGACTTTTGAGACGTTCCATAATGCTGTTGGCCTGGGGATGATAGGCAGGCCGAAATGTGTGCTTAATGTCAAGCAGGGATGTGATTTCAGAAAATAGTTAATTTGCAAAGTCTGGTCTTTTATCTGATCGTAGCACTTTGCATACTCTCCATCGGGGAAACACCTCCTGTACAAGAAACTTAGCAGTCGACTTGGTGTCTGCATGGGTACATGGTCCGGCTTCTATCCTATTGAAGAGGGACATTTGACCACGATCATGTATAGATATCCATTGCAACTTTGGAGCATATCGACATGGTCTATATGCAAATACCGCAATGGACTTGTAGGGTGGGGTATTGCTCCTCTTCCCAGTCTCAAAGTATGTCCAGCAGTATATTTTAGGCATGCTGAGCAATTTATAAAGACGTTCACAATGTGTTCATGCAAATTAGGAATTAACCATTCTTCCAAAAGGGTTGCTGAAAGACATTCCCTTGTAGTGTGTTCTCAGTAGTGCAATTGTTCTAATGCTACTGTAAGTAACTTGACAGGCATTACCGGATTACCCATACTGTCTCGTCACCACACCAGGTCAGTGGGGGACAATGAACATCCTCTCTTTACCCACAAGTTCTGTTCACCTGGTAGTGTTCTTCCGTGCAGCTCAATTAACTGTGTCAATGGTAATGCATTTTAGTTCTCTCTCATCAACATGTTGCGCTCCACTTTATGTGTAATATGTGTGATTTCTAGAATTAGTAAAAGAAATGCTGCCCTTTTTGCTTCTGTGTCTGCTGCTTCGTCATCATGGGAAATCAAGTCTAGGCCATTAGTATGGGCTGCGCATTTCCTCATTGCAGCCGCCGTTGGGTATGGCAGTACCTCGATCAATCTTTCTAATAATGCAGCATGCTGTACTGGAGTGCTATCTGTACACTGAAAACCCCTCCTTTCCACTCTAAAAGTCCTGAATGTAATGTGAATGTCACGTCGGCCAAATCTGAATATATCATCACTACCTGACCTTTATATTGTTCGGATGCACTAACTCTGTCACCTGCACTGAAATATTTTGTGGTAACTCTGCACTTTGTACTACCTCAAAATCATCACCTTTCCTTTTTACCACAGCTGCACCCATATGCCTCAATCCCGTGCTCTGATCTATCATGATCACCCTTCAATGAAGACCACCTCTCCTCCCTCTAGCGCAATCTCCTTAATTTGGGGGATGTTATCATATATGTCAACATGTGTGGTACAATCGTGGACCCAATCTCCTTATTCCACTGGTTCAGTAATAATTGTCGCAGAGTTCACTGTGCTGCACCTAACAATTTTAATAAATCCTTTGGACAATATAACCTTGTATCCAGATGCCCGCTCTGTGGTGAGCATGGATTTTGGCTTCTCAAGAGTGGCAAAAAGGGCATGTTCCACATACAATGTGACGGAACAGCCCATTGTTATTGTGGAACTCTTTTCTATTGCAAACGCTGCTGCAGCTAGCGCTTGTTCAGATGGGTAATGTCCTCTCATCACCGGATTCAGAATCCCACTGTAATATGGTGATGGTTTGTGTCCCATTTAAGTTTTTTGTGTAAGGACATCCATCATCACATACCCATTTGAATCAGAGAACAATTAAAATTCTTCTTTATAATCTGGTATGCCTAATGGGAGCTGTACTTATTGCTTTCTTTTTTAAGTTCATCTAATGCATCTATCTTCTCACCTGCCACACCATGGTGATATTTTCTTTCTGTGCTTCTTTTAGTCCTTTAAACAGGGACCGAACATACGTGCTATAGTCGAAGACCCAGACACAGCAGTAATCACAGAACCCCAAAAATTGCTGCAATTCTTTCTCTGACTCTGGTCGAGGTTTATTACTTATTGCCTCTTCTCTTTCAGGTGTCACCTTTCTCCTCTCTTTGATATTAACTGGCCCTATTTCTTCCTGACAATACTGAAATTTCTCCTTGTCCACTTTGTATCCCTTTTCAATACGGTCAATAACATCACTGAGTCTGTCCTGCACTCATCTTTTTTGGAGCTACACACTAACAGGTCATCTGCATATTGTATGATGGTACTGGTGGTCTGCAAGTTACCCAAAAATCTGCCCAAAAAACGTTTGCATTTTTTACAGGGTAGACTGCTATGTTACATGTGGATTCAGATGGTACTATTATCTCTTGTTTCATCAGGCTGACAATAGTTTCAAATATACCTTCATCTGCCTCTCTAGACCTGGGTACTGTTTTACTTGGGACAAAATTGCTCCTTTCTTCAATTTTATTTTTACTGCTACAATCCCTCTCAATAATACTACATCATAGGGGCTGTTAGTCCATAATTCACTGGGCACTTTTGCCAAGTCTTCTTGTAAAAAGGATGGTTAACCTTTTAACCAATGATATTATCTGGGATGCTTCCCTGTATTGTACCTGCAACTGGCATGGAATGCAGATGTCGCAAATAACTTCATCATCTGTGTCATTGTCTTCAAATAAGTCATCATCTGCCACATCACTTAGTCACTGTGATGAATCAAGTGATATTACTGTGCGCCAACTAACAACTTCGTCATCCGTCCCATCTAGTACTACTCTGTCCTCTCACACCACTGCTGCTTCTAGATGTTTTGTGATAGCCTCTCCTTCTGCTACATCCGTGGGCACCTCCGCCATCCTAACAACATCTGCACTCCATAAAAGAATACTTGTGAGGTCAACAGTACTCCTCTCATTTCCCTTTGGCCATAAAATGCTTGTATGAATTCCTTTGCATTTACATAATGAATATCTGGTGTCGAAAATATTATTCCTTCTTCAGTAAATGAAATCATCATATTCAGCTAGCTCATTAAATCCCTCGCCAATATGTTCATTAATGTCTTTCGGGAATATAACAATGCTGCAGCCAAGGTATGCTCACCTACTGGTATGGCCAATTTTCCTGTAAATGCAACCTTTGTAATAGCTCCAGAAAATCCTTGTGTGTCTATCACATTTTCTGACAGTGGAAACCTCCCTTCAAACAAAATCTCATTGCCCCGGTATCTACCAAAAAGGAAAATTTTCTGTCTCCTATTTTCACCCCCGCCCGGGGTTCTTCATCTGGGTCGGGAGTTACTGATAGTAATGGAGACATCAAGCCACTCTGTGGGCTGTCCTATTTTGGGTACATGCTCATCCGTGTCCCCGTAAAATGATTTCCTCCCACAACTGTTACTCCCCCTACTCTGGGCACCAGTGTTTGCGACAATATGCTCCTGGCTCACTGTCCAAACTGCTGTGTTTGCATGTGTAATGCTTTCAATGACTGTTGTTATGTTTGTGGTTGCTGTATCTGAGATATCAATACTTGTTTCTGTTGGTGCGATATCTGTTGTTGTGGCTGTGGTGTGTATTGTGTTACTTGTTGTGCCTGTGGCTGCGCATAACCGTTTGGAAATGATTGTTGTTGTGTGCAATCAAATGTGCTGTACTCTTGGTGCAATTGTGGTGTATCATAAGAGCTGTATGCTGGGGCCATACTTTTTCCATCCCTGCTAGACCGCCCCTCTGCTCCTGCATGTCCATGAAGAATGCCCCATTCGTCCACAAGTCCAATGTTGCCCCCAAATCCTCTGGGAACCAAAATCTTGGTCTCTTGCCATCAAATCCTCCTCTGAATCCACTTCCAACCCCATAACCTATTCCTCTCTGCACATACCCTCTCCCACTGGGGTAATAATTACTTTCCCCACTCCCTGCAAAATATCCACCGGCTGTAGACCTTCCTGCCCATGCTGCTCTCCCCCAACATTTGTAATCATTACTCCCTCTACTCTTTGACAATTTCAATAGCAACAATTTTACTTTCTCCATTTGTCTCTCTTACATTTTATTCCTTTCCTTCTCCTGTTTCATTCAACAACAATGAACTATGATCAACTGTATTTCGGGCCATGGTTTTACCTTAAGCCCCACCATTTTCTTTAATTGTTTTTGCACGTATTCAGTGAGACCCTGACACAAGATGTGATAAAACACAGGTACATTTTTGCCCCAGTTTGCTATCATCTCCAATCACCATTTCTTCTTTATCTCCTGTATGTATGTAGCTGAATCCTCATTTATCCCAAATTAGTATGTCATGATAGCTCTCATGTCTGATGTGTCTGGGAATGCTGCCCTCAATGCCCTCTAAATGTCTGCTCTGCAATTATTAAAGGGTGACCCACCATGTGTGTTATTTTGCACTTTTACCACAGGGTAGCCTGCCCCTTTCCATATGTCTTCCTATTGCTTGCCTTATATAGAAGCAAATAAACTCTTCACATCTACTGTTATAAACTCTCATAAACTCTTTGCGACCTTTGCGATTCTCAACACCTTTGCAATTCTCTCTCTCTCTCTCTCCATTCTTCCCTCTGGCCTAACTCACTCTGCAGGGCACACTCCTGATGTTCTGATCTCCTCTAACGCCCCCCTCTCTAACACTCTTGCCACTCCTCTCTCCTGGAGTGACCACTCTCTCCTCTACTCTCATCTCTCTCTCTCTCTACCCCTCAGGCTAAGCCTACCATTACACTCCACCCACCTTCTCAGTCATTCGACCCATGAAGCATGTGTCATATGAGGCTTTCGCCACATCATTCTCTCCCCCTCCTGCACCTCTGGCTGACTCACACCCTGACACAGCCTTTGCCCTGCTCCACTCTGCTATCTCTGATACTCTTGATGTACATGCCCCTGTCATGAGGATCCACATGAAGCTTAAAATCAAATGCAACTCCTGGTAAAACTCAGACCTTGTCACCCTTAAAAGCAAGTGTAGGGTGGCTGAGTGGAAATGGTTGGCTTCATGTACATCCTCTGACAAACTGGCCTGCCACCTGCTCTAAAGGCAATACTGACTCTCTGTCCTCACTAACAAGAGAGCACACATCCAAACCCGCATTTCTGCGTCATCTAACAACTCGGCGGAACTCTTCAAAATCTGCAAGGAGTTGGCCAATCCTGCCACAGTGTCTCCCTCTCTTGTCCCTTCCCAGGCCCTCTGTTTGGCCCTGGCTTCTCACTTCATCTCTAAAACTCAGGACATCCTGTTTACACTCTCTGCCTCTCCTTTTTCTCCCCCTAGTCTCTCCTCCTCTTCCAGCCCCCCTGTGGCCATCCCCTCTCTTCTCGGCCTTCCCTCTCTTCTCCCCTGACAAGGTTTCTAGACAATTCTGATCTATGAAACCCTCATCAAAACAGTTTCTTCCCTGTTCTTTCAAAACCACCAAGGACCACATTTGACACCCTTTTTCCAGCCCTGGCTGACTTTTTCAACCAATCTTTCATCTCCGGAACCCCCCCGAAGCACTCTCTTGTGCACCTTCTTCTCAAGAAACCTTCAGCCGAGCCCTCCCTTTCGCTAACTACCGCCCTATCTGTAGCACTCCTTTCCTGGGCAAACTTCTGGAAAAGCTGCCCATCTCCCAGCTCAATCTTCACACTGAATCTGTTGGTTGTCTCCATGACCACCAGTTTGGCTTCAGAGCAGCCAGAAGCATGGACACTGCTCTCCTGAACATCCGTGAAGACCTGCTCTCTAACCTTGACTCTAATCTCCCCTCTGTCCTCAACCTACTTGACCTCTCTTCTTCCTTTGACACTGTCAACCATGCCATCCTGCTCAACTGGCTCAGTGATAACCTGGGTATCACTGATCAGGCCCTGGCCTGGCTGACTTCTTTCCTCTCTGACCGTCCCTCCCAGGTCCAACTTGGGTCATTCCTCTCCTCTATCTCCCTCTCCACCTGCACTGTTCCCCAGGGGCCTAACCTTTCTCCCTGTTTTGTCAACCAATACCTGGCACCTCTTACCCACCGCATTGCTGCTCCCTGCTCTAACTTCCATTACTATGCCAATGACACCTAGCTCCCTTTCAGGCTCCCCTCTGCCGCCTCTTCCCCTTCTCTCACACCCGGCAATCAAGGATTTGTGTGCCGCCTATGATCTCTGCCTGAATGCCAGCAAGACGGAGACCCTCCTCATCAGCACACCTGCACCCCTCTTTCCCTCCACTCTGTGGCCGGGCTCCCTTGGACCTCCTCCTGCTCCCACCTGCGAGGCTAAGAACCTCAGGGTAATCTTCGACTCTGCACTCTCCTTCTCTCCTCATATTACTGACTTCTTTAAGAAGTCAAACTACCAATTGCACTTCCTCAGAGGTATTCTTTCTTTCCTCTCCTTCCCCCAGAAGCTCACTGTATCCAGAGCTCTGTTTCTCTCTAGGCTTGACTACTGTAACAGTCTCTTTTTAAATCTTCCTGCCTCTACCCTCCGTCCTCTGCACTCATCCAGAATAGGACTTTGAGACTTGTCCTTGGCCTCAAGCCCAGGGATCGTATCTCTCCAGCACTGAAATATCTCAATTGACTCCTAGTGGCTGATCAAGTTCAAGACCCTTTGCATTGTCCACAAGGCCTTCTGGGGCCTGGGACTGAAATATCTCCAGCTTTCTCTTCTGAAGTATCTTCGTATTCGAGCTCTTTGCTCCTCCACCTCTAACTCCTTCAGGGTCTGTCACTTTTCCAAGCAACGAGTGGGGGCAGATCTCTCTCTTCAGCTGGTGCCTCCCTCTGGAACAGCCTTCCTGCCTCTCTGAAACTTGAGCAGAACCATCTCCAGTTCCTGAAGCAGCTCAAGACTTCCCTCTTTGCTTCTGCCTTCTCTCTTCTGCTACCTTGCTGATCTCCTGTCTGACACTGCACTGGTTACCTGGCTACCCTCTGAACCACATGCCCATGGTCCTGCCCTCCTAGTTACACACCTGCACTGCCTCCTGGCAACCCTGGACTTGGGGCTATATCTGCAACCCTAAAGCCCCCCTATCTGCACTTATCTAACATTTGTTTTTCTGCACTTACCCGTGCTCCGCCACTTGCTGGCCACACTTCTTGTTTTCAATGTTTGATCCCATGTCTTGTACTTGCTCCTCCTCCCCTTCCCCTGTCACTTTTCCCTTTCCCTCTCCCCCGCACTTGCACGATCTCAAAGTCACTAGGCCTAGTAAGATCATTCTTGTCCCCCTGTTCCCCACCCCTGCCTTGTCGCTCCTTGAAACACTTGTGTATAGGTGCGCTATAAATTAAATATCATATCATATCATATCATCCCCTATTGCCAATGTCAACCCTGGCGTTTGCTTTTCCAAACTAATAAATCCACTTTCCTGCTCCTGCTGTGAGCGATGGTAATTTAGCCATTAAGTTGTCTTTGTCTGTCTGTGGCCATGGTATATACTGACGCAGCCCCCTCCTTTTCTGGAGCAAAGGTAATTGTGTTATCCCTGCCTTTCATAGGGCACAACCCCACCCATCTTTCCTTTTACTGTGAACGTTATGCAATTTTTTTAATGGACTGTTTACAAATGGTGTTTTCCTTCCTGGGTTTACTGGGAGAAGTTCTGGGAGCGATGGACCCTCGTTTTGTTGTAACTCACTATCCTGAAGATCTATTAGTGGATAATCTTCTGTTGTTCCAGGCACACCTACTTGAGGAGCTTGTGTCGCCTTTTCATCTCCCACTTCTTCCTCTTCACTATCTTCTTCCTCTCCTTCACTTTCTTCCATCAACTTATTTCTGACATTGCCAAGACATTTACTTACATACACTCCTCTTTCTATATCCCCTATTATGTCTCTGCTTACGCTGTCATAAACAACCCGTGTGCTCTCTTCTCTTTCCCTGTCCTCTCTCACCTTTATACAAGTGCTAGCATTAATCTCTCTCCTGCACTTGTCTCTCCTTTTCTCTTGCTCGTCCCCTCTTTCCAATGCCTTTACATTGCCATTTTCATTGTTTCTCCCATCTATTTTAAATACTATTTGCCTGGGGTAATTACTTGCTCTTGCCCTCCCCCTCCTTGTACTTTGTATCCTATCCAATTCTTCCTTTGCTTCTTTTAATTTCTCTTCTATACTGCGCTGCACATGTTTTTCTGTTTGAAATATTAAAGTGCTTCTTGTATCGCCCTGTGTGCTTTGTGTGCCAGTATCATCTTGTTCTTCCAGGGGTGTTGAGGGGGGGTTAGGATTTGTATAGCCTGCTGCTGATTTTAATAGGTATAACTCTGGCACAGTGGAAAATGAAATGGCATGTTGATTAAAGGGAGTTGCAGTTGGTTGCACATGCCCTTTGCCATGTGAGTTACCTGTATACACTTTTTTAACCTGCTCCTCTTCCTCAAACATGTTCCATAGCTCAAGTATGCTTAATCTATTTTGCAATGCTTTTCCCTTGTATATGGCATGTATGTACATGTGCATGTGTTGCAGCAAGCCTTTCGAATGTGTCCCTTCTTGAGGCCAAGGCTGATACATTTTGCCACTCATCTCTTTGATCCATTGCATTGTAAGCCCTTTTGGGCCTAAAATGTGTATTTACTGCAAAATACCGAAACTGAGAGGCGAGCGCTCCAAAACACAGCATATCTTGCGAGTTCCACCTGAGTGCTGCCTGCTGCTACTGGAGTTGCTTGCTCCATTAAAATAAGCTCTTCCTGACTAATTAGATCAGTTAGGCTGGTAAATCAATACAGCATTAGTTATAACTGTAGTATGGCTGCTGTGCTCGCACAGCCTCTCAGCAGTAACAGCAGTTGTTCAGGTCACACATAAGGAGCCAATCCCACATGCCAGTAGGCAGAAGCCAGCACCCACCCAATGCCCACCCCTAGGCTCCTGCCTGCACTGGCCACCTTCCATTCCACCAGCCACACGCAGCGAGGAGCATCGGGGGAGACATCAAGCTACCAGACCATTCCGGTGCCACAGGAGCAGCGCAGAGACCAGGGAGAGAAGGTAAGCCCTGTTGTTCTTAAACTGTGTATATATTGCAAAATAACAAAATGGAGCAGCAAGCACTCCACAACAATGCATATCTCGCTGGTTCCACCAGAGGGTTGCCTGCTGTTACTGGATTTGCTGGCTACATTCAAATAACAGCCTTTACTCAGGCCACACATAAGGAGCCAATCCTTCACGCCGGCAGGCGGTAGCCGGCCCCCACCCAAGGCCAACCCATAAGGCTCCTGTCTGTGTCTGTCTGGGCCTGTTAGGGCTCGGGATGGCCCCCCACCTTGGTGCCCTTCTACAAACATTGCTGCAGCATCCGGTGCATGTCTTGGTCCTGCATGAACTTGGTCCACTAAACTGCAGGCCCTCCCTTCTGCGCAAATGTGAGTGATGGCTGAACTGTCTTATTACCTCCTCCACCTATCTCCTTGACCTGTAACTGTGCCAACCATTTTCTGCCTTTTAGTCCCTTCACTGCAGTCTGTGATCTACAATTGGTAAAATCGCTCAAGTGGTTATTCTTCATTTTCCTTCTCGCATCTATTTGTGCACTGCTTTGTGATCCGTTTTAAAATCGAATCTAGGTGGTTGTGCTTTACATCTTACATCCATTTTGTGTGTGCATTGTGATTGTGCTTTACATCTTACTTCCGTTTTGTGCACTGCATTGTGATTGTGCTTTACATCTTGCATCCATTTTGTGCACTGCATTGTGATCCATTTTAAAATCGAATCTAGGTGGGTGTGCTTTACATCTTGCATACATTTTGAGCACTGAATTGTGATTGTGCTCTACATCTTTCTTACACTTTAAATCTTGCTTACTTTTTGTGTATTCTGATCATTCTTGAATTGAATCCTACACCCCACCTACATGTTTATTGTGCCCTCCTTAACTACTAGGCCACCTTGGAGTAGGGCCAGTACTGTGCAGTGCAGCCCCCCCTTCTTTTCCTCTCTCATCTATACTCTACCACTGAGAAGGCACTCACCATCTCTCATATCTTCTCTAACTGCTACACTATTACCTATCCCCCCTTTCTCACAAAATCTGGAATGAGAAAAGCACAAAAAAGACATCCTGGGTGCAAATCCCGGCCTTCCCATCGCAGACACCTATGTCAGTGCATCTTCCAGATAGATCTTCACCAATATCCTCTTCTCTGTTCCCTCTCCAGACATATGGACTTCTCATCTCATCTCTACTCTCTCCCTTTTCACATCCTCCCCCATTAACGGTGGCCCCAAGTGGGAAGTCCTCTTAGCCGGCTTCTTCTCATCACGCTGCATCATTAATGTCTACCACACAGGTACTATCCTGATTAAGGGTCCTCAAGCCAACATCCTTCTCTTTGACCGGATCCTGCCATCCCTCATTAACTTTCTTCCTTTTCATGTCTCTCCCCCATGCCTCTCTCTGTCCCTCCCCCTCTGACTGGAGTACTACGCCCCTGTACTCCACCTCAGAAAAGCTTCAAAGCCACAGACCGCCTCCACCTGGTGACTCTCAATGCCTGCTCAGCCAACAAACACTGTGCTGACATCTGCCTTCTTCTTGCAGGAACTGACCTTGACATTCTCGCTCTTAATGAGACATGGTTCAAGGCCAGCTCAGTCCCTACCTTTGACTCCCTCTTACCTGACAGCTTTAAGATCATTGCCAAGCCGCAACCTCACAGTGCTGGCGGTGGGGTTGCCTTAATCTTCCCTGAGTGGGTTCCTTCTTCCATCTTACCCACCCAGCTGTACTTTTCCTTTGAGGGCCTGGTATGCAAATTGGTCATCTCGCCCTTCTCCACCCTGACCATTGCTACCATCTACTGGCCTCCAGGCGCTACCTCTCTATTCCTCTCTGAATTGTCTGATTTCTGTTCCTCCTTACTTTCACCCTCCTGCAACCTGCTCCCCTTGGGTGACTTTAACATACAATTGGACTCCCCTGGCAGCGCATCCACTCTTTTCATGGACCTCTGCACCTCTCTTTACCTCTCCATTCTCCCCTCTGGTCCACCCACACTGCTGGACACACTCTGAACACCCTCATCCACTCTGAGCTCCCTCGCTCATCTCCTCTGGTCACCCCTGGTCACCCCTCTCTCTTGGTTAGACCATTCTCTTTTCTGCTCCCATGTGGGTCCCTATGGCCCTCTGTCCACACCTTGAAAAACCCTGCCAACCTCGTTCACGATGATCCGCCCAATGAAACGAGTGTCAGTTGCTGCCTTCCCTTCCAACTTTATTCCCCTTTTCCCCAAATCAGACTCTACCACTGACACTGCTCTCAGCAACTTCCACCTGTCCATCACCAACACCCTTGACATTCTTGCCCCAGTCATGAGGAGCCACATGAAACCTGCCTCTAAGTGCAACACGTGGTATGACTCTGAACTTGCAGTCCTGAAACGAAAGTGCAGCGTGGCGGAACGGAAGTGGCAAACTTTAGGCTCACCCTCTGACAAACTGGCCTGCCGCCTGCTCCAAAGGCAATACAGACTCTCTATCCGTGGCAAGATAAGGGCCCACATTCAGGCACGGGTATCTGGTGCATCCAACAACACAAATACACTTTTCAAAATCTGCAGGAAACTAGCCAACCCTTCCGCAGTCTCCTCCTCCCTTATTCCTTCTCAGGTTATCTGCAATGCACTGGCTGCTCACTTCACCACCAAAACACAGGACATCCTGAACAGCCTTGTTACTCACCCCCACAACCCATCCTTCACTCCCTTGCCTCCCATGGCCACTCACTCCTTCCTCCTTCTCCTCCTTCGCCCTTGTCACACCTGATAAATTCACTAGAGTTGTCTGCTCCATGAAGGTCTCTTCCAAACAGGTTTCCCCTTGCTCATACAGAACCATCAAGGACAACATTGGCTCTCTTGCCTCTGCTTTTGCTGATCTCTGTAACCACTCCTTTGCCTCTGGTTCTTCCCCTAGTCCCTCAATCACTCCCTTGTGTGCCCCCTCCTTAAAAACCATCAACAGACCTTACCTGTCCAGCCAACTACCACCCTATCTCCATCATACCCTTCCTGGGGAAACTGCTGGAGAAGTTGGCCTTGCCCCAACTCAACTCTCACACTGAACGTGTGGTCTTCATGACCATCAATTTGGATTCTACGCATCCAGAGGCACGGAAACTGCTCTTCTGAACACCCGTGAAGAACTGCTTGCATTCCTGGATTTCAACTCCCCAGCTGTCCTCATCATTCTTGATCTCTCCTCTGCCTTTGACATGGTCAACCAATCCATCCTCATACAGAGAGTCCATGACACCCTTGGTATCTCGGAATGGGCACTGGACTGGCTGATCTTCCTAACTGACTGTCCCTCCCAAGTCATCCAGGGCATCTTCTCCTCCCCTATTTCCTTCTCCACCTGTGCTGTTCCCCAGGGCTCTAGCCTCTCACATTGGCTCTTTAACATCTACCTCATTCAGCTGGCACTCCTCATCTCCTCCTTCTCCCCAACTTCCAGTGTTATGCTGATGGCACGCAACTCTTCTTCAAACTTCCTGCTGACCCTCTTGCATCTTCGAACATCCCTGACTGCCTATCTCCCATCCAGGACTGGTACACTTCTAATGATCACTGCCTCAAAGTCAGGAAAGCAGAGATCCTGCCCATTGGGAACTCTGCTCCCGACTTCTTCCCTTCACTCTGGCCTTCATCCATGGGCTCTCCCCCTGCTCCTTCTTCTGAAGCCAGAAACCTTGGAGTCATCTTCGAGTCCCCTCTCTCCTTCCTCCCTCACACTCAGGACATTGCCAAGAAGTCCCACTTTCAGCTCTTCCTTCTCAAAGGAATTCTACCTCTCCTCACCTTCCCCCAGAAGCTCAATGTTACCCAAGCCCTGGTTCTCTCTAGGCTTGACTATTGCAATAGCCTCTTCCCGAATCTACCTTCTTCCATTCTGCAACCCCTCCAGCTAATCCAGAAAAGGGCAGCAAGACTAATCCTTGGCCTCAAGTCCAGGGACCGCATCCTTCCTGCCCTAAAAAGTCTTCACTGGCTCCTGGTTGCTTCACAGATTAAATTCAAATCCCTCTGTATCATCCACAATGCTGTCTGGGGACCATACTATATGCAACTCTCTCTCACTACATATTACCCCTCTAGACCTCTGCGCTCCTCTGTACACCTGTGGCACCCACTTTTTGTGTGTAAAATGTTTAGCTAAACAGGGCAGGAGGCAGGAGGTTGATCGCCATCCTCAGCTAGCTCCCTTATTTGGAACAGCCTCCCCCTCCCTAGTCCTCATGAGTAGCACTTTCTCAAATTCCGGAAGCTACTCAAGACTTTCCTCTTTATCCCCTCCTTCCCACTTTCCCTCCTCTGCTAATCTCACAGCTGCCTGTTTGGTGCCCAGGGCCCTTTTGCATCCTCGGGGCCCTGACCTCCCACACCAAATCACCCCCATCATCTGTCTATCCTCACCACTTGCCTCGGCATATCCTCCTTCCTGGAGGCTCACACTTACCAGAAACTGCACGTCACCTGTTGCTCACCCACGAGCACCCCAGCACTTAACCCTATTCCCCTCACGTCTGCACTTGCATGTTCTGAAGACTCACAAGGCATAGTAGGTTTGTTGTGCCTCCCATTGTATTTAATGTTTTATATGTATTTTCAATGTTTCTCCTCACCATGCCCCCTCCCTGTTGCCCTGTGGGTGCTTTGAAACAGAATTGACTTGCTATATAAGTGCCTAACAAGCAAACAATACAATAACTTAAATTAATAAATATGATATTTGACAATATTCTCCTTAGATTGGGGAAGCGACTTGCACATATGAACAACGGGGGTGTCTGCCATTATAACAGTATAGACAAATCAATTTACCATAAAAAATCGACTATTGCCAAAAGAACACACCTTCACACTTCCTTCCCTTTCGACACCCCTCTCCTTTAGTGCTTTACAATGTCAACTCAATTATATGTCCCGCCCCAACCATGTCACAGTACAATAACATCCTCCTACACCACACCAACAACACACAATCTCAATCTACTCCATACTTACCTCCAAACAAACCTAACTGCTATGCTGCCAACACACACAAAAAAAACCTTTATGTCCTATTGTGTCCAAAAACAATACTGGCAGATAATCAAAATAAACCAAAAACCCCAATAAAAACAGCTGTCTTACCTCTATACAGGTTATCTCCTCTTTATCTCTTTTTCACTGCACCCCGAAGGAGGCAGGGCTTTACGCCCTATTGCGCGGTATTCCCCAACAACTGTGGCTTTCTATTTCCAATACTCTTTTTCAACTTAAAACAACATCAACTCTCTCCTCTCCGCAGGTATTTTTTTGCACAGCTATACTCACAAACCTAGGATCTTTGAGGCATATCTGCGTTGATTCTTCTATTTGTCTGTTCTGCCTTCTGTGCTCAGCGTGCCACCTGAGAAACTAGGCAGGACTTGCGGGAACTGAGCTCCTACCAACCTCTTCTTAAGTGTGCACTCAAACTGCTCCCTGCAGGTGGACTTCGCTGTCCAAGGGATATACGGCAAGGAGCAAGAAGTCCTCGGCCCTTCGCCAGACACTGGGTATCTCAGTTTTGCCTCCAAGTGCTAAGGTGGTCCCAATCGATAATCGATAATCAATGACAAGGCAAACTCAAGGAAATTGAAGTGCACAAGAACACCCACCCGTTCAAACATCAATGGCCGGAAAAGCACATAAAAGCATTCTCAATCATTATAATACAAAACACAAGCTTTTAAATGAAAAACACCTCATAAATGGGCATCATGGTTAGTGATAAGAAAACACTTTCATTGACTCATCCTATTGGTTGGTAAGATATAACACCTATATGTTATATAGGTGAAGGCTACTACTATCAAATATTCTTTAACTGATGACTCCTCCTAAGTTCGCCCTACTAAATAATGTTACATTTCATATCATAATTTCATAGGTTGGCTCTATACAACGGTAGCCAACATGGTCAACGAGGTTCTAATTGGTTGATAATTGTCTCATCCGACCATGGTCACGTTAATATGATGCCAAGATGTGTGGTGAGGAAGGAGAAATGAAAGGGCTGCTATAATCCAATTTGAAGAAGTTACTCCCTTCTCGTTCCCAAGTCTAAGACCTTATCTGTCAATTTCTTTGTGGCCTTGGCATGTCATCCTTGTGTCTGAATGAACCAAGGGAGTAGCATGTGTACTATCTAGTTAAGCATGGAATAAATAATCACTGTTCTCATCATGTGGAAGAGGACCACTGTTCAGAACTCTTTTTCATCTATTTATTGAGTTTCCCTGCTATCCTAACCCGTGTGTGCTGTGCTGCGTGTTTATTCATTCGGAGGCCGCTTGGCACAGTAGCTATTTTCACCTAGATATTAAGGCTATCTGTACTTTCTCACTGCTACCAATAGAAACCAATTAACTTAGTTGCATGCTGTGTGCTTCTGGGGATGTTCTCTAGTGTGGTTTTGATTCCCTGTTGGGGCCCCTTTCCTACTGACCTTGACACGTGAGCATCTGTCTGAAAATCGTGCGGCTTGAGATTGCGTGTGAAGCAGTTTTGATGTCAGGATTCAGTATTTCAGAATAAGGCCTTTCAAAGTTCTGTCTAAAAATGGCAGTACTCTGGTTCAATCGGGGCCAGGTTAATGTTCTGCGTGTCTGGTGAGTTGCATGTCGCCATACATTATTCCATGCCCATGTATTCTGTATACTATCCCTACCTAGGCTCACCTTTATGCTACTTGTGTAACCCTATCTGTATATTCTGCAACCTTTCCCTAAACTTTTTAGAGCACGCTGCTTCTCACTCTACTTGTGTGGCACCATCTATTCTTCTCTTTATGGTGGTTGCATTATCACTAATGTTTAAAATAGCTGTTTACAGTTCGGTTGTCAGCTTGTTCCTAGGTTCACCTCTGCCAACATCTGGGGGTGGGAACACATTTTGTGTTGATTTATCTGCATCATCACACATTGATTAAGATGAAATAACGTTACACCCATCAAATATTTTAGTTACCAATTGTGCTTGCCTGGTTGGTGCTGCTTCTTTCATGAAGCTGGAAAAGTAATAATCACAGTTGAATCTTTTATGTCCTGTCTCCAGCCCTTATTAGGGAGTTCAGGTAACTTGTAAGAGGGACTGTCATGGCTTGGTGAGCTGATTCGAACCTTCTGTGTAACTCATTAGCCACGAAGGTCCTATGTCATGAAACAGCCAGAGAAAATATTGTTGGTGCGATGATTTCTTTCCCTGGCCCCCCAAAACACACTCCTTTCATATTCTAGCACTCAAGTCATTTACTAATTCAACTCTAGTCCTAAAATACTTTTTTTATTTTTTTACCTGTCATCAAGGTCTCTAATATAAAATTCTTGGGGAAAGTGCTAGATGATGAATCTGGGAAGGAGGAATACATACATCTTCTCCCAATATTTTCTCCTGCGGTGTTATGAATGAATACTGTTTGAGTAAATGTGTTCAAATAGATGTAATGGTGCTTTAAAAATGCCATCATCACATTATGCATGAAGACTATATGTGCATAAAATACATACACAGAGAGGAGGTTCATCCGCGCTTTTAACATGTGCTGTGACCCACCTCGCAATGACGAAATGTATGCACATATTTCCCATGTTGTATGTCTGCACATGAAGGGTGTGCGGCCAGTACGGTGCAGTGCATTAAAACCATGCATGAAATATTTATGGACGGCTTTTAGACTTTTTTCAAGCTCGAAAATTACCACATTGCTGTTTTTAACCATCGTTTTTAATCATTGCTTAGTCAGTGGTATTTTTACTTTTCCTCTTTTATTTATTTTTCTATGTGTGTCTTATAGCTTTCATAAAATGCGGGATTGCCGAAAATGCTTATCAAAAACTATATTAGAGTTGCATGCTAATTGGTGTAATGGCTGTCCAATGTAACCACCTCTATAACATTATTGCCCACCAATCGTGTAATTGCATTGAAGCCCCAGAGTGCTTAGCGCTGTATCGGAGTACGCTGTTGTTCTTCAATGGCCAAAATGGAGAGGCATTAGCAATCTAAATTAAGCACTTTTACAGAAAAACGTTTGTAAACATTAAATGTTAATACTCTTTGGAGTTTCTGTTTCCAAGAATGTATGTTGGGCATTAACTGACTGACTACAGTGCCTGGAGCAAGTGAAGTGGGCAGACCTAATACATTTAAATTGGTTTATAGTGATATTTTCGATTGTAATATTTTTGAATGCCATTTTCTCGACACAATTTTGCTGAAAAAGAAAATGTTCGAATGTTTTTATTTTTATTTTATTTTTGAAATGAGGGGTTCCCCCCAAACCCCTGTTTTTTTACTAACTAAACAAACAAAAAACATAAAATAAAAAGAAACATGCACTTTTTTTTTGTTCTCCATTTTGTTTTCGAAAAAATGGCATTTCGAAAAAAATCTATTTGAGAATTTAACGGGATGGGTTCCTGCAGTTTTCTCTTGTCCCCTCCCAAAGTTCTAGTTGTACTCAAGTACAGCTAGTCTTGTTCTGGCCTCCATACCGTCTATGCCGAAATGCAACCTTTTGGGCCTGTACTTTAGGCACATATTATGGAACACCTTCAAATCTCTGGTATGACAGAATTCTGTGAATCCCTTCAGGTCTCTTGAAAGCATTTTATCATACACAATCTTCTCAAGTGCTTTGTCTGGAGGGGAACATGGCACCAACCACTTCTTCTTGCATTCCTGCTCCTTCCATAAAGGTCCATGTTCACATTTGTGGAAGTGTTGGTTTTCTGTCCATGAGTGTACATTGGAACAATGGTGCATCAATGAACGCCAAAGATGGTTGCTGATAGACTGACACCACTTTAAAACATTTTTCTAACCCTTTTTTTTACCAGCAGCTGTAATTTTTGTATTGACTGATTTGGCAACGTGCCATACATCAAATACGTGCCATGATGCTGAATGTGTGGAAACTGCTCTCGCATGGCCTTGGCTATTGAAACGTGCCTGTTGTTGACTATCGGGTCTATTTGTATTCCCCTGATTTCAAGATGTTCGATGGAGTTGATGAATGGTCACAGAAGATATACATTCAGACACCTGCATAATCATTGAACTCGCAATTTTTTGTACTTTCCATGTCTTGAAAGTGGTATGTGCAGTACTCTGCGGAAAATCCAGGATGGTCACAGTGTCCATCGCCAGCTAGCCTGAAATGTTTGCCAGAGAATGTACTTTCCATTGATATCTGTTCAATTTTCCAAGCTTGACTAATAGGAGGGAATATGAATTCCCTTTGATATTTGTAGTACTGGGATTTAGCAAGGAACTCAACTCTCACAAATTGACAGAAACTGGAAATCTTACCGAAAGTCGACCCGCTGAACAGTAAAGCTGCTGAACATAGTAGATTTCCAGCAGGCACTTTGCCCTGCTACGGTTGAACGGACCATGAAAATGTATTATGGAGGTGGACACAGCTGGCATGGATTTTCAGGTTTTCAGGTTAGTGCCTTGTAATACACAAGACACATTCACCAATGGATCCACGCATATGTTTCCTCTTAATATATGGACATATTTCAGCATTTGTACAATCGCTAGCAGACAGCTGTCGAATACAATGTATTTTTGCCCCTTTAATAGCCAATCGTCCGGCATTTGTATTTGTATTTTATTTTATTTATTTGTATTTCGCCACAGTGCTAGAATTTTACCATTATGCACCTCACTCAAATCTTAGTTATGCATTCCCTGCCCAGCAGCTACTTATTACTCTAGTAAAATCTTATTCATACATGTGCCTCGGTTGGGTCAGTAGATTTTCACAAAGGACTAAGTCGAATTGGTCTCTCATAGTCTGATCCTCTGCTGAATAATGCAGCTTGTATTCCCATGCATTACAAACAGGCTAGTGCCACACCTACACTTTTAATGATTTTTACAAGCACCACACGTCGACATGTTGCACGTGTTAGCGGACCAACATGAGCACAGTGCTCGCTCCTCTTCTCACAACAGAGCTGGCTTAGTGGGTATTTATTTAGCGAGCAGGCTTAATTAAACGGGAAGTGCGCTCAAAAATATTACTGTCTCAATCGTTCGGGCATGTATTTTTAAGCATACTGTAATCAATCTTTAAACAATTTCCTATGCATCTTACCTTAGTTTTCCTCACTTTTACACGTGCGAAAACAACGGTTTGGGTGCAACCATCTTGTGTTAATCTTATCCGTCGAGGCATCGCACTAACTTCTAGCATGCCCACAGCAAGACTACAGATCGCCCGCCCCTGAAGCTGACATCACTATTCCAAACAATACGCTCCACCTATTTTCATGACGTTAGTGGCTAGCATAGCAATACACGCCCAGTCATCACCCATGCCATAACGTCAGTTAACACAGAGCGAGGAAGATAAGCACACACATCCTCTCACAGCGCATCCTAAATCAGACAGGAAAACAATATTTTTTAAAAAAAACATAATTAGTCTACAATGTGGCAAGTGCTTTTATTTATCAAAGAACGCTCCCAAAACTATATCAAGTCCACAAAATGAACTATATGTTTTTGCTATATAAGTTATAGCTAGCGAACATCGCATGCTTCGAATGTTCTTCATAACTTCCTCATGACATGCTGATTGCGATCAACGATCGATTCATCCCAGTACTCCAATTGTTGTGTGTCCTTATGTTACACCAGCAAAACTTTCTAATGACGCACATGGTGTTCGTTTCGCGAGAAGATATGGATTCCATGCACTTTCAATCGCAACGCTTTCGCATCAGCATTTTGCTACATCTGAAACAATGACAGGTTGCTCCTTGTCGCTGGTACCGCCAAAGGGCAGATCGGTCCCTGTCTGTTGTCCCACATCACGGTAATGCAATAAGCTCAGTTCAGGCTTATCTGCCATTGTTGATTGAAGAATCCATCCGACGGTACCTGGAAACTATGGCATTCACAGAATGGTACAATATATCTGTGTTGATAGCAGAATATAAATATATTTTAGTAGTCGTTCTTTAATTGAATATAACCATTTACCGTATAATTCTACACCGGATGAAACCTAATCATAAACACAAACCACAGATAACGAACATACACATGGGGGCGTATTTGAGACCCAGACGTGCATGAAAGGTTAGCGCTGTGAAGTAGGTATAGCTTCCAATGGGATGGAGAACTACAGACAGATGGCATTATAATGGAACTCGGAAGATTATTGAACGAAAAGCGAAACAAGTTCCCTCGGAAAAAAATGTTCAGCCTCTGGCACTTCCACCCCACACCTACTTTTGGTGCACAATAATACAACGTTGACAGCACACCTGGATATTCCACTGGTCAAAGCAGTTTAGATATCACTAGCCTGCATACAGGTTGTGGTTGCGGGTCGTCGGTGAATTATCGTCACAATATGCTCCAGCTAACAACCCATAACAAGGCCAGTAAGCAATACTGGCCAAAAAATCAAATCTCTATTCATTCCTCTTTAAACTATACACAAATAACAATTATTACTAGACTTATAAACAAACCACGAGTTACGCACTCAGTTTTTTATATTGCGCGGTATAAATATAATTCAACATAACAACGTATTGTGTCCAATATTTTCATCAAATCACACATTTGCATGTCGCTGAATTATTCAATATGGATACAGCACACATGCTGTTTAAAATTGCTAAAATATTATGTATAGTTGAACTTACACAATGTTACGAAGTTCCATTCTCTCAGTGTCATGCTGAGTAACTGCTCCGAACAACAGATTGCAGAAATTGAAAGTACATTTTCCAATGTACACTTTCAATATAGTAAATGGTATAATTTCTTAGGGTATTCGACACCTTGTGTCCTTCGAGCCTAGCGTTGCTGACTTTTGCTCAAAACCAAACAACAATAGCAGCTTGTTTTCAGTTATTGAAGCCAGAGACGGGCAGCTTTCGATTTTGTGAAAGAATGCCCCAATAATAAAACAGACCAGACAAGACGCGTCAGTGTGACTTGATTAATTTCTTCCATTCCCACAAGCATCAGCCCACAACCTGATCTTCACTCCATGGCGAGATGAGCCAGCTGACCCATGTGGAATTTGAAATGCCCCTGATCAATAAACAAGTTGTAGGCTGGCACCCACCAACGAAGCATGATCATGTATACTGTCTTACCGATCACTAGTGAGGATTATGACCCTATATCTGATGTCATTACTGACGGTGTGGCCCCTCAAAAGGCAAGAACATTCATTCTGGAGTCTCAACGTTCTCGAACAGCAGACGCCTTTGCTGATATTCTTTTAATTCAGTACAATTAAACCTTGTTATCCTTGCAAGCTGTCTCTTGGCTTCTTTCCCTAGAGGGTTTCATTCATTGTGTTGTGAGCGTAACAGGGGACAGCCTTCAGTTGCACGCTGCCTACTATAATTCATGCATGTCCGTGAAGACTATTGCACCTGAGGCATCCCTCTCTACCTTCATGCGAGACAGGTGACATTGTGTGCCCATACCACGTAAATTGCATTCATGCTCCAAATAGGCCTTGTGCCAATCAGCCGTGCGATTGCGTAGGGAAAGCAAGGGGGAGCATTAGACAATTGTTCAGTCGTTCCCTAACTTTATTGTGCGGCCATGAGAAGTGGGTAGCATTGTGCTCAACAGTGCAGAAGTGCTTGAAAGTGCACAACTGCGCCGGTGAAGCAAAAAGCGGTTCTTTCTTGGGAAGGCCGTAGCAAGTCAGGAAGGGGCCTGAGGTGACAAAGAATTGGTTCCCACTATTCGAGGAGGATGTGCCCTTGGAGGCAGATCAGTTTTCTAGGTGAGAATAGCTGGGGAGCGCAGGCTAACCCAGCCAACATCGAATACCTTTATGGGATATCCGTGCGTCAAAGGTATCGGTTGTGCCGGTCCGAAACTGTCAAGTGATGCAATCATCCGGCATTTGTATTTGTATTTTATTTTATTTATTTGTATAGCGCGCCGGCATGAATGTGTTTTGTGACTCGACGGTCGTAGACAATTCCCTCAAACTAGGCAAACTGAAGTCAAGATCTTGAGCAAATTCCTCAGTCAATTGTGTTGAAGCTTCAGCCTCTGTTAGTTCAGGTTGTGATATTTGCACATGAATTGGAGAAACAGGTAACATTGAAGGTTTCTTGGGTGGAACATGTTTAGAGAGTGTAGATTGTGTCAAGGGGTCTAAAAAGCAATTGCAAAGCATCCTCATTTTCTTCAGTTTGATCTTGTCGAGTTGGCACATAGTAGCAATGGTCCATGGACACTGTACAATTTGCAGGTGAGATTCTATTAATTTTCCGGCCCCTGTACATATGTATTACGAGTCTGCTTATTGACTGGACCATGCTGCACCTCAAATAGTAGTTGTTCCATTGTCAAAACTGTTTGGCAAGCGGCATCTTTGGTTTCATTTGTTGTCTGAGTTTTTATGCTTCTCTTCCTTCTGGGCCTCTAACAAATGTGTAAAAAACATGCTCAATGTCCAGCACACATACAGAAGATTCCATTTTAAAACTAAAAACCTAATATGAATAAAACATCTGCTTAAAAACTTCTCCAAAACGTACTTGTTCATTCTTTAACCTTGTTTTCTTAATTTGCTTTGAAAACGTGTGCTTCTCTTTGCCCACCGCACCATCAAGCTGAATAAAATAGTGTTTTTTTTATAAGGTTTAAAAAAAGCAAATTTAATTTGCACGCAAACAAACATATGTTCAGATCTACAAACGGAACCAACTTGAGTGACTTCAAAACATTACAACATAAAAATGTATTCCAAATGCAATGTGATGTCCAATTGTATTCAATATTAGGTTATGTTCACCTCTGGTTCATGTGCCTCTTCTTCTAATTCCACACATTGGGTACACTCCTTGAATAGAATGTTCATTAAAATAAATTAAAATGTCAATCGTCAACTGGAAATTAAAATCTTTCATCGCGTATTTGCATAAAAAGTAGTATGAAATCATTAAGAACCATATACTATATATAAGGTGTGTAGTAGCAACTCAAATAGAACATTCGAATTAACATACCCTCAAACAGAGTATGTGATTTGGTCATAATATACATTCCAGATTTCACCTGATAACCTTCCGAGATGATACATGTGCTTGATATGAGATCACTGTGCAAAACATACTGATTGTAATGTTGCCTTAGTTTGCTTTGCAATGTTTGTTTTTTAATCTATTCTGCATTAGTGAGGAAGTGTAACTTTAGAACCAAAATCAGAAATGTTTGAAACAGTGCAAGGTTACACACATTTCAGTATCAAATAATATCCTTTGTAGGATTTACTTTCATTCTTGCAAGGAAACTGTATGCATACCTCATACTCTAGACCAGTTGCAAAAGAGGAAGTGATTGTAGTCGAAGTTCCAGCATCCCCCATAACACAGTACTTGTTTTAGTACGGATGAAAACAGTGAAATGGAACTGAAACATTGAGATTCAGCTGATGGTACATAAAGAGCGACATGCATAAATGCCACTTAGTGTAAATAACCAATACTATACATAAACATTTTCGAAATTCCAAGCATAACACATTCTCTTAAAGGACCAGTACAATATAATTACTAGATAGGCGAGTGAGCTTGATGTTGACTGCGTAAAAGTAATTGATGCAGGATCTTGCCCCTTCATTTTCAGTACATTGTCAGAAAGTAGTACAAAGGAAAAGATAAAGTAGTATTAGATATGTGGGCGGATCAAACAATCAAAAATATCCCTTTGTGCATGTTGGTAGGGCTCACCATTGGGATACTAGACGTGTCTGTGGTTTTGTCACTTGTGAGGGTCTGTGCTTCCATCAGTGTGCTCTACGAAAAAAAGAGATATGTCAAGCAACAGATTTCAAAAACATTATGAGACTTTTAAAGGGCACTATGGCATTGTTTACTAATGGCCACAATTCATTGTTTTATTAGAGGCTCCAGAAAGCGGAGACAGATGTAGTATAGTCAAGTTAACATTTTAAAATCCAATAGAATCTGATAACTATGGAAACTTAAGTAAGACAAATTTTAAGTAAATATACACCAAAAGCTCTAATCCGTTCATGAAGTTACCTGTTCAATACACTACCTTAATTAACTCGAGAGATCATAGAGAATACTTATTTATGCAGACCATCGTCCTACATACCAACAAACATTACTAATTCATCATCCAGGACTCACTTGAGCCAGCCTGTGCCGAAATTGAGTGGAATTGCATTTGGAAGTAATTTACAAAGACTTCTGGGTTGACACTTTTTTGTGTAGTTTGATTGTTCGTACATATCGTCGGTAAAGTGCACGCTGCAGAGGCGGAATCGATTGGCCCTCACGTCATCCAAGACAGCCTGTGCTCTACTTTCAATCCCGTCCACTGGTAAATCACAATTTATAATCCATCTTCCTATTAAATCAATATCCTTCGGGAATGTATGCAGGACTGTGACTGGACTTTTGGCATGGCTCACAGAAGGGCAACTGAAAATGATCCATGGAGGCATTCTTGAAAAGATCTCTATCAAAAAAATAAACAATTAAAAAAATAATACTGTATACATGTGAATTATAACACAGCTTTGTCTGAAATATTTGTTTTACTTAAAGAAAGAAAACCTGTTAAGGTTGTCTAACCCAGTCAAACGAACAAAGCGATAACTTTCTTTTTTTTTTTCAACATGACTTTTTATTGCCATTCATAAATAGCAAAAAGCTTCACCATTCTTTATGACATGCTGTTGAGGTATAACATAACAAAAATCAATGTGACCTCAACTGAGGTAAACGAAAACAAGGGGGGATTACTCCGGGGTGGTCCGGGGAAGGGGTCGCAGCAGTCTCGGGTTAGTGTTACAGGGCGTGAGTTCAGTGATAGCGGTGGGTTGGGCAGGCTCTCTCGCAGTCCGGGGGGCACTTAGTCTCTCAGTCCATTTTCGTCAGCCCGCGAAGAGATGGTGGCTGCCTGGCTACTCCTGGAAATCTCTGCATGAAGTCTAAGAATGGCGACCAGATGCTGTGAAACTTGTTTCAGTTGCCATGGCGGATGGCAGTGATTTTCTAAGCTGCGGCTATGTCCCAACACTTTACCCACCACACAGGGATCGTTGGCCCTCGGGAAGTTTCCACAGCCTGGCAATTGAGATTTGGCTGCAGTAGGTAAGTGCGTGCAGAGGTCCGTCAGATGCCCAGTCATCGGGAATCGACCTTCTCCCGTGTCTCCCAGTAGGACAATTCCCGGGTCCCATGGAATCATTAGGCCTGTGATGAGTTGGTTCTGTTCCAAGACCTCCCTCCAGAACCTTTCCGCCTTCGGGCATGACCAAAGGAGGTGTAACAACGTTCCTGTGTCTGTGCAGCCTCTCCAGAAGTGTGGCGATATGGTGGCCCCCTCTTTATTCGTCACACATTTGGAAGTCTTGTGGATTCTTGTCCAAATGCGATTCCAGCTGGCCATGTCTAGTTCTCTGCCTAAGTCTCTCTCACACAGTTTCATGTAGGGCTCCTTAGACTTGGAGTCTGCCCTGCCCAGTAGCCTATACAGGGTCGAGATTTACCCCTGGGTGGGGTTGCAGTTAGTGTGCGTTCCAGAGCTGTAAGTTCTCTGTGTCATGCGTCCTCATCGAGTCGTGCGACAGCCAATGTCGGAGTTGGGCGTAGCAGAACCTCTCGCCCTCTGGCATCTGGAATTTCCTCTTGCGGTTCTCGAAAGTAAGTAGGGTGTTCCCTTCGTAGAAGTCCAATACATGCTTCAGGCCGATCGCCTTCTACTTGGAGAAGGCTTTTTGCCCTTGTCCTGAGGTAAAGTCTGGGTTCTCCCAGACTGGGGAGAGCGGGCCCGGCGTGCTCCTACAGTTCCACTTCCTGGACGCCTGGTTCCAGATGTTCACCGTGTTGCTGGTGGCTGTGAGGGACCCGGCATTTGGGGGATGCTTAGGCCATGTGATATGTGGAATGGATTCCAATGGATATAGACTCCAGTCCTCCTCCAGTTTCAACCAACGGGGTTGCCTGTGCCCGGTTGCCACATAAATGCCACGAGAGCTGGGCGGCTAAGCAGTACCTCTCCACCTCGGGGACTCACAGGCCTCCAATACTGGGGCTTCTGAGCAGGACCTTCCTGGTCACCATGGGCTTCTTGCCCCCTCAAATGAATTTTAGTATGTTTGCTTGCAGTTTTTGGGGATTGCTACTGGAAGTGCTTGGCAGTGGTAGAGCAGTCTGGGAACCAAGTTCATTTTTAGTGCTGTGATCCCTCCCAGCCAGGATATCTCTTGATCTTGCCAGCGGGACATGTCCGACTGCAGGTCCTTCAGCAGGGGCGGGAAGTTTAGTTTGTAAGTGCGTTCTGCTAGCTTAGGTAGGCGGATGCCCAGGTAGTTTAGGTGAGATCAGGCCCACGGGACCTGGAGACTAGCTGAGAAGGAGTCCAGCGTTGCTTTGGGAATGTTGATGCCCAGTGCTACGGATTTCGTAGGTTGATCTTGAACCCGGAGGCTGCTTTGAAGCTGTTCAGCTCTTCCCATAGCGCTACCAGGGATGTGCCTGGATGAGATAGTGTTAGTAGCACGTTATCTGCGTATATGGCCGCTTTGTAAATGGTGTTTCTGAATTTAAATCCCTGGATTGTGGGACTCTGTCGGGTCCTGGAGGCGAACGGCTCCATTGACAGTCCAAAGATGAGAGGTGACAGGGTGCAGCCCCGCCGAGTGCCTCTGGTGATCTCGATTCTGGGGGATATAGCACCGTTGATCCGTTGATTCTGAGGGTTGTGTAGGGGTGCTGGGAATTTGCCATCGACCATTTCAGAAGTTTTTGGACCACCCTGTAGTGTTGCAGCGTTTCCCTCATGTAGCCGCAGTCCTGCATATCGAACGCCTTGTGTGCGTCGAGCGAGACCACCACTAGTTCCCCTCCAGTTCTGTTCGCCGTCTCAATAACGTTTAGGGTGCGTCTGATGTTGTGAAAGGTGTTGCGGCCGGGGATGAAATCCATTTGATCCGGGTGGATGAGATCCGGGAGGAACCTGGCGAGCCTGCGTGCTAACAGTTTCGAGAAGATTTTGGAGTCCACATTCATCAGGGCAATGGGGCGGTATGATGAGCAGAGTTCTGGGTTCGCTCCAGGTTTCGGGATCAGGGCCGTGACAGATTCCTCCATGGAGGGGGTGACGGAGCCCGTTTCCAGGAAAGTGTTGAAGAGAGATGCCAGATGGGGGTCAGGATATGGTTGTATTTCTTGTAGAATGGTGCAGGCAGGCCGTCTGGGCCCGGGGCCATGTTCTTCATTGAACGGATCAATTTGGCCACTTCCGCAGGAGATATAGGGTCTTCCAGATTGTGGATCTGCGGATGGCAGGGCGGTCTTGGGGCCGTTTGCAGATAGTTGGTGTGTGCTTCCGCACATGTAGGCCTCCCTGACATCATGTTCCTGTGGTGCTCGGTCATGATGGCCAGCTTTTCGGGGTCCAAGCAATGGGGATTCCCGTCTCAGTCCCGTAGGACTGCAATGTTGTTTCTTGTATGCACTTTCTTGAGCTTATGCACAAGCAGGTGGTTGGCTTTGTTGCTGTTTAGATAGTAGAACTGCTTTGTGTATGTTAATGCTTGGGCGGTTCGCTCTGCTAGGTGCATTTCCAAGACTACTTTGGCTTTACGTAACTCGTTCCACCACCTTGCCGACTGGTGTTTTTTATGGTTTGCTTCTTTCTGAGACACCTCTGTTTCCAGTTCCTCTAATCTAGGCTGCTGTCTGCGCCTGTGTACTGCTGAGCAATTCATGGCAACGGCTCGAATCACAGGCTTCATGGCCACCCACACCATAGCCTCTGTGGGTCCCTTGCCCACGTTCTCTGTGAAATAGTTGATTAGAGCTTCCGACAGTTCCTGGCTGTCTGCTATGTCCGAAAGGAGGTAGTCTTGCAGCTTCCAAGCCCTCTGCCGCGCCATTGGTAGACCCTCCGTTTGGAGCTGAGCTATAACTCGGGCATGGTCAGAGATTACCCTCAGCCTTATGTGGATGTCCACGATGCAGGGGAACAGCACACTTGAGACAAGTAGGAGGTCTATTCTGGAAAGACCCCTATGGACGTGTGAAAAGAAGATGTAGCCACAGGCCTTACCGTTAGCCAGCCTCCAGGCGTTGATCGTTCCGTCTCTCTCAGGAATTACGCGAGCCGCAGTGCCTTCGAAAAGTCTGCTGCAGTCGGCAGTAGGGTCTTGCTGATGGTGGTGTCCGGGGTGAGGCTGAAGTCACCTCCGATCAGCAGTTTACCTTCAGCGAAGGACGTTATCACTGGGAGAATCCTTCATAGGAAACGCTTCTGGGCGTCGTTTGGGCAGTAAATTTATGCAATAGTTATTGGTTGCTCCACCAGGAAGCCCTTGATCAGCAAGAACCTACCCTCGGGGTCCCGCTTGACCGTGACCTTTGAGAGAACCACTGATTGGCTGAGCAGGACTGCCACCCCTCCTCTCTTCTGTCTGGAAGATGCAAAGTATCTTTTAGGGAATCTTTGGTACTTGACCTGTTGATCGTCCGGGGCCAAGAGGTGGGTTTCTTGTAAACAGACAATATCTGCCTCCAGTTGGGCCAGGCGGTGTTCCACGGACTCCCGTTTTCTGGGGGAGTTTAGGCCAAGTGATCATGGTTAGATTTTGTGTGTGGGATCCCATTTCAAAGAGTTCGGATTGCGGATGCTAAGTGCTGTTCCACTCCACTTTCCTCCGTCCTGTGTGGGTAGCTGCCAGTTGAACTGGGCCCTGTATTGGTGGTTTGTGCCCCTTTTGGTGTCCACCCCTCTTCCCCCCGTAATAAACAAAATGTGGTAATCTGGGCCAGCCTTAAACCAAAAGGGACTCCGGCTGGGCCAACGCAACCTTCTGAAGACGAGACACTTTGGTCTCTGCTGCAAGGTGATGAAAGCTTGGTGTGTGATTGTTGTGTCCACTTGCTTCCACGGGCCCATTGTACTGGTGCCACCCCGCCTCAGCCATCATTGCTAGGGCATTTGCTCTGGAGTGAGGGGCCCCTGATTCTCTGTCATTGTCTCTCCACACGCGAACAGGATCGGTTAGAGTCCTGTGGGTCTTCCTGTTCCAAAGGCATGTCTTTGGCGTTGGTCCCCTCCCCAGCGTCCGGGTGTAGCAGTCTCTCCGCCTCGTGCAATTTGCGTATGTGGCAGAGACTCCCTTTCCAGGAGAAGATCAGGGAGGTCAGAAAGCCCCAGTGGTTTGGTGCTCCCTTCTCTCTCAGCCATTCCGTGACTGGTTTCTGTGCCTTTCTTTTCAAGACTGTGACAGAGGCAAGATCCTGATATTGGGAGATGGAGGCGTCTCTAAACAGTTTTCGAGGGGAAATTCTTGCCCCCAACATAATTTCTTCCTTGACTTTGAAGCAGTGTAGTCTTGCAAGGACATCTGGTGGGGCCGATGAATTGAAACAAATTCTGGTTCTGTGGACCCTGTAGAGCACGCAGGGTTAGGATGAAGCGGAAGAGGCAGCTCACGTAGCGCTCCAAGTCTGTCTCCGGGACGGATGTTGGGATCCCTCTCAGGCGTATGTTGTTACGACCGGAGAGGTTCTCTGAGTCCTCCTGCTTAAGATCGAGGGCTTTGCACCTGGCTTCTAGCACGGCTAGCCTGTCTGCCCCCTTCTCGAACTCGTAGCTATGTTTGCACAGGGTGGTTTCTACCTCCGTTGTCCTTGTCTCCAGCTCCAGACTCTCGCTTCCAGTACTGTGATGGTACTCTTCACCTCTTCAGATCCCCTCTGGAACTCTTTAGTTAGTACCGCTAGGAGGTCTTGGAGGTCCGACTTCGTGACTGACTGCCTGCATGGGGCTTCTCGGAGTGGCTCCACGTGCATGCTCTCGGTGGTTGTTTCTCCTGGTTCCAGGCAGTCCCCTCTCCTGGGCCTATGTGGTGCAGAGGTGAATAACAGAGTTGCGATGTCGCTTGCTTACTTGATTATTTGGCCATGATGAGTTCAGGTCCCTCCCACAGGTTGGGGTGTAGTCTGCTGAAGTTGCAGGACATATAATTAGGTGGACAGTCACTCTCAAGCCAGAGGCCGCCTTTAATAAAGCGCCCCTCAGGCGGGGAGTCCACAGGTGTTAAGAGGCTGGTCTCGGCTAGGTACTCCCTGGTTATGACCCTCGCTCCCCCCTATGGTGCCAGTGCAGGTGTCCTGAAGTAGGAGGGCGGGGCCGATGACATGCCTCTCGAGCTGTGGATCACTCCGACGTGCCAGAGGATCCATGACACTCCGGTGGGGCTGTGTGTTGAAGGCTCCAGGCTCTGCCAGGGAGGGATTGGTTGGATCCCTGCCGCAGGACCTGATCGGGTGCGGTTGTGCAAGCCCGCCCCAGTGAGCTGGTTTCACAGAGGGGGGTGGCCGGGATATCTTTCTCCTGGCTGCTATCGCCTGTACTGCTGCCCGGCCGGGGCTAGGTATGGCCACTGATGGCTGGTTTGCCCCTACCTGTATGTCCCAGAGGTGGGGTTTTCCTCCGGGAGGCTTGTTGACTGAGAGGCGTTGCGGCCCAACTCCCTGGGTCTGGATGCAGGGTGCGGCGTGGGCCTGGGGTTTGCTGGTGGGTAGCTACTTCGGCGGGGCCTTCATTCCTCTCACAGGTTGCTGTCAATGGGGGCACCTTATAGGAGAGGCGTTGCGGCCCAGCTCCCTGGGTCTAGATGCTGAGCACGACGTGGGCCCGGGGCTTGCTGGTGGGTAGTCACTTCGGGGGGCCTTCATTCCCCTCATGGGTTTCTGTCAATGGGGGCGCCTTATGAGGGGCACAGGCCGTTTATGTTGATCAGCAGCCTCGCGCTCAGCTATGTCCCAGCAGTCTGGGTGGAGGTGGGGGGAGGGAGGTTCGTCTGGCGGTCCAGGCCGGCCGCCTCAGGTTTGCAGTGCGGCTTAGGCGTGAGTGCCGATGGTGTCCGGGTGCTACAGGAAACCCCCTCACCTGCAGCGCTGTTGGGGGCTGCCGGTCCCCGAGGCCCTCGCCAAAGTCTTGAGGGCCAGAGTCTGTTGCCCCCGTTAAGACGCTGTGGGGGAGGCCCGGGCTATGTGTGGTATTGGGTAGCTCCGCTGCCTGGCTTTTGCTCTGGCAATGGGTGTAAGTTCGGGAGAGGAAGAGGTGGGCTGTGGTGTGCCATGCAGCAAGGCTTGGGATAGTAGCAGCTGCTTCCATGGGAGAGGGGGGGCCTCCGGTTCCCTAGGTCTCTGTTGCCCTGTAGCTTCCAGCTGACCAGAGTCTGCTACCCCCGGTACGGAAGGGCTTCCATGAGGAGGCTCAGGCTGCACACGTAGTCGGGCTGCTCCGCAACCTGACTTTGTTCCGGCGTTGGGGAGTGAAGGGAGCCCGGGGCTGCTCTCACCCTGGGTCCGGTGTACCTTCCCTTGGGTTGAACTTTGGGGAAGGAGATTAGCCAAGGCTTGGCTTGTTGCTGCAGGCTTCCCCTCTCTCACCTACTCAGCGCAGTGTATGTCCCGGGGTGCTGTTGCCTCAGTCGTCCGTTCCCTGGGTTGGCTGGATTCCAACCACGGATGGGGTGGGGGGCAAACCAGCCTCCTCGGGATCTACTGCAGTGTCCCTGCATCCCGGGGCTGGGGACTTTCTGGTTCACCGGGGTCTGTTGGCTCCACAGTGCTATGCCACACTGGGGCTTGCTCAACTACCAGCTGGGGTGCGATTGGGCTCCTCATTTGTGGTTGCTGGTAGCATTGAGGGTGCCTCTTCAGAGCGGGCCGTTGGTTCCACTGCTCAGGGACCGATTGCGCCTCGGTGCGCCCCGCTGTTGTCAGATGCGAAGTGTAGTGGCACCCGCCATTTTGAGGAAGGGCCCACGCTGCGCCCAGCTCGGATTCAAGCTCAGCAAGCACTCAGTTCCAGGTGTCACTGGGTGTTAGAAAATAGGTTCTCATCTGCAGCATCGCTTTGGCATTCAGGTGCACCGTCGGGATATCTTAGACACACACTTTCACTGGGGCATTTCTGTCGGATGCGTGGCGTCAGCCGGGAGCTCTTAAGGAGCCGATCCGACCACCATGGCTCCAAGCCATGCCCCTTGCGATAACTTTCTTACAGAATTGATTGATATACCACAAATCGTAACGTGTTACTCGTCCGGTGAATGAACTTTCAAGCATCAAAAGGAAACATGCTTGCAAACATTGACCACAAAAGATTCCCTTCTATTACAATGCACAGTGATGCAATGTGCTATTTACCAAGATCAAAATACTTGAAACAGACAATGGCGAAGTATTGAGATAAATGAACATTACAATACTGGGTACATTAGGTGGAAATAGAAACTTTGAAATTAGCGATCGATGTATGTCGAGAAGTAAATAGGTGACCTACCCTTACCGGGATGAACAAATGTGCTGATTCAGCAAGCAGGGGAGCAAGTAGCTATGGAACAGGTATCTGGGGAACAGGTAGCACGATGACGAGATACCTTGTAGATTTCAGAGATGTTCTCCTGTTAAATGTCAAGATGTTTATAAAGGCTTAGAAAAGTGGGTGTGTATGTGAATGTGTGACGTGTTTGTTGACATCCACTCAGCCTCGATGGCAACGTTTCACATGTGCCATACCCACCCACCCAGCCCCCCTGCGAGCGTGCGGGATTTGGCTTGCTCGTACATCCTATAGGGCAATAGGGCCAGTGTTGAAACACTAACACAAAATGCTTCTGCTGGTCTTTTTTTGTTAATGAAAGTGGCTTACTTTTTTGGGCCATGTGGGCCAGTTTGATGAGTTACTTCATTAACCGGCTAGTAGTAGTGAACACAGTTGATGAATATATATTATTTTAAATGCACAATTTGCATCACCTTTTCATCAAAATACTCACCTTTTGGTTAATATTAATATGTGCCCGAAAAGGTATGAATAGCAAATTTGATCTGTGTGCCAAGTTGTCATCGGTTCCCGAGACAATCTTATGGCCCAGTACGACCCTGTTCATAGGTGCAAACTGCCATTGATACTGGAGGGGGATGGATGGGCATGAGATGATCAAAAAAGGCCCTGAACACTGCTGAAGGGAGACAAACATGTGGATTACTGGGGCGGGGTCTTGAAGAGGGGAGTCTGGAGACACTGGGCCTGGGGAGGCCGTGTGAACAATGGTCACTGTGCAGAAGATCCCTTTTGAAGTGTACATGGTGTTTGGCACCATGAGCATTTCCATCCTCCCAGCCGGCTTGCGGGCGAATGGCCACAGGTGCGAACTGCCATTGATACTTGAAGGGGGGTGGATGGGAGCAGGTGAGTGCAAAAGGCCTAGAACACTGCTGAAAGCAGACAAACATATGTGGATTGCCGGGGCGGGGTCTTGAAGAGGGGAGTCTGGAGACACTGGGTCTGGGGAGGCCATGTGAACAATGGTCACTGTGCAGAAGATCCCTTTTGAAGTGTACATGGTGTTTGGCACCATGAGCATTTCAATCCTCCCAGCCGGCTTGCGAGCGCATGGCCACAGGTGCGAACTGCCATTGATACTGGAGGGGGGATGGATGGGAATGAGGCGAGTGCAAAAGGCCCCGAACACTGCTGGAGGGAGACAAACATATGTGGATTGCAGTGGCGGGGTCTTGCAGGGGGGAGTCTGGAGACACTGGGTCTGGGTAAGCCATGTGAACAATGGTCACCATGCAGAAGATCCCTTTTGAAGTGTACATGGTGTTTGGCACCTTGGACGTTGCCCTCCTCCCAGCCCCCTTGCAGGTGCATGGCCACAGGTGCGAACTGCCATTGATACTGGAGGGGGGATGGATGGGCATGAGGTGAGCGCAAAAGTCCCCAAACACTGCTGAAGGGAGACAAACTTATGTGGATTGCAGGGCTGAGGTCTTGAAGAGGGGAGTCTGGAGGATCCCTTTGCGATGTACATGGTGTTTGGCACCTTGGCCGTTCCCAGCCACCCAGCACCGGAGTGGGCTATAATGGAGGACAGATGGATTGTTGCAGACAAGGTGAGCGCAAAAGGACACCAACCATTCTTTCATGTCCCTTATAGATGAGTGAGCGTATTCTTGATTCACTGAAAAATTGGAACAACTATTCATATACGCTCATTTGTATTTTATTTAATTTAGTGATGTGGATGGCACAAACAAACTACAAATTGTATACTTGAGGCTGCAGCACAGTGTGTTAAAATTCCCTGTACTGTCCGCTGTCACTGGAAAATTTGGTGCATATGGCTCCAACGACACAGGCAGGTATTACTTGTCGAACGCAGAATCCAAGCCTCCCATAAGGCCACCATGCAAACGAACGGTAGGCCACCAGCCTGCACCACCTGTGGAAGAGAAACATACATACTGTAATTGAATTAACCTGATAGGTGTACCACCCTTACTTGAAAAGGCATCCTAAATTCTATGGCATAGTTGCCCCTACAAAAGTTATTTCATCGAAAAATGTATTTGGACTTTGAAGTCTCCACACATTACAAAAGTGAACACCCATTCAATCCATAATGAAGAAATATTGTTTTTTAGTTGAAAGTAAAAGACACCTAAGCGATGAACACGCTGATTTCCAAAAAGCAAGAGAAATATATTCAATGTGCAGACTTAATTCATTCATCAGTGATCGATCAAAGTTACGACAATGTAGGAGACAAACATGAAATGTTAGTCGTCTCAGTGGTCAAAATGACATCACATCTAGAGTACACTTACTTGTTACTTGGATTGCGAGGGCGAACTGTTGCATGACGTTTGTGCATAAGTATCATCATAATCCTCAACACGGACCTTGTGAGGCAGGCTGCCCTGAAGTCACGCAGCTCGGTATCCCATTGCGCTGGTGTGTCTTCTTCTGATATGAAGGCCAAGCATCCAGAGCTTTCTTGGCAGCAGCAGTTCTCCACCTCGGTTGGCATGCCTCGCAACGATTGCAGATACACCAGGTGGAAACGTCTTCCATGCGAATAGGCTCGGGCTCATGATCCAGTGATTCATCTTCCCAACTATAGTTCGATTCCCCATAGTTTCTGTATCTTTCTCTTTCAATTACTTCCTCCTCGAAATACTCAGGCTCGTACTGTTAGGGCTGTATTGTTGCCATTATATGACACATTCTTAAATAAAATGCAAGTAACGATTGAAATCAGTTATGCTAGTGTAAGTATGTGTTCGCATGGGCTTCATACTATAAAGATAGCTGAACAGAGCAGAAACGAGTCACAGGCGATCAAAAAAAAAATACAGGGAAACGATTGAAAAAGCTACTCCGATGTTGTCTGATGAGAAGGGGTCTGTTTATACTTGTTGTGGAAAGAGGCGTCATGCCATTTCCATGGAGACACGTCAATAGCTTGCACACAGAGAATGTTGACACGAGACATGCATTGGCATTGTGAAAAGGACCATATGCGTCTAGTGATGTCAGCTTCAGGGGTGGGCGATCTATATATTCTTGCCGCAAGCTCCCTTGAAGTTAGTGTGATGCCTCAGCGGATAAGGTCTGATGCATAGGAAAATGTTTTGAGATTGATTAGTATGCTTAAAAATACATGCTGAAAGATCGGGGCAATAACATTTTTGAGCGCACCTCCCCTTTATTGCACGTGATTAAACTATGTGAACTAATATAGAATACATGGCTACGTCTTCATGGTGCACACAGAGAAACTTAGCCAGCTCAGAGACACCACATCTTCCAGCGGAACCAGGAGTTTCCACATGACTCCTAAATGTAAGTAAAGTGGGGTTTATTGATATCATTTAAAGTGGGCTGGGTCATAAATATCAGGGAAGACCACATGTTCAGCTCTTTGTGCACACGGCACATTTTTAAAATTAAGGAACAAAGAACACATTCTTCAGTAACAGCAAATGGCCTCATGTGAAAAGTGGGCCATCCCATTTGGGCCCTCTCTAGTGCCACGCATTGTCATAACCCAAGGCAGATGAGTTCTTAATCCTGAGCTGCAGCAATTTTTTCAACTTTTTTATTTATTTGTGAATTTGGTTTACAAAATGAAACCTTACACACAGTAACATTTCTAAACGAATTCTTACATACGTTAAAAGACAACAAACATCAATTGTCACAAATGCAAAAATTAAATATACATTGATTATTTTGGACTTTTAAAATACCTCAGCAATATAATTTTACACCAAACATTTCATAGTCCTATTATACAATAATATAAGTTTATCCTTCAAAAAGGGTTACTCTTAATAAAAACTGATATAACACTTTGGCCCTCATTACAAGTCAGGCGGTGGACCATGGTGCTATTAGCAGCATGGTCCATGCCGGATTCCGCCATGGTGGATGGCGGAATTACCGCCCCATTCCAAGGTGAGTGGGGCGGTAATTCCCCATTCACCATTTGCCCTTCCCCATTCCCATTTTTGCCGCATAGGGCATAATGGGGATGGGGAAGGCGCTAATTACGGCACCGTAAATTACGGTGCCGTAATTAGCACCAAGGTCGCTTAGCGCCTTGGACTTTAACGCCTGCAAAAAGCAGGCGTTAAAGTGTGAATCAGGCGTTAAGGGTTAACGGCGCCGACGGCGCCGTTAAACCCTTAACGCCTGACTTGTAATGAGGGCCTTTACGTAGTTTCCAAGGGGTTAAGTGCCGATGTTCTCTCCATAATCAATTCCCTGAGAAGATCCTTAGCTCTGTCCTGTAACTTTCAAAACATTCTATGCGTAGTGAGGTCAAACGTGGGCACTCTAGGCTAATGTGTTTTATTGTTTCATCCATCTCATGGAAGAACCTACACGTCCTGTATTCACAGTTCTCCCTATTCCATAGAACACAATTTTCTTGTACGGCTAATACATTTAGTCTGAACCTTAATAAGGAGATTGCAAATTTCCTAGATGGGAGTCTCTCCAAATAGGTACGCAAACACCCAACCTTTTGTGTACCAATAACAAGTCTATTTTTCTAGTCCACTCTGTGTTTGACACCAATCGTAACGCCACCATATGACTTTATAGGCAGCTCGATTTTGCAGTACCCTTTGATAATCAAAACCCAGAGATTCAAGCTCAGTTTTACAGTGTTCTATATGATGGTTTACAGAATCCTGTGAGTTTAATCTGAATTTCTCGAAAAGAGTACCACTTGATGGATGGATACATTCCTTGCATAGTAAAATCCGCTTCCAGAAGATTTTCATATTTACAGAAGTCAGGCCTTGTTAAAAACAAATTGGTCCCATAGGCATCAAAGAAGGAAGGGTCAATACTGCAGTACATTTTTATTAATTTGGGCTATTAGGTTTCGCTTGCTAGATCTATAATCTGAAAGTATTGCATCAGAGTACAGATAGGGAGGAATGGCATATGAGGAGGACACACAGCCTGCAGGTGTGGTTTGGTATTTGCTCACCCGTTGACCGCCCATGGCCATGCTTATCCCAATGGCCATTCCCACCCAGTTCCTGCCCCTCCCCACCCAAAACACCTCCTCATGGGAACTGGCGTTAAACAAGCCTTAACATCACATTTTTCACTCAAAGTGCCTGCCTGTGTTTTTCAAAGCAGTCTTCTGAGGTTAATGACTTAGTTGGGGTTGTAAACCCACTACTGGTGTAATAAAAATGTCTGAACTTGGTCTTCATAAAGGCGCTTGATTTATAGGCGCTATGTGTGTCCTTTACTGAAATCCTGTTAACAACAAGCATTGCCAAAGCCAACAATTTTGGCTTGTGTATAAGTATTAGGCATTTGCCAGACATTGTTATTAGATGGCTAGTATAATTGTTTATTCAGAGGCCACCCTCAACATGGGGAGTTCCTTCCCTCTCCAATCAAGGTGTCACACAACAAACTGTTTAATGTCAGTTCTTTGTTCAGACCTATTTCTGATTCATCTAATATTCATTGGATGCGTCCCCCTGAGCTACCAATGAGCGAAGAACCAGACAGGTGTAGAGGAAATATATTTGTATTTATTTGGATAGGTAATAGAAGTCACACTAAACCACACACACCAGCTTCTTTGTGCCTCACAATTAAACTACTTGTTACACAAATAAATCACAAGTTGGTTGAGAAAAACACAAATCACTATACTTTACTTTATCCTGATTTCAATTCAAGAAATAATCTACATTGGTCAATGAACACAATCAGTTTATATGTGCAATTCTGTGCAATTTCTATATTCCTGCATGCTTAAAAGGCCAGCAGTTTGGTTTACAGATTTGTACACATGCATATGGCAATTATTATTTCTCCCACACTTTTGCTTTAAATTAAACACAGGGTGATTTCACAGTTGGTTTTTCAGACCTCCCCTACCTTGCTCTGTGTTGAGGAAGTTGAACAGAAAAATTGGGATGATTTAAGAATTTGGTATTTCAGACCCCCCTCCACTTAAAGGCCAGTGTTGGGGAAGCTGGACAGAAAAAAAAGCAGGATGATTTCAGAATTTTAAATTTCAGACCATCCTCCACTTAAAGGCATGTGTTAGGGAAGATGGACAGAAAGAAATGTGACGAGTTGAGAATTTTGAATTTCAGACCCACCTCTACTTAAAGGCCTGTGTTGGGGAAGCTGGACGGAAAACATTGGGATGATTTGAGAATTTTGCATTGCAGAACCCGCTCCACTTAAAGGCCTGTGTTGGGGAAGTTGGATGGTGACAATGGGGTTCTTTTTAGTTTTCATTTAGGGACAAAGACTAAAAGAAGTCAAGGTAAACAGGAAAAATAGGATTACCGAATTACATTACAGTCTATAGTTTTCAGCGCACACTGGGAATGAGCATTTCGAATTTTAACAAAAATCACCCCGTGGTGTTCTGCCAAAGGGGAATTAATGTAATTAATTTTCTTAGTTAAATAGGCGAAGGATCTACACTGTTTTGCCTCCCTGCCCACTATAAAGAGAAAGGATTTAAGGCAAGCAGATTCCCCAACCTTTTGGTTTCAAAGGGCTCAATTCTACTTACATTGAAAACCTCTGTTTAAAGTTCAGGAAAGCCAGCTGTATTTCAGGGCCCTCTTGAAGGACAGGACAGGGGTCTGGTCACTGTACTCTCAAGGATGTTCCCCAGCTCTTCGCCATAGAACCCAGTCATCTTTTAGGCCTTCACAGCAATAGACAGCTACACCCAGTTGCACTTAAAGCAAAATCTCCTTTTGGTGTTTTCTTGCAGCTGTCAGATGGTAATTTTTAGCAGCTCTCTCCCTTCTCTCAAAGTGCATCCACTTTATATACCAGTAATGACACCATCAAGATCTCAATATTGGGCAGTGCCCTGCAACAGTTTTCACAACCAGGATTGGACAGTTACACTTCTCTATCCTCCCAAATCCAGCATCTCCCTGAGGATTGGTTTAGGAGTCTGCACTATGTTGCACGGGTGTTTGGTAATTCTCTGCCATTTTTACAAAGAGCATAATAGTTAAGAACATGCAATTTACTCCCCATATTCCTAATTTTACACTTCACCAGCATGCCATTTCTCAAATGTGGGATATGTTCAGCGCAGCTAGGAACACCTTTTAGCTGGCCATTACAATTCCCTAATTCGCAGGTGGATGAATTTAATTTCAAAAAAATTGCCTGGAAATTATCTAAACAATGACACAGAAATTAAGGCAGTACAATTTATTTTTGCAGAGAAAGATTCATAAGTTATAACCGTTTTTTTATTTAATAGGAAATCTTCATGTTATGCAAATTGGAGCTCAACTGTCTCCAGGTCATTTGCCGCTCTGGACCACCCTGTGACCAGAGTTTTTTTAATTAGCCCCTTAGTTGTTTGAAGTTGTTAGGCTTCCAGTCGTAAATGCTTGGGAGGCCTTGGCAACACAGATATCCCCCACTTCAGATAATGAGCTAGGTTGGCCCTGTGATATCACAAGGCCCTGCTGCCATTTGGCTTCCTGTCCTCTTATCTGAAGGGGACCACCATTTCGATCTGAAAAGCTTCTATTTCCTGGTATTTTTTTCAGAGTTCAGCCTTGATTGCAGCCCCTGTTTTCACAACTCCCCCCTAAATTCCAGTCATGCACTAGCCATACTATTTGCCCTGCACAGAAATGGGATTTCAGAGACACCAAGTCTTGGGAAAGTTTGTTTCCAACACCTCTTTGCAGGCCACACTTTATTGCAGTTGTAAAGAGCTGGGATGCAAGCCAGGCGTTCAGTGGGGGAAGCCATTTGCACAATCTGCCCAACAACAAGCCAAAACGGTCTGCCTCTGGCCTAAACGAAATCGTCACATGACCCAAGGAAACAACATTTTTTTCTTTTCACTTGTTGCCAGTATTTTGCATGTGAAGCATAATATACATTACATCTTGTCAACCCACATTCAGTCTTTTCCCTGCCATCTTTATATTGGCTGGGGAACATTTTTCTCATGTCTTGCTTTCAAACTGCAGATGCACATGTAAGCCATTTTTGTGTCAGTATTTTCAAATCCTGCTTTTCATGTGAAAGGGGCTTTGATTTTCTTCCGCCACCATGCATTAAAATGCTGCTCTTCCTTTTGTAATGACATATAGGCCTTTTCACCTTGCTCCTCCTTGTGTTACTTGGAGAACCCCCAAAGTCTCCCTTAAAAGGTCCAGTTCAGTGTGGTGGTTTTGTTATTTATTTATGAAGGCTGGCAGGTCATTTTTCCAGTGGAATCTTCAATTCTTTTGGCTTGGGGCCTTTGATGAAACCCCACACTAGGTACTCAGACCATTTTGCACCTGCTGCCATCAATGGCCAGTTAATACCACTACAGCTGCGCCTAGCAAGTGCCTTTCCCATGCCTACCCAAAAGCTCAAACTGTTGACATTGCCAATGCTTGTGCAACATGTGCCCACGACTCTGCCGTTGACACTAGGTGCAAATTATAGTTCAATCAATATATTCAAGCTATATTTGTAACTCTCAAAGGAGGAATGTTTCAGGGTGATTATGCGAGAACCATCTGCTCCCTGCATCTTCCCCTGGGAGCGGCGACAGTAGTTTACTTATAGGTGTCCCCAGTGTGGGGTAATTACACTTCATATTTGGTGCTTTCACCCCCCCCCCCCCCCAATTGGTGCTCTGGCCCCACAACCGCTAGTTAAGGATATATTTAGCAGCCTTAAAGGTGCTCCTTTGACCAGCGAGCAATCACGTTTAAGCAATCCTCTTGTTCGCTTAGCTTTCCTTTCTTCTAAATCAGACACTATGGGAATAGATGGACCATGAATATTGTTGGGGTGAGGGGCATACATTTTAAAAGTGGAATACACAGGCCATGAATATTATTGGGGTGGAGGCCATCTATTTTTTTTTATTGTTTTGGTTTATTTACAAACCTTTACAATGTCGTAAAAAAGATCATTAAACAATTTCACACAATTTATCAAACATTAACTGTATAAAAGAAAAAGAAAAAAAAATGTTTTAAAAGAAAGAGATACAGTAGAGTTCCAAACATAGAATGCATAGTGATCCTTTTTGTATCAACTAATGCATATCAAAGTAAACTTAGATTACATTACATTTGCTAAAAAAAAAAAAAAGAAGAAAAGAACACAGATGATAAAAATTTCCTCAGATCCAAGTCTGTGTAAATCAAAACCAATAAAATCATTTACCCATATTAGCTTAAGTCACAGACGTTTCTCAAAAAGGTTGTCACAGCTATTTTTAAGCTTGTACAGTTATCATGCAGCATTCTATGCCATATGAAATCTCTTTGTACGTCATATATCGAAACTACACATTTTGAGAAATATTTAATCCTCTGAGCCTTTAAACCAGGGCAAATCAACAAAAATATGCTGGAGAGTTTCAACAACATCAGCCATTTTGCAGTATCTACACCAGGGATCACCCTCAATTAGACAATTTCTAAAACCTAGTACTTGTTTGGTGGATAGTACATTAAAACGAAAGCGCATGAAATCGCTACGCAACCTCTTGCTCGGGTATTTTTTCAAATAGTTTTCCATATCGGCCTGCCATTTCCAAATAGAGCAGGCCGATTTGTACAATTTAGTTTCTGAGATTGTTGTTTTTGTTGTTTGCCAATCCGTGCCCCTTAAACTGAACTTCACTTTGCCAAGTTTGTTGCAAAGTGAAGTCATAGATAGACCGAGCTCTTTCAAACAGGTCTCACTTTCAGCTTTTAAAGCTTTCATAAAAGGATTCATTAAATCACCATAAACACATTTGTACAGAGTATCATCCTTGCTAGTTTTGCATTTTTTCCACAGACAAAGTCTCTTCCAAACCGCATAAGAAGAGAGTGAGTGCAGACCTAATTCATACCTGATAAGAGCTAAGGGTATGCATTTAGGCAGAAACCATAGCACCGCTCTCCAGATTTTCCCTTCGATAGCCGTCAAATGAGGATGTAGTTCATTAGTGAATAAGTCAATACCATAGATTAAACGTGGTATGAGCTTTTTAATGTAAAAATCCCTTAGCGGAACCATCGTGAAGTTACCGAATTTGTTGTCAATAACTCTCATTTGTCTGATAGCTATGTCCGATTTCAGGCTTAACTGACTTTTTATCAAAGCTAGAGAATCCTGTCCAGAAAAATAAAAGCCTAGATATTTTAATGAGGGGTGTGCCTTAATTCTCTTACCTTCACAAGACCAAGTGAATGCATTCTCCTTTTTACTATTTTTGCCAAATCGAACAATGATTGTTTTTGCCGGATTGATTTTCAGTTTCAGATTTTCTATAAATATCTCAAAAGCTCGAAGTAGCCTCTGCAGACCAATTCTTGTGTTATCCAATAATAGAAAATCATCAGCATAAGCCAACCATTCAATACACATATTATTCATTTTAGGACATACCAAACCTTTACCACTGAGTGCCTTTTGGGCACCACTTACATACAAGTTAAAGACCGTAGGGGCCAAGATACAACCCTGCCTTAAACCGTTCGGAATGATGATGGCATTTGAGAGTAAACCTTCAGTAGTCAAGCGAACCTTCAAGCTTGTATCAGTATACAAAGCAGTAATAATCTGAAGTAAGGATACAGGAATTTCAAGTTCCTGAAGTCTCTGCCACAGGAGTTGTCTGTCGACAAGATCAAAGGCTGAACTAAGGTCCATCGAAGCCACAAACAGTGGTCTTGTCCCCTTCTTCTTGGACTTAGCTATTAAAGTTTTCAAAACTAGACCACCACAGTCTGTTCCAATATGATTTTTAAAACCAATTTGTTTTTGATCAAGAATGGATCTGTCTACAATCCATTCTTGTAATTCCTTTAGGACTAAGGAGCCATCTATTTCAAAAGTAGGCTTTCCACATGCTTATCACACTGTTGTTTGGTAAATACTCCCATTACAATTTAATTTGAACCAATTTACTGTGGGAGCACCCACACAGAAATTGCCATTCTTATTCCCCTTCTTTTAAGTATGTCATCCCAGAGTATGTTTTTTAAGATGTTACTGGCTTGTCAAACTGCTCAATCTCAATGAAATGCTTCTCTTGTGCTGGCATCATTTATTAGGAAAAGGAGCTGTAGGTACCAACCTTTGATTTTCACACGGGGCGTAGAAATCCCCTCACCTCTAACCTGATTATGAGCAAGCGACCAGGCCAATCCATATCCTAGTTGCATTTTACAGCACATATTTTTTTAGAAGTAATAGCAAAAATCAATATAGATTATATTTCAACAAAAGTCTGTAAGCCTCTGTACAGAGAACAAACATGGCCAGATAACCTGTTCTATGAGTCGGTTGCCACTCGGGAGGGTCTCCAACCACGTTTTAGCTCACTGTGAAGAAACATCCATTTGCATATCAGTCTGGTCGCACTCAACTGGGCAGTCCAGCACCGGAATGCTAGCTAATTCTCTTCTGACCAAGAGTACCAACAGCAACCCCAGACGCGTGTTTCGGCCTTGTTGGGCCTCTTCATTGAGGTGAAGCTGTGCCTCTCTAAGCAGAGTGAACAAGGGGTCCACATCTGGATTACCCCGGGTAATTTAGGGTGAAACTCACACTGCACAGGTTCATTTAGAATAAATAGTGCGAAAACGAGAGCTATAAACTTCTATATAGGGCAAAGTAAGGTTCTTGCCCCCGCTGCCAAAGAGTTAAGTGGGAATTGTCAGTTTTCTCCCCTTGTACTCAGTGCCTGTGGGTGACATCTCTCCTGTTAAATAGTCTTTGAACATTTATTTATTCAAACCTGAACTGGGAGTGATGTCTTCTTTTAATTAAAGGTACGCTGTCTCTTGCTGAGTGTATACTGTTAGGTGGCTGAACTATGAGAGATGACTTCTCATTAAGGGTATGCTTTCTCTTGCTTGTATGTACATCAGCCTTAACAGCAAGCTGCATGCCTGCATCAAACAATGACTAAGAGAAAGTAACTATCACACATATATATATTTTGGGAGCGTTAAAGACATCTGAAATTAGCCCATGTCAGGTTGAGATGCTAAACCGGCCCTTTCCATCACATTGTATTCTGGTATTCAAATATTTGATTGTCTTGAACCTGCTCTGAACTTGCACAATGCCACCTTTTTAATAAATGGAAACCGCTTGGCACAATATATATTTACTTAAATCAGTTTCACCTGCTAACCCGCATTTGTTTGTGTGCCTACACACCCCATAGTCCGATTTTGGCCACCTGGCCCGCTCCAAAGAATGATCTCTAGAGACGACACTGAGGGGGTAATTCATAGAATTCAGCGCACAAGTGAGGCACGCGGCTGGCGCACAGTGTGCGCGTGCGAATCCCTGCGCTAGCCGCGTGCGCTAAAATCCATTTCCGCGCACAGCGTATTCATGGATTCCAGCCATCAAAACCAGCCGTGGCGCACAGTGGCGCAGCGACCCAGCAGCAGCGCCAGTTACGCCCCCAAGAATGCCTCTCGCGCAGGGAAAAGCCATCAATATACCCAATCCAGCGCAAAGGGCTGCGCTAACCCTGTACCAGCACGGCAAGCGGGCTACGTGTATCACTGGGGTGCGCGGGAAGTACCTCACGCGATTGGCCCCGTGCGAGCAGGGTACGCGTATTTCAGGGGTGCGCGGGAAGTTCCACATGCGATTTCCGCAGGGTACGCGTATCTCAGGGGTGCGCGGGAATTTCCACACGCGATTGGGCCCGTGCGAGCAGGGTACGCGTATCTCAGGGGTGCGCAGGAAGTGCCACACGCGATTTCAGCAGGGTACGTGTATTTCAGGGGTGCGCGGGAATTTCCACACGCGATTGGGGGTACGCGTATCTCAGGGGTGCGCGGGAAGTGCCAAACGCGATTTCAGCAGGGTACGTGTATTTCAGGGGTGCGCGGGAAATTCCACACGCGATTTCATCATGGTACGTGTATTTTGGGGTGCGGGGGAAGTTTCACACGCGACATCAGCAGGGCACGTGTATTTCAGGGGTGCGCGGGAAGTTCCACACGCGATTCCATCAGGGTACGTGTATTAAAGGGGTGCGCGGGGAGCACCACACATGAATTGCACGTGTGGGTCCTCCCAGGTGTTCCCTCTACACCCTCCACGGCCCCTGCAGGTGGCTCACACCACAGGGGCCTACCCTGCACATGTCCTGCAGGCACACCATCCACCATGGCCATGACCCCCAGCCAACCCACATTTCAACTTGCACTACTGCCCACCAACGCATGTCCCCCTGCACCCCCAGTCACCAGGGGCACCCTCCACCAGGCCCCCACCCATGTCTCCCAGCACCCCCACCCCCCAGCACTGTGGGGCACCTGCCAGCAGGCCCCCACCCATGCCCAACTCATGTTCCGCACCACCCCCACCCCCCAGCACTGTGGGGCACCTGCCAGCAGGCCCCACCCATGTCTCCCACCACCCCCACCCCCCAGCCACCAGGGGCAGCCTCCACCAGCCCCCCCCATGTCTCCGACCACCCCCACCCCCCCAGTCACCAGGGGCAGCCTCCACCAGGCCCCACCCATGTCTCCCAGCACCCCCACCCCCCAGCCACCAGGGGCAGCCTCCACCAGGCCCCCACCCATGTCTCCCACCACCCCAACCCCCCAGCCACCAGGGGCAGCCTCCACCAGGCCCCCACCCATGTCTCTCACCCCCCACCCCCCCAGTCACCAGGGGCAGCCTCCACCAGGCCCCCACCCATGTCTCCCACCACCCCCACCCCCCAGCAGTGCAGGGGCAGCCTCCACCAGGCCCCCACCCATGTCTCACACCACCCCCACCCCCCAGCAACCAGGGGCAGCCTCCACCAGGCCCCCACCCATGTCTCCCACCACCCCCACCCCCCCAGTCACCAGGGGCAGCCTCCACAAGGCCCCCACCCATGTCTCCCACCACCCCCACCCCCCCAGTCACCAGGGGCAGCCTCCACCAGGCCCTCACCCATGTCTCCCAGCACCCCCACCCCCCAGCCACCAGGGGCAGCCTCCACCAGGCCCCCACCCATGTCTCCCACCACCACCACCCCCCCAGTCACCAGGGGCAGCCTCCACCAGGCCCCCATCCATGTCTCCCAGCACCCCCACCCCCCAGCACTGTGGGGCACCCTCCACCAGGCCCCCACCCATGTCTCCCACCATCCCCACCCCCCAGCCACCAGGGGCAGCCTCCACCAGACCCCACCCATGTCTCCCACCACCCCCACCCCCCCAGTCACCAGGGGCAGCCTCCACCAGGCCCCCACCCATGTCTCCCAGCACCCCCACCCCCCAGCACTGTGGGGCACCCTCCACCAGGCCCCCACCCATGTCTCCCACCACCCCCACCCCCCAGCAGTGCAGGGGCAGCCTCCACCAGGCCCCCACCCATGTCTAAAGACCACCCCCACCCCCCAGCACTGTGGGGCACCTGCCAGCAGGCCCCCACCCATGTCCAACTCATGTCTCCCACCACCCCCACCCCCAGCACTGTGGGGCACCTGCCAGCAGGCCCCCACCCATGTCTCCCACCACCCCCACCCCCCAGCAGTGCAGGGGCAGCTTCCACCAGGCCCCCACCCATGTCTCCCAGCACCCCCACCCCCCAGCCACCAGGGGCAGCCTCCACCAGGCCCCCACCCATGTCTCCCACCACCCCCACCCCCCCAGCACTGTGGGGCACCCACCACCAGGCCCCCACCCATGTCTCCCAGCACCCCCACCCCCCAGCAGTGCAGGGGCAGCCTCCACCAGGCCCCCACCCATGTCTCCCAGCACCCCCACCCCCCAGCACTGTGGGGCACCTGCCAGCAGGCCCCCACCCATGTCCAACTCATGTTCCCCACCACCCCCACCCCCCAGCAGTGCAGGGGCACCCACCACCAGGCCCCCACCCATGTCTCCCAGCACCCCCACCTCCCAGCACTGTGGGGCACCTGCCAGCAGGCCCCCACCCATGTCTCCCACCACCCCCACCCCCCAGTCACCAGGGGCAGCCTCCACCAGGCCCCCACCCATGTCTCCCAGCACCCCCATCCCCCAGCCACCAGGGGCAGCCTCCACCAGGCCCCCACCCATGTCTCCCAACACCCCAACCCCCAGCCACCAGGGGCAGCCTCCACCAGGCCCCCACCCATGTCTCCCACCACCCCCACCCCCCCCAGTCACCAGGGGCAGCCTCCACCAGGCCCCCACCCATGTCTCCCACCACCCCCACCCCCCAGCAGTGCAGGGGCAGCCTCCACGAGGCCCCCACCCATGTCTCACACCACCCCCACCCCCCAGCCACCAGGGGCAGCCTCCACCAGGCCCCCACCCATGTCTCCCACCACCCCCATCCCCCCAGTCACCAGGGGCAGCCTCCACAAGGCCCCCACCCATGTCTCCCACCACCCCCACCCCCCAGTCACCAGGGGCAGCCTCCACCAGGCCCTCACCCATGTCTCCCAGCACCCCCACCCCCCAGCCACCAGGGGCAGCCTCCACCAGGCCCCCACCTATGTCTCCCACCACCACCAACCCCCCAGTCACCAGGGGCAGCCTCCACCAGGCCCCCATCCATGTCTCCCAGCACCCCCACCCCCCAGTCACCAGGGGCAGCCTCCACCAGGCCCTCACCCATGTCTCCCAGCACCCCCACCCCCCAGCCACCAGGGGCAGCCTCCACCAGGCCCCCACCTATGTCTCCCACCACCACCAACCCCCCAGTCACCAGGGGCAGCCTCCACCAGGCCCCCATCCATGTCTCCCAGCACCCCCACCCCCAGCACTGTGGGGCACCCTCCACCAGGCCCCCACCCATGTCTCCCACCACCCCCACCCCCCAGTCACCAGGGGCAGCCTCCACCAGGCCCCCATCCATGTCTCCCAGCACCCCCACCCCCAGCACTGTGGGGCACCCTCCACCAGGCCCCCACCCATGTCTCCCACCATCCCCACCCCCCAGCCACCAGGGGCAGCCTCCACCAGGCCCCCACCCATGTCTCCCAGCACCCCCACCCCCCAGCACTGTGGGGCACCCTCCACCAGGCCCCCACCCATGTCTCCCACCACCCCCACCCCCCGGCAGTGCAGGGGCAGCCTCCACCAGGCCCCCACCCATGTCTACCAGCACCCCCACCCCCCAGCAGTAGAGGGGCAGCCTCCACCAGGCCCCCACTCATGTCTCCCAGCACCCCCACCCCCCAGCACTGTGGGGCACCTGCCAGCAGGCCCCCACCCATGACCAACTCATGTTCCCCACCACCCCCCAGCACTGTGGGGCACCTGCCAGCAGGCCCCCACCCATGTCCAACTCATGTTCCCCACCACCCCCACCCCCCAGCAGTGCAGAGGCACCCACCAACAGGCCCCCACCCATGTCTCCCAGCACCCCCACCTCCCAGCACTGTGGGGCACCTGCCAGCAGGCCCCCACCCATGTCCAACTCATGTTCCCCACCACCCCCACCCCCCAGCACTGTGGGGCACCTGCCAGCAGGCCCCCACCCATGTCCAACGCATGTCTCCCACCACCCCCACCCCCCAGCACTGTGGGGCACCTGCCAGCAGGCCCACACCCATGTCCAACTCATGTTCCCCACCACCCCCACCCCCCAGCACTGTGGGGACCTGCCAGCAGGCCCCCACCCATGTCCAACTCATGTTCCCCACCACCCCCAACACCCAGCAGTGCAGGGGCACCCACCACCAGGCCCCCACCCATGTCTCCCATCACCCCCACCCCCCAGCACTGTGGGGCACCTGCCAGCAGGCCCCCACCCATGTCCAACTCATGTTCCCCACCACCCCCACCCACCAGCATTGTGGGGCACCTGCCAGCAGGCCCCCACCCATGTCCAACTCATGTTCCCCAGCACCCCCACCCCCCAGCACTGTGGGGCACCTGCCAGCAGGCCCCCACCCATGTCCAACTCATGTTCCCCACCACCCCCACCCCCCAGCACTGTGGGGCACCTGCCAGCAGGCCCCCACCCATGTCCAACTCATGTTCCCCACCACCCCCACCCCCCAGCACTGTGGGGCACCTGTCAGCAGGCCCCACCCATGTCTCCCACCACCCCCACCCCCCAGCCACCAGGGGCAGCCTCCACCAGGCCCCCACCCATGTATCCCACCACCCCCACCCCCCCAGTCACCAGGGGCAGCCTCCACCAGGCCCCCACCCATGTCTCCCACCACCCCCACCCCCCCAGTCACCAGGGGCAGCCTCCACCAGGCCCCCACCCATGTCTCCCAGCACCCCCACCCCCCAGCCACCAGGGGCAGCCTCCACCAGGCCCCCACCCATGTCTCCCACCACCCCCACCCCCCCAGTCACCAGGGGCAGCCTCCACCAGGCCCCCACCCATGTCTCCCAGCACCCCCACCCCCCAGCAGTGCAGGGGCAGCCTCCACCAGGCCCCCACCCATGTCTCCCAGCACCTCCACCCCCCAGCACTGTGGGGCACCTGCCAGCAGGCCCCCACCCATGTCCAACTCATGTTCCCCACCACCCCCACCCCCCAGCACTGTGGGGCACCTGCCAGCAGGCCCCCACCCATGTCCAACTCATGTTCCCCACCACCCCCACCCCCCAGCACTGTGGGGCACCTGCCAGCAGGCCCCCACCCATGTCCAACTCATGTTCCCCACCACCCCCACCTCCCAGCACTGTGGGGCACCTGCCAGCAGGCCCCCACCCATGTGCAACTCATGTTCCCCAGCCAACATGTCATCACAATCTAGATCCCTGGTCCCTATGGTCAGCCTCCAAATGCAAAACACCCACCCGAGTATTGCATCCACCCACTCATAATTTGCAATTACATCACAGAACACCAATTGCAAGTTCCGAAACAAACACATTTCCCTCACATACACCCAATGGGTGTCAGTGAATCTCAAAACACATATCATGAAATGCATGAAACCAATGGGATACCACACAGTGAAGATCACCAAAAAAAATATGTATTAAAGGAAACATAAATAGAATAAAAAATGAAGAAACAGAAATGTGAATGTACAAAAATGAAAAGAAGCATGTCCGTGAAAAAAAGCAAAACCAAAAATAAAATTCCAAAGTAATGTTGTCCAAAGTCAATGTCCACAAAACAAAATCCAATGGGAAATAAAAAAGAAAGCCATTGCTCCATGGTTAAAAAGTGAAAAAAAATACAATCCAACTGTGAACTATGTACATGGGAACAAGCCAGGGTCCATTATCCCAACAAAATAAAGGAAACCTATCTAACTACACTAACTAATAAAATAAACTATATACAAAAATGTGGCCAATGTCCGAAAGGTCCAAATAAAATCAAAACAAAAATGAAACCTAACACTACCTACATAACTATGTACAAGGGCAGCGGGCTAGTTTCACGGCTCACTTGTGGATGTCCCGGGCCAGGGCATCATCGAACTCCTCCTCAATGTCCCGGAGGCGGTCCTCCTCCATGGACCCGAGGGTCCGCAGGGCCGTCGACGTCTCCACCTCCAAACCCCTGCGGATTGCCTCGAGGCACTCGGCCCGCCTCAGGGCCCTCCGCATGGAGTTCTCCGCCCTGACCATTGTGAGCCGTGCCTCTTCCGCCCGCTGCCGCTCCGCATCTATGGCGTGGCCCAACCGCTGCCACACGGAAGACACTCTCTGTCCTGGGTCCTCTTGCCCTCCGGCCGATGCCTGCCCCTCCGATGTTGAAGGCCCTGAGCCTTCATGGCTCCCACCTCGTTGCTGCTGCTGCTGTGCCTCTGCCCGTGCACTGCCTCCTGCTGCCTGCACATCCTCCGCCGGCTGGGGTGCAGTCGTAGATGTGGCCACCCCTGCTAGACGTCCGACTCCCGACTGTGGCAGGGATGCCTCCTCCACCAGCCTGGCCGCACCGTCAGAGGCAGCTCCACAGGGCACCCAGGTGACTGATGGGTGGGAAGATGGCACAGAGGACGACTGGCGCGTAGGGGGTCCAGTTGGGGAGGGGGTCGTAGCAAGCCCCATCAGACGGAGGAATCCGGCCTGGGTGACCTGTCCCAGCAGGCTGACGTGGTCAACGAGCCATTCGAGATGACGTGCAGTCTCTTCATGAAAAGACTGCAGGTCACCTCGCATGGCCCGTTGACCCAACGCCACACCAGCCAGGACAGGCTCAACCCGGACCTGGATAGCCACGTCCGCAGGCAGAGGAAGGCCAGTTGACGTGAGCTCATCCCCTGCCTGAAAACGGGTCTGGACGTAGGCATCCCTGCTGGTGCAAGATGATGCAGGGACAGGATCAGGGACAGGATTGCACGCAGGCACCTCCGCGGCGGCCTGTGCTGCCTCCTGTCCCTGGTCCTGCACTGCACCACTAGCACCAGTGGGATCCCCACCTCCAGACCCCGTCTCTGGTGCTTGCACGGCCTCCTCCTCCACCAAACCCCCCACCAACCTGGATGACTCCGTGCCATCTTCCCCTGTTGGGCCCTGCGGGGTCCCAGCTGCCCCTTCTGCTGCCGAGGAGTCCAACTCCAACCTCCGCCTCTTAGACCTCCCCCCGGCAGCTGCGGCCTGGGACGCGGCACCGGACTCCTCACTCCCCGACGAGATCACAACATGGGAGGGGAGCCGGGCCTTGCGTCTCCGGCTGGCGGTGGGATCCCCGCCGCTGTGCTCCACAGCACCTTCTCCGCCCTCTTCATCAGTTGACGCTGCAGACAGGGAGAAACAAAACACAGGCATCAGGGCACTGTACAATGGACACATACACACATGACAGTTGTACATGAGTGGCATTGGCAAACCTCAGACATGTCATCACAATCCCCAACACACATGTCATTACAACTCGCACACATGAGCCGTACCACAGCCATATCGCAACTGCCACCACCATCCATACACATACAACAGCATGAGCAGCCAAAGGTGAGCCAGACATCACATGCAATACAGGAAGTGCACCACACATGTACACACACCACCACACTTGCATGCATGTGTACACCTCTGCCAAGTGTCGCAGTGTTCAGACGGGCATCCATGTCACATCTGCCAATCAGGCTTCCACATACCGCTGTCACATGCATCCATGTTGCATCACTGTTGCACACTTGTCAAATACACACACATGCACATGTACACAGTGCTGATACATGCAGCCAAAAACAACATACATGCGTGACATCACAGACATGTCTACTTACATACACATTCATCCAAACATGTGTGCCCACACAACTGCATTTGGCATGCAAGCCTACACACACAAGCACCATCCATGTCTCACACATTCCAGCCCTCGCATGTGTCAGCCCCACGGCCCTGTACACCCCCACCCATACTCGACCTCATACAAACAGATGTGCAACCTGCACACTACTGAATAATCACCACACGCACTGCTCACAATCAGGATGCATGTACACTCACCGCTCGACTCCAGACGGGTCTGCTTCTCAAGGACCTGGACGTGGAGCGCTGGGGATATGCGTTCCAGGACCCTCATCTGTTCTTCCGACAAGTGGCCCCGGCGCCCCTTGGCATCCGCTGCCTTCAAGAGGCGCCGGGCCTTGTTCAGGGTCCTGGACCTGAAGTCCTCCCAGCGCTTCTTGACATGTTGTAAGTCGCGGACTGCCACCCCCTCCGCGTTGATGGCAGTCACGATGTCAGTCCAGATCCGAGTCCGTCCTTCCTTGTCGGCGCTGGAACTTCCGAAGAGGGCATCATACTGCCCCAGGACTTGCTCCACCAGGACACCAACTTCGGTGGCACTGAAGCTGGTGCCCCTCTGCCTCTCTGGCCGGGGGTTGTCAGTGGTCCCAGATGGTGTTTGCCCCGACATGACAACCCCAGAGGCAGGAGTGGGTGGGCAACTGGGTCCTGGGGCTGGGCTGTGGAGCGATGGAATCCCAGTCGGGAGTCTTCGGTTCCAGCAGGGGTGGTCACAGCAACAGCACCCCTGGCTGATGTGCAGGCAGCAAATGGCAGGGCACGTGGGCAGCAGGCAGTCAGGCAGCAGCAGATGGCAGGTGGGAGCGTGCTCGGGGCTCTGGGGGGCAGTAGTTCGGCCTTCTGGGCAGGAGCATGGTCTTCCGTGTGCTTACGCGTGGCCAGCTTGATACGGAGTGATTTGGCACGTGAAAAATCTGCACGTCAGCGTGTAATTCGAGGAAAGGCCCTTAGCGCGTAAGCGCGTCTGCACGCATACGCATTTTCATTGGACAGAAGGCCCCTCAAGCGCAAGCGCCCCTGTGACGTGACACGTACAGACGTGCATGGGCATTTCAGCACGCGTGAAAAATTGCACGTCCGCGTGTAGTACGAGGAAAGGGCCCATGCGCGTAAGCACACGTGGAAAACTGCACGTCCGCGTGTAATACGAAGAAAGGGCCTATGCGCGTAAGCGCGCGTGGAAAACCGCACATCCGCGTGTAATACGAGGAAAGGGCCCATGCGCGTAAGCGCGTGGAAAACTGCACGTCCGCGTGTAATACAAGGAAAGGGCCCATGCGCGTAAGCGCGCGTGAAAAACTGCACGTCCGCATGTAATACGAGGAAAGGGCCCATGCGCGTAAGTGATGTGACGCGCGCGTGCGTTTCCCTCAGCACGGGTTAAAGGTGAGCGGGCCCAGCAGTTCGCTGTACGTGCCTTTCGTGGAGACCGACGTGTGTTGCTGCTTCCTGTTGTTTCGCGCGCCATCACAACTTCACAGCTATCAAGGACGTATCTCTTCTTTTGGCGGGGGTATTGGCTACGCGTGTTTTTCTGCATCGCGCTAGTCAGACGGTGAGTCGCACACGCTCTTTTTCCCACTGCGGGTGCCCCTGTGTATCGCACCCATTTTCGATGTCATAGTAGCCTGCGTGTCCCACGCGTACGCGTTATTCGTGTTACTGGGTGCCACCGCGTACTGCGGGAGGTTGAATCCACGCACGTAGGCTGCAGGGTTGCGTGCACGGTTTTACTGCAGTTTTGGGGTGCCTGAGCGTTGCGTGACCCGTCACCACATCACCGGGGTCACATACAGCCTTGGAGGTGCAGGGGGGCTGTTAACATCTTGCTTCCCACCCCCTTCACCCCAATTGCCCAGGTCAATTGTGGTGTACACCTCCCATTGGCACCACTCCATCTGTGCCAGCACTACTACATCTGTGCCATGGTTGGGAGGCCACCAAATGTGAGGGGCGCCTCAGCTGGGCGTACTCCTCGTGGCGGGCGTGGTCAGGGACGTGGCCGTGGTGACCAGGGAGTAGGGGGACTCCAGGGTGTCCAGGGCAGCCACAGAGGGGGAAGAGGCAGGGGTGCGCCACTTGAGCACAATGTTGTGCCATGTGTCGGTGCAGCCATGCCACCACCCCCTGTGGTTCCGGGGGATGCAGCTCCTGCATCTGGCACTGGCACCCATATGACCCGGCAGTCCATTCCATCGACTGCCACGGGCCCAAGGGTAGTGGTAGCTGCAGGTTCAGCTGTGGACACCGCCACCCAGGCTCAGGGTCTGCCAGCGCAGGCTGCGTTGGCACTTGAAGAGCCCTTGGTAGATCTCCAACAGGCCAGGGGGGAAACCATAGGGGCAGGCCGGGCTGCTCAGACCAAGACACGTGTCCCTGGGGCAGTCATGTCATCTGCTGCCCCGAACAGCCGGGGGTTGGCAAGTGCAGGGGCAGATGCACCCAACAGCACCCCGGTTGTGACTCTGCCAACCAGGACCGTTGCGGTCAATGACCCTGCCACAGCTGATGTTGCTGCGCAGGGTCCATTAGTGGGCATCCAGCTGCCACTGACACAAGTCAGGCCTTTGGTCATCTCTCCACCTGCCACTCCCTTGGCTCAATCCACCGAACCCACTGGCCATACTGGTCAGGGCGGCATTAGCCAGCCAGGGTCTGCGCCACAGTCCAAGAGGAGGAAGGTTGCACCTGCAGCACAGGCTGGGACCCCACACACAGCCACGACCTCCTGCACGTCGAGGAAGAAGCCTTTCTGTAAGCAGGAACTGGACTTCCTCGTGGACTACGTGCGGGGCCACAGCCGTGACATGCTAGTGGGTGCCAATAGTCAGACTACGGCTGCCCAACGTGACACCCACTGGAAGCATGTTGCGGAACATGTCAGTTCATTCGGCCATGAGGTGCGCACGGCGCAGGAGTGCAAAAAGCGTTGGAATGACATCAAGCGCAGCACTAAGGCCAAGCGTGCCTCAAATTACAACTTGACTCTGGTGACTGGCGGTGGGCCTGCACCAGAGGAGGAAGAACTCACTCCGCATGAGGCTCTCGTTGCGGAGTTCATACCACCTGAATTGGTCGAAGGAGTGGGAGAGATGCTGGACTTTGATGCCCAGTCCAGTGAGTGTTGATGCGTGTTTGTTGAGGACGTGTGTGTTTCACTTGTGGGATGTGTTGTGCATGATTGCTGCTACATGTGACGTGTACATGGTTCTGATGTGTAAGTAATGCAATGCTACCATCATGCATGTCTCCTCTGCCTGCATGCGGTACTCCATGTGGGCATGCTCCCTTGCCCGTCCTCTGCCACTCTGCACTCCAGTTCCACCTTTGCACTGGTCTGCTCCAATCTTGCCAATGTGTAGTTTCTTGTTCATGTGTCCTGTGTAGATGCTAACTTCCAGCGTAGAAACTGCCAGACATATGCCGTGTGGTACAGCCTTAGTACTCGATGCAGGGTATCTCACTTGTACTGTGCATGGGTCAGATGTCCCGCAGGGACATGAGTGCCCATTCATGCTCCATGTGCATTGCACGCATGCCCCTATGTGTCCTTGACTGGATGATCACTGTAATATGAGTCCTTGGTTACATACATTGCCTGCCATCTCATCGGCCTCCCCATGTCAACTGTGGCTCAGTCCTGCGTTGCACACATGTTTAGGCCCTGACAATCTGTGTGGCTCACAGGCCTCAGCCTGTTCAATGGCCAATGACTCTGTCCAACTCTTGTGTCTTCTTCACACGTGGGCGGCCTCCGGAGTTTCCATCATGTGTCCTGCCCACTGTCCCAGCATCATTTGCAGTGTTGTAATTTGAATCACATTAAGCTGTTGATGCCAGTCAACACTGCCTGTCAATACACAGGTGTATGGTCAGCCTTTTGATACCATGCTAGGCATCCCTGCTTTGGTACTGGGGTGGAGGGGTGCTTGGCTTCTAGACATGGTACACATTGAATGCACAATGCACGTGATGTCTGAATTTGACATTGCACTGCCTTCACATTTCCTAGCACACACCATGTAGTGCTTGTACATGTAGGTAGTGAGTGGCGTACACATTTTCTGCACTGCATAGACCCACTTCCATGGAAACTGCCACCTTTCAACAGGTCTGATCACAGAAGCTATTCAAAGTAGACCCAGCATGCATGCCAGGTCATATGTTGTGTGTCACATGTCTGCCGGATGCCTTTGCTGTCGGTGTGTGTGTGTGTCGTGTGCTTCTGACATGTGTATTGACCTTTTTCTCTCTATTTTTCAGGTGATGACGCAATGGAGGCGGAGGATGGTGTTGTCATGCCAGACACAGGGTTGGTAACACCACATCAACCCGGCACTAGTGGGGGTCGTGGGGTGGTAGGCCACGAAAACCCCCAAGTGCTGCAGTCCATCTTGTCTCTGGCTGCCTATGAGTCCAGCCTTGATGACGACTCTGACGTCCATGTTGAGTTGGATGAGCATCAAGTCCATGTGTCAGGGGTGAGTGATTCTGATGTGGACACTCCTCTGTCTGCGACACCTGCACTGAGGGATCAGACAGTCTTGGTTCCTCCGCCCGTGGTGGATCGGGATGCAGGGTCACCCTCCACACCAGTCACTGATGTGCCTGGGACATCACGTCGACGGGGGCATGTAGTCGTGCAGCCGCAGGCGGTGCCAACACAGCGAGGACCCCCGGTCCTTGGGTCCCGCAGGGGTCAAGCCCGGCAATGCGGTCGCCGCGCGCAACCGCTGTATACTGAGTGGTAGCAAGACATGACTGCCAATTCCGAACAGCAGGGGGCAGCAATGGAGAACATCGCTGAGAGCATGGAGCGTGTGGCCCGATCTGTGCTCCCCCCTGCTAGGCAGGTGCTTCTCCAGCAGCAGGCGGCACGGTCCACGGCCCGCTCGCTCAGGCTGGGCATGGCGGCCTCAGACAGGGCACGCCAGGCTGAAATGTGGTCTCTGCGTCAAGCAATTGCTGCTCACGCAGTGGCGCACATGGATGCCCTGAGGGAGGAGTATGCTTCCCTCAGATCCACTCTGGGTGTCCTTATGATGTCCCAGAGGCAGCAGGCAGAGGAGAGGTTTGCACAGCTTGAGCGTACCATCTCGGCTGAGCTACAGGCTTGCCGGGAGGTGCAGCGGTTGTCCAGCCAGGCCTTGCAGGAGGAACTCCGTGTTACACGTGCTACCTTGCAAGAGGAAGCACGTGTATCACGTGAGGTTCTGCATGCAGACCTACGTCACATCGCCACACAGAACCAGGCTCACCCGTCCGGCAGACTTGCTGCCGACGAGGGGCAAGCTGCGGCTAGGCATGGCCAGGCTACTGTGCCACGTCCTCCTTTCCAGGATGAGCCAGACTCGGACGACCATCTATCTCCACATAGGTCGTGCTGTGCAGGCGTTGAGCCCATGGAGGATTTTTCTTTTGGCTCAGCATCATCGCATGTGGATGTTGAGCAGCACCCTGTACCTCCACCCTCCCGGGTACCTCCCCTCCCCCCCGGGTCGTATGTGGCCATTTTTGATTTTTCTTTTAGTTTAGTTAGTTAAGTTTTTGTTTGATAGTTAGTTTAAATAGGTAATGTAGGTTTTCCATAGTTAGTGTAATTAGTTAATAGTTGAGTTAGTTTAAAATTGCTAGTCTATTGTGCTTTCATGTGACGGTGCGGTACTTTGTGGCTTTTGAAGGCATCCACTGTCTGTTCTAGCTGGGCCCTTCATGGTTGTCTTGTGTATGTGTTTGCTGCTTGGGGTCCTTGACTCACATATGCCACTCCTGCCTCCCTTATCCATGGGCTCGCAAGGATGGTTCGGTGTTACAGCATTTTACACAAGGGCTTTGGACTGTCATATCTGTGGCATGTCTGGTGCTGTGTGACTTGTGTTGACACCCCTAGTGGGGATGATTTAGGTGTCATTGTCCACTGTTCAGCTTTTGCTAGATGGGGTGTGTCATGATTAATGTGGACATTGATTGCTATGCATTGTGTAGTATGTTTAATATCTTTCCTGTACATGTGCTTGTTGCAATTCATGCTGTAGATAGTGTTCCACACTTTGGAGGTGAAAGACGGACTGATGGTGTGATTTGTGATGTGACTCTCTGACATGGTCAAGTAATGAGATGCCTGATGAGACACACACAGATGACTTTGAAGCATTAATCATGTGTTTCATGCCCTTTCTGCAGGGGGATGAGCCTCCAGAGCACCTTTGCCAGCAGACATGGCCCATTGGACGACGGAATTCTGTACCCGTTTGTTGGTGCCCACATGCACATGTGTGCACAAGCAGAGGCGCAGTGATTGCAGACCCACATCCTAGAACTGCTGACATGTTCCAAGGAACTCCAGGCAAGGTGAGCATCACAGGGGGGCCACGACACAGCAAAGCTTGCACCAGGCGAGTTGCACATGCAGGCTTAGTCACAGCACTGAGGGTGAGTTTAGACGAATATTGGTGTTGAAGCACACAATGCAGCTCAGATGTGTTTGTGGACTGATGGCTGTTGATACAGCAAGGGACATACTCGGGTGCAGTGCATGTCTTTTCCACGTACTTCATGATAAATGCACTGCCAACTTTGTTTCGGTCATGGTGGTACGCAACTTGCTCTGTAGTCATGGCTTGCTATATGGGTCTGTCTGCTTACCCAGGGAACATTGCATGTTGTGTGAATTGTGACACATTGGTGTTCCATTTGCCACGCACCCACAAGCGGCTGACTTACTGCATTGACTGTGTATGACCCGTCACAGGGGTGATGTTATATATGGGTACGAAGCATCGACCACAGATTGTCTGTTTGTAGAGTAGTTTGTTGCTATGGGGCATGTTTGGTGTTGTGTTTTTGTGTAATTGGCACGTACAGCTTGTTGACTGTGGCTCTCTTTGCAGCATTGCAGTGCTCCTGTAACCGGACCTGAGAGTGCGCAGGCAGGAGGCCAGCACTCAAAACCAGAGCTAAGTGTCTTGTTGTTTTTCTTACGAACTGCTCTGCATAGGCTTGCTGGGGAGTGTACTGATGCATGGATGTATGTGTGGTTCAATTTGGTATGTGTTTTTCTCCCTAATCACCCGTGATCCTATGCAATTTTGAAACCTGTACCCTCTACCCGGTGTTCCTGCTTCCCGTGCCTATCCAAGCAACGTTCCCTGACCCTCTTTCCCCACTGGGGTTGCGGATGCCTGTGTAAGCCCCGAACTTGCAGGCGCCAAAACCCTAGAGGGGGTGGTTGGTTCGTACCACTCCTGAGCCTGGACTACAGAAGGCCATGACAATGATGTCCAAGTTTGTTTGGATTGTGTATGTGTTCATGCAGGTTGTACATTTTCGTGCATTTTCCAGTCATCCAGTGTGTCAACACCTGTCCCGACTGCATATCCCTGAACCTCATTCCCCACCAGGGTCTCAGGGGCCTGTGTGAGTTTGACCTTGCAGGCACCCGGGACATGGTGGGGGTGGTTGTTTCGTGACACTCCCGCACCTGTACAGGGGACCTGTGACAGTACACATCCATTCATGGTGCATCATCCTATGTCATGTACCACACATGTCTCACATCCTGTCGTGACATTGTTTTGCTGTGCTACCTTGGTTGTTGCATCATTGTGGTAGTACTTGGCCTTTGTGAGGTACTGCTACATCAAGTCATCTACTGGAGGGTGTTCGGGTTTGTTTTTATGCCTTGGATTTTGTGATTTTGGAAATGAGTGTGGATTCTGAGGGTTCAGGCATCTTTTTACACACAAGGTGGGAGATGGTGACGAAGGGTAAAGGTGATCCTGTGGCCAGGTGGAATTGAGGTTTGGAGGCTCCATGACCCAGGTGCAGTTGTTCAGTGGGTCATGGTCATTTGTGAGGGAGGGGGGGGTTGTTGTTGATAGTTGCCTTGCCCTGCAGTGTGATGGGAACTCTGACATAGTAATGGTGGTATCCTATGTACATGTTGTGTTCTGCTGATCAATGACTGTTCATGTGTTGTGTTTTCCTTTCAGGTGTGAGGGGATAGTTGTGGTTTGACATGCTGGGGTGTACACATGGTGGATGTTCACATGTGATGTGTAGGGAACACTGATGGTCACTTGAGTGCACATGCATATGTGGAGTGCATGTCCTTGCAGACTCACACACTTGCACTCTGATGCACTACATGTACTCCCACCCTTGCATATCCACGTGTACACTGTTTGCCTTCTGGTGCCCACTGTGTCCCGGCAGCACATGTTCTGTGACCGATCATGGATCCAGTACATGCCTAATTTGATGTTTGACGTGGTCTGTCACTTAGATGTGATGCTCAGGGTGTGCATCACACACAACGGCTGTTCACTGTGCTGTGCGCTGAGCAGTGTGATGCAGGAGTAGGACACTGCACACATGAGCTGCAGTGTTGATTTTGCAATGCATAATGTGCATGTAGACAGGCATTCATTGTGATGTTACGTCTACGACTGTTGTAATGCATTTGGAAATGACTTATTTTGGGTGGGAGATTTTGTTGGTCTGTCATTTCATCTGATTCCGGGTCAGGCAGCAGTGTCCGATGCCACTGTACATTTAGGACATGGCAATGTGTACCTTATCGTTACTGCGTTGGTTTATGGGTATTGCTTGCCATGTCATGTTGATGTTTGGGAGGGTTTGAGTGACATGACAGTGATGGCCATGGCCTGTTTTGCAGGTGTGTGTGATGCACACCTTGCATGTCCGGGTCATCCGCTTCTCAGAGCAACTAGCTGGGGGTAGATTTCTCTCCGCAGCAGGGCCCTCCCCCTGGAACAGACTTCCGGCCTGACTTGAACTTGAGGGGAACCATCTCCAGTTCTGGAAGCACCTCAAGACCTTCCTCTTTGCTTCTGCTTACTCTCTGCCTCTCCCTTGCAGAATTCTTCACTGGAACTGCACAGGAGCTGCAACTGGGCCACTCTCACCGACCTCGGTCCCTGGCCCAGCCACTCTCCACTTGCACTGCCTCCCTGGCAACCCCTGCACTGCAGTACTGTCTCTCTATCCCTACAGCCCTCCCTTCCCAGCACTTGTCTGCACTTACCTTTGTAGTTACCAACAGGCGACCTATGTATTATTTTTTTGGGCTACTTCCCCTGTACTGGACTCCCCCCCACCCTTCCCCTTGCACTTTTCCCATTCCCCCTACCCCTGCACTTGCACGATCTCAATGACACCTGGCCTAGTAGTACCGTTCTCTGTGTTCCCTTGTTCCCCCCTCCCTGCCTCATTGCGCCTTGGAATACTTGTGTATGGCCCATATCATGTCATATGTCATATGTGTGCCTTTTGGTCACACAGGATAGCTTGTGTTTAAGTAGCTAGGGATGCAGACGATGTGGCACTTCCATGGCAACTATCTCAGGGTGGTAGGGTTGTGACAGTAGACTGTCTCTTTGTCATCATGGATTGTCACCTGGTATGTGCCAGGCCTGTGTGCACTCCACAGGGGTGGGAGTTTAGGTGAAAAATGTGGCCACAAGCTGGGTCCGGGCTTCCTCGCCACATGCCCTGTCCCCTCCCATGGGCAGCGCCTGTGCCTGTGGTTGGGGATGTGGGGGCACCACCATGTCCACCGGGACGCCCTGCCGTGTTGCAACATTGTGCAGGACACATGCTGCCACAATGATCCTGCACACTACTGGTGGTGCATAGAGTAGTTGCCCACCAGAGCGGTCAAGGGAGCGGAAACGTGACTTGAGCACTCCGAATGTGCGCTCCACTATGCCCCTGGTTGCAATATGGGCGGCGTTGTATATTACCTGGGGTGGTGTGATGGGGTTCCGGATTGGCGTCATCATGTGGTTGCTCAGAGGGTAGGCACTGTCCCCTGGGGAGGTGATAATAGTTGAGATTATTAGGGTTTGGACATTTGTCTGTGTGTGACTTGCATGCATGTGCAAGGGCATTTGTACTGACCTAGGAGCCATGTGTCGCCATGCTGCCCAGCTTCCAGGGCCCGGCTCAGGGCGGATATTCTGTATATGAAACTGTCATGGGTGGAGCCAGGGTAGTTTGCATAGACAGAGGTGATGATTCCCTTTGCATCACATACCACCTGTACATTGATGGAATGCCAGTGCTTGCGGTTTCGGTAGATGTGCTCAATGGCCCTAGGTGGACGTAGGGCCACATGGGTGCAATCTATGGCACCGAGCACTTTGGGGAAGTGTGCCACCCTGAAAAAATCCAGGACAACGGCCTGCCTTTCTGCGGGTGTTCTGGGCATGTATATGTGCCTGCGGACTGAGGGGCGCGCTGTCATGATTGCCAGTACCTGGTGTAGGCAGCGTGACTGCGTGGCCTGTGAGACCCCCCCCTCCACTATGGCAGTGGTCCGCTGAAATGACCCAGTGGCCAAAAAATGCAGGACATTGAGCAGCTTCTCCAAGGGGCTCAATGCTTGGGAGCAAAGGTTGGGGGATGTGAGGTCATCTTCCCACTCCCTGACCAGGTCTAGGATGATATGGGGTGGAAACCTATACCTGCCATAGACCTGGTCGTCAGGCATCCCAAAAAGGCTTGTCCGTGGTGCGAAAATGCATGCCCTGGCTATTCTCCTCCTCCTGCGGTGTCCCACGATCAGTGCAGCGACAAATGGGGCATTCATCGTAGCTGTATATACGTGTTTGTTGTTTGCGCGCACTTTTATGCTGTGCGCGGGGACGGCTCCGCCTGCCTTCGTGTGGGCGGACGCGTTGACGCCTGTGCACGTCTTTTGCCGTGCGCGGGTTTCCCGTATTCGGATACGGTCCGAGTGTCATCGCGTGTGATCGGAGGGGAGTGAGCGTACACGCAATTGGCCTGGGTACGTGTGTTTCGGGGTGCGCGGGAAGTTCCACACGCGATTAGCCTGGGTACGTGTGTTCTGGGGTGTCGGGAACTTTCACACGCGATTGGGGGAAATCCACGTGTGTTCTGTCATCACGTGCAATGAGGGAAACACCTGCGCGCGTCACGTCACAGACGCGCTCACGTACTAATGGCCTTTGGTCCAATGAAATCGCATATGCGTGCTGCCGTGCATACGCGCTAAGGGCCTTTCCTCGTATTACACGCGGACGTGCAGTTTTCCACGCGCGCTTACGCCCATGGGCCCTTTCCTCGTATTACACGCGGACGTGCAGTTTTTCACGCGCGCTGAAATGCCTATGCACGTCTGTACGCGTCACGTCACAGGGGCGCTTGCGCTTGAGGGGCCTTCTGTCCAATGAAAATGCGTATGCGTGCAGACGCGCTTACGCGCTAAGGGCCTTTCCTCGAATTACACGCTGACGTGCAGATTTTTCACGTGCCAAATCACTCCGTATCAAGCTGGCCACGTGTAAGCACATGGAAGACCACGCTCCTGCCCAGAAGGCCGAACTACTGCCCCCCAGAGCCCCGAGCATGCTCCCACCTGCCATCTGCTGCTGCCTGACTGCCTGCTGCCCACGTGCCCTGCCATTTGCTGCCTGCACATCAGCCAGGGGTGCTGTTGCTGTGACCACCCCTGCTGGAACCGAAGACTCCCGACTGGGATTCCATCGCTCCACAGCCCAGCCCCAGGACCCAGTTGCCCACCCACTCCTGCCTCTGGGGTTGTCATGTCAGGGCAAACACCATCTGGGACCACTGACAACCCCCGGCCAGAGAGGCAGAGGGGCACCAGCTTCAGTGCCACCGAAGTTGGTGTCCTGGTGGAGCAAGTCCTGGGGCAGTATGATGCCCTCTTCGGAAGTTCCCGCGCCGACAAGGAAGGACGGACTCGGATCTGGACTGACATCGTGACTGCCATCAACGCGGAGGGGGTGGCAGTCCGCGACTTACAACATGTCAAGAAGCGCTGGGAGGACTTCAGGTCCAGGACCCTGAACAAGGCCCGGCGCCTCTTGAAGGCAGCGGATGCCAAGGGGCGCCGGGGCCACTTGTCGGAAGAACAGATGAGGGTCCTGGAACGCATATCCCCAGCGCTCCACGTCCAGGTCCTTGAGAAGCAGACCCGTCTGGAGTCGAGCGGTGAGTGTACATGCATCCTGATTGTGAGCAGTGCGTGTGGTGATTATTCAGTAGTGTGCAGGTTGCACATCTGTTTGTATGGGGTCGAGTATGGGTGGGGGTGTACAGGGACGTGGGGCTGACGCATGCGAGGGCTGGAATGTGTGAGACATGGATGGTGCTTGTGTGTGTAGGCTTGCATGCCAAATGCAGTTGTGTGGGCACACATGTTTGGATGAATGTGTATGTAAGTAGACATGTCCGTGATGTCACGCATGTATGTTGTTTTTGGCTGCATGTATCAGCACTGTGTACATGTGCATGTGTGTGTATTTGACAAGGGTGCAACAGTGATGCAACATGGATGCATGTGACAGCGGTATGTGGAAGCCTGATTGGCAGATGTGACATGGATGCCCGTCTGAACACTGCGACACTTGGCAGAGGTGTACACATGCATGCAAGTGTGGTGGTGTGTGTACATGTGTGGTGCACTTCCTGCGTTGCATGTGATGTCTCGTTCACCTTTGGCTGCTCATGCTGTTGTATGTTTATGGATGGTGGTGGCAGTTGCGATATGGCTCTGGTATGGCTCATGTGTGCGAGTTGTAATGACATGTGTGTTGGGGATTGTGATGACATGTCTGAGGTTTGCCAATGCCACTCATGTACAACTGTCATGTGTGTATGTGTCCATTGTACAGTGCCCTGATGCCTGTGTTTTGTTTCTCCCTGTCTGCAGCGTCAACTGATGAAGAGGGCGGAGAAGGTGCTGTGGAGCACAGCGGCGGGGATCCCACCGCCAGCCGGAGACGCAAGGCCCGGCTCCCCTCCCATGTTGTGATCTCGTCGGGGAGTGAGGAGTCCGGTGCCGCGTCCCAGGCCGCAGCTGCCGGGGGGAGGTCCAAGAGGCGGAGGTTGGAGTTGGACTCCTCGGCAGCAGAAGGGGCAGCTGGGACCCCACAGGGCCCAACAGGGGAAGATGGCACAGAGTCATCCAGGTTGGTGGGGGGTTTGGTGGAGGAGGAGGCCGTGCAAGCACCAGAGACGGGGTCTGGAGGTGGGGATCCCACTGGTGCTAGTGGTGCAGTGCAGGACCAGGGACAGGAGGCAGCACAGGCCGCCGCGGAGGTGCCTGTGTGCAATCCTGTCCCTGATCCTGTCCCTGCATCATCTTGCACCAGCAGGGATGCCTACGTCCAGACCCGTTTTCAGGCAGGGGATGAGCTCACGTCAACTGGCCTTCCTCTGCCTGCGGACGTGGCTATCCAGGTCCGGGTTGAGCCTGTCCTGGCTGGTGTGGCGTTGCGTCAACGGGCCATGCGAGGTGACCTGCAGTCTTTTCATGAAGAGACTGCACGTCATCTCGAATGGCTCGTTGACCACGTCAGCCTGCTGGGACAGGTCACCCAGGCCGGATTCCTCCGTCTGATGGGGCTTGCTACGACCCCCTCCTCAACTGGACCCCCTACGCGCCAGTCGTCCTCTGTGCCATCTTCCCACCCATCAGTCACCTGGGTGCCCTGTGGAGCTGCCTCTAACGGTGCAGCCAGGCTGGTGGAGGAGGCATCCCTGCCACAGTCGGGAGTCGGACGTCCAGCAGGGGTGGCCACATCTACGACTGCACCCCAGCCGGCGGAGGATGTGCAGGCAGCAGGAGGCAGTGCACGGGCAGAGGCACAGCAGCAGCAGCAACGTGGTGGGAGCCATGAAGGCTCGGGGCCTTCAACATCGGAGGGGCAGACATCAGCCGGAGGGCAGGAGGACCCAGGACAGAGAGTGTCTTCCGTGTGGCAGCGGTTGGGCCACGCCATAGATGCGGAGCGGCAGCGGGCGGAAGAGGCACGGCTCACAATGGTCAGGGCGGAGAACTCCATGCGGAGGGCCCTGAGGCGGGCCGAGTGCCTCAGGCAATCCGCAGGGGTTTGGAGGTGGAGACGTCGACGGCCCTGCGGACCCTCGGGGCCATGGAGGAGGACCGCCTCCGGGACATTGAGGAGGAGTTCGATGATGCCCTGGCCCGGGACATCCACAAGTGAGCCGTGAAACTAGCCCGCTGCCCTTGTACATAGTTATGTAGGTAGTGTTAGGTTTCATTTTTGTTTTGATTTTATTTGGACCTTTCGGACATTGGCCACATTTTTGTATATAGTTTATTTTATTAGTTAGTGTAGTTAGATAGGTTTCCTTTATTTTGTTGGGATAATGGACCCTGGCTTGTTCCCATGTACATAGTTCACAGTTGGATTGTATTTTTTTTTCACTTTTTAACCATGGAGCAATGGCTTTCTTTTTTATTTCCCATTGGATTTTGTTTTGTGGACATTGACTTTGGACAACATTACTTTGGTATTTTTATTTTGGTTTTGCTTTTTTTCACGGACATGCTTCTTTTCATTTTTGTACATTCACATTTCTGTTTCTTCATTTTTTATTCTATTTATGTTTCCTTTAATACATATATTTTTTGGTGAACTTCAATGTGTGGTATCTCATTGGTTTCATGCATTTCATGATATGTGTTTTGAGATTCACTGACACCCATTTGGTGTATGTGAGGGAAATGTGTTTGTTTCGGAACTTGCAATTGGTGTTCTGTGATGTAATTGCAAATTATGAGTGGGTGGATGCAATACTCGGGTGGGTGTTTTGCATTTGGAGGCTGACCATAGGGACCAGGGATCTAGATTGTGATGACATGTTGGCTGGGGAACATGAGTTGCACATGGGTGGGGGCCTGCTGGCAGGTGCCCCACAGTGCTGGGGGGTGGGGGTGGTGGGGAACATGAGTTGGACATGGGTGGGGGCCTGCTGGCAGGTGCCCCACAGTGCTGGGGGGTGGGGGTGGTGGGGAACATGAGTTGGACATGGGTGGGGGCCTGCTGGCAGGTGCCCCACAGTGCTGGGGGGTGGGGGTGCTGGGAGACATGGGTGGGGGCCTGGTGGAGGCTGCCCCACAGTGCTGGGGGGGTGGAGGTGGTGGGAGACATGGGTGGGGGCCTGGTGGAGGCTGCCCCTGGTGGCTTGGGGGTGGGGGTGCTGGGAGACATGGGTGGGGGCCTGGTGGAGGCTGCCCCTGGTGACTGGGGGGGTGGGGGTGGTGGGAGACATGGGTGGGGGCCTGGTGGTGGGTGCCCCTGCACTGCTGGGGGGTGGGGGTGCTGGGAGACATGGGTGGGGGCCTGGTGGAGGCTGCCCCTGGTGGCTGGGGGGTGGGGGTGCTGGGAGACATGGGTGGGGGCCTGGTGGAGTCTTCCCCTGGTGACTGGGGGGGTGGGGGTGGTGGGAGACATGGATGGGGGCCTGGTGGTGGGTGCCCCTGCTCTCCTGGGGGGTGGGGTGGTGGGAGACATGGGTGGGGGCCTGGTGGAGGCTGCCCCTGGTGGCTGGGGGGTGGGGGTGCTGGGAGAATTGGGTGGGGGCCTGGTGGAGGCTGCCCCTGCACTGCTGGGGGGTTCGGGTGCTGGGAGACATGGGTGGGGGCCTGGTGGAGGCTGCCCCTGGTAAATGGGGGGTGGGGGTGCTGGGAGACATGGGTGGGGCCTGGTGGTGGCTGCCCCTGCACTGCTGGAGGGTGGGGGTGGTGGGGAACATGAGTTGGACATGGGTGGGGGCCTGCTGGCAGGTGCCCTACAGTGCTGGGTGGTGGGGGTGGTGGGGAACATGAGTTGGACATGGGTGGGGGCCTGCTGGCAGGTGCCCCACAGTGCTGGGGGGTGGGGGTGGTGGGAGACATGAGTTGGACATGGGTGGGGGCCTGCTGGCAGGTGCCCCACAGTGCTGGGGGGTGGGGGTGGTGGGGAACATGAGTTGGACATGGGTGGGGGCCTGCTGGCAGGTGCCCCACAGTGCTTGGGGGGTGGGGGTGGTGGGAGACATGGGTGGGGGCCTGGTGGAGGCTGCCCCTGGTGGCTGGGGGGTGGGGGTGCTGGGAGACATGGGTGGGGGCCTGGTGGAGGCTGCCCCTGGTGGCTGGGGGGTGGGGGTGGTGGGAGACATGGGTGGGGGCCTGGTGGAGGCTGCCCCTGCACTACTGGGGGGTGGGGGTGCTGGGAGACATGGGTGGGGGCCTGGTGGAGGCTGCCCCTGGTGACTGGGGGGGTGGGGGTGGTGGGAGACATGGGTGGGGGCCTGGTGGTGGGTGCCCCTGCACTGCTGGGGGGTGGGGATGCTGGGAGACATGGGTGGAGGCCTGCTGGCAGGTGCCCCACAGTGCTGGGGGGTGGGGGTGGTGGGGAACATGAGTTGGACATGGGTGGGGGCCTGCTGGCAGGTGCCCCACAGTGCTGGGGGGTGGGGGTGGTGGGAGACATGGGTGGGGGCCTGGTGGAGGCTGCCCCTGCACTGCTGGGGGGTGGGGGTGCTGGGAGACATGGGTGGGGGCCTGGTGGAGGCTGCCCCTGCACTGCTGGGGGGTGGGGGTGCTGGGAGACATGGGTGGGGGCCTGGTGGTGGGTGCCCCTGGTGGCTTGGGGTGCAGGGGGACATGCGTTGGTGGGCAGTAGTGCAAGTTGACATGTGGGTTGGCTGGGGGGCATGGCCATAGTGGATGGGGTGCCTGCAGGACATGTGCTGGGTAGGCCCCTGTGGTGTGAGCCACCTGCAGGGGCCGTGGAGGGTGTAGAGGGAACACCTGGGAGGACCCACACGTGCAATTCACGTGTGCTGCTCCCGGCGCACCCCTGTAGTACACGTACCCTGATGAGATCGCGTGTGGAACTTCCCGCGCACCCCTGGAATACACGTACCCCGCTCAATCGCGTGTGTAACTTCCCGCGCGCCCCTGAAATACACGTACCCCGCTCAATCGCGTGTGTAACTTCCCGCGCGCCCCCGAAATACACGTACCCCGCTCAATCGCGTGTGTAACTTCCCGCGCGCCCCCGAAATACACGTACCCCGCTCAATCGTGTGTGTAACTTCCCGCGCGCCCCCGAAATACACGTACCCCGCTCAATCGCGTGTGTAACTTCCCGCGTGCCCCCGAAATACACGTACCCCGCTCAATCGCGTGTGTAACTTCCCGCGCACCCCCGAAATACACGTACCCCGCTCAATCGCGTGTGTAACTTCCCGCGCGCCCCCGAAATACACGTACCCCGCTCGCACAGGCCCAATCGCTGTATGTTGCCACTTTTGTGATGCGCTGGGACTCTACCGCCTGCCTTCGTGTGGCGGACGTGTTTCAGCTTGTGCGTGTCTTTGGCTGTGCGTGGCTTTGCCCTATTCGATTCCATGAATACGTGTGGTTCGAGTGCGTGTGGGCGTTCCGTCTGCTTCCCTGCAGTACATCCCCAGTTACGCCCTTATTTTCGCGCGTTGTTCCCCATTCCGCGAGTTACGCCCCGTGTCCCGCCCACTTTCTGGTGTATGCGCCGAGGTTGTGCGCTTTCACTGTGCGCGTCGCGCACGCCTTTCGGGATGTTGCAGTGACTTGTGCGCCATGCACGGGTTTGGCGCACATCCCGAGGTGTACATGCGCAGGGACTTCCATGAATCGCACGCGTGCGCGTGCGCCTGTTTTTTTCCGCTTGCGCCTGCTTGCGCCTGCTTGCGCGAAGATTTTCGGCGCACGTTTGTTCCATGAATCGGCCCCTGAGTTTTTTGCACCATCTGAAAAATCCAGGGAAAATTACATAGTAACATCTAAAAGCTGTAACCGAGACCATTGTTTCAAAAGTAACTGGGCACTACATCGCTATGGCTTCGCGTAATTGTTAGAAGTGAATGTTACTGATCCTATACATCTTATTGCACTACTTTTGACCACCAAGTCACCCACAAATCTTTCTCTTGCCCCATTGGTCATGCTTATTGGCACTGAATCAACTTGTTGTTTGTTGGCAGTAATAAATCTATTGTAACCATCCCTTTTATTTTTGGATGCTGGGAGGTCTCTTAGCATCACTTGAAAGTTTCCATGAATGATGCTTTTGGAAATTAAGAGGGCAATGGGAGTGAGCTGACAACGTAACAGTTGGTATTGAAAGAACCCGCTGGCAGAAACACAGGATTGGCGTGCTGGTCTTATGCTACCAGTAGAGAGTAGAAGACGCAGTATCCTTGTTTCCCTACTGACCCACTCGATTCCACAGCCCTTCTCAATGCCTGGGCAATTGATGGCATCATCAGTTAGATACAGTGAATGCATAGACACGTGAATGCAATGCCAGACAAATGTGATGAATACCTGGGCATATGATCCTTGTATCTGGAAAAAATCTGTGCGATCTTACGCAAATGAAAAATAATGGCATGCAAATAATATGAGCCCTTGGGATTAATAGCAATACCTGTCAAACAGTTTGAGGATTTGGGAATCTGATGGCAAAAATAGTCATTTGTACCCAGTTGTAGGCTGCCACATTGTGCAATTACCTGTGAAAATGATGGCAATATCTGCAAAATGCTATGACTAACTGGAACATTGATTCCAACACCTGGCACAGGATGTGAGTACCTGGGCGCTATTTGAAAATACCCATCAAATGGTATGTGTAATTGAGCAAATTTAGGCCAAAAACCTGTATATGGTGTGAGCAGCTTGGCATTTGATGTTACAAATGGGGCATATGGTTTGAGGGGCTGGGAATACTTTGATGACATCGACATATGATGTACTTGCATTATGATATCTATACCTCACATATAGGGAGGATACCTGGGTATTTGATGATAAAAGCTGGCATATTGTGTGAGTACCTGAGCTTAAGATGGCAAAACTAGCAAAGGTTGAGCACTTGCTATATAATGTTAGCATCTGTCAAATAATGAACTGTAACTGCGTGGATGCATAATTGCAAAACCAGATACATGATGTGAGTACCCACCCACAGGATGGAAAAAATAAGAAATTGTGGGTGCACGAAGGCATTCATACCAATACCAGCGAATAGTGTGAGTATCTGGCCATATGATGTCACCAGCTGGCAAATAGTGTGAGTAGCTGGGCCTTTGATGCAAATGATGCAAATGCATGTGTTATGAGCACATTGGCATCTCCCCTCAATAGCGGGGAAATGGTGTGTGCATCTGGAAATACACTTAGAATGTCTGGCCAATGTTATCAGTAGCAACATTTACAATGGGAATTGCTGGAAAATGGGCCATATGATGGCATAGCTGGCATCATGTGGCGGATACCTGAGTGCATAATGCCAGTGTATGACAGAGGTTGTACCAGGGCAAAAATGGCGTGCTCATATGATCATATGATGGCAATACCTGGTGTTGTATTCAGTATTTAAAGGGCATTTATACTGCGCACTATCACCACCAGAGTGGTCCCCAAGATGCTTTGGAGGCTCTGAAAGGTAAGAGGGTAGGATGGGTTAGTAGGGCATAGCGGGACAAAGGTAGAGCGAGAGTTGTGATGTCCTGTTGACAGCTTCAGTTTGGTTAACACTGTTCGCTGAGCATGGGTGCGATTCACGGATCGGTAGAGTACTGTGTGCTGTTGTGAGGGACTGTGTGGTTTGTTTTGTTGTTGCAGTGTAGTGAAGTGCATGTGAATTGCTGTGCAAGGATGTGGTTGTGTTTGTTTAGCTTTTGAGAGGTGTATGCAGAGAGATGAGGTTTAGCGGTTGGGTTAGTGGGGATTTTTTGTTACCTCGTTGCTTCAGACCTCTGTGTTAGGTATCTCTGCCCGTGCTATCTGCTGGGGCATTCCGTGGTGCGTCACTCGCCGGGTTCTGCACCTATTGGTGGAATGTCTCTGTAACTGTCTCGTGGTCTGTGTGTGGGAAGGTGGTGAAGGCCTTCCTCACCCCTGGGTCGAGATGGGTATAGTAGTGGGGTTTGCTCTTAGGTCGTCAAAGGGTGTGCCTGCCATCGCCTCCCTGAGCTCCTAGGGATGGGTCCCCTCCCTCCGAAAAACCAGGCGCTCCCTGTCCTCCCGGGGTGCAAGTTATTGGTTAATGCTCCCTCGTCTGCAGCTAGGGTGCCTGGCCCTTAGGTGATGCCTAAATTAAGGGTTTGGCCTGGGAGAGGGTATATACTGGGCTCCCTCCCCCGCTTCTTCCTTCCATGTGCGCTTGTTGTGGGGATTTCTATTTTCAGTGTTGTCTTTGTTTTTCTAGTCGTTTCCATGTGGTTCTGAGGTGAAGAGCCAATTTTTAGGTAATTTTTTTGAATTTTAGGTGATACTTCGTATTGCATATTTTTTCGGAATGGTGTTCCAAGTTTTTGCTGGTAGGTGGGAGAATGAGGATCCACCAAGTTTTTTCTTGTGTGTGGTTTTGGTTCCAGACTGTCGTTGCTTGATCTGTGTGCTCTTGTCGGTAGGTGGATGGTTATTTTCTTTTGTAGGAATTCTGCTCCTTGACCATGGATTGCATTAGAGTTCATGCAATATGAATGTACTGCCTTAGCATGTTATGGCAATACCTGGTATAAATCAGAAACACCTACAGATGATGCAGGGACTTTGGCATTACAAAGCATCACCTACCAAATGATGGTAGTTCCAGTGCCAGATGTGTGTAAAAAAGAAAATGCCAATAAACATAATGTGGCATAGGGTGGCATATTTGACAAATGGTCTCAAGGCCTGTGAAATGATGGGTGTGGTAGGAATTTGATGGCAAAATCTGGAACATGATTTGAATATCAGAGTAACCGACGACAAACACTGGCATATGGTGGGACCACCTGGGCATATGATGTCTGCATCTTGCATATTGTGTTTGGGCACTATGTGGGAATGCCTAGCAATGTGTGTGCTCAAGCAGAAGACAGCAATACCTGCTACACAGTAGAGATGCAGGCCTGTGATATAAGTGCATATGCATATGGTGGCATACCTGGCATATGGTGGCAGACCTGGCCTGTGATGGCAACCTCTGACAAATGATCGGGGTGCCTGCGCTTTGAGTGGCAATCATGGTGCATGGGTTGAGCACTTGACAATTTGACGTCAATGCTGTGCGGGGAACATGATATGGGCAGCTGAAGATCCCATGTCACTTAAAGCCCTGGCGCAAATGATGGTAGTATTTGCGAATATAAAGGCAATTGCATGCACCTGAATAAATGATGGCAGTACATGGCAGGAGGTCATGTAAAGGCGGACAGCTGCACTTCAAATCAACGTCCCGGCATGGCACCTCTTCAATATGCAAAACCCTACACTAGTGGCATCGCAAATAGTTTCTCGTTTTCATCACTCCGTTTGATATAAATACGACAAGAATTCGCAAGTCATTGTTTAACTTGCTTATCGCAGCACGGTAACAACACTGGCTGCCAGCCTCTGAGCATCATTTTGCTCTGTGGGAAAGATAAATGCGTAGGCTGGCTTTCACCTCATAAAGTACCATATTACAAGTAAAGAAGTCTTGTGAGGAGTTAATGTTCCAGGGAAATGCTGTTACATCTGCGGTATATCGAATTGTAGTGCGTTTTTTAGTTGATTTATTTTGCCTTAGTCTTTCAAGTCCCATCTTGAGTCTCGTTTTGACTTTACATGCCCCATTAAAAGCACGCACTGTCCTTCAAGGCAAGGGTTAGCTGAGAAGTACCGCGATACATGTGGGGAGGGCCTCCCCCTCTAAAAAGCGCCGGAACAATATTACCCACCTGCTCCCCTGTGCTGCATTTCAGCGCTCGTTCAAGGATACATAAATCACGCGCCGCGTAAACGTATTAGCAGTTCGAAGGAGAAGTAAATCATGTTATTCCCAAAATGTGAAGAGGACGCCATATCCATGGGTACGTTAAACAGCGCATTACGCAGCTCTGCCAAAGAGCAATAAGTGGAACTGGGGGAGCTAACCCAGCTGCAATGCGGTGCCATGATTGCAAACGCTAAGACTGTGAGGTTCAAACAAGATGAGCAGGTGGGTCCCATTACAAATCGTTGGCAGCGTTTCCTGTAACAAAGGAAGCGCTGATAACCCTGCAGCAGTGCCCTCCCCCACGTCTCTTGTCTTTTGGCTTACTGGAAAGTCGTGAGCCAAAAATAAAATCCCCAAAATAGTTCCGGCGTTTTATAGCATAAAAAAATGGAGAGACATGAAGAGCATTAAAGAAGGAGCTCAAAGCTCGCGCTACTCGTCGCGTGCTCGACGATAATGAGCAGCGTGGCTTGTTATTGTTAGTTTTAAAATGTGAGACAGATATTGTGGAAACGGGTGCACTTGTGAGCTGTGCATGCCTATATTACGCTAGGCAATTGCAGTTAGGTCAGCTGCCATTCCTCAGTAGTGAGGCACGACCCTCACCTGAGACCTCCCCTCACTTGCCACCTTCCTTGCTATTGAGGTCATGCCGTAGAACCGGCGGAGGCAGGTGCCCGGAACAAGAAGGATACAGAAAAGGCATAACGCAATGGAATCACATGGCAGACATTTATTTGTGCGATATCAACATATTTTCAAAGAGTGTACAGCTCCCGTAGCCGGCATACTCACATTCATGTTCTGAGAACCCAAGAGATTAACTTTATAGTGCTCGATATACGTAGAAGGGGAAGCCCAAGTGATATCAGCCATGGACTCACGTGCACCTCCCTGGTCCACCTAACCTGAGTCATGTGTGGGCTAGCCTGTTTAGTCCCTTTACATGTCTTCAATATTACTACTCTAAGGCACTGAATGTCAATACTGTAATGAGAACTTCCAGGACCTTCAGTCCCAACAAAGGACTCATAAACACACTCATGGCAGACGACTGCATCTTGTGTGTCGCAAACGCCCAGACATTCTGAAACACTTCCGTTATGAAATCAAGAATTTTAGGAGGGCAGTAGGGTGGGTGTCAGGTTCTACCTGCAACCCATGGCTGGAATGATCATTAAGGGTTAGTGTAAGCCTGGCTAGTGAAAGGAAGCCTGAACCTCGGACTGCTAATGCTGCCTCAAATGAGAGGTCTATCTAAACAAGCCCCTGCTTCTTAAGTTCCAGATTGACAGCCTGAAAGGGGGCAGTCTCACCCTGGACCTCCTGGAGGTTCTGAGAATAGGGAGAAACATTGCCTGAGTCGCTTCTAGCTGGAGGATGAGCACTAACAACTTCCTCCCTGACCAATGGAGGACCTCTATAATCAACTCTGCCCGCCCTCCATGATCTTCTTGTGAATCTTCTGGGTCAATGGACTCGGGAAAGCATCTAGCAGCGCTTTGGGCCAGCTCATGTTCAATGCATGTGAGGTCCAAGCCAAGGGGTCTGTGTATCCGCTGAAAAACCGGTCCACTTGGGCATTTACTATGGATACAAAAAGATCTCTTGGGAGCTGTAAACACTTTGCAAATGATATGATATGGTTCGAGCCCCGGGTCCGTGCTTAGAAACCTCTGGGTATTTTAAGTGTGTTATAAATACGCAACTAAGACATATTCCTGTAACAGCGCCTCGATGCCCCTGGGCTGTGTGAGCGCTTTAAAAATGCAAATAGGTAAATAAATACATATGATATGATAAGTCATTTATAATGCACATGTACACAAGTTTTTCTAGGCGTGACAAGGCAAGGGAGGGAAGACAGAGGGAGGACAAGACAAATTATCTTACTAGACCTTGTGTCATTCAGATTGTGCAAGTGCGAGAACCAGAAGTGCAAGGGAGGGGGGGCAGGGCAGCAATGCTCTAAGTAAGTGCAGCCAGGGCAGCACGGCTCTGGGTAGTGCAAGGAGAATAAGAGACTGTAGGCTCACAGTTACAGCCCCTAAGTGCTTGGTAGGCCCAGAAGCAGTGCAAGGGCAACTGATGAAGAAAGAGCCTGGTACCCAGTGAGACCCTGGGGCTAGTCAAGCAACCAGTCCATACAGCAGACAGGTAGGTCAGCAGGGGAGGGAGAGAGAGAGAGCAGAGGAGAAGAGGAAAGTTTTGAGCTGCTTCCGGAACTTCAGGTGGTCTGGCTCAAGTTTGAGAGGGGCAGGGAGGCCATTCCAGAAGGAGGCAGCCGAAGAGGAGAGCGATCTACCCCCCACTCTCTGCCCGGAGAAGCGTCTAACCCATAGAGAGTTGGAGGTAGCTGAGCGAAGGGCTCGAGAAGGAAGGTATTTTGGAAGAGAGCATTGGATGTAGCGCGGGCCCCGGGCCTAGAAAGCCTTGTGGACAATGCCAGGGTCTTGAACTTGATCTTTGCAGCCACCGGGAGCCAGTGCAGAGATTTCAGGGCTGGAGAGATACGGTCCCTGGGCTTGAGGCCAAGGACAAGTCTTGCAGTCCTGTTCTGGATTAGTTGCAGAGGGCGGAGAGTAGAGGAAGGCAGATTGAGGAAGAGGCTGTTCCAGTTGTCCAGCCTAGAGAGAACGAGGGCTCTGGAGACAGTGAGCTTCTGAGGGACAGTGACAAAGGGAAGAGTCCCTTTGAGGAGGTGCAGCTGGTAGTGGGACGTCTTGGGGACATCCGAGATGTGACGAGAGAAAGAGAGAATGGAGTCAAAATTGACTGTTAGGAAAGATTTCCATTTCATAGGTAATTTTCCCTCCAGTTGTGTACCCCCCAACTTTTTGATTTGTTTAAACACCATAGTATGACTTTACCAGAGGAGCACAGCCTTCTGTTGCACTCCTCTGGGCTTTTCGCCCACTTTGTTATGGGGAAACTTACATGCCCTTAAAGACAGTACTGGGAGACTTTGTTTCCCTTAGCCCTTGTCAATGTTGCAACCTTTCTGCATCATTGTGCAAGTGCACAATGTACCTTACAATACAGTGCACTTGGATCTTCCTGTAATTTCTAAAGGCCCTAGATACTCTCAAAGGATTTTTTTGGAGAAATGCAGATGTGCCTTGGACAGGGATGGTGGCAGCTTTTCTTTTAATGTATTTTCAACCCTTTCCTGCCAGGTAAACTGCGGTTACTGCGTTTGGCACAAATAGGTGGCCTGGCTCCAAAATGGTCATGCCAGGAGGTTCTTTGTCCTGTCCTTTGGCCATCTTGCCCCTTCACCTTCCCAAGGTCGAGCCAACCTGGGTCTGTCCTTATTTGGGCATGCATTCTCCTGCAAAACACCAAGCTTTCGCGGGCTTCTGCATGCCTTGGGTGTTTGCTTACAGGATGCAGGCTGCACTGTCTGGTTCCAATACACATCCTGGGTGCCAGAGAGTCTGGTGTGCTATGAATGCCTGGGACCACCATGGTCCATGATTGGTCCACGTATGGTATGCCTGTATGTGAACAGATCTCCCATTGGTTCCTCTTTGGGGAAGGGGAAACACAAGGCTAAAGGAGTCAAGAAAGACAAAAGAGGGAAATACAACTTTCCCCCTAACTCACCTACCACTGAGGTGGAGGTAGTTTGTCAAACACCTGGACCGGACGAGGAAGAGGCACTACCTGAAGTGTTTGATCCCAGTGACCATCCTGAACTACAAGGATTGTTAGTATAAGGTGGTCCTGACAGGATTCAATTCAGTAAGAGCCAACGCGAGTGCCCATCTCTGGAAGGCCTGAGGAGACAGGCCTGCTCCCAGCTTGAGGGCATACCTCCTGGGAGCATGGGATTTATTGGGAAGTTTGGCTCCTCTACAGTGAGCCTACAGGGTCTACAGAAGGAGACCATAGGAGGTTGGTGGTTCCTCTTGCTGTAAAACCCTTCCTCCTGCAGTTAGCGCATAAAGTGCCCCTTGCTGGTCACTTTGGCATCAAGGGAACCAAGCAAAGGTTATCCATACATTTCTACTAGCCCAAGATGGGGGTGCAAGTAGAAAGTCACTCCAGGAGTTGTGCCACCGGCCAGTTATCTGGAAAAAGTGGCACAACAATCCAAGCTCCATTGGTACCACTCACAGTTGTGGGGGTACCATATGAGAGGGTATGGATCAACATTATTTGTCCCCTTGACTCCCAAACATCCTCAGGCAATAGGTTTATCCTGGTGCTGGTCGACCATGCCATCAGGTAGTCTGAGGCCATCCCATTAAAGACTGTGACTGCCAAGTCAGTTGCAAAAGCTTTACTTGGCATATTTACTAGGGTTGGCTTCCCTAAAGAAGTTGTGTCTGATGGGGCAGCAACTTTATGTCAAAGTATATGCAGGCCATGTGGAAGGAATGTGGTGTCACCTATAAGCTTTCATCCGCATATCATCCACAAACCAATGGTCTTGTAGAAAGGTTTAACAGAACCTTAAAAAGCATTCCAGAGCCCCAAAGAAGGAAATGGGATATTCTATTGCCATGCTTACTGTTTGCCTATAGGGAGGTACCTCATGAGGGAGTTGGCTTCAGCCCCTTCGAACTTCTGTTTGGTCACCCTGTGAGGGAACCCTCAGCAATAGTCAAGGAGGGATGGGAGATCACCACTCCCCCATGACTACCAAAGTAGTAGACTATGTGCTAGGGCTCAGAAAAAGGATAGTACTCCTGATGGGTCTGGCTAGTGAGAAACTGAAGGCAGGGCAAGCACTGGTGAAACATTGGTATGACCAGAAAGCTGCCCTCATCAATTTCTCCCCAGGTCAGCAAGTCCTGATCATGAATCCTATAAGGCCTAGAGCTTTGCAGGGCAAATGGTCCGGCCCTTGCACACTGGTGGAGTCACTGGGTGAGGTCAACTATTTAATGGACCTTGGAAGGGCTGGTCAAGCTCTAAAAGTGTTCCATGTGAATAGGCTGAAGGCTTTCATCCCAAGAGTTGAAATCACTGCACTGCTGCTGGCTTCAGACGTTGAGGAGGAGTCAGAGAACCTCCTCCTGATCTGTTCCAGGGCAGTCCTTCAGATAGCTCCATTGAGGGTGTCAAATTGGCCCCTCACCTGACTTCTGATCAACAAGATGAGGTGAAAGGTTTGCTGAGGCAATTTTCTCCCTTGTTCTCACAAACTCCTGGTTTGACACCTTGGTGCAAACATGACATTAACACAGAAGATAGTGTACCTACTAAAAGTAGGGGATACACGATGTAAGACAAAGTAAGGTCTTGCATTAAGACAGAGGTCAACAACATGCTGGATCTTGGGGTGATTGAACCCTGCAGTAGTCCTTGGATCAGCCCTGTGGTTATGGTTCCAAAGGCAGGCACCTCTGAGTTGAGGTTCTCTGTGGATTACAGGGCTTTGAATGCTGTCACCAAGACAGATGCACAACCCTTGCCTAGAACAGATGAGCTGGTGGATACTTTGGGTGCTTCCAAATACCTCAGCACATTTTACCTCACTGCAGGCTATTGGCAAATAGCCCTTGCAGAACATGCCAAGGAGAAGACAGCTTTCTCAACACCAGAGGGTCTTTACCAGATCAGGGTAATGCCTTTTGGGTTGAAGAATGCCCCTGCCACTTTCCAGAGGCTTGTGAATCATGTCCTTAATGGGTTGGATGAATTCTGTCTAGCATATCTGGATGATATAGCCGTTTTCAGTGCCACCTGGGAGGATCATGTGAAACACCTTAGGATGGTGTTACAGGCTCTTTACAAGGCCCACTTGACCATAAAGGCCAGTAAGTGCCAGATTGGACAAGGTTCAGTGGTTTACCTTGGACATGAAGTAGGTGGAGGGAGGATACAGCCTCTACCCAGTGAAGTACAAGCAGTACAAGACTGGCCTACCCCCATTACTCAAACCCAAATGAGAGCCTTTTTAGGACTCAATGGGTGCCACAGAAATTTCATGGCAGACTATGGCACCATGGGTGCCCTTCTGACTGCTCTCACAACTCCTAAGAAACCCAAGAAAGTAACTTGCTCTGAAGAGTGTGGGAAGGCATTCAATGGCTTAAAAGACTCCTTGTGCCAGGTACCTGTTATCAGGGCCCCTAATGGCCAAATACCTTTTATTGTGCAGACAGATGCCTCTGACACCGAGATATGAGCTGTACTATCACAAGTAGATGAGAAGGGTAAGGAACACCCTATTGGATTCATTAGTTGCCAGCTTAAGGACAGAGAGCTCAGATGGTCCATAGTAGAGAAGGAAGGTTTCTCTGTTGTTTGGGCCCTAAGGAAGCTGAGGCCCTACTTCTATGGGACCCACTTCACTGTGCAAACTGCCCATAAGCCCTCAAGGTGGCTAATGAACATGAAGGGAGAGAATCCAAAATTTCTCAGGTGGTCCATAAACCTTCAAGGCTTTCAGTTCACTATTGAGCATAGGCCAGGTGTCCAACATAGCAATGCTGATGGGCTGTCCAGAATCTTTAACCAACCTGAACATGAGACTCATCCAGGGGTGGATTTATTTCCCCTGCCCTTGGTCTGGGAGAGGTCAGTGTTAGGAAAGATTTCCATTTCATACGTCATTTTCCCTCCAGTTGTGTACCCTCAATGTTTTGCTTTGTTTAAACACCATAGTCTGACTTTACCAGAGGAGCACAGCCTCCTGTTGCACTCCCCTGGCCTTTTCACTCACTTTGTTATGGGGAAACTGACATGTCCTTCAAGCCAGTCAGTACTAGGAGACTTTGTTTCCCTTAGTCCTTGTCAATGTTGCAACCTTTCTGTAACATGTTGCAAGTGCACAAAGTACCTTACAGTACAGTGTACTTGGGTCTTCCTGTCATTTCTGAAGGCCCTAGATACTCTCGAAGGATTGTTTAGGAGAAGTTAGACAGGGCTGGTGGCAGCTTATCTTTTCATGTATTTTTAACCCTTTCCTGCCAGGTAAACCACGGTTACCGCGTTTGGCACAAATAGGTGGCCTGGCTCCAAAATGGCCATGCCAGGAGGTTCTTTGTCCTGCCCTTTGGCCATTTTGTCCCTTCACCTTCCTGAGGTCGAGCCGATCCGGGTCAGTCCTTATTTGGGCATGCATTCTCCTGTGAAACGCCAAGCTTTCGCAGGCTTCTGCATATCTTGGGTGTGTGCTTCCAGGATGTGGGCTGGACTCTCTGGTTCCAATACATATCCTGGGTGCCAGAGAGTCTGATGTGCTGTGAATTCCTGGGAGCACCATGGTCCATGATTGGTCCACGTAAGGTATGCCTGTATGTGAGCAGATCTCCCATTGGGTCCTCTTTGTTTTGGCGCGAAGCAGATTTTGGATAAGAGAAGGCTCCCATCACCCATATCATGTCAATGGGCCTCATTACGAGGGGTACGGGTCCGGGTTCCTAGAATGGGAAAATACCGGGCCATTCTGACCTTGGAGGGCCTGGTATTTCCCCATTCCAGGAACCCGGAACAGTACATCCCCATTCCCATTTGAGCCCCCATAGGGCTCAATGGGAATGGGGAGGATGCTAACAACGGGCCCGTTAATGACGGGCCCGTTGTTAGCATCCTGGTCTGCTAGCGGGTCTCTCTAAGGATGCCTGATTTTACCAGACGTCCTTAGCGGGACCCGCAATCAGACCTCGTAATGAGGCGGTAGAGGGTTAACGGCGCCGGCAGCTCTACCAGCGCTGTTAACCCTCTACCGCCTTCCTCGTAATGAGGCCCAATCTCTGGAGTTCTCACTGAATGAAGGATAGGATCCAAGTATCCAGAAACTAAGAAGCCGAGTCAAGGAACCGCTGGTGACCCACTGGAAGGTTTGGCACCCTGAGCCCGCTTTCGTCCTGCTGCACCCCTCTGCATCTGGTCATCCTAGAAGGTCTGCAAAGACGCTTCAACCCATTGGAATAGTGGGACCAACTATTCACTGCACCTTCATCAAAACCTGCAAGTAAGCCTTTTCAGAAGTGTCCCTGGCCCAACCAGTGGGCTGACCAGCTTGCGCAGGACCTTTGCACTGATACTGCCACCGTTTCAATGAGGCCCTTGAAACTTAGTACATTGCAAGCTTTGTTTTCACGGCACTCTCACACCGAATTTCGTACACTTGGCGTTCCCAGGTCTGGAGTAAAGAGAGAGTGCCCAAACTGGAGTACATGCGGTTACTGTGTCGCCCAGCCGTGGTGACGAACATTGCAAACTCATTGCAGCTGTACCCCTCTGTACTCTGAAGCCTGCTACAACAGAACTTGCCTGATCCATCCACCAGGAGCTGAGAAATCACCACTGTCCTGTTTGAGAATCAATGCTGTAATTTCGCCACTGAAAGACACAGAGCCGCGAGATTGCCGCATTTGAACCTGCAACCGAAGTGGACTTGACTGCCGAAGTTTGGTCCGGAGTGCGCCAGGGGTCGGTGAGTAATTGCAACCCTTACTGGTGGCCCCTTGCGCATCCATCCACTTTTACGCAAGAGTGGCCCCTGAGGGCCCCTCTCCTTTCCACTGCTAGTGCGAACTAGCGAACTATTCCTAACTCTTGGAACCTGCTCTGCCCTCAAGGGGAGGTCCGCCTCGAATAGTGGGAACCTCTTCTGCAACACCTCACCTGCCTTCCTGAGCTGCTGCAGCCCCCACAAAAGACCCTGTGTCACCCATCTGCACTACCACGTGCGCCAGCTTCGCAAGTACATTTGAGCACTAGGCTCCCCTCATTTTAGGGTTTGGACTGCCTTCAGTTAGGATTGTGTTTGATGCAGAAGGGCCTAAAGGCTATTTGCACTACCTGCTTCATTCCCTTTTTAGGTTGTGGACCCATTTCGTGCATTAACCCTTTAGACCCTATTGGTCTTGTATATATGTATATTGATAGGATTGTGTTGGCTTAGAAGTATTACTGTGATCTTATTTGGGTGTTGAATCTCAAAGGCCTTGAAATAAATGTATTTGTATTATTAATATATAAAAACCTGACTGGGAGTGATTTCTAAGTGTCTTTTACTCTTTGTGCTCATTGAGGTCTTTTAATCACCCTCACCCCTCCTGCGACCTACGGCCTCATTACAAGTTTGGCAGTAGCCTTGCCGGTAAAACCGGCAGGCTGCCGCCAAACTTGCAATTTTTTCCAGCACCCGCGAATGGGCAATTACTGGGTCAATATGCCCCAGCCGGACCCGGTAATTGCCCATTTGCGGGCGCCGGAATGCATCCCCATAGGGCTCAATGGGAATGGGGAGGTCTGGTGCACTGGCACCATTGAGAATGGTACCGGTGCATTCCGACATGCTCTGCTCAACGGTGGATACAGCCGCCAGGACAGAACTGGCAGCCGTAATGGCACCCATGAGCAGAACTCGTAGTTTGCCGGTCCGGGAACTATGGTACAGGCAAGCTTACTGGTACAGTCGTTCCCGGCCCGGCAAACTTGTTATGACCCCCCCCAGTCTTGACCGCTGCCAATGCTACCTTGATTTTGATTGGTCTGGCTTGTCTAGAAGGTTACCCTGTTCCAAGAAACTAGTCTGGCCTTCTAAACCTATGCCCACCAGGTCAGAGTTCAGAAATCCGTCTTAACAATGACACCAAGTTTTATCTGCATCACCAGTAGTCGAAGGAAGAGGGCCCAAGGCGGGCAGCCAGAGTGAGAGAGGGAATTTAGGGGCAGGGGACCAAATGAGAAGGATCTCAGTCTTACTGGCATTAAGGCAGAGATGTTGGAGGCGCACCAATCCTGAATCGCAGATAGACAGTCATGAATGAGCGAGAGAGGAGAGGAGGCTGAGGGGAGCCTGAAGGAAAGCGGAGTATCATCTGCATAACACTGAAAGTAAGAGGAGAAGGTAGAGATCAGGTGGACCAAAGAGGCCAAGTAGACGTTGAAAAACCAGGGTGAGAGGATAGAGCCCTGGGGAAAGCCACAGGTAGAGAGAGAGGTGACAGAGAGAAAGGGACCAAGTTGGACCTGGGAGGGGTGGTCGAAGAGGAAGGAGGTCAGCCATCCCAGGGCCTGATCTGTGACAACCAGGTTCTCACGGAGTCGATTGATCAGGATGGCATGGTTGACTGTATCAAAAGCAGAGGAAAGATCAAGGAGGATGAGGACAGAAGGAATGCTGGAATCAAAGTTAGAGAGTAGATCTTCACGGGTGTTCAGGAGAGCAGTTTCTGTGCCTCTGGCAGCTCTGAAGCCAGACTGATGGTCATGGAGACAACCAATAGATTCAGTGTGGAGAGTAAGCTGGGAGATGGCCAGCTTTTCCAAGATTTTGCCCATGAAAGGGCTGATAGAGATTGGGCAATAGTTTGCCGGGCAGGTAGGATCGGCAGATGGCTTCTTGAGGAGGGGTGCACAAGGGAGTGCTTAAGGGGAGAGGGGAACAATCCAGTGCCGAAAGAGTAATTACAGAAATTTGCCAAGGCTGGAGCAAGTGTGTCAATATGGTGATTTATTTATTGTTCACTTTTTAGGCTCTTATACAGCAAGAAAAATACTGTTTTTGGGAGAGCAGGGGAGCATCTGTTTGGACGACACTTTCATAGATTGGACTTGTCTAGAAACCTCATCAGATTTTGTCAGAGAGAAAGAGGAGAAAAGAGTAGGAGAGGGAGAGATGGCCAAAGGGGGGCCGAGAGAGGAAGAGGGAGAGGAAGAAGAGCTAGAGGACAGGATTTCTTGAGTTTTAGCAGAGAAGTGAGAGGCCAGAGCCATACAGAGGACCTGGGAGGGAACAGGAGAGGTAGAGACTGCAACAGGATTGGCCAGTTCCTTGCAGATTTTAAAGAGTTCAGCCGTGTTGTTAGAGGCCGCAGAGACGCAGAATTGAATGTGTGCTCTCTTCTTGGACAGGACAGAGAGTCTGCATTACCTTTGGAGCAGGCGGCAGGACAGTTTGTCAGAAGATGCACCCTCCACTTCCTCTCAGCAACACTGCACTTGATTTTCAGGAAGGCAAGGTTGGAATCCTAACAAGAGTTGCACTTGGAGGTAGGCTTCAGCTGGATTCTAATGACAGGGGCAAGGATGTCCAAGGTGTTGGAAATGGAAAGATGCAGATTAGATAGGGCTGTGTCAGGGTGTGAATCAGCTGCAAGAGTAGGAGGAGCAGAGAAAGTAGAGGCAAAGGCATCCTCTGACATACCCTTCATGGGTTGAATCACCAAGAAGGTAGGTGGCAGCGCAGTGGGGTTGGGGGTCTTTGCCTGAGGGATAGAGTATTTCAGATGAAAGGAGAGTAGAATGTGGTCAGTAGAGTGGGAATGTCTGAGGTGACGAGAACATCCAAAGTATGTCCGGCATAGTGTGTTGGGCCAGAGGGCTGAATGGAAAGCGAGAGAGTGTTGCAGAGGTTGCATAAAAGCCGAGAGGAGGGATTAGAAGCATCCAGGTGGATGTTTATTTATTTTTGCATTTATTACAGCGCACAAAACACTCGGCTATCTAGGCGCTAGTCACACTGGAGAAAAACGTGAATAAGGGGTTGCGAAGAGTCTTAGATGGAGAACAGTTAGTTAAACAGCCAGGTCTTTAGGTTTCTGCAGATGGTCCAGTAGGTCTGTTCTTCTCTCATAGTGGGAGAGAGGTTGTTCCAGAGTTTAGCGGTCACGACTGGGAAACTCTTACATCCCACGAGAGCCGATTGAAGTTGGGGATCTTTAGGAGGTGTGAGTTTGAGGATATGAGAGTTCGGGCAGGAAAGTATTTTTCCATGCAGCATGAGAGGTAAGACAGGGCAGTATTGGAGAGACAGCAATGGACCAGGGATAATGTTTTAAACATAATCCTTTCCGGGATGGGCAGCCAGTGCATCTCTCTCCTGGCTTTCGATATATGAACAGATTTGAAAGACCAATGGCCGCTCGTAGAGCATTGTTCTGAATCATCTGGAGTTGGGGAACTCTACAAGTACCAGGGGTAGGTTCTGTGAAGAAGTTATCAATGAAAACTCATGAGGATCTGTCGTCTAGAAAAGAGCTAATCCAATTGGTGGCTGGTGGAGAGAAGGTAGCTGTTTCAGTGATTTGAGAGCAGAGGATATGGTGGTCAATCAGATCGAATGCTGCGGATAGGTCCACCATCATCAGGAGGGTGGGTTTGGCTGTGTCCTTAATGGGGTCGATTTGTATTTTCAAGTCGAGTACTGCAGTTTCATTTCCGTGTTTGAGGCAGAAGCCTGATCGGCAAATGCCCGGGCTATTGTCCTCCTCAAGATATTGTTGAACTTAGATGAATGCAACATGATCCAGAATCTTCAGGAGTTAGGGTACCGTAGTGATGTGGTGATAGTTTGTGGGTATGGAAGGGTCAAGGGAGGGTATTTTGAGGATTGGAATGAGCCATGCTTCCTTCAGGGAAGTTGGAACCGAATTGATGGAGAATGAGGCATTGATGATGGCTGTGAAAAGGGGTGTAAGTGACTCAGCTCAGTCTTTGATGACTGCAGATCGGGAAGTGTCACCTTTGCACGTTGATGGTTTGATGATTTTGGAGGGAGATGTCCATCGCTGAGACTGGGTGGAAGTAGAACGGGGTGCAGGTGTGGGTCGGTAAGGGGCTGTGTGCTCTGGGCGGGGGTGGTTGTTTGGCGTAGGTTTGTTCTTCGAGGGAGTTGGAATTGTAAAAAGTTCCCAGGAGTTGGAATTGGCTTTGATGATTCTGGAGTTGTAGCTGTTAGCTTTAGTATCGTGGATTTCCCTTCTGTAGTCTTTGGCGAGGGAGGAGAAGAGGGCTTTGGATGCTGGTGAGGGTCTTTTTCTCCATGTTACTCAGAAGCATGCTTTTTGGCACAGGCTTCAAGGAGTTCAGGAGTAAACCAAGTGTTTTTTTTAGTGAGGGTTTGGCTTTCCTGAGTTTGAGGGGGCAAGCTTGTCTACTGCCAGGTCGATGGTTTGTTTGTAGATGTTAACTAGTGTTACTGGATCTGTCACTGAGGATGGGGGGTGCCCAGGGGTAGCAAGTAACGTGGAGAGGTTGGTGGGGTTAAGGTTTTTTATGCACCGGGCCAAACCTTCAGGTTTGGTCAGGTGAATTGGTCTAAGTCTTTCTGAGTGTGGGATTTTGAAGGCAATGGTTTGGTGGTTGGACCATGGGCAATTAGAGGTGATGGGGGTGGAGATGTTGCAGTTGAGGTCGCTGATCCAGTCTAAGGTACGGCCTTGAACGTGGGTGGGCTTGAGGGAACGTTGCGTGAAGCCAGCGTGGTTAAGTGCTTTGGCTACGCGAGAGGCTGTTGCATCTGATGGGTAAGTAAGGCCGAGGTTGAGGTCCCTAAGGATAACAACTTTAGAGTTGGGCTTGATGGACGGGAAGATGCTTTGCAGTAAATTCTCTTCGAATGCAAGGCTGGATCCTGGCGGGAGGTAGATCAGGAGGAGGGTGATGGAGTTGTTCGGGTACAAGGACAGCTTAACGAGAATGGATTCACAGTTGGGCATGGCATTGGTTTGCAAGACTCTCATGGTGAGGGTAATTTTAAAGATGAGGGCGACACTGCCTCCTGTTTTAACAGACCTGTCAGTATGGCATAGCCCATAGGGATGGCAATGGAAAGGGCTGGACCAGCAGGGGGTGGAGCCATGTTTCAGTGATGGCAAGTAGGTTGAGTTTGTTGCAGGTTATAAGGTCAAGGATTTCCACTGAATGTGCCGGGAGTGATCTTGCATTGGTTAGCACGCAATTGATGGCCTTATAGGTAGGTCTCGCGGGGGTGTATGTTTACATAGAACGTAGCGGCTGAGAGTCGTAGTGGGGGATGTGTGGGCTGAACTGAGTGCGGAGTCTGAGGAACCTATTCCTCATACTGATCAGAGGTGGCATGGCGGTGGCAGAGTCTTGGAATTCGGGATGCGTGGAGCCTGGACTGTGGATTTGTGGTGGGCGGAATGATAGGAGAGCATGGTGTGGAGTGTGCACAGAGGGCTCCGTGCGTAATCTGAGGAATCTATTTCTCGAGAGGATCAGAGTAGCGAGGTCAGGGTCGGGGTAGCATGTTGCGTGGGGACTGGTCTACGGGTCTGCGGTAGGCAGAGTGATTGATGAGTGTGATGTGTGACATACGCTGTGAACCAAGTGCGTAGCCTAAGGAAGCTATTCCTCATAAGGATTGAGGGGTGCATAGCGATGGCACCACAAGAGGTTGATAGGGTTGAAGGGAGGGATGGCCTGGGAGAGTGTTGGGAGTGGCAAGGTGCTGGAGGGGCTGAGGCACCAGGGCACTTACCTACTGTCCAAATGAGGCTGGAGTCCCTGGGGGCTGGCTGGGCTTGCGTGGAGGGTGCTGTAGCTGGTCGTGGCTCTGTCTCCTTGTCCTTTTCATCTAGCAACTGCTATCAGGGGTTCTGTCGGAGAGATCTAACTTCTTCTGCCAAAGTTGTAGGTGGTGGGTCCTGCATTCAATCGTCAATGATCTATTCGCCCTGGAAGTTATTTTGTGTCCAGCAGCAGTAACGACAAATTCGGCTAATTTACTTGAGTGGCAGTAACAGTTTTCTCATTGATCTCTGAAGAGTCCCGAAATGACAGTTGTTTGTTAGTTACTGCATATGTCGCTGTGAAATGTTCTTTAATGGGCGTGCCTTCCTTCTGATCTGCAGAGCTTACTTCTCCATCTCAGGCTCAATGTCAGTGCCCTCATCCATGTATATTGTAGGGGCCAAACACTGGTGTTGCAAAAATGGCTCCCCTAGCCGCAACATAGTCCCAGCCTGGGGAACGGATACAGGAATTGTAGAGGGCAACCCTCTGCTATCTGAACTGGAGAGCTTGCAGTGTGCACCCTTCTATTGCTCACTCTCGGCAGGTATCCCCAAAGGTTGGACTGCCTTTGTAGACACTGGAAGAGCCAGTTGGCCCGTTGTCAGCCTCCCCAACCTGGTTGTCTCTCGCTTCACAGTGGGGGGGGGGGCATGCACTGCCCCAATGCTGCTTCTTCCTCTCCCTGCCATTGCATCAGCGATTTCCAGGCTGTCCCCACTCTCGCCCCTGCTGTGCCGTCGGAGGCAGGTCCGGCCCTCTGCTTTCACACTGCACACTGGTCCCAACTCTTCGGGGGACTCAAGAGCAGCAATTCTGTTTGCCTGCGCTTCCTCCCTCTCTGAGCCCCTTTTCAGTCAGAGGTATTGCAACTCATTGGGAGGTGACAAGGACACTGGGTTCGCTCCACCCCTATACCGCAGCATTCTTCCAATGGAGGTTGTAGTCGACTCCTCAGCGATATCCCTTCTCCTATAGTGAGGGCTTCCCGCCCAGGCCAGCTCACCTCTTTTGCTGTTCCAAGGGCTCCAGGGGGCAATCCTTACAAATCCATGGGTCCCAGATCAACAATTGCCCAGGCACACCTCACAGGGCACACAGGTCGACAGGACAGGTCTGCCTGCCAGACACTGGGCACCTCACTGCCTTCAGAGCACTGTTCTGCTTCTGTGCAGCCGCACACTTTGTGGGCAGTTGGCTCCTGGACTCCCTGTAGCCTGTTTTCAGTGGAGCTCTCCCGGCCCTAGTTACTGGCCTTCTGCACGTCAGGGGCACCTTTGAACCCCACCTGAGAGTGGTTGTGGGGCTGACGGGTTAGGGCATACCAGATCTGTCGAGGTTGGGCCCCCGCTTTGTTAAGATCTCTGATGAGGAGAAGTTAAGAAGCAGCGGCAAGGAGAGAAGAGGAGAGGTCGGCTGGTTCAGGGAGGAAGAGGGTGATGTGGCCAGGTGGCCTGTAGATGGTGGCCACAGTTAGAGAGAGGCCAGGAGATATAGAGAGCCTGCAGACCAGTCATTCAAAGGAGTAGTAGGCCTGCGTAGGGATGACAGAGGCCGGGACCCACACTGTGAAAGATAAGGGCTACTCCACCTCCAGGACGATTCGTTCTGGGTTCAGAGAGGATCTTGTAGCTCACAGGGAGGAGAGTCTCAAAACTTGTGACAGAACTGGCCGTAAACCATGTCTTGCTGAGAGCAAGGACATCTAGGTCGAGTTCTGCGAGGAGGTGACAGATATCAGAGGAGTGTTTGACAGCAGAACGAGTTGAGAGTAGTGACGTGGAGCAGGTTGCCACATTTGAAAGATTTCCATGGTCGGGTAGAGGCTTGAGGTACACCCTGCAGAGGTGGTAGAGGGGCCCGACGGTGGGCAGAGGAGGAAGATGAGGGTGCCAGAAAGGTGGTTGAAGGAGTAGAAGGAGAAGGGAGAAAGTTGAGAAGACTCTGGAAACACCTATCAAAAAGGAGGAGATCGGACTGAGGGCCCTGAACCAAGACGGTGCCATTCAGATAGACATTAATGATGGTCGTGGAGGAGTGGAAGGGAGCCAAGAGGACCTTCCACCTAGTGCCATCATTAATGGGCGAGGAGGAGAACGGAGAGAGAACAGAGACCATATGAAGGGTCCCTAGGTCTATAGAGTGGACGACAAAGAAGGTTGTCAGTGAGAATCTGTCTGGAGGAAGCACTGGTGTATGTATCAGTGATAAGGAGGCCTGGGTGCAAGACCAGGATGTCCCTCTTGAATTTTTTCCTTCCAGACTTAGTGAGAGGTATGGAGTAAGATATAGAGTATAGAATAGCAGTTATAGAAGATGAGAGAGACAGAGAACACCATAGGGGGGGCAAAGGAAGTAGGTGAAGGAGAAGGGATGACATAAGAGAGATAGACACACTGCCCTGTGCACACAACTCAGAATGCACAAAGGAAGGAGGAAGGGGGCTGGGGCCACAACAAAGAAAGACACAGGAGGGAAACAAGTAACTCACAACAATGAATGGCATGCCTTGCCATGGGGGGTCTAGGTTGGAGCCTAGAGAGAACCAGCAACAATGCCACAGTTACCGGATTGCAAAAACACCCAGATTTGACTTTCCTAGAAGGGGGAAAAAGGCAGGTTTTTGATCACAGCACAATATAACACACCCAGATTCGACTTTCCTAGAAGGGGAAAAGGACTACGTTTTTCAGCACAGCACAATACAACACATCCAGATTAGACTTTCCCAGAAGGGGGGAAAAGCCAAGTTTTAGAGCAGAGCACAATATAACACACCCAGATTCGACTTTCTCAGAAGGGGAAAAAGGCTAAGTTTTTTAGCACATCACAATACAACACACCCAGATTCCACTTACCTGATCAGTCACAGCAGGACGACAGCTGCAGGCTACGTGCTACCGCAGCAGACACCACTGGAGCTGTCCTTAGACTCTGGTCCTTGGCTGAGGGGGCTGCCACGGCAGATGGTGCCTTGGGGAGCCCATTTTAAAGGGCTCACCAACCAATTTGAGTGTGGTGGGAGGGATTGGGGAGGGCCAACAAGCAAGGAAGCAACTGGGACAAAGGGAGGGGGCAGCAGGCACACACGCGCTGCAGCATGAGAATACAACTTTCACAAATGGACAACTTACTGTGCCAAGGAAAACCTGTCCTCACTCCAGCACCGGAGCAGTTGACCTGGCATTGCCTGATGATGGTGGGGATGGCCTGTGGGGACAGAGGGAGAAAACACATGTTGGTGCATTCTTACCTGTTGTCTGAGCTGGGGTTCAGGCCCTCGGTCCTCCTGATCCGAACAGGCCCAAACAGGAATTGCCCTTCGCTTCGGACGCCCAGGCGAGAGACACACTTGATCTAAGAGTCAAGAGCAGACAGGAAGAGGCAGGGCTAAGAAGATGGGTGGTGCTTAGGCCAGGTGACCTAGATCCACTTGCACCTGCTCGCCAACGGCAAAGGAAAGGAGGCTGGAGGCTACTTTAGTAGACAAAAAGAGCAGAAAACCAGGAAGGCACCAACAGTTTAAGGTGATTGACAGGTGGGCGGAGCTTAGGCCAGGTGACCTAGATCCACTTTCACCTGCTCACCAACTGCTAAGGAAAAGATCCACTTGCACCTGCTCACCAACTGCTAAGGAAAAGAGACTGGAGGGCTGAACGATTAACAGGTGGGCGGGGCTTAGGCTGCCTTGAACCAGCATTTCTCGCTGCACTGAAACGTGTTTGACTAGCACTGTAGTAAATCCGAAATGTCTGGACAGATAGACACATCACCAATGATGACAGGAAAATCCTACTTAACCTCTTGGTCTCTGCATTCAGAGATCCCTGCACGTGAATTGCTGATGATTCTCTGCTGGGTAGAGATCACCTCTGCAATCAGAGACAGGGATCAGACATTTGTGCCCCTGATGAGTGTTGTCTGTATGGCCACTCTGACAAAATGACTTCTGCTGTGCAGGAGTGCAAAGATGAGTCGAGGCTAAACTGCCTACTGAGCCCCCACACATTTACAAACCAACAGTGAGCCCAATAATCAAGGTAAAACATGCTTCGCCTTTTGTGATAATGTGGGCTGAGGGAAGGCTATATTCTCAAACGGGGTGTGAATGTGTTCCAGTAGCAACCCAAAGAGCAAAGTATAACAGTCAATACATAAAAAACTTTTCCAATCCAGGCTCTACAAATATATGTTTACTTTAATTAAACACAGCAATGTACAAACAACTATTAAAACACTATAAAAACCAACCCCTGCAGAGGAAAGGTGGAGAAATGCAGAATACATTCGTATAGTACGAAGGAAAAACATGCAAGAAATGCATCAAAGAATTCAAAAATGATCTGTTCTTACAAGAAAAAGGTGGCAAAATGGACTTAGCCAGACTGTAGGGCCCCAAAAGGTGAGCCAGTGGGACATTGTTGTTTCAGGGGACTTTAATTCGATATTTGGCAGTTCTACAGCATCGAACAAAGCTTCTAGCTGTACAGCAGTTCTAGTCGAACACGGTTCTGGTACAGCAGGGTCAATTTGAGTGTGGAGTGAAGTCGAGATCTTGGTAACCGCTGGTGTGGGTTGATGAATGAAACAATGCTCCAGCAATTTGAGTGGAGGTGCCTCAGTTCGATGAAGTGACCTTGTTGATCCAACAAAGGGCTTGAAGAGGCAAAATTTCGAGTTTGTCCGCAGGGTCAGACTGGGACAAAAAATAGGCCCGGGCACCTAAAATAAAGTGGTCCACCCTGCGCCTCAAAAAAAGTGGCCCTGACTCATGTCAACTCAAGACTTTACACAAAAGGCTACATATGTTAGGGTTAATGGTGTTTGTTGTATGTAATGTTGAGAAAATGATAACATTCCTTTTGTTATTTAAAAAAAACAAGATAATCATCACATAGCTAAATACTATACTTATCTTGCAGAACCAGACTCATGGCATGTCTACTAGTTGCCACCAGTAATGAAAATAGAGTTGTATTTAATAATCAATACAGCCAAATGATGACACCGGAAAGTACCTTGCCAGCTGTATTTATGCGCAAATGTTAAATTACAACACAACCCATAAAATAGCATAACTTTTCATACTTACAGTTCTGTGACAGGGTACACAGCTCCGAGGTGTAACAGTCGCATGAACCATGTGGTTTTGGGACTTGCAAGTCGATGCTTACACAGGGCTCCGCAACCAAAGCAGGGAACAAAGGTTAGTGTGACGATGGTTGGATAGGAAGGAGGAAGTAGGAAAACAGGAAAGAGGTTTTGGGAGAGGTTATGGATAGGTTGGGGATGTAAGGGTAAGGTTGCGACCACTGTGTAGGCTTCCAGTGTGCTGTTACATTCATACAAACACACGTCCCTGCTTCTGACTCTGCACGCACATACAATATCACTATAGCAGTAAAGGCAGAGCAACATAATAAACACACGTGAGGTCGTGCAGAAGTTAGCTTAGGTTAGTTGTCGCCCAGAGTGTCCCTTGTTGTCTCCTGGGATTTTGTTGTGCCAGGATGTGTTCTAGTAGCTGTTCAAATGCTGTAAGAGAGTGTTACAATTAGTGCACACATCGAACGCTGCTGCATGTTTGGCGAGGCAGCACGTGGCTACTAAACATGTACAGTAGGGGCTGCATCAATATCTTGTAGCATTCACACCTTAGCATGGCAGCCTGAGCACACAAACATAGTGAATTGCATCCTGATCATACAAGTTCAAGTGTAAGAGGCAGAAAAGGGAGTTGTACTGGCTGTACCCGATCGAATCGAATGAAGGCCGCAGCCTGCAAATCACAATTTTCAGCACCAGATCAAACATGCTGTGTATTTGGGCAAATCACCTGTACACATGCGAGTGGGTCATATGAAATGCAATTGCAAAGTGTGCGCCCCATGTACAGATTTAAGTACGTGTTTCCCGTTACATGCCGGTTTCTACGTTTGCGCCTTCAACAGTGAATGTTCTCCTTAAGGCGCTGGTCTTTAGAGCTAGGTCCGTTCTATATGACAGAACTTGAAATGAAAATGGAATTATCCTGCTTCCTTTCAGTGTTGAAGGGAATTTTAAAGACAATGGTATTATTATGCTCGCAGGATCTGTTTTCCTGCTGCAGGAGATTAGATAGTGGGTGGCAGCACATCCTTTGCTGAGCTTGCTTCCCAATCAAGTACTGCGCAAGGGCAGCTCCCCTGGGGCCCAGCTTTTCCAGTAATGTGACCAGAGGGAACCGCTGTTGTCGCTAACTTAACGACCAGTCCCGGGGGGTGGCTCGTAGCTGAGTCACTCTCACACTGGTGCGTCGATGCATGTGAAACTGAGGACTGACTTAAGTTCACCACAAGATTGCTCCGCAAAACAGAAACTCATGGGGCCTCATTACAAATCGCCCGGTATGGAAACAACGGTGGCGGTAAACCCGCCGCCGCCGTTGTTTCCATGCCGGGCGATCACAGCTCCTGCAGGCGGACGAGGAAACACCGGCAGCATTACGAGATGGTCCATAGGTCTCAATGGGAATGGGGATTAAACACCATTCCGCCTCTGTGATTCCCGGAAAACCGGGGTTGTAATGCCCCGGTAATTCCAGGAATCACGGAGGCGGAATGGTAATACGAGTCTGGCGGTAACCAGGCGGTTTTACCGCCGCGGTTTCCGCCAGACTCGTAATGAGGCCCATGGTCTCTGGCAATCTTTGGCAATTTCATATGGCACTAGGCCTAAAACTTGCATTTTGACTTGGAAAGAGTTCCTGCTTGGCTTGAAGGGTTACAATGGGATGGGCTGAGTGTCAGAGATATGGTGCTATGCCCTAAGCTATTTTGGATGGGTGGCGTTAGGGGGATTGTCATTGTTAATGTCTTAGTGATAGAACAATTAAGAACAGTTGAAACACCTGTGTATAGGCGCGTTACAAATACCATATCATATCATATCAAGTTACTCAGAGGTGCAGCGCGAAACATCTGTGATTTCCTCAGTGCTGATACATCAGTGCAGGTCATGATATTTATGGTGAAAGGCACCATACAAATGACAACATGAATGAATGAATGAATGAATGAATGAATGAATAAGGGTGCAGTATTTGTATTTGTATTTTATTTATTTATAAATCGCACCAGGCCCAAAGGCATCCGGGCGCATCACTTAGGTTACAACATAGTATGAGCAGACAAAGGCATTACAGAAAATTACAAAAATTACAAAGAAGATTATATACATACACATATATTACAGGATAGCTAGTTACATATTTACAGTGTGAGAGACCTGCGGGCACCTCCATGGGAATGGTGGCAGTCAAAGCAACATGAGATGTTTCAGTGAGGATACTTTTTTGGAAGAACTAATAAGTGGTTCCTTGCTTCAAAATCACACAGGTCCCATCCCGTGAGTGGTACACATATTTGCAACCAGTCTTTTCTGTTTTCACCTACACTTCACAATCCCACCTGGAGTATTGGGGAATGTGTGTGCAGAGGAATAACCTTGGAATAGAATGCTGGGACATGATGGCACTCCACCCACGTGTGTTATGCTATGGTGCGCTTTGGGACCTCAGAGCCGTTCTCAAGAAACACACGCACACCGTCATGGAGGATATGCAGGGCCCTGCTTTACGTCACCACATTCCTTTTTATCGCCCAGACGTATCATCTTCCACGCATCGCACGCTCATGGAGTGCTAACAATACAATACACAATTTCCTTCCCCAAAATACAGATCACACAAACCAGTCATATACTATGTAGTCTTGAAGTGTGCTTGCCATTCTTTGGGTGGCCCTCACTAGACAGCAGCAGCCCCACTTTCACTGTGACTAGCTAGCTTGCAGGATGTGGACACAGACAACATTTACCTCGTGTAGTGCCGCAATCCGGCATGGGCAGTGAGTGAGTGAAGCGATACAGAATCTCTTCTTCTGCATTAGAGATCGGAATGGGCTGGGGTACCCACAGCACAGAATAGAATACATTACAAAATGAAACATGTTTCTTTCCTTTGCTTACTTTATTTCACACCGGCCCACGTGCACAAATTCTAGTGTGTCTCAGTCTCTGTCTCTCTGGCTGCGTTTTCAGTCCCAGCATGTGCTTAGGTGTGGTGGTCATTGTCCAACTCGCCTCCCAGCACACACCCAATGCGCATGCCGGGCCGTTCCGGCGGGAACGGGACGTGTCATGATAGATAGATTTTACATCATGCTACAGTTTAGCAACAACAGGCTCCCTATTCCCTCGAGGTAGGAGTCAGGCAGGAAGCAGTCCTGGGCCAGCCCCACCGTCCCACCCGGCAGCCGGCAGCCAGGACTGTAATTTGCAAATTTCAACTTGTGGACTGAACTGCAAACTCAGTGGGTTCAGTGCCTCACATCCCTGAGTGAGGCCTCAGGCCAACCCCACTATTGTTGTACTTGTGTGTGACTTCACAGTCTTGAGTGTGCGCGGCCCGCCCGAGGCCTGAGCGACAGCGGAGGCTTCCTGGCTGGTGGCACCAAACCGGCGGCAGTGGCTGGGCATGGCTTGGGGGCACTGACTCAGGGCTTGATGTATTCTTTCAGTTTCATCAAAGCAAGTTAATACTTAGAAACTAAGTGTTAACTTGCTTTGATGAAACTGCAAAGAGGCAGCAGTCCGGGACATCGTTTGGAGGTCGCCAGGGGTCGCAGTTGCAACCCGTGAGGTCTTCCTTGCTACCCTTGTGGTCTCCCTTGCTACCCTTGTGGTCTCCCTTGCTACCCCTAGAAAAAAAAGATTTTTTTAAAACCTTTTTTTGTTTAACTTTTTTTTTTAAATGTAAGCTCCTGGGCTGTGGCCAGTGTCATGTGGCTCTTTAATTTTGGAGTGGCTGACTTTCTTGTTCCGGCCTCTCAAAAAAAACAGGGTTCCACAAGTGTATCACTTTGAGAAGTGACGCTAAATAAGAAAGAATAGGAATAACACATAATTTGTCTTTCTGGAATTCTATACAATAATTGCTAGACTCATAACGGTTTATTTCCAGGCACACTTCAGGTGGTGAGTCACTGATTTAGCCTGTTCGTAAACACCGCAACTCAGCCTTTCACCCTTCTGAGGTCGATAAACGAGAACCAACACAGGTTGGGTCATATTGTATGTATAAACACTTAAGCGTAAGTGCTATATAATAACATATCATTATCATTTGGCCTTGAACGTCTGCATGCATTCACAGTAATTTGGTAATATGGTCCTATACACACTGATATTAATGTTCAGGCAGCATCAGGATTAACCATGCCCCTTTTTTGAACCATCATAAAAACAAGCCCCTGTGCGCTCCTGCGCGCGCGCTCCTGCGGTGGCTTGGAAGTGGCTGTTCGGCTGGGAACACTGGGTCCACTGGGATCACTGCTATAATTCATCTCAGATTAACCACGCCCTTTTTCAAACCATCATAAAAACAAGCCGCCGCGCGCTCCTGCCCGCGCGCTCCTGAAGTGGCTTGGAAGTGGCTGTTCGGCTGGGAACACTGGGACCACAGCTTTAGTTCATCTGGGTACGAGTCTCCTGCAAACCCAAATTGGACTATTCAATTGGAACTATATTGGACTACAAGTCCCTACAGACTTTGTTATACTCTTGTGAAGTACTATTGCTCAATATCCATTCTAAATATCCTATATTTGTATTTCTCTAGGATTAACCACGCCCCTTTTTTGAACTGTCAAAAAAACAAGCTCCCGCCTGCTCCTGCGCGCGCTCCTGAAGTGGCCGAGAGCTGTTTATTTTCGTAAGCTAATGTGGCGACACTAAACTGTTTCTTGTCCTTCTGATTTCCATGCACGTGTTTTGTTGACCTTACTGTGAACGCACCTGAAACCAGAAGCACATTTGAATATTTCGCATGCTGACTGACTAGCGTTTAGAAGTGATTGCGCAGCTCACACACAGTGTATTGACTCATCATCATCATAATGTGCTGCCACATGATTCTAAATTCGTTTACCATCTAGTGTCAGAATCCCTTTTCCTCACGTACGTGCTTTTGATTAAAGCAAAGCTTTGCTAATCAAAGGGGAATAGGTACACCATGTCAGCGCGGCTGCGCAGTGGGCACATTAAAAGCAAATTTCCCATAAAAAATCGTAAATTTACCACCATGGCAGATAAAGACTGCACAACCTCCTTACAAAGCATGCCCCATCACACAACATACAATGATAGTGCATGTCCTTTACCTATAACTCCTAGGAACGCTTTGTCCCACTGTGCTCAACCGGCTGTTTTAATTTGTCATGTAGTAGCATTTGCATATGCTAAAGCACAACACTAATCACTTTCCAACTTGGAAAACAAACTTGGTTTGAATGTGGTTGAGCCAGAAAATGCCCATCCTCACACTCCAAGGAAAAGCTTTCTGAGTATGTGTGACGTGGAAGATAGAAATGTGGCAGTAAACTCCCTGGGTGTTCCCTTTAGGCCTCCCTCTGATATATCAATAATGGCGCCAGCTGTACTTTATGAACTAGAAAAAAGGGTGGAGCTATCAGTGGGTCCTTCTACACCGGTTACGGCCCCTTTGCGTTGCATTGCCCAAGTTCATATACATTGCACTGACCAAATATCGCCAATCGTTTCACAACACGAGCTCTTGGAGACACTTCATACTCAATCTTTTGAAGAACCCCAACAAATGGATCCAGGGGGGAGCTACCTCAAAGTACGACTGGTCAGGATTGCTCATCTCCTGACATACAAACTTATGAACAGTCTAAACCTGAAGAGGGCAATGAAACCAGACCCGGATCACAAGCAGTCAACCTTTGCTGAAGATCTCCAAATATTTGAAACTAATTACCCAGTAATATCCAGAATTCTCAATGTTTTAGATCGAGGGCACGACTACACACATTATGAACTCTGTGATATAAAAGCGACCCTAGCACTCATACTCTCAAAACAAGACGAACTTGAGGGCTTCATATTTGCAGAAAACTATAAACAGGAGGGTGGCTGTATCTCTCCACAGCTCCACAAAAAAACGTGCAAAACACCATAGCTACTGAGACAGAGAGACCCCACCTGAAATCTTACCAACTAGTGAACCTTATGTGCAGGAACCACCGACCTTTGCATTCTCGCAGTCTTTTGCACAAATTGCTAAAGACACAAATTCTAGAGAAACTATGCAAGTCTATACGCATGCCAATCTATGCCAAATGGTGACTGCACATGCTGAAAAGATAGAGCAATTATTATTCTTTAATCAGTCCAATGAAGGAAGCACCGGGGATCAATCAAACCAGGGGGGCCTGCCACAGCACGAGGAAATGGCCTCACATCCTGACAGTCCTTCAGCCCTACTTGTGATTATTGAGAACGAGAATATTGCCAAAGACATTGCTAAGGGTGATGAGGCATCCGCTCGGACATTGGAGGAAATTCCACAGCAAAAACAATTTATCTCTAGAAAGGAGAAGAGGTCATACTTGCGGGCAATAAAAAGACTCAATTTGCATAAAGTTGCCCAAGTTGAGGCCGAAAAAATAAAAAACACTACTCAAACAAAACAGACACAAAAAAATCAAAAAACAGAAAGGTTCTTCCGAAGCGACCGATGCCTTAGACAAAGAGACCTTTACTCCGGTCACTACCCTTAAACAGGCAAACCCGGAATTAGGCATAAATGTAGAGTAATTGTCACTTGAAAGCAGGCTTGCTCTACAGCACAATGTGGTGGGTAGTTTGAAACCATCGTTGATGGCATCACTAAAACAAGGCACGCAGTGTAAACAACCTGTGAGAGATGATGCCAGTTCCACCTCAACCAAGCATGCAGAGTTTACGTCCTCACTTACAGTGCCCCAACAAACTTTTCTTTCCACCTACTACAAACCAATTTACACCAAAAAAGCTATAACAGGAAAAGAACACGTGGCATTGGATGATAAATTGGTGTTGGATGGGGACGGCATTGATTGGCAGATTCCCTCTAGCAAGACTCTGCCTTGCAATGATAAGGAGCCACTGATTACGGGTGCTGCACATGGAAGGATTGCCCCGTTGGTGGCATCCCCAGCGTGGCAAACATTGATGACTGTTCCTGTAGCTAGCGCTGCTTCCATCCCCAAACCATCGGGTGATGTGACGACTCCCACTTCAAGTGGGTTCAGCAATGCAAAAGATAAAAAATGCGCAACTGATCCTTATCCTAATAACCTGAACACCATGGAAAAGGAAGAGCAAGTCATATACTCTCAGATATCACCCATTCTTGGTTGGATTAGCTCCCCTGAAATGAATGGCGATAAACGCCTGAATCACTCATTTATGTTGCAGGCATTTAAAAAAATTCCTGCACTATGAACACTTACATCTCGTGACATCTCTTGGATTACTCTTCCTCCTGTTAATAATTATAGAATGGTCTTGCAAGTAGAGTCCACATTTATCGCAGAACTAATTTGGACGCATAGACGTAAATTGAAAACGATAGGGCTTGATCTTCATCCACTGATATCTATTGAGGAAGCGATTGTATTTAAGGAAACTCCAGCAGCGACACGGAAGGTCTCCCCATTAGCGCTGATAGAAACCTCATGTGCGGCACCACCAGAGGCCGTGGTGATTGCACAATTAGCTGCAGTGTCTGCGAACACCAAATACTGGTCCTAGCTATCTGTCCTGCTCAATCCATCTAAGAATGGGCCGGACACAAACCCCACATAGTAACAAGAGTTCTTTGAGAGTGATGTCCTGGAATTCCTGTGGTAGTAAAAATCTTTTGCTTTGGGCAGACACATCAAATCCACACGCCTTCATTGATATCATTCTATGCTAGGAAAATATGTGCACCTTCCCACTTCAAAATAGAGGTTATATTGCATTCCACTCTGAAGCAATTCAAATTTACATGGTAGGCCCTCGGGTGGTCTCGCTATTTTTCTCAGTAATTATCTTTTCGCTAAACACTGTAATATTTACAAAACTCAGCTCAACGACATTTGTGGAAATTGGAGATTGCGGTCAGGACTGATATCTGCTTGTTTGTGTACACTATAACCCTCTCCAAATGCTACTAGAACTTGCACTCCAAAAACTAACAGCCTTGTTCGATGAACCCTTATCTGAATGGCAAAATTGTAAACTAATTTTGGGTGGTGATCTCAATTCATGCTGCTTTCCTGACTTACATCCCGAGGTGCTCATTGATCACTCATCCAAAATCTCTCCTTCGCTTAAGAGAGGAGCCCAATGGTTTTCTTACTTTTCACATTGGGACATTTACTTTATTCCCTTCCAAAAGGGAGGGCATGTCAACACCTGGCACCGTGACAATATGAAATCTTGTATTGACTATTTGGTAGTGACAAGTGATCTATTAGCAGTATCTAATGGAATCGAGCTCATTACCTCGGCAAACAGTGACCACAGTATACTAACCGTACTCTTTGATTATGCAACATCGTGCATGGGGAAAGATCCCCGTCAGGTACTACTAGTACCCGATCGTGTGGGCGCCTCACTCAGGTGGAATCCTTATGTGTGTGACAGACAAAATCAACTTGTTGATCACAAAAGAGATAGGGAAGTTCTTGTGCAGAACGTCTTTGACCATGTGTCACCAGTTAAATACACAACTCATAACTGTCATAATTAAGAATGCAATTTTATCATTCATTCAAACGCAAAAACATTCCAACCTAAACCAAAAACAGTCACAAGCGTTCAGTTACAATCTACTGAGGGAGAAAAAACACAAAAACAAGCAGCTTAGACGGCTTAAGAGTCTATCTTTAGAAGAGTTGGAATTTCATGCACTAAAGAAGCAAATATGCAACGGCTATCGCAACAAATGCAAAAATTATAAAGCTTATTTCCATCACAGGACAAACCAGGCTATGTTAACTAACCTTTGCAGGAATGATAGACGCTCTACCTAGGCGACATTACGGGGTGACACACTTAATAAAAATCACGTACAAACCTCTAATATTGCAGAAGAGGCTTGGACAACCTTCTTTAGGACAAAATTCCAGCTCCCTGCGAGATTTTCTAAGGGACACTCTAAATTTGTTACATCTAAGATTGTCCACCCATTAGGTTGGTCTACCGATGATATCATATGGGCCATCAGCAAATTGAATGACTCCAAAGCCCCTGATCCCGATTGCATTCCTCCTAGCGTTCTAAAAAGGAATCCTATACTATGGGCTGAGATTTTGGGAATTCAGTACGAAGAAATTAGAACTACCTCTGTTATTCCAAAATCCTGGGTAAAATCCATTGTAGTACCAATACACAAAAAGGGAAGCACAATCGACCCCGAAAATATTCGGTCAAATGCTCTAATAGACGCGGGAGCAAAGGTTTTTGCTATCCTTCTGTTACATGAGCTTCAGCTCCGCCTACGTCAACATAAGGTATTATCGCGATTCCAGATAAGGTTCTGCGTCCAAATGGGCACTGCCCTGAACGCTACAGTTGTGGCCCATCTTTTAACCAAAACTAAAATGCTTGATTCTGGGGCATTATATATGGCATCAGTTGATCTTTCAGCAGCTTTTGACTGCGTAATACGCACTGTTCTATGGGAAAAACCTGAACGGAAGAGAGTCCCTCTACATCTGATAGCACTGATTGCCAGATTACATCACAACACTTCCTACCTGGTGAAGCTGGATGGTTCAGGTGCTTCTACACAGCCAATACCCACGGAGGTCGGGGTTAAACAGGGATGCAACTTGGCAGCGACCCTGTTTAAACCTCTACATCTGTGACATAGGTGAAAAATGGTTAAGTGAAGTATCATATCCAGCAAGGATTGGCCACCATAAAATCCAATGGCTTGCCTTTGCAGATGATATTTTAATATTCGATCGAACACCGTATGGGCTGCAGAACAAGCTTGCCATCTTTGCAGACTATTTAAATAAACACAATTTGAAATGTAATATAAATAAATCAAGAACACTAATTTTTAAGAACTTAAAAAAAGGTGCATACCACTGTGTGGAACCTGGATGGAGTGCCAATTTTGGTGGACACAACCCTTAAATATCTTGGCTATGAGGTGACCGACTCTAACTCAAGGAAATCATGGAAGGAAAATCCTGATGCCAAAGCAGATGCCCTGGGCACTCAGATGAGGATGATATACTCGACATTTTGTACATTTTCAATGATTCCCTTATTTGAATTTTACACATTGAAGGTAGAAGCAATCCTATTATATGGGCTAGATTTATGTTTATTAAATATTGACATCATGATTGACCAAATACAAGGCAAATTGTGGAAGCACACTTTACGCCTTGCCAACTCGCTTCCCAACTGTGTGCTTCGCCAGGAACTTGGGCTAACCACACTATCAGCTAGATATCACTGGCGCCAACTCGCAAACCTTGCTAAAATGCTTTATCCCCCTGAAGAATCACTGTATGAAGAATTTTGTATCATGATCAAAGCAGGAAATCCACCTTCGGTGGCACAATTCTATGATTCAATGCTTAAATTGCTTGATGATTTGAGTTTGAATCCGCTTGACTTGGAATTTCGTCTCACCCTAGTAAAAAAATGGCTCTTTGAGTCTGATTGGGTTAGGACGCTCACTGACATGCAGACAAAGAAACTGTACTATGAGGCATCACGGTATGCAGTGAAACGGATGCCTCGTAGATTGTATCTGTTGAAATTTACATGTCACGCCTTAAGAGACCTATACTTGAGATTTAAGTGCAACCAAATTCACACTGGAGAGAAAATAGCAAAATGGGCTAAAGACTGTGGGGGTCATTACAAGGTTGGCGGTAAGGGGTTAACAGCGCCGGTAAAGGTGCTGGTGCCGTTAACCCCTTACCGCCGCAATATGAGGTCCTTTAGCAGGTCCCGCTAAGGGCGGCTGGTTTTACCAGGGGCAATTCATGTAAATCTGTATTAGCACTCGCTAATCTTCTCAAGATTATTATTGGGGAATTGCTCAACAAAAATGGATTTTAGAGCGATCAACATAATTGCTTTTATTGGCTGTGTATATTGTTTTATTTCTTAGGCTTGTTTTTTTTTCTTTTCTTCCTTTTTTCTTTGCGTATGGAAATCTTGTATATATGATGAAACAATTAAGGTTATATATGTTTTAAAGTTTTGTATTGTAACTTTGTATGCTGTAAAAGTTTGTGTTAATCAAACTACAAACAACTCTTTTAAATAAAAAAAAGATATTAATGATACATATGGTGATCCATTCTTCTATGAAATGTATATAACATTATAGTGATATCGCAACTATATTTCTCGTAGTGTACTTAGGAACAATATGTGATGTCCCTTCCTGTTTTGTCAAGGGGTGAAAGGTCATGTTCCATCGCTTCTCGCGATGTCACTTTGAGGTGAGGGGTCAAATGACATCACTTCCTATGATGTCACCAGAGGTCAAAGGTCATGTGATATCACTTCCGCTACCCCTGGCATTTTGGTGAAATGACGTCCCTGGCACGCAGGGCAAAATATATATGAATTGGCCAGCGGTGGCCGCTATGATAATTGATTAATATGAAACATGCTCTGCTTGGCATGATGCAGCGGCGACCCACTTTGACAAATGCACAGCAGCGGCAGTTAGAAGTTCAGTAGAGTGACAAAAGATACACTGAGGGTTACCTCTGGTTCGAGTGCGGTTGCTCTGGTTCAGTGCCATAGAAGAGGGTTCCTCTTTAATCTGGTGCTCCAGATGCTGTGAGACCTACTGCACACTCTAGGACAGGGTGAGCATTTTCAGGATTTGCTATTCCAGCCTGGGAGGTTTGGTGCAGAATGTCAGGTGCTTGTTCTCAGCAGGAGTCACCACCAATGTGCCTTGGGAGAGCGTAGGGACCAGATCCTGCCTATACCTTGGAGCACTTCTTCGTCACTTCAATGGCTGAGGGCTTTGGAAAGATCAACTCTTGCAAAAGAGGTCCAAACAAATTCTTACTTAAGTCCTGGATGGTACAGAAGTGATTAAAGAAGCAGTGTGGGACCCCCTCTTTTGCAGCAAAAGTCTACAGGTGTTTGGACAAAATCAAGCCTGCTTTAAGTGGTCCAGTCCCTATTCTTGTGGCAAGTGCTCTTTGCCTTCTTGCCTCATCCCCAAATTGTTTTGTGCTAAAGGAAATGGCACATTATTGGGATGCCCGCGCAAATATCCTGGAGTCTTTACTGGCAGTGAAGACATACGGGGCACATCCCAAGATGGCCACCGCGTATGACACGTACGTTCTCTATACAGTGATGTGTATTTCTCCTGTGTTGATCCCAGAGAAAAAGGGACATATGATTCATACTCTGGCATATCTCAATGCTCTACTTAAGCAAGTGCTTCCTTTTGTTAAGTTAACGCTTCAACCTGCTTCCTATTCCTCCCCCTGTTCTTGCCTTGGCTTCCGCTCCTTCATGATCCTCGCAAGTGTATTCCTCTCCTTTGTCCGAGTCTCGCTCTTCCTCCTGCCTCTTCCTCTTCCTCTTCCTCAGTTCTGTGCCCTTCTGGAGTTATCCTTACCTCTGAATCCTGCCTTCAGTTGATCTTCTGGAATATTGCCCTCTGTGTATTCCTCTCCTTTGTCCGAGCCTCGCTCTTCCTCCTGCCTCTTCCTCTTCCTCAGTTCTGTGCCCTTCTGGAGTTATCCTTACCTCTGAATCCTGCCTTCAGTTGATCTTCTGGAATATTGCCGTCTGGATCTTCCTATTCCTCACAGAAGACTGCACTGGAGGAGGTTTTACTGAGGGTCCGGTTTTCCTCCCGTTTTGTTCCTTCAATCCGGAGAGTAATCTGGCCTTGAGTGTCTCAATATTACTCTTGCTGAGGTGGCTTCCGGGAGGCACAGGCCTTACCTCCACCAGCCCCATCACAATAGGAAGGAAGAGGTAAGACCTGTTGGTGACAAGGAGACAAGAGAGAAGGAGAGGTACAGAGAGAAACAATATGGTGGAAAACCTCCTCAACTATTCTGAGCTCCATCTGACAAACATAGCATTCCCCCTTATCAGAACCAAAGCATCAAACACCCTTTGGCATGCAACACCTTGGTGTGAGGCAAGACCTTTTTTTTAGAGTGTGGCTTTAGATTCCTGTTTCCCAGGATAGCACTTGCTCAGGAGCTGTTTTGCTGGAGAGAGTTGTTACCTGAGCTCAAAGGATCAAAATAGAGACATTGGGCCTCATTACGAGTTAGGAGGTATTTCGGAGGTAAATCCTCTGAGATACACCAAATGGATTTACAGTTACCACCACTTCGTCCTGTGGATTTGCCACGGGATAACAAGTGGTGGTATGTGGTGTAAATACTGTGGAGTCCATTGGGGATTTTTGGCAGAATGAACCCTGGTGGAATTATGAGTGGTAATTCCACTGATATTTTTGAGGAAAAGTGGGGGATTCATCTCCAGCATCATATTGGAGTTACATCCTCCACTTTTCCTCAAGAAATCGATGGAATTACCACAAATCTTTCCACCAGAGGTAATTCCGCTAAAACCTGTAATTTGTTGGTGTGGGGAAAATGAAGGTAACGGAATTGGATCTGCGTGATTTTTCAGTCGCGGAATAGTCCGCGATGGAAAGGTTTGCATGAGAAATGTGCGAACCACAAAAGGTTTGCACATTTCCCATGCGAACATGCATTCAAAACCCCTACATACCCACACCCCCACCCAAAGCCACAACATACCCACACCCTCAACACACCCCCACCCACATCCCCAATATAAACAAATCCTACTTACCTTTATTACACGCTGAGTCCCTGCGGCTCCAGTTCCCTTTCACTTCCGTAATCAGGGAACCAGCGCTGCAGGGTCCTTTTCTTTTCTTTTTTTTCGGGAGCTGTAGGGGTGTCCCCCGCAACCTCTGCTCACTATACCACACAGTATAGTGATCGGGGTGTTGAAGGGGACACCCTCGCAGCCCGTGTTTTTTTTTGGGTGTGCTGCAGGGCTGTCCGCCGCAACACCCCATTCACTATACCACACACTATAGTGAGCGGGGTGTTGCAGGGGACACCCCGCATTCTTTTTTTATATACTTACCAACAATGCTACCACCAAAGGTTTGAACTTTTGGTGTTCGAACCTTAGGTGGTAGCATTTTTCTGACATTTTGTACGGTCGGACCTTTTTTTTCGACCAATCGTACAATTCCACGGAATTAGATCCACTTTTTTCCCACACTGCCAAACTCGTAATGCGGCCCACAGTCTTTCAATCTCTGGTCCTGCTGGCTGGCAGGGAGAGGCTGTCTGACTACAATACACACACCCCTTCCCCAGTTGGCCTGGGCACACAGTGTTGATACATGCATGATACAGATCATATGTAGCTTTAATAATTGTGTGGTTTACCAGCCACCCTGACCCAAACTCAGGTATGTTTATGTTTAAAATACTGAACCCTTAAGGTGGGGAATCCCCTTCTTCATGGGCATCTAGGGCTAGAACTGCCAGATACAAAACCTAAGGTGATGCCACAGGGAACAAAACTATTTTACTTCACTTTATGCCTTATAGGTACAAGGTTCTTTCCATTACGCAGTATCAGGGTGGGTGGTCAGTTTCTTTATTTAAACAGTAGCTATTTTAAAAAACATCAAATACAATTATATATTTTTGTATTACATAATTCCGACATAAAATGTGTATAATTTCAAGCTCATATGTTCATTTAATTTTGTGTGTACATTTGACATATACCTGGGCTAGACATGAAATCAACTAGCCTTCAAAAAACATAGAGAACCATATATTTGTGCAAAATTACCATGTGCAAAATAACGCAGACAGTGGAAAAGCCGCAGAAAAAGTGTTATTATGTCGGAATTATGTAATACTAAATATAAATTTGTATTTGATGTCTTTTAAATAGCTACTGTTTAAATAAAGAACACATTTTTTGATAAAACCTTTTATGATCTTTTTCGCCATACACTGACCACTCACCCTGATATGCCGTAATGGAATGAACCTTGTATCTGTAAGGCATAAAGTCAAGTAAAATAGTTTCGTTCCGTGTGGCATTACCTTAGGTTTTGTATGTTTAAAATACTGACATGATAGTATCTCCTCATAATTATGTGGTTTTGAAATAGCGGTGCAGATTTTAAATGTAGCCCCTGCACTACTTTGACTTGGCTGTCATAGCAGCTGTCAAAAGGGAACCTGTGACTTCTGAACCTGTGCAGAGTCATTAAAGAGTGCTGGTGTTGCAGATCGGGAGACTAATGCAGCAGGAAACATGTGTCACAATGCTTTTAGCATTGGACTTGGCAAGGGGGGGGGGGTCGGGTGAGCAGACCACCCATTTTGAGATGGAATTACCCACATAATTTTATTTTAAAAAGGCCATGACCTCTACACCCTTGCCAGGGCAATTGCTCACAAGCACATCCTTGCTCTCTAGACTGGAGGAATACGCTATCAGTGCCTGTAGTGCAACAGACTACAGATTCTAGTTCGTGGATTGCAAACTATTTTTTTATTTTTTATTTTATTGTGATATAACCACATTTGGGTTTTTTTTCACATTCAAAAGCAAAACATATATACATGCAAAACATCATATTTATAAATTGTATCTGGATAACATTTAAAACTAATTCGTCACAATCCTTTAAAATTAGCATATTAAAATTGAATTCATCACACCAATATCTAGTTTACCTGTAAAACAGTTTTTCCCCTTATTTCAACAATCAATCAACAGTATTCTGACGATATAAAACCTGTCAGTTGCAAGACCCTTAAAATATTTAGGGTCAATTTTGTTTCATGGCCTGCAATCATTCTTTCCCAGAAGGAATCGGAGGATAGTCTATCCAATGACCCAACTGAATTCCCTAGATGTTCCACCCTAATTTTCCAAGTCCCTTTGCAGAATCTTAGTAGGTGCTCTAGCGTTTGCTTACTTAAATCTGAGCATTCCGTGCATAGACTCCGAGCCCCCTCAGTGACTCCCCATTTGGTTAATACTGATCCAGTTTTAATCAAGTTTAACCGTACCCTCATAAAATTTTGTCTTCCTTTTGGCTTCGGGAACTTTGTCAAGTATCTTGGTACTATACCCTGTTTTTTCCCGTAATTAAAAAACCCTTCGGGAATAGAGGATGATCTCACCATGTCCCCTGTTGAGATCCAATCTCTCAAAGATAAGGACTTCTTAACTTTCAGCGGGTTTGAACTCAGTGTTAGTTTATCTGATTCACAATAAGTCAGCAAATTTTCTGCTATCTTTTTCAGTTCTGTCAAAGTTAGTGAGGAATCTAGATTCATATTTTCTAGGAGATTTTCATATAGTGTATTTGTCATTGGCACTGTAATTGACCTACACAAGGACAGAAGTTTCCAATCTACTGCATATTTTAAAGATTTTAATCCAAGCTCGTATCTGAGGGTTGTCGTATGTAATCCTTTAGGCAATCCTAATACCTGTTTCCAAATGTAACCTTCTATTTTTTGCCAGTCTATTGACCACAACAAAGGTTTGGATTCGATTCCGTACAATAGTACCGGGATTACTTTGGCCACATAGAAGTTTATAATAGGCATAATCGAAAATTTACGATAAAGGCTGGCAATCTTCTTCATCTGGGCTATTAGTTGTGTCCCTTTAGCCAGGATTTCACCATACTGTTTCCCAACTGTAGGGGTCGCATACATAGTGATGCCCAGATACATTACTTCTTTTGCCACCGGTATCTGGTTACTGCCAATTGACCACCGATGTTTTGTTTCTTTGCAACCTTTCTGCTCAAAAATTACGATCTTAGATTTATCAGGGTTTACAACCAGGTCATTTAATTTCATGTACTTGTCGAGGGCATTCAACAATCTTTGTAGACCGATGGGAGTCCTATCTAGAAGGACTATATCGTCCGCATACATAAGCCATCTTACGGCCAAGGACCCCACCTTAGGGCTTATTAGTGATGAGGATTCTAGAGCAGCTCCAAAATCTCCCAGTAAAACTTAAAGAGAAATGGAGCAACCATACAACCCTGTCTGACCCCCCTATCTATACTTATATGTTCTGACAAATGTCCATCCATATTTAATCTTACTCTGGCTGTATTTCTTTCGTGAAGTTTTACTAGTATGTTAATTAGAGTTTTAGGAGCCCCTTGTTGTTCCAATTTGCTCCATAATTTATCTCGATTTACCATGTCGAAAGCGCTTGACAGATCGATAAATGCTCCATAAAGTCTTCCTTTATTATTTTTATCTTTCAGATTTGATAATGAAGCTAATATTATACCATTCAAAGAAGTTGAATGGCCTCTTCTAAATCCGGTCTGCTGTTTAGGGATTATGTTATTTAGTTTCGCCCATGTTTCAAGTTCTCTTAGTATCAGACTAGTAAACAACTTGCTTTCTACGTCAAGCAATGTAATTGGCTTGTAACTAATAGGGTTTTTACGATCCCCCTTCTTGAAAATCGGGATTATAATTGCAGTCTTCCAAGAAGATGGAATTATTCTATTTGCAATCACTTTCTTGTACAAGGTATATAGGATTTCAGCCCACAATGTCCCATTTCCTTTGAGCACTTTATAAGTTAGGCCATTTGGGCCTGCGGATCGCGACGGCGAGGAGTTTGTGATCAAATTCAAAATATCCTCTTTGTCAAAATTTAAACCCCAATTTCCATTGTCACTTATATATTTTTGTCCTCCCACTGGTTCCTGATATTTTACGCCAAAGTAGGTTAACCAACTTGCTTCCGACACATTATTCGTCTGAGCAATGGTTTGATGTATTTGGGGAGCATTTATTAGTGACCAGAAGTTTCGCGAGGAATTATTTTGTAATGCCCGCAGCATCTCTTCCCCATCTTTCTGCCATAGTTTTCCTCTATGTTGTCTAGACCAACTCTTCAAGTCATTTTTAATTTTTTTTTATTCTATCTCTAGCTCTAGTAAACTTTTAGCCCGTTTCTTAGCGAGTCTTAGTTGTTTTTGCGTCTCGCGTTTTTTTGCCCAAACTGCTTCGTCAAAAAAGTGTTTGTGTACTCGCTGCAAACCCTTTTGGGTACTTTACGGGGGATCAATTGACCACAGGAATTCATGAAACCGTGATGGGTGACAATGCTGGTGCAAAATATTTTGTTCTCCCCAGTTGGAAAATCCCTCCAGGGCTTTGTTTAACCGCTCTCCTTCCCTCTTGTATTTTATCAACCGATTTTTCTGTACATTAACTTCTACTCTCTGGTCCCAGACCTCTATTTTTTCCTCACTACACCAATTTAGATGGGCAACTAATCGCTTATGGTCACTTGTTCCACCATCGGCCACTGAGAAATGTATACAAGTGTCGAAGCACTCTGTTGATAAGAGCATATAATCCAATGTCGATTCTGATGAACCCCTCTCCCACGTTGTGGTCGATGGAACATCACCTTCTGTGGAGCCATTTAGGAATTTTAAATTCCAATCCTCAAAGAAGTTCGACCATTTTCTCCCGTTATTCGTTGCTTCTTTCATTTTCCCTGTGTGGCGTTTGGAATTGATACATTGCGAATTTAGATCTCCTGCAACCAATATGTGTGCCCCAGGGTACGTTATATTAATGTCACAAAGGGTTACCGCAATTGATTCTAAAAACTCTGAGAGTTTTTCCCTCACGGGGTTCCAATACAGATTCACAATTATTATCTCCTTAACTGGAGAGCTTTTGGGGGGAGTGACCACTCTCACCACCAGTATTCCTTCCTGTTTGCAAGATAACATTGTTATTTCTTTAAATAGAATTCTCCTACAGGCGATCAGCAAACCTCCCATCGGTCTTCCCTTGGCTTTGCAGTTAGCTGGTTGTGTTATCAGTGCAAAGCCTTCGAGTTCCGGGGTGTTTACTAACCATGTTTCCTGTAGAAGGATCAAATCGTTTCCCCCAAATAACAACGCACTCATTTTATTATTTTTAAGTGAACTGGATCCCCGAGAGTTCCAACTAGTGATTCTCAATTTGTCATTATTAAAAAGACCTTTGTGATACACCCAACTTCTGGCAGACTTGCATAATTATCTCTGGTAACATTGACCAAGATGATGTTTGTGACCCATCATTGATGATATTTTCGTTTTTTCTCCGATGGGTTTCATGCAGTAAGGAAATATTTCCCTGGTTTAACTCATGTTCCTCCGTTTCAATCATTTCTATTGCGTGAGATGGCAATTGCTCATGCACTTCCAAACCCACCTCCCTTAATCTTTCTTGTAAATTTAAAAAAGCTTTTACCCCCAATTTAGAAACAAATCCAACTTCGACTAAGCTGATACATTCTGGTTTAGGAAAACGAACATATTCAATGTCTTTTGTTGAAAATAAATATAATTCTGGAAGTTTTTTAACCAGTGATAAAATCAAACTCCTATTCAGTGGTTTACCAGACTTTTGATTTTCCTCATTAGTAAACCACAGTCTCGGGATTGCATATGGATTTGGATCATCTTGGGGATTTGTTATTCTTTCAATTACCATTTCGGAGGATGAGTTTCTCACCGGGGCATTAATAGTCTCTTCTTTTCCTACCTCTTTGGTTTGATCAAGGTAATACGTATTCGATGTTAATGTTTGGTTACGTATTGTATCCTCTGCGAGACCCATCCTAGAACTTTGGGTGACCACCAAATCTCCAGTCTTTGTTTTTGTTTGATTGAATATTGGAGCAATTCTTAAACCAATCTGGGTCTGCATTGGTACTTTGAAAGCATTTTTCTGTTTTTGAAGAAATATAGGAGCTGTTTTTAAAATCTTCCCTGTAGTCTCTGATCTAATCGAGTCATCACGTGATTGATTTCTATCCAGGTCAGCCATTTTTCCTTCTGTTTGAGTACTCATTGATTTTTTTACCATGTGTGCATCCCCCTCTGCTTCGGGAATTCTGTCAGTCTCGAGTTTTTTCCTTGGTTGTTTTTTGGGTTTATTTACCCTGACAGTTCTTTCTTGTTGTGGAGAATCATTACCTTTGGTTCTACCATCTTTGTCCGAGATATTTTGATTCTCGATGATTTTTGCAGGATCTGAAATCCCCTTGACGAAGCTATTTATCTGTGATTTTTTTGATCCATTATTCTTCACATTTTTTGTTTTCTTTTCTTGTCGACCTCGTAACTTTGAATCTGTATTATTTTGCTTTTGGTTCTACCGGCTTTCTCTTCTCCTTCTCTTATAAGATTGTTGCGAACTCTTCTTCCACATATGGTTGTTTTCTGTCTCCACTTCATGATTCTCAATAACTTCCCGTCGATCTTCCGCCAGCTGTTCCACCGTTGACTCAGCAATCTGTGCCAATCGGCAGAATTCTTCCATTATTGATTCGGATAAGGGAGTATCATCCCCAAGGATATTCAATTCAGGGACTAAGACTTTTGTTTTAATTGCTAGATCTTGATTTAATGAAGAAGTCGATACATTTCTTTCATTCATTTGCAATAACAAATCCTTGATCTCCTTATTCTCACTCGTGAGGGAAGTCATTTGGTGCTTAATTTCCATTAAGTCTCCACTATGCTTTATGAGGCCATCTTCCATCTTTATCATCAAGGGTAGACCTGAACAATTTATTACATTGTTTTGGCCTACGACTGAAAATTCAAGTTGTTCAATATCCTTTGTCATTTCCATTAAAATCCCTGTGTGGGTCTGCACATCTTTTTTTAGAAGGTCAAAAACCTTCACCAAGGAATTTAGAACAAAATTTAAAGCCGAGAGAGAGGAGTCACCATCATTTGGGTTTTGATTCTTGTTTCCCTGTGTCATACTTGGTATTTGCACCGGTTGATCCAGTAAAATTCCATCAGACTCGACCGTGTCCCCTCTCGATACCACTGTTGAGTTTAATCTTTCCTCATGCGGTTGTATATTCTGCGCCGAACTCAACAGATGATTTGGGGTCCTTGAAAGTTCCATAACTGGGATGAGTAGTTCAGATCCACTGATCTCCGTTTGTAAGTTGATGTTTTGATTTAAAAGTTTTAGAGAATGTGGCATAGGTCCATTTAAAGTTTCTTGCGCAGATTTCTGAAAATAATAATCAATAGTCCCTTTTATATTAGTTGATGTCAGAGTAAAATCGTTCACCTGTCTAAATGGGGTGTTCCTTGTTGAGTCCCTTAAAATTTCTCCCTCCGTTAATTTGTCCACTTGAGGTTCTTGGTGAATTTGTGCCTCTATTATGTTGTTATTTCTTGTCAAGGTAATCGGAGTTTGAGAACTTATGGGGTTCACATCCTCATGCAGGGACTTTTCATTGTAGGAACCATCCCACTCTGGTGCTCTTAGATCGTCAACGTGTTGTCCACTCCTTAGATTGTATCGGGCCATTTCTTACCCCTTCGTTGACTGTGAGAATTCGGCCAGAGAAAAATGGGGGATCAAAGGAGTAGAATCTCCCACAGTCTACCCCCTTTTTTTACTTTATATTGTCTGAACCAGGCCCCAACCACTTCTTTTCCGCTGTCCACTCCGAATTACCTAGGCTCCAAAATTCCTGTCAGCGAACGGCGGATTTTCCAAGAGTAATCTCTGGGGCTTTTGTTTAAGGAGACTTATAAAGGGGCTTACAGCTTGAGACCGCTGCTGTCTAGTACTAAATGACAACGGCCCACCGCATGTAGGATAAGAATTTCTGTACTACTACCCTTCGAATCCTCAACCTAATGCCCTTTATCAGTATCAATATCGAGCCCCGGTTGACTCGCTGTCGGTGGCGGTGGCTGTGGATCAGATCAGGGTGGCTGCCGTTAGTTTGGTGAGTTGGTTATATATCAGTAGACCCTCCAGCACTGATACTGGCACTTATACGAGGCCCACCAAACGTAATGATCTATCTCCGCGAAATCGCTGGAGATAGCCTGCGGGTGTGTGAGGATCGCTTAAAAGAAAAAAAAAAAAAGAAAAAAAAAGAACGCTAGGCTCGCAGCCGCGGGCTGCTTCAGGCCGCCACGGACACCCCCCTCTGTGCCTCTGCTGCCTCGCGGGTGCGCGGACACGCCTCACTACACAGAATCTATCGAACTGAGCTCACTCTCCACTCTTCACTCCGACGCTCCGATGCCGCCGATACCGCCGTCTGCTCACCATCTGATGGAGAAAACCCAACGGTTGTCAGGTCCTGGGACGTCCTGAGACTTCCTGCTAGAGGAAAGGACCCACACGCCCACACACGCTTTGCTCGTCACTCGTCGCTGCAGTCAAGCCGCACTGAAAATCTGCACCAACGAGCCACTAGTGTACAGAGTGTCAGCCGCTTCCGACCGCTCCTTCAAATTCAATTTCAAATTCAAAGCCTGGATTGCAAACTATTCTGGCGGGTCAATCTCCTTTGAGACCGTTTGTCACCGTTCAGCCCAGATGACTGGCATTCATTGTTAGCATCTTTGGCATTCTTGGCTGCATCGAGAAACCTTTCCTCAGGTGGTCCTAGTCCAGCCACCACTGAAGGCAATCTCTCATTTCCTCTGTCACTGCTACCATCTGGTGGTATCATCTCACTGCCCGTTTCCGGTGAGTCAGAAGGTGCTTTATGTGGAATTGCGACCACGGAACCAAGGATATAGTGGCACTGTGCAGCTTTGTATTCTGAGCCAATGCCTCGATGACCCTTTTGCTTGTAAGAAGATGGGTTAGTTTGAGGGTCAGGAGCTGATCTCTTCCCTTTTCTTCAGCAGGATACTCTTCATGTGTGTGTTGCTAGAGTAGCTCTCATGAAATCTAGCATTTGAACTATATCAATTCCTCGTAGTTGATGAGAAGTCCCAGAGGTGACAATAACTGGCAGACCCTTTGTATCTGACTCACTCTTAGGAGAGGCCCATGATCAGCCAGTCCCCCAGGTAGCCGTGAATCCTGATTGCCTCCTGGTGCAAAATTGCCATTACTGGAGCCACTACTTTGCTAGAAATCCTAGGATCACATGTTAGTCCACACATCCGCACCACCTTATCTATATGCATATCTCATAGATAATTGAGGAGCTACAGGCATGTGTTGGTATGCACCTTGTAGATCCAAGGATGCCATGGGAAGACCTGGATGAAGAAGTGGGAACATCTTTTGGAATGCTTTCATTGTTAAATTGATATTTAATATCCAATCATTCCATCTCTTTAAGTTCAGGACCCGCTGGTACGTTCCTGAAAATGTCAGGAACAAAAACACTCCCCACTCTTCTTCTGATAATCAGACAACTGCATTCCTCTACATTGCATGCGGTATCGTGGCTTGTAGTGCCATCTGTAGGTCTGGGTTCTTCAGAAACTGCGGTGTCCACCCTGCCCCAGACTGAGATGCAACTTTGAGAACCCTTTTTTATAATCTCATAACACTACTGTCATTGCCAAAAAGTCTTCTGTGACTCTCCTCGCATTTACTTGAAAAGACTGAAGGCAACCTCTGTCGACGGGAATGAAGCTCGCTTGCAGGGTGCCCAGTAGTCAGTAGGACTGATCCTTTATTGTTGCTGTCAAAGTTATGGATGGAGACTTGTCTCTGCTGAACACCTGAAGGATAATGAGCGCTCTGGAAAGCCTCCGTTTTTAGGAAATCGCTTATTCATAGGCACTTGTTCAGTGACACTCCCTGCAGGTTCTGAGTGCACGCTAGGTTTCTGTACATCTGTTTACTAGCTCATCAAGCTTTGGCCCAATTAGCTTGCTTCCCAGAGTGGTCATAGGCAGAAGGATGTTCTTCTGACCCTGGTCAGCCCTCCCATCTTTAATACATGTGTTACAGTGAGCTGACATTGTTGCACAGCCCACCAATGCTGCACTTGAAATAGAAACCATCTTATTGCCCAGCATGAATTCTGTTTCAAGTTCAATATGAAGGAGCACCTCACTGCAGTCCTCTTCCTTCTCCATCATTGAAACCATTTTCTGCAAGTCCTCAAGGATGGCCTTGGCAGTGGAAACCTGATATATCCCAGCTTTTAATGCCAGGTTAGATCCTGCATATGCCTTTTTGAGGGTTTGGTGCACCTTCAAATAATTTGAGTCCCTGGGAACCATGCCCTCCTCTGACATAGCATTATTCCCAATGAAATTCGGCACCACAGCATATCTACCTCTAGGTGCTCTGAGAAGACCAGCTCACTCCCTTGCATCGCATATCCTTCTGAAATGGACTTTGGCAGGACTATCCTCTCAGAGTCCTGACATTCCCTGGTAATGGCCTTTCTTATCATTATAATGCTGGGCACGCGTGATGACCCCAGAATATGAAACCACCTAAGGAAGTCTCCCTGCCCTGTGGGTCTATTTCTTTTTTGGGGAATTCCAGAGTCTCTGAAACATGTTGCATTGGAGCTGACTTGGCTTCCTTTTGCAACGTGGCCCCGTGGCCTATTCACCCTCCTCCTCAGGTTGGTTCTCTATCTCAAGAGTGTGACTTAAGAGATAGCCAGGTCCATCAATGCTTTCCAAACAGCCTTTGATTTCTAAAGGCAAGGAATTCTCTTTCTGTTATCCTTTCTATATCTTTCATGAGACAATCTTCCGTGCCCTCTCTTCACTTTTCATACCAGCAGCAGGGCAGGCTGCTTAATCTCGTATTATTCTGCCTTTGCTTCGGGTGAGTCGGCTCAGTAGGGGACCTCTGCCTGTTGGGCTTGCATACACACGTCCCCATCTTCGCAACTCATACCTGTTCACCCGCAGGGCAGGTTCAATAGAAAATCACTGTAGCTGGTCAACACAATAGCAGAAAAAGCAAATCACCAACCTACTTACCTTTTGCTTATGTTTCCCCCAGAGCCACTGTTTGGATGATGCTGCCTCTGTAATGTGACGTCATCCTGTTACTTGTCAAATGGTATGCCCCGATGCTCACTGCAAGAGGCCCTTCACAGACAATGGAGTATCTCAGGCCACAAGATAACTCAACACAAAAACAAATAAGCATTATCAAAATCAACAGTTTGGGCTTTTGTTTAGGCATGGAACAGGCATTTGCCAGACACTGCCATAACAGCACTGCCTGGCCATAAGATGGAAACAGCTGGAAAATGGTGTGATTACCTCTGCATTTGACAGCAGTGCCTGGCAAACACCTATCAAATGCCTTTATAGAAATCAAAACTGTTGGCTTGGTCAATGTTTGTTTTTAACAGGACGTCAGTGCACAGAACAGATATAGGTGACTGAGGGCACACTTTTAGAAATATTTATTACACCAGCAGCATATTTACGGCTGCAATAAAGCCACCGACTCTCAGCAGGATACTTAGAATTAATACGGGTCGGCCAACATTTGGTATTGCTGCCTGTTAGAAATAGCTTAAAGAGACCTAAGGAGGATGTGTTTTTGACAGGGGGAGGCAGGTAGTGGATGGGAATGGCCATAGTGATTAGCATGTCCATGGCAGTGTATGGGTGGGTAAATAACCAAACAACGCCCACAAGCTCCGTCTCCCACTTCACTTGTCACCTCCCTCCTAATTGTTCTCAAATGCAATAATTTCAGCTTATCTGTGGCACTTCAGCACCACTTAATAGCCAAATCTAAATATGACTGCCTTCTCCGCCACAGCCCCCACCTTGGATTGTGCTGCACATCAGCTATTGAAAGTCGTTTTGTGTCCCTGAGCAGCAATTTGCATATCCAGCTCTTCAGGAAGCCCACAATCTTTACTCAAGGTGTGCAATTTTGTTCTATCTTGAGAAGAAAATAACATGAGGATTATAGGTATGGCGCCAGTATATTGGCTCAAGATATGCGAGGAGTGGAGGAGTCGGTATGTACATGAAGAGGAGGAGCAATTCTTTAAAAAGGTTCGATTGAGAGGTAAAGAATCCCCTATTTAGTGAGGACGTTGATGAGGCAAAGAGAACTGAGGGTAATGACTGGTTCTTCCTCATGTTAAGTTACAATCATATTTTGCAGGTGAAGCAATGACAGGTTGGTACTAGTTGGTCACGCTTATAAGTACGTAAGTCGTATTGTCTTTCAACACAATTCTTGTTTTAATGAGATACACAGGGTCTTTTTCAGGGCAGTAGTAGCATGTTATACTGTCCCTTACTAGTGTGGGAAACGCTCGAGTGAGATTGATATTTGACTTGGAATAGTGTGCTAGATCCTTCTTTGATAGCTCTAGAAGTTGAGGTACCCGCGTGTGATCACACACAGGCTGTCAAAGGAGGATGCCGGACAGGACACCCCATCTATTTTAGTATTATATATTGAGTTAGGAACAGATTATGCTTACAAGAATTGCTACATTTAATGACCACCCCAACTTCTAGAGCTATCAAAGAAGGATGGATGACTTTTTCTTCAAAGTTTATCTCATTAAAACAAGAATTATGTTGAAAGACAATATGACTTACGTACCTATAACTATTTTTCAAGGCCAACGTGATCAACTAGTACCAACCTGTCATAGCTTGTATACTTTTCCGGGGTTGGGAGTAGAGCCTCATGGTTCTAGTTGTGCTGCATGCCTAAAAATTGCTTTCCAGGACTATAGCACACAGATAGGCAACACCCTAATTCATTGGTTCATATTTTGCAGGTGTCCTGTCCCAACTGCTTATCTGGAAACTTTCTTTCTGTCTGTGTCCATGGCTATCTGTGACCGGTGACTGCACTGGAAGCCTGTCCTGCCAGCTTCAACTGTCGGCTTTCTGTTAACTTCTCCCACTCACTCCAATGTAGCTGTGGCTTCCTTCTTGATTTGCATGGCTGCCTCTATTACTTACATTAAGCGGCAGAAAGCTGTTCATATGTATTCTTATGTGTCTTGAGATTTCGTTCCCAGAAATAGGGTATACATGTGTCAGTCATCTATCTATGTGAGTCATAAGCATATCCTTTGTGTCTATTGGCAATAAACTAAAATGTATGCGTAACTTCATGCATGGATGTATATGTGCATTATGTCTAATGCATCTATGTCATGATGTCAGTCGTGATGTCATCTGCTCCTTGTAGCTGCGGTCAGTCGATTTGCTCTATTGTTGGCAGGCCAGTCTCTTCTGTGACATCATCTGGATATGGTCTGAATGGCTGTCTGAGTGTGTAACATCTCTCGCATCAATGATACATCAATGATGAAGGAGACGAGGCAGCCACGAGCGATGTACATCTCTCGTTTCTTTGTGGATGGGCAGAGAGCGGGATGGGTGTAACAAGAGCTATGTTTAGGTCCCTCTCTTCAATCCTTCCTTTGGTCAACTGGTCGACCACAATCCCCAAATCGTTCTCTCTGGTCAAGTATGGCTTTGGAATCCATACTTGGCCACTCCTCCTAGGTGTCCAGCATGCCATACTTTGTTCGTCTAAGCTCCAGGTCATATAGCAGCAATCTCCATTGGGTTTATGCCACACCAATTGTCCCCAATAGTTGTGCAGATTTGGGGCAAAGGAGAACCTTGTATCTAGTGGGAACAGAGGATACTGCTTCGGTTGGGATTGCAATACGCCAAGAGTCTGTGTTTTTCCGTCCATTTTTGTCTCTACGTCTAATAAGATTTTCATCCCTATTGTCTTTTTACTGGTCTTTCTGCATTGTGTTATTGCCACTCTGATATCCCAGAAGGTGAACAATACTAATACCAAAGCTGCTATCAACACCTTCAGTCCGCTCGCCATACAAGATGATATCCAGGAAAAGATATATGACAGCCAGTCTCCATCTCCTACTGTCAGGTTCATCTCTGCTTCCATCTTTGCGTGCAAGTCTGATTATTGTGCGCTCACCTCACTGAGTGTTCCGTTCTCACCATCGTGTGAAGGCACATCATGCAACAGGAAGGCCTGATCTTGGCGCAAGTGCCTTCCTACATAGCTGTAAGAAGATACAGAACATATCTGTTCTGTAAATTCATCAATATGATGGCTCTCAGCTGTTCCTTGATGGCCTTAAACCCCTTGGGTCAAGTTTATAGTCTGCAACAGTTCCCATTGGGTTATCTGGAGCCACTTGGCATTGACATAGGCCTGTACTCCCAGAACTAAGGATGCAAAGAACATATTTGTCCTACTGAATAATCTGTGGTCTTTGTGTATTCATTTTGGGGAATCCATCTAGCTGTAAATCCTTTTGAGGCCCTACCAATGCTGGTGTGTTCAATTGTACTATAGAGCATATCCCTCCCCAATTTGGCAGCAATTGCAAGTATGCTTTGGATCCAAAGGCCCAATAGTGGTCCATTAGTTCTGCGGTACCGACCCTCATGCCTGGTATCTTCGATATTTGCTTGCATCCTTTGTTCTCTTCAACCTTCACTGGGCCATCATTCTAGAAACACAAGGAAACACTCTCGAGTGGTATGATTGGCATAGGGCCTGCTTCATTCTCCACTCAGGTGAGCAACTTTGCACTTGCTGCCCATTCCTTGAGACAGCCGTCATTTTCCTCTGTACCACTTCAACTGGAATGGTCAGGAGTGCATGTGCTTTACTCCCTATAATATCCTCTTTCCATTCTTCTTATGTGAATATCTGTCCATATACTAACAGTTGAGGTATCTCCTAGCATCCCTCCTACCTCCCTTTGTGCTGTCCTTGGGAATTGTAATTTCTTTTGTGTCAATATTCTAGCTTCCCCCTTGTTTTGTCCGTCGGGAATATATTCTATGGTCTTGTTGGTGCTCCAGTAGTCGTCGATCATCTCTTGAGTCTTGATGTAACTATCGTTATACGGGAATGTCTTTCACGACATCCATCTTAATGTGGACCATCTCGCTTAAAACCAACCCCTCCTGGTGCAGAGAGCGAAGTGCATAAGGCATTGTGGTCTGGCTGCTGGAATTTCTGTGGCTATAAATGTTCTGGAGGCACTCATGGCATAGGGGTTGAGAGAGCAGACGTAGCAACTCTCCTTCATTGTCTCTCGCCCCACCTTGGTCATGTGCTGATACTACACATTGTTAGATACATGGGCTGAATCAGCAAGGTAAGCGTTTACGTGTTCAAAATCTGTATCTGTGCTTCGCCTGAGTCTTTTTACTTCTCTGGCAGCGCTACTCTTTTGACCAGATATGGTTTCCGTGATGGCAGGGATAAGAGTTGCGTTAGCAAGCATCACAGCATGTGCATCAGATAATGCAATCTTTTGTAGTGTAGTGAGGGTAAAGAGGTAGAGACAGCAGATGGCAAAAACTATCAACACAATGAACCTTGCAGCAGCTTCTGTGTTTGTATCGCTGGATTTCTTCTGTATTGTCCATAGAGTCCATGAAACCATTTGGAAAATGTTTTAGCATACATTATCATTGCTGTGTTATGCTAATCAAGCTCTTCTTCAGTAGTATTGAGCCAATGCTGCAAGAAACAATTGTTCCCAAATGAATTGAATTTTGGCACTGTTAAGTAGCGTAATGACAAGTGTATCACCTCGTGTTAATGCTGGGTAGGTGTGTGCCACGTAAAGAAGAAAAGCATAAAAGAGCACCTTAGGCGGTATCATTGGTACAAATGTGGCAAACTAAAAGTGTGCCTTCAAATGTTTGCAGGTGTAAAATTATTTGCCATGGGCCAGTCCACACTTTTACGAAGAATACCTCGTGTTAGAGAATGACAGTGTACCTATTTTAGCTTTTTTATTTTGCTCTTGCCTAACTGTAGTCTGCAATCTTGTTTTCATGCATTGTGAAGTTTCTTCCTCTTGTTGTTCTCCTTCTTGCTTCTGATCGTCTACGAGTTGGGCCAGGGGGGTCTCACCTCTGCAGGGCTTGATGCCTCCAATATAGCTCCAGGCCTTTTTACGAGCAAGCTTCACAGCCTTGTCCATTGCCTGCTCTACTGAATAAGGGCCTTCGAATCTGGGATTGTACCAGGAGCAGGTAAAGTTCCTTAGGTAGACCTGATCTCCAGGATAAAGTAATGGTTGCTTGAGCAGTTCAGAGTTCATTATCTTCCTCAACTTCTTCGACCTCCCCCGCCGGGATGATTGGACCTGTTGAGAGATAAAAGAAGCACTAGCCATCATTGAAGCAACATAGTCGTGCATTTCATTACCTAAAACAGTGGATTTACCTTGGGAATCTGTCAGCGCTCCAGTGGGAGGAGCAATTGGGTGTTGCATGAGTCGTTCGGTTAACACCTGATGTGGGGTTAAATGGTGGTTGGATCTGGATTGATTGCGCAATGCGAACAAAGCTAAGGGCAGGCAATGGAGCCATCCCCTCCTTAACGTTGCTTTTATTTTTGCTATTTTTTTTACTTGAGCAAGCCATTGAGGTGTTCACAAATTCCGTTCGCTTGTGGGTGATAAGCGCAGGAAAACTTATGTGTAATCCTCAACAAGGGATTTACAAAATGGGGTCCATTGTCTGAACGCAGAACCTCGCACACAATCGTGGGAACACCCATCTGATGAGCAATTTTGCCGCACTCAGGGCATCGGGGTGTAAACATGGATGAGCTTCGAGCCAGCGAGAAAAAGGGCACATGAACACAATCATGACTTTGATCATGTCCACATAGTCTACGTGGAGATGTTGGAAAGGCCCAATAGGGTGTGGTATTGTTCCCCGCACTACGCGCATCGTGTGACCCACATTATACTTTTGGTAAACAGTGCAAGAGTCCATAAATGTGGCAACAAATTCTGCAAGGTTGGGACAGAAACAATCTTCCACAATGTGTGCAGCATGGATATCCCTGTTAAGGTGAGTGCGATAGTGCAGCTGCGTTAGCACAATCTGCAACAATGTCTGCAAAATAAATGCATCACAGGCACTCCTACTGGGCAACATGAACTTGGGCTTCAACGATCCTAAAGACGTACAAGCAACTTCAATAGCTAATGTCCTTTCGGAGTTCGGCTTCACACAAAAAGTGACACAGTCAACCCATGAGAAGGGTACGACGCTTGACTGGGTGGCTGACTATAACTGTGACACCACCATTGCTGCTATCAGTCCCCAGGTATGGATGGATCATTCACTTATAACTTTCACATTAGATGCCAAAACCCCTACCACTCAAAATAACCCATAGCACCTCCCACCTTAACCAGTAACAAAAAGAATATAACCACCGACAAACTCCTACCTCTGATACTCCCCACCCTAAATTCACTACCATACACCTCAGATCCATTGATCTTAGTTAACGAATTTAACAATGTCATGACAGAAGCTCTAGACACCATTACCCCCTTAAAAATGAGGAGTAGTTAGAGCACATCTAAATGCCTCTGTGTTTAAAAACACGAAGGAAAGAAAAATGCAAAAGCAAATCTATTTGGAGGCTAGCACCATCGGAGGTAAATAAAGCTAACCTTATCAATATCTCCACTAAATACAAAACTGAAATACGGTGACCCAAAAGGAAAGTTACGATAACAGAATATTGCAAGCAAATTCAGGCACCAAGGCACTGTTTGCAATACTAAAAGAACTTGAGAACCTGATCCCTGTTCCTGAAAATTGTGTTAAAGATAAGATCTGGTGTTCTGACATACAGAAGGCCCTCACCGACAAAATCGCTACTCTCCAAGTCAAAATTTCCAATAAAGAACTAAATATACCTACCAAAACCCCACAAATTTGCATGCCACCTACTCCACCTAAACCAGTACAACGTTTCAACTTCTCTAAAGTTTCTGAATTAGAGGTTGAAAAAATCATACTCTCGCTCAAGCCTTCCAATTGCAGTGGAGATAAATGTCCTGCCCAAATCATAAAAGACGCAGCTAGGGACCTAGCACCTTTAATTTCTAAGCTTATCAATGCATCATTTACCTCGGGCACTATCCCAAGTAATCTCAAGGAATCCTGGGTCCTCCCTCTTCTTAAGAAACAATTGCTTGACCCTTCCACACCTACGAATTATAGGCCTATCACAACAGTGCCATTCCTTCTAAAGATATTAGACAGGGTGGCTTACCTACAAATTCAGAAATTCTTGGAGCAGAACCAACTTCTTGGCACTGGGCAGTCATGATTCAGACCACAGCATGGTACCGAAACCACGCTTATTGACCTTAAGGCCCAGGTCGGCAAATCTGCCTTACTACTTCTTCTAGATCTCTCAGCAGCGTTTGACCTGGTGGACCATAAGGTCTTCTGTAACCACCTACAGTCAGCAGCACACTTCTCGCAACAAGCCCTACACTGGATCCAATCTTTTTTAAGTAGTAGGACAATGAGGGTCTTCTCTGCCACAGCAGCAGCAGACCCCATCCCCATCACTTGCGGTGTTTCTCAGGGGTCCTGTGTCTCCCCCACTATGTATAATATATTTAGCAAGCCCCTTTCTGATGATCTGGATTGTCTCGGTGTCGCCTACACTAACTATGCAGATGACACCCAGATTCTCATTCCACTTACAAGGGATTACAACAAGGATTTGGCCTTCGTGAATAGAATATACCTCATCATCCAGGCATGGATGGCACTCCATGGTCTATGCTTGAATGATGACAAAACAGAACTCCTTATTCTGGGGACCACTCCAACATTAATAAACTTGGCCACAATTATACTTCCTTTGATATAGATGGCAACAAGATTAAGGTTGCCAAGGAGGTTAAAACTTTAGGTTTTTACCTTGATTCCAGCCTCAAATTGGCTAAACAAGTGATGCAATGGCATCTTCCACAGCCTGCACATGTAAGTTGATCAGGTCGGCCAAACCCTTCCTCTCAACAAGCAGCTGTACTACATTGGCAAGAGCACTTGTGCTGTTCGAACTGGGATACTGCAATGCCCTATACCTTGGCTCCAACGAATACATTACCAGGATAATTCAAACACTTCAAAAGAAGTGTTAGGAATGACCAAAAGAGAACATATCTCAGCGGCAAGGAGACAGTCCAACCTGCTCTCCACTGTTGATAAAATTAGGCTAAAAACCGCTTCACTAACATTCAAGTGCCTCAACAATGCAGCACCCTGCTACTTGACAGACAGAATCAATAGAAAACCTATGCTCCGACCCACCAGAGCGGACTACACTAACTGCTTGACAGTCCCCTCCTTCAAAATGGTGAAAATCGTTGGCAACAGCTTCCCTGTCAAAGCTGCCCAACTTTGGAACTCCCTCCCCCCTCTCCTAAGAGCGGACCAAACCTACTCAACCTTCAGACTAAACATTATCAACTGGTTTAATGAAAATTATTTTCTACCTCAGTACGACCCTTCAAGTCCTTACTGCCTCTTATCATATGGAGCCTGCCAATTTATAAATGCACTATTTATAGCTACAACTGTATCCCACTTGTATTGTCACCTTTTGACCATGTATTTGTGCAACCCACACCCTGTATTATATGTGCTGATTACCTTTTTGCGTGTCTTGACCATCGAACTGTAATCTACGCTGTATTTTGTTTTGCATTTTTGTAACCTTGTAAGCTGAACATTTCCTTGTCCTCGCGCCCTGATACCCTCGGGTCTGGTGGGCATTATAAATAAATAACCAAACAAACAAACAACGTCACAGGAATTACTGGCTTTCCTGTACTCTCCTGTCTCCACAGTACATCTGTAGGGGATATCAAACATCCTTTCTTCACCCGGAATTCCTTCTCTTTCATTGGCGCATGCCCTTGGAACTCTAGTATTTGTGTAATGGGCAATGAACTATATTTATTTATTTATTTGAATAATATGCTTGTAGCCAAAATAGTCCTTACATATGTCGAAACATTAAAACATATATATAAAATGAAATATATAAAACATCCAAATAAGAATAAAAATACAGAATAAAAACAGCTCATCTAATACACTAAGGAGCCATATAAAACTTATTAAAAAGTACCTTCAGATAATTGTCTAAGAATATCTTGGCAATACTCATAGTAGTTCATCATGTGAAACATAACATTAAGATCATTACCTTGAAAGAGTTTCTCCCAGATGTCATACATGTTATCAAGATCACATCTGTTGCCATATGCCTTAACATGTTTTAATCTAATAGATTTAAGACTCTCGCAGTGACAAATGATATGTTTTACTGTTTCAATATTAAAAGTCCCACAGGGTCTGCACTACCTGTTCTTTCATGGAATAACATAACTTGCAGCCATTATCTCCGACAATCAGATACGTGAAACTTAAATATTAAGTATTGTCTGATTGTTTTAGCATCAGGAAATGCAGTCAAGTAGTTCGGAGTTCCCAAGTTGTTCCCCCGCTGTTGTATGAACATCCCACTATTACTCTTAATGGCTAGCTGTATCATGTCTCTTTCTTTTCCAACATCATGTATGGCCTTTTTCAAAAGATGTTTAACTCTAGATGATGAGTGTTCAAGCCAAATATGTGCATTCTCTCTCGCCCATTTGTGGTAGGTAGATCTTAGATGTCCTAGAGTACATAATACATTATTATTGTCAATCACATCAGCAGCTTTTATCAATTCAATAATCATCTCGTTTTCTAGGGTGCATAATTTTGTATAAAACATGGCAGTCTAATATTCCATAATATTGCTAATCCGCATCTGGTTGCATTCTAGGAGGATGTATTCACTTGGCAATGAACTGGGCATTCGAAGTAAGATCTTTAAGATTTTTCCTTCAAATCTGTTCATCTCAGACATCGGTTTTATACCCCAGATCTCAGATCCATATAATAGACATGATACTACTTTTACAGCATATAACAACATTATTGTATTTACAGAAAATCCAGCTTTTTTCCCTATGAAATGGCTTAATGCCATGGTAGAATTCATACATTTAGATTGTATGCCTATCCATTGCTGTTTACAGGACAGATTCTGATCAATGATACAATTAACTATATCCTTCTCTCAATATTAAGTTGCGCACATGCATTTGTGTGTTGGATAGAGTGTCAAACTCCGCCAGTTCAGTAAAATACACTGCTCGCTTTGCTTCTCTATCTGCAGCCTCATTGCCACGGGAAATCACGTCCTCCCCACTCGTGCGTGTCTGGAACTTCACAACACTATGGCTGATTGGAGTTGTAGTGCATCTATGAGCCTGGCCAATAGGGGCACATGCTGTACTGGTGTGCTGTCAGCACATTGATAGCCCCTCCTCTTCCAATGTGACAGTCCTGAGAGTACTGTTTATGTCATGTAGGCAGAGTTGGAGTACACAGTGACCTCCTCCTCCTTATTCACTTCCAATGCCATGATGAGAGTCACTAGTTCCGCTGCTTGCGCTGAAAGAATGCTACTACTTCTACTGTTCCACTTGGATTTATTTTTACCACTGCCGTCCCAGTATGCCTTTCTCACATCGTCTGGTCTATGGTTGACGACCCGTTAATAAAACGTACCTCTTCTCCCTTGAGTGCATTTTCTCCTACCCTGTGGATGTTGTCATATGATACCGTATATGTAGCACAGCCGTGTACATAGTCTCCATCATTTACTGGTTCTGCTATAAACATCACTGGGTTTACAATTCTGCACCTTATCACTTTTATTGCCGGATTCAAAATAATGACTTCATATTCTGATACTCTCAGTGTAGCCAACGTGCTTTTGGGTTTTTTCAAGAGTGGCAAAAAAAAATGTACGCGCAATGCATGGTACTACAGCCCATTGTGACACTTGCTGACTTCTCTACTGAAAATGCACCAGCAGCCAATTCTTGTTCGCATGGGTAATGTCCCCTCATTACTGGGTCTAATCGCCCACTGTAGTAAGCTTTTGGTTTGTATCCTAAGGTTGTTTTCAGTGTGAACACTGCCAACATTACTGCTCCATTAGAGTGTGAAAACAAATATAACTCCTCACAATAATCATGAATCACTAACACTGGGGCTGTACATATTGCCCCTTTTAGTTCTTCAAATGCTACTGTCTTCTCTTGTGTCTATGTCAGGTTACCATCCCCCCTCTGAGCTTTCCCGAGCCTGCTTAAAAGGGGCCTTGTGTTTGTACTATTGTCGAATACCTAGGCTCTGCAGTAGTTACAAAGGCCCAAGAACTGCTGCATCTCGCTTACAGTCCTCAGCGGTTGTGTTCTGAGGATCGCCTCTGCTCTCTCCAGGGCTACCTTCCTACATTCTTGTGATATCAGCTGTCCGATGTAAAGAACCTCACTCTGCAAAACTGCAGCTTCGCCTTATCCACCTTGTAACCCTTTTCTGCTAGTACAGTCAGTAATTGTATAGATTCCTCCCTGCATTGTTCTCCAGACTTGCTACAAATCAAGATGTTGTCTACATACTGAATAATCGTGCTGTCCAAGTGTGTGTTCGCTAGGTCCTTACTCCAATGGGCTAGGTACCCTTTACCCGAGAAGGAGATCTGAAATCGATAGTGGGGGCACTAAACAGCAATGGCATGTCGCTCTGAGTCAGCTGCAATTACTATGGTAATGAGAGCAGCTGGGAAGCTGCCTCAGGCCGCAGCTCTGAACAGTTAGACGCCCCAGTAAGGAGTGGACGCCATGCCATGTGGGTGCACCATCCCTATGACAATGTTATCATTTCTGTGAACCAGGCCGCGCTCAGACTCATTTGACAGTCCAACATGGACGTATCAGCTCACGGGTCACTTTGCCTCTCGGTACTCCACAGCAGGTAAGGCACAGCACCTATGGCACCAGGGGCTGTTTTGGAATACTTCCGATTACTACGGTAATGACTAGCATGCCCGGGTCTGCTCCAATGCATAATCTTACATGGGGGGTTGGGGAGTAATTTCACTCACCTTGCCTCCCTAAGTAGACATTTACAGTATTTTACTATAGTACATGATGGCCCTTAAGGAGACACATGGGGAACTTTTAATTAATTACTGACATGTCTGTGGTTTTCAGAATGGGGTCACTATCCTGCCTTATATGATCTCTGTTTTCCCAGCTAGGAGCAGAGACCACAAGGCTTTCCACCAACCGGAGAATCTATCCATCCCTACGAGTCCTGAGAACCATAAACACAGGTAGTTAGTGGGACAGTCACACCACAGTTGTAGCTTACATTACTCTAGACAGCTGATAAATACATGTTCTAGCTGTCTCAACAACAGTATTAAGGTTCTCTTCATAGGATACGATGTATGCTATACCTGCTTCCCGAGACACAGAGAGCACGTACCCCCTATTGCCCAAATACCAGAATATGGACTATATGTACTATAACTACATATGGGGATCCATATCCCCGGGTAAATTAGTGGAACTATACCACAACCGTTTCCACAAAAATCTATTAAGTACACAATCCCCCTACATGATGTAATCTATTTTGTAGGTATACTTTAGGGCATCTCCGGATCATGAAGACTCGATCCTCGGCAGTCACACCAGTCTTCTTCTTGACTCTAATCCACTGTGATCGTCTCATTTGACTGGCAAGCTCTCCATTGATGACCCGATCCGTCACTTGGGATCAAAGTCCCGGCAGGTAAAACAATGATTGGGAGCTAGAGAACAAATTATCAGCACAGATGCTTAGTAATTACAGGCATTAACTGAGAGGTCCCGCTCATTCATTCTTCATGTACTTTTACACAGGGTCTTCAACTTGACAACCTGACGAAGGCGGCCTAAACATAATTTTCGACCGCAGAAATGTGAAGATTTTAGGGAACCAGAACTCACAAATGGTCCCCTTCTCTTTAAATCATGTTAGTTATTAATTCCCACGTTGGCAAAGATATTCTTTACCCCAAGACCCTGGAATATGATCCACGTAGACATTGTACTAGGAGGGCAATTTGGAAACCCTCTGAACTTTAATGAGCACTCAATGCAGTAAATCAGGCTTTGAAATTGTTGAATTGCTGATTCAATGCCACTTTGAAGTACCAAATTGACATACTGTTGGATTGAATGTGATTACGTATACTCATCACCCACTGTACACTATTGTCAATTTGAACTCATATATGTACTATTAGCATCAATGAATCGCAATTGATGAGTTTTCACTGATTTCTGATTTATGTTGTGTTTTCCTATTGATTTTTTGATTTATATCGGTCTCTGATTGCTTTTTTCTTTATGATATTACCTTTTGAACAAGTATTTAAATAAAAAAAGCTTTTAGAACTGCACAAAAAGTAAATTACAATATTTCACTATGTGGGCTTTAGGAGCATCAATGTCAAAAAGGAGCCCTTTTCCCTTCACAGTTCTTTACCCTCAAATGTTGGTTTCTCAAAAGTTGAGTGGGTGACCTCCTTCAGATCAATTGTCCATAGACCTCCAAAAGTAAGGAGTCTGAACAATAGTTAAGTAGATTAGACATCCATATTAGTCTGGATTGTCTGTACTGAGTATTTTCCCTTTGAGATATCGGAAGGGGTACACAGTTTTGTTGATATCTCTCGTCTCAAGATGCCAATGCGCTTGTATCTCCTGAATGTACTGAAGTGGGTCTTTGTCCTCACGCACTTTGTGTGCCATAATCACACTGATGTCAGATGTATCTGGATACTGTACTCTTAGAGCCTGCCATATGGCTGCTCTGCAGTTCTTAAATGGTGCACCATTGTGCGCCATATTCTGTGCCATCACTCCGGGGTAGCCTGCCCGTTTCCACCCATCATCAACTACCTCCCCAAGGAAGGCTGAAAGCAGGCTCTTCATGTCAACCACTTCTAATCTCGTCCATGCTGTCTATCTTTGTAGCTCATATGTCCATTTCCCTGCTCCTCTGGTTAACAAGGGCAGCTTGCACATCAAATTATCCTTGTCCATCTGTTGCCAAGGTATATACTGTGGAAGTCTGCCACCCTTTTCTAGCAACAGAAACCGTGTAAGTTATTTTCTCCTGTCGTGCTTCCCTACGTCTTTGGTGATAGTGAATCTTCTTGTCATACTCTCTCTTTTTCATCTGGTTAAGGCTCTCAGCCTCTGTGCATACGGAGTGAATTTGTCTGCACTATGCGATCTACCCTTGGAACGTTAAAGGTGTCCATCGGACACTAGTGTACTCTTTCTAAGGTTTTCGTCTCTGCCCATGATATCTTCCACTCAGGGCTTGCTTCCCTGGCTGGGTGGCATGCCTCCTCTTTTTGTCATGGTCACTTTCCCTCACGGCTTCGTCTGATCCCATAGTTCCCCCACTATCATCGCTGTCCTCTTCTTCCTCATCAAATTAAGCCTCCTTAATGGTTGCTTCTCTTGTCATTTTCCTATCATTCTGTCCTATAAATTGCTCCCCCCCTCCACGGGGACCCTGCCACACTCCTACTTGGCTTTGACGCGGAGGCGCTATTCCTCCTGCTCCTATACAGTGTCCATGTTCTCCTTCGAATTCCCTCTTCCTTGTCGTTATTTATCCATGTTGGTCCTGTCATAATGTCTGCTACCTCCTTGAGGCGTCTTTCTCTGGTTCTCTCCTGTGGTAACACCCAATTTGATTGCATCAAACTGTTACCGTTTTGTGCACGGCTTAAAATACCGAACATGAGGAGGGGAGGCTGCAGGGGTGTCCCCCGCTCCACATGTCCGGTATTTTGGGGTTTCAGGGTTGTCCCCCGCATACTGAAAATTGGCGGCAGGGGACAAAAATTGCTGGGGCCCCCTTTACAATCAACATTCAAAACGGGGGCCCGAGCAATTACACTGCGGGCAGTTTACCCGCAAATACATCTTTTGCGAATTAACAACCCAGATCCTCTCTCGTTCCGGGTTCTGTCTTCTGTCCCTTTCTTCTTCTGCTCTACGCTGAAGCTCCTTAACAAGCCTCTCAATTTCTAACTTTCTATTCTCCCTTTTCACCTGTGACTGTGTAGGGGAGGACTGGTCCAGGAGACCCCTCTCGCCTGCGTTTTCTCCCCAGGTGAGGGCTATTGCTCATTGGGCGTCCCCTCGTGCCACCCGGGCCCAGGTGGTGGAGGGCTCACCCGCTGGAGACATTGCCCACACGTAGCGAGTGCCCACACGTATTGGTTGCCACACAAGTTTAGCTAGGCCCAGAAACCATTTTTTGCCCGCTAAAGATGGTGTGAGCTCAGCGCACTGTAGCGCGGCCCCCACCCTTGGAGAGTCACATCCCTGTTGCCGCAGCACCCTGGCAGATCCGCTGTGAGCACGTTCCCACGAACAAGACGGACATGAGCTAGCGCAATACGCTGACATTGTAACAGTTCACCTCCCGCAGTGTATTATCACTATCAGCATGACCCGGCCAGCAGGCCTGAACAATGAGAAGAACGGTAAAATGGTAATCTGATGACAGACAGTCTTTATATATATGTATATATTAATGTCAAGACCTCTTGCAAAGTATGCTTTCTTCCACAAAATCTCTCATATTACAAACGCCTGTAGATTGTATTAAAATGAGAGAGTATGCTCCCATGATATAAGCAATGGCGAGCTCACACCATTACAGGTGGATGCTAATAATAAAGGAACGCTCCAGGGATCTGTTTGTTGCGTGTATCACTGGGCAACCTACCCCCCATGGTTTTGCGCCATAACTAAGCTAATGCTGCTAGAGTACATGAGAAAGCGAATGCAACTATACTATGAACTCATGTAGAGGATGCGCGAGAATGCACTTATCATGTGTGTATGTCTAAGCCCCTTATGTGCCACCACCGTCACGTACAGTGGCGGGTCGTTTTCTATGTACTCCACTGACACAACTACTACCTCATTTACTGCGAATGTATATGCATGTAACTAAAACACTGTAGCTGCTAGAATATAATGTACAAATATGGTGCTCGGACTGGGTATAATCGAGACACATCCAGCAAAGGTTAAATGCATGTTTTGAAGTGATCTTAAATAAGTATTATAGAAAGTGTTCAAATGTTTGCGATGTCTTTACCTACATTCAGCAACACACAAGGGAGATACCTTTGTGAATGCGTACAAGGCCTCGATGTATCCCCCTCCCACCCTGCGAAGGCTGCCAAGACATGAGAACAGAGGCCCGCTCTGCGCTATCCCACCTCCCCCGACCAGACTGGAGCCGCTTCAAAGATTTGTAGCCCCACCGCAGCACCCAAGGCCGCGGCCAGCCACCTGCATTATTTACAGCACAGCAGTGAACCTTTGTCTAAACTCCCGCGCCCCCTCGTAAACCCCACAACCCACCGGACCGTCTTAGACTTATGGCCCTGTGCAATCAGGACACCCAACACTTTGACAACACACAGCGGAACATCCATAACAACTTCTAACAAGACAGAAAGACCTGTACCACCCGTCCCAGGCCCTGAAGCTTAGCCCCTCGACCTATGGCCCCGGTCAGCAGGACACGGGTAACCAGGCCTCGATGTATTACCTCCAGACCCCTCACAAGGTGCATTCCTCCTGTGTTGCATTAACCTATAAAATAACCTATTGGAAGATTTACTAAAGAGAATAACACTGTAAATGACTGAATGACTGCGGTGTGCATGGCCGAGGGCAAGTAAGTCAGGAAAGGCATTCATCTATGCCACAGGCAGCATTGCCACACCAACACCACCCGGATGAACTCAAGCCGACCTGCCAGGCCCAGCCCAACCCACGAGGGTGACCAATGACGTCCTTCAGCCAAGACCAACCACGCCGCAGCAGCACCTATAGTTAGTCGTCGCCACCCAATCCCAATGAACTTGTGCCCCCTATAGTATGTAGGTTTTGATGACGTTTTTTGTAAATATATACGCCTGTCTTTGCTATTGTCAGACAGAGCGCTCTCGGAGTTTGCAGAGTTCTTTGCATGCCCAATTCTGATTGATAAACTCCCATTTACGCTCACCCGCACTCTGTCTTGGCCTTATTCCCATTTTGGGAGAGTCCTTCATTGTCTCTCATTGCGGGGGGGATCGTGCTGTTTGGGGACGCTTGCTTTCAGTGGTGACCCCGATAGCGTGATTTTTATTTCTTCCTAACTCCTTATAACCGTCCCCTTTTGGCACGAGAATCTCCGGTCGAAAAGGGATACGCACGGTGAGCCGGCTCCGGGAGGCTGCCCGCCAACGGCGACCGGTACACTAAGAAGTGCGCACTCAATAGAGAGGGGGTACGGGATCCCGGTTGAAAAATCCCCTTTGAGTACCGCTCGCCGGAGCCGGGGCTGACTGTTGAGCTGACGGTGACACTGCCTGGACGGACCCAGTTTCGGAGACTATCGGTTCAAGACGGGCACGTGAGTACTGAGTGCGCGCGATTTTAAAGGGAGCGGGGAGAGAAGTGTAGGACAGGAAACGAAGAGGGGGTACGTAGATCTACTAAGGATCATCTTAAATTTTCCTTGCTTTTTCTTTGCATATGGCCATTAGGATCAAGAGGTGAATAAGAGATAAAAGTGACGGGAACCTAGCTCCGAAAGGGGGTGGAAGGCGGCGCCGCATAGTGCTATCTTGACTAGTACTGGGAATATATGAAGAAGTGGAGTATAAAATAAAAGTGTTCAGCAAAAGGGGACACTGAGAGTACATTAGTGACCGCTATTACTTTTTTCCTTTCTTTAAGGGTAGGGGGGAGAATAAAGAACTGTGATTAGCACAAACTTAGGGAGACAGTAAGAGAAAAATAGTCCTATTAGAAGGGGGGAAAGCAGGTTAATATCTATATATATGTGCATCTAGATATTCAAATAAGACGAACAGGGACAGCCGGCTAGGGAGGAAAGGGAGGGCAGCTTGAATGGTGAATTGAGTGGTGCCAAGAGGTGTGTGCACCTCGTATGTGCTAGAAGAGATTTTGATGTTGTGAATGTGTGAAGCGGTTATAAATGCATAATAGTTAAATGGTCATGATAAGGGTGGTCGGATAAAACTTTTTTCCCTTTTCAGATAACGTCAATATAGTGAAGTGAGTGAGTACCTTTTTGATTTCCAGGCTGACGTTGTCAAAATAAGGGATGGGTTGCTCTTGTATGTGCCCCCCAAAGAGAACAGAATAGACATTGTGTACGGCCAGTTCTGTATTGCGCAGTCAGGGAGGAGGGGAGCACAAAGGGAGCCAACATTGAATGCGAAGTAAAATATAAAGAATAATATTGATACTACATTTACATTGTAGTTGCAAACACACGGAGACACACCAGCACTAGGAGGGCACAGAGATGGGGGCTGAAACACCCTTATCACATATTTGTAAGAATCTCCCGGGATACACGGAGCGGATTAAAAAATATCACGACCAATGGGTGACCGAGCTCAAGGGGGAGGGGTTACCTCAGATTTGGCCCGAGGGAGGGTCATTTGATAAAAGTGTTCTGGATACGGTGGCCACATGCATTTTTCTAAAATACAAAGGAAAGCAGCTGCAAAATAGGAGGGAAATATTAGATCTTTGGAGGTTATTTGAAGAGATACCACCGCCTAAAACACCAGCATTAAATCCTGATCTCCCATCCACCACAGACAATCCACTACTGATACAGAAAGATGTCAAAGAAGTGTCAAGTGTAGCGCCACCAGTAGAGGTAATAAGTTTGTACCCGATATTAAAGAAGCCTGTGCCCGCAGTGGGGTATAGTGACCCCACTTACATACCTCCCCCGAAAGATACTGCACCCCACCGGCCCACGGCACCTCCGCCATATGAAAGCACGAGGGAGCGAGCCCAGGCAGGCACACAAAGGGTAGATATAGAGAAGCTCACAGATGATTTAGAGACTGTCGATAGCAAAAGATGAGCTCTCAAGGATAAAAGACATATGCGAACGGACAGCACTAGATGCAACTAGATCAGGGCGTACGTCCAGAGCACCAGGTGAACATAGAAAGCCCGAAGAGGGGTAGAAAAAGGGCGAGATCCTGTTCAGAATTGAGGAAGAACCAACGCAAATAATAGAAGTAGGGTCCAGAGAGGGAGATGTTGTAAACGAAGAAAGGCTTGGGGGAATTAGAGAGGAATTGCTGTGTGATATAAGGGACGAGTTAGAAGAAAGCGACAGGTTGAGTATGGCGATGGGAGGGGGAAGCGAGGGGGAGGAAGGTACGTGTTCAATGAGAACACTGGACGATGAATGGACGGGGCGATTAAGGAACAGAGTGGGGAAAATGGCATCACTGGGAACATCAGCAGCCAAAACGGGCCCGGATGGGACGACGAAAGGAAAGCTACAGCTCCCGTTGATACACAGGGGAGGAGGGAGGCCCAATTATATCCCATGGGCGCAGATGGATAAAGCCAATTTATTAAAGCTATTGCCCCCGTTATCAGGAGGGGCAAGTAAGTGGATATATGCCTTTGAGAAACATACTGCTGGGGTACCCCTAGCTATAGGAGATGTGAAAAGTTTGCTCGTGTCAGCAGTAGGCGATCAGGCTGAAAGAGTATGGGTAAAAGCCGGTTTCCCGGGAGTAACGTTAGACTGTGACCGCCATGATGGGGCATCCTTTAACACAGTGCGTGCCAGGGTGTGGGATGCCGTACGCGAAACATTCCCAGACACACCGGACTTACAGTCAGTGATGCAGTGTACAATGAATGACGGGGAGGAGGCTATGGATTACATTTTTCGGGTCCAAGAGATGTGGAGAGCAGAAACGGGCACGCCCTGGTATCAATCGACATCTTTATTTTATTTTATTATAAAGAGAGGGCTCCCAAAGGAAGTGCAGAAGGCGCTTGACAAGATAGCAGGTATTGAAGCAAAGGGATGGCCAGAAATTCAGAGCATAATAGTACACCATTGTAAACGAATCAAGGAGAGGGAGAAGGAGGTGACGCAGAAAAGATTGGCAGACGAGGCGAAGTTAGTACAGTCAAAGCTAGTGAAGGTTGCAGCAGCAGTAGCCGCGCTCCCACACAGTAGAGAGGGAGATGATGAGGAGGAGGGGCTGATAGCACTCCAAGGAAGGGTGGCAACTAATTGGGCGGGAACAGCACAACGGCAGTGGACTGAGCAGGAGCAAGGTGGAAGCCCACAGTGGCAAGAGTGGACCCCTCGAGGGGGACGAGGTGGGTACAGGGGCCGGAGAGGAGGCGGACAGGGGTACGGGGGAATGGGAGGAAACGGATGGCAGGGTCCCAGGGGCCCCCAGGGGAGTTGCTGGAACTGTGGACGATGGGGGCATTACTCCAGGGAGTGCAGAAGTAGACAACACAATGGGTTCCAGGAGGAGGAGAATTATGGTCATCCACACCCAGGGAGCCCATATGGTCTCCCAATAAGACAGCAGCAACTAAGAAACCCCGGCCAGGGTACCACGGGCCAGCAGCAGGGACACCAGTATAGGACACAGAACCACCCACAAAACAATGACAGTATGCAATACACGCCAGGTAACCCTTTCGCGACAACAGCAAACGGGGCCCCCGCGCCAGCACCTTATAGCGGCATGTCAGTGGTTTCAGGGAGTGTCTTTAATGCAGGAGGGGCGATGAGATACCCCGCATAGGACAGCCCACAGAGAACACTTGCGTGTCCAGTTCTATCCACCACCTACAATGCAGCAGAGGAACCATTGGTAGGGGCGCAGATAGGAGAGAAGCAGTTTATATTCATGGTAGATTCGGGAGCGGAGAAATCATGTATCAGAGAGGGCCGATTCCCGTTATCTGACAGGAAGTTAGAGACGCAGGGGTTCTCTGGGGCTGTAATTGAAGTTCCTTACACAGAAGCATTGGATGTAACAGTAGGGGGTAAAACTGTAAAGGCACCCTTACTGTATTATGAGCATTCACCCATAAATTTATTAGGGAGGGATCTCCTAAGCAAACTTAACATGACCATATCATTTACCGAGAGAGGGATAGTGTGTTCTACACCCGGGATATGCCCCTTGCGTGCAATGTTGGTAGTGCAAGCCTACACAACCACACAGGAAATATGAGGGCTGCCACAAAATGAGGAAATGTTTATCAAAGGGCTGAAGACTCTGGCCCTCATAATTCCCGAGCTAAGAAGCATGACTGGAGGATTCCGGCGGAGTTCCTCTTCCGCCCCATAGTATGTCCCAACACAGCACCAGGATCAGTGGTATCATTAGACTTGCACGCTGTACAAGTGTCAGCAAAGAGGATCGCTGTGATTGGAGTGGACGAGGAAGGGTGTGAGTGGCGCACAGTGCTGTGCACAAACGCCAACATCGCCCTACGAGAGGTAACAGATGAGGATCTCTTTTCAGACACAGAAGGGGATGGTGAGATAGTAATGGAAATAGCGATGCCCTGTGATATTTTAATACAAGCAAGGGAGACCCCCGTCCAATTAATGACAGTGGTAGGAGCACCACCGTCATTTTTTGATGACGACATGAGGCTCGTACCAAACAACTTATGGACAACAGGCCCCCATGTTGTGGGACTGTTGCACGGAGTACAACCTGTGGTAATAAAACTAAAGCCAGGAGCAATTTTACCGCGAGTTAAACAGTATCCTTTGTCTCGTGAAGCTGAAGAAGGGATAAAAGAGACAATAAATGCCCTACTAGCACAAGGGATAATAGTGCCTTCAATCTCCCCATGTAACACCTGTATTTGTCCAATCAAAAAAGCAAAAGGGGGTTCTTGGAGGATGATACAGGACTTACGCCCCCTCAATGATGTAATTCAGAAGGAGTTCCCTCTAGTCCCGAACCCTGCATCAATACTATGCAGCATCCCGAAAGAGGCATCACATTTCACAGTAGAAGATTTGAAAAACGCATTTTTCTCCATACCCCTGGCTGAAGAGAGTAGATACCTTACCGCCTTCACACTGGGGGGTAAAAGATATGAACATTGCAGATTACCACAGGGTTACTGCGAGAGCCCGAGCATCTTCAATCGCGTATTACATGAAGACCTAGGAAACCTATCAGTTGAGAGCACCATTATTCAGTACGCAGACGATTTACTAGTCTGCGCACAAAACGAAGAGAAATGCAGAACAGATTCCATAACATTACTGACTTTGCTGGCCAACAAGGGGTACAAAGTGGACAAGGGAAAGCTACAATACTGTCTGACAGAGGTCCTGTACCTAGGACAGCTGATTTCAAGAGATGGGAAAAGAATAATACCAGACAGAGTAGAAGCCATAAGATCAGTAAGAGAACCCACAACAGTAAAAGACATGCAGAAATTTTTGGGAATGTGCAATTACTGCCGAGCATGGATATTAGATTATGCAGCATACACCAGGCCCCTATTACAAGCATTAAAGGTGGCCCAACAGGAGAACAGGAAGATGGAATGGACGGAAGAGATGAGTTCCTCTTTCCAAACATTAAAAGATTTGATTTCAAGCGCCCCAGTACTCGCAAACCCTGATTATGGATGCGAGTTTTACTTATTCTCACACTGCAAAGAAACACTGATGACAGCAGTCCTGACACAAAAAACGTCCTTAGGACACAAGCCATTGGCTTACTATAGTGGTACTTTAGATGCCGTGATGCAGGGCCATTTCGCGTGCGAGCAATCACTCGCTGCAGCCGCGTTCGCGATTGAGAAAAGTGCCACCATAGTAATGTGTTGCCCGGTGACATTGTTTGTGGAACATTCATTATTTGCATTATTAGAAAGATCAAAAAGCACACTGACCACACAGCGGGCGACAGCCTACGAGATTATATTGTCCAGTGCCAACATCCATATAGTAAGATGCAAGACAGTGAACCCCGCCACATTCATTACAGAAGCGTGCACGCTCGAAGACATGCAGAACCACGATTGCGCAACCTACACAGGAGAAAGAGGGGAGGAGACAGTGGTGTGCGAGAACGCTCTAAGCGAGGGGGAAGTGTACTTTGTGGATGGGTCCGCATCAATTGACGTGGACACGGGAGAAAAACACGTTGGCATGGCAGTAGTGAGGTTAGAAGACGGTGAGTATGAAACACTGGCACAATACCGCCTCCCATCACATTACTCCGCACAGGCAGCAGAACTGATTGCGCTCATAGAAGCGCTACATGCAGCAAAAGGTTGTGCAGTGACAATATACACAGACTCAGCTTACATGACAACGACAGTACATGGAGGACTGGCAAGATGGGGGCGTAGGGGATTTAGGCGGGCAGACGGAACACCAGTACAGCATGCAGAATTGTTGAAAGAGTTAATTGAGGCCCTGCAAAACCCTACTGCAGTAGCAATAGTAAAGTGCCAAGCACATACGTCCAACACAGATGTTGTGTCTTTAGGGAACGCGGCAGCGGACGCTGCCGCCAAGGAGGCTTCCTATTTTCAGAAAAATGACACAGGTGAGTACATGCTTAAGAACAAGAGAAACGACGAGCCCCCAGAAGGATATAATATGATGCCCATACCACAAATAATAGAATTGCAGGAAGGAGCCAGTGCAGAGGAAAAATTAATGTGGACAAAACGAGGGTGCAGCAAGTCAGGAACAGACCTGCTGTGGCGGCAAAATAACTTGGGGAAAGTGGTAATGCCAATACAGCTATTAGAGATTGCATTTCAACAGCTACACTTCCCTGCACATAACACCAAACAGCACATCGCAGCAGAAATACAGGAAGAATGGTTCGTGCCCTGTCTCCAAGAGCATGTGTCTCGATTGGCAATGGAATGTACAACATGCCAAATATACAATTCAGGAATGACATTACGCACTCTCCGGGGAACAATTCCTAAACCCATTGGCCCATTCAAGGAACTACATATAGATTACGCAGACATGGGGGAAAGGTGTAATGGCGCACGGTACATGATCGTGGTTGTGTGCCCATTTTCAAGGTGGGTGGAAGCAGGACCTTGCGCACGACCGGATGCCAAGAGCGCCGCCAAGTTCCTAGTAAGGGAAGTATTCCTGCGCTGGGGAATTTGTGACGTGATTCGCTCAGACAATGGCACTCATTTTGTGAATGAGCTTTTTAAGGAAGTGACTACATTATTGGGAATAAAACATAAATTATGTTCAATTTATCATCCTCAAAGTAATGGCGTAGTGGAAAAGATGAACGGACTGTTGAAGGGCAGGTTATCAAAACTATGCTTCTCATTAAAGAAGAATTGGATTTACTGCCTACCCCTTGCGCTATTTGAATTAAGAAACCAGCCAAGCAAAGACCACCATTTGTCCCCGCACGAGATCGTGACTGGGAGACGGATGAACACAGCACACTCGCCACTGCGCGAACACTCAGACGCTCACAGAAGCGCCGCGATATTGGGAGATGAGTTCACAGATTATTTAAAGAAATTGACAAGGGCAGCGCGCGTGATATCAAAGCAACTCTCCCCACCCTTCACTAGAGAAGAGGGAAATGTAACAGGCGCTGTCACGGAGCCAGGGCAACAGCTACAGCTAATGCCAGGCGACTGGATTTATGTCAGAAGCTTTGTGCGTCGGTGGAATGCACCACGATTCCATGGCCCATACCAAGTAATATTTTGCACGCCCACGGCGGTAAAGGTCAAAGGCTTGAGGTGCTGGGTGCACTTGACCGACGTACGGAAGGCATATAGCAACGTACAAGAGGAGGTAGATGAGGAGGCACAGACAACAGCAAACGATGCAACTGAGCAAAATGTCTGAATATGAATTTGTGCGTATGTGTTGATACTGGACTTGAATAAGAGAATAACTGATAAGGATACTTAAAAAAAAAAAAGAAATGTGTTTTCTCTTTTTTTCTTGTTGATTTGTATATAATTAATGAAATGACCAAATTATGGCCTGTATAAACCCTTGTCTGTGGATACCCATCCCCGTATCCCCACCCGCTTCCATTCCCCGTCAAATATGTATTGGCACTGATGGTGCTAGCAAAATGTTTACATGCATGCACTTAATGCACTTTTATATCTCAAAACAGGAGCTTCCATGGCATCTAACGGGCAGCCTGCAACGGATAGATTTACTAGAATTAGAGAGTGGTTAACTAAGAAATGCATATATTCGTATGAATGTGGGCTATCTGCGTGCATTGTATTGTTTTTTACATTGATGTTTGGTTTGGTTACATACTGGTTCATAGCGTTCATCTCTATCGAGATGAACGAGGGGGGAGGGAACAACACAACTACTGGGACCAATACAACTGCAAGTGTCAATGCCACTACAAGGGAAGGTGATTTTTTGGTATGGGACGGAACTAAACTTGTGTGGGGCTACTATACTACGCCATCCAATGTTGTCATCTCACAAGATGGAGGGCCAAAGGGTAAAAGGCAAAATAGCACACTGTCCCCACCTGAGATGTCTAATTACAATGCTCACAGCTTAAACGACCGAAACCCCTCTGCCATATCCTGGTTATATAACACCCCCACCAGCCAACCTGCCCCCATGGCCATAGACAATCAAAAAATGAAAGCAACACATGAAATATTATATGATGACTGGGTGAAGGGGGGCGGGAAGGCGAAAGGGGGGTCTGTTTTGCCCTTCGTTCAGGAGGCTGGGAAGCGCCAAAGGAACAAGAATAACAGACGGAAGAGGGAAGCAGGGAGGAGGAAGTATGGAAGTAAGTACTATGGGCTAGGCCTAGATAAGATGGAAGACCCACGACACCCCCACCAAACGAATAAGTGGTATGCAGACATGAGTGCCACAGCTAAACAAACAACAAACGAGAGCTGTTATGTTTGCTCCCTCATCCCTCACGCATCAGGTACACCCAAAGTACTGTTACCCAAAGAGTTGCCAATTATAGATGCCCAATGTCTCCTTCATCTCACGTTATGCAGAATTAAGAACACCTTCCAGGCAGATGAAGTGACTTTTCAAATGCTACAGAACGAGAAAACGTGCTACCCAAAACCATCAGGGGTTGTATGTCTGCAAGAACCGTTTTTTGTAATTGGAGGGACACTTTTTTCTGATAACAAGTGGAAGAACGAGGAAGTAATGTGTAAAGCTGAAGCACTGAGGGGTGTGGCACCGGAGAAATTGCAATGGATAGAAGAAACGTGCACACCCGTATGGAAGGAACACATTTCAAAGTTAACTTGGGTTACGCCCATCGAAAAGCCCTTCAAGCTGCAGAGTGAAATAGACTATGAACTGTGTTTTAAAGGAGAAGGGAGAGCCCCCATGGGAACAAACAAAAGCTGTAACAAGACCCTCACCATCCCAGATCTAAGAAAAGGGACTGCGGCCCTTATGGACACATATTGGGTATGCGGCAACCAGGCATACCTACACCTCCCCCCGTCGTGGAGTGGCAGCTGCTCAATGGCCACTCTGCACTCAGATCTAATGGTAATACCAGAAAGCCACATCGATGGGAGCAAAAGGACACAGGAGCGCATGCAGCAAAGTGTGGCTCAACCAACTTCAGAGTCACAAATCTATGTCCTGTCTTCTGGAAGCAAGGGAGAGGTGCTGACCCGTAACAGACGAGCATCAAACTATATATCAAAGGCGTCATCAGAACTATTGGCTCAGATCCCAGACAAATATCGATTATTCAGCTCAGCAGAAACATTCTTTGCCTCGCTCGTATCAAGTGTCCAAGCAAGGGCTAACGCAAAATGGCTCCAGATAACCCGTTGGGAATTAATTCAGCTGGCAAACGACACTGAAGAAGGTTTTAACATAATAAAGGTCGAACTAAGAGCCTTGCGACTGATGACCATGCAAAACAGGTATGTCCTGGACCTGTTGACGGCGATGGACGGCGGTGTTTGCCGAAAAATAGGAAGTGCCTGCTGCACTTTCGTACCTTCTGAAGACGCAGAGAACGGCTCCCTGTCCCATGTGATCGAAGCAGTCCACAACCTAGGAGAAAAAATGAAGATGGAAGGCGGAGCAGAAGATAGTACATGGTTCGATAACATCTTCTCCTGGGTCCCCTCATGGCTTGGAACAACTGTGAAATTTTTGATGCCAGCTGTGGTGTTCCTCCTTTTGATTTTCTGCCTGTGCCAGGTGGGTCTTCGAGTCTGTGCTAACGCAGTACCAAATGGTGCAATGATGATGGTGACAATGGGCAACTCACACGGTACAATAAAAACGATGCAAGAAGCGCAAGTACAAACAGGGGTAGATAACACACCCAGGTACCAACTGGTGCCCATGTACCACGACAAGGAGGTTGTAGATAAGCTGTGGCACACCACCATCAGAGAGCCCCGCATACTAGAATGGTACGAGGAAGTTTGGGTAGATTTGGAGGGAGACGGTGGGTGTATATATCTCACGTGTACTCCAGATGAATACGCCAGGAGAGGTGAGAGCTTAAGGGGGGTGTGCAGAGCATGGATGCCTATCAAAGGAACTCCTGCATGGGATGAGGCGGTTATGGACGAAGCGGAATGTAGGAGGATAGAAGAGCTAAAGAATTTGTTACTTAAGTAACGAAAGGGGGGAAATGTAGGGGAGGACTGGTCCAGGAGACCCCTCTCGCCTGCGTTTTCTCCCCAGGTGAGGGCTATGGCTCATTGGGCGTTCCCTCGTGCCACCCGGGCCCAGGTGGTGGAGGGCTCACCCGCTGGAGACATTGCCCACATGTATCGAGTGCCCACACGTATTGGTTGCCACACAAGTTTAGCTAGGCCCAGAAACCATTTTTTGCCCGGTAAGATTGTTGTGAGCTCAGCGCACTGTAGCGCGGCCCCCACCCTTGGAGAGTCACATCCCTGTTGCCGCAGCACCCTGGCAGATCCGCTGCGAGCACCTTCCCACGAACAAGACGGACATGAGCTAGCGCAATACGCTGACATTGTAACAGTTCACCTCCCGCAGTGTATTATCACTATCAGCATGACCCGGCCAGCAGGCCTGAACAATGAGAAGAACGGTAAAATGGTCATCTGATGACAGACAGTCTTTATATATATGTATATATTAATGTCAAGACCTCTTGTAAAGTATGCTTTCTTCCACAAAATCTCTCATATTACAAACGCCTGTAGATTGTATTAAAATGAGAGAGCATGCTCCCATGATATAAGCAATGGCGAGCTCACACCATTACAGGTGGATGCTAATAATAAAGGAACGCTCCAGGGATCTGTTTGTTGCGTGTATCACTGGGCAACCTACCCCCCATGGTTTTGCGCCATAACTAAGCTAATGCTGCTAGAGTACACGAGAAAGCGAATGCAACTATACTATGAACTCATGTAGAGGATGCGCGAGAATGCACTTATCATGTGTGTATGTCTAAGCCCCTTATGTGCCACCACCGTCACGTACAGTGGCGGGTCGTTTTCTATGTACTCCACTGACCCAACTACTACCTCATTTACTGCGAATGTATATGCATGTAACTAAAACACTGTAGCTGCTAGAATATAATGTACAAATATGGTGCTCGGACTGGGTATAATCGAGACACATCCAGCAAAGGTTAAATGCATGTTTTGAAGTGATCTTAAATAAGTATTATAGAAAGTGTTCAAATGTTTGCGATGTCTTTACCTACATTCAGCAACACACGAGGGAGATACCTTTGTGAATGCGTACAAGGCCTCGATGTATCCCCCTCCCACCCTGCGAAGGCTGCCAAGACATGAGAACAGAGGCCCGCTCTGCGCTATCCCACCTCCCCCGACCAGACTGGAGCCGCTTCAAAGATTTGTAGCCCCACCGCAGCACCCAAGGCCGCGGCCAGCCACCTGCATTATTTACAGCACAGCAGTGAACCTTTGTCTAAACTCCCGCGCCCCCTCGTAAACCCCACAACCCACCGGACCGTCTTAGACTTATGGCCCTGTGCAATCAGGACACCCAACACTTTGACAACACACAACAGAACATCCATAACAACTTCTAACAAGACAGAAAGACCTGTACCACCCGTCCCAGGCCCTGAAGCTTAGCCCCTCGACCTATGGCCCCGGTCAGCAGGACACGGGTAACCAGGCCTCGATGTATTACCTCCAGACCCCTCACAAGGTGCATTCCTCCTGTGTTGCATTAACCTATAAAATAACCTATTGGAAGATTTACTAAAGAGAATAACACTGTAAATGACTGAATGACTGCGGTGTGCATGGCCGAGGGCAAGTAAGTCAGGAAAGGCATTCATCTATGCCACAGGCAGCATTGCCACACCAACACCGCCCGGATGAACTCAAGCCGACCTGCCAGGCCCAGCCCAACCCACGGGGGTGACCAATGACGTCCTTCAGCCAAGACCAACCACGCCGCAGCAGCACCTATAGTTAGTCGTCGCCACCTAATCCCAATAAACTTGTGCCCCCTATAGTATGTAGGTTTTGATGACGTTTTTTGTAAATATATACGCCTGTCTTTGCTATTGTCAGACAGAGCGCTCTCGGAGTTTGCAGAGTTCTTTGCATGCCCAATTCTGATTGATAAACTCCCATTTACGCTCACCCGCACTCTGTCTTGGCCTTATTCCCATTTTGGGAGAGTCCTTCATTGTCTCTCATTGCGGGGAGGATCGTGCTGTTTGGGGACGCTTGCTTTCAACTGCCTCTGCCTTTCTTTCCATCTCTTCCTCTATCTCCTTCTGCTTTTTCCTCTCTTACTTTTCCTTCTCTCCTACCTTCTCTGTTTCTCGTCTCAGTCGCTCTTGTTCCTCTTCCTTTTCACTCTATCTTCTATCTACTTCTTTAATTATCACTGCCCATTCGCTACTTTCTTTCTTCTTTTTCCTTGCACTTCTGTGCTTCCTCTTCTGCACTTGTATGGTCGTCTGTATTCCTTTCATCTAGTATGAGCAATATTTGTCCCCCTATCCACTCAATCAATGACACATTTTAACACATTACCAACTTGTATATTTCTCAATTACGATCCATTTTCACTTGGTTTTCTCAAAACCATAATAAATCTCCAGAAAATGTTTCCGACAGTCTCTCTGTCTCACAACCACTAGCAGATCCAGAACCACTATGCTCTCCACCCTCCAGGGGCAACGTACAATCCTCTCATATGCTCATCAAGCCTCTCCCAAAAGGATGCAACTCTCTAAAAGTTCAATCATCATCTTGTCATGTTAAAAACAATCACCTTTCTTGTTTTTTAACACTGTCACCACTACGTCTGTGCCCCACCACTGGTCTTCACTTCTACCACACCTCTCCATATCCTATTTACCAACCCTATATCTGACATCACAAAGCTAAGGGGAAGGTCTTAATACTTCAAATGTACCCTTACAAATCTCACAATACCCCAGAAATACAATACAGACACCATAACATATATATGTATATACAGCCATTTTCCTGCCCTTCAATCACAGGGATTCTCAACAAATACATGGTTCTTCTTCTGTACAGCCACATAGGATAACATCTCTGTGAGATAAATTAAGAAACCACCTTCTGCGCCCCAAGGGAGCTACGCTACAGCCTAGACACAGGATTTCCAAATACACATCATCCTAGAACAGGTATCCTTTTCTGTCTTTTCTTATTTTTCATCCATAAACTAAGCTAGTGCCTAGAATACAGGTATAATTTTTCTTTTTTTTTTCTTTTGTCTTCTTGTCTTCCGTAACCTTAAGCTAAACACCTGGAAACCAGTATCCTTCACAATAACACAAAACAAGCAACAAACAACAGCTTTCCCTCCCCACTGTTTGTATTGTGGCTGAGTATATAATTACACTCCCTGGATCTGCTGAAGTCCTCTGGGACGGCTTTTCTGCCAATCTGCCACTCTGCCGCCCGGTCTGCTTGTCGTCCCATGGAGAGCGGGCAGGAATTTCTCCAAGGCGGCTTCTGACGACCTCTCAATATCCATGCATGTAGTTTTTGGTCTGGTCCTGACGGGCCACGACGCAGCTCTTCGGGCACGTGGCAGGACAAGGTGGTCTTATTATCGAGGGGTCTTAGCAACCATCCTCACTGCTACTTCCTGTAATGCGGCCAGGGCACTATTAACAGCCTCATGATCTACATGCAAGAGGAACTGGGTCCTGGAAATCCCCTGCAACAAGAACCAAAGGCCTAGCCATAAGACAAAGTACAACTGTTTTTATTGCGCATTCAAATGACAGGGGTTGCAGCATGAACAATGTAACATTCTTCACATGTTCTCAGTGTCTAGGCGTTTTTCAACTGGGGTTGTTAGTGCGTGACATCCCAAAATGTGGTTACATCCCAAAAATCTAACAGAGGACAGGATTTGGTTAGTGAAGTGAACTACGTATAGGTTCTATAATGGATTAGTATACTTATTGGGTAACTCATATATGGTGGCTCCTCCTGAAACCACCTTCGAAAGTATCAAATGTAAAGTTACAGGTTAGTGCAAGATGGTTGGCCAATGCAACATAGTGTAAGATTAGCGTGAATGGTAAACAGGGATTGAACAAGAAGAGTCTTCTCAGCCTTGGAGACTTGGACGGACACCAGGCCGAGTGCAACAACTCAAGGTAGTGGGAACGACTCTGAAGGTGCTGCATGTCCCCAAAAAGTTACCTTCTCTGATCTCCGTGGCCGTGAAACAGAACATTTGCATTTGAACCATTGTTACATTTGTACCCCTGCTTTCATCTCGATAGGAACAGGCATCCCTATCTGACTCAGATGACTAGGCACTGTCTGGCAGGTGCAAGTCATGTGTGTGCGGACCATGGAATGTCGCCCTCCTGCCTGTAATTATGAGGATCTTTAGCTTGGGTTATTTGCAGGTGTCCTGTCCCTTCTGCTTATGTGGAAATGTTCCTTCTCTCTGTGTCCTTGGCTATCTGTGCTGGGTTACTGCACTGGAAGCCTGTCTTGCCAGCTTCAACTGGATCAGCCCGTCAGCTTTCCCTGCATTTCAAACTCTCGAAACATCTCCCATTCACTCTAATGTACCTGTGGCTACGATCTTGATTTGCATGGTTGCCCCTGTTAGTTGTGTAAAGTGTCAGTAAGCTGTTCATATGTATTCTTGTGCGTCTTGCGGTTTCGTGCTCAGCAATAGGGATACGTGTGCCAGTCCTCTAGCTATGTGAATCATAAGCATATCCTTTGTGTCTATCGCCAATAAACTAACATTTCTGCGTAGCTTTGTGCATGGATGCAAATGTGCTTCATGTCTAATGTATCTATGTCATGATGGATGTCAGTTGTGATGTCATCTGCTCCTTGTAGCTGCGGTCAGTCGACTTGCTCTATTGATGGCAGGCCAGTCTCTTCTGTGATGTTATCTAGGTATAGTCTGAATTGCTGTCTGAGTGAGTAACGTCTCTCACACTTGCAGTACGTGAACGAGGAAGGAGAGGAGGAGACCGCGGGCGATGTGCATCTCTTGTTTCTTTGTCGACGGGCTAAGATCAGGCTGGGTGTAACGAGGGAAAATTTAGGTCCCTCTGTTCTAGTTGCATCCGTACACAAGTGTGTTATAAAGCCTTCCACGGCAGAAATTAGTGTGTGCTGGGCCAGCAGCATTACAAATGGCCCGAAGGTGGTTAGGGGGAGTCTCATAATTTGTTGAGCATAATTAAAAGATATATGGAGGTCAGGGTCGGTAGTGTCAATGGTGGATATGGACCTGATAGAGCTCACAGAGCGGGGAGCTACCTGTGGGTTCAGAGAAGACTCCCTCAAAAAGAAAAAAAAACTGAATTTGTCACCTTGTCGAGATGTCAAACTGTTCTGAGCCGACAAGCACTAAGTGTTGCCAAATTTGCAATTTAAATTGAAATTATTGTATTATTTCAACCAGTCAGACCTGGTGAATCATTTAGTGGTGATGAGGGGAGTGGTTAGGAAAAAGTGGTGATCACTAGATATACGTCTACCTTCCAAACAATTCCCCCCTCCTTCAACATTAAATCCTCGCCTAATCTGCAACATGCTCTACCCACACTCCCACTGGCACATCTCTCTAAGCCCTCCACAACCAGCACTGACCTGCAGAAGATCCAAGTAGAGCAAAGGGAGAGGAAAAGAGATGCAAGAGTGAGAAGACAACTGGGAAAATGGAGATCTAACAAAGATGCCTACTGCATAACCTAATGCCTTTGTAAGTAGAAGCCTTCTGCTTTATGTCCTTATTTGCCAAATGTGTTAGTGCTTATAAATACATCTTAAAGTTTTAAAGTACGTCAAAGGGATTGATGATGGAAGGAATTGAGGAAATGCAGTGTAAGTGCTAATGGACAACCTTGGAAACACGAAATCTGAATCCTAAAGTTAACTTCCGTACATGGTAGTAGTGTTAGTTTTGGGCAAATAATGTATTAGTCAATTCTCTTAAATGCCAAATGCGAGGGAGCATTAAACTAAAAAGTCTGTAGAGAGTAGTGGAGGAGTGGCTAACCTGTTGAATTTGTAGCTACAATACCTGGGTTCTAAACCTGGTTTCGCACTAAAATCTGTGCAATCGTTGCTGAAAGGAGCAATCCTCCTGTGCATTGATTCCCTTAACTGCCAGAACTGGGGGAAGGTCAACACCAGTCGTAGGAACTCGATAAAAGACACCTTGAAGCATAAAAGTTATGAGAAAGGAATGGATTCAGTGGAAAGGGGAAAAGCAGATGAAATTAAAGAGAGGTTGAGAATTGGTAGTTGCTCTTCAGAGCGGACATTACGTTGTGGATGTTAACGCTCGTATCTCAGCATTCTCCTATGCTTATTCCATGATGACGCTTAAAGTTCATTGGTCTGCATTCACGTTAATAGGGCAGTGTAACCTCTCTGAGTATTAAAGTTATTCAGAGAAAAAGGTCTGCCTTTCTCCTCTGGCGCTGTCCAGGTGGAGTGAACACATGCAAAGTTTGTTGAGTCAACTCATGAAATATGCAATAGTTGCCTGACATTAAGCCTGTATTCAGAGGTTGAAAAGATTAGCCATTTATTTAGAACTCATGTAACGCCATGATTGAAAACATTAGCTATTTCCCATAATGGGCGGGGCTTCCCATGAACAAGGTTCCCGGGTTGAGGCAAGTTCTGAAGAACTGTCTCAGAACCTAAATCCAGGTAAATGACAGTGGCTGGAATGACCGGATGTAGGGTAATGGGCAGCTGATCCCCTCCTTATGCTTCCCGCCTAACAATTTGGGCCTCATCACGAGTTTGCAGTAACCCTTAAATCCGGCGGTAGCGCTGTTACGGCCGGATTTAAGGGTCCACCAAATCACAGCTTCGGCTGATTTCCCCCCAGCTCTTAGCTGGGGTGAAATCCGCTGAAATTTCACGCTCTTACCACCGGCGGGAAATCCGCCGGCGGTAAGAGCACGAAATGTCCCCATTGAGCCCAATGGGGAATGGGGCATTCCCGAATGGGCGCAATGGGGAATGGGGATTTCCTGTTCCGCCAAACCCGTGATCCGGCGCTATTAGCGCCGGTGGGTTTGGCAGTAGGGCAGATAACGCCAGAACTATTAGCGCCGGCGTTACCGCCCAACTCGTGATGAGGCCCAAAGTAAGAAAGCTCATTAATCGCCTCGCTATGCCTCACCATGAAGGAATTTCAGGCATCTCCTCATCCAGAGGGTCTATACAGCTCTAACATTAATCTCACTGGTCTATGCACCCGTGTCTGATGTAGCCTAGAACCTTCCTGGGTTTGTAGCCTTGAGTTTGGACAAAGGGAGTGCCATGGGCACCTCAAGGAGTCTTGGCTCCTCTTCACTTTTGATGGTTCCCAGGGCTAGGGGGCATGAAGGGATTTTGAACTTGCTAGCTTGAGTGACTTGCGGAAATAAAGGAGGTGGGAAGATTGCAATATTATCCTGTTGGTCATTGGTGGGTATCATTGGATGAAAACACAAAGCACTGCACGGAGAGCAAAAGTTCCAATAAACCTGTGATGTTTCATTACATGCTCTAAAACTGTAGACAAGGTGCAAAATCATGTGCACATTTTCTGTCTATGTCTCAGTCTCGCCATCTGCCTTTTCTTACTGTTCATGCTTCATGCTGTCCTTTTAAAAAAAATACAGGTGCACAAACCCCTTATTTTGTATTAACGTCACTGCGTTTCTTATTTTAATAGCTTGTGCTTTGTTTTGGAAATTCTATTTATATTCTGTTGAACTAGTTCAGTAGTGTCCAAAACAATACAGTCAGCACTTTTTCACAGTTCGCACAACTGCCAGTATAACTGATAATCAAATTATCACAAGCAGAGAAGAAATCTCAATTATAGAGAATAACATCAAATAGTGCAGGGTGCCTCAATACATTGCAGAATTGCTTTGCAATGTGCTCATTTCCTTGAGGTGAAATGCACTTTTGAGAGCTGTATTCCCAAATGGACGGATGAAGTTATAACAGTTGACAGCAGGGAGGAGGAGGGCAAGACGCTGCTGTGAAAAATGGGCTCCATCAAGTAAAACTGATTTGTAATCATAAAAATGCAGACAAGGCTGTAAGTTGTGCAATCTGCCGATTTCCTGTTTTCAGGTGTAGCTAATGTCCCCAAGGAGTTGATTCCTATCAAAAACGGCCGCAAAGTCTTTTCTGTCAAAGGTTGCTCTATTTTAAATGGCTTTGGAGCACTTGCTGTCATACTTGATCTGCGCTGGCCCCATCGCTGATTCTAACTTTACTACTTAAAAGATGTGACGCGTTTTTACTCACACCGAAAGATATTTTTAAGAACGTTTGTCGTGCGTCATAATAATCATAACTTGCCCTGTATAAAGCTTTTGATGCCACAGTGGTCACTGTAGGTAATAAGGGCTCATTTTCAATGGTGTGGTTCCTAAAAAGCATTCGTAAAAGGCATGCGTAAAAGTATAATTTTCCTGGATTTGTATTTTGGAGCAGGGCCATTGATCCAAATGTCTAACCCCACCACCCTCGCCATGTATCCGCTGCACCATACACATCTGATACATCTCCACCCGCATAAGCTTGTGATACAGATTCCCATGGAACCCCCATGCTTTTTGCACATGAGCAAAGCTGGGGGATTCCATATGAAGCCATGTAAATGCCTCCTGCCATAAAACTAGATGATGAGAGGGGATTACATGCACTAGGAATGAAGATTACCCCTGTTAACAGCACAGGGAGTCTTGATTCTATTAAAAAGGAGGGGGCGGGCATTATGCTTCAACTTCTATTTATTCCTCTCTTCAGCAGTTTCAACAAAAAATCTAATTCTCAACATAAAAAGAAAATACATTTCCCTCTTTAACATAGTCGTTTATGTAGTCAGTGTCATATCCTGTCATGTGCTACTAGTCCTTCCTGTCTCCTTGCTCTACCTCTTCTTTGAATGCTCTGAACTGCTCTCTAAACTTTGTAACTGGGTATTCAACTCTTGGAGAACTGCAGAGTCCTGTCAACAAGCCTATAGGTCACTCTGCCACTTTTCTTCGCTCAGATCCGGCTGCTCTTGCTGATCTCTTTATGCCTGCTCTTTATTTCGTCCTGGATCAACTGTTCTTCTGGTCATCTCCTATGAAGATACGAAGGACATGTTTAGGGTGGAGAATGTACTGCCCTATTCCACAAAGGAAAATAATGTCTCATTGAATATGAATACAGGTAACATAGCAGTGCACATACTCGGTGGGAAAGTAATGCTTGCCTCCTTGTCCTAAATAGAATCAAGACTCCCCGCGCTATCAGCAGGGGTAATCTTCATTCATTGTCAAGACTGGAGGCAAGCATTGTGCTTGTTCAAAGCTTCCCATTACTTCCGTAGCTACTGACTGTATATGCTTAAATTATAATGTCCTAAATGTGCTATCGCTGGCCCAGCCGGCCGCTTGCAGAATATCTTGTAGCGTTTCTCCTTTAGCTAATGCTTTAGAAGACATTGCTCCCCTCATTGAATGCACTCCAAATTTAGATAATCCCATTCCTACTAGCTGCATAACCTTGCGCACCCATCTGGCTAGGGTGGCTGTCGCAACCGCTTTGTACGGTTTTCTACGTGCTATCAATAACTGTGTTTTCCCTGCTGTGTGCGTTTCTGATGTCCTGCTTTTGTATTCTCCTATGCATGCTGCTACGCACCACTTCGGATGATCGTGTAAATAGGGGTATCATATAGATGAGGATCCTGTCTTTGTCCTTCTGACCAGGGTGAAGGTAAGTCCCTCTGGATCGAAATTCTTCCTGTCTACATCTAGGCCTTTAACGTCTGCTTCTCTCCTGCATGATACTAGACATAAGAGCATGGCTAGCTTGCCCAACAATTGCTTCAAGGACAGGTATATGTTCGTTGGCCAACTACCAAGCAGCCTCAGCACTACTGTCATGTCCCGTAAGTGTACGTATTTTGGTTCTGGGGGCTTTCTAATCCATGCTCCTTTTATGAGCCTCGCTACTGCTGCACTCTCCCCTACTGGAACTCCGTTGATGGGTAGGTGACTCGCTGAAATCGCAGATCTATACACTCCTATTGTCCTAAACGCTTTCCTATTTTGTAACAGGTCTGCAAGGAAGTCAAGAATTGCTACTAGAGGGGTAGAAACGGGATGTAAATGTCTCCTTCTGCACCACAGCGACCATCTATTCCAAGCCGCATCGTAGCTCTGCCGTGCAGATGGCATCCATGACTCTGATGAGCCGTGTCACTTGCTCTGAAATGCCTGGCAAAGCCCAGCGTCTCCGGCTATTCTGTACGCCATTAGTGGGAGAGTCCCTTTCACTGACAGAGGATGAAATGACCCTACTGGGTCCATGAGCAGGTGTTCCCCGAGGGGAGGACCCCCGGCCAGTCCTTTAGTAGTTCTACGAGCACTGGAAACCATACTTGTAACTTCCATATCAGAACTACTACAATCAGATTCACACCTTCTATGCGCGTCTTTGCCAACACTCTGCTCAGCATCATAAATGGGGGAAAGTCGTAGTGTAGGTCCACGTTCCAATCTTGGGGAAAAGCGTTTGCTACTCTCGCTGTCAGATCTAACCTCAAGCTGAAGTAGCTGCCTTTCTGTGTGTACAGCATGGATGCAAATAGGTCAGTGTGAACTGGGCCCCACAGCTGTTCTAGCTGCTGAAATACCACTACGTTCAGTTTCCAGTCGCTGGCGTCTGACAAGTATTGGGAGTTCCAGTCCGTCACTACGTTGAGTGTCCCTGGCAGGTACTCTGCTGTCACTGAAGTCACTGATTGTAGCCAATAGTGCCAGAAGTCTTTCGCCAATTCTGCTAGGAGCTTGGACTTCGTCCCTCCTAGGTGATTGATCTGCTTATCTGCCGAGATGTTGTCCATCCTCAACAGAATACATGAGTTTACTTTATTTTTCGTGAATGCCTTGATCGCGAAGGATCCCACTAGCAGCTCTGGAAAGTTTATGTGCATTTGGAGTTCTTCTGAGGTCCATTTTCCTCCTGTTTCTTGTGTCCCACACCGGGCTCCCCAGCCTACCCTGCTGGCATCTGATTTTACCACTAGGTCAGGACGATCCCCAAATATGGTTTTCCCATTCCATGCGTCCATATTCTGTAGCCGCCATTCCAGTTCTATTCTGGATTCAAGGTCTATTGGCACTGCTTGATGGTACTTCAGGCCTTGCTGTAGGTGTTTTATCTTTAGCCTCTGCCGGGCCGGATAATGTAAGGGCCCCTGAAATATGGCTTGAATAGACAATGCTAACAGCCCTACTATTCTCGCTAGAGCCCTCCAGGATACCATCTTCTTGTTGAGACATCCCCTGATCTCTCTTTTGATGTCTCTTATCTTCCTGTTTGGTAACCCTAGTGTTGCTGTTCTGGTGTCTATTATGAACCCGAGGAAAGCTATCCTCCTGTTGGAGTGATGTTGGATTTCTCCTGATTCACTAAAAACCCCAGTGATGAGAGTAGTTCTTTCACCCATTCCGTCTGGTATCAGAGGGCTGCCCTGTCATCTTTTAGCAGCAGAAAGTCATCCAGGGGCCCTGATTGCTGCTGCTTTTGGTCTCATGAGCTTCGTGAAGGCGCATGGTGCTGATGTTAATTCAAAGGGCATTGTTGTAAATTGCCAGTATTGCTCATCTCAGGTGAATGCTAGGAAGGGACGGTACTGCTCTTGGACGGGTACCGAGAGGTATGCGTCTTTTAGATCGATCCTTGAGAGCAAGCCTCCTACTCTTAGGGTGTCTCGCAGTATGTGGATCCCTTCCATTTTGAAGTGGCGGTATGTCACCCAACTGTTTGGTTCCTTTAAGTTTGTCACTGGTTACACATTCTCCTTCCTGTGCACCAGGAACATGTTGCTTATGAATTTTGGTGTTGTTGCGCATGGCTCAATGGCTCTTTTTTGTGCAATGTGTTTCAGCTCGCTATGTAAACTCCCCCTCTCTGCCTGGCCCATGTGTATTGGGGTGTGTGTGCCTCTGGTGTGGTTCTTGGGTGCATTGTAGCTGCAGCCCGTAGGCTGTCTGTAACATCCAGGTGTAGTTGGAAAGCGCATGCCAGTTTTTCCAAAATTGCTGTGTTCTGCCCCCCACTGGTGGGTATGTTGTGTGTCTCACCTGCAGGGAAGTTCTGTCCTCTTCCTGGTCCCCTTCCTCAATGCCCTCTTGGGAATCTGTTCTTTTGTGGCCTCTTGGTGCCTTGATAGCGACCAGTCGCTCAACCTTGATAGCGACCGGTCCTGGCAAAAACCTTGCTAGGAAATATCTTCCTAATCAAAGCTTGAGCTTTTTCCATGGAGGTATATGTCCCCACAAATCTCCCAATTTCCTTCCCGAAGATTTCTCCGAAGAGCCGGCCTTGGGCTGCTTCTCCTGCTTCATTTGAGGCTAGGTCTCCTAGTTTGGAATCTATCTTTAACAAGAGTCCTTGTCTCCTTTCAGATGAGATCGCGCAATTTGCATTCCCCAGTAGGCATACAGCTCTCTGTGCTCAATTTGCTAGCACTTCCGGGTCTACTTCTTCCCCCGTGTATCTGGCCTGCTCTGGTAGGTACATGATCTTGGCTAGCGGCCCTGCAAGATGCCAGCACCTTCTCCTGACAGCTCCTCCAGGATCTGTTTATTCCCTTTCGAGGATCTCTAGATGTCTTAGACACGAACACCAGCATCAGGCGCTTCTGTCACCTTGCCTGGCCGTTCTGGTCTCGGGCATTCTGGCTTCGTGCGCTGTCTCGTCTCTTTCTCCAGTGCTTTTCGCAACCTCTGTGTCATGTATTTGGCCACTCATGGAGATGGCTGCCAGTCCTAAGACCTGGGGTTTCTAATGTTCTCAGGTTCGACCATATCTGAGATCTTTTCACTATCCTCTAGATGTTTCTCCCTTCTTATTCTGTTACATCCAGAGGGTTGTAACTCTTCTCCCTCCGGTCTCTATTCCGATTCATGTGAAGAGCGCCAAGGTCTCTGGTGACTCTTCCTACAAGTCTAACCCCTCATTTTCCATATTGTTCTCCCCTGGGTCGGGGGTCATGAAATTTGGCACCACCGACTTATGTAGAAAAGCGTCTCTTAGCTTGTTGAAGACCTCGGTAGCCTCTGGGGCCTATTTGCCTGCCTGCAGTGGTGATCAGGGGTAGGCATTCCTCTTCCGGGTCTCAGTACACCCCTGTGGGTCACCTTGTGGGATCCTAGTGGACGTACTCTCTGCTTTTTGGGTGCTCCCTTGTTTTTCGCTCAAGAATGTCTCTGTTGTAGCCAATCTGTCTTGCAGGGGTCTTAGCCCCTGGGCCACTGCTTCCACCAGCCATCTTCCCAGTACTTCTCTGAAGCTGTGAGCTAGGTCCTCTGCCTGCTCCTCCTCACTCCATTAGTATGCTGACATTGTTCCTGTTTGGGTGTCCACAACTGTGCTGTGGTGTTTGTATATGTGGCCAGCACCTGTTTAGCTCTATATCTCACTTGAGATCGATCCTTGAGTTGCAAGGATATGGATTCAGTCTCTCTCTGTGTTGGGAGGCTATTGCGCGTATGTGCTGTGTATTTATTGGTATGCCAGAATCCCTTTGTTTATATGCTTGTATATGCATCCTCTCTCCGCGTCGGGAGGATGAAGCATGAGCCGTGCTGTTAATTTGCATGTGGTTGAAATGCTACAGCTGCTCCGGTTCGGGTGTTTTGTTGTCCCGCCGGTGATGAAAGCTCTCGAGGCCTGCCCCACTGAGGGAGGGGTCAGCTGCTCTCCTCTGTCTATGCAGATGAAGGCTGGGTCCCTGATCGTGTCGATAGTGTGACACAGGACCACGCTTCCTCTAGCGTGTGCTTGTCGCTCTTCTCTGCTCGCGAGTGGGCAATCCAACTCTCATTCATAGATAGTCCCTGGGCGTTCTAATGTCCCTGACTCGCTAGCGTTCTAGCGTTCATTCTGATAAACGCTCTAATACATGCTTACAATCATTAGTGCTCTCAGCATAGAGAAAAGGTACTTATCTTGCTGAAGAGCAGGGAAAGAAGAGGTGGAGCAAGGAGACAGGAAGGACTAGAAGCACATGACAGGATATGAAACGGACTACATAAAATACTATGTTTAAGAAGGAAATGTAGTTTTAAAAAACATTTAAAAATACATTTGAGAAGTTGATTTTTTGTCGAAACTGCTGAAGAGAGAAATAAATAGAAGTTGAAGCATAATGCTCGTCTCCGGTCTTGACATAGAATTCCTTCAAAAATGCACACGGCTCCGGCTCCCACGTGCAATAACCGGGGCCTTGGAAAATAAGCCCTTAAGAAGTATTTCTATCCACCAGGTAATGATACTCGTTGCATCTACCTCAGAATTATGAAAGGCTGGCCCACCCTGCATGTATTACTTCCTAAATGTCCTACACAGACCACCATAGATAGAGGCTTACTGATCGCTGTGACCACTGGCTTTGATGCATGCATGTTTTCACTTGTTTTCAAAGATAATGGTAGGAAGGCTGCTCTCACACGTTGAACATTGTGTGGGTTCTATAGCCTGACATTGTTGATAATATTAGCAACATCAAATATCTTTATTCGGATTTCTCCATTAAAACACATACATCAAATACACAATTCAATATAAAAATCAATACAATATTCCCAACGTCCTCAACTACCCATCCTAAAAGTGAAAACATTGCTAAAAATCATCTACTCAAAAGGAGTTATTGGGCGAGATACAATACCTAAATACAATTTTTCATGAAAAAATCCCTAGAAATGAAGGCTTCCCATACATACACGCACCGATCAAAAATAAAACTCTCGCTATTGCCACTCATTATAAAGGACAGTGCCTCACGGTAGGTTCTAATTGTAGTCTTTGTTAAGTGGAGTTTAAGCCACTTTTTCCGTTGATTACAACAATTCTGACATATTAGCATAAAATGCCCCAAATCTTCATCAACTCCCACTCCGCAGTTACATTTCTTGGACACCACCCCCCTTTTCCAATTATTACGGGCATTTAATGGGAGGATGGTGAATCTAAGCATCAACATGCTTTTCCTACAGTAGTATGATGCATTCTTCCATGTTTCTCCTCCAATTTCAAGGGGCAGCTGAGTAGCCTTATACAACGTGAGGGATGGTAACATGCCCACCTTGGCCCTGTCTAGTCCTTTGTCATAACAAATAGCTTTCCTTTACTCATTTTTGATTTTTAAAAAGTCCATTTAGTTTGTCCCTTCGATTCCTTCTACCCCAATTTGTTAAAAGAGCACAGCCCTCATTATACCATGTGTATTTTCTCCTTGGCTTTGAGCCAACCATTTCTGCTAGGACATTCTGTACATTAGGATTCGGTAAGCTTAGAACATGCGTCTTTAAAAGAAGAGTTGCCAAACTTCACCAAAACGGCTATGTTTGGTGCCCACAATTCCAACCTGATTGCACTATTTGGGGAACCTGGGGGAAGGCCTGCTAGTTTTTTCAGCAATTTATTCTGGGCCACTCATGGGTGGTCACACTTGGCAAACCCCCAGATCTCGCTCGCACATAGGAGTATTGACCCGTCTTTGGCTCTATATACTTCTAGGCATTTGCCAAGACTGCATGCATCAAATTTGTGGTAGAACCTCACCAGACCTCCCACCCTGGGCTTTAATTTTGCAGCAACAGCATTGATATATGAAGCTCAGTTTCCAGACTTATTGAAAGTGAGCCCCAAATAGCAAAAGGAGCTCCATACTTCTATTTTGTTTAACCCATTAGGTTCCAGTCAAGTTGTTTTTGCCTTTTCCAAATACTAGCTACAATTTAAGCTTTAGCTCTTTAATTGAGAAGATTTTTCTTCTGCATATTCCAAAGTCCTTTGGAGTCCCCCAGAGGTTAAATCGAGCAGTGCTAAACCATCAGCAAGCAATAACGAACCGTATGGCACCTTTTGGAGTAAGCGAGGGAGTATTCTAATCCTGCTAAAATCTGAAAGGAAAAGAATGAATAAAAGTGGGGCCAATGAGCATCCTTGTTTCACCCCTTATTGGTGTGGAAATTCTGTGTGAAACTACCCCTTGACAAGCGGTACACTGCTACATGGGTATCTGAGTAGCAAGCTTGTATAATATTAAGGAGGCCTCTTGGGACCTTAAGGTTTTCCAGTCTCCTCCATAGGATTCTCCTTTCTATCAAAGCAAAAGCTTTTTCCGGGTCCTGGAACTCAACATATGGTTTGCCCCCCTCTACTTTTGCAATACTTTTCAATGAAAATATTCAAAATAAAACAATGATTTAGGGTAGAGAATCCTTTTCTAACCCTAACTTGTGCAGAGCTCAAAATATTGCTGTTCTCAGGAAATTGAATGGTAATAATTAGGATCGGTGGTTGAGCCTTTCTTAAAAATTGGGATATTTAGACTCCCACTCCAGGATTCTGATGTGACTCCCTGTAGCATTATCCATAGGTAGACTGTTTGATGTGGAATTTATAATGTAATTCATGATGTAAGGGGATTCTTTATCAGTTGGAAGAAGTTTGTTGAGAGGACTTGAGTGGGGTTAAGGATCTGATCAAACCTTAACAATAAACAAGTTGGTGTACACTCATCTGGTGTGCGGAGAATCATTTCATTGGCAGTGAGGAGCACTACTTCAACCCCACCGAGTAGCAGCAGGGCCAGAACCCACATCCATCCCTGAACGAGGACCGAATGGCATGCCATATTGGCACAAATGAGAAGGTGAGAGCGTGCTCGCCACCAATCATTTCCCCATCACTAGGGGTAGCATCATTCAAATGGGGCAAACAAAGGGGACTTAAAAGGCCCACATCAGCATTTGTCCAGAGCGAGCACCAACACCGCACGAGCATTCCACCCAAACACGGACATACTGAGACAGCGCTTACTTCAGAGGGAAGGACCTTCCGCCATCCTCCTATGTGCCGCCATTGCGATTGCCTGGCAATCATATAAACATAGCGCAAAAGGAAAGGACTTCTGCCGACCTCCTATGTGCCACTGTTGTGGTTGCCCGGCAACCATATAAACATTGTGCGTAGCAATGATGATTTTAGAGGAACAGACTTCCTACAGTCCCTTTTACGCGTCGCCATTGTGGTTGCCAAATAACACTATAAACAATGCGCTTTGCGAGCAGTGACACATTTCCAGCGATTAAAGCCATGTGCAAAAGTTGCAACAGAGGCATACATTTCACTTCATGCTGCAAGACCAAAAGTGAAAACATAGCTTGTTTTGATGAAATATGTGAAGAAATGGAAGATTGCACATGCCTAATTGATTTTACGTCTGATGATATTGCCACTATCCAAGATGACGATGCAGATACTGAAAAACCAACGTCTGTAATTGAAATTGAAGGAATAAAACTTGACATGGTGATAGATTCAGGAGCCAAATATACTTTGTTACCAAAACATATTTTTGAGAACAAAATACAAAAGAATATACTCCTTAATCTAGTTGATTTAAGACCGATAGCATATGGGGGAAAGAAAATTGCCATTGATGGTTGGTTCTGGGCTATGCTTAAATTTAAGGATAGACCGGCTAAGGGCAAATTCTATATCTTAAAAAAAGGGAACACTCCACTCTTAAGTTGGTCACACCAGAGGAGGCTTCAAATAAAACTAGATCCTAATGCTGATGAAAGTGTTAATGCTATAGAAAATGTGAATGATCTATCGCAACACTCTGTATTTCGTGAAGAACTCGGATGTCTCAAGCGATTCATGCATACAGTCAGAATAAAAACAGGTTCAGTTCCAGTAGTACAGAAACTGAAAAGTGTTCCGCTAGCTATTAGAACTGCTGTAAAGGAAGAATTGCTGGCTATGGAGAGAAAAGGGGGTATTGAAAGGATAGAAGCTGCTGAGTGGGTTTCCCCTTTGGTGGTAGCTCATAAACCCAATGGTAAACTCAGGTTGTGTATTGATTTGAGATCTGTCAATAAATGTGCAATACCTGATAGACATCCTTCACGTAATAGCACTGAAATGTTGGGTACCACCAAGAATGCTAAAATAATGAGTACTTTAGATCTCAAGTCTGCTTATCACCAGATTGTTCTTCACCCTTCATCTAGGAATGTAACGGCATTCATTACCCCAGTGGTATTATTCCAATTTATACGCATGCCATTTGGATTGTATCTGCTGCGGCAGTATTCCAACGTATTATGTATCAGCTATTTCAGGATATGGATGGTGTCCTGTGCTTCCAAAAGCCTCATTACAAGTCAGCCGGTCCAGAAACAATGGCAGCGGTAAATCCGCCGCCACCATTGTTTCCAGACCGGCTGATTCCGAGTCCTGCAGGTGGGAGGTGTCATTCCCACCAGGTCTGACCTGGCGGGAGTAACACCACCTGCCTGTAGGTGGACATGGAACCACCGGCTCTGTCATAGACGGAACCAGTGTTTCCCTGGTCCCCATCCCCACAGAGTCCTCTGGGACTCCATTGGAATGGGGATTTACAGAATTCCACCTCCAGAATTACCGGGTCACCCGGGTTGTAATGCCCCGGTGATTCCAGCAATCACGGAGGTGGAATGGTATTACGGGTCTGGCGGCAGACTGCTGGTTTTTCTGGCACAGTTCCTGCCAGACTCGTAATGAGGCCCGATGTGTTGGTATATGGGAGTGATAGTGAAGAACATGATAAAAGATTGAGAGAAGTGTTAGACATTTTCATGACGGCTGGATTTACATTAAGTATGGATAAATGCAGGTTTAATAAGACAATCATCCTATATTTAGGCCATACAATGTCAGATGTGGTTATTCAGCCAAAGTCCGATTTAGTGGATAACATTGTGAATTTCCCTAGCCCCTCCGACAAAGAAAAAATAGTATTGTTTCTTGGAATGACCGAATACTATTCCAAATTCGTGCCTGGTTTAGCAAGCAAGTCCATTCACATGAGGAATCTAGTGAAAAAGGAAGTACGATTTCATTGGAGGGAATCATGTGAGAAAGAATTCCAAGAGATTAAATTAATCCTGACACAAGGGTCCAACTATAAGCAATTTTGACCCAAGCAGAAATAGTATTGTGACGACCAATGCTAGTAACCATGGGTTAGGTGCTGTCCTCTCGCAAAAGGGTGACGGAGAAGAAGTTACCATTGCATTTGCATCCAGGGTTTCGAGAATTGCTGAAAATAATTATTCCACAACAGAGTAGGAAATATTGGCTAGCAAGTGGGCAATAGAGAAGTTTCAACCTTTTCATTGGGGTGTAAAATGTACCATCAAGTCTGACCATAAACCTTTGAAAGAGATCCTCGCTACAAAAGGGTTAGATGAAGTGTCATCAAGAATCAGGAAATGGGTGTCCAGTTTACAGGATTACAACTGGCAAATTGAATATTTACCAGGTATAAAGAATAAGGCAGCAGACTGTCTTTCCATCTTGACCAATCAAGTAGAGGATGAAAATGATGAAGAGGATAAGAATGAACAGGTTCTAAAAGTCAGCCAGGAAGTAGTAACAGAAAATGAGTAGCGTGAAGCAATGTTAGTTGACCAAGTACTCATTGATGTCAAAGAAAGATTGGAGTGGGGAATGAAAGGTACAGAAATTAGGAGAGGGATCATACCTGATTCAATTTGGAATGTTTTTGATGAACTTCTAGTTAAAGATGGCACAATCTTAAGGGGGAGACAAATGAATTCCTCCAGTGGGAGTAAGTCAGAGGATTATTGAGGTAGCACATGAAGGTCACCAGGGAATGACCAAGAGCAAACAATTGATTAGGCAAGATTACTGGTAGCCAGGATTAGATATGCAAACAGAAAGAATCATTAGAGAATGTGCCATTTGTGAGAATGCGTTTTAAGGCTGTTTCACAAGAGTAGAGCCTGTGACCCTCATGTCTATTCCGTCTGTGCCATGGGAAAGAGTAGGACTTTATATTGTGGGAAAAGAAACATCCCAAGGAGCATGCAGATATGGCATAGTACTTGTTGACATGCTTTCGCATTGGGTGGAATTGTTATGGGTGCAAAATGTATGTGCAAGGGATATAATTAAGTTTCTGGATGATATTTTTAGGAGGGAAGGGTGTCCTACCTCTATTGTGATGGATAATGGTGTAAGTTTGTTGCAGAAGCAATGAAAGAATGGTTAAGAACAATTGGTATAGAACACAGAACCAGCTAAGTCTATCATCCAGAAACAAATGGGATAGTTGAAACATGTAATAGAGTAATCAAAGAAAGCATAAGGGTAGCAATTTCAGAAGGTTCTGATTGGAACAGGGCTGCCAAGGATACTGTTGTAGCGTACAGATTTACTCCCCATGTCACCACAGGTATATCCCCATTTCAAATGTTGTGGGGAAGGAAGGCAAACACTAGGTTTTGTCCAGGATAGTTGGGGAAGGCATGCCAAAAGATTGTCAATATGAACATTGTTAAAGACATAGTTTACAGTAAACAGGTTGAAAAGAAGGGAGGTTTTGACATAATGAAGGCGGACAAACAATCCCTGGTCAAAGAAAGTGGTTGGTACGGATTAAGTTGCCTGGTAATAAAACAGAATGAGTTTTATAGTGGTCCAACCCCATAAGAGTTATTAAGAGATCACATGGTGCTGTGAGAGTGACCCCCGAGAAAAAAATTAAGCTGTGGAGCTTAAACTAGTACAAAATAAAATAAATATATGTAAAGATGAGGCGGCTGAGGACACAGAAAAGGAAGACGGACCTGGGTTTGCCCTCTCTTATCCCTCACCTTCTCTTGGCCTCAGCTCAGCTCTAGAGCCATCTACCACCAGAGCATCAGCCACTTCTCATTTAATTTCGGCTGATTCTAAATCTACATCCTCCATCATGGCAATAGAGCTGCTCACGATCAGGTGAAGCAGCTCTATGGATATCTTCCATTCTGAGCGATAGACAGTGTAAAGTGTACATTGGAGAGGCTGAGGCAATGCCTGTAACTGTGGCTTATGACGTCCCCCAGGGTGCGTGTGTATCCCCCTCCCTCTATAATATCTTTACAGTCTCCTTCTTTGATCTTTTGGAACAGAATGGTGTGGCCTTTATAAACTATGCAGATGACAAGCAATGTGTCATCTCACTGACAGGATCACATGTAGATGATGAAATATCCATAAAAATACAAACCTGGATGTTACAGAATGGTTTGGCCCTGAATAAAGAAATTACAGAACTCATGGGGATCGGCACTCAAAACAAGATAAATAAGCTGGGGTATATGTATGATTGCTTTTCTATCGCTGAGTGCAAAATTGTTACAAAAAAGAAAGTTAAACTCTAGGCATTGTACTTGATCTGCATTTAAACCTGAAGGCACATGTTAGTAGTTTGGTTTTATCATCAGCCTACTATATTAAACTGCTGGCCCACCTCCGGCCTTATATCACCCAGATTAATGCAGAGACCATTGCTAGGGCCATTATAGTGTCTAATATTGATTATTGCTGTAGTCTCCTGATTGGCATTTCAAAATCTGAATGTAACTGCCTACAGGTGATTCAAAATAGTGCTGTTAGAGTGGTCAAATGCCTTAACTGGAGAGATCATGTTTTGGAGGCCAGAAGGAGCTTGCATTGACTCCCAGTGGAATCCAGACTAATTTATCGCCTGTTGTGGGTCACTCATAAATGCAGTACGGGATTGATACCAATCTATCTGCAGGAGTTGCTCATTGAAAAACGAATGTAAGACTCCTCAGATCCAACAATCATATCAGTTGAAGATCCCCACATGCAACACCAGAAAAGCAATGAAAGGAGCACTTGTAAAAGCTGCACCTAGAGCATTCAATGCCCCTGCGCTTGAGTTAAGAGATACAAAATCAACAGAAGTCTTAAGGAAAACATTGAAGACATCCCTATACTCCTAGTCTCTTTGCTAGTTTCTGCTACTCTCTTTTGAGCTGTTTGCTTTTTAGGATGATGCTATAATGTATACCTCTTATGTTCGTCTTCTTCTTGTTTTTGTGCGCCCTTAAGCCTATGGGTCCTTGGTTGCGCGTTACGAATTGCATAAAGTAAAGTAAAGTAAAGGCCCCCCGTGGGCATGAGCCCTCTCAGCCCTGCCCACCTATGTGGCAACCTGCACTTCCGACAATCTCCCTCGATAAATTCCCAGGAGGTGTGAACCGAGCTACGATGAGCGGTGCAGAGGCTAGAGTAAAGCACAGTGACGCGTACAGCAATGTAGTGAAGTCAAGAGGAGTCAAGCTGCACTGTGATGTCTGGCTGTTTCTGACTCTCTCCAAATCAATGTTGGTAATCGGAACTGTTCAATCTCTTTCTCTTCTCCACGTGACCCTGATTATATTACTTCTTTTTTTGTTTATTTCTTTTGTGTTTGGTTTATTATAAACCTTTCAGATTTGCCTGGTCACAAAATAAACTACACAATCGAAAAATGACAAAACAACAACTACACAAAAAACAGAAAGCACCAAACATTCCAAATGCAACATACGTATCTTATATATTACAATTATGTATCATAGAATGTTATCTAAAACTGGAACTCAACTATAAAATATCATCTTAAAAGATAATTTACTATAACCAAATACCTTTTCCCTACAATCGTATGAATAAAATTAATCACAGAAGTAGACATGTCTAAGTGATGACCACTTAAAAGCCATTTCCATAATTCATACGTCGTCAAGGTACTTGGATCATGTACACAATGTGCAAAATATTGTATACAAAGTGTATGTAAGCATGGACATGAAACACTTGTGTATAGGCGCGTTACAAATGCCATATCATATCATATCATAAACAAATGTTATATAGGTTCAATCGATTTGTTATCCAAACAAAATCTGCAGTAACATTTTGTCCGGAACCAATTATCTCATAAATCGGATACAGATTTAACACAAACCTCAAGAATGCGTGCATCTATTTCTTATTTAGAAATTTAGTGAGATAGTGTGGCAATTTACTATATGCATCCCCTTCCATATTTCTATGTTTAGATTGTCAACTAAGGTTCATGTTTGCATCCATTCAAAGACCCTAAGTTTCCTCTTTACATTTTCAGGGTTGCTTATAAGATGTTCTGGCAAGAGCTCTAACTAAATGATTGTGTCTTTAAATAGTTTTAACCAATTTTTGAACTTCAGACACTTCCACTTAATACAAGTGAGTATAAATGACAGAACAGGGAATTGGGTGGAGGATCCAATATTTTTCTGTACAATGACAACAATGTCCACTTTATTGTGGACTGTAAAGACAATAATCTCAATTTTATTCTCAAAAAAGCGATTGGAGTGCAATTTGAAAGATTTAAAACGTACCTCGAAAGCAAAACTTCTAATCTAGACAACTTTATCTGGTATTGTAAGTAAAGAATGTATGCACCATTGGTGAAACATGAAATCCCTTTCATTTTTATAAAACCTGACCAAAGTTAAAAGTGAAAAATGCCCATATTTACCATTAATTATTTTGATCTAGGTTGCAAAAGCCCCAATTGCTGTTCTTAGATATTCAAACAGTTTTTTAAATTGATTTTACTATGGATGGAAAGTCTTAAATACTTGTACCATTCCACTACTTCAAGTTTGACATAATGGGCCTCATTATAAGTTTGCCGAACCGTAACAACGGTACCGGTAAGCTTGCTGGTACCGTTGTTACCGGACTGGAAAACTACAAGTTCTGCTCGCGGGTGCCTTCCCGCCCGCCAGGTCTGACCTGGCGGGTGGAACGGCACTCGCGAACAGACCATGCCGGATGCACCGGCACCATTCACGGATGGTGCCGGTGCATCTGACCTCCCTATTCCCATTGAGCCCTGGGAATGGGGAGCGTTTTTTTCCGGCACCCGGGAATGGGCAATTACCGGGTCCGACAGGGCCGGAATGGCCCCGTAATTGCCCCTTACGGGGTGGCGGTGAAATTCGCAAGTTCGGAGGTTTTACCGGCAAGGCTAAATTCGAACTTGTAATGAGGCCCAATGTATAGTACAGGCAAAAGCACTATACATATTAAGTGTATGGCAAATCACAACCTATGTTTTATTAGAATTAATAATCTAATCATGACATCTCATATTTGCCTCTTATTTAATTAGTAAACACTGTAACTCTACAGGCGTTTGTGCTAATAAAACTAGATCATCAGCACAAGCAAGAGAATTTGACAAGCGGGTTAGTATAGAATTAGCGTTTTCCAATGTCTTAGCAAGACCCGAGGTGTCTTGCTGGCTCAACAATACAGCCCTGCCACAGACCTCTTTACAAAGGGATTTGATCTGGCAAATTGCCCTCTGAGTTCAGTCTAACCTGTAGTAAGTTATTAGTGTGAAGATCTCTCAACATGTTAACTAACTTAAAAGGTCACTTCCACGTATTCAATTTTTCTCAAAGTAGAAGTCTATTCATCAGCTCATATACTAAAGTAAGGTCAATGAACACCAAGTATACAGATTTCCATTTATTGATTGAATAAGACTAACCCCTGATTGAAATCTGTCTATAATACCACTTTCTAAACAACATTAATTTAACTTTCTTAAAATGAGAGATGCAAAGATTTTACTTGATAAATCCATTAAGTGAATTACTGGTAGTAATTATCAGGATTGTGCTGATCCCCTTTCCTAGAAATTGGAAAAATATCCAAGATATTTGTGGAGGAAGGAAAGAGGTGATGACAAAAGATTGAAACGCATAAAGAATGGAGTTTCTGGCTCCAAGTCATCGGATCCTCCTTTAGAATCATGGTTGACAAACTGTCTGCACCTGGTGCTCCTGACAATTTCACTTTTATAATAATATATTCAATTTTTTTCTAGCGGGAATTGAAATGTACCATAGTCAGAAGTGATTACATTTACAATTATTATTAGGCTTTGCATACAAATCCTTAACGTAGTTTCGCCAAATGGACACAAGATTAATTTGTGCCAAAATTTGGTGCTGTTCAAAATTATTAATTCAATTCCCAAAATATTTAATTCTGGTAGGGATCAAAGATTGTTGCATATGCTCAAAGTCTCTTTGGTCTATTAAGAATGTGTGAGCCTTTAAACAACTTTTACATCTTTGTATAAGTTTTGTACGCTCTCTTATATTCTGTTTAATATTTGTATAAACTATTCTGCACACCTAACATCTCAGCTATTTTTTTTAAGGTGAACATATTCATCATACACTTGCAATCTACGGCAATAATAATAAATACTTGCAAAGCTCTCTGTTGATGGTCTCAGATCAATAACAACATTTTAAAATTCAGCAAAGGCAGATGGAAATAAACTAGTTATATTCTGTATTCTAATCAAATAACTACCCTCAGATGCACATTTTTAATTATATATTTATTTTGGGGTCCGGGATTAAAAAAAAATGGTAAAAAAAAGGGTGGTTGGGGGGGGGACCCCTATTTTGAATAAAAAACGTCATAAAAATAATGTGACACTTTTTTTCGGCCTTTTTTTTTCTAGATTTATTTTTTCTAGATTTATTTATTCGAGATTTTGACCATAAACCGTATTTAGCATATGCAGATGATTTGCTCATCTTCAACCAGACACTAATAGACCCTCAACGCTCCCTTGAAGCCTTGGCTGCTTTTATGAATGGTCATGATTTGTCCATTTATATTAAGAAATACAAAATGATGTTATGTACAACGTAAAAGAAAAAATGTGTGTATGTGTGGAGAATTAATGAAGAAACTCTGGATAGGGTGGACCAACATGTGTATTTAGGGTTCACCGTTTATAGTGGTCATAGGGCTGCAGGGCACCTAGCAAACATGAAGCTGAAATATTGCCAATACATTGCCCAAATGAAACGGTTAAACATGAAATATGGGCAGTTTTCCGTTGGTCAAATGTTATAGAGCAAAGGTGCTGCCTGCAGTGTTATATAATAATGATTACCTTTTCACTATTAAAGACTCCACCTGGCAAGTGTTGGAGGGCTCTATATATGGTTTAAGGTTTTGGGTGCGGCGAAGTGTATGCCTGTATCTGTGATACAGCATGAGTTGGGTCTTCTCTCAATTGCTGCTTATATGAAATGGAAAGCGTTATCACTCTGCAGGAAAATCCTGATATCCTGGCACTGTTCATTGCTCAAGAGTTTAAACTCTTTAATGATGAATGGGAGTGTTACTCTCTTCAATAGCTGGATTGGAGAGTGTGAGTCACTGTTGGCAGATCTGTATCGGTCAAAGGGGACGCTTATAACCTCAATCAGCAACACAAAAAGGGCTGTGTGGGAGCATGATTGGTGCAAGACTAGAGATGACGTTAACCATTATGCTCTACATGTAAACTCGACTCACCACGATGAAGCACTATACTCCCTGGAAAGGTACATTGTTACATTTCCTAGTCCAAAATGGGGGAAGTTGTTCATGAGAATTTCCTTTAAACTTCTACCTACAATGGAGGTTAAGAGGGCGCGTATGAATATTGTAAGAACAAGTAGGACTTGTAGGTTTTGCAAAGTTCATGGCACTGTGGAAACACCGCAGCACTTACTGAGTGCTCCAAAACGTATACATTCAGGCACATTCAGGCACAAGCACTCTGAAGGATTGCTGAAAGAAAGAAGGGTATACAAACAATCCCTGTTCTGGAAGGAAATATTAGTTGGGGCCCAGGTCTCTTTGGAATCGTCAACAATTAGATGTATGAATGAGGTTTTATTAGTGAACGAAGATTATCTTTTTTAATATTTCATCATTTAGAACGTTTTTTAGAGAGTAATTTTTAGAGAGTAATTGGGTAACTGCCGTGATATATGAACAATTATTTAAATTGATATGTATTTTATTCATTATGTCTTTCATTCATTGTGTAAGTTCTAATTCTGAAAACCAGGTGCAAATAATAATAATAATAATAATAATAATAATAATAATAATAATAATAATAATAATAATAATAATAACAAAATAATACACCAACTCTGTGATCTGTTGCTACCTGAAATTGCAGCCAGGAGTTTAATTACTTCAACAGCACCCTGATAAATTATAGATTTCCAAACTCCAGGATTGTACGCAAAGGCAGAAACAACATATATTAATGTAATGCAATAGAAAATGGTATTATACAACTCACGTCTGCCATTTTGTTGTCCTTGCTGCGCCCAGTTCTGCAAGAAATGAGGGGTGGCCACTAGTAGAATAAAAGAACAGGCATTTGCAAAGCCTGTGGTGTTGATGCTTGCAAGCTGGAAGTACCTGATTGTCGAGTGCTGGCATGGGACTAAATGGGTAGTGGCTGTGAAACCTTGAGTGCGGGTTCCATCCTGAAGAGTGAGTTCAGGGTGGAAATCAGCCCTGCAAAAACTCGATTAGCCGCTTGTACCGTGATGTGAAAGGGCTACACACGTGAGCAGTAGTGTTGCCTCTTTAATGCAGTGTGTTTGTAGGCAGCTTGCTGCTATGTGCTAGGGCTGATTGTGTGAGGCATGCAAGGTGGAGAGAGAAGAGGTTGGAGGGGATTGGGTAACCCATGTCTAACCCATATCAATCGGAACCCATAGGCCTTTCCACTAGTCCTTCCCAATGGTCCGAGCATATGGCTAACATTGCCAAAGAACATCTGGCATGTAAAGACCCATTCGACCTCGGCATACTGGCAGAGGCTTTGAACAACTGGGCCTCTACTTCACGGCTGCCCATGGTGAATACAGCCTCCCAGACACTCGGGCCCACCTGCACAGGCGTCTTGCCACAGCTTTCCTTTGTAAATGTTTCTTGACAAGCCACCATTCAAAAGGAAATAACAGACCAAGGGTTCCAAACCGATTGGGGTAATATGGACACACCCAAACTTATTGGATCAGTCAGTGACTGTAAGGAAAAGGTCCCTATTCCTAAAATAGTGGGTCCACTGGAAAGTTCTCCCTCGATGCCGCGACGTGAGTCGAACATCGCACACAAAGAGGAAAGTCAGCCATTAAATCTGAACTCCAAACTGAAGAGAACCCTTTTTAGGAATCTACAACAGAATAAGCTACAAATGCCAAAAATAAAGGACGCAAATCTACATGACTTCGTAATGGATCATAGAAACTTTATTATAACCAATGTCCAGAGGATCGAAGGCAAAGAATCCAAAGAAGCCTTGCGTAACAAGGTTCTGGCTTGGTTACGTCAAAGAACAGGACCAGGGGTGGTTAGACGCCTGGACTTAATCATCACACGGAGGATATATCCGAGCGATTGGTGCTCACAATCTAATAGTGATTGCATCCTTGGATGTGGGGATAGCACCCTACCTTTCTTAAACGCTGTAAATATCTGCCCAAAGGTGCCACAAAATGCAATTTGATTCTCTAAATGCCATAGTCTTTCCCTTTATTGCTATTCTGCTGTTTAATGTATGTTATACAGTCGTCTCTGTTAAGAGTCTGCTTTCTATCGCCATAGTGTTTGGTTTCCTTCAGATGGAATTCGCTGACTTTGTTCTCTCCTGGTACGCAGATTGTTCTTGTATCTTCTCTGTTTTTGTTTTGGGCTTCTTGTTAATCGTCGTGCTGTTTGGATCTCATGCCAAGATGTCTAGCTGTATGTATAATGTAACATTGTTCTGTTTTTTGTGGCGCCTATAAGCCTGCGGGTAACCTGTGCGCGGTATAAATAATAAATCAAATCAAATCAAATCAAGGGTTGTGGAGACTTTGGATTCTGGGGGTTGTTTGAACATATGTCTGTCATTGTTTAAGAGGGTTCTTGGTGTTTTAGTTTTGATTAAAAAAAGCATGGCGGGATCGCCAATCTTCTTATTTTGGCTGGGCAGGAGACTTTGGAGAACTTTGCGTTTTAAGTGATTTCATGCAAAAAGCATAGAAACTCATATAATCTGCGTTGTCTCCTGATCAACCAAACAGGAAGAGCGAGATATGCTTTTACGGTTCAATTCCTTTTAGTGGTAAGAATTGCAAAGTGCTTGGCTTTGCTTCCTTGTACAATCATGTCTGCAGTTGAAAGCCACCAAAACAGAGGTTGGGAACAACATCGCCTTATTGAAAGCAATATTATGATCAGGAATTTGTATGCATATCTAGAGGTCAGAACTCCCTACCTACCTACCCTTGTTTCAAATCCCTACACTAGGAAGACTCAAGTGAATAAAATGCTGTAGGTTCCCAGGCCGCCTACCCCACACTGTTGTCCCCCAATGCTGCTAGCCTAACAGCACTATGCTCCATGACAACCTCAATATATGCTGGAACAACACTGATGGGTCTTTCGGCGTCAGTGTCTCTCTCTGGAGGAGGTCCTCTAAGATGCCCTCATTCAGATGCACTGAGAATGGGCCTGCACCATTATTTGGCACAGATAATGAGATTCTGTAGTGATAGTCGTAGAGCATCATGCATAAGTGACCATTCCTGGCATAGATAGGACAACCTATCTACACATGCAGAACACCAAAGTGCCTCATGCATTTGAAGTGACCATTACTGGCATTCATAGGATAACATACATATGTCAGTAATGGTGACTTCAATTCACATGCATGATGCTGCACCCCAACCTATCTATTCCAGCAATGGTCACTTTAAAACACATGCTTGAAGGCTGAAGTGCCTCATGCTTGTGATTTGAAGTCTCCATTAATGACATTCATGGGACAACCTATACATGCCATTAGTGGCCACTTTAATTCACATGCGTGAAGTGCTTAATGCATATGATTTGACCATTACTAGACTAAATAACTTGTGGCAGCAGCATTAGGCGTGTGTTTTAAAGTGACCATTACTAGTAGTTTTAAAGTGACCATTACTGCTAGTAATGGTCACTTTAAAACACACGCCTGAAGCTGATGCCGCGTTTTAGCTATGTCAGGAGTCTCTGCAAGTGATTTTCAGTGGCCAACAATAAACAATGTATGGTTGGTCATTGTAAATCCCATGGTACTATTGTCACTCATACATACATAAATACATATAACACAATCACACACTTACCTTAGGTCTTCTGGGACAGGGCCAGGCAGCTGCACACAGGAAAAATGTAGGAGCAAGGCGCCAGGGCGCCCCGGAAAGGACTTGAATCTCTGGGTGCGCTGACACAGTGTGGATCAACGCTAACTTTGTTGTTATGGCAATGCTGTGATTGGCGTGCAGACTGGCACACATCAGTGTGCCACTCGCAGGGTTGGCTGAGCGCTAGCTCTGGTGATATTTATTTTCCAAAAAACAGCTGTTTTTGTGTGCTGCAGGGATTTTTTTGTATGAAAGACCTGCCTTGGGGAAGTGACGCACTCCTCTCTGGCTGGACCTCTACATCTCAACAGGTTCAACTGAACGTTTCCAGGCCCTCTGCCTCTTACTTCACATGTAATATCCGAAGGAGTCTTCTCTTGCTCCTCTATTGTTTAATCTTTACATTCATAGCCTATGTTTTGTTATGTAGAATGTGAATGTACTGTATCAGTTTTACATCAATAAAAATAAGCAATATTTCTTTCCAGAACAATCAACTGTGGTTGACAACTGCAGGGCCATCATCCAAATGTTGATGAGAAAAAGAACCTAACTGCAGCATAATAAGTACAAGATTGTAATTAATATCTTGTCCTGACCATCTCATTCTGGCCAGAGTCCTGGTTTGGAATTGAGTCTAAAGGCATGTTTCTTCATCTGAATCAACACAAGCACTGTCTTCCATTTATCCTGATGGATGATAGAGTTTTGTTGGTGGGTATGATATGATATGATATGGCATTTGTAACGCGCCTATACACAAGCGTTTCAAGGCGCGATGAGGCAGGGAGGGGGGAACAAGGGGAAGACAGACAGCGATCCTAATAGGCCAGGTGTCATTCAGATCGCGCAAGATCAGGGGGAGGGGGGAAGTGCAGTACAAGGTAAGTAGAATAAAATAAAATAAATAAATAAAGAGGGCCAGCTGGTGGCAAGTGCAAGGTAAGTGCAGACAAGTGCTGGGAAGGGTGGGCTGTAGGGATACAGAGACAGTCCTGCAGTGCAGGGGTTTCCAGGGAGGCAGTGCAAGTGGAGAGTGGCTGGGCCCAGGACCGGGGTCAGTGAGAGTGGCCCAGTTGCAGATTCAGTGCAGTTTCAGCGAAGAATTAGCAGGGGAAAGGGAGAGAGAAAGCAGAAGCAAAGAGGAAGGTTTTGAGGTGCTTCCGGAACCGGAGATGGTTCTCCTCAAGTTTCAGGGAGGCAGGGAGGCTGTTCCAGAGGGAGGCCCCTGCCGCGGAGAGAGATCTACCCCCAGCTCGTAGCTTCGAGAAGCGGCTGACCCTGAGGGAGTTGGAGACGGATGAGCGAAGGGCTCGGGAAGGAAGATATTTAGGAAGAGAGAGTTGAAGGTATTTAGGCCCCAGGCCCCAGAAGGCCTTGTGGACAATGCAGAGGGTTTTGAACTTTATCCTCGCAGCCGCTGGGAGCCAGTGTAGAGATTTCAGTCCTGGAGAGATACGGTCCCTGGGCTTGAGGCCAAGGACAAGTCTCGCAGTTCTGTTCTGTTCTGGATGAGTTGCAGAGGGCGGAGAGTGGAGGCAGGCAGATTAAGATAGAGGCTATTACAGTAGTCCAGCTTGGAGAGAACCAGGGCTCGGGAGACAGTGAGCTTCTGGGGGAAGGAGAGGAAGGGAAGAATACCTCTGAGGAGGTGCAGCTGGTAGTGTGACTTCTTAGAGACGTCAGATATATGAGGAGAGAAGGAGAGTGTGGAGTCGAAGATAACCCCAAGGTTTTTTGCCTTGCAGGTAGGAGCAGGAAGAGGGCCAAGAGAGGCCGGCCAGAGAGCTGCAGTGAAGGAGGGGGTGGGTGTGCCGATGAGTAGAATCTCAGTCTTACTGGCATTAAGGCAGAGGTCATTGGTGGCACACCATTCCTGGATAGCAGACAGACAGTCAGAGATGAGGGAAGGAGAGGAGGAGGCCGAGGGTAGCCTGAAAATGAGCTGGGTATCGTCCGCATAGCACTGAAAGTTGGGGCAGAGAGCGGCGATGCGGTGGGCAAGGAGTGCCAGATACTGGTTGAACAGCCAGGGGGAAAGATTAGATCCCTGGGGGACACCACAGGTGGAGAAAAAGATGTCAGAGAGGAAGGACCCCAGTTGGACCTGGGAGGGTCGATTGGAGAGGAAAGAGGTCAGCCACGCCAGAGCCTGACCAGTGATACCCAGGTTATCACGGAGACGGTTGAGCAGGATGGCATGGTTGACAGTGTCAAAGGCAGAAGAGAGATTGAGCAGGATGAGAACACACAGAGTGTTGGAGTCGAGATTCAAGAGCAGGTCCTCACGGATGTTCAGGAGAGCAGTTTCCGTGCTTCCGGCGGCTCTGAAGCCAGATTGATGGTTATGAAGACTTCCAACAGATTCAGCATGGAGGTTAAGCTGGGAGATGGCCAGTTTCTCCAGGAGCTTGCCCAGAAAGGGAGTGATGGAGATTGGACGATAGTTAGCCGGGCAGGAGGGGTCAGAAGAGGGTTTCTTAAGAAGAGGGTGCACAAGTGAGTGCTTAAGGGGGGATGGGAAGACTCCAGAGGCGAAGGAGTGGTTGCAAAAGTCAGCCAGGGCCAGAGCCAGGGAGTCGATGTGGTCCTTGATAGTTTTGGAGGAACAGAGGTGAACCTGTTTAGACAAGACTTTCATAGATCGGACTTGTCTGGAAACCTCGTCAGCAGAAAAAAGGGGAAAGGCAGAGAAGGAGGGAGGAGGGGTGGCTGCAGAAGGGCCAGGGGAAGAGCCGGGAAGAGAGGGAGGGAGGTGATAGGAGGAGAGTGAGGACAGGATGTCCTGAGTTTTAGAGATGAAGTGAGAGGCCAGTGCAGTGCAGAGGGCCTGGGAGGGGACAGGAGAGGTAGAGACAGCAGCAGGGTTGGCAAGCTCCTTGCAGATTTTAAAGAGTTCGGCCGAGTTGTTAGATGCCGCAGAGATGCGGGCTTGGATAAGGGCTCTCTTCTTGGTGAGAACGGAGAGTCTGTTTTGCCTTTGGAGCAGGCAGCAGGCCAGTTTGTCAGAGGATGAACATGAGGCACACCATTTCCTCTCTGCCACCCTGCACTTGCGTTTAAGGGTGACGAGATCCGAGTCATACCAGGAGTTACATTTGGCTTTGGGCTTCAGGCGGATTCTCATGACACGGGCAAGGATATAAAGAGTATCAGATATAGCAGAGTGGAGGATGGAGAGGGCTGTGTCAGGGTGGGAGTCAGCCGAAGAGGGAGGTGGGGGCGAGAAGGTGGCAGCGAAAGCCTCAACTGACACGCGCTTCATGGGTCGGATGACCGAGAAGGTGGGTGGCAGTGATGAGGGTGGCTTTGCCTGTGGGGTAGGGAGGGTGAGGTGGGAGGATAGGAGAAAGTGATCACTCCAGGAGAGAGGAGTGGAGAGAGGGACGGAGAGGGGAAGGTCGGAAGAGATCAGAGCATCAAGAGTGTGCCCTGCAGAATGAGTAGGTCCAGACGGTAGAATAGAGAGTGAGTGTCGCAGAGGTCACGAAAGAGCCCGTGGGGGGACAGGAAGCATCCAAGTGGATGTTGAAGTCACCAAGAAAGAGGAGTTGAGTGGTTGAGGACAGGAGTGAGGAGGAGAGGTCAGCCCACTCAGAGAGGAAGGAGGAGATTTGACCAGGTGGCCGATAGATAGTAGCCAAGGTAAGGGAATGGCTAGGAGAGAGAGAGAGACGGCAGACAAGGCATTCAAAAGAGGAGTAGGTCTGCGTAGGAGTGACAGTGGCAGGAATCCACTCAGGGAAGATAAGGGCTACACCCCCCCCGCACGGTTGGGTCTGGGCACGGAGAGGATCTTGTAACCGTCAGGTAGGAGTGTGTCAAAGCTGGTGACAGAGCTGGCCGTGAACCATGTCTCAGTGAGACCGAGGACGTCAAGGTCCAGTTCCTCAAGAAGGTGACAGATATCAGAAGAATGCTTGATGGCAGAGCGAGAGTTAAGAGTGGCAATGTGGAGAAGGTTGCCATCCTTGAAGGACTTCCAGGGAGGGGTACAGATCAGAGGTACGCCCTGCGGAGGTTTAGAAGAGGGAGGTGAAGAAGGAGCACGAGAGGGGGCAGGGAGGGAGGGTAGAGGCAAGGTAGACGAGGACAGAGGAGGGGGGACAGCAGGAGAGGAAAGGAAGTTGATGAGGCGAGGGAAGCGTCTACCAAAGAGGTGAAGGTTGGCCTGAGGACCTTGGACCAAGACGGTCCCATTAGCGTAGACATTAATGATGGCCTTAGAGGAGTGGAAGGAGGCCAAGAGGACATCCCAACGGGTGCCACCATTAATGGGAGAAGAGGAGAAAGGAGAGAGCACAGAGACCATATGAAGGGTCCATAGGTCAGGCGAAGGCACGAAAAAGAGGATGTCAGTAAGAGTTTCCTTGGAGCAGGCACTAGTGTAGGTGTCAGCGAGAGGGAGGCCTGGGTTGCAGACAAGGATGTACTTTTTAAACTTTTTCCTACCAGATTTAGTGAGGAGAGCAGGATAGTCAATAGAGAAGCAGTTAGAGAAGATAGGCGAGATACAGAGCACCATGGAGTAGGAGGGAGTGGGGGGGGGAGACAGATGAAACGAGAGCACGCAGGCAGGAAGTGAGCGGCAAGCCCAAGTTTACCACATTTCAGAACAATGAGTGCGTATTAGGTACAGAGGCTACCTAAGTTTGAGAATCCTGCGAGGGGGAAAAATCCCTAGTTTACCACATTTCAGAACAGTGAGTGTGTATTAGGTACAGAGGCCACCTAAGTTTGAGAATCCTGCGAGGGGGAAAAATCCCTAGTTTACCACATTTCAGAACAGTGAGTGCGTATTAGGTACAGAGGCCACCTAAGTTTGAGAATCCTGCGAGGGGGGAAAAATCCTAGTTTACCACATTTCAGAACAGTGAGTGCGTATTAGGTACAGAGGCCACCTAAGTTTGAGAATCCTGCGAGGGGGGAAAAATCCCTAGTTTACCACAACTGTGGGACCACAACTGTGGGTGCCTTGGTTAATTCCTGGATTGACTACAGAAGTCACATGTATGCCAATCATGCGCAGTGGGCATTACAAAATGTCAGTTATCTCAGAATGCTGCCATGAAACTTAAATTCAGGCTCAGGAAATTAGGCCACATTTCTGCTCCTCCTATCTCCTCTACTGGAGTAAAAAAAAGAGAATTGTCTTCAAAGACGTTTGCTTCCTGCAAACCTTTCTGTAGTGTAGTGGCCAAAGCTACTTGGCCAAGAAAATCCTAAAATGCTCACTGTTGTCGCTAAGGACTGCTGACATTGCTCTCCACAAAGTCCCTCAATTCAGAGGCTCATGCAGCCGGCAATGTTTGCCGTTTAGGGTTCTAACCATTGGTGGCTGTTACCATGGTCTTTTTCCTTGGCACCTAAGCATGTCTGCTTTACATTCCCTATCAAATCCTACCTCTCTTCATTATATTTCGGCAGACCAGTCATACAGGGTCATTGTAAATTTGCGGCACCAAGAAAAGTGCCAGTAAAAGTGCCGTTAATGCCGTGACTACAAGTTTGCCGGTGGGGGTTCACTGATTTACTTACAGCCAAGAACTGGAGGTAAATTAGCCCTCCACCAGCAAAAAAAAGCTGCTATTCCTGGCACCATTATCACTGGTGCTGGAAATGTTGGCAATCCCCTCCATGGAGTACTATGGGACTCCATGGAATCGGGATTTACAGTCTATTACGCCACTTGTAATATCCTGGTAATGCCGGGATATGAGGCGGCAGAAACGGTAGGTCAGTTCGCGGTATCCCAACATAATTACCATCGGGATACCAGTAAACTTATAACGACCCTCATAATCTCCTCGGGTACCATTCAATAAACAATTCCAGTTTATACATTATTCAAATTGCTTGCTTGTTTACTTACTTGTATACAATAGGTTCTTGTTGCAACATAACAATATTCAGATTTCTCCTTACTTACTCATCATCCTAGATCATCTATGCCAACAAAGTATTTAAAGTTTTCCCTCTGGATAACAGATTTCTTTAACTTTTAGGGACAATTGTCAGGAGGATGCATGAAAGGATTGACTCAGACAAGTACAGCCTGAGGGCCATTCTATTAGGGAAAACAGGAGAGAATAGTGAGTGACAGTCACAGTTTAATAGGTTGCCAATTGCAGAAACAGTTCACAAAGAAATAAGAACATATATCTGTCTATATAAATAAATATATAGGTATATAGGCATATAATTATATAATGCACCCAAGCAGATAAAGTGAAGGATAGTTTAAAAATACAGTTACAAAGGTTTTAAGCACAGTGGAATTTGGCAGTGGGTCAAACTCATTTGTTTCATTCATGCACAATCCTGTGGCACTTTCAAAAGCCATTTCTTTCTTACAAAATGGAGAGAAACTAACATCTAAGTGATGCCTGTGGGAGTTTAAAAGATGTGGGCGGTGTGGACAATCACAACCAAAGCTCAAAGCAAGATGTTCTCCACATGCGCAGAAGCAGAGCTTTTTAATGGAAATGTCTCCATGTGAGGCTTTTACAAGAACTTTCCTGGTTACAGGCCAAACGCATCCATGTTATTGTCATTGTCAAATGTATCAAGCCAACATAATCCAACTCAGTGGAGAAGACAGGCTGTGTGGCCATGGCACATGAACCTACAAAATGAGAATAGGATAAGAGCACTTCAGGCATCAAGACCAGCTGTGATCAGAAGCCGCTGAAAACTTCTTTAACGCTATTGGTAAAAGAAAAAAAACATGAAATCATGGTCACAAGCGCTTGCACCAATTTCATTGTTCATCAAGGCAAAGGGTGAAAAAACAAATCATGGTAGTCCAATACCAATTCAGTGCTATCGTGAGATAAAAATGAGGGAACACTTTAATTATGGTGTGCAGTAGAAAAAAAGAAAGTTCCACAATGACTGTTACACCACATCTTCCTGGAAATCTTTATAACAAATGTTCACAACAAAATCAAGGGCCTAGTGCAAGTTGTCAAAATGGAAATATTTTGATGACGAAAATCTACTTTTTAGCTTCTGAATGATTTGAAGCAAATTCTCGAGAAACATTTATTGTAAGTTAAAGGCAGAAACAAAATGTCTCATTCCCAAGGTTCTTATGAAATCATTGGTTCATGAAAACAGCACAGGGTTAAAACAGGACTTTAAAATCTTAGTGTAGTGCTTATGGACAAGAAAATCCTCCTTGCTGATTTTGTCTGTTATAACTGGTGGTCACACCGAGTATGCTCTGGCTTCAATGTGTCAGCCCCATTCCAGCAAAAAGAGTTCTCATTGTAGAGAAGCCAATATAAGATGCAATGTTGAGCCCATTTGCAAAGATATGTGGTTCTCAGCTGGAAGGACTACTTCAATCAGATTATTGCATTCCGTTAGCCAACTTTTTTGATCATTGACGTCATCCCATTCTCTAGTTTATGTTTATTCATGTTGTCAGGTATGATATGTAGAAGTACGCTATTATTATTTCAAATGCGAACATTTCGAAGATGATAATAACGAGCTCTAAATGTTCGTATTCGAAATAATAACCCCACAGCTAAATTGCCTTTGTATACCCCGCTCCCCCCTCCCCCTTACTTACCTTTTGGCGGGCCACTTTGCTGTGTGCCGCAGAGTCCCTGCCGTGCCAGTTCCCTTCACTTCCGTGGATGGGAACAGGCGCTGCAGGATCCTTTTCCTTTTTTTTACCCCCAAAACTTTGCTTTGGATGCAAAGGGGGCCTGATTGACAAACATTTTTCAATGGGATTGCACCATTGTAAGATGCTTTTTAAAATCAGGCCGAGGATCTTTAAAATTCACAATGCCTCTCACTTTCTCTTGCTTTCTGCAGCTCAAGAATTAACCATGCCAGATGTTTTCAGAATGGCATGACCAAAGCAAATGTCAAGATACGAAGACTGAATTATCCAAAGAAACGCATTTTCTATAATTAGTAAAGATGTATAATCAAGATTTAACAAAACTATTAGGGGTATAAATTGGAGCAAATGGGATAAAAATAATCTTTGCCGCTTTTTAGGAATTCAGAATTAAACACTATAGTAAATGTTTACTTTAATACCCCAAGCTTCTATCCAAATAGAACAATGCAGAACAATCAATCAAAACAAGTTTATTCCTGGAAGAGCCTATACACCCACACAATAAACAATCATCAATATACCAATGAGAAAGAACACGAAATACACAGGAAATAGTAACATAGACAAAAAATATAATCAATTGCATTTACTTTCCCGATATACACATTCATATTTCTTCAAAAACATTTGCACCTAAACTCCTTGAGAGTACCTAAAATATTCCTACAATATTTTAGTATTGGTCATTCATAGCAGACTCTTTTTATTTTCAGACTACACTTTTATTACATTTTACACGTAATGGGTACAGCAATAACAGTAAGCCACTCAGAAACATCGTTTTCAACATCTCTTTCCATCCCTCCGACTCTGCCCATCCCCCCCCTTACGACGCAGCTACTGGGAAAATCACATGAAACAGTTTAATGATAGCGCCAACGAGCACTTGGATACAGTAACCATGCAGACGATCATCTATTAGTCGTTATCTCTAAGAAGCGTGGATCATGAAGGAGCTGAAGACCCTCCAACTTTGTACTTGAAAATGAACAGGAACCACTCAACTTCTCTGGATGGCCTAATCTCATGTAGCATACCAGTCAAACTCTCCATTTGAAAAATCTCCCAGCCTTGCACACCCATTCCCCCCTCACTTGACAATGTACCCCTCCTCCAGGTAATGGTGAGGCAGGCCCTAGCGGCAGGGGTCCCCACGATTCTCCCTTTCTCTCGAGTTCGAAGAGGACCAGCATCGGGCCAGCTTCCCTGTGAATCACATCGAGGTCCCTAATCCACCCAAGCACCTCTTTCCAAAAACTCTGTACCTCACAGAACGCCCACCACATAGGCCAATAACTGGCCCTTTCACCACTTTTTCTCCAACTTAGTGGACTCACCCCAGGCAACATCCTGGACAACCTGACGGGTTGGACGGCCACCTACAGAGTAACTTAATTCCATGGAGCTTGTACTGGTACAATATTGATGTCTTGTGTGCACAAGTGGACAGCAATCTCCAAGTGTTGTCTACTATTTCCATTACCAAGTCTGCTTCCCACCTACTTCTCACCCCCAGCATCCCGTTCTCCTTTGCAAGCACCAGAGACTGATAACGTTTCAAGATCAAATGCTTGGATCTGGTATCCATATTCAGTATCACTTCTGTCTGGATTAGTTCCCTATGAAGATATTGCTTCCATTTATTGGCAGTAAGCACTACCTTCAGCTGCAGATAACTGAAAATTGATTGTTTCCCAATATTCAGTTGGGCCTCTAAACCATGTATCAAAATGAATTTACCGACCTTTTAGAGCGGTCCCACCCTTTCCAACCGTGGCTCAAACCACTTTTGGAATCTTGAAGGATTGGGAACTCATCTCTCATCAAGGTGCCCATATATGGCTTTGTGGCAAAGACCACAAGGTGATCCCCTCTAATGCTTTAAACTTTTTCCACAATTCCCAAAACATGCCCAATATACAATGATCTCCAAATCATTTGGTTATCTTCCCTTTAGGGACCCATGGCCATTCCCGACAGTTTCCGGTCTTAATTATTATTATTGATATTTTTTTTATAGTGCGCTGTATGCCCTCAGGCCTCAGTGCGCAGATTTTTCAAGGTATACCCATTGCTTGTCTTTTTCCGTCCGGAGGTGTGGGATCAACGGTCTCATCCGAGCTGCTCTAAAATAACATTTTAGGCCTAGGAGACCCACCATTTGAAGCATTTGAAACAAATACAAAATCTTGGGCAACAGCGTCATTTTGAAAGCATTCAATCTACCCATCCATGAAAGCGTAACTTTGGCCCACACATCGAGATCCCAAAACAGTTTGTCAAACAGTTCTGGGTAGGTGCCTACACATAGTTCCCCTAGAGAATTAGTCACCACCACTCCTGAGTATTGTATACTATCTCAATGGATTGTCATTGTCATCGGGAGTGAGTGTAAGTCATCGCTATCCTTACTCCCTTCCTTATGAAAGGGAAAGATGATAGATTTCTGTATATTAACTTTAAACCCAGATAGGGAGGGGTATTCCTGGATGGTGGCAAGGGCTGCCGGAACGCAGTGTAACGGGAAATGCAAATGTAGCATTATATCATCTGCATAGATCACCAATTTGAATTTCTCATCACCCACTCTAATCCCCTCAATCGGCACATGATTTCTTATTGCCATGGCCAAGAGTTCTAAGGAAAGAGTGAATAGGAGAGGAGACAAAGGACACCCTGCCTCGTACCTCTTTCTAAATCTAATGGACTGGACCTTTTCCATTTACCCTTTTCCATTTACCCTCACCCATGCCCTGGGGTCGGAATATATTGCTGAAGGTCCCCTCAGGATCCTATTCCCGAAATAGTATTTGCCTAAAAGGGCATAAAGAATCCTCCATGCCACCTGATCAAAAGCTTTCTCAGCATCTAACGTGAGAAGTACCGGGTCATCACCTTTCCCCCTCACCAATTCCATCAAATTCAGGTTTTCCGCAGCACCTACCTGATCTGAGTGGACTAGCTTGTGCATAATCACCTTGAACCTAGAGGCGATGGTCCTCGTGAACATTTTATTTTGCCCACGTTCAATAATGAGGTAGGTCTATATGAGCCACAACTGGCGGGATCCCTCCCATTCCTATATATTACCAAGATTGCAGCGGCTCTAATAGAGGGGAGGGGGGGCACGTCCCACTTTAACTATCTAGCTAACATAACCGACATCTCACCTCTTGCTTGGACTAACCACCACCTGGTATCGTTTTCGCTCGCCACCACTAGACCTCCACCTATGCCAACCAGTAGGGCTCCACCCACACTCACGAGAAATAAAAAGAGTATCACTGTGGAGCGACTTATCCCGAACTTACTCCCTACACTCAACACACTCCCTGACAACTTGGACCCTGAGACTTTGGTTGAGGAATATAACAAAATTATGTCCACTTCACTGGACTTAATCGCCCCTCTTAAACTCAGACCAAGTAAGCCCAAAATGCATCTGAATAAATGGTATACACCATTCCTTAAAAACTGAAGACAACACAAAAGAAACTGCGAGGCTACTTGGAAAAAAGTCCCTTCAGCAGCCAATAAAATCAAACTCACTAAATTAGCGGCCTTGTACTAAAAAGAAATCTTCCTAGCTAAACGTACCTCCTTCGACTCCCGTATCCCGCAAGCTAAATCAAATATGAAGGAATTATTCTCTATCCTAAAAGAGGTAGAAACCCCCATAGCACCACCAGATACATGCATTAAAGATAAGAATTGGTGCTCAGAAATCCAAAAGGCTCTAGCCAATAAAATTGCTACTCTACAAAATAAAATCTCCTGTAAAAAAGCATCCTTGAATAACCCCTACCAGGCCAAACCACCTGGAAAGCAGACTTCAAGAGATACCACCCGTTTCAACTTCACTAAGTTGACCGTACTTGAAGTTGAAAAAACCATCCTGTCTCTGAAACCCTCCAACTGCAAGGGAGATTTGTGCCCGGCACAGCTTATCAAAGATGCTGCCCGCAACCTCTCCCCTTTCATCACAAAGCTAATCAACGCCTCCTTTTCTACCGGGTCTATCCCAACCAATCTAAAACAATCCTGGGTACTGCCTCTTCTAAAACCACACTCGACCCAGCCACTCGCACAAATTATAGACCCATAACGACTGTACCATTTCTGCTAAAAATCCTGGACAAGGTCGCCTATGTACAGATACAGAGCACCTGGAAGAACAACACCTGCTAGGAGCCAGACAATCAGGCTTCCGTCCCCAACATGGGACTGAGACGGCTCTTATTGACCTTAAAACACAGATCGACATGCTCAGAGATAATGGCCAAGCTGCCCTACTCCTCCTCCTCGACCTCTCTGCAGCATTTGACTTGGTCGACCACTCTGTCCTCTGCACACACCTACACACATCAGCTCACTTCTCCGCCGAGGCCATCACATGGATTAGATCATTCCTTAACGGCAGAACCATGAGGGTCTTTTCGCCCACAGATGCAGCAGACCCCATACCCATCCCTTGTGGCATACCTCAGGGATCCTGTGTCTCCCCCACACTGTACAATATATTTACTAAGCCCCTTTTCGATGATCTGGATCATCTCGGTGTCACCTACACTAACTATGCAGATGATACCCAGATCCTCCTTCCGCTTTCTGGCGATTATGGGAAGGATTTGGCCTTGGTGAATAGGGTGTACATCATCATCCAGGCATGGATGGCCACACATGGACTATGCCTGAATGATGATAAAACCAAACTCATCACCCTGGGCACTACGGCTAGCCTAAAGAAACTAAGCCCTGCCTATTCAGCGTTCGTGATCAACGGCAACACTATCAGGGCTTCTACTTAGATTCCAACTTCTCCTACAATAGACAGGTGAATTCATTAGCATCCTCCGCGGCTTACACGTGCAAATTGATCCATGCAGCCAAACCCTTTCTATCTGACTCCAGCTGCTTGACCCTTGCCAGAGCCCTTATATTGTCTGGACTACTGTAACGCTCTTTATTTTGGGTCCTCAAAAGCTACCACTGGTAAACTACAAATTCACCAGAATAACGCTCTTAGAGCGGCGCTAGGCATCTCTAGAAGGGACCATATCACAGTATACAGCCAACAGAACAATTGGATATCCATCAAGGATAAAATTCTCCTTAAAACCACTTCACTTACCCACAAGTCCCTCAATAATAATGCTCCTATCTACCTCATCGACAGATTTCACAGACAGATGTCTCTGAGACCCACAAGATCAGTAGATCCCTAACTATAAACGCTCCACCATAGGAGGCAACAGTTTCCCAGTGAAAGCGGCCAAATTGTGGAACTCCCTACCACCAACTCTCAGAATGGACTTACCTTACAAAAACTTCCGTTCCAAGACTATCTCTTGGCTGAAGACGCAAGCCATCTAATACTCAGAGTCCTTAGGTCTTGCATATCCATTGCCATTTGTATATGTTGTATTGACCTGTGTTAATTTGTATATGTGTATATATTCCTGCCATTTTCTTGTGCTCATGTGTATGTACATATTATCGTTGATGTAACTAAGTTTCGCAAATCCATGTATCTGCTGCGCCCTGTTACCTTAGGGCATTCTGGCACATTACAAATAATAAACAAACAAACAAACAAACAAGATGTAATTACATAATTTGATCAAGTAGAGGAGCAACACGCCAGAGTATCTCCACTAGAACCCTAGGGTGAATCCATCTTCCCCAGGGGCTTTCTCAGCCGACATTTGCCCGATTGCTGATCTAATCTCATACCCAGTTATGGGGGTCTCTAATTCTGTCACTTCCTCTTGGGAAAGCTTTGGCAAGAATATTTTGTCTAAGTATCAGAAATCTCCTGGGATTGCCCTGCTCTTTCCACCCTATAGAGAGTACTGTTGAACCTGGATAAGCAGTCCGCAATCTCCACAGGATTATTACATGTCTCTCCACCATCTCCCCTTATCTCCCTCACCAAACTCTCGCCCCGCTGTCCCCATAGCCTAGCCGCCAACATGGATCCCACCTTATTTCCCTTCTCATAACTTTTATTTTTTAGGAGTTTCTGCTTCCTTACTGTTTCACCTTTCCCCAGCGCTTTCAGGTAGAGTCTTTTGCCTTAATGTTCCTAGAATCTCCCCACTATGTCCTGCCTCCATGGCCGGATCTCCCTCCTAAGAACATCTTCAAGTAAAGCCATTTCCTTTTTTTGTGACCCTTCCCTGATCAGCAAGCCCATCCATGCTGCCTTTGCGGCTTCCCACACTGTCTCAATCGCAACATCCCTGTATCATTAAACGTATTCCTTGATTGCGTCTCCAAAAACCCTATCCCGCCATAATGTACAATTGCATCTCCAGATTGAGTGCCTTCTGTCAAAATCATCACAGGTGAGCAGTTCCATGGCCACCATATCAACAACGATCCAGCCTACTGGTAGTATCTTGCATGCATCTACCCTATCCCTGACTCTTCTTTCAATGAGAAGGTAGTCAATCCTAGTGCAAGTGTTATGAGGGGGGAGAGAAAAATGCAAAACCCCTCTTCTATGATGCTTACATCACCATACATCAACCAGGCCCTTTGCCTCAATAATACCTCTAAAGCTCTCACCATCCTGCAAACCCAACAAAGTATTGGTCGTTTGCAGGGAGAGCCTATCCAGTTTTGGGTCTGCCATAGATTAAAGTCCCCCGATTAGAACCAAGTCAGCGTCATATCCAGAAAACGATCCAATACCTGCTTACTGTATGATCATTGACCATGGTTCTGGCAGTAGAGAGAGCCACTGAGATTCTCATGCCGACCAGCAGCCCACACTCCTAGAGGAACCTACTGTATGTGGATCAAAACACCTCTCATTCCTGAGGCACCAATGATCTATGGAAAATAATCCCCACTCCACCTCACTTGGTATCCCCCGAGGCCCAGAATGTCTTCCCACAATTCTATGCTCCTGCCCAGCTTTCTACTTAGTCTCTTGTAAGAGGATAATATGCATTACCTGCCTACAGAATCCTCTCGCCACCAGTGCTCTCTTAGTCAGGGAGTTAAGCCCCCTCAAATTTAGGATCCCCAACCTTAAACGACCCTCACCTATCCCACCCCTTCTGTTCGCCGCCATTCGGTAGCTGCTCGATTGATAATACATTTTCACTCCTCCTTACCCTTCATTGCCTTGTTGATCCAAACTCTGAAAATAATCCTCCCACGCCGTGCTGCATTACCCAACCCATCCCATCTCCATCTTCCCAAACAACCCAACCCGCACTCCCCATTCTAAAACCAAGAGACGCCCATATCGCTAATGCCACTAGGGACAAATACTCCCTCCCCATGCCAACCATAAAAAATCAAATAATCTTCTGCTATCCACAACCATGTTCGGTTCAGGGCTTCGAGAAACAACACAGCTAAGAGCGGCGCAGAAGTATCTTTCATCAAAGTAAAGGATCCCAAAGTCACTTCACTGGTGACAGGGTCCCCAGTTTCATTAATTTTCTTCCACCAGGTATTTTCTTTTATGGCAATGGGCCCCTTGGTGGTGTACGGGTGTCCTTGAAAGTCCCTTCTGGTGCCGTGGAGACACCAATCTCAGCTAGACCGTTAAGATGATGTAGCGCCTGGGTAGCTTCCAGCCCCGTTGAGATATTATACTCCACTCCTCCATATTAAAAGATCAATGAGTCAGGGAAGGCCCATAAATATCGAATGTTCTTTCCAGATAACCACATAGGTAGCTGTTGAAATTCACATCCACTGGAAAGCATCAGGCTCCAGAGATCTTGGAAAATCTTGATGGCATCATCTCCATAACAGATCTCCTTCCATTGCTTTGCCCTGGCCAGAATATCAGCCTTATCCCGATAATGGTGGAACCTCACCAGGATCAACCTTGGGCTTCTGTAGTTACTTTACCCATCCAAACATGGTGCCCACCTTCTCCTTGAAACAACTCATTGACAATGCCCTTCACCGCCATCTCAGCATCCTTCAGGGACTCACCCCTACTCTCCTTTAAGCCAAAGATCCGTAGACTGTTCCTCCTCTCTGTTTTTCAAATCATCAACCTTCAACAAAATGTTTTCCTCTCTTATTTCAAGGTCAAGTAGCCTGACATCCAACTTCATTTCCAGCATGTCCCCACTAAGCTTGTTGTTCTCAAGACCATCCACCCTGTTCTCTAAGGAGTCCACCTTGCCTCTCAGCTGTGCAATGGAGGTTTCAATGTCACTGCAGAGAGCCTTGATTTCATGAAGCAGGTCCCAAATGCCACCCTTTGTGGCCAGCTGAGGCCTGAGTGGCATTGGGTTCTTTTTGGTCCCTCTGTGGGAGGACTCACCCGCCATACTGTCACCTCTCCTATACTTCTGTAGCCTCTATATCACTTGTATAATAGCTGCTGCGCTTTCCTGCATTTGTCTCAGGCCTGGGGCTCACCACCCCTTTGCTCGTAGTCCTGGCACTCTTGCCCCAGTATACCGTGAACCTTCATCTCCAAACACGGCTCCACAGACTGGAAAGCACTCCACCACGGCCCAGCCTTTGGGGGGAGGGGGTTACCACAGACCATGAAATCTGCCCAGGGGCTCAGGAGTGGATCAAGCTGCTACTGGAGGTCATGTCCACCCCCGCTCAGATTTCAGCTCCAGTGCTGCCAGTCCATGTCATACTACCTGACAGCCCTGCCCCTCTCGCAGGGTTGGATCAGCGGGTACACAATGCTGCCATGACCCCCAGAGTGACACTGGGACACAGCGTACCTCAGCTCGGCTCTCAGGAGAAGCGCCAGGATAGGAGGTACCTCTCCCCTCTCTCAGCAATCACAGAAGCTCTGCTCACGTTCCTTCGTCATGCGGCCCACAGGTCCCTCAGCGAGTCGACCTTCACTGCTTTAAGCACTGGCTCCCATTTAATCCTTATCTGTAGGGCAACTCATTTTTGTCTGATGGGCAGCAATGCGGGAGGGGTGCTGGTTGAATTACTGACCGTTCGACATGGAGAAACGGCACAGTTCATTATGCAGCCATCTTAGTCCGTGTCCCCTAGCAGTCTCTCCAAGTAGACTCTTTTAAAGCTGGCCCCACCATGGTGCACTGCTTGCATCCTAATCTATAACTACAGAAGCCAAGCAGTATCAGTATATCACATAGCTCATAGAGCTTGTATGGGCCATGAGTTAAACTTAAAGTGCATTTTGCGAGGTTGTTTCACATTTTCCCCTGTTCATCTATATTCATCAGACAGTGGGGTTCAACCATTTGTATTCTTTATTTTTCATTTTTAGGGGTCTAACAATAAGCAAGATATCTCTGCACAATTACTTATCAATAACTGAGTGATATCAAGATATCTAGAGCTTGGCCACTAGAGCAAACACTATGGATTAATGCAAACTTGATTTGCATTCCAGAAGGGCTACCCTCAGCGATATAACACTCAACATAGAAAAAAACACATCTTTTCAACAGTGCAAAAAGTGAGAGCGCATATCACCATTTCCAGTTTTTCCTTAAATTCCATCAAGGGTATGATGCCTGGATGAAAATTGTATATACATTATGATTATTACTAGTTAAAATGCGGGTAAAGGAAGACATTTTTAAAGTGTAAATATATTATGTTGTGTATTATTACATAATTTATGATAATCGAAAAAAATGAATTTTTGTAATGGATCTTTGCTCCTTTTACATGGAGGAGTAGTAACCTCAAACACAATCTCACATAATCCATTGAAAGTTAAACGTAGTACATATGGCCAATGGTTGTATCTGCTCCTCATTGTCTTGGATTCCACTTATGGGTTTTGGACTCAAATATATAATGTTGAGGAATTTCAGTTTAATGGAATTCATGTGCAGCATGATTCAAAGTAGACATGAGAACATATGAAAAAGTAAATTGAAGTCAAATAAATCTTAAAACGTACATGGAGAATATTATTCATAGAATACATACCAAGAAATATTACAATGAATAATTACATGATACAAAAGTACATTGAAAAAAAAAAGAATTTCTTTGAGAAACAGTGCTTAATCAAATTAATTTCTGTTTGTATGTTTTTGGAAATGTATATATTTTCTTAGTGTATGCAATTTGAAATATACTGTTAAAGTGGGCCTTTTCTGCAGATAAATGTATATTATCATTGTTGAAATACACATTTTGTTCACCTGACGGTAGAACTTGAAGTCTTATTGTTGTATCTGTAAGGCAAGGCAACAGCTTCCTCTAGCTGTGATAATTACACATTTTGTTTGCCTGGAAGATGAACTTGAAGTCTTATTGTTGTATGTGTAAGGCCCTGTAGCAGTGACAACAGGCAAAACTGGCAGGACAGCTGATGACAAACATACATCTGGCCTTTTATTATGTAGTTTGATTATTAGGGCATTTATTGTGTGCAGACCTAGCTTTAGGAAGCAACAACACACTACAATCATAGCGGGAAGAACATGGTTAGGGAAGCAAAGAAACATGAGAGCAGGAAGCTAACGGAAGGGGCAGGGTGGTTGTTGGTAGCAAGGGATATACAAGCAATTAGGGGAGGAAGCAGTGGGGAGCAGAACACCCAGGCTCAGGTAGAGTGGGGAGTGGAGGGTGTGTACATGACCTGTACAATAACATTTTAATTTTCATCCAAGTAACCTCCTATTCCTATAGTGAGCTTTTTTTCCAGGTAACTGTGGGCTAGACTAGTCTGTCAGCATTTTACTAGCATGCCCTGTTTTGGAAACCCATCCTATGCATATTTACACTATCTGCTGGAATACTTCTCCAGTGTCACTGGGCTGTCCCATAGATTATTATTATTATTATTATTATTATTATTTTTAGGGTATTTATATAGAGCAGACCTACCTTCGAAAAGCAACTGAATGCTTTGCAATCATAGAGCAAAGACCACAGTGAGGGAAGCAGAACAAAAGGAGTGGGGAGCTAACCAGGGAGGACGAGGGTGGGCAATTTGCAGCAAGGGATCTGCAAGTACTCATGGGAGTCTCACGTAGGGTGGGGAGTGCAGGGTGGGTGGAGCTAGGTGTTAGGGAAGGGCCATTCCTTGAAGAGGAAGATCTTGAGCACTTTCCCGAACTGTAGAACCGATGCAGCAAGTCTGAAGTTGACGGGGATGAGGTTCTAGAGCCTTGGAGCGTAGATTTAGAAGGCCTGTTTTCTGATTCTTTCCTTCCTTCACTGTTGGAGTTCAAGTCTGCACATTTCCTTAATTCTGGTGGATCACAGGCCTGTGGAGATGCTGAGTTTCTTAGTGAGGTAGCTTGGGCACCTCAGGATGACAGCCTTGTAGGTGATGCAACAGGATTCGAATATGATACAGGCTTGCAGGGGGAGTCAGTGCAGTTCGATAAGGGTCGGGGTGATGTGGTCCAATTTGTGGAATCCTTTAGGGAGTCTTGCTGCAACATGCAGGAGACATCTCAGGGGTGCCTGGGTAGTCACCAGAAGGCCTTACGAAAGGGCATTGCCATCATCCAGGTGGGAGAGGAACAAGGCTTGGATAGCGGATCGTAAGTTGTTTGCTGGGATAAAGGGCTCTATTTTCTGCAGGAGAGAAAAGTGGTACCCAGCGTTTGTATCTTCCTTGCTATATGCTTTTTGAACATGAGGTGTCTGACGATGCTGAACTCAAGGGACTTGGTACAGGTGGACAGCTCGGGTGTAAAGAGCTGCCGGCCCGTTAACCCCCTACCCGCCTCATTACGAGGTCTGCTGGAGGGACCCGCTAAGGATGCCTGGTTTTACCAGACGTCCTTAGCGGGTCCCGCGAGCTGTCCAGCATGCTAACAATGGGTCTGTCATTAACAATTGGAGCATTTTTTTAAGAAAGTGGGAAGGGATTGTGTTTTAAAAATGTATATATATATTTGAGAGTAATTGGAATTTTGGGGAATATATATGTGAACAAGCGGCAAGTAATGCTGCGAAACGCGTCGATTTTCTTGGGAAGCATGGAAGATGTATTTTAAACGAATAAAGAAGCCATTAATGACACGAAGATAACCGCCTATTTTTTTGAAGCCTGGTATGAAGGAGAAGGAGAGTGCTCCTTAAATGACTGACGCTAAGTCGGTTCTTTTGAAAATATATATATATATATATATATATATATATATATATATATATATATATATATATATATATATATATATATATATGTGTATATATATATATATATTACATGGACGCGGTAGCGTCCATGTAGTTATGGTTAAGTTGGTGTTTCCATAGGAAGAGCATTTTTTGCGTGGCTTATAACTTCGCTCCCCCTGGACGAATCCTCACCAAACTTTGCAAATACAGTATATGGCCCACTCTGAATTATTCTGCAAAGTGTGGAGAGGTTTCGTCCAGGGGGGGCAAAGTTATAGGGGGGATCCCAAAACTTGTGTTGTTTCCCATAGACATAATGGGAAAAAACTTTGTGCACACCTATAGCCCAAACCGCTGGACGGATTTACACCAAATTTGCGGCAGGAGCGGGGGCTTGGTCCCGAAAGTGTGCTTTTGCAAATTTGGTGTAAATCCGTCCAGTAGTTTTTTTAAATGACCAAAATGTAAGGCAAAAAAATTAGTGATATCTCCGTTCGCTTCGCGGACGGACTTCCCGGTTCGCTCCGCTGACAGTGCCCTGATTGGCCGAGCGGCCTGCGCGATGTCCGCGGACATCCGACACGTTCGCTGATTGGACGGCGTGGGGCGTGGAGCATGTCAGATTTTTGGTGGCGCCCGAGATCTTGCATTCGCGGACGACCGAGGACAGCGAGGTGAAACTTGGTTTAAAAATTGTATTTAGTGGAGTGTGTTGGTGTGTAAGAGTGTTTGGGGAGGGTGGGGGAGTATGAGATAGGTGCAATGTTGTATTTTATTTATGTGCTAGATGCTTTTGTTGTGTTCGATTTGTCTGCGGACAACACGGCTGTTCTGAAATGTTCGTAAATAAACAGAATGGATTCAGTGTCAAGTTGAAAGTGTTCTAAGAAGACGCGTGGGGTCCTGGAATGTTCGCAGGGGGTGTCCTGAAGACGTTGTCTGTATCGTCCTCTGGCAAGTTGAATGTGTTCTAGGAACTTCCTTGTGTCCGCAGACATTAAAATGGTTGAAATGCTTGAATCTATGGGTGTGTTATGCTGCGGTGGTTGTGGCCTGGGTATAGAATGTTGGGTGAATGGCCATTTGGCCATGCACTCAAGACTCTATGCCCTGGCCACAACCACCGCAGCATATCACACTCATATGCCATGCACCCAAGAGTCTATGCCCTGGCCACAAGCACCGCAGCATATCACACTCATAGTGGCTTATAACTTTGGGTCAAAAACAAATTTATAAGGAACAGTGTTATAAGCCAGTATGGGTGTGATATGCTGCGATGGTTGTATTTATCATGTTATACTTACTATTTGGTTTAGTAACGGGAGTCCATGTTTTTCTTGTTCATTTCTGTGATAAAAGAAAATACCATGTTAGTATTAGTATTTTATAAAGACTTATTACATTGTACAATTACATTTTTTTCTTTTTTTGACCCTCATATTTAGTAGATGACAAACCAGAGTACTGTGCAATTTGCTCAGTTTCTGTGTTTGTTGCTAAAATCATTGGGTCTGTGGGAGAAAAAAAATCTATGTTGGATTAAAAAAAACCTTTTTCTGTTATGCTACAGTTTATTTGTGTGTTTGTTTTCAGTGTTTACTTGTTGTTTCTGGCTAATGCTTTATACATTGGATTGTTTCAGTTTTTGGGAGCAGTAAGATATTAGGTATTTGTTTGGATATTGTAAAATTTTGGAGCAGTTAGATACCAGTAGGCGTATTCTAACTGTTTATTTTTTTATATATTTTCGTGGTATTGCTTTATCTATTTGGATATTTCTAAATTTTGGGACAGTTAGATACCAATTGGCCTATTCTAACTGTCTATTTTTGCTCTATTTGAGTGGTATTAATTTATCTGATTAGTTGTTGTAGCATCTTTGGGCAATTAGATAGCTTTTGGAATATTGTGACAGTTTATATTTTTTTACTACAAGTGTACTTAAGGTTTAAGTACAGTTTAGTTATCAAATTTTGGTTTTAAGAACATTAAATAAACGTTTGTATGATTTGCTGGTAATCTCTGCTTTAGAGTAATGGTACTATCATTACATTCAAACCATCCACATTTCTTTTTTATATATGCAGTGTAGTGTCCTGAGTTGGTCGTGGCTCCTGCGTAGTAGATGATACCTATTGTTGTAAAGGTTTTCCTACCAAGTGATATTTGACCATGTGTGAATCCAGTCAGCTTGCAGTTCTTTTTGGTACCATCTGCATTGTAACGTAGAAGCATTAGTATTACGTATTTACTATGTGTTTGTATTACTAACGTGGAGCGATTATCTGAATTGCAGGTCGAACATAATCTACCATGGTTTGCATTTTGTACAAGTTGCTGAAATGGAACGGATTCACAATTAGGTATTGATATATACACAAAGCACTCATTGGGGATTTGTTCTTGTGTCACATTGTTGCAGAGAGTGCATGTATGTTTCCACATGTATGAAATCTGGAAGATTTCATTTATAGGTATGTTTTTGTTTTCCAGTACTAATAGTAAGTACATTAGACATTTTTGTGGATCTTCCTGTGAGTTTATAGTGAATTTCACCATTCCAGCACAGTAGACAATTGTTGTCTTATTCCATAAACACTATACGTGTTGTCAGGATTGTTTGCTGCATTTCTGTGAAGTACTAACATTTGCAAACACAATGGGTCTGTACAGTGTAAGTAAATGTTCTCAACAATTGGTGGTAATTGAAATAGAATATTCATTGCTACATTTGTGTAGCAACTTACACCAACTATATTTGAGAGTTTAAATGGACCAGATAGTTCTGTATTTGACTGCTTTTTTTGGAGTTTGTCTTCCTTCTTTGAAGAAGTACCTGGTTTACTTTCCCTAATTGATTCTTTTTTGCTTGTGGCACTTGATGAAGTATTACTTTCTTTTACGCTCTTTGGAGGATTTGCAGTGACATCCTGTTGCTTTTCTGTTTGATTTATTTTTCTTTTATAATGTTTTACTTTTTGTGGAACAGAATATGCGTTTAGATGGGGAGTGTATAGTGAACAAAGTCTATTGTATTCTAAAATGCAAGGAATATCAGCGTTTATTTTACTTGCATCAAAGTTGATTAGAAATAGACGGTCAAGTGTACGTAAGCGTGATAGTGCTACGTAGCTCATGCCTTCTTTAAAGACTGTGTTACCAATGTCTATCATTGCTTTGTCTAAGGTAAGAACTTGTGATTTATGAATGGTGACTGCGTATGCAAGAGTTAGAGAAAATTGTTCTCTGCGTACATACATGTCTTTGAAGAGAAGGAATCGAGCTGTTGAGCGTCCAATTCTTTTTACTTCTGAAAGTTTGTCAAAGAGAATATTGACAAACTGAATTTTGTTGTCAGGTGGGTATGTTTGAAAGCCAACAACTGTACCCAGTGCTCCATTAACTAGTCCTTGGTCCACGTCAAGGTTACGTTTCAGCATTACTCTGCAATTTAAGGATGATTTTAATATCTTTTCCAAGCCTGCTGTGCAATTTGCTCAGTTTCTGTGTTTGTTGCTAAAATCATTGGGTCTGTGGGAGAAAAAAAATCCATGTTGGATTAAAAAAAAACTTTTTCTGTTATGCTACAGTTTATTTGTGTGTTTGTTTTCAGTGTTTACTTGTTGTTTCTGGCTAATGCTTTATACATTGGATTGTTTCAGTTTTTGGGAGCAGTAAGATATTAGGTATTTGTTTGGATATTGTAAAATTTTGGAGCAGTTAGATACCAGTAGGCGTATTCTAACTGTTTATTTTTTTATATATTTTCGTGGTATTGCTTTATCTATTTGGATATTTCTAAATTTTGGGACAGTTAGATACCAATTGGCCTATTCTAACTGTCTATTTTTGCTCTATTTGAGTGGTATTAATTTATCTGATTAGTTGTTGTAGCATTTTTGGGCAATTAGATAGCTTTTGGAATATTGTGACAGTTTATATTTTTTTACTACAAGTGTACTTAAGGTTTAAGTACAGTTTAGTTATCAAATTTTGGTTTTAAGAACATTAAATAAACGTTTGTATGATTTGCTGGTAATCTCTGCTTTAGAGTAATGGTACTATCATAACATTCAAACCATCCACATTTCTTTTTTATATATGCAGTGTAGTGCCCTGAGTTGGTTGTGGCTCCTGCGTGGTAGATTATACCTATTGTTGTAAAGGTTTTCCTACCAAGTGATATTTGACCATGTGTGAATCCAGTCAGCTTGCAGTTCTTTTTGGTACCATCTGCATTGTAACGTAGAAGCATTAGTATTACGTATTTACTATGTGTTTGTATTACTAACGTGGAGCGATTATCTGAATTGCAGGTCGAACATAATCTACCATGGTTTGCATTTTGTACAAGTTGCTGAAATGGAACGGATTCACAATTAGGTATTGATATATACACAAAGCACTCATTGGGGATTTGTTCTTGTGTCACATTGTTGCAGAGAGTGCATGTATGTTTCCACATGTATGAAATCTGGAAGATTTCATTTATAGGTATGTTTTTGTTTTCCAGTACTTGTAGTAAGTACATTAGACATTTTTGTGGATCTTCCTGTGAGTTTATAGTGAATTTCACCATTCCAGCACAGTAGACAATTGTTGTCTTATTCCATAAACACTATACGTGTTGTCAGGATTGTTTGCTGCATTTCTGTGAAGTACTAACATTTGCAAACACAATGGGTCTGTACAGTGTAAGTAAATGTTCTCAACAATTGGTGGTAATTGAAATAGAATATTCATTGCTACATTTGTGTAGCAACTTACACCAACTATATTTGAGAGTTTAAATGGACCAGATAGTTCTGTATTTGACTGCTTTTTTTGGAGTTTGTCTTCCTTCTTTGAAGAAGTACTTGGTTTACTTTCCCTAATTGATTCTTTTTTGCTTGTGGCACTTGATGAAGTATTACTTTCTTTTACGCTCTTTGGAGGATTTGCAGTGACATCCTGTTGCTTTTCTGTTTGATTTATTTTTCTTTTATAATGTTTTACTTTTTGTGGAACAGAATATGCGTTTAGATGGGGAGTGTATAGTGAACAAAGTCTATTGTATTCTAAAATGCAAGGAATATCAGCGTTTATTTTACTTGCATCAAAGTTGATTAGAAATAGACCGTCAAGTGTACGTAAGCGTGATAGTGCTACGTAGCTCATGCCTTCTTTAAAGACTGTGTTACCAATGTCTATCATTGCTTTGTCTAAGGTAAGACCTTGTGATCTATGAATGGTGACTGCGTATGCAAGAGTTAGAGAAAATTGTTCTCTGCGTACATACATGTCTTTGAAGAGAAGGAATCGAGCTGTTGAGCGTCCAATTCTTTTTACTTCTGAAAGTTTGTCAAAGAGAATATTGACAAACTGAATTTTGTTGTCAGGTGGGTATGTTTGAAAGCCAACAACTGTACCCAGTGCTCCATTAACTAGTCCTTGGTCCACGTCAAGGTTACGTTTCAGCATTACTCTGCAATTTAAGGATAATTTTAATATCTTTTCCAAGCCTGCTGTGTTTGAGATTGATTTTTCTAAACTATTTAGGGGCTGATTCATGGAACAAACGTGCGCCGAAAATCCATGCGCAAGCAGGCGCAAGGTAGCGCAAGCGCGAGAAACGCAGCGCACGCGCACGTGTGCGATTCAAGGAAGACGCTGCGCGTGTTTCCCGCTGTCTGTGCGCCCAATCCAGCCATGGCGCACGCAGGCATACACGGCGTGCGCTACGCGCACAGCAAAAGTGCACATAGCGCGGTGCACACAACCAAAGTGGGCGTAACAGTAGGCGTAACACGCGGAATGGGGAATAACGCGTGAAAAAGAAGGCGTAACTGGGGAAGTACTGCAGGGAACTACACGGAACGCCCACACGCACGCGAACAACCCGTATTCATGGATCCGAATACGGGAAACCCGTGCACGGCAAAAGACGCACACAGGCGTCAACGTGTCTGCCACACGAAGGCAGGCGGAAGCGTCCCCGCGCACAGTATAAAAGTGCACGTAAACAACAAACACGTATTTACAGCTACGATGAATGCCCCATTTGTCGCAGCACTGATTGTGGGACACCCCAGGAGGAGGAGAATAGCCAGGGCACGCATTTTCGCACCACGGACAAGCCTTTTTGGGATGCCTGACGACCAGGTCTATGGCAGGTATAGGTTTCCACCCGACATCATCCTAGACCTGGTCAGGGAGTGGGAAGATGACCTTTCATCCCCCACCCTTTGCTCCCAAGCATTGAACCCCTTGGAGAAGGTGCTCAATGTCCTGCATTTTTTGGCCACTGGGTCATTTCAGCGGACTACTGCCATAGTGGGAGGGGGTCTCACAGGCCACGCAGTCACGCTGCCTACACCAGGTACTGGCAATCATGACAGCACGCCCCTCAGTCCGCAGGCACATATACATGCCCAGAACACTCGCAGAAAGGCGTTGTCCTGGATTTTTTCATGGTGGCACACTTCCCCAAAGTGCTCGGTGCCACATATTGCACCCATGTGGCACTACGTCCACCTAGGGCCACTGAGCACATCTACCGAAACCGCAAGCACTGGCATTCCATCAATGTACAGGTGGTATGCGATGCAAAGGGAATCATCACCTCTGTCTATGCAAACTACCCTGGCTCCACCCATGACAGTTTCATATACAGAATGTCCGCCCTGAGCCGGGCCCTGGAAGCTGGGCAGCATGGCAACACCTGGCTCCTAGGTGAGTACAAATGCCCTTGCACATGCATGCATGTCACACACACACACAAATAAACAAACCACAATAATCACAACCATTTACACCTCCCCAGGGGACAGTGCCTACCCTCTGAGCAACCACATGATGACGCCAATCCGGAACCCCACCACACCACCCCAGGTAAGATACAACGCCGCCCATATTGCAACCATAGTGGAGCGCACATTCAGAGTGCTCAAGTCACGTTTCCGCTCCCTTGACTGCTCTGGCGGGCAGCTACTCTATGCACCACCAGTAGTGTGCAGGATCATTGTGGCAGCATGTGTCCTGCACAATGTTGCAACACGGCAGGGCGTCCCGGTGGACATGGTGGTGCCCCCACATCCCCAACCACAGGCACAGGCGCTGCCCATGGGAGGGGACAGGGCAGGTGGCGAGGAAGACGGACCCAGCATGTGGCCACATTTTTCACCTAAACTCCCACCCCTGCGGAGTGCACACAGGCCTGGCACATACCAGGTGACAATCGATGATGACAAAGAGACAGTCAACTGTCACAACCCTACCACCCTGAGATAGTTGCCATGGAAGTGCCACATTCTCTGCATCCCTAGCTACTTAAACACAAGCTCTCCTGTGTGACCAAAAGGCACACATATGACATGACATGATATGGCCTATACACGAGTATTTCAAGGTGCGATGAGGCAACAAGGGAAGACAGACAACGGTACTACTAGGCCAGGTGTCATTTAGATTGTGCAAGTGCAGGGGTAGGGGGAAGGGAAAAGTGCAAGGGGAAGGGGGGGGAGTGCAGTACAGGGGAAGTAGACCAAAAAACAAATAAATAGGCCAGCTGGTGGCAACTGCAAAGGTAAGTGCAGACAAGTGCTGGGAAGGGGGGGCTGTGGTGATAGAGAGACAGTACCGCAGTGCAGGGGTTGCCAGGGAGGCAGTGCAAGTGGAGAGTGGCTGGGCCAGGGACCGAGGTCGGTGAGAGTGGCCCAGTTGCAGATCCAGTGCAGTTCCAGTGAAGAATTTTGCAAGGGAGAGGCAGAGAGAAAGCAGAAGCAAAGAGGAAGGTCTTGAGGTGCTTCCCGAACCGGAGATGGTTCCCCTCAAGTTCCAGTGAGGCAGGAAGGCTGTTCCAGAGGGAGGGCCCTGCCACGGAGAGAGATCTACCCCCAGCTAGTTGCTCTGAGAAGCGGATGACCCTGACATGCAAGGTGTGCATCACACACACCTGCAAAATAGGCCATGGCCATCACTGTTATGTCACTCAAACCCTCCCAAACCACAACATGACATGGCAAGCAATACCCATACACCAACACAGTAACAATAAGGTACACATTGCCATGTCCAAAATGTACAGTGGCATCAGACAATGATGCCTGACCTGGAATCAGATAAAATGACAGACCAACAACCTCCCACCCAAAATAAGTCATTTCCAAATGCATTACAAGAGTAGTAGACGTAACATAACAATGAATGCCTGTCTACATGCACATTGTGCATTGCAAAATCAACACTGAAGCTTCTGTGTGCTGTGTCCTACTCCTGCAACACACTGCTCAGCGCACAGCACAGTGAACAGCCATTGTGTGTGATGCACACCCTGAGCATCACATCTAACCGACAGACCACATCAAAAAGCAAATTAGGCATGTACAGGATCCATAATTGGTCACAGAACATGTGCTGCAGGACACAGTGGGCACCAGAAGGCAAACAGTGTACACGTGGATATGCAAGGGTGGGAGTACATGTAGTGCATCAGAGTGCAAGTGTGTGGGTCAGCAAGGACATGCACTCAACATATGCATGTGCAATCAAGTGACCATCAGTGTTCTCTACACATCACATGTGAACATTCACCATGTGTACACCCCAGCATGTCAAACCATAACTATCCCCTCGCACCTGAAAGGTAAACACAACACATGAACAGGCATTGATCAGCAGAACACAACATGTACATAGGATACCACCATTACAATGTCAGGGTTCCCATCACACTGCAGGGCAAGGCAACTATCAACAACAACCCCTCCCCCCTCACAAATGACCATGACCCACTGAACAACTGCACCTGGGTCATGGAGCCTTCAACCCTCAATTCCACCTGGCCACAGGATCACCTTTACCCTTCGTCACCATCGCCCACCTTGTGTGTAAAAAGGTGCCTGCACCCTCAGAATCCACACTCATTTCCAAAATCACAAAATCCAAGGCATAAAAACGAACCAGAACACCCTCCAGTAGATGACTTGACATAGCAGTACCTCACAAAGGCCAAGTACTACCACAAAGATGCAACAACCAAGATAGCACATTAAAACAATGTCACAACAGGATGTGAACCATGTGTGGTACATAACATAGGATGATGCACCATGAACGGATGTGTACTGTCACAGGTCCCGTGTACAGGCGCGGGAGTGTCACGAAACAACCACCCCCACTGTGTCCCGGGTGCCTTCAAGGTCAAACTCACACAGGCCCCTGAGACCCTGGTGGGGAAGGAGGTTCAGGGATATGCAGTCGGGACAGGTGTTGGCACACTGGATAACTGGAATGAGTGGCAGGAGAGGGGAGGAGGAATGACACATGAAAGTCGGGAATGCACGAAAATGTACTACCTGCATGAACACACACACAATCCAAACAAACTTGGACATCATTGTCATGGCCTTCTGTAGTCCAGGCTTAGGAGTGGTACGAACCAACCACCCCCTCTAGGGTTTTGGCGCCTGCAAGTTCGGGGCTTACACAGGCATCCGCAACCCCAGCGGGGAAAGAGGGTTAGGGAACGTTGCTTGGATAGGTATGGGAAGCAGGAACACCGGGTAGAGGGTACAGGGTTCAAAATTGCATAGGATTCCGGGTGAATAGGGGGAAAAAACATACCAAATTGAATCACACATACATCCATGCATTAGTGCACCCCCCAGCAAGCCTATGCAGAGCAGTTTGAAAGAAAAACAACAAGACACTTAGCTCTGGTTTTGAGTGCTGGCCTCCTGCCTGCGCACTCTCAGGTCCGGTCACAGGAGCACTGCAATGCTGCAAAGAGAGCCACAGTCAACAACCTGTACCTGCCAATTACACAAAAACACACCACCAAACATGCCCCATAGCAACAAATTACTCTACAAACAGACAATCTGGTGTAGATGCTTCATACCCATATATAACATTACCCCTGTGACGGGTCATACACAGTCAATGCAGTAAGTCAGCCGCCGGTGGGTGCGTGGCAAATGGAACACCAATGTGTCACAATTCTCACAACATGCAATGTTCCCTGGGTAAGCAGACAGACCCATATAGCAAGCCATGACTTCAGAGCAAGTTGCGTACCACCATGACCGAAACAAAGTTGGCAGTGCATTCATCATGAAGTACATGGAAATGAAATGCACTGCACACGAGTATGTCCCTTGCTGTATGTCCCTGTGAGCTGCCCCTTTCCATGTCTCGGAAGGCTACATGGTTGATACAAGTGCCTTGATGGACCTTGGTGTACCGGAGGGTATGTGCCACTGCCCCTGCAGGTGTCCCAGACAACCTTACAATCAACAGCCATCAGTCCACATACATATCTGAGCTGGATTGTGTGCTTCAACACCAATATTCGTCCAAGCTCACCCTCAGTGCTGTGACTAAGCCTGCATGTGCAACTCGCCTGGTGCAAGCTTTGCTGTGTTGTGGCCCCCCTGTGCTGCTCACCTTGCCTGGAGTTCCTTGGAACACATCACCAGTTCTAGGATGTAGGTCTGCAATCCCTGTGCCTCTGCTTGTGCACCCATGTGCATGTGGGCACCAACAAACGTGTCCAGAATTCCGTCGTCCAATGGGCCATGTCTGCTGGCAAAGGTGCTCTGGAGGCTCATCCCCCTGCAGAAAGGGCATGAAACACATGATTCATGCTTCAAAGTCATCTGTGTGTGTCTCTTCAGGCATCTCATTACTTGACCATGTCAGAGAGTCACATCATAAATCACACCATCAGTCCGTCTTTCACATCCAAAGTGTGGAACACTATCTACAGCATGAATTGCAACAAGCACGTGTACAGTAAAGATAAGAAACATACTACACAATGCATAGCAATTAATGTACACATTAATCATGAAACACCCCATCTAGCAAAAGCTGAACAGTGGACAATAACACCAAAATCATCCCCACTAGGGGTGTAAACACAAGTCACACAGCACCAGACATGCCACAGATATGACAGTCCAAAGCCCTTGTGTAAAAGTTTGTGACACCGAACCCTCCTTGCGAGCCTATGGATAAGGGAGGTAGGAGTGGCATATGTGAGTCAAGGACCCCAAGCAGCAAACACATACACAAGACAAGCCTGAAGGGCCCAGCTGGAACAGACAGTGGATGCCTTCAAAAGCCACAAAGCACTGCACCGTCAAATGAAAGCACAATAGACAAGAAATTTTAAACTATATTAACTAATTACACTAACTATGGAAAACCTACATTACCTAATTAAACTAACTATCAAACAGAAACTTAACTAACTAAACTAAAAGATAAATCAAAAATGGCCACATACGACCCGGGGGGGAGGGGAGGCACCCAGGAGGGCGGAGGTACACGGTGCTGCTCAACATCCACATGCGATGATGCTGAGCCAAAAAAAAAACCTCCATGGGCTCAACGCCTGCACAGCCCGACCTATGTGGGAGATAGATGGTCGTCCGAGTCTGGCTCATCCAGGAAAGGAGGACGTGGCACAGTAGCCTGGCCACGCCTAGCCGCAGCTTGCCCCTCGTCGGCAGCAAGTCTGCCATACGGGTGAGCCTGGTTCTGTGTGGCGATGTAACTAGGTCTGCATGCAGAACCTCATGTGATACACGTGCTTCCTCTTGCAAGGTAGCACGTGTAACACGGAGTTCCTCCTGCAAGGCCTGGCTGGACAACCGCTGCACCTCCTGGCAAGCCTGTAGCTCAGCCGAGATGGTACGCTCAAGCTGTGCAAACCTCTCCTCTGCCTGCTGCCTCTGCGACATCATAAGGACACCCAGAGTGGATCTGAGGGAAGCATACTCCTCCCTCAGGGCATCCATGTGCGCCTCTGCGTGAGCAGCAATTGCTTGACGCAGAGATGACATTTCAGCCTGGCGTGCCCTGTCTGAGGCCGCCATGCCCAGCCTGAGCGAGCGGGCCGTGGACCGTGCCGCCTGCTGCTGGAGAAGCACCTGCCTAGCAGGGGGGAGCACAGATCGGGCCACACGCTCCATGCTCTCAGCGATGTTCTCCATTGCTGCCCCCTGCCGTTCTGAATTGGCAGTCATGTCTTGCTCCCATTCAGTATACTGCGGTTGCGCACGGCGACCGCGTTGCCGGGCTTGACCCCTGCGGGACCCAAGGACCGGGGGTCCTCGCTGTGTTGGCACCGCCCGTGGCTGCACGACTACATGCCCCGTCGACGTGATGTCCCAGGCACATCAGTGACTGGTGTGGAGGGTGACCCTGCGTCCCGATCCACCACGGGCGGAGGAACCAAGACTGTCTGATCCCTCAGTGCAGGTGTCGCAGACAGAGGAGTGTCCACATCAGAATCACTCACCCCTGACACATGGACTTGATGCTCATCCAACTCAACATGGACGTCAGAGTCGTCATCAAGGCTGGACTCATAGGCAGCCAGAGACAAGATGGACTGTAGCACTTGGGGGTTTTCGTGGCCTACCACCCCACGACCCCCACTAGTGCCGGGTTGATGTAGTGGTAACAACCCTGTGTCTGGCATGACAACACCATCCTCCGCCTCCATTGCGTCATCGTCTGAAAAATAGAGAGAAAAAAGGTCACTACACATGTCAGAAGCACACAACACACACACACACCGACAGCAAACGCATCAGGCAGACATGTGACACACAAGATATAACCTGGCATGCATGCTGGGTCAACTTTGAATTGCTTCTGTGATCAGACCTGTTGAAAGGTGGCAGTTTCCATGGAAGTGGGTCTATGCAGTGCAGAAAATGTGTACGCCACTCACTACCTACATGTACAAGGACTCCATGGTGTGTGCCAGGAAATGTGAAGGCAGTGCAATGTCAAATGCAGACATCACGTGCATTGTGCATTCAATGTGTACCATATCTAGAAGCCAAGCACCCCTCCACCCCAGTACCAAAGCAGGGATGCCTAGCATGGTATCAAAAGGCTGACCATACACCTGTGTATTGACAGGCAGTGTTGACTGGCATCAACAGCTTAATGTGATTCAAGTGACAACACTGCAAATGATGATGGGACAGTAAGCAGGACACATGATGAAAACTCTGGATTCCGCCCGTGTGTGAAGAAGACACAACAACAGTTGGACAGAGTCATTGGCCATTGAACAGGCTGAGGCCTGTGAGCCACACAGATTGTCAGACCGTAAACATGTGTGCAATGCAGGACTGAGCCACAGTTGACATGGAAAGGCTGATGAGATGGCAGGCAATGTATGTAACCAAGGACTTGTATTACAGTGATCATCCAGTCAAGGACACATAGGGGCATGCGTGCAATGCACATGGAGCATGAATTGGCACTCATGTCCCTGCGGGACATCTGACCTATGCACAGTACACGTGAGATACCCTGCATCAAGTACTAAGGCTGTACCACACGGCATATGTTTGGCAGATTCTACGCTGGAAGTTAGCATCTACACAGGACGCATGAGCAAGAAAGTACACATTGGCAACATTGAAGAACACCAGTGCAAAGGTGGAACTGGGGTGCAGAGTGGTGGAGGAGGGGCAAGGGAGCATGCCTACATGGAGTCCCAGCATGCAGGCAGAGGAGACATGCATGACAGAAGCATTGCATTACTTACACATCAGAACCATGTACACGTCACATGTAGCGGAAATCATGCACAACACATCCCACAAGTGAAACACAGACGTCCTCAACAAACACGCATCAACACTCACTGGACTGGGCATCAAAGTCCAGCATCTCTCCTACTCCTTCGACCAATTCAGGTGGTATGAACTCCGCAACGAGTGCCTCATGCGGAGTGAGCTCTTCCTCCTCTGGTGCAGGCCCACCGCCAGTCACCAGAGTCAAGTTGTAATTAGAGGCACGCTTAGCCTTAGTGCTGCATTTGATGTCATTCCAACGCTTTTTGCACTCTTGCGCCGTGCGCACCTCATGGCCGAATGAACTGACATGTTCCGCAACATGCTTCCAGTGGGTGTCATGTTGGGCAGCCGTAGTCTGACTATTGGCACCCACTAGCATGTCACGGCTGTGGCCCCGCACGTAGTCCACGAGGAAGTCCAGTTCCTGCTTACAGAAAGGCTTCTTCCTCGACGTGCAGGAGGTCGTGGCTGTGTGTGGGGTCCCAGCCTGTGCTGCAGGTGCAACCTTCCTCCTCTTGGACTGTGGCGCAGACCCTGGCTGGCTAATGCCACCCTGACCAGTATGGCCAGTGGGTTCGGTGGACTGAGCCAAGGGAGTGGCAGGTGGAGGGAGATGTTAACAGCCCCCCTGCACCTGCAAGGCTGTATGTGACCCCGGTGATGTAGTGACGGATCACGCAACGCTCAGGCACCCCAAAACTGCAGTAAAACCGTGCACGCAACCCTGCAGCCTACGTGCGTGGATTCAACCTCCCGCGGTACGCGGTGGCACCCAGTAACACGAATAGCGCGTATGCGTGGGACACGCAGGCTACTATGACATCAAAAATGGGTGCGATACACAGGGGCACCCGCAGTGGGAAAAAGAGCGTGTGCGACTCACCGTCTGACTAGCGCAATGCAGAAAAACACGCGTAGCCAATACCCCCGCCAAAAGAAGAGATACGTCCTTGATAGCTGTGAAGTTGTGATGGCGCGCGAAACAACAGGAAGCAGCAACACACGTCGGTATCCACGAAAGGCACGTACAGCGAACTGCTGGGCCCGCTCACCTTTAACCCGTGCTGAGGGAAACGCACGCACGCGTCACGTCACTTACGCGCATGGGCCCTTTCCTCGTATTACATGCGGACGTGCAGTTTTTCACGTGCGCTGAAATGCCCATGCACGCCTGTGCGCGTCACGTCACAGGGGCGCTTGTGCTTGAGGGGCCTTCTGTCCAATGAAATTGCGTATGCGTGCAGACGCGCTTACGCGCTAAGGGCCTTTCCTCGAATTACACGCTGACGTGCAGAATTTTCACATGCCAAATCACTCCGTATCAAGCTGGCCAGGCGTAAGGACACAGAAGACCACGCTCCTGCCCAGAAGGCCAAATTACTGCCCCCCAGATCCCCGAGAACGCTCCCACCTGCCATCTGCTGCTGCCTGACTGCCTGCTGCCCACGTGCCCTGCCATTTGCTGCCTGCACATCAGCCAGGGTTGCTGTTGCTGTGACCACCCCTGCTGGAACCGAAGACTCCCGACTGGGATTCCATCGCTCCACAGCCCAGCCCCAGGACTCAGTTGCCCACCCACTCCTGCCTCTAGGGTTGTCATGTCGGTCACTGCAACATCTGGCACCACTGACAACCCCCGGCCAGAGAGGCAGAGGGGCACCAGCTTCAGTGCCACCGAAGTTGGTGTCCTGGTGGAGCAAGTCCTGGGGCAGTATGATGCCCTCTTCGGAAGTTCCCGCGCCAACAAGGAAGGACGGACTCGGATCTGGACTGACATCGTGACTGCCATCAACGCGGAGGGGGTGGCAGTCCGTGACTTACAACATGTCAAGAAGCGCTGGGAGGACTTCAGGTCCAGGACCCTGAACAAGGCCCGGCGCCTCTTGAAGGCAGCCGATGCTAAGGGGCGCCGGGGCCACTTGTCGGAAGAACAGATGAGGGTCCTGGAACGCATATCCCCAACGCTCCACGTCCAGGTCCTGGAGAGGCAGACCCGTCTGGAGTCGAGCGGTAAGTGCCCATGCATCCTGATTGTGAGCTGTGCGTGTGGTGATGTTTCAGTAGTGTGCAGGTTGCACATCTGTTTGTATGGGGTCGAGTATGGGTGGGGGTGTACAGGGCCGTGAGGATAACACATGCGAGGGCTGTAATGTGTGAGACATGGATGGTGTTTGTGTGTGTAGGCTTGCATGCCAAATGCAGTTGTGTGGGCACACATGTTTGGATGAATGTGTATGTAAGTAGACATGTTCGTGATGTCACGCATGTATGTTGTTTTCAGCTGCATGTATCAGCACTGTGTACATGTGCATTTGTGTGTATTTGACAAGGGTGCAACAGTGATGCAACATGGATGCATGTGACAGCGGGATGTGGAAGCCTGATTGGCAGATGTGACATGGATGCCCATTTGAACACTGCGACACTTGGCAGAGGTGTACACATGCATGCAAGTGTGGTGGTGTGTCTACATGTGGAGTGCACTTCCTGTGTTGCATGTGATGTCTGGCTCAGCTTTGCCTGCTCATGCTGTTGTATGTGTATGGATGGTGCTGGCAGTTGCGATATGGCTGTGGTATGGCTCATGTGTGCGAGTTGAAATGACATGTGTGTTGGGGATTGTGATGACATGTCTGAGGTTTGCCAATGCCACTCATGTACAACTGTCATGTGTGTATGTGTCCATTGTACAGTGCCCTGATGCCTGTGTTTTATTTCTCCCTGTCTGCAGCGTCAACTGATGAAGAGGGCGGAGAAGGTGCTGTGGAGCACAGCGGCGGGGATCCCACCGCCAGCCGGAGACGCAAGGCCCAACTCCCCTCCCATGTTGTGATCTCGTCGAGGAGTGAGGAGTCCGGTGCCGTGTCCCAGGCCGCAGCTGCCGGGGGGAGGTCCAAGAGGCGGAGGTTGGAGTTGGACTCCTCGGCAGCAGAAGGGGCAGCTGGGACCCCACAGGGCCCAACGGGGGAAGATGGCACGGAGTCATCCAGGTTGGTGGGGGGTTTGGTGGAGGAGGAGGTCGTGCAAGCAACAGAGACGGGGTCTGGAGGTGGGAATCCCACTGGTGCTAGTGATACAGTGCAGGACCAGGGACAGGAGGCAGCACATGCCGCCGCGGAGGTGCCTGTGTGCAATCCTGTCCCTGCATCATCTTGCACCAGCAGGGATGCCTACGTCCAGACCCGTTTTCAGGCAGGGGATGAGCTAACGACAACTGGCCTTCCTCTGCCTGCGGACGTGGCTATCCGGGTCCGGGTTGAGCCTGTCCTGCTGGTGTGGCGTTGTGTCAACGGGCCATGCGAGGTGACCTGCAGTCTTTTCATGAGGAGACTGCACGTCATCTCGAATGGCTCGTTGACCGCGTCGGCCTACTGGGACAGGTCACCCAGGCCGGATTCCTCCGTTTGATGGGGCTTGCTACGACTCCCTCCTCAACTGAACCCCCTATGCGCCAGTCGTCCTCCGTGCCATCTTCCCACCCATCAGTCACCTGGGTGCCCTGTGGAGCTGCCTCTGACAGTGCGGCCAGGCTGGTGGAGGAGGCATCCCTGCCACAGTTGGGAGTCGGATGTCCAGCAGGGGTGGCCACATCAACGACTGCACCCCAGCCGGCGGAGGATGTGCAGGCAGCAGGAGGCAGTGCACGGGCAGAGGCACAGCAGCAGCAGCAACGTGGTGGGAGCCATGAAGGCACGGGGCCTTCAACATTGGAGGGGCAGGCATCGGCCGGAGGGCAGGAGGACCCAGGACAGAGAGTGTCTTCCGTGTGGCAGCGGTTGGGCCACGCCATAGATGCGGAGCGGCAGCGGGCGGAAGAGGCACGGCTCACAATGGTCAGGGCGGAGAACTCCATGCGGAGGGCCCTGAGGCGGGCTGAGTGCCTCGAGGCAATCCGCAGGGGGTTGGAGGTGGACACGTCGACGGCCCTGCGGACCCTCGGGGCCATGGAGGAGGACCGCCTCCGGGATATTGAGCAGGGGTTTGATGATGCCCTGGCCCGCGACATCCAAAAGTGAGCCGTCAGACTAGCCCGCTGCCCTTGTACATAGTTATGTAGTTAGTGTTAGGTTTCCTTTGTTTTTGAATTTATTTTGGACCTTTTGGACAATGGGCCACATTTTTGTATATAGTTTTTTTTTATTAGTTAGTGTTGTTAGATAGGTTTCATTTCTTTTGTTGGGATAATGGACCCTGGCTTGTTCGTCTGTACATAGTTCACTGTTGGATTTTCTTTTTCTTTCACAATTTACCCATGGAGCAATGGCTTTCAATTATAATTTTCCATTGGATTTTCTTTTGTGGACTGTGACTTTGGACACCATTCCTTTGGATTATGATTTTTGGTTTTGCTTTTTTTCACAGACATGCTTCTTTTCATTTTTGTACATTCCCATTTCTGTTTCTTTATTTTTGATTCAATTTATGTTTCCTTTAATACATATTTTTTGATCGAACTTCAATGTGTAGTATCATCTCATTGGTTTCATGCATATCATGATATGGGTTTTGAGATTTTCTGACACCCATTGGGTGTATGTGAGGGACATGTGTTTGTTTCCAAACTTGCAATTGGTGTTCTGTCATGTTATTGCCATTTCTGAGTGGGCGGATGCAATACTCGGGTGGGTGTTTTGCATTTGGAGGCTGACCATAGGGACCAGGGATCTAGATTGTGATGACATGTTGGCTGGGGAACATGAGTTGGGGCCTGCTGGCAGGTGCCCCACAGTGCTGGGGGGTGGGGGTGCAGGGGAACATGAGTTGGACATGGGTGGGGGCCTGCTGGCAGGTGCCCCACAGTGCTGGGGGGTGGGGGTGCAGGTGAACATGAGTTGGACATGGGTGGGGGCCTGGTGGAGGCTGCCCCTGGTGACTGGGGGGTGGGGGTGCAGGGGAACATGAGTTGGACATGGGTGGGGGCCTGCAGGCAGGTGCCCCACAGTGCTGGGGGGTGGGGGTGCAGGGGAACATGAGTTGGACATGGGTGGGGGCCTGGTGGAGGCTGCCCCTGCACTGCTGGGGGGTGGGGGTGCAGGGGAACATGAGTTGGACATGAGTGGGGGCCTGCTGGCAGGTGCACCACAGTGCTGGGGGGTGGGGGTGCAGGGGAACATGAGTTGGACATGGGTGGGGGCCTGCTGGCAGGTGCCCCTGGTGGCTGGGGGGTGGGGGTGATAGGGGACATGAGTGGGGGCCTGGTGGAGGGTGCCCCTGGTGGCTGGGGGGTGGGGGTGGTGGGAGACATGGGTGGGGGCCTGGTGGAGGCTGCCCCTGCACTGCTGGGGGGTGGGGGTACAGGGGAACATGAGTTGGGGCCTGGTGGAGGGTGCCCCACAGTGCTGGGGGGTGGGGGTGCAGGGGAACATGAGTTGGACATGGGTGGGGGGTTGGTGGCAGGTGCCACTGGTGGCTGGGGGTGGGGGTGGTGGGAGACATGGGTGGGGGCCTGGTGGAGGCTGCCCCTGGTGGCTGTGGGGTGGGGGTGGTGGGAGACATGGGTGGGGGCCTGGTGGAGGCTGCCCCTGCAATGCTAGGGGGTGGGGGTGCAGCGGAACATGAGTTGGGGCCTGGTGGAGGGTGCACCACAGTGCTGGGGGGTGGGGGTGCAGGGGAACATGAGTTGGACATGGGTGGGGGCCTGGTGGCAGGTGCCCCTGGTGGCTGGGCGGTGCGGGTGGTGGGAGACATGGGTGGGGGCCTGGTGGAGGCTGCCCCTGGTGGCTGGGGGGTGGGGGTGATAGGGAACATGAGTGGGGGCCTGGTGGAGGCTGTCCCTGGTAGCTGGGGGGTGGGGGTGATAGGGGACATGAGTGGGGGCCTGGTGGAGGCTGCCCCTGCACTGCTGGGGCGTGGGGGTGCAGGGGAACATGAGTTGGGGCCTGGTGGAGGGTGCACCACAGTGCTGGGGGGTGGGGGTGCAGGGGAACATGAGTTGGACATGGGTGGGGGCCTGGTGGCAGGTGCCCCTGGTGGCTGGGGGGTGGGGGTGGTGGGAGATATGGGTGGGGGCCTGGTGGAGGCGGCCCCTGGTGGCTGGGGGGTGGGGGTGATAGGGGACATGAGTGGGGTCCTGGTGGAGGCTGCCCCTGGTGGCTGGGGGGTGGGGGTGATAGGGGACATGAGTGGGGGCCTGGTGGAGGCTGCCCCTGCACTGCTGGGGGGTGGGGGTGCAGGGGAACATGAGTCGGACATGGGTGGGGGCCTGGTGGAGGCTGCCCCTGGTGGCTGGGGGGTGGGGGTGATAGGGGACAGGAGAGGGGGCCTGGTGGAGGCTGCCCCTGCACTGCTGGGGGGTGGGGGTGGTGGGAGACATGGGTGAGGGCCTGGTGGAGGCTGCCCCTGGTGGCTGGGAGCAGGGGGACATGCGTTGGTGGGCAGTAGTGCAAGTTGACATGTGGGTTGGCTGGGGGGCATGGCCATGGTGGATGGGGTGCCTGCAGGACATGTGCAGGGTAGGCCCCTGTGGTGTGGGCCACCTGCAGGGGCCGTGGAGGGTGTAGAGGGAACACCTGGGAGGACCCACACGTGCAATTCGCGTGTGGTGCTCCCCGCGCACCCCTGTAATACACGTACCCTGATGGAATCGCGTGTGATACTTTCTGCGCACCCCTGGAATACACATACCCTGCTGATATTGCGTGTGAAACTTCCCGTGCACCCCAAGATACACGTAGCCAGGACATTCGCGTGTGGAACTTCCTGCACACCCCTGGAATACACGTACCCTGCTGATATTGCGTGTGAAACTTCCCGCGAACCCCAAGATACACGTAGCCAGGACATTCGCGTGTGGAACTTCCTGCACACCCCTGGAATACACGTACCCTGCTGATATTGCGTGTGAAACTTCCCGCGCACCCCAAGATACACGTAGCCAGGACATTCGCGTGTGGAACTTCCCGCGGACCCCTGGAATACACGTACCCTGCTGATATCGCGTGTGAAACTTCCTGCGCACCCCAAGATACACGTAGCCAGGACATTCGCATGTGGAACTTCCCGCGCACCCCTGGAATACACGTACCCTGCTGATATCGCGTGTGAAACTTCCCGCACACCCCGAAATACACGTAGCCAGGACATTCGCGTGTGGAACTTCCCGCGCACCCCTGATATACATGTACCCTGCTGATATTGCGTGTGAAACTTCCCGCGCACCCCAAGATACACGTAGCCAGGACATTCGCGTGTGGAACTTCCAGCGCACCCCTGGAATACACGTACCCTGCTGATATCGCGTGTGGAACTTCCCGCGCACCCCGAAATACACGTAGCCAGGACATTCGCGTGTGGAACTTCAAGCGCACCCCTGATATACACGTACCCTGCTGAATTCACGTGTGAAAATTCCCGCGCACCCCTGATGTACACGTACCCTGATGGAATCGCGTGTGGAACTTCAAGCGCACCCCTGAAATACACGTACCCAGCTGAAATGACGTGAGGTACTTCCCGCGCACCCCAGTGATACACGTAGCCCGCTTGCCGTGCTGGTACAGGGTTAGCGCAGCCCTTTGCCCTGGATTGGGGATTTTGATGGCTTTTCCCTGCGCGAGTGGCGTTCTTGGGGGCGTAACTGGCGCTGCTGCAGGGTCGCTGCGCCACTGTGCGCCACGGCTGGTTTTGGTAGCTGGAATCCATGAATACGCTGTGCGCGGAAATGGGTTTTGGTGCACGCGGCTGGCGCAGGGATTCGCACGCGCACACTGTGCGCCAGCCGCATGCGCCACTTGTGCGCTAAATTCTATGAATTACCCCCTTAGTCTTGTTGTGGCTTGGTCACACATGGGTAGTGTCATTCCATGTACATCTAGTTTATCTGTGGCGCTAATTTCCATTATGGGTTGCATTTCTTTACTTAACATTATTTCATTGAATTTGAAACAGCTTGCAAGAGTTGGCATTAAGGCCATACAATTGACATTTTTGTGGGCTAATTGTTCCATAAAATCTGTAGCACATGTATTATCACCATAAAGTGCATGAATGTGCCGGGTTTTCAATATTGCTTCTGCTTCTTTAGAAAGTATACCAACTCTGATACTTTTTAAGATGTTGGCATATGTGAGATCTGCAGATTGGCGCATGTTTTCTGTTAATTCTCTGTATTGGAAATGTTGCCAAAGGTTGACATTTCCAATGCTGCCAACAGTTTTACGGCAGAGTTTGTGTCCTAATGTTTTAAAAATAGGCTCACCTTTTACTGGTGTCAATTGAAGAAGATCTCCGAAAACAATAATGTGTTTTCCTGCAAAGAGCTCTTCATAGTTTGTTTTGAATACTTCTTGTAATCTGAGGTGAATCAAAGCCAACATTAGGTTGGACACCATGCTCACTTCATCTATTAGTAGCATTTTCATTTGTTTCAATACTCTGCGTAGTTCCATTGCAGCTTCTGCAGAAGGTTTGTAATAATCTAATTTGTTTTGGTGTTCTACTGGCAGAAGTAGTAATCGGTGTAAAGTGACACCACCTATGTTGTAGGCAGCTAAACCTGTGGGGGCAGTGACAACAGCTGACAGTTTGTTGTTTGTCAATTGTTGGAGGAACTTACTGATGATTTTGATTAGGAATGTTTTGCCAAAACCAGCTTCACCACTGACATACAATAGTATAGGTTTGTAATGTTGACAGGTGCATTGTTTGTTTTCATGTTGTACACCATGTGCAATTTCTTTTGTTACTTCTTGAAAAATGCTATGTTGCTCATTGTTTAGCTTTGATTGTAGTATAGTTAAGTCTTCTTTTTCTTCATACTGACACATGGTGTTTTCTACTTCTATCATAGCTAATTCTGCCTCATTTGTTATTAGTGGGTCTCCCAGTGGTTCTTGGCTTCCTGTGACAGAAGGTTGACTACTGTCAGGAGTGTCCTTATCTAGTTGGGCCTGGAGTTCTTCTTCGTGTTGCTGTTCATTGTGCAACATTGTTTTGTACTGTGCAAAGTTTACATCAGTTATATTGCTTTCATTTGCTTTGAAAGCGTCTTCATATGAGTCATAGTTATCTAGTATTTCTTCTTCTTTTCTCCATGGTTTAAAGAGTTGTAGCAGGAACATGTCATATACTTCTTTATGTTGAGGAGTCTTTAATGACAATTTGATATGATTAATTAAATTTGATTTGGTGAGTTTTACTAAGCTGCCTTCACAGTTTGTCACTTTGTATTTACGATTTTGTTCATCAGGTTTTATATTATTTTTGTATGTGTAGTTTTGGGCTATGTGGTATAGACTCATGGTTTCCAAAGTGGTACTCCTGTTTGGGTAGTATGTGTCCAATAAATTGTTTTTTAAAATGTCTTGGCTGTTCGGATCATGTTTGGCTATTGTTTCTATATCTTCGTATGATTTTAGAACTCTCTTTCTAGATTTAGCTGGACCAAGACTTAGCCATACTATATTTGCAGATTTACCATACAATGCAGTACCAGTTAATCGATCAGCTGCTTCATAGGATCCACATTCTCTATGGGACAGCATTTTTATGCCCAAGCTGTATAATTTCTGAGACACTGTTTTATCTGATGACAGGTCATTCCAGAGGTCTTGGAGCTCTGTCTTTTCTGATTTGGTTAAGTATGCTGTGACATATCGTGCAACTGCAGTAGAATTGTCTGCAATGTACTGCACGTCTATGTTTGCATTCCAAAAGTGGGCAATGATTGCATTGTAATCATTGATATATTTTTCTTCTTCTTTTCTTTTTATGCAATATGTATTTTTAGGTGACTTACCTTTAAAACTATGTCTAAGTGAAGACATGAGGTTGTTCACTTGACCTGTATTTGTAACTGGCCTAGGGAAATCAAATTGGCATTTGGTGTAGTATTTCCCTTTGTTTTTGTATTTGCGACGACAATATTTGCCACATTTGTGTCTTTGGAATTGTAAAATTTTTGCATGAAGATCACTATTTGCGGATTCTGATGGAATTTCACAAGTGACATATTTTTCAATAAACTGTAAAACAGTGGCATCACTGTCTTGACCAAATTTAGGAGCATCTTTAATCCATAAAAGCATGTGGATATGTGGTGCTCCTCTGGCTTGGTATTCTTTTCTCCAAAAGAAGTGTTGCACTTCTCCAAGGGGAGGCACAGTCTTGTTACAAATAAAATATAGCATAGCAATGAAGCAATGTTGAAAATATCTTGAAACATTAACAGGATCCTGTGAACAAAGTTCTCCAGGTGTTAGTATATGTATGTTTGTTTTGTTTTCGTTTGATATGCGTAGGAAAGCATGTAAATCTTCCCATGCATATTCTGCACAACTTAATGTAACAAACCAAGTGGGTGGGCCAAGGTTTCTGATCATACAACGTACATCTCCATGACGTCGAAACCAGTACTCTTTAGTACCACGCATATTTGCTAATAGATTTGTAAGATTTGCTTGTAAAACGTCATCTTTTTGTTGAACTTTTTGTAATAATTGTGTAGCTGTCATATATTGAAAGTGTGATCCTGATTTTAATATGAGTGCAACTCCGTAACATAAAGTTGCTAGTTCACTTTCAAAGAGTAGGTGGAATATGTATTCCACATTTTGTCGAAATCTGGGATCTTCAGAATACATTCGTAATGAGCGATATTCTGATGCTGATATTTGAATAGGTCTATCATCGTATCTTTCTCCTTTGCCAGTAGGAAAGAGTCGAGGAAAAGCATGTGCTTCTATACTTTTTTCCCATATGCTGATCGGTGATCCTTTTGTTTGACACATTTGGTACGTTTCCAGTGCATCTTCTATGGTGTCATTAGAGTGCAATGGATACATTGCTCAAATTGACCAGCTTCTTGTGTCTCTTGAATTATTTCAGTTGTATCTTTCAAGTTTTCTTCAATATTAATTTCTTTGTAATATTCATTATTCTCTTTAAGATATTGCAGGGCTTCTCTAACTTTATGTAAATCTACCAGTTGTTGCCAATTTTTTTTGTCTTTTGTAGGTACACCATTTACCAAGACAATTAAAGATTGCTGCATTGGACGTTGCACTCCTAGAGTGTGCACATTTTCTTTTAGATCTAATGGTAAATACACTACTTTTCCATGAATACCTTTTACTAATTCAGAGGGAGGTAATTTTGCAGTTTTTGGTTGAAGCGCATTATTGCTTGAAATGGGTGCACTGTTTGAATTATGATGCTCTCATTTAAATTAAGTTGTTGAAGGAGTTTTGGTAGTGGATATAATTCCGAGTTATTTGTGATAGCACGTGAAGGAGTTTGGTTGTTGTCAAGTTTTGTAGTGCAGTAACTGCAAAGTATTATGGGGTTAGTTATTTCGTATTTGTTTTCTGCTATAAGGTAGAGAGCTAATTCAAACCATTTAGAATCTTCATTGTCTTCTATTTTGTATGATAGGTCTACAGTTTTTGTGTTACTTTTATAAAAAGTTCTGCGGCAACATACACACACGTGTTTTGGTACTTCAGCTGAAGTACTTTCAAATTTTAGTATTTCTTTTTTGTATGTGTGTAGTGAAAGGTTGCCATGTGCAGATTTGTTTTGAAGTTGGTTTACAGCTAATTCATCTTGTAAGTGGGTTTCACTTTCAAAACATTTTGTCTGGATATAGCCGATTTCTTCTAGTAGGTCTTTTGCTGTACCATGTAGGAGAATGTTATTTAAATTGGCTAGTGCTAAAGCAGGACTTTTAGCATAGTACAGTTTATAAACTAGATTTCTTATACTTGCATGATGTGTTGATATCCTTTTGATATCATGGAAGGGTGTTTTGCAAGTAGGTCCTGTAATGCAGGCCAATGAATGTCCTTGTAGTCCTGTGTACTTGCGTACTGGACAAGCATCCATATTTTGCAGTAGTTTAATTTTGATTTTGTCTTTACTTTTCACATATTGATTGAGGAATTGGCGTAAAGACTTGAACATTTTTTTGGGAATGTTACACATTGACGTGCATGGCCATTTGTAAACTAGATGTTCTGATTCAGTTGAATGGAGGGTAAATCTACATTTTCAGGGCATATTTTTGTAAGGAGTACTTCTTGTTCCATTATGGTATTATTAACTTTTTCATAACCTCGACCACTGCTATGTATGGCAATTGTATTTGTTTGCTTTTGTTTGTAGGCTTCTTCATTAAAGTATGGTTCTGTGCTTGTAGTGTGACTCCATTCACCTCCACAGATATTTAAGAAGTTATTTCTGTTGACATTTTGTTTATTGAGAAGTCTTTTTAGTAATTTAGTTATTAGTTTTGTTAGTGGTTTCATTCTGTTTAACAGTAAAATAAATAACTTTCTTTTGAGAAGAAGTGCACTGTCTATCAACGCTTCTAAGATTACTTTCCTACGATAGGTTTGAAGTGTTGAACCTGGTTTCTCTCCTGTTTTTATAAGATTTTGAAGGACTTTGTGATGGAACATTTTGGCTAAAATACCTTTCTTGGTATGCTTACTTTGTACTATATCAAGATTTATAGAAGACGTTTTATTTGTAGTGATAGTTGATTTTCTGTTCATTGTTTTTTGGGCTGTTTTACTTTTTGATAGAGGAGGCAAAGTTTTTGTACTAGAAACTTCTTCTGTTTCACTACATGACTGTATTAGCTGTTGTGTTTCAACTTTATTTACAAATTCTGCTATAGATGGATGTTTATGTTGGAGACTTTTCTTTTCATTTGCTCTACTTCTGCGTTCCTTTCTACGGAGTTGCTTTTTGGTAGGCATGCTTTAGGGTCTGTTGAAAAAAATACAGAAGGTATGGGTTGGTTTGTTCTGCAATGCATGTGTGTTGTGTGCATGAGTGTTTGAGTGAGATGATAAAGATGTATGTAATGGTGTGTGATTGTGCATTGGGAAGTACAACTACTAGGGATCGGTATTCTTGAATTAAAGTGTTACTAAACTGGGGTTCAGATGACAGAAAAAAGTATGCCAGTGGTGTGGAGAAGTATAAATAGTATATCTAAAGCTATACAGTTAAAACAGTTGTTTCTTCTACAACATCTAAATTCTAGCAGCTGAGTTGGGTAATTTGTGTGGCGAAAAATAGGAATTTGTGGGCCATTCTGCCAGTAAATCACTGTTTAAGACGGGAGGATTTTTGGTCAGAATGGTGCAGAATCTATATTTTTAGGCACAAAAGTAGCATGAATTAACCTTAGAGTGTGTTTGAGTAATAATTCAAATATTATGGTAACAATCTACTTACTTTTTTTCTAAAATGAGCAGTTTGCTTCTTAGTTGTTCAAATCCGGCTGCTTATTTTCAGGAGAATGGTCTTCACTGCAATTGTAAAAGAAAGAAATTAGTAATTTGGTTTGTATATAGCACTGTTTTTAATTTAGACATAGAATTTATAACTTGAAATGCTCAGTGCCTTCCTCAAAACCATTAAAACTATCTTATGACTAACTGTAGGAAAGAAAATATCTTTACTATGGCTTGTCAAAATCATAATGTACCACTGTATACCACTATTCCTGTAACTAAGCTTTTCCACGTAATAGTAAGTCCATGTGATAGCCTGCTTTTCCACGTAAGAGGGAGTCAATGTCATAGCCTGCTTGTCCTATATAAATGTAAGTAATTATATAAACTAAAAAAATTAAAACCAAGTATGTGTTTGTACAAATATTATTCTTTAAGATTTGATGATAGAGTGTGCATGTAATTTTGTTTGATCATATGTAGTCTATATATTTTATTTCAAAAATGTTAGTTTAACATTATTTGCGTGTGTGTGTGTGTACGAAGAAATTAAATGGTATAAAGGTTTGTAAGTCACAGTTCATTTTAGGAGAATGAAAAAATGATCGTAGATTCATTTTACAGATTATACAAGGTAAAAGTCGGTTAGTAAATGTGTTCATGTACTGTATAGAAAATATGCATACCTGTAGTTTGTGTTCATGCATATGGATATGGACGAAGCTGCAAGTAGAAATCTTGGAGACTTGTCTAGTATTTCTCGTAGATCGTGCTTGCCAATGGTATGAGACTTGTAGTCCGAGAGATTCACCGTACATTTGCAGTGCTGATCTATGATGATGCAGTTACATGTAGAGGTCTTGGATTTGATTGGTGGATGGTCATGTGATTTCTTAGCTACATCCAATGAGGAATGGCACAGAGAGTGAAGTGGAAATGGTAGAAGGGCTGTCCATGTTACGATATGATCGCAGACATGACGGTAGTTCTAGGACACCGCGTATTACATCCGGGGAATTTGGGGTGGGGAGGCATGCAAATGAGATTGAATGTAGCATGGGATTGGTCAGTAAAGTTTAGTGAGTGTGTTGTGCTAGGAGAGGTTTTCTCAGATATTCTTTTTGCTGAGAGAAGAACAGATAGCTATGGCTGAGTGTTTTCAAAAACAGATTGTGTGGATTTTGGGAGACTCGTGGATACATTGGTTGAAGGTGCATGCAGAAAGCTGTGGAGTATCTATAGATCTTGGATTCCCACATGTGGAAGTGCACTGGCATGGAGTGCGTGGAATGAAGTGGCTGGACTTGCTACCTCTCTGTGCAACTTTGAAGATAGAGGAACATCCAGACATAATTGTAATTCATTGTGGAGGGAACAGTTTAGGACATGTGTCTGGAATTTCTTTGCAATTTGCAATGAAAGAAGGACTTCAGAAGATCATGGACATGTTTCCACACTCCAAAGTAATTTTTTCACGGATTGCGCAGAGACAAATGTGGCTTTGTTCTTTCTCATGTGGTCCACAAATGGAGAAAGCAAGGCGTAATGTCAATAAGGCTGTTTGTGCCTTCCTAAGAGATTTTGGCATGTCCCCTTTTCACAATGAAAATATCATGTTTCGTAGTACATACATTTTTCGCAGAGATGGAGTCCATCTTACCTATGCTGGCAATCAGATTTTCCTGAGAAATGCACAAAATGCATTGCGACCTTTTTTTAGAAATGCAGCATCCATTTTGAAGTAGGTGTTAAGTATTTATAATTTTTGACATACAAACACCTCCCAAAGGCTCTTTTCAGAGCCACCACTTCCTCCCAGAGAAAAATGCAATGGTTACAATAGGGTAGCATCCCAATTTTTTTTATGTTCGCAAACTGTCGGCAGACTTTCAAGAAATACAAAGGGCCCTGCGTTATTTATCTTTACTTCTGTTTTTTAACTGTGAAAGGCGGCTCTGAAAAGAGCCTTATTTTTTTTTTGATTTTTGTTATTTTGTATTTTTTTTGGTTTTTTGCACACAACACACTAGGAGAGGAGGGGAAAGGAGGGGAAAGGGTGGGACACCAACCACAGGGATAAGAAAGGGCGAGCTGAGAGAGGAAGATGTAGAGTGGATTTTATTTGGGTAGTGAGCAGGTCTTCTCGTGCTCTGAGACGATAGTCTCAAAAGCACTGCGAAGTCCCTCCCCCCTGCAGAGTACTGTGTCACTGTACATACATACAACTGTGACCCTCGAAAGGTAAGGGTCATCAGCATTCTGTATGGCCTGTGTGGCAGCTTGAGGAAGACGCTGTCCCACAGAGGTGTTCCTTGTGGTGACAGGATCAGAAACGGAGGATGAAGTAGAGGCAATCAACCTACTACGCTCTTCGCAAGGTACAACCTTGCAAATTGCCCCAGTGTGGAATGAGTTCAGGTGTCGCTTCATGGTCGTAGTCCCAAAGCTATATGAACCATGCCTCCCGCGACTGAGGCATGGTTCGTATAGCAGGTGACACGGTTTGCATGAGCTTTAGGACCATTCCCATGAACGGTAAACAACCGCCACACCCAAGAATCACGCCGAGAGCGGGTAGTAGGCTTTTCCTCTACCTCATTCTCGTCATCCTCTTCTTCCTCCTCTGTATCCTCACTCCTGTTCCCCTCTTCAGGCCCTTGGGGAAATGGTGGTGGTCGAGGGGGTGGGGGTGGTGCTGAGGCAGATGTAGCACCAGGTGGCAATAGTGCAGCCATGGATGTCATCGGCTTGGAGATGGAAATCTCAAAATCTGAAAAGTATGCAGCAAAATGCAATGTGCTCTGTGGAATAGCCAGAAACACAATGAGAATGAGCTCTAGGGCGTGGTCTTTTATAGGGGTGCTTGTGCGCGGTTCACGGACATACGCACCGTCGCAAGACAGATCGAACACCAAAAAAGGTTCAAAAAGTCACAAAAACTATGTGGAAATTTAGGATTAGTATGTGGGATTTGTGGTATGTTGAGTTTTTAATGAGAAATATTGTGGATTACTTGGAAATGTACTTTTAAAGTGTTCGGGGACACGAACAGTGTCCGCATTTAGAACACGTGATCAGCGTGGGCGCGGTCACATGATTGTTTCATGAGCATGTTCGCTAAGGTAGCAGCCGTCCGCAGGACACCCAATGTACGGACATTGTTTTGCGCATGCGTGTTGATGTTCTACAGACAGTGTTCGGGTCCTGAACTAATTAAAAGTGCATCACACGTAAAACGAACAGTTACGGACAGCCGTTTGTTTTTAGCACAGTTTAATTTATTTGTGCACAATACAGACAGACATAGCGTCTCAAGCACACCTCCATTTTTGTTTATTTACAAACAATTCAGGACACCACAAGTGTTCTTAGAACAGTTTCAACTTGCTAGCGAACACTACGAACAGGCATAGTGTTCTTAAGGACACCTCCATTTTCGTTTATTTATGAACATTTCAGGACACTACGAGTGTTCTTAGAACATTTTCAACTTGCATGAGAACATTACGGACAGATATAGTGTCCTCAGGACACTTACATTTTCGTTTATTTATGAACATTTCCGAACAACCGTGCTGTCCGTGGACACCTAAATTGGTTTTACCACTAAGAACTGAAAGTAATTACAACACAATATAAAAAAGTCACTTTATTTAACATATATAAACAATTTATGACTGAGAGGGTGGGGCAGAAGCGGAAACAAAAACAGGAGAATTAGTGTTTTCAATATAAGTGGGATCCGGTGAAGAAGGGATGGAAATCTCATCAAAACGTTGTGGTCCATGGAGAGAGTTTGGGGTTAAATTAATGGGATATGGTGAGGGGGGACAAGTACAGGTGGGACAATGGTATGTTGTTAGTGGTTTTAGGTGATCTTCCACAAAGTTCTTTAAATCCGTAAAATTTGCCATAAGTTGGTCCATTTTGTGGGTAATGTGTTCAAGAGTGTTATCCACCGCTTCTTTTTCTTTGGAAGTTGCAATTTTTGTATGGTCTGTAAAAAAAAAATATATATGTTGAATGTATACAAAATAATATTTATTAATTGGTTTATATAGTAAAGTGTGTACCATTAGGTGGACTATCTTCTAACATTTAGTCTCGTGGGAAGTGCTCCTCTAGCCAGTCCAGAGTACTACACATTTCTGTGAGAAAACAAAAAAGTAATATGTTTTTTTTTTCTAATATAGAAAGTTTATAAATATATGAGTAAAATGAAGTGCACTTACTATTTCTGTTAAGATATGTAATCAGTAGTCTATACGTTTGGTGTTGCTGTTAGTTGTGGAGTGTCTGTGAGGTAATTATGTTGGAAGCCACTTTATCTTCTTTTAGTATATTCCATTTTAAAACATATTGTATTTAAATGAATGGTTAGTGTGTTACATATATGGGTTACATTTCTTAAGTATTACTACATATACTTTGTATGTGTGCTGCTTTGTGAATTTGTTAAATGTTCCTATGTTATGATATACAATTACACATACCCCCCCAGAGTTTTTAGGTGGTGGTACTGTTGTCCGAACATGTCTGCGGACCGTCAAATTCAGTAGAAAGGGTTCAGTATGTTCCATATTACATGTACATAAAGTCAAAGTTATTATTGTTAAGTTGTGCTACTAAAAAACTATGAAATTCAGTAAAAAAACTTTGTTAAAGGGACGTTATGGTTAAGTTGCGCTACTAAAAACCTATGAAATTCAGTAAAAAAACTTTGTTAAAGGGACGTTATGGTTCCAAGTAAAACCGAAAACCCCCAGAAATTCGCCAGTTATGGTAAGCTAAGCAACCATAACTCGCGTCACCACCGTGCACTGCTAAGACTAACACCCAGGACATCAAAGATGACATCACAAATGTCATTGATTACATCACTGATGAGGTCACAGGTCTGGCTCCCTGTTTTCGTCTTTACTGACATATATAGGCCACATGGTTTTCTTCAGGAACAGTCAGGAACTAAAAATTGAAAAGGTACTATATTTGTAGACTTATCCTTCAAGTATGTTCTTACAGTAATTCCCTTAGGCTCCAGTCATATCATATGAAACATATACATAGAGGAAGACACGGGTGTGAAAGACAGCAATTCTGTCTGTGCATGAAGATAATCATTAGGGTTATCAGCACTTTCTGATAGTTCTGTTGTTTTTTTATTACTGTACTTTCCCTGTATATGCTCATATTTGTATACATTGTACTCACACTACTTTCCTTAGGGTCCAGTCACATCATGTGATACATATACATAGGGGAAGTAGCAGCTTTGAAACAGAGCAATCATTTCTCTGCATAAAGATAATCAGTTAGATTATGAACACTTTTTGGTACTACTGCTGCTGTTTTGCTTACTTCACTTTCCCTTTATATACTCATATTTGTATGTGTAAAATGTATGTGAAAAGTAAATGCACATGTGATGTCATCAGTGATGTCATCAATGACATTTGTGATGTCATCTTTGATGTCCTGGGTGTTAGTCTTAGCAGTGCAGTTACGGTTGCTTAGCTTACCATAACTTGCGAATTTCAGGGGTTTTTCGGTTTTACTTCGAACCATAACGTTCCTTTAACAAAGTTTTTTTTTACTGATTTTCATAGGTTTTTAGTAGCACAACTTAACCATTACGTCCCCTTAACAAATTTTTTTCACTGAATATAAATATAGATAATAGAAATTTGACAAATGTTTACTAAGATTTCCTTACATTTATATAACATAGAAAATACTAAACCCCCCTGAACCGCTAGTGATTTTGATGTCCGCAGACCATGCGCTTGTCCGCAGGCGTACTCGGTCACCATCAGCATTTTCCAAAAACTTAGAGGGTATCTTCCATTATTGAATCATACAATAAAAACACACAAACATATACCACATAAATACATTACATTTAATAATAAATAAGAAGTGAAAACTGTATATGTAAGACACCAACCATCCACTGAAGTCGCATTTCCAATATAATGGAATATACCAAAACAAAATAAATATGCCTCCAACTGAATTACCTCACAAAACCTGCACAGCAAGAAGTAAGAGCATACTTACACACCAGTAAGAGCAAATGTTTGTAATAAAATTGAAAGTACACTACATTTATTTCATATACTTATATATTTTCTGTATTATGTACACTAAAACTAATATTTTATTTTTTAACACAGAAATGTCCAGTACTTTGGAATGGCTGGAAGAGAATTTCCCATGAGATGAAATAAGTGAAGAGAGTGATAATAATGGTAGACACAACATTTCTCTATATGAGCCAATTAATATCCATTACTTTATATGTACTTAACACATTTGTTTTAACAGACCAGACAACCAATAAAACTAAAATACCAAAAGAGATAATAGAAGATCCTCTCAAACGAATGGAATGGAAAATTGATTTACTACTACAATACTTCAATCAACTAAAAGAGTGTATTGTGGACCACATTAAAGAAAACATTAAATACCACTGCCCCACATGTACCTGTTCCTCATCTCCATGTCCCAGCCAACTATCCCCAAACCCTGTCCACCAAGAAAAACGGGACGATGAAACTTCCATCCCTTCCTCTCCTCCCATACATCATGTCTAACCCCTAATTCTCCTGTATTTGTTTCAGTTTCTGCTTCCTCCTCTCTTTCCTAATGTTTCTACTGTTCAACAATAATTACATTTTAAATGTGTTCTTATTATATGCCCGTGTCTTATTTTTCTTTTTAAAAGGCGGTCAGGGTGTCCGCGGACAGCACGGCTGTCTGGAGTGTTCTCAATTAACCAACATGGGGGTGTCCTAAGGACACAGTACCTGTTCGTTCTGTCCGTAATTAAAATGGAGGTGTTCTTAGAACACACAAGATGTCCGCCTGTCTGCAATTAACCAAAATGGGGGTGTCCTAAGGACAATATACCTGTTCCTACTGTTCGTAATTGAAATGCAGATGTTCTCAGAACACACAAGGTGTCCGCTTGTCCGCAATTAACCCAAATCGGGGTGTCCTAAGGACGACATACCTGTTCGTACTGTTCTCAATAAAAATGGAGATGTCCTCAGAACACACATTAATGTAATGTAATGTCCGCAACCAGAATTAATATATCCATAGAACACATATCCCGTCCGCCTGTCCGCAAAGTTTTGACGCACATTTATTTTATTCGAGGAGTTCAACACTGTCTGTAGAAAACCGCACGCATGCACATAACCGTCACTGTGAATTTGGTGTCCTGCGGACAGCCGTCCCATTTGCGAACGTGTCTGTGATGTCGTCATGTGACCGCACCCACGCTGAGCGTGTGTCCTTATTTGCGGACACTGTTTGGGCCCCCGAACATTTAAAAACTGCTTTTTTGAGCAATCAAGGTATTGTACAGTAAAGGTTCACCATCGCACATGTCCCAGACAATGTCCCTGCTGATCTACATACTTTTTGGAACTTTTTGAGCCTGTTCTTGGTGTTCGAAGTGTTTGGGGACGAGCGGGTGTCCGCAAAGTGCGCCCCAGCACCCCTATAAAAGGCCACCCCCCCAGAGCTGGTCCTCATTCTGCTTTTGGATTTCCAAGATTTAAAACAGGACAATTGTGCAGGTTACCCTTTTTGGTTCCTCATTCCTAGTTCCTCCTTTTCCACTCCTGTCACCACAAAAGACACTCATGTGGAACAGTGCATCCCTCCAGCTGCCTCATAGGCCATTCATAATGCTGTTGACCCTAACCTTTCGAGGGTCCCAATATTGTGCATGTACTGCAATGCAGTACTCTGCAGGGGGGAGAACCTTCAGACTGCTTTCAAGACTATGGTCAAGGAGCATCAGAAGGTTTGGGACCTACCTGAATAAGGCCCACCCTACTTCTTCCTCTCTCTAACTGCCCTTTCTTATCCCTGTGGTTGGTGTCCCTTCCATACTCTCCTTTCCCCTCCTTTCCTTGTGTGTCGTGTTTAAAAAACCCAACAAAATATAAAACAACAAAAACAAAATAAAAACAAGGCTCTTTTCGGAGCCGCCTTTCACAGTTTAAAAACAGAAGTGACACATAAATAGTGCAGGGCCCTGTGCATTTTTTAGAAGTCGGTGGACATCTAAAAATTGTGCAGTGCTGCCCTGTCACAACCATTGCACATTTCTCTGTTAGGAAGTGGTGGCTCTGAAAAGAGCCTTTTTGTGGTGCTTTTTTGTGTTTCCAAAACTTCAAATGGTCAACACTTACTGCAAAATGGATTGCTCTAATTCCAAAAAAGGTTGCAATGCATTTTGTATATTTCACAGAAAAATGTGATTGCCGGCATAAGTAAGATGTACGCCATCTCTGCAAAAAATGTGTGTTCTACAAAACATAATGTTTTCATTCTGAAAATAGGACATACTAACATCTCTCAAAAAGGCACAAACAGCCTTGTTAACACTGCCCTTTGCTTTCTCCATTTGTGGACCAAATGAAAAAGAATGCAGCCACATTTGTCTCTGCGCAATACGGGAACAAATTACTCTGGAGTCTGGATACATGTCCCTGACTTTCCCCAAGTCTTTCTGTCATTGCAAATTGCAAAGAGATTCCAGACACATGTCCTAAACTGTTCCCTCCACAATGAATAATGATAATGTCTGGATGTCGCTGTGTCACCAAAGAGCACAGAGAGGCACCAAATCCACCCACTTCATTCCATGCACTCCATGCTAGTGCACTTCCACATGAGAAAATCCAAGATGTGCAGCTACTCCACAGCGATCTGCATGCACCTCCAACCAATTTATCCACAAAAATCCAAACAATCTGCTTTTTAAAACACGCAGCCATAGCTGTCTGTTCTTCTACCAGGAAAAAGACCTACTGACAAACTCTCTCCTTACACAACACACCCAGTAAACCTTATTGACCAATCCCTTCTCTGCTCAGTCTCATTTGCATGCCTTAAAACCCAAAATCCCTGTATGTAATATGCGCTGCCCGCGAACAACCGCACTGTCTGCAGACAAATCGAAAAATCTGAGCATGGGGGATGAAAATTTAAAGAGTGTGCCCCATTTCCCCTTTGAGGTTGGCTCTGAAAAGAGGCTCTTTTTTTTGCAGATGTTTCAGAAACACCTTTTATTTTCTATTTTTCTTTAATTTTCCTCCAAAAATGTTCACATTAGCTTCTCCAAAGCAACCCTTACGTTCCAAAACAGCATGGCATGTCCCATAAAAGATAAAGAAATGCCATCTTCCTTAAAGTAATCAACATTACCAGACTCAATGTTCTCATTGTTGCAAAACAACATGGCCGATCTAGTCATAAAACCAAATATGCCTCGGTTGACTAAGCACCTAGCAACATTTTGCTGAGGACAAAAAACAGAACTATTGTCCCATATTGCCCTAGGTGTCAACCCAGAAAAAAATAACCTTGGCATTTGGAAGGACTTTCATGATTTCCTGACCCAAATTGTGCAGATCTTGCAACAAACTAGGGCCACTAACATAGCCCAAATGCACAGCACCACAGTATAGGACAACTACATGTGGACTATGAAACCTAGCCACATCCTGATAAACTACTAGAATTGCCTGCAAATTCAAATCAGGCACAGTGCTCCACACCACATCCACTCATTTTGTGTCAAAATGGTTAGTCACATTCCTAGATTTTGCACACTGCTCCAAAGCATTCACAAATATATCTCCAACCACCAACACCCTGACTTTCTGCACCTCCTCCATCTTCACTACACACAGCCTCTCTCAATACGAAGTAGAACCTCAACACCTGAATGGCTAATCCTCAGAATACACTCCAACTTCATGCTCTGAAACCCTGTATATAGCATGTCCTGTCTGCGAACAGCCACGCTGTCCACGGAGCGTATAAGTAACACTGAGGGCAGCCCTTCTACCCTTTCCACTGCACTCTCTCCACCATTTCCTCATTGGCTATTGTTAAGCAGTCACACAATCATCAAGAACACTACATCTAACTCTGTCATCACAGATCAGCACTTTAGATCTACTATTGATCACTCTCAGTACAATTCGGCTGTCACTGCAAAGGACCTAAAGCAACAACTGCTGTAAAACTTTCAGATTCAAGCACATCCACATGCAAGAACACAGACTACAGGTATGAATAATTTCTACACAGTACATGTACACCTCTTCTATAAATACAATACATCCCGGGAGAATAGCTCAGCGGCAATGTGTGCGCCTTGAAAGCAAGATGTCACAAAGCAACCCAGATTCGATCCCCGGGTCCGCGCTTAGAAACCTCTGGGTGTTTAAACGCATTATAAATACGCAACTAAAACAAAATAATCATGCAACTAAAAAACAAACAATTCCTGTGTTAGCGCCTCGATGCCTGCTGGCTGTGTAAGTGCTTTAAAAATGTAAAACAAAATAAAAATATGAACAAAGTAAATGCCACTGACCCTGTATAAACTGTAAAATGAACTTACTGTCATTTCTCCCATCTGCTACGATGAAGTGTCACTTGTAAAGCTTTCAGCTCGTCAAAATTTTGTTTACACCCACACACCTGGGCCTCATTACGGCTTTGGCGGTAGCCATGCCGCTATTGGCGACATGGCTGCCTCCAAAATCGGGTCTGGGTTCCCTGAATGGGGAATTACCAGGCCATTCTGAGTTAGGAGGGACCGATAATTCCTCCCTTAGGGAACCCGGGGGTGAACCTTCCCCATTCCCATTCCAGCCCCAATAGGGCTCAATGGGAATCGGTGCAGGGAGCTAACAATGGGCCGATTATGACCGGCCCCTTGTTAGCGCCCTGGTACCCTTAGCGGAACCTGATAACGACGCCTGGTTTTACCAGACATCCTTACCGGGTCTCGCGAGAGGACCTCGTAATCAGGCGGAATGGGAATAACGGGTCTGCATCCATTAGCGGACCCCGTTAACCCATTTCGCCTGACTCGTAATGAGGCCCTCCTATCTATAAAATTATTGTTTCATATTATAACATGTGAAAAATAACAGTATAATTATGAAAAACACTCTCCAGTGTGTTATAAAATTACACGCAGCCAAGATGAGTACTTACATCTTCATTCAAGCACACACACAGACAATATCATTAGAAAAGCTCCCAGATCAAACAACACCACTGCCTCTATATCAAATCCTTCTGCTGTATTACCCATACCTTCACAAAGGCATACATTGAATGCTTTTATGTACAATCTCTGCCATTTACCCTGTAAAAATAGCACAACATGCATATGATTAGTTCTTCTATCCCTTAACATCAATTAATATAACATTAAAAAAACAAGTGCGCGCTATACGTTTACTATTATGCTCATTCAAAAAAACATATTCAACTAACAGATTCAAAATAAAATATACAGGATGCACATAGGCAAAGAAAAGTGCAAAACAATGTCTACATTAACAAAAGTGCTATAAACACACATATTCACTAACTTCTTTCTTTTACACTTTCAGTGAACGCCAGTCTCCTGAAAAGCAGCAGCGTCTGAAGTACGAACAAGGATGTAGAAGAAACCTACTCTTTCCATACAAAAAAGTAAGTACAAAACTAACATAATGTTCTAACTGTTACTGAAACACACTAGCATTTTAGTGTTGTAGAAGAAACAAATATATTAACCCTTTACCATTAGATGTAGTATTAGTGCTTCCCCTTGCCAGCTAAATATTTTATATTGTCATGTGAAGCCCAGTATAGTAACACACATATACAAGAATAGCCTTCCCAACTTGATGTACCTGCCCATTGCACAATCACACACCTCCACAATCATACTTACCATCATACTCAGACACTCATGCACAAAGCAAGCATACATTGCACAACAGCCCAACCCACACTTTCTTTTTTTTCTCCAACAGACCCCAAAGAATTCCTACCAAAAAGCAACTCCGTAGAAAGAACGCAGAAGTAGAGAAAACCAATATAAAAGTGTCCAAAATAAGCATCCATCTCTATCAGATTTTGTATAAAAAGTTCAAACCAAACAGCTAATACAGTCATTAAGTAAAACAAAACAAGCTTCCAGTGCAGAAACATTCCCTCCTCTATCAAAATGTAAAACCAAACAGAAAGTGATTAACAAGACTTCAACTACCACTACTGCTAGCACTGGGCCTATAAATCTTGATCTAGTGGCAAGTAAGCATACCAAAAAAAAGTTTTACAAAAAATGTTCCGCCACATAGTCCTTCAGAACCTTGTAAAAACAAAAGACAAATCACGGACAACCCTTAAAACCTACTGTAGAAAATTAATCCTAGAAGCTCTCATAGACAGTGCAATCCTTCTCAAAAGGAAGTTATTTATTTTAGTTTTAAACAGGATGAAACCACTAACAAAATTAACTACCAAACTACAAAAAAAGACTTCTCAATAAACGGAATGTCACCAAAAATGGCTTCTTAAACATCTGTGGAGGTGAATGGAGTCACACCACAACCACAGAACCATATTTTAATGAAGAAGCATATAAACAATAGTAAACAAACCCAATTGCCATACATAACAGTGGACGAGGGTATAAAAAACTTAATTACACCATTATGGACCAAGAAACCTTGCTCACAAAAATATCCCCAGAAAACTCAGGATCACCACCCCAATCTACTGAACCAAAACGTCCCGTCTACAAATGGCCGTGCACATCAATGTGTAACATTGCCAAAAAATCTTTCAAATCTTTACGCCAGTTCCTCAATCAGTATGTAATCAGTATGTAAAGAGCAAAGACAAATTCAAAATGAAACTACTACTAAATATGGATGCCTGTCCAGTGCGCAAATACACAGGACTACAAGGACATTCATTAGCCTGCATTTCAGGACCTTCCATCATATCAAAATGATATCAACACATCATTCAACTATACGGAATCTAGTCCAAAAACTCTACTATGCTAAATGTCCTGCTTTAGCACTAGCCAACTTAAATAACAATCTTCTGCATCGTACAGCCAAACAACTACTCGAAGAAATAGACCATATCCAGAGAAAATATTTAGGAATTCAAAACCACTTTTAAAATGAAATAGATGTACAACTAACTAGCAACTACTGTACAAATAGCAACCTTCTAATAAGCACATACAAAAAAGAAATACTAAAGTTTTAAAAGTACCTCTGCTGAATTACCAAACCATGTGTGTGTGTGTTGCTGCAGGACTTCTTATAAAAGTACCACAAAAACTATAGACGTAACGTAACAACATAGAAGACAATGAAGATTCGAAATGGTTCCAATTAGCTCTCTACCTTATAGCAGAAAACAAATACGACATTACTGACCCCTTAATACTTTGCAGTTACTGCACTGCAAAACTTGAAAACAACCAAACGCCTTCACTAGCTTTGACAAATAACTTGGAATTATTCCCACTCCCAAAACCCCTGCAACAACTAAATTTATATAAGAGCATCATAATTCAAACAGTGCACCAATTTCAAGCAATAATACGCCTCCAACCAAAAACAGCCAAATTGCCTCCCTCTGAATTAGTCAAAGGCATTTGTGGCAAAGTAGTTTATTTACCATTAGATCTCACAGAAAATGTACACACTCTAGGAGTGCAACGGCCAATAAATCAATCTTTAATTGTCTTAGTAAATGGTGTACCTACAAAAGACAAAAAAATGTGGCAACAACTCGTGGACTGACATAAAGTTAAACAAGCCCTGCGATATCTAAAAAACAACAATGAATACTATAAAGAAATTAATATTGAAGAAAACCTGAGAGAAACCATTGAAATAATTCAAGAGTCACAAGAAACTTGTCAATTTGAACTTCTAAATCCTATCACAGAATGCAATATTTTAGACCATTATACAATTCATCCTTTACACTCTAAAGACGCTATAGATGATGTACTTGAAACGTACCAAATGCGAGAAGCCAAAGAATCTCCAATCAGCATATGGGGAAAAAAGTATAGAAGCATTGGCCTTTCCGCTGCTCTTTCCTACTAGAAAAGGAGGAAGGTACGATGATAGACCCACACAGATAACAGCATCAGAATATCACTCTCTACGAATGTATTCTGACAACCCCAGATTCAGACAAAATGTGGAATACATATTCTACCTTCTCTTTGAAAGTGAACTAGCAACTCTATGCTACGGAGTATCACACACATTAAAATCAGGTACCCATTTTCAAAATCTGTCAGCTATGCAATTATTACAAAAAGTGCAAGAAAAAGATGAGGTTTTACAGTCAAGTATTACAAATCTTTTAGCAAACATGCGTGGTACAAAAAGAATACTGGTTCCGATATCACAGAGATGTATGCTATATGATAAGAAACCTTGGCCCACCCACTTGGTTTGTAACATTAAGTTGTGTAGAATATGCATGGGAAGATTAACACAATTTCCTATGCATAACAAACATAGATATAAAAATACTAGGAGAACTCTGCTTTCTAGATCCTGTAAATGTATCAAGATATTTCCATCATCGCTTCATTGATATGCTACACTTTATTTGTAATAAGACTGTCCTCCCCTCAGAGAAGTTCAACACTTCTTTTGGAGAAAAAAATACCAAGCTGTCATGATGCCTACCCCCGGAGCACCAGGCCAGGCCCAGCACCCCCGCCATAACACTTACCGGTCTTCTGTTGGTGAACCATTCCTCATTTCGGGTCGGCGCCGCTTCGTTGGCAGGTACCGCACCCCGGCCCCTATGGGGAAAGGACAAAAGACATTACTGGAGGAATATAAAGACATTAAGAGGGATCGCCCCCATCGCTAACTCACCTGAGTTTACCATCGGCAATTCAATCCCTCAACGCATCGCCTTCATTCTGCACCTGAAATAAAGGACAGATCACAGGTTAGGAAGACAACAGAAAAGGAGGCTCTACACTTGAACTTTTGTAATCTTCATACTAACAGCGTTCCGCTCGGAAAAGTCAAGTGGATTTTGCCAGCGCCATTCTGAAAACCAGTGAAGTAACTGGACAAGCACGCGCCCCTGCACCAGAAGCAGGATGGAGAGTTCATCCTTTCAAACCATAAGGTGAGCTTCAACCGGGGATTTCGGAGGAAGTTAGAGAAGAACGAAGGGGGGAAGTGGGGAGCAAGCACACTATTCTGCAGACTGTTAATCCCCTTTCTCATCTGCAGAAGGATATTCCTACGGGCCAGACAAGCAAGATTTGAGGGTCCTGTTCAGTCGGTGTTCCGAGTTCTGCGCATCACGCTCGAAGAGGCCACAGCAACCCAGACTAGACCAGCGCCTTCGTGGGAGTCAGATGAGCGTTACACAAGCCAAAGGAGCACCACACATCCACATGCTATTATGGATTAACAATGCTCCTAAATTTGGTCAGGACAGTGTTGCCACTGTTTTGCAGTTCATCCAAAAATATGTCACTTGTAAAATCCCTTCACAAACAACACATGGGGCCTCATTATAAGTATTGCGGAATGGGTTAACGGGTGCTGCTAATGGTGGCGGACCAGTTAAACCCATTCCGCAATATTATGAGGTTCTCTCGCGGGACTCGATGTGGACGTCTGGTTTTACCAGATGTCCTTACCGGGTCCCGCGAGGGGACCAGGGAGCTAACAACGGGCCGGTCATAATCGGCCTGTTGTTAGCTCCGGCACCCATTCCCATTGAGCCCTATGGGGGCTCAATGGGAATGGGGAAGGTCCGGGCCCGGGTTCCCTGAAGGAGGAATTATCGGGCCCTCCAAACTTGGAAACTTCCCCATTCGGGGAACCCGGACCCGGACACAGTTTTGGAGGCAGCCATGCCCTTATTAAGGGCATGGCTGCCTCCAAAGTCGTAATGAGGCCCATAGTGACCTTCATGCACACATTTTGCAATTTCAAAGACACAAACGTGGGAAATATTGCTGTCACAAATATAAAAAAATGGAACTACTACACCAAATGCCACTTTGGTTTCCCTAGACCAGCTCAGCAACAGGTCAAGCAAACTACTTCATGTCTTCAGACAGACATAGTGTCAAAGGTAAATTACCTAACAACACATATTACATAAAGAGAACAGAAGAATCAAAATACATCAATGATTACAATGCAATCATTACCCACCTATGGAATGCAAACAAAGATGTACAATACATTGCAGACAATTCCCATACAGTTGCACGATATGTCACAGCCTACGTAACGAAAACAGATAAAACAGAGCTTCAGGACCGCTGGGATGACATATCATCTGATAAAACACTATCACAGAAATTGTACAGCTTAGGCATAAAAATGCTCTCTCACAGAGAATGTGGCTGCTATGAAGCTGCAGACCATTTAACCGGTACAGCCTTGTATGGAAAATCTGAAAATATAGTATGGCTAAGTCTTGGTCCTGCTAAATCTAGAAAAAGAGTTCTCAAATCATATGAGGACATAGGAACAATAGCCAAAAATGATCCCAACAGCCAAGACATTTGGAAAAACCATTTACTAGACACATACTACCCAAACAGGAGTACCTCTTTGGAAACCATGTGTCTCTACCACGTAGCCCAAAACTTCACATCCCAAATGAATGTTAAACCAGATGAAAAGAAAGGTAGATAGAGAGTGGTAAATTGTGAAGGCAGCTTAGTGAAAGTTACCAAACACAGCTTAATTAATCATATTAAATTGTCATTAAAAACTCCTCAACATAAAGAACTCTATTACATGTCCCTGCTACAACTTTTTAAAACATGGAGAAAAGAAGAAGAGTTACTGGATACATATGACTCCTATGAAGATGCTTTCAAAGCAAATGAAAGCACTGTAACAGACGTAAACTTTACATAGTACCAAACAATGTTGCACAATGAACAACAACACGAACAAGGACTCCAGGCCCAACTACAAGTGGACACTCCTGACAGAAGTCAACCTTCTGTAACAGGAAGCCAAGAACCACTTGGACAGCCACTAATAGCAAATGAGGCAGAATTAGCCATGCAGAAATAGAAAACACCATGTGCCAGTATGAACAAGCTACAGAAGACTTTGCTGTACTGAAATCACAACTGAACAATGAGCAGCATAGCATTTTCCAAGAAATAACAAAACAAATTGAACATGGTGTGGAACATGAAAATAGAAACTGTACCTGACAAGACTACAAACCTATACTGCTATATGTGAGTGGTGAAGCTGGTTCAGGCAAAACATTCTTAATCAAAATCATCAGTAAGTTCCTTCAACAATTGACAAACAACAAACTGTCAGCTGTTGTAACGGCCCCCACAGGTTTAGCTGCCTACAACATAGGTCGTGTCACTTTACACTGATTACTACTCCTTCCAGTAGAACATCAAAACAAATTAGACTATTACAAAATTTCCACAGAAGCTGCAATGGAACTACGCAGAGTTTTTAAACAAATGAAAATGCTGCTAATAGATGAGGTAAGCATGGTCTACAACCTAATGTTGGCTTTGATTCACCTCAGATTACAAGAGGTCCTCAAAACAGACTACGACCAGCTCTTTGGAGGAAAACACATTATTGTTTTCTGAGATCTTTTTCAATTGACACCCGTGAAAGCTGAACCTATTTTTAAAAATTTAGGGCACAAACTGTGCCGTAAAACTCTTGGCAGCATAGGAAATGTAAACCTTTGGAAACATTTCCAATACAGAGAATTAACTGAAAACATACACCAGTCTGCAGACCTCACATACGCCAACATTTTAAAATGTATTAGAGTTGGAGTACTATCTCAAGAAGCACAATCAATATTAAAAACCAGGCACATCCATACACTCTATGGCCATAACTCATGTGCTACTGATGTCATGTAACAATTAGCACACAAAAATGTCAATTGTATGTCCTTGATGCCAACTCTTGCAAGCTGTTCCAAGTTCAATGAAACAATGTTGAAAAAAGAAATGCAGCCAATAATTGAAATTTGCTCCACAGATAAACTGGACGTACATGGTATGACACTACCCATGTGTCAACAAGCCACAACAAGACTAAATACCATAGAAAACTCAACACGACTGGTTTGGAGAAAATATTAAAATTATCTTTAAACTGTAGAGTAATGCTTAAACGCAACCTTGACGTGGAGCAAGGACTAGTTAATGGAGCACTTGGTACAGTTGTTGGCTTTCAAACATACCCATGTGACAACAACATTCAATTTGTCAATATTCTCTTTGACAAACTATCAGAAGTTAAAAGGATATGATGCTCAACAGCCCGCTTCCTTCTTTTCAAAGACACGTATGTACGCAGAGAACAATTTTCACTAACTCTAGCATACGCAGTGACTGTTCACAAATCACAAGGGGCCTCATTACGAGGTAGGGGGTAAGGGAAAAATGATGCCGGTAAAGGATTACCGGCATTGCTTACCGCTCCTGTCTATTACGACCCGCCTACCCGCTATTAGCGGCACCGTAAAGAACGGTGCCTCTAATAGCGGCATGGGCGCGGACACGCAACCCTTCCTGCCGGCAATAGCAGCATGGTGGAAACAGGAGTACATCACAAGTTAGGCGGAAATGCAAATAGCGGCATGAAGCAGGCGCTAAAAGTGGATACTGGCATGGCGGAAATACCGGCATCGTGAACCACCCGTAAACGGCCATGTGCAGTGTTCTCAACTGCCACAGGTGCACACAATCAGAATAGGTGGAGGCAATGTAGACTGGGCCAGCACAAAAAGAGTGCACCACACCCCTTCCCACACCCATTCACACACCAAAATGATTCCAATACTAGTAGCAATCCTGAGGCTGGAGGACATGCTTGCATTGCTACAGCAACAACAACAATAACAGGCAGCACAGAGGAGACACAGGAGGAGAAGGAGGGTGAGACAGGCACAGCATGTCCCACCAGTGCAGGCAGTTGTACCACAGAGGCAGCCCCCAATCCGTAGAATCAGAGCCAGTCCATTCAACCTAACCCCTGAGCAGATCCACACCCTGTACTGTCTGGACCGGGATACCATCACCACCATTGTGGACATGATACACAACAACATCGACAGCCTCATAGAGATCTGTACCGCCATCCCCCCTCTACTGAAGGTGGTGTCTGTGCTCCATTTCCTGGCTACAGGCACCTACCAGCACACGGTAGGGCAGATGCATGGCATATCACAACCATTATTCTCACGCACGCTGAACCAAGTGCTCGATGCCCTCCTGAAGCACACAAGCGACCACATATCCCTACCACGGACTGCCCAGGAGATCTCCAACACCAAAGTTGGCTTCCATTCACTGGCAGGCATCCCAAGTTGCATCGGTGCCCTCGACTTCACCCATGTAGAATTGGTGGTCCCACATGCCATGGAGGTAGTGTACCGAAACCGTAAGCAATACCACTCCATCAACGTGCAAATGGTATGTGACTCAAACAAGATCCTCACACATTGTTGTGCCCGATATCCCGGATCAACCCATGATTCAATGGTTCTGCAGAACTCAACAATACCACGCTACATGGAGCGACATGCCGGACAACGTTCCTGGCTACTCGGTGAGTTGCATGGCAAGCACATGGCAGTGTGATGTGGGGAGTAGATTGGGGGGAGAGATGCATACTTCACCCGGGTGAGATTGGGGGGGAGAGATGCATACCTCACCTGGGTGAGATTGGGGGGGAGAGATGCATACTTCTCCTGGGTGAGATTGGGGGGGAGGGATGCATACCTCACCTGAGTGAGATTGGAGGTGGAGAGATGCATACTTCTACTTCACCTGGGTGAGATGGGGGGGAGAGATGCATACATCACCTGGGTGAGATTGGGGGGGAGATGCATACTTCACCTGGGTGAGATTGGGGGGGGAGATGCATACCTCACCTGGGTGAGATTGGTGGGAGAGATGCATACTTCACCTAGGTTAGATTGGGGGGGAAGAGATGCATACCTCACCTGGGTGAGATTGGGGGGGAGATGCATACTTCATCTGGGTGAGATTGGGGGGGGAGAGATGCATACCTCACCTGGGCGAGATAGTTGAGAGACTGAACAATGCCCATACTGAAATACTCTGTCCCCCAAAGCAGGCCAGACTGAACCTGACACATGAAAACAATATGCAAGACCTAAACTGCACAACAATGACAACAAGCCAGTAGTGCAACCATGCCATATCCATCCAAATGTACACTGCACATCATCAGACCGTACCCTCTACAACACAATGCAGTGACATGCTGTCAATATGGCCAATGCAAATGACTGCTGAACAGCATCACAATGGAAATGCGTCCATGAGTGCGTACAAAGAAATCACATGAAGCCAATATACAGATTTTCACTCGTACACCACCACAGAAGTGCAGCATGCCAGCATGGGGACATCAAGCGTGGAATGGCAGATCATTAAGAGTCTGGTTCCAACGGTGACAGGATCAAAGGATACGAATGGCTACACAACACCTAGATCATGGCAGCAACTGCCGTAGGCATGCACAGTGCATGAACACTCGCAAGGAATAGGACACCTTCACACATTGCAGTTACTTTGATTACCTCCATTCATGCAGGGATATGTGGATGTGATCAAGAAATCAATGCAGGCTTGTGTGTGACAGGTACAGGTTCCATTTGATGAAATCACTTACACATACCCATTGTTGCACCCATGCAGGTGATGCTGGCTATCCCTTGAAGAGGTGGCTCCTTACCCCTGTCCGGAATCCACAGAACAGGCACGAAGAAGACTGCAATCGTGCAAAGACCCGTACCTCTGTGGTGATCGAGCAGACATTTGGCCTTTTGAAGGCACTGTTTCACTGCCTCAGCAGGTCGGGTGGGGCACTCCTGTACGGGCATGAGAAGGTGGCCAAGATCATCATGGCATGTGTCATGCTGCACAATATGTGCATCAGACGAAACGTGCCTCTGCCCCCTGACATTGAACTGCAACCGCCTGGTGAGGAGGAGGAGGAGGGAGAAGATGGGGCTGCACGTCAGGTAGGAGGCGATGCACAGGAGGGACGTGCTGTGCGCCAACATATGATAGACCAATATTTCTAATACACATGGATGAAGAGGGTGCAATGGATGTGGGACTCAGGGCACTGGGTGTTGTGGGAAAATGAACACTGTGCACTGTTCACCAATAAAGCACATATACACAATAAACAATGTCCACTCATGTGATTGTTCTTGACATAACGGGTGTATTAACCATTAAGTGATTATGAAGTGCATGAACCCTCCACCCCAAACACCATATCCCCCTCCCCCCACAACTCCCCCAAACACCCTATGCCCCCACCCCCCACAACTCCCCCAAACACCCTATCCCCCTCCCCCCACAACTCCCCAAAACACCCTCCCCCCTCCCCGCACAACTGCCCCAAACATGGTGTGCACTTCAGTGCAGCATTAGTATGCAAGAGTCACCAATAGCAGGCTGCCCCTACTTCCCACCTCCTCTACCAGCATTGGGTGGTTGCAAGTCTGGGCGCTACATGGACCAAGCGGACCTGCGCAGGGCGCTGGTCTGCCTGGAGCTGGCAGAGGCGGAGGTGCTTGGTTGCGCCAGTCCGTGTGCGGGACGCTGTCTCTCCATTGCATCCACGATGCGGCTGAGGACCTGCCTCACAGCTGAGAACTCATCGCAAATGCATGTAGTGCTAGCTTCTAAAGCTAGTTTTATGCCCTTAGCATATTCCCGACACTCCTCCCTCGCCAGGGCACCCTTGCTCACGTGCTGGCCAACCAGTGCAGTGAGCTCCTCCTGGCGCTGTTGGATGATGCTGATTCCCTGGTCTCTGGCCCTGCATTTGGTTGTTCTTGGCGCAGCTTGCGGAATGTGTCTGCCATCAGGTGAGCACTCCCTGGGACTCCATCTCCCTGCCAATGACTCACCACCAGACAGCTCATAGCTGCTGGCATTGGATGTGGGGCGTGGGCTGTTGTGGGCTGACAGCTGCGGGCTCGGTGTGCGGTGTCCTACGGGTGTTTGACATGGTTCCTCTACATCCGACAGGGGTGCCGTGGCAGCTGCTTCACCAACCGAGCTGTTGGCAGAGGACAGTGAGCCTTCTGCCACTGGTTCCTGTGTGGTGTGAGTGGCTGGTGTGGGTGCTACAACATTGTCGGCCGCCCTTTCACGCCTTGGTGACGTAACTACATGTGTGGCTTTGGCACTTTGCGGCAGTCCAGGTTTCACAGTGCCCCTCGATGTGCTAGGCCTGGTGCCTCCTTCGATGCCCTTGGCCTTCTTCTTCAGTGTTGGGGCCTGCGCCGTGGAGTACTGGTCCTCACTGTCAGATTGTGAGCCTGTGGGGGACCAAGAGAGGGATAGCATCGGTGATGGGTCAATGTGCATCATGCATATGTTGTTATTGCTGCAGTTCTGAGCATTTGGACTTCGAGTTCTGACATACAGGTTGCTTGCCATATGGGTGGGTCATACAGGCATACGCCTGGGTGACACATGTATGAGGTGCTGCATGCATGGGGTTGTGATGGGGATATGCACAGCATATGGGCAGGGTTGTGTACATGTGTGTGTGATGCCCCATGCATTGGCTAATTTCAAGGTCACATTTGGGGGAGAACTTCATGCTTTGCATTGCAGTGTTTTGTGTGGACACTCACCTCCATCTGCCGATGATGGCACACCACGCTCCATTTCCCCCTCTCCCTCGATTAACTCTATGCCAATAGTGCTGGCACCTGTCTCCTCCCAGTGTTGCATCTTAATTGGGGATCCTCCTCCGCCTCCTGTACCCATGGCCTGGCTCCTATTGGCTGCAAGTATGCTCCTGACACAGAGGCGCAGGTCATCCCAGCGGTTGCGGACGTCCTTTACAGTGCGGGGGGTGGAGCCCACCGCACTGACTTTCCATGCCACCTCCTCCAAGATCTCCTTTTTTTTAATATGGGCGGGACGCCGCATGTCTTGCGCAAACACAACCTCTGCATTTGCAGCTAGTGTGTCTGCAAGCATGGTTAGTTCCTCATTTGAGAAATGTTCCTTGCGCTGGCACGCTGCACCTTGCTTTAGGGCCTTGGGCATTCTCAAGTGTTGTTGGATGAAGTTTGGCCAGATGTAGTGTTGATGCAGGTCCTGGGGGCTGAGGTTGGCAATGGATTGTGTTTTTAAAGATGGCCGCCATGCTCTTTCCCGTTCCTGTGCGATGACGCTACTTCCGGTTCCGCTTATTTACGGTCACCGCTGCGGTGACCGCTAATGCCAGAACCATGGATGGCGCTAGTGCTATCAGCGCTTTACTTGATGCCGCTAAGGGATATTTTGGGGTCTTTACGGGCATGGCGGTAGTGTCCTTACCGACATGGCGCAAAGCTCGTGCCCGCGGACTCGTAATAGCACGCAATTAGCAGGCTGGTTACTACACGGACACGTTAATTGCTCCATGCTGGTAAGGACCGTTACTTACGTCCTACCTCGTAATGAGGCCCAAGGTCTTACCCTAGATAAAGCATTAATAGATATTGATAGCACAGTCTTTAAAGAAGGCATGAGCTACGTAGCACTATCACACTTAAGTACACTTGATGGGCTATTTCTAATCAACTTTGATGCAAGTAAAGTAAATGCTGATATTCCTTGCATTCTGGAATACAATAGGCTGCGTTCACTCCACACCCCCCATCTGAAAATCTATCCTATTCCATAACAACCAAAACGTTGTAAAAGAAAACTACTTCAAACTGAAACGATACAGGATATCACTACAATTCCTCCAAAGAAAATAAAAGAAACTAATACTTCATGAAGTACCACAATCAAACAAGAATCTAGTGGTCAAAGTAACTCAACTACTTCTTCAAAAAAGCAACACACACTCCAAACAAATGACTTCCACATAGAACTACCAGGTGCATCAAATTTTCAAATGTAACTGCTGTAAATTGCTACGCAAATGCAGCAATTACTATTCTATTCCAATTGCCACCATTTATTGAGAACATTTACTTACACAGTACAGACCAATTGTGTTTGCAAATGTAAGTCCTTCATAGAAATGCAACCAACAATCCTGGCAACACTTACAGTGTTCATGGAATAAGTCAAGAATCAGACTGCTGTGCTGGAATTGTCAAATTCACTATAAACTCACAAGAAGATCCACAAGAATTTCTAATGTACTTACTACAAGTCCTGGTAAACAAAAACATACCTATAAATGAAATCTTTCACATTTCATACATGTGGAAACATACATGCACTCTCTGCAACCATGTGGCACAGGAGGAAGTCCCTAATAAATGCTTTGTGTATGTATCCATACCTAACTGTGAATCCATTCCATTTCAGCAACTTGTACAAAATGCAAACCATGGCAAATTATGTACTACCTGCAATTCAGATAATCGTTCCGCCTTACAAATACAGACACATAGTAAATACGTAATAGTAATGCTTTTACATTAAAATGCAGATGGTACCAAAAACAACTATAAATTGACTGGATTCACACATGGTCAAGTATCACTTGGTAAGAAAACCTTTACAACAATAGGTATAATCTACCACGCAGGAGCCACAACCAATGCAGGTCACTACACTGCATATATAAAAAAGAATTGTGGATGGTTCGAATGTAATGATAGTACCATTACTCTAAAGCAGAAATTGCCAGCAAATCTTGTAAACTCTTACTTAATATTCTTAAAACCGAAATTTAATAGGTAATCTGTGTATGAACATAATCAAAATTTCAACTTCAAAACTGTGCACAGTTAGAGTATGCCAACATGTATCTAACTGCCCCAAGATTCTGCAACTAGCAAACAGATAAATAAATAGCACTAAAATGTAGCAAGAAATACACAGTTAGAATACACAAACCAGTATCTAACTGCCCCAAGATTCTGCAACAAGCAAACTGATGAATAAATACCACTAAAATCAAACAAGGAATATACAGTTAGACTATGCCAACAGGTATCTAACTGCCCCACAAAATCTGCAACAAGCAAACAGATAAGCAAATACTACTAAAATCAAACAAGAAATATACAGTTAGAATACTCCAACAGGTACCTAACTGCCCCAAAAAATCTGCAACAACCCAACAGATAGATGAATAGCATAAAAGTAAAAATTAACAATTAGAATACGCCAACAGGTATCTAATTGCCCCAACATCTGCAACAAGCCAAAAGATAGACTCTCTGCAAGAAACAATAAAAAACAGTAAAACAATGAAAGAAAAATCTTGTACCACAACATAGAAGTTTTTTTTTAATCCATAATGGATTTTTTCCCACAGACCCAAATGATTCAGAAAACAAACACAGAAACTGAGCAAATTGCGCAGTACACTGGTTTGAACTACAGTACTTGTAAAGTACTAAATATGAGGGTAAAAAAAAAAAAAGAAATGTCTAATGTGCAATGCAATATCTCATTATGAACTACCTGCTCTAAAATATGATCTTTTCTTTTATCACAGAGATCAAAAAGGTATGTCTGGTCCAGTTACCCATGTCATGAAAAAACTGCATACAACCACAAAAAACGGAACCAGTAAGTATCCAATACATAAACTCAGAAACGCTGCACTCCTTGTTACAAACTGTACAGTCTTAACTGCGTAACATAGCCAAAACTCCACATACAAACTCTTCAAATGAAACAGTACACACACTTTTGGGTTGTGCATATTTGATGGGTGTTTGATTCTATGGGTGTGTTATGCTGTGGTGGTTATGGCCAGGGCCTAGAGTCTTGGGTGTATGGCCTATGGCCTGCGGTCTTCGGCCATGCACCCAAGACTCTAGGCCCTGGCCACAACCACTGCAGCATAACACACCTATACTACCAAACATTTTGACTGTGGTATGTGGGCTGCTTATAGATCATATTAATAATAATCAATGCTGTACTAACAATTCAAAACCAACATCATACTAAAGTAAATTAGCTAGTAGGTCATTCAGTATGTCCGCGGACAGCCTCTGTGACTGTGGGCATGGCAAACACATCAAAGGCATCTGCCACCTAAACCAATACAGTATTTGACCCATCTCTTACTCCTCAACCCTCCCCAATCACTCCTGCACACCAACACACTCCCCAAAAGAATTGCATTTTGCCTCTGTTCGCCGCCGCGCTGTTGGCGAATTGAAGTTGGTGGGCGCATCGAAACAATGTGACGCACCTTACGCCTCACCCTAGCCAATTGGCAAACACATTGTATGTCCGTGGACATGACGTAAGCCGACTAGTCAATTGGTGTCCTGTCCGTGGAGCGGACAGGGATGTTTGACATAGATATCACTAATTTTTTTGCCTTACGTTTTGGCCATTTAAAAAAAAATACTGGACGGATTTACAGTAAATTAATAAAAGCATGCTTTTTGGACTAAGTCGACTGCAAATTTGGTGGAAATCCGTACAGCGGTTTGAGCTGTAGGCATGCGCAAAGTTCTTTCCCATTATGTCTATGGGAAAAAATACATTTTGGGACCCCCCCTATAACTTTGTCCCCTTAAACGAAACCTCACTAAAATTTGCACAATTTCATAGGTTTTTATTAGTGCAAATTAACCATAATGTCCCTTTAACAAAGTTATTTAATTGAATTTCATAGGTTTTTATTAGTGCAACTTAACCATAACGTCCCTTTAACAAAGTTTTTTCAGTGAATATATATATATATATATATTTTCTTAGAAACCTTAGTACAAAAGTTAAAAAAAGGATTGCATTCCTAGGAGCGTCAGAATGAGGTAGAATCCTTGGATCTGCGTAGAAAATGACACCACAGCTTGTACGACTGAAAATTCTTATTTTAATAAATATGTGCCATTGACAATGAAAAAATGAACAAACAACGCATTTATCGGTTTACAGACCACTTGATCATGTTGTAAGGTAAACAACATCGACATAGGACTTAAATAAACAAGCAATTCTCTATGGTCTCACAGGAAACAGTTTTGAAAAAACTCTATGGTACAAGCATATGCACAAACAAAGGTAGGATATCTTGTAATGTTAAATTCAAACACAACTCTATGCAAATGAATACGGACCACCAGCTAAATGGTTTTGAATTAATGTGGATATCGAACAAAATCTGTTCTGGCAGCCGTGGTGCAAATATACATAAGCAGAGGAACTAAAGTTCAAGACCGTAATAGCGCTAGTGTAAACACTGTGCATAATGCACTGAACCTCTGTCACTTATTCTGGTGGTAGTCATGAATAAAGGCAGCCATTATGATAGTGAAACAAATAGTGCAGAACCTGATAATTAGAAATACATCGCAAAGTGCGATCCATATAATGGCTTGGCGTTGAATAAATGCCTGTGACCCATTATGTGCAAATAATCAGTATAGTACTGACCATAAAAGCAAATGGCATACATACTGTGTGTTCTACTGTACAACACCATAACATGCAAAATGCATTTACATGATGCATGAATCGCCAACCGTTAAATATGACAAACTGTCAAAAGCATACAAAAGTGCATATCATTAATTTGGCACAAATGACATTAGTAATAAAGTGCATAATACATGTGCAACAATGCAATAAAGTGCAAAATAAGCTACATTTTCATTCACAAAGTTCTCAGAATTGTACCATATAAAAAATATTTTGCAGCATTGTAAGTGCTGTGTGCATATGATATTGCAAATATAAAGTGCATCGTACATACTGAATGTGCAAATATGCAATAAAGTGCATTGTACGTACTGAATCTGCAAATTATGCAATAATGTGCATAGTGCATATCAACAAAGTAGACACATTGAGTAGTGTATATATATAATCCTACAGCATAATAAAGTGCTTAGTGCATAAACCTGAGTTTGCTGAATATATAGTATAAAAGCTAGATATATGTTTACCTCAAAACAAACAAACCTAGAATGCAAAAATCAAGAAACATTTCAAAATTCTCATATAGAAATAAATGTGAAAAAAGAAGAGAAAAAAGGAATTCATGAAAAAGAAGAATGATAAAAACTGTAATTGAAGATGTAACACAAATCATCTGCATATTTCCTTAATTGTGTATAGTGGCCAGCAAAGACCAGAAAAAGTAGTGATGATAATGTAGGAACATCCTGCAAAGCACAACTAACATCCCTAAAAGGATATAAAAACTAACAATATTTCCAAGGTATGGATATGAGTATGTCAAATGAAAATGAGAAGTGCAGTAAACAAAGATCCAAGGAATTCTAGAACACAACAAATCAATCCAAAAGAATGAAAGAAAAAGAATAAGAAAAGAGGGAATTAAGCCAAAGAGGCCACCACCTCAAGAAATCTCACAAGGCATGGGTACACTATGAATATGTCGAATAATAACTCATGTGCCCAAAAAGGTGTATAATTCTACTTCCACATTATGTCCCCTGGGTTTTCTCATTTCAAAGTCCAATATGTATCTCGCTTCCAATTGTCTCAATTGCAATTCTCGATTGCCTTCTCTCGGTAACTCGGGAACAGAATGTATGCCAAAGAAAGTAAACCCTTCAAGTTTACCTGCATGTACCAGTTTGAAATGTGCTGCCATAAGGTATGTGGGATCTACATTTTTAATGGCACGTATATGTTGAAGTATTCTGAGTTTTAATTTGCCAATAGTACTCCCCACGTACCACTTTTTACAGGGACATGTAAATATTTAAACCACATAAACTGTATTGCAGGTGATCCTGAACTTGATCTTGGTATCTGTGGCCAAAACTGGATGGCAATAATTTTTTACATTTGTGGCATGTTGGCACGCTTTACATTTTGTGCATTTGTAAGAACCTGAAGTATTCTTATTCAACCAGGTCTCAGCTGGAGTGCAGACTTTCAGGCTCATATAGCTGGATACCAACCTTTCTTTTAATGATGAAGACTTGTGAAAAGTAACGTTAATTTTATTCACCCAGTCTACTACGCAAGTGTTCATCCAATTTGAGCACATGCAAGTGTTTATTGATAATCCGGCGTATATCATTTGACCCATCACTGTAGGCAGGTATAAGACGTGTCTCTTTGTTGTCTGAGATCATGTTCTGTATGGGGTTTGATACTAGAAGGGAGTTCCAATCTTTTTCACAGGCTTTTATCTTTGCCCTTTCAAGGACTTTCTTGGGGTACCCACAAATTAGAAATGTATTGGCCATCATAGCACATTCTGTATCGAACATTTCAATTTTGGAACAATTTCTGCAAATTCTAATGAACTCCCCATATGGTATACTCCATTTCAAGGATGAAGAGTGGCTACTGGTGGCATGAAGAGGTGCATTGGAGCTAGTAGGTTTTCTGTAAAGTTCTGTTATCAGTTCATTTTCTTCCACTTTAACAATAATATCCCAAAAAAGGATAGCAGACTTGTTGTGGCTTTCTGTGAACTTTAGATTCAGCTCATTCTCATTTAAGATTTTTACAAAAATCAGCCATTCTTCCTCAGTGCCTTCCCATATAAGAAAGAGATTGTCTATACTGCGTAGCCATAGTACTATCTGATCTGTATGTTTCTTGGATGCAAAACCACAAACTTTTCTTACCAACCCATGGTGAGATTGGCATATGACAGGGCAAATGTAGTACCCATTGCCATGCCCTGGAGTTGTATGTAAAATTCCTTATCAAACTAAAATAATGTGTTGGTCATACATAAATGAATTATGTCCAAAATCATTTTGCTGCATTTAAAAGAGTTCATGGACCTGGTATTGAGAAAAAAACGTGGAGGCTCGTAGACAATCAGTATGTTTAATAGACGTGTAAAGAGACACCACATCAAGAGTTCTCAATAGAAAAGAGGACTCCCGCGGGATACCATTTATTTTATTCAGAATGTCTTTGGTGTCCTGTAGATATGATGTTAATGATGTCACAAAAGAGACCAGTGTTTCGTCAACAAATTTCAAAATATTCTCTAACAATGCTCTGCACAGAGTGACAATAGGTCTACCTGGTTTTAAAAAAATGGGCAGGAAGTAAATAGTAGCCATGATAGGACATTTCAGTTGGAGAAAATGACATGTATCTTCATTTGGGATGCCTTGGGCTTTTCACTTGGTGAGTAAGTCAAAACGTTTGATATTCATATCATCTGTGGGATCCTCTTGCATTTTGGCATAACATAGTTTGTCTGCGAGCTGCGTTTTGGCCTCTGCAATGTAATCGCTACGGTTCATGATGACAATATTAGTACCTTTATCTGAAGGTTTAATAATACAGTCGGGCAATGTGTGTAATGCCATCAATGAGTTATGCTCATGGACACTGAGATTATGTTTTTACGATTTTTTTTGTCCTGAATTTCTTTATATCATGGATAACATGATCCTGAAAAGCTTCCATGTGCCCTCTTGGTTGAAAAGTAGGATTGAACCGGGATTTAGATTTTAGTTCACTCTTAGCGGGCCAATCAATGAGAATGTCTATTGCGTTCCACTCTTCTTCGCTGATGTTTCCATCGGTCTGTCGTCCCGATTCCAAATGTACTAGATCCATAAAGCTCTGCATATCTTCTATGGGCACACTTGTATGTCCATGCAAGGGTTCCTTACATTTCAGTTTAGGTGGGTTTAACGCAAATAATTATTTTAGTCTAACTTCATGCATGTATTTGTCCAGATCGATTTGCTTTCTGGGTAATCATATTGAGCTGTAGGGCAGAAATTAAGATCCAATTTCAGTACTTTAATTTCATCTGGTGTAAAGGAATAGGAGGAAAGATTGATCAGTGGCATGTCTGTTATCTCTGCATCTATTTTGGCATCTTCTTTGCTCCGGAGCGGTTGACCTCTCAGACTTGTCCGTGTCTGAGGTGCTTGAAGCGTTGTCCCTGCCTTGTTTTTTTTTACCTCTCAGACCCATGGTCTTTCATCGTCGTCTTGTTTTTTTGCCGTTGTTCCTGCCATAGATGCCAAGAAGTCGCATTTCCTAAAAAAAATGTATTTGCATAAGGGCTGTTCGGTTTCACTCTCTTTTATTTCAATTTCAGAAGAAGATGCGTCTGTTGGCAAACTATCATTGACAGTTGTTGGATTGATGGGGAATTGCTTCCATAGGCTACAAAGCACAGTGCAAAATTATACACCCTCCCCTTTTTATAGTCATCTTTGTCCCTTATGAACTTGCATTATTTTCTAAGTTTGATGTCATCCTTGTATCCCTTTTCCATGCTGGCTCGAATGAGTTACCTTCTTCGCTTGGGGCAATAATCTGCAGTTGGTCTTCCAATTGCTGTATCCTTTGCAATATTTTATGTCTATCCATTTGTGCATATTTAATTAGGATGTTTAGGAATGTAACTGAGCAGGTATTGCTATATTCTCCCCATTCCTGTAGCATGGCCGGGTCTTGGTCTTCAAAGGAGGGTGTGGTTAAAATATGCAAGCCCCTGGGAATTCTGCCCACATCAATGTAATTCTGGAGTGAATTCTCCTCCCACCATTTACTGATTTCTCGTCTCTGCAGTTTCTCCAACTCTCTCAGCAGCTTCACCTCATTAATAGTTTGAACATCTTGGGCAATTGCTGTTTTGCTGGGACCATGGGTAGCAGATTGCGTTCCACTAAACAGAGTGGCTGCCTGTTCTCTACGAACATTCTCTATGCCCACTTGTGTAGCCATATTAATGGGCACTAGTCAAAATTTAGCGTGGTGTCTTTTCTGCTAAACACAGTTCCAGCTCCTAAACACCTCACCACAACCTTAGATTAGGAGAATACAATATAGTTGGAGACAGTATTGGTTCTTTACAAGTATCTTTCATGATACCTCCCATGTTGAGGTAGAGCATTGGATTGAGGGGGGTAGCTGAGATAGGGATGCATAGGTAGACTGCATATGATGGAGGGTAGACACTAGGTGCAAGGTTGGGTAGTGTTTGAATATTGAATGCTGGTTGCATATCGACCAGAGGGGGGAATGTACAGGGGGTGCCCACACCTGCCCCCTCAACTGATAAATAGATAAAATGTTAGGTAGGTCAAATAGTTCACTCTCCTGTTTATCATTGTAGAAATCAGGATTAGATTGCCTTTATTAAAAGTAAAAAGTACATTAGAAATAAGGGATCACTGCATACACTTGGTCTGGAGAGGAATGGCAAATGAAGGGTACGTTTATATTACACACACTCTATAGGTGCTACAGGGTATAGAAGAAAAGCACAGTGCCAGATAAATATGTATTTCAAAATGGATACTCAAATACAAAATGGATTCTAGACCTATGAAGCCAGGTGTGGGGAACTATAAACCATGGCAAGTATTTTGAGATAAGAAAGAAAGACTGACACACAGATTTTGGCAGCAAAGTCAGCAATTTCGAACATTCAGAACTATTAAAGACAGTTTTGGCAGCATCTTGTAACAAGATATGATGTTTGTAGATTAACAATGGAATTGGCATAGGAATCAGACAAGAATGAGAAAAGGCTAGGCAATTAATAGAAGCTTCTGACACATTTATCTATGTTCTTGGGTTCTTGTGGAGTAAGTGTATAAGGCATGTCATCTAAATTAGTTTTAAAAGCTCAGCTGTATTATTTGGCACCTTAAAATGAGGATATATATACCAGAAAACATGGCATAACCTCAGGAAGAAGAATGTTCTTGGCAATTGTTGAGCACTTCATAGTTGTGTCCAGCCAAGGCTAAAATAGGCATATTAATTTTGTGGGGGTAATTCATAGAATTCAGCGCACAAGTGGCGCACGCGGCTGGCGCACAATGTGCGCGTGGGGCAGTCTGCGCCAGCCGCTTGCGCCAAAATCCATTTCCGCGCACAGCGTATTCATGGATTTCAACATCCATAACCAGCCGTGGCACAGAGTAGCGCAGCGACCCTGCAGCAGCGCCAGTTACGCCCCCAACCCCTCCCCGTGTGCCATGAACAGCGCACAAATCCCATACATGGCGCACAGCCCAGTGGACCAGCATACAGCCCCCCCCAACCACGAAAGCGTCCATAAAAATCCCCACGCATCCCTCCGAATACACGTACCCCGCTGCATGGGAAGTTTTACACACGATTGGGCCTGTGCGAGCGGGGTACGTGTATTTCGGGGGTGTGTGGGAAGTTTTAGATGTGATTGGGCCAGTGTGATCGGGGTACGTGTATTTCAGGGGTGCGCGGAAAGTTTTACATGTGATTGGGCCTGTGCGAGTGGGGTACGCAAATTTCGGGGGTGCGCGGGAAGTTTTACACGCGATTGGCCCTGTGTGAGTGGGGTATGTGTATTTCAGGGGTGCGTGGGAAGTTTTACACGTGATTGGGCCTGTGCAAGTGGGGTACGTGTATTTCAGGGGTGCGCGGGAAGTTTTACACGCGATTGGGCCTGTGCGAGCGGGGTACGCGTATTTCGAGGGTACGCAGGAAGTTTTACACACGATTGGCCCTGTGCGAGCGGGGTACGTGTATTTCTGGGGTGCGTGGGAAGTTTTACACGCGATTGGGCCTGTGCGAGCGGGGTATGTCTATTTCGGGGGTGCGCGGGAAGTTTTACACGCTATTCGGCCTGTGCAAGCGGGTTACGTGTATTTCTGGGGTGCGCGGGAAGTTTTATACGCGATTGGCCCTGTACGAGCGGGGTATGTGTATTTCTGGGGTGCGCCGGAAGTTTTACACGCGATTGGCCCTGTGTGAGCGGGGTACGTGTAATTCGGGGGTGCCCCAGCAAATTGCCAGTGTGTGGCCTCCCAGGTGTGCCCTCTCCCCCTCCCCAGGGCCTGCAGGCAGACCCCAACACAGGGGTACACACTGCATCCCTGGCCATGCCCCACAGGCAGCCCATCCACCCTGGTGAAGCCCCCCAGCCAGCCCACATGTCACCATGCAAGTGAGCACTGACTCATGTCCCCCAGGACCCCCATCCACCCAGGATTGAGGGTCACCTGCCAGCAGGCCCCGACTCATGTCCCCCAGCACCCCCAACCACCTAGCATTGAGGGGCACCTGCCAGCAGGCCCCGACTCATGTCCCCCTGGACCCCCATCCACCTAGCATTGAGGGGCACCTGCCAGCAGGCCCCGACTCATGTCCCCCAGCAGCCCAACAACCCAACATTGAGGGGCACCTGCCAGCAGGCCCCGACTCATGTCCCCTTGCAACACGAAAGGAAGCTGCACAATCATGGGCCTCATGTGCACCAAAATACCACTGCACGCCACCCCAGACACATGTCTGTCACACACACACACTGTTTGGCATAGATTGTGTAAAACCACAATTTTACATGCATGAACCCAATGAGCGAATCCCACACATGTAATTAAAATATCAAAATGTATTATAAACAAAATCAATGTAATGAAATGAAAGGCAAAACAATAATACAAAAATGAAATGAAATGCATGGCCAAAAATATGAAAAATGAAATGTAACAAGAATCCAAATAAATCCTGAAGAAAAATGGTCCAAATTCTCTGTCCACCAAAACAAATCCAAAGGAAACGTAAAAATCAAAATCCATTGCCCCATGGTGAAATTCAAAGAAAATGTGCACATAAATGCAAAGTCCAACTATGTACAAGCAATTTTGAAAGTGTCCATGAGCCCAACAAAAGAACAGAAACCTATCTAAGAAACTACCTAAGAAATAACTATATACAAAAGTGTGGGGCATAGTCCAATCAACCCAAAAGAAATGAAAACGAAAATGAAACCTAACACTAAAAACTATTTACAATGGCGGCAGGCTAGTCCGACGCTCACTTTCCGATGTCCCGGGCCAGGGCATCATCAAACTCCTGCTCAATGTCCTGGAGAAGGTCCTCTTCCATGGTGTTTGCAGGGACGATGCCATGTTGGACTCCAATTCCCTGCGAATAGCCTCGAGGCACTTGGCCCTCCTCAGTGTCCTCCGCATGGAGTTCTCCGCCCTGACCATTGTGAGCCGTGCCTCTTCCGCCCGCCGCCACTCCGCATCTATACGCTGGCCCAACCGCAGCCACACGGAAGACAGACCCATTCCAGGGTCCTCCTGCCCTCTGGCCGATGCCTGCCCCTCTGATGTCGATGGCCCAGAGCCATCATTGCTCCCACCTAGAGCCTGCTGCTGCTGCTACTGTCCATGTGCCCTGTCCAATGATGCCTGCACATCCTCCATCTGCTGGTCTCCAGTTGTTGGGGTTTCCACCCCTGCTGGACCGCCGACTCCCGACTGTGGCAGGGATGGGATCTCCACCAAGCTGGCTGTGTTGGTCGGGCCAGGTCCACAGGGGGCCCTGGTGGAATCTGGGCCAGAAGACGGCAGGGAGAATGACTGGCGCATAGTCTCCACAGAGGAGGAGAGGTCCGCCAGAGTGCGCGACACATGTAGGAACCCACCGACCAGGGCCCCTCCCAACAGTGCCACGTCACGACGCTGCTCTTCATGATGGCATGCGTGCTCCCCCCAGGAAGCACGCACGTCATTATGAATGACATGCTTGGGCAACGCGACACCAATCAGGACGGAGCCATACGGTCATGGGACTCCTCATCCGCAGGTAGTGGAGAGGCAGATGACGTGGGCCTCCCCCCTACCTGCGGACGGGCCTGGGAAGGGGCATCCCTGCTGGTGCATGGTGGTGCAGTCACAGGGTCAGGGACAGAGACATGCACAGGCCCCTCCGTGGTGACCTGTGCTGCCTCCTGACCCTGGCCCTGGACTGCACCACTTGCACCAGTGGTACTACCCCCACCAGGCCCCATGTGTGGCTCAGTAGCGTGCTCCTCCTCCTCTGTGGAGACCACCGACCTGGATGTCTCTGCACCGTCTTCCGCCATTGCAAGCCCCTGTGGGCCTTCCGCTACAGCCGTAGTGGCAGACGCGGCACCAGTCCCCTCGCTCCCGGATGATGGCAATTCCTGGGAGGGTGGCTGGGCCTTGCGTCGCCGCCCGGTGGAGGCATCCCCGCCACTTAGCTCGTCACTGGACGCTGCGTAGAGGGAGACATAGAACACAAGCATCAGGGTACTGTACAATAGTCCCCTAGACAGGAAGCAATAATACATGAGTGGCACTGTCAAACGTCACTTCCATCCTGTCCCTCCACAACACATGGGTCAATGCACACAACACACATGCAGAAACAGGCACGGCGCATGCAATCAACATCAGCATCCATGTACAAGGGCCTCTGTTAACCAAAATGTTGCCTTCTAACTCACATGCATCCTGGCTCATACTGACCCCATGCACACACATCAACGGAGGCTCATGCATCCATGGCGTTTCAAAGTCACACACACGCTTCTCAGACACACAGACATGCACACCATACATGCACATGAGAGCAGCAACCATCTCTCACCCACCACCCATGTCCAAGAACAGAGACTGGCATGCATTCATGTGTGCATTCCGCATGCAGCTCCCCATGTCTCATTGAACACATGCACCATCCATGTGGTTCACGCATTACTGGTCTCACATGCACTACCATGATGTCCCAGCTCACACACATCCATACATGGCCTATGTTACACATACAGGCAAGTAGCTGACTACCAGCACACTGCAACATGCCTTGTTTCACAGAGCAATGCATGGCCACTTACCGCTCGACTCCAGGCGGGCCTGCATCCTGAGGATCTGGCGGTGAAGCACTGGGCGAATGCGCTCCAGGACCCTCATTTGCTGGTTGGTAGCTGGCCCCGGCGCCCCGCTTCATCCTCTGCCTCTAAGAGGTGCCGGGCCTTCCTGACGGTCCTGGACTTGTAATCCTCCCAGCGCTTCTGGACGTGTCTCAGGTCTCGGGGTGCCACCCCCTCCGCATTGATGGCACCCACGATGTCCATCCAGATCCTCCTCTGTCCTTCCTTGTCGGCGGACGATGGTGTGAAGAGGGCATCATAATGCCCCAGGACATGCTCCACCAGGACACCAACTTACTTCTCACTGAAGCTGGTGGCCCTCTGCCTCTCTGGCTGGGGGTCGCCAGTGGTCTCGGATGGTATTTTCCCCGACATGGCGACCCCCGAGGCAGGCATGGGTGGGCAACTGGGTCCTGGGGCTGGGCTGTGGAGCGATGGTATCCCAGTCGGGAGTCTTCTGTTCAAGCAGGGGTGGACACAGCAACTGGACCCCTGCAGATGGCTGACGTGCAGGCACCAAATAGCAGGGCACGTGGGCAGCAGGCAGGAAGGCAGCCGCAGATGGCAGGTGGGATCGTGTTCGGGGCTCTGGGGGGCAGGAATATGGCCTTCTGGGCAGGAGCGTGGTCTTCTGTGTGTTTTCGCGTGGTCAGCTTGATACAGAGTGATTTGGCACGTGAAAAAAGTGCATGTCAGCGTGAAATCTGAGGAAAAGCCCTTAGCGCGTAAGCGCGTCTGTGATGTTATGCGCGCTGGCGTTTCCCTCGTGACATGTGCATAGTGGTTCAGCGCGTGAAAAAACTGCACATACGCGTGTGAATGCGTGTAATACGAGGAAAGGGCCTATGCGCGTAAGTGACGCGACGCGCGCTTGCGTTTCCCTCAGCACAGGTTAAAGGTGAGCAGGGCCAGCAGTTCACTGTACGTGCCTTTCGTGGAGATCGACGTGTGTGTTGCTACTTCGTGTTGTTTCGCGCGCCATCACAACTTCACAGCAGATCAAGGACGTATCTCTTCTTTTGGCGGGGGTATTGGCTACGTGTGTTTTTCATCATCGTGCTAGTCTGACGGTGAGTCGTGCACGCTCTTTTTCCCAGTGCGGGTGCCCCTGTGTATCGCGTACCCGTTTTCAAGGTCATAGTAGCCTGCGTGTCCCACACATATGCGTTTTTTGTGTTACTGGGTGCCACCGCGTACTGCAGGAGGTTAATTCCACGCACTAAGGCTGCAGGGGTTGCGTGCACGGTTTTGCTGCAGTTTTGGGGTGCCTGAGCATTGCGTGACCCGGCACTACATCACCGGGGTCACATACAGCCTTGCAGGTGCAGGGGTGCTGTTAACATCTTGCATCCCACCCCCTTCACCCCAATTGCCCAGGACAATTGTGATGTACACCTCTCATTGGCATTCCTCCATCTGTGCCGGCACTACTCCATCTGTGCCATGGTTGGGAGGCCACCAAAGGTGAGGGGCGCCTCAGCTGGGCGTCCTCCTCGTGGCGGGCGTGGTCAGGGACGTGGCCTTAGTGACCAGGGAGTAGTGGGATTCCAGGGTGTCCAGGGTGGCCACAGAGGGGGAAGAGGCAGGGGTGTGCCACTTATGCACGATGTTGTGCCATGTGTCAGTGCAGTCATGCCACCACCCCCTGTGGTTCCAGGAAATGCAGCTTCTGCATCTGGCACTGGCGCCCGTGTGACCCGGCAGTCCGTTTCATAGACTGCCACAGGCTCAAGGGTAGTGGTAGCTGCAGGTGCAGCTGTGGACACCACCACCCAGGCTCAGGGTCTGCCAGCGCAGGCTGCGTTGGCACTTGAGGAGTCCTTGGAAGATTTCCAACACAGCAGGAGGGAAACCGTAGGTGCACACAGGGCTGCCCTGACCGAGACACGTGTCCCTGGGGCAGTAATGTCATCTGCTGCCCCGACCAGCCGGGTGTTGGCAAGTGCAGGGGCAGATGCAGCCAACAACACCCCGGGTGTGAGTGTGCCAACCAGGACAGTCGCGGTCAATGACCCTGCCACAGTGGACGTTGCTGCGCAGGGTCCATTAGAGGGCACCCAGCTGCCACTGACGCAAGTCAGGCCTTTGGTCGTCCCTCCACCTGCCACTCCCTTGGCTCAATCCACCAGTGCCACTGGCCATACTGATCAGGGCGGCATTTGCCAGCCAGGGTCTGCGCCACAATCCAAGAGGAGGAAGGTTGCACCTGCAGCACAGGCTGGGACCCCACACACAGCCACGACCTCCTGCATGTCGAGGAAGAAGCCTTTCTGCAATCAGGAACTGGACTTCCTCAGGGACTACGTGTAGGACCACAGCCGTGACATGCTAGTGGGGCCTAATTGTCAGACTACGGCTGCCCACCGTGATACCCACTGGAAGCAAGTTGTGGAACATGTGAGTGCATTTGGCCATGAGGTGCGCACGGCGCAAGAGTGCCAAAAGTGTTGGAATTACCTCAAACGCAGTGCTAAGGCTAAGCGTGCCTCAAATTACAACTTGACTCTGGTGACTGGCATTGGGCCTGCACCTGAGGAGGAAGACCTCACTCCGCACGAGTCACTCGTTGCTGAGTTCATACCACCTGAATCGGTCGAAGGAGTAGGAGAGATGCCGGACTTTGATGCCTAGTCCAGTGAGTGTTGCTGCGTGTTTGTTGAGGACATGTGTGTTTTACTTGTGTGATGTGTTGTGCATGACTGCCACTACATGTCATGTGTACATGGTTCTGATGTGCAAGTAATGCAATGCTTCACTGATGCATGGCTGCTCTGCAGGATGGGGTATTGAGCATCACCACTATTGCACCCTACTCACATGCTGGTCACCAGGATGCCCCTCCGGTCCATGTTCCAGCTCACTGGCCCTTCTGCATGTAGCCTGGGATGACCTTCCTCTCAGCCCTGGGACTATGTCATAGCATGACTGACGTGCATGTGTCCTCTGCCTGCATGCGGGTACTCCACGTAGGCATGCTCCCTTGCCCCTCCACCACCCCTCTGCACCCCAATTTCACCTTTGCACTGGTCTGCTTCAATTTTGCCGTTGAGTACTTGCCTGTTCATGCATCCTGTGTACATGCTAACTTCCACCAGCCAATCTGCTAGACATATGCTGTGGGGTACATCCTTTGTACTTGATGCAGGGTGTCTTACTTCGACTGTGCAGAGGTCAGATGCCCCGCAGGGACATGAGTGCCCATTCATGCTCCATGTGGATTCCATGCATGCCCCTATGTGTCCTTGACTGGATGATCATTGTAATACGTGTCCAGGGTGACCTACATTGCATGGCATTTCATCAGCCTTCCCATGGCCACTGTGGCTCAGTCCTGCGTCGCACACATGTTTAGGGTGTGACAGTCTGTGTGGGTCACAGGCCTCAGCCTGTTTCATGGCCAATGACTCTGTCCAACTGGTGTAGTGTCTTCTTCACACGTGGGTGTACTCCTGAGGTTTCATCATGTGTCCTGCTTACTGTCCCATCATCATCTGCTGTGTTGTTACTTAACTCACATGATGCAATTGATGCTAGTCAACACTGTCTGTCAATACACAGGTCTATGGTCATCCTTTTGATGCCATGCAAGGCATCCCTGCATTTGTACTTGGGGGAGGGGTGGTTTGCTTGTAGCCATGCTACCCATTTCATGCACATTGCACGTGATGACTGAAGTTGACCTTGCACTGCCTTCAAATTTTCTGATACACATCATGAAGTACTTGTACATGTGGATAGTGAGTAACGTACAAATGTGCTGCACTGCATCGACCCACTTCAGAGCGATATAACACCCTTCTACATGCCTAATCACAGAAGCAATGTCAAGGTGACCCAGCATGCATTGCAGGTTCTCTTTTGTGTGTGACATGTCTGCTTCATGTGTTTGGTGTCTGTGTGATGTCTATGTGTGTGTGTGTTGTGTGCTTCTAACATGTGTAGTGACCTTTTTTCTCTCTACTTTTCAGATGATGACACAATGGAGCCAGAGGATGGTATTGTCATGCCAGGCACAGGGTTGTTATTACTACAGCAACCCGAGCCAGACTCGGACGACGAGGTATCTCCCACATAGGTCGGACTGTGCAGGCGTTGAGCCCATGGAGGTTTTATTTTCCTCAACATCATCGCATGTGGGGATTGAGCAGCACCCTGTACCTCCCCCCTCCTGGGTACCCCCCCCTGGGTCGTATGTGGCCATTTTTGATTTTTCTTTTAGTTTAGTTAGTTAAGTTTCTATTTGATAGTTAGTTTAATTAGGAAATGTAGGTTTTTGATAGTTAGTGTAATTAGTTAATGTAGTTTAAAATTGCTTCTCTGTTGTGGTTTCATGTGACGGTGTGGTGCTTTGTGGCTTTTGAAAGCATCCACTGTCTGTTCCACCTGGTCCCTTCAAGCTTTTCTCGTGTATGTGTTTGCAGCTTGGGGTCCTGACTCACATATGCCACTCCTGCTTCCCTTATCCATGGGCTTGCAAGGATGGTTCGGTGTAACAGCATATTACACAAGGGCTTAGGACTGTCATATCTGTGGCATGTCTGCTGCTGTACTACTTGTGTTGACACCCCTAGTGGGGATGATAGGGGTGATTTTGACTGCAGTTCTTCCTATGCTAGATGGGTTGTTTCATGATTCATGTGTGCATTAATTGCTATACATTGTGTAGTGTGTTTTTTATCTTTGCTGTACATGTGCTTCATGCAATTCATGCTGTAGACAGTGGCTGACACACTTTGGCTGGGAAAGTTGCACTGATGGAGTGATTTCAGATGTACGTCTCTGACATGGTCCACTCATGACATGCCTGAGGAGACACACACAGGGAAATTTCATGCATTAATCATGTGTTTTCTGCCCTTTCTGCAGGGGGATGAGCCTCCAGACCACCTTCCCCAGCAGACATGGCCCATTGGATGTCTGTCCACGTTCGGTGGTGCAGACATGCACATGTGTGCACAGGCAGAGCCACATGGATTGCGCTCATACATCATACAGAAGCTGACGTGTTTCAAGGAACTCCAGGAAAGGTGAGCAGCACAAGTGGGCCACATCGCAGCCAACCGCCCACCAGGACAGTTGCACATGCATGCTAAGTAGCACCACTGACAGTGAGCTTGGACAGATAGTGGTGTTGAAGCGCACAGAGTTTGACCTTGCAGGCACCCAGACCACGGTGGGGGTGTTTGGTTCGTGCCACTCCTGCACCTGTACACGGGAGCTGTGACAGTACACATCAGTTTGTGGTGCATCATTCGATATTATGTATCACACATGGTACACATCCTGTTGTGACATTGTTTTACTGTGCTACCTTGGTTGTTCCATCATTGTGCTAGTACTTGGGCTTTGTGACGTAATGCTACTTCAAGTCATCTACTGGAGGCTCTTCTGGTTTGTTTTGCTGCCTGCAGGCTCTTTGCTTGGCTTATGTGTTGGCCTGCTTTGAGTTCACTTTGATTTGTTGTTTTTGCAAGTCAAGGTGGCCTCTGAGGGTGCTGGACACTTTTTACATGCAAGGTGGAAGATGGAGACAAAGGGGAAGGGTGATCCTGTGACCAGGTGAACTTCAAGGATGAAGGCTACATATCCCATGCACAGTTTTTCAGTCAGTGGGTCATGGTGATATGTGAGGGAGGGGGGGGGTATTTTGTTGTTGGACAGTTGCCTTGCCCCACAGTGTGATGGGCACCCTGACATTGTAATTGTGGTATCCTATGTACATGATGTATTCTGCTGATGAATGGCTGTTCATGTGTTGTGTTTACCTTTCAGGTGTGAGGGTATAGTTGTGGTTTGACATGCTGGGGTGTACACATGGGCAATGTTCACATGTGATGAGGACACTGATGGTCACTTGATTGCACATGCATGTATTGAGTGCATGTCCCTACTGACACACACACTCGCACTATGATCCACAAAATGTACAACCGCCCCTCCATGTCCACATGTGCACATAGTTAGCCTTCAGGGGACTACTGTGTCCCTGCAGCACATGATCTATGACCATTTGTGGATCCTGTACATGCGTGATTTGTTTTTTTATTTAGTTTGTCATTTTCATGTGATGCTCAGGGTGCATCACACACAATGACTGGTGTGCTGAGCAGTGTGTTTCAGGAGATGGACACAGCACACGTATTATGCAGTGTTTATTTTGCTGTGCACAATGTGCATGTGAACAGGCATTCATTGTTATGTTCAAGCTACAACTGTTGTTATGCATTTGGGTATGACTTGCTTTGTGTGGGTGGGTGTTGGTCAGTCATTTCATCTGATTCCATGTCAGGCATCATTGTCTGACGCCACTTTGCATTTTTCACATGTCAATGTGTACATTATTGTTATTGTGTTGGCGTTTTGCTATTGCTTGCCATGTCATGTTGTGGTTTTGGTGGCTTTGTGTGACATTCCAGTGATTGTCATGGCCTGTTTTGCAAGTCTGTGTGATACACACCTTGCATGTGTACCTTTTGGTGGTCACACGGGATTGGTTAGGTTTGAGTAGCTGGGGATGCACACAATGTGGCACTTCCATGGCAACATTCTCAGGGTGGTAAGGTTGTGACAGTTGACTGTCTCTTTGTCATCATCGATTGTCACCTGGTATGTGCCAGGCCTGTGTGCACTCCGCAGGGGTGGGAGTTTAGGTGAAAAATGTTGCCACAAGCTGGGTCTGGGCTGCCTCGACACTTGCCCTATCCCCTCCCATGGGCAGCGCCTGTGCCTGTGGTTGGGGATGTGGGGGCACCACCATGTCCACCGGTACGCCCTGCCGTGTTGCAACATTGTGCAGGACACATGCTGCCACAACGATCCTGCACATTACTGGGGGTGCATAGAGTAGCTGCCCGCCAGAGCGGTCAAGGGAGCGGAAGCGTGACTTGAGCACTCCGAATGTGCGCTCCACTATGGCCCTGGTTGCAATATGGGCAGCGTTGTATCTTACCTGGGGTGGTGTGGTGGGGTTCCGGATTGGCGTCATCATGTGGTTGCTCAGAGGGTAGGCACTGTCCCCTGGAGAGGTGATACTGGCTGTGATTATTGGGGTTTGTGTATTTGTCTGTGTGTGACATGCATGCATGTGCACGGGCATTTGTACTCACCTAGGAGCCATGTGTCGCCATGCTGCCCAGCTTCCAGGGCCCGGCTCAGGGCGGACATTCTGTATATGAAACTGTCATGGGTGGAGCCAAGGTAGTTTGCATAGACAGAGGTGATGATTCCCTTGGCATCGCATACCACCTGCACGTTGATGGAATGCCAGTGCTTGCGGTTTCGGTAGATGTGCTCAGTGGCCCTAGGTGGACATAGGGCCACATGGGTGCAATCTATGGCACCGAGCACTTTGGGGAAGTGTGCCACCCTGTAAAAGTCCTGGACAACGGCCTGCCTTTCTGCGGGTGTTCTGGCCATGTATATGTGCCTGCGGACTGAGGGGCGCGCAGTCATGATTGCCAACACCTGGTGTAGGCAGCGTGACTGCGTGGCCTGTGAGACCCCCTCCCACTATGGCAGTAGTCCGCTGAAATGACCCAGTGGCCAAAAAATGCAGGACATTGAGCACCTTCTCCAAGGGGCTCAATGCTTGGGAGCAGAGGGTGAGTGATGTAAGGTCATCTTCCCACTCACTGACCAGGTCGAGGATGATACGAGGTGGAAACCTATACCTGCCGTAGACCTGGTCATCGGGCATCCCAAAAAGGCTTGTCTGGGGGGAAAAAATGCAGGCCCTTGCTATTCTCCTCCTCCTGCTGTGTCCCACGATCAGTGCTGCGACAAATGGGGCATTCATCATAGCGGTATGTACGTGTCTGTTGTTTGTGCACGCTTTTATACTGTGCGCGGGGAAGCTTCCGCCTGCCTTCCTGTGGCGGACGTGTTGACGCATGTGCGCGTCTTTTAGCGTGTGCTTGTTTCCTGTATTGAAATCCATGAATACGAGTTGTTCGCGTGCGTGTGGGCGTTCCGTGTATTTCCCTGCAGTACTTCCCCAGTTACGCCTTCCTTTTCATGCGTTGTTCCCCATTCCGTGCGTTACGCCTCGTGTCCTGCCCCCTTTTTGGTATGTGCGCGGATGTTGTGCGCTTTCCCTGTGCGCATCCCGCACGGCGTTCGGGATGTTGCAATGACGTGTGCGCCCGTATGCGTCACGCACGGGTTTGGCGCACATCCCGAGAAAAACACGCGCAGAGACTTCCATGAATCACACGCATGCGCGTGCGCTTCCTTTTTCACGCTTGCGCCTGCTTGTGCCAGCTTGCGCCACTTTTTTCGGTGCACATTTGTTCCATGAATCAGCTCCTGTGTGTCAGAGAAAAGCTGGGGATGCCAGTTATGCTAATGAAAATTGTTGTGCACTTGTGATAAAGTTATCCAATGGTGAAAAAGGGATATTTGCCCTTTAACTAACTTGACCTATCAAAGCCTACCATTTTACAAGTTGCTAATTTGCATACACATGTTGCTTAATGTTGGAAAATCTATAAAGATAGGTTAGATGCAGAAATGCATTGAGAGTGTATTCTTTTTTCTTGATGATTAAAGACACATTTTGTCTTTTTTTTTCATGTCTCTGCCTGATGAATGGGGGCATGAGAATCCATGGATGTCTGATGGAGGTGTAGGGTGTACTGGCGGAGGACCCCCAGTACAAGGGTGAGGCAGCCGATGGTGAGAATCGGTATTCCCCCTTTCCCGTACCCATGCCCCATCCTATTGAATAGGATACACCAACGACCCAACCCACCCATTTTATAAACAAACACTGGGCCAAGGAAGAGGGCAACTGAGAGTAAAGAGGCTAATCCTTGCATATCTTGCATATCTCATTTGACATGTCCTGCTAATCGGGTAAGGCACTTGTTGACTTTAATCACATACATCTGATACCCATACTCTCTCCCCACACGGATAAAAGGTAGAACATAGAGTCACACTCTGAGCAAGGTGGAACATGAGTAGGCGCAGAACTTCCATAGTGAAGGTGAACATACTGGAGCAGAACGACCGAACGAGGGACTAGAGTAAAGGGTAGGGAAACCCTGAAGATCCCTGCAGGAGGTCATTACTATGGGAAACCATGAAGGAGACGGCAGAGAAAGCCAAATGACAGACAAGAAGAAACCTGCATTGTGTTTAAAGGGTGCCACTGATCATCCCGGGTGAATGGCAGAATTGTGGAGGAGAGGCCAAGCCTGTGGTGTTAACCTTGACTTGTGAATCAAAGCCGCAGAGGCAAGAAATTAACGCGCACAACCGATGAGCTAGTGAAAGACATCAACGGCTGGTTTGAGAAGCTGCAACAGTGTCTCACAAGTGAAGGTTGCGCACAGACTGATGAGACGCAAAAGAAAGCTAACCAGTGATTAACTTTTAAGTGGCTAATAACTGTGAAGCCAGTGATACAGAGTAGCAAACTGGTCTTGTGGAGGTCTATGGTAAAAGCCTCACACTTTCAAAAGTCTTTGACATCAGAAAAAAGTCTGAGCCCGACTGAGGGAGACCAGAAGTGTGATAAGGTAGGGGAAGAGAAACCCCTAATGAACATTTATTAAGCTTGTGGAAAGGAACCCCTGCAAGTTCTGTGATTGTGAGGTCCGAGCCTCGCTGAGGGAGATCTGCATTGAATCAGGTACTTGTTGATCGAACGGTCCGAGTCCAGCTCAGGGAGACCTATGTGAACTGTTAAAGCTTTAAGAGGTCTGAGCCCGGGGGAGGGAGACCGGTGTGAACTTTTTGTTGACTGTGAAAGAACTTTTGAAACGCCCAAAAAAAGTGACTTTAACGTGAAAGGACACGAGGGGCCTCGATCTATGTTTTGAACTGCCATTGTTTTGAGAACCTAAGTGTGTCATCCTGTCTACGGGGGCTGGCTTTCTCTGTGCTGTCCTGATTTTCCTTTGCATATATAGTTCCCTTTACACACATTTTGTATGAGCGATAGGGCAGGCATTAGGTTTTGTTAGTATAGGGCATTTTGATTTGACAAAGACTGATTAGGACTGTGTTTTCTTTATTATTTGATGATAGAGACTATTACCGTCATAGCTATAGGGCAAAGTAGGAGTTTCTCCAAACCCCAAGAATCTAATAAAGGTTTTGAAACTTGTAACTCTTGTGTCAGTGTCATATTTGTGATACCATACCTTCCTTGCAGTGCTCAAAACCTAGTTCCAACCCTTACACTATAAACTCAAATAAGGAAAAGGGGTGGTCTTCTCGGTGCAGAAGAATAGTTTCCTTCTTCTGGCCGACAGCCCAAAGTTCGCCTCTTGGTGATGTAAACAAAATGTTCTTCTCAAAGGATACAAATCAAAAGTCTCCAAAGGTTCCTTGGATTGGGCTTCCAGCAAGGCACATAGAATAAAGGTCTTGTATCTTCACAGTGTAAGGGGGATGACTCCCTCCGCTTGACCTTTCTCCAGTTTCTCAGTGGTTTTCCCAATGCCAGGATTAGTGTCTTTCGTCTCTTGGCCTTTATCAGACTCTTAACAATGGCAAGAAAATAGCTCTCTCCTCTTGACACATTTCACAGTGTTCATCAACACCAGGGGGTATGTCTCCCTTCCCCCGGCTTTTCTCAAGCTCTTCACAGTGTCAAAAGAATGACTTCCTTTTCCTGGCCTCTTTCACAATGTTCATCCACACCAGGGGGTATTTCTCCCTTCCTCTGGCCTCTCCAAGCTCTTCACAGTGCCAGGAGAGTGACTTCTTTCTCCTGGCATCTTTCACAATGTTCATCAACACCAGGGGGTATGCCTCCCTTTCCCTGGCCTTTCTTACAATGCTCACATTGTTCACCATGTTCATAGCCCACCTGGTTCACTACCCTGCCAGGTACTGTGACTATAATGATGATTTTGGAGGTAGTTCATAATTGGATGTGGGTCCCAGACCATTCTTAGCTCTTCTCGCTTCTCAATAATTATACCACATACAATATCCAACCAGGTATTCTTTTTTTTTGTAAACTTTATTTATTAGTTGTGGTTCACGACATCGCAGCAACACTTATGAAGGCAAACAATCAAGTTCAGCACAAATGGGTATCATAATCACATCTTGCATCATACATTTAACACAGTCAGATAGGTATCAGGGCCTCAGAGGGCTTTCATCATAGGACAACATCTGACACAAATATATCCTAAACGGGGTCCATATATCCTTGGGCCTACTCATTCTAGGCAATGTGATCGCATATTGTTCCTCACTCCTCACACTTGTTTACATATGTGAGTTCTTTAAGTAAGTTGTCCTTGTGTGGCGCGTATGGGCTTTTCCAGCTTTGAAGTATGCACTTTTTAGCCATTGCGCAAGTTACATTAAATAATCTTCTGGTCACCTCTGCTATCTTTCCTATGTCCCCGAACAGATATTTCTGGAGCGTGAGGTCTGCTGGTACCTGTGTTACTTATTCTAATAACTCGGCCACCTCCCTCCAAAACCTAAGGATGAGCGGATAGCTCCAGTACATATGAAACAAGTCTGCAGACAGGTTCCCACATTTTTGGCATCCCTCGGTACAGTTCTCAGTGAATTTGCCCATTTTGGTTGGTGCATAGTGTAATCTATTCAGTACTTTAAACTGAATTAGCCAGAGTCCAGCATTTAGTGATACTGTCTTTAATAGTGCACAGTATCTAGACCATTCCTTATCTTCAATTGCAATCTCCATGTCTGCTTCCCATATCTCATTGACCGTATTTGTTGTAGGTGTATGTGCTTGTATAATCGTATATAGTTTGGAAACAATGGTTCCGGAGCTTGAGGACAGTGATACAAGGCATTCATGTGAGGAAGGTTCATCCAGGAATAAAGGCCATCAACTTTTGAGTGCCGCCTTCATATGATGGTATTGCAGCAATCTAAGCTGTCCTCCCCCCACAGAGGCCACAAAGTCTTCCTGGGTAACAAATTTCCTGTGGGGGAACATATACCCCATTGAAATGTATCTATCGGGGTCCCACAACCTTTGTATGTCTACATTGTACGATGGTGGGATGCCGGGAACATTCCAGAGGGGCGCATTTGGATTGTAGGGTGTCTTTAGTTTTAATCTTTTATAAATCTTGGCCCAGGCTAGGACTGTTGCACTGACTCGGTCAAATTTGCATATGTCCTTATGTTGTGTTTTAAACAAAATGGAGCATAGATCCATTGGAGCTGCAGCGTGTCGTTCTATAGGCAGGTGTGGTGCAATGTCCAGTGGGTCGTACCAGTGTTTGGCATATTGGGCTTGCACAACCAGGTAGTATAGCTCAAAGTCTGGCGCCGCTATGCCTCCTGTGTTATACGGTTCAACCAGTTTCTCCCATTTCATTCTGGCCGCACCCCCATAACAGATGAACTCTACAGCTATGGATCGTAGGCTGTTACAAAACTGTCTGCCTGACCAGATCAGGACATTACTGAATATATATCGTAGTTCTGGCAGGACCAACATCTTTAGAATAGCTATCTGGCCTGCAAATGATATAGGGAATCTGGCCCACTTCTGGAGTTTGGCTTTATTAGAGTGTAAGAGTTGTTCATAGTTTTCTGAATGCAAAGCAGTTCTTTCTTTGGATACCAGAATTCCCAGGTATCGAATTTTAATAGGCGCCCATTTTAGCCCATGTGTGTAAGTTGGACACATGGTTGCTGGATTCAGGGTCAAAATTTCAGACTTGGATTTATTTATTTTACAACCAAAGTACTCTGCAAACTCATGTATTTTATCCATAACGGGGCCCAGGCTCGATTCGGGTTCCTGGACATATAACATAGTGTCATCTGCATATAGCGATATCGATTGCACAGATCCCGCCATCTTGATCCCTCTCTGTCTCTGGTTGCCTGGTGCCCCTGCCTAATTTAAAGAAATGTGAAATGGTATGGTTAGTCATCACTTTGGCACCAAGTCCGGAGTATAATAGTTTAACGTATTTCAGGAAATAAAAGCCTAATCCAAATTTTTCCAATACAGCGAACAAGTAAACCGCGACACTGAGTCAAATGCCTTTTCAGCATCTAAGGAGACCGCTGCAGCTTGAACTTCAAGTTTAATTTGTGCCATGACCCCAAATAATCTACGTAAGTTCAGTGCTGTCGACCTTGTTGGGATGAAGCCACATTGATCCGGGTGGACAAGTTGGGGCATGTAAGGGAGTAGCCTCATGGCCAGGATTTTTGCAAAAAGTTTGACATTGTAATTAATGAATGAGAGAAGTCTATAAAAAGACAGGTCGTGGGGTGGGAGTCTTGGTTTTAACAGCACCGTTATGATTGCTTTCCTCATTGTGTCTGGCAGGGTCCCTCATTCCATCGCCTCCTCCCACACCAATAGCAATATGGGGACTAGTTCAGCATTAAACTCTTTGTATAGTTCTGCGCCCAGGCCATTGTATCTGGGTGCTTTCCCGGAGGACAGAGATTTAATTGCTTCTATAATTTCTTCTAGTGTTATCGGATTTGCAAGGGCCAAACTGTCCTCCAACTGTAATTTAGGGAGTGTTATTGCATTTAGGTAATTCTCAATTTCTTGTGTAGGCTTTACGTCATGGTTGGAATATAACGCTGTATAAAATTCTGTAAATTCATTATTTATACCCTCCTCACTGGGAGCAGTCTTTCGCAACTATGCTGGAAATGGGTGCATGCCACTGTTCAGTTTTCTGCAAGTTTGCGAGCGTGCGACCTGCCTTGTTCCCTTCAACATATCATCGCACCTTAAGGGGGGAGGCAATGTATAGCAGCTCCCTAGTTGCCAGTTTATTGAAGTCTTGTAAAAGGCTATTTATGTCCGCTAGGGTCTTCTTTTCATGGGTGTAACTATATTGTACTTCCAACTTCCACAGTTGTTTCTCCACTTCTGCTAACTCCGCCCTGACTGTTTTCAGTAATCCCCTGGCCTTGGAGATCAGGATCCCCCTTACTCAAACCTTAAAGTTTTCCCATAGGGTCACACTCTTTTCCACAGATCCCTTATTGACCTCGAAGAACATCTCAATTTCAGTATGAAGTGCTTCTGTGACACTCGGGTCTTTTAAAACATCAGGTGGCATCCTCCACCTACCTGCTGGGGGCTTGACATCATCCAGCGATATTTCTAGGGTTTTTGGAGAATGATCTGATAATGTTTGTGGGTGAATCTCACATTTACCAACCATGTTAGAGAGGTGAGTGGACACTAACCAGTAATCTATGCGGGACTCACTATCATGCACAGAGGAGTAGAATGAGCATTGTCAAAACAGTGGGTACAATGTTCTCCAGGCGTCCATGAGTGACAACTGTGTCATGATTTGAAATATGGTAGTGCTGTTCTGGTAGGTGCTCTGTGTTTACTAGATGAACGATCAAGAGTAGGGTTCAGAGTAGTATTAAAGTCACCCCCCCACCATATATATTCCCCATCTAGCGTGCCCGTCTCGCATACAACCATTGTGTAGAAGTCTGGGTCATCGACATTCGCGCCATATGTGTTTACCAGTACAACTCCCTTACCAGCAATGCTGCCTCACACAATCACGTATCACCCCTGTGGGTCTATTTTACTCTTGATGAACTGAAAACCCAGTGAGGGGTGAATCAGTGTGAGGACTCCTCTTACTTGAGTGGAGTATTGAGTATAATACCTTTGTTGTCCTCAGTCTCGAAGGAGGTCTCCGTTGTTTACCTTCTGGAGTGCATGTGTTTCCTGTAACATGACAATATGGGGGGCGATGTCTGGCTACATAAGCCCCAACCTTCCTCGATTTGGTTGGGTTGTTAAGCCCACAGACATTCCATGTAAGGAAATTAACTTTCAGCCCCTTAGATATGGTGGTACTGTGTGCCATGTATGTGTCTTAAAGTTACTCCTGACCATCTTGATTTTAGCCGAACCTGTGTTGCATGTAAATACGCGACCACAATTTTTCCCCCACTGAGCCATTCCAACTGGGGCTCCATACCTCAACTTCCCCCCTACCCCCCTGAACATAGGAATGAAACAACCCCCCCCCTTCGTCCCACCGTCCCTCCCGCATCGTCAACCGCAACTGGATGATGCTGCTCCTTTGGTTTCAAGAACTTCCCAAAGGGCATCCCCTTCAACTTGTGGAATTCGCCTGAGGATCACCTGTTGCAGCCACCTAGCTGCCCTCGATTGAGGCTCACGTCCCGGCCAGCCAACTATCTTATCAGAGCCACCCTTCTATAACGAAAGCCTCAACCACTACAAAGGATATAACCATGGAGCATCTTTCAGTCAGCGGGATCTTGTCTCTGTTCATCTGGTCGTGGGCGCATGTTTTGATCCAACTCCCTCTTTCAAGGGGGGAGCGGAATGGAAGCCTCGACATATGTCATGGCTTCGGCTGGGTTTTCAAAGAAATTATCCTTTCCTCTATGCTGAATTCTCATCTTCGCCTGGAAGATGAGAGCGTAAGGGATGTGTCGCATTCCTATTTGTCTTTTTACCAGCTCATATGATATACTCTGTGTCTGAACGGATGCCGAAAAATGCGGGTAGATGTGCACTCTGTTCTCCTCGTAGTATGTGCCTCTTTCTCTGGACAACCGCAGGCTCGTGTCTCTGTCTCTATAGTTGAGGAGACAAGCTATTATCGTGCGGGGAGGTGCACCTGGTCTCAGTGGTGGTATTAGGGTGCGATGTGCTCTCTCCACTAGAAAATGTACTGAAAATGATTCTGTGCCAAGTAGGGTCTTCAGGAGGTTTTCCAACGGGCCTTCCATCGGTCCCTTACAAAAGGATTCTGCGACTCCTACAATCCGGACATTATTTCTTCTGAATCTCGATTCGAGGTCCTCACATTTACTTTGAGTTTTGTATAGATAATTTTTAAGTTGTGTGATGTCTCGGCTATGCTGATTTGTTGTATCTTCATTTATGCTCATTCTGTTTTCGGCGTTTGTGATGCCTGCACTCTCTTTATCTACCCTTGCCTTTAGAGAGCTGATTGTCGCCACAATGTTGTCTAGCTTAACATTCACTGCTAGTAAGCCATTTTGTACCATCGTCATTAGGCGATCCTCCCTTGCAGCCGAGGGCTCTTCAACCGGGCAATCGCTGGTCAATGACTACGTTGTGGCAGGCTCATGGGCCAGGGAGCTGGCGAAAGAGTCCTTTGGGTCAGTTTTTTTGGCTCCTGCACCTTTTTTTTCGTGGCGGCCCATATGATGTAGCTTCCACCCACGAGTGGACTGTGTTGTCCCACATGCCAGTCACAATCCGGGACTTCACGGTTTTAGCGTATGTACTGAACGGATTGGCGTTGCCAATTCAGGCGGCCACTTCGGGCAACCGACCCCAACCTCAAGTTCCTCTGTCCGGGTCTATGCCAGTCACCCATGGAGGCACCACTACAGCTATGGAACCATAGGGTTTCTGTCAGAGTGACCCGACCAGCTCCTCTTCAACAGTCACTTCCAGGCAACTTAATGCTGTATTTAAAGTCTGCTGTTTAACTGACCACAACCTGTGTCATGTAGATTCATGTATTGCTCTCAAGGGTTAATACATCTTTGATTGCAGGAGGTCTCCCCCCATGCGTGGCGATTCTGGGGTGGCTGCCGTTGTGGAGCGAGGTGCATGTATGGCCATACCTAGGATGTATGAGGATATAGCACTGATTCGGCGTATCTAGCTGTTCTCAGCCCTTTAGCCTGGTGATGCAGTATCCCCTTGTTTTTCCTGTATTATTGTGCACTTAGTTGACTGACATGGTCTGGCTAGGTGTGCTACGTCTGCTCCAGTCTGTCGTGTGCAATCCAGTAAAAACCTTGTGCCCCTCCGGCAGGTGGATGAGAGATCTCAGGCTAATATACCTGATCCCTCAGTCATCGAGTGCTCTCAGGGCTGCGCAGCCTGTGCTGTCTATTCCCCTGCTATATTGCCTCCATAATCAGGGTATATGTAGGGCTCCAAGTGAATTTATAGCAGTCCAGGTTTCTAAATGCAGGCAGTTTAATTTCTTAATTTCTTCCCCGCAGCGCCGCCTCTTCCCTCGGCTTCTAGCACTGCAGAGCACTCGTAGGCGGGGGGCCACGCGCGCACCTCCCATCAATGCAACGGGACTTCCGTATAGTGTACAAAGTGGGTATCCAGAGCCCACTCATGGGCCTCAGAACACTTCCCAGTCCACCCATGAGATTGCTGCCACTCGGTCGCAGGAGTTACCATGATTGTATTATGTTATTCCCCACCACCCAGAGGCTCACCTCGTGATCAGCCTAACGGCCGCAGACGGTCAGTGTTCTCCGTTCCTGGGAGACAGCTCTGGCACTGCACTCTGGGCTGTGTATGGGACTGATCAGCTTACTGCAATGCCTGGCAAAGCTTCAGTCTCTGCGTATTGTGCCTCAGTTTTACGGCATTTCAGCCCTTGCCCCACTTGGCCTTCAACAGGGGCTCTGCCTCCAATGTATCGTGGTTAGCCAGTGGAGCTTGCGCATGGCTCCATCCCCGCTGATCAGAGGCAGAAGATTCTAGGACCAGGATCTTCTTGAATATAGGGCGGTTTTTGCCACAGTTCCAGGGATTAGTGCTGCAGACCTTCCGCCGCCACCTATATGTTGTTTCTGACGGCAGGGTGGCTCCTGTAAGGATCAAATTAGATCAGGATATCATACGGGCCGGGGCTCCTCTCTCAGGCAGACATTTTCTTCATGCGCAACAGCACCCCTCTACCAGGTATTCTTTTTGTCGGGTCACAGACCCCCTTTGTATTGGATTCTTTCTCTCCGGTCCCAGATCCCTTTGGTATTGGTTTCTTCCTCTCAGGTCCCAGATACATTAGGTATTGGTTTCTTTCTCCCCCCAGTGGTCTAGGCAGCCCTGGTCTCCCAGTCTGCCAGGGACTGCCATGAAGAAGATGACTCTTGATGTCACTCCTTATTGGTTGCGGGTCCCGGACCTGTGTCTCACTGTGGTATGGTCCCTTGGGGTCCCAACAAGCCTCCCTGTCTCCTAACCCTCCTCTGGTTGCTCACCGGTCACCCTCGGCTGCTTATGGGTCTCTTGCCCTCGTTAGGGTACCTCCTTCTTCCTCCAAGCTCTGCTGCATCTCCGCAGCAGCTTCCTGCTTTCAGCTGGCACATTTCAGGCAGACCACAAGCTCCAGCTCTCCTGACCAGCTGGCAATTCCTCCTCTTGCTTCCAGGCACAGCTTGACCCAGGCAGACTTCTGAATGTCATCTCTCCATGCTTATGGGCAAGTGTCGCGTCCTCGACTGCTTTGTTCGACTACTGACCACAGGCTTCGCAAGCCTATGTTCCTCCAGGGAGGATCTCTCTCTGTGTTTGAATTTGCCTTTTCTATTCTAGTTGTACCATGGCCAGTAGGAAGTCTGTAAAGACTAAAAACCGCTCAGTGTGGTTTGAAGAGGTGCTCTTATGACTCTGCACTTCTTCATCGTCCCAATACTGATCTTGGGGAATCCCAGTGAGTCTGTTGGTCTCTTCCTCTTCTCAGTACATAAGGGACATAGGTCCCTGGAGGAGCCCACACTCTCCCTCGTCCCAGTGCTTCCTACTTTACTGGTTTTGTGGTAACAGATAGGAACAATAGGGGTGCTGTTGTAGAGGGTTGGTGACGAAAGTGGATTAATGTAAGGTGGGCCATGGGTATATCACGTTCTCCCCAGGTTGCCACTAATACCATAGGGGAGAAGTGACAGCATCCAGGGATCCAGGGATTCATCACAGTACTCAATTTAAAATGTAAAGCACATATTAAATCTTGAAGAAAATGTCAAATTACTCTATAGTGAATACGAGTTTATTGACAAAGCAAAAACAAAGAGGTGATGGCTGGAAGGTTTAGAATTAATCTTAACCACTGGCATTGGTCTGGGCAGCCCTCCAGGCCATCGTGCTTTGCCTGCCAATCCATTACAGAAGGGGAAAGACCATATGCAATTCAGACGTAGTCCCACCCCAGAAGGGGTAGTCAAGCCCAAACTGCTAGGTCACATCCCTTCTGCATGAGACCACAAGCATCCCCTAACATGTTTCAGCCTTGTTGGGCCTCATCAGTGAGGAGTACCTTGGGTCTCTAGGCCCAGCAGGCACGGGACCCACATCTGGGCATACCCGTCCCACTCGGGATGTCTTTAGCAAAACGAAAAGGTGATGGCTGGAAGGTTTTGAATAAATCATAACCACAGGCACAGCTCTGGGCAACCCTCCAAACCATCATTTTTGCAGCCTGCCAACCCAATACAGAGGGGGAAAACTATATCCAAATTAGGCTTGGTCCTACACCTTAGGGACTTTCCAGACACTCCCTGCACTATGCAGTGGTTATTGACTTCCAGATGAGTGGGGATGCGACTTCAGACACTCAGGGCCTCATTACAACTCAGGTGTTAAGGGTTAACGCCGTCGTTAACCCTTAACGCCTGATTCCGATTTTAACGGCTGCTTCTAGTAGCCGTTAAAATCCATGGCGCTAAACCGCCTTGGTGCTAATTACGCCACCGTAATTTACGGTGGCGTAATTAGCACCTTCCCCACTCCCATTATGCCCTATGGGGCAAAAATGGGAATGGGGAAGGGTAAAATGGGAAATGGGGATTTACCGCCCCACTCACCTTGGAATGGGGCGGTAAATCCGCCATCCACCATGGTGTAAACATAGTTTACACCATGGTGGTAAAGTTGGCGTACTTACCACCTGGGTCGTAATGACCCCCTCAGTCTTCTTCCTCTAATATCATGTCTTTCCTCTCTCTGTGTATTTGTATTTGTATTTATTTAGAATTTATAAAACGCCTCAATCCAAAGTGCTTTTACATAGCACATTTATCAAACAGTACAATCAAACATGTGAGATTTGACATATGATGCACAAAATCAGTCTTGCTAGGACAGGGGTAGTTTCAAGGCTCTACAAAATAGGGTGTAGGAAGTGATAGAATGGATGGAAAGAGGAAGAAGATTCCAGTGTAAAGGAGCAAGATGTGCAAGTGTACGAAAACGTTATTGTGCACAGGGAGAAGCTGGAACTGTCAGTTGGAACTGAGTATTAGAGCATAGAGAACGAGAGGGTGTGTAGAATGAGACTAATGAGGAAAGATACTCAGGAGTTAGACCATAGAAAGATTTGAAAGTTAAGGAAAGAAAATTGAACTTAAGTCGTGCGTGAAAAGGAAGCTAACCCAAGGTGTGGAGAGCAGGAGATATAGATTCACGAGGGGTCAAGCAAAAGAGTATCCTAATTGCAGCATTAAAGATGGATTTTAGAGGAAGAAGTCGAGATACCGGAAGGCCAAAACGTGTGGTGGAACAATAAAAGAGGTGTGAAAAGATGAGAGAGTATATGAGTAGTTTAGTTGAGTCAAAACGTAGAAAAAAGCAAACTTTTTTGATGTTAAAGAAATGATACCGACAAGCTCGAGAAGAAATGTAAATATGGGGCCAGATTACAGAAATTTTGCACTCGTGGAAGTGCAAAGTTTGCACGGTATAAGCACTAGGGCAAAGTTATCCTTTTTTTAAAAAAAACATTGAGACACATTAAAAAACCATTGCACCTCGACAAGTGCAGTTTGGCATATTAAAAGCACCAAGGCTAAAATTGCCCTAGTGCTAAAAAGATAACATTTTTGTATCAGGGCAAAGTTTGCCCTGGTGTTAAAATGTAGTGAAAATGCATCTTTTTTGGCAATTGCAATTTTCCCCTGATGCTTTTAATATGCCAAACTGCACTTATCGAGGTGCAATGGTTTTTTAATGTGTCCCACTGTTTTTAAAAATAGGGCAAACTTTGCCCTAGTGCTAATACCGTGCAAACTTTGAACTTGCGCTGTTGCAATGTTTCTGTAATCTGGCCCATGATGTTTAAAAGATGGGGAAGAATCGAAATAGAGCCCCAAGTTATGAGCAGTGGATAGAAAGAAGAGCTGAGATGGAGGAAACAAAATAAAAGGAAGAGGAATAGGAGAAGGGATAGTAGTAGAGGGAAAAAAAGAGTAATTCAGTTTTTGCAGTATTGAGAGTAAGATAATGAGTAGCCATCCATACGTATGTTCTACTTTGCTTTCTCTACTCTCCTATTCCCAACTCCTTTCATCTCTACTCCTTCTACACCCTGCATCTCTCCTTCTCTTTCTCTCTGATGACTCTCATGACTTCTGCTGCTGCCTCCTCCACACTTTCATGGTACTTCCCCTGTCTACATGTTACCACTCCCCCTGCCACATTACTACCCCTTCCTCCACACTTTTACTCCATACTCCACACCACTACAACCCCACCCCAACTTCTACTCAGTCACCCCTCATCCACTTTCCCATTCATTTCACATTCACTCCCTACACACTCTCCTAATCACACTCGCTAGTCTTTCACATACACTTACAACACAGTACCACTTTCACTCACTATCCAATGCCTCATCTGCTCTACAATTCATCTCCATATTCTTCTCCACTGTCTTTCCTCCTACCGGTCTCTTGGTCTGCCACCCACTGCTGCTCTGACCTCACCGAAAAAAACCCATTGATTCTCTGTCCCCAGGCAATCTTGCCCGTCTTCCCCGCCTGGGAGGGTTCAGCATTGCAGAACATTTCAAAAATAGGTTAAGTCCCACCCTTTTTCAACAATGGCAGCCTGTGCTGCAAAGTGTCATAGTTCCTGTTGGTTTGGTTCCTCCTAAGGTAGGTTCAGTTTTGGCAGCGTTTTTAGTGCCTGTCTTTGGTGGCCTCAGGGTTTCTGCTACCACTCGTATCAAGGCTGTGGAGGTAGCCATTTAGGAGCTCTGACTCTTTGTTCACTTGCTTTCTCTCTCCTAACAGTGTTGATGCTCATATCGTGTAGATCTCAAAGCCGGCATGTAGGGGCTCTGGTTCTCTTTTTGTTTGCTCTCTGCACTCAGCAAGTATTTGGTATTGGCTTGCATGTGGCACTGATGGGTTGTTGTCCTTCCGTTAATGACTGTCGTTTTTCTGGCATTCATGAAAAGAAAGAAGGAACTTGTCCAGCACTTTTTTTAAAAGGCTTAGGGTGATGCAAATTGGTACTGCACATGGAAAGACTGGCATGTGGGGAGGGGGCAGAAAATGAGTCCTTCCCAAATGCCACTTTCCCCCTCTGCGGTAGGCCTGGCTTTGGATAGGAAGGCCTGGCGGCCTCCCACCTCAAGCTAAGAGGGATTCTGAACACATCTTGAGAAGGTCAGATTAGTGACCTTGTCATGGGGTGCATAAACGCAAAATGTGAATAATCAGCCACAAAAATCGCCAAAACATATACAGGCATGGATAATCAATAAAGATAATGATCACTTACTGATAAATAACGTTAAACTAAAACAAATGAACAACTTACAGCGGAAAAACCTGCTAGTTAATTAATGTCCTTATTATCAACCAAACAATATGGGAAAAAGGAAAACAGAACAAAGGAAGGATACAAGGAAAAAAGGAGGAAAAGAAAAGCAAATACCAGAAGGAAAAGGGCTTGTACTAGCATGCGGAAAACATTCAAAAACAAGCAAGTTGACCCCTTAGCAAAGCAGTAGTGTCATGACGTCACATCACTGATGCCACGATTACATGTCTTTACCTCGAAAAATAGACATCAAGGGCATGTTTTACCAATTTTTTTTACCGAAAACTGTTTCACCGAATTTACATACATAAAGTGAAAAGAGTTTATACACTGAAACACTTTAACCGTAAAGAGTTTCGGTATATAAACACTTTTCATTTTTTTTATGTAAAAACAGGTAAATGCACTTTATGTAAAAAGAAATCGGTACAAAATGCACTCTTTTTGATGACTTGCATACCAGGCTCTGTCCAGTTCTAAAATTACTCATCAATCAAGTTCAGCACTGCACAGCGCATGATTACTTTTTTATTTTTTTATTTCAGGGGTCGCCCCAAACCTCTGTTTTACACTCTTAAAAACACCACAAACATTCGAGAGTCTTTCAGTAAGTATTTTTAGATGAAAAAGCTCTTGATTTAAATTCATTTGGTGAATAGTCTGTATACCTGATGCCACCACCAGAGGCATCCGCACAGTGTTACTTACTGGGCTCATTTGTTGTGGCAACCAGAAGAAGGACGTGACTACAGTGCGCCATGTTGACTGGATGTTTTATTCAAATAAAAAGAACATTTCTATCTAACCCTACTGCTATGATGGAAGTTCCTTGCCTAACCAACTGAAAATAAGGGTGATTGTCAAAGTCAAAAGAAATAGTCCTTAGTCCGAATCCTATTCAGCTAACTGGCACTACCACTTAAGAAAACGAAACAAAAGAAGGAGGCCGGAGCAATAGCCTCTGTCCTTGGCTTCTGCCTGGACCAATCACTTCAATCTCTTTTCGGCAGGTTTTAAAAGTTCATCAATGTCTCAAAACACAGTTCACAACCTCTCACAGGGTTCTGTATGTCAAATCTCAGTTCCTTAAAATGCTCTCTCTCTCTCTCCAGGAAGAAAAGGTATTCCTAATGCAATTCCACCAATTTTGACTTGGTTCTGCACAATGTTCTTGTTTTATAATCAAGTACTACAACCTTCCAGGTCCTCTCTCTCTCTCTCCAGTGTGAGTCATTCATGGTTCTTGGACTTCCAAAAATCCTTTGGCCCTCTGACATACTTATTTCATATTGGTCTTGGTAGGGCGTCTGCCCGTTGTTTCTCTGTTTCCGTAACTTTTGTGGCTTTTCCAGCCTTGACTGTTAAAGTCTCTCAGATTCTCGGGGCTCTCTAAAGCCCTCTGACCTTCTAATCATCTTGCTTCAATTTTACTTAGGTAGGGTGTTTGCCCTCTCTGGTTTATCAGGATCTGGTAACCTTTGTGGCTTCCCAGCCTCGAATGTCTCTATTCGGCACACTCAATGGCGATACCTGTGTGGGAGTGCTCACTTCCCTTCCACTGCTTGGCAGCTAATACACTTCTGTGTTCTCCGCTGCAGTCTGGTCTCAGCGTTGGCCAACAGGCCTTAGGCTCATCACGGGTTCCATGTGGTCGAGCCACCAGGCGAGACGGTTGCTTTACTGTCTCCGACTCTCTTCTGAACTTGGCTTCTCTGTCTTCCGGACTCCAGCCTTCCGGAATCTTGTGAGCATTTCAAATGCTCTCCATTCTACTACTGGCTCCGCAGTTTAGCAAAGCTCCATCCCTCTAGGATGTCTTTTTGTCAGAAGCTCGCCTCTGCATAGGATTCTTCCTCTCGGATTCAAAGTTACTTGTGGTTTTATACATCTCATCAGAAACAAAGGGGGTGTGTACTTCCTCTTTGACTGTGGAGTTCAGGTGAGACCCAGAATTACCTGAAGACAAACAGTTTGAATAAATGTCAATGTTTGGTGGATTCAAGACACAAGTAACAACAGTCTTTCAAATTCCCATGTTGGTGAAAAATGGGTTCTGGATCGGTAGTTCTGCACAGGAATGGAACTCCTTATCCCCAATAAGGGAGTCACTCCCAGTTAGGTTCCGCTTTCCCAGACCCCTGGGCAGGTTCTGCAGAGAGGGCTCACCTGCCCAGCCACAAAGGGGTGGGAGAATGGATTAATTGTCCAGATTCGTCACACCACACAGTGTCACTTTCTTTTTTAAAAAATATTTATTTATACAATTTACACAAGAACAATTAACAGTCAATAAAAGTAAATAACAAAAAACAATAGAACAACATGCAGAATAAAATGTACATATTTCCAGATAAAGAACTAGTACAAATTCATAAATGTACCCCAAATCTTTGCATGTAAGGACATTTTCCCTTGTCTCTTGTAAATTACTCTCTCCATGTTTGCAAGACAAGACATCTCCTCAATCCAATCCGCAATAGTAGGTGCAATTTGCGACTTCAAGCCCCTTAATACCATCTTTTTGCCTATACCGGCCCCTCGGAACAAGATCTTTTTCTGAGAGACCGAAATGTCCTCAAGTAACTCACCACTTCCTAAAATCATTGTTTTGAAATCCAATGCAATATCCAAATTCAGAATACACAAGCAAATGCTACATACATCCTGCCAAAATCCCCGTACTCGCACACAGTCCCAGAATAAATGTTCCAAACTACCCAAATCATTCCCACAACTCCAGCATTCATCAGTTTCCACCATATATCTCTTGAACAACCTTTCTGGACTCCAATACACTCTGTTAAGGATCTTTATTTGCCTCAACCGTTCTTCCAAGTTTATAGAGCAAAGCTTTACATTAGCACACATTTCCAACCACTCCTCTGGCAAAATCACACACCCCAATCTCCTGCCCCAATCCGCTCTCAGTTCTGAATTCTCTTTATAGCTAGACACAATTTGATTGTGCACCCTACTAGCAATTGAACCACATCCTGGTTCCCTCTCTTTAAGAAGGAGATTCTTCATTGCAACCCCCTGTTCAGCCACTTCTCCTATGCATCTTTTCAATTTTCTGAAGTCACTAATTGAAAAATCTTCAATGTGAAATTTCGCACATAACTCTCTGTCATTAATCCACTCACCATCCTTAATGATATCACCAATCCAATATATACCACTTAGAAGCCATTCTGGCCAGAATAAAGTCTTACCCCCATCAACAATTGCCGGTTTCAACCAAATGGAAGCATGAGTAGTTTTCAAAGCCACTGAGCCTATCAACTCATGCACATTGTTCCAAGTCTCTCTCAGAAAAACTGTCAAAGGCATTTTCCTACATTGCCTGTTTGTAGCTGTCAGGATTGCCCTAGGAGGAAGCAGGCCCAATAAACTCGCCTCTGCAATTGCCCACTTATCTGGTGGATCTCTCAAAAAGGGTACAATAAAGTGACTAGAAAACGCCAAGTGATAAGCCTTGAAATTCGGGACGCCCAGTGCTCCTTTCTCCATAGGCAACTGAAGCTTCCAAAGCTTACTTCGCGGTGGTTTATCATCCCAAAGAAAGGACTGTAGAAAACCATCAATTTTCTTCCAATAAAATTGACTAATCTTCATCGGAAGCATACTTAGAATGTAATTGACTTTTGGAACCGCATTCATTTTTAGAGCGTTCACTTTTCCCCAGAGTGATAAACGTAACAAAGACCATCTTTGAATGTTCATTTTCAGATCTCTACACACCTCAATCATATTCTCTCCTGCCATATCATCAACCATTGGTGTTAGCTAAACACCCAGATATTTTAATCTCTTGTCACACCACTGGAAACCCCGTTCTGATACGAAACGCTTATCACAGTATCGGGTAATCGGCAAGACCTCAGACTTAGACCAATTAACCTGGTAACCTGCTACATCACGAAACCTGGCTAATACACACAACAAGGTAGGCAGTGACACCTCCAAATCTTGCAAAAATAATAGCAGCAAATTGTCCGCATAAAACCATAATTTTTGTTCAACTCCATGAAAGTTCAGACCTCGTACCCCCGCATTACACCTTAAAGCGATTGCCAAAGGTTCGATGTCCAAGACAAATAATAGAGGAGACAGAGGGCACCCCTGCCTCGTACCTCTCTGTAATTCAAAAGAATCGGACAGCTGGCCATTTGTTTTGACATTGGCCATTGGACAATCATATAAGAGGGCAATCCAAGAAATAAAGTCCTCACCCAAATTCATAGCATGCAAGACCAAAAAAAGATACTTCCAGTCAACCCGATCAAACGCATTTTCAGTGTCCTGAGAGAACACGGCAACATCTTCTTCTAAATCTCGGGCATGTGTCATCATCATCCACGTGTTCCTAACATTACTAGTCGTACTATGACCTTAAACAAAACCTGAGTGGTCAGAGTGTACTAGCTTCACTAATAAATGATCCAAACGTATGGCCAAAAATTTCGCTAATATTTTGTTGTCCGTATTTATTAGGCTTATAGGATGATAATTAGACGCTAAACCGCTGTCTTTACCTTTCTTTAGAAAACAGATATAGTAGCATGATAGGTAGAAGCTGGTAGAAGACCCACCTCTTTAGATTCAGCAAAAATATCCCACAATAACTCCACTGCCGAATCTGGCAAAATCTTTTCAAATTCAGCCGGCAAACCATCCGGCCCCGGAGTTTTGCCTGAATTAAGCCTTCCGATCGCAAACTTAAGCTCTTCAATAGTCAATCCCTTATTTAAAATAGTTTTTTCCAATTCTGTAACCTTTGGAACTTCTAAACCATGTAGAAACGTCCCACCAACATCACTGACACCCAATTCATTTTGATACAGCTTCATATTGTATTCTTTGAAAGCTATATTAATCTTATTAGGGTCAAAAGTTACCAGACGATTAGCCCCCTTGATAGAGGTTATTTCCCCTTCTGATTGTTGTTGTCTTAATCTATGAGCAAGCCAACGGTCGCATTTTTCCCTATATTCAAAATACGAGCACTTTAACCTATACAGGTTCTTTTCAGATCTCACTTTCAAAATGTCATTCAATTCTCTCTGTAGCTTTCTAAGAGCTGATCTCTTGTCAAAATTATAAGGATCACTTATCAAATCTTTTGAAATTGTTTTAATGCGCTCATCCAAATCCAAACTCGTTCTTTCCAAACTTTTCCTCTTGCTACAAGACAATCCCAATAAAAGACCCCTCATTGTGCATTTGAAGGCCTTCCAGACTGTTTTAACATTAAGACCATCTGTTCTATTTTCCGCCACAAAGTGTTCCGCCTCAGATTTAATTTTTTCCACCACTGTATCATCTTGCATAGTAGAGGTATTCATTTTCCAACAAAATGCCCTGTGAGTATCAAACTCCAGTTTAACATTCAAAAACACTGGTGCATGGTCCGTAACCGCAATACTACCAATCTCACAACTCGCTAGGTTCGCTGTCATTGCACCGGCTCTAAGGAACATATCAATATGTGAATGTGTATTGTGAGAGCCCGAATAAAAGGTGTATTCTCTCAAATCTGAATTCCGTAGTCGCCAACAATCTTTAAAATCAACCTCTGAGACAAGTGACTGAAAGGAACAAAAGGTGGGGTCTCTCCTCTGATTCATACGAGGTCCGCTACGGTCTAAGGTCTGGTCTATAGTCAGATTGAAATCTCCTCCTAGAATTATAATGGGGGAACCAAAATCTTGCAACATCTGAGCGACTTTCCCAAAAAAGGATCCATCGTCCAATCAGGGAGCATACATATTACATAGAACTGTCCTGACCCCTTGAATATCCACCAGAAGTATAATAATCTTGCCCTCATCATCTGAGCGCGATTGCATCAATTTTATCGGGGCATTTTTACTCACCAAAATGACAACTCCCCTGCTCTTGGAGGTAAAACATGAGGCATAAAAGTCACCCACCTACCGTTTATGCAATTTATTAATTTCATCTTTCAACAAATGTGTCTCCTGAAGGAAATAAATGTCATTATGTATATCATTCAAATAATTGAAAACTTTTTTTTTTAAACTCTTTTTATTAGCAGCAACATAGGGATACGTAGCACTTCACCTCCCGCACCAAATAGTTACAAAACAAGTTATAAACAGCATGGTCATACCATTGACATAGAATTATGTAGATTCGTCATCGTCAGAGGACTGGTTACATAAATAGGTTCTGAAAGGGCCCCATATATCTTTAGGTCTGCAGGTTGTGGGGCGGGACATTACATATTGTTCTTCTGTTTCATTTACATACGCCAGTTCACGAAGAAATTGGTTCATGTCTGGTGGACTCGTATTTTACCACGTCAATAGAATACACTTTTTAGCAATTGCGCATGTAACATTAAACAATCGTCATGTTTTTTTGGAGCTTATGCCTATATCTCCAAATAAGTATTTCTGGGGCTTTAGGTCTGGGGGGATCTGAGTGAATTCATCGAGCAATTCAGCAACTTTTACCCAAAAATTCAACACCAGCCGACATTCCAAGCACATATGAAAGTCCCCTGCCTGTGGCATGTTACACTTGGGGCATGCGTCCGAGACAGTCGGAGTAAATTTCGCTATTTTACTTGGGTTGTAGTGCAACCTGTTCAGTATCTTGAATTGGATCAACCGCAGGCCAGCATTTAGGGAGACTCCCTTAGTCAATAAACAGTATCTACACAATTTCTCGTCGTCAATAGGCATCTGCAAGCCTCTTTCCCATTTTTCTTTCACAGGGTTTACAGTGGGGGTCTGGGCCTGTACCTCCGCATAAAGCCTAGATATTCCCAGGGCTCCGACAGTGGTAAATACCTGTACACATGTGTGTGTGTCTGGGGTTCATCAGGGAACAGCGGCCACTTTTTTTGGAATGCAGACCGCATGTAGTAATACTGAAGCGTCCTGAGTGGCCCACTTCCAAATGCTCTTAATATTTCCCCCAGGGACACAAATTTGCCGTTTAGGAACATATCTCCAATCTTCATTTCCATATTGGGGTCCCAGGCTTCTTGTATTGCGCTATCATGTGTGGGGGGTATACCTGGATAGTTCCAGAGAGATATCTCTGGATTATATGGTGTGTCTATCTGCAATCTTCTGTATATGGCTTCCCACACTTTAACCGTACAGCTAACTGGGTTATATTCGCATGTGTCCTTATATTGTGTGTCAAATATAACTGATTGAATGTTCGTGGGATGTGTAGTGTATTCCTCTATAAGCGCGTGGGGTGTCTCCTGCGCAGTATCATACCAGTGTTTTACAAATTGTGCTTGAGCCACATGATAATACAGCTCAAAGTCAGGAGCCGCTATGCCACCCATGGAGTATGTCTCTGTCATCCTTTCCCATCTGATTCTAGCAGTTTTCCCATTCCAAAGGAAAGTCACTACCATGGATCGGAGCTTTGCAAAAAAGGGTCTCCCCAGCCATATGGGAATATTAACAAACAGGTAGAGCAGCTTGGGCAAAATTACCATCTTAAGGACCGGTACCCTGCCGTGTAGAGATATCGGCAAACACCCCCATAACTGAAGCTTCGTACTGATGGTCTGCAGAATACCCTCATGATTATCAAGGTATAGTGTGTTCCTATCTCTGGATACCAGGATCCCCAGATACCTAATGTGTTGATCTGACCATTTAAGGCCGTGCAGCGTTTCGGGACACTCAGTAGATGGTGTGAGTGGAAATATTTCATACTTGGAACGATTAACCGTGTAGCCCGAGTAGGCAGCAAAATCCTGTATTTCCGATATTGCAGGTGCTATATTTGTCGTAGGCTCACGGATATATAGTAAGGTGTCATCAGCATACAGGGAAATCAATTGGACAGACCCCCTTATGTTTATGCCCTTATCAGCGTGCCTCAGTCTCACTGCAGCCGCCATAGGCTCTATGGTTAATGCAAACAGTAGGAGCAAAAATGGACACCCCTGTCTGGTGCCCCTGCCCAATAGGAAAAGTTCAGAGATGGACCTATTTGTCAGCACTCGGGCCCCTGGCTCAGTATATAGCAGCTTAACATATCTGATAAAGCCCGGCCCTATCCCGAATGCCTCCAGTACCTTAATGAGATTTACCCAGGAAACCGAATCAAACGCCTTCTCAGCATCTAAGGAAATGGTGGCTGCGTGTCTCTTGGGGTTGATCTACGCCATCAGACCGAAGAGTCTGCAGAGATTCAGGGCTGTGGACCTGGTGGGAATAAACCCTTTCTGGTCGGGGTGGACCAGTCCAGGGACCGCCGGTAAAAGTCTATTGGCCATCACGTTTGCGAATATTTTGGCATCCGTATTAATGAGTGATACGAGCCTGTAAGAAGACACATCTTGTGGGGGTCGTCTCGGCTTGGGGAGCACTGTTATCACCGCTTCCCTCATAGTTGGGGGTAATATATTACATTCGAGGGATTCCTCACACGCCTTGAGAAGTACCGGGACAAGTTAATCACGGAACTCTTTATAGAATTCTGCTCCAATCCCATCAGATCCGGGTGCCTTACCAGAAGCCAATGCCTTAATGGCCTCCGTGACCACCTCCGCTGATATCGGTTGATCAAACGCTAAGCAATCTGCTTCTGAAAGATGGGGAAGGTGGAGGGCTGAAAGCTAATTTTCAATGTCTTCAGGTGATTTTTTATCTTGGCTCGAGTATAGCTTGGTATAGAAGTCAACAAATCGCTTGTTTATCTCCTCCTCCCCAACTAGCACCTCACCCTGTGTAGTTTGTATACTAGTTATGTGGTGTGGTTTCATATCATACTTCAAAAGATTAGAGAGTGTCCTGTCGGCTTTGTTGCCTTCTCCATACCTAGGTGCTCGCATGGGGCCTGCCATGTAACGAACTTCTCTAGCGGCCATTTTATTGAATTCTTGTAGGTGTGCATGTATTTCCACTAGCAGTTCCTTATTACTGGTCCAAGTATATTTCCCCTCTAATACCTCTAGTTTACTTTCTATGACCGCCAGTTCAGCGTGAACGCTCTTCAACATGCCAACCGACTTAGACAGTAATATCCCTCTGACCCAAACTTTGAATGATTCCCACACAGTGGAGTATCTATTTACCGTTCCCAAGTTATTATTGAGGAATTCTGCTATCTCAACATGCAGTGTTTCCACCACTCCCGGGTCACTCAACATTCCACTTGGCATTCTCCATCTTCTAGCGGGTCAAAGGGTTTCTTAAATCCTCAACTCCATCATAACTGGGGAGTGTCAGAAAGCGTACGGGGCAGAATTTCACAGTTTTGCCGCGCAGAGGACATGGCTGATGCAACGAACCAGTAATCAATCCTAGATTCAGAGTCATGGACCGAGAAGTAAAAGGTATATCTTCTGTCTCCCGGGTGCATCACACGCCAGGCGTCCACCACTGACAACTGTGTAAGAATGTTACCCAGGGTGGAGGCAACTTTGCTAGGAGCTCTAATAACCTTGGTGGACCTATCCAGTACTGGGTCCAGCGTCACGTTGAAGTCCCCACCCCATATTACATTAGAGAAACCATAGGCAGTGATCAATTGGTACATATTCATATAGAACGAGGGGTCATCTATATTGGGCCCTTATGTATTAACCAGGAGTATTTGTTGTCCAGCAAGTCTGCCCCAAACAACCACATATCTTCCCTGTTGGTCAGCCTTATGCCCCTCCAACCCGAACCCCAAGCCTGGATGAAGAAGAGTAATCACCCCTCTGGTCTGCGTAGAATAGTCTGTGTAGAAACGCTGTGTACCCCATTTGGGCATCACGTGTAGATTACTGCTCCCCATTGTGTGTGTCTCTTGCAGCATTAATATAGATGGACCATGCCTGGTAACATAATTAGATATTTTCTTGACTTTCATATGGTTATTTAGTCCCCTGACATTCCAAGTAAGGAGTTTCACTCTCCTCCCATCGCCAGTATCATGTAATAGCAAATCTTTCCGAGTCCATGACCAACAAAGTTGTGCAACATGTGCCAGGCGGCAAGCGCTATTACCTGAGGAGCAACTTTTAAAACATAAAACAAACTGTCAACCATGGAGCAACTGTACTCTGGGTCTACCTTCTCCGGGCGACCAAAACTTCTCCCATCGGCGAAATCTTTTCCACCAAAGGTCAACCAACATTCCTTACCTCCCCTTGCCCACCCACCCTCATCATCAACCCCAACTCGACGATGTACCCAAGCAAACTCTTGGATCATTCCAGGGGTGGCCTGTTGCCTCACATGACCGCCCAATCGATTCCACAACACCGTCAGCCATATAAAATTCAGCCACCATAATCAAGTAAAAGCAAGGACTATAGCCTTGAAGGTGTAGCAGTATAGCCAGTGTCTGGATTCACCAAATGTACCTTAATCTTCTGGTCTGGGTCTGTTATTTTGAGACGGTCTACCACCCCTGGGTGGAAGGGGTATAGAAGCCTCAATGTATTATGTGGCCTCAGCTGGAGACTCGAAAAAATGCGCCCTGCCCGCATGCTGAATTCTCATCTTGGCAGGTAACATTAGAGCATATGGTATTTGTCGTTCTCTCAGGAGTCGCTTCACCGGCTCATAGGACCTTCTACTTGCTTGAACCCCGGCCGAAAAGTCAGGGTATATGTGTATCCGATTTCCTTCATGGTGTAATGTTCCAGCCTCTCTAGCCATACGCAGAATTGAGTCCCTGTCTCTGTAGTTGAGGAGTTTCGCGATTATAGTACGTGGCAGTGCCCCCGGCTTGGGAACCGGGGCCAGCATGCGATGTGCCCTCTCAATCAGAAAATGTTCAGAGAATGCGCCCTGGCCGAAAATCGTTTAAAGGAGCAATTCCAGTTGTTTTTCCATTTGGCCCTTTCCGAATGTTTCCGTCACGCCCACCACTCGGATGTTGTTACGTCTCGATCTGGATTCGAGGTCCTCACATTTATTTCGGATTGTCGACATTTCCGCTTTGAGTTGGGTTATGTCATGACTGTGGCTTGCAATCGCATCTTCGTTGGTGCTTATTCTCTGTTCCGCTTCAGTTACACGTGTACTCTCTTTGTCGATTCTGGCCTTTAGGCAGCCAATGGTGGAGACTATGTCTTTCAGCTTAGTGTTGACTGCCCGGAAGCCATCTTGGACGATTGTTGTTAATCTATCCTCTTTATCAGCATTCTCCGGGGTAGCAGTGTCACTACTATTATTGGACATATCTGCCCCAGTAGACTGTGTCTGACTGGCAGAGTATTTGTCAATGGGGCCTTTCTTCTTGTTGCTAGGGGTTCTGCCTGCCTTTCCCAGTTTTTGGGGTTTGCCCATGTCTCCGGCCACAGTATGTTGTGTTGCAGTGTCTATCCCTGGCCGTAGCACCTGCCTGCCTCTGCTGGGTTCAATACAGCATACCAACGTGTCTCCTAGCTCCTGGTGTATCAACACTTATGGACTGTGCCCTCCCACATAGCACCGCACCGCTGATCAATGGTATGGTTCTGGGGAGCGTCTCAGGAGTTCCAGCAAACACGCAGGCTAATTCGGGAGGGGTTGTCACAGTTCGTTGTACCCCTGTCTAAAGTGCTATATCTCAGACAGTGCCCACCATCTAGTAAGCCAGTACAGGATCAGGGTCGGGTGTGCACCTCAGGGCAGCCCAGTGCAGTGCGCCCCTTAGCCATGGTTCAGATTAACGTGCGGCAACCCGATCTGTTGGGGGCATCACCTCCCTTCCTTCCCAACAACCACAACACGTACCTCCTCTCTCCACGTGCGAGGTCGGGTGCGTATTGAAGGCCAAATTCGCCAGGTCCTCGCAGCACCAGTACAGTCACCTCCTCAACCCACACCCGAGCTTGATGGTCCGGTGCACAGTGGTGTGGGCAGTATCCCGTGAGGGTGCGGGTATCTGTCTCAGGACGTATCGCCCGCGCGATGGCCCGGGGAAGCAAGGACGTTAGCAGGACCAAAGCCTCAGCACCAATGGGAAGGCGCAGCCCACACCTCCCTCCAAGTTTTCAGCGGCGTTGTCCCGCGGGAGTCCAGGTGATGATCAGTGCATATGGGTATGATTTTCAATGAGCGGTGAGCCGGCGGAACCCCCGAGCCACGGCCGCACCCACACTTCGCTTACCGTGGGCGCGTAGCGGTCTGTGTCCCAAAAAACTGCTCGGGCCTTGTGCCAGCTGCAGGATCATTGCTCTGCGGTTCTCAATGGGGCGTCGTAGGGCCAGTGAGGATCCCGAAGCTCCAGCCCGGTGGCAACGCTCCTTCTCGCTGCCGGGACATCACACAGAGTTCTGTATTCGGCCGCGGGGCGCAGATTGTATTGACAGGCCCCGCCCTCTTCTGGCCTGGTGTCAGACCGCGACCTCCAGCCGATACCACACAGAGCCCTCCGGCGGATCGCGCCCGTGCCGAGGGCCGGCAAAGCTCTCCGCTCCCCAAACTCCGGCGTTTCACGTAGTAGCAGTCCAGGATTTTCAGGAACCGGGGACGGGATATAGATGTATCCGCATCCCGATTCTTACGTTTCGCGGCGGCCTCAGAAAGGATAAATAGATGAAGGATTTTTTGACGGCGCGGGATCCCTCAGATTAGGCAGCCATCTTCATTGTGCGCAACAGCGCCCCTATAATTGAAAACTTTTTGTCGCTTAACCGGGTTGTTAACACCATTCACGTTCCAAGAGGAGACTGACAAAAGATCCCCTCTTCTTGAAGTAATAGCAAAGACTTGTATAAAATAAAGGTAACAAAAAAAAGCACTAGTTCAATAAGTCTGCATGTACCAAAAAAAAACCTCCCACACCCCCAATAAGAGAAGTTTGAATCCAACGTCAACAAGAACTAAAAAAATAAAATAAAACCCCCAGCACCCCTCCCAATCACCCCTAAGAATTCAAATATAATATTTCCAACCCTCATGTTAAATATAACCACAAGGCTCCCGAAAAAGCCCAATATGAACAGAGGAAATTCCAGTAGAAACTTTAGCCGTTAAACGACACATTCAGAAGTTGAATGTACCAAACCATTGAACAACATGTCTATCCATCAAAACAAAACAAAATAAAAGACAAACCAACAAAAATTTCCCATAGCACCCTCCACCTCTTCAGCAGTAAACATGTAACAATTCAGCATATAATAATATAATAGACTTATATCAAGCATTGAGAGCGATAATTGTATATACAAGTCAAATATTCATACAGTAACCTCGAAACCATGGGACAGAATCATGTACTTTGTGTACCCTAAACCGCTCTCTTCCCATCTTGGTCTCTAATGGAACACACACACAGAGAAAATGTCTATCATGCCTGCAGAGTGAAAAAGAAACCCCCCACCTAAAATATACTAAACGTGACACGAAGCAGGAAGATTAGTTTGTGCCCCAGCGGTAATAGAGCATAACAAAAGGTCAGGCGCAATAGGCACGTGCATTTCCATACAAGAGACATGTAAACTTCAGTAAGACTCATATAACTAAATGTATCTCAACCACCAACAATCACATTGGAAGGAACAACAAAACACGGGAAATTGTGCACATTAAAGATGTCAAAAATAAATAAATGCACTGTATTAAAAAGGGAAATTAAAGCCTCAGCAGTCCACGAAATATAGATCTGTCCTGTGGCCCGAAAAAAACAACAGCATGTATAGACAAGAATATATCCGGAATAATTGAGCAAAAGAAATAAATAAAATAAACAGTCATATGCTGAAGATCACCAGAAATAGGATGATAGATTTGATTCCCCCTACAGGGTGTACACATGGAAGCCGAGTTGCAAACACCGTGGCCCCTCCTGTGTCACCGGGGACTTTGCCGGAGTCTACATGTTAATCTCCTGTGAGCCACAAGCGCCGGCATTCTGGAAGCGAGACGATGTCATTCCACCTCACAGCCAACGCACACAGAGCGGCTGTATCTCACCGGCAGTACGCAGATATAAGTAGATAGATTTGGCCATAATAGAGTGTCGTCAGAGCGTGACACACCGCTATCCGATACCCAACATTTAATCCGCGAACAACACATATCCAGAGACCTTCCCTCGGCGCTCATGTCACGTGTCAGCCATACGCAGGTCACGTTGCTCCTCAGCTGATCCAATTAAAGCATGTTTTTTTAAATCTAGGAATTATCCACATCGCTCGAGCCGAGTGATGATCCAGAATTTCAAATGTAAGCAAGAACGAATAAACGCTTAACTGACCATAACAACCAGCGCCATTTTGATGCACATATATACAACAATAAATCATAAATCCTGTTGGAATTGAATTGAAGCCAAATATATAAACAGTTAGTAGTGTATTGTCCCACGTGAATCCCTGAGGCTTCCAAGCCACAGATATGCCTCTTTTGGGTCAGAGGTGACCTTTTCTCCATCAGGCAGGATGACTGTCAATGAAGTAAATCTGTTTAGAAAAGTTTTCACCTGAAGTTTATTAGCCAATTCCTTCACTCCCTTAAAGTTTCTCCTGGCAGCCATGAATTCTTTGGGGAAGTCAGGATAAATATATATCGGCTTACCTTTAAAGACAACAGAGTTTTATTCCTTGCTGCATACAATACGCTCTCCTTCTTTCTTGCAAGGGCAAAGGACACAAGAATATGTCTTGGTCTAGAACCCGCCATTTTGCCAATCCGGTAAACATTGTCAAAATAATTTTCCTTAAAAGAGTCCATACCAAGGCAGTCCTTAAATATCCTTAAAATCAGGGGTACCAGGTTCTCATTTCCATGCTCGGATACCTCCTCAACTCCAATCAGTCTAACATTTCTCTCTCACAGCTTCAAGTCCATCTCCACACGCTTGTCTTTCTCATCTTGGAGGTCTGTCTTCAAAATGTTGTATGCCCTGTAGCTGCCTGCCATTTCTGAGCTCATAGTTATAGACTTCTTCTCCAAATCCTCCACCTTAACATCCAAATGGGAAACCTTTGAGTTCAGCTCAGCCAAGGTGGTTTTGACTTCAACCATGTCCAATGCCACCTGCCTCAAGAGTTTATAAATAGCCCCGACTGCTAGGATTATCTTCATCCATCTCCAAAAGTTGTTTCTGTTTTTTGGAGATTGGGTTCTCAGCTTCTTGAATCTTTTTCTTAGAATTCATAATCAGTATTGAAATAGCTTCAGGGAAGAGGCCAGGAGCTGCAGGTTCAAGCTGCTGTCACCTTGGCCAATGAATTGAACATGTTTTACCCTGTAACTTCCTCATCTCTCACCAGAGGCCTACAGGTAAAGTTGCTCTAGAGACCTCTGACAAATTATTCAGAAGATTTTGGTATTGTATTCCTCTTGTGCCATGGGCAGGGTGCATGTTAAACAGAATACCATAGGATTTTGAGGGCACTAGAAAATGCCAGAATCAGAGCAGGTCAATCTGGGGCACAAGAAAACCAGAGAACATTAGGAGCGTGCTGCACATGACTATTGGTTTTACTACTAAATAAATGGTGATGAAGATGAAATATACCCTTTGTACTTTTGTCCTTCTTATACTTCTATACCTGTGGAAGCATCTTCCTTCCTAACTAGAAGTTACAGATCACCCTTTATTACAAGGCCGTAGAAATATATCAAACCAAATGATTTCATTATTAACAATAGAATATATTTAAAAACAGATTGCCCATTCTGCAGTGCAATGATAATTCATGTAGGACGTCTGTCACAAAACACCTTGGCATGCTACGTATATCCAAAAGTTAATATTTATGCCGCATCACCAATTATTACAAAATATACACATTTTTTTCTCAATTTTCTTAACGCTCTATGCTGTATAATGTATGTGAATCCCAATTTTCTTGCGACACCGTTTTTACTATGCAGTATGTAATTCCCATTATACGTATGTTTCAGTCTGTAATGCGCTCACATGCTAGATCTTCTTCAGGGGATAGAGGGCACTTTGGTCCAGTGAATGTAGCTCTAGTCTCCTTTTTTGTTCTTTCATTTTAGTTTCAAAACACTTGCTGTCCTGCAACAAAGTTACCCTCAAAAGGGTGCTTTTGACATGCTAATTGTCATATTGTAGAGACCTTGCATAGCAATGTGTGAGCTCTTACCAGAGGAAAGATACATGTTTGTGATCAACTCACTAAGCAGCAAAGAGTGGTTATCTGGAAACATTGACAGAGTGCACAGTTCTCATTTTACAATTGTATTGTGAAGTCTCTCAAGTTGGGGGTGGGGAGACAGTCAGAAGAACAGGACCTTATGTTTTGTTTTATGACAGAAAATGCTAGTGCTAATTTATCCGAGTCTGTAGTGTGCCAAAGACTTGCATCATTTTAAATTCAAATGCTTTTCCATCCATGTTTTGAAGTTCGCATTGAATATAATCACATGTATACCCTTAATGTCCTGGGCAGAAGGATGTTCCCCAACAGGGAGGTCTTCTTTCTTGCGGGTAATGGTGCTGTGATGTGTATTCATTCGTTGTCTGAGTCTCTACCCAGTTTCGCCAACATTGAAAATTCCAGGTGGGCATTTGTGCATCCAGTTAGAGACACTATGTTGGTGGAAATGCAGGTGAATGAATCCCATGTTAAGAGACTTGGTTGCATTGTGGTATGCTGATTTTGTCTGTTACTAGTTTGTGTGCTCAGGTTGTCAATTTCTTTTGGCAGGCTTTTATCCCCTGCTTTGTTGTTTGGTTTGTGATTCTGCATTTAAAAATCATTTGCTTCCAATTGTTAGGTTGTCTTAAGGCAAGCAAGAATTCTCTCAATCTTTTATCTTCTTGCAAGATTGGTTGAGGTTTCCTTGCAATCTTGCGCAAGACTTCCAGTTGTGGATGGTAGGTAACAACCACGGTGACACACTAGTTAAACTCTTTCTGTTTGTATTTGGTTACTTAATTGTATTACTGTTGCTCTGTGGATCAGTTTGTGGGTCCTTGCCAGATTGTTCAAAGCATATCTGGTTGACAAGAGATGGTAGCATGCTTTGTATTTATGGTGGAAACTTTCAATCTCTAGGAAACAGTGCGGTCTGTGGGTTTGTGGTATAACAAGGTCTCTATTTTTCTGTCTTTTATGATGAAAGTGTTGTCTAAAAAGTTAACTGCTTTTGGGGAATGCATGAGTTTAAGGGTGGAATTATTTAAGCTGTCCTGAAACTGTAAAAGGTCCAGTTCACTTGAAAACCAAACCAAGATAATGCCATCTATGTAGCAAGGTATGATTAGAGGTTTTATGCAGCAGGTGGTGAGGTAATGTTGTTCCAGTTGTGCCATAAAAAGGTGCGGGATACCTCATACTGCTGCAGCAATCCATGTTTCTTTTGCTTTAAATGTTCCAGGAGATGCAGATTTTGACGCGTTTTAAGTCCCCGCTTTTGAAGTCCCACAGAACTCCTTGTCAGATGGTGCACCGTAGAATGATTTGGAAAGAGAAAGCCACAGTAGAGTTTGTTTTCAAATTGAAGAAGAAAAGCATTCTAAACGTTATTGGATGAAGGAACAGCATCCCTGGAATGTGGGTCTGGCAAGTGCTACCTTACCTAAAAGACCTTTAAAACTCCTGGAAGCAAGGAGCACATATCGGTTTGGAAACAGTGCACTTTTCCATCTGAAAGTTGCATTCAACAAAGACAGCAGAAACAAAGCCTTTTCACATGTCACTGCTAAGTTAGGCCCAGGCAGTGTTAAAGTGGGCCCTGGCGGTTTCCTAAAATTATTTTAAAAGGCGTACTGTAATGAGAGATTTATAAACACATCATTAAGAAAAACAACATCATTAAGAAAAACAGGGTCAGCATTGTATTTTCTCCAGACAATCTCCCAATATGTGTTATGCAACAACCTCTGTGTAATGTCAGGAGATTATAGTGATTTCAATGCAACTGCTATCGTCTCCTCTCTGGTATACTATGTGAAAATGCAAAATATACTCTTGAGGTTTAACTGGTGCAGTCTCCAAAGTTGCATCGATGTGCCTCAATCTTCACAATGGTTTTTGCGCTTGCATGCAGTGTGGCAAATCCAAAATATGTTACCCATTTTAGAATGGAGCAGTGTCCGCTGTTATCTCAGCATGTCTGATGCCCGGTAGTGGGTGCCACCCATTTCAGCTTAGACACACAAAATGCACGATGCCAGTGTCATGCGCCCCTCACCCATTCAGAGTCCTGAGCAGTAGTTTCCAAAAGCTGATGGTGAGAATTAGTACTGGAGGGCTGTCTTCTAACTTTCTTGATGTGATGGCATTGCTGCACCTGGGCCCAAAGCTGTCCGTAGTGCATCATCAAACCTGTATCTATATTCAGACCTCTGTGTTTTAGGTCAAGCAACTTCACATGATTGAGCTCACATGTCCTTCTGTGTGCGGTATTCGAGAGGCTACCTTTTAAAACCACCACCGGTAGATCCTGTGTGGACAGGGTTGGACTGGCCCCATCGGCCCATCGGCCACTGGCCGATGACCTTTGGGACCTGGGGGCCAGTTTTTTCCTGAGGCCACCCCTGGGCCGTTTTTTTTTATTGTTTAGTAGGTCGGCGCGGGCGTGGCGCGGGCGGGCCAAGCTTAGCTAGGCCTTTTTTTTATGTGTGTGCGCTGTGCGCAGTGCGCACGGTGCATGTGCCGTACCCGTGGCGGCCTGGGCCGCTGGGCGCGGCTTGAGCAGCCAGCTCGCCTCGGGCGCCGGGCCCGAAAAGGAAACACAAAGGAAAGGAAACTGACACATTGTCAGTCACGCTGCCTCACGCAGCGCTCTTACTCTCTGGGGACTGGGGGGGCTGGGCTGGCCCACCCAGCCAGGGGGAGCCTCTGCGGCTAAGCCTGGAGCTGCCGGTGCTCTTGTCCTGACCTGAGGAGCATTAGCATATTCATCAAAGCAAGGTGACAACAACACACACGTTGTTACCTTGCTTTGATTTTTGCAATGCATGATGCATGTATAAATCATGATGCATCATGCATCATGCATGCTTCATGCATATGAGAGGGCAGGCCATGCCAGGCCGGCGGCGGCGCATCGGGTCCCCCACCCCCTGTGAGAATTTATAGTGTAGTCGTGTTAACAATAACAAATGAACGAATACAAACTCCGGCAGGGGTGGTCTGCAGTCAGACTGTAGCACACAGCAGGAGGTTGGCTGGGCTGCTCACTCCCTCTGGCTCCTCTGCCTGCAGGGCTGGGGCCTGGCTGTCGGGGGCGGGGCTGCCCAAGTTCACACACAAGTTGCTTTCAACTTTCAGGAAGTATCGTTGACGACAGACAGACTCTGTGCCGCCACAATCTTGGAGCCGGAGAGAGTGTGGACACATGGGTGACTCTCTCTCTGGTGGTATAGTGGGCCTCCTCCTGACCCTGGCATTATTTTTTGGACACGAGTCGACGAGGCAGGCGGCAGCCCACAGAGAGTCAGCCAGCTGAGCCAGCCAAGTGCCCATTGCCAAGAATGACGAAGAATACACTGTCTGCAGACTGCAGGCAGCCAGCAGGCAGCAGCACTAGTAGTGGCTACGGCGCTCACAGCCAGCAGCCTGCCCCCCCTGAGCCTGGCCCCCAGCAGCAGCAGCAGACTGAGCCTCGGCCGGGGCGACTTTGCTGTCTGTGTGTGCATTGAGGCATAGACTCGAGACCTGCTGCAGCCTGCCACACACCACACATCGCAGTCGCAGCGTCCAGTATCGACGGTGAGTGCCACTGAAATTAGATAATTATTCATTATTTATCCTGCTCATAGTCGCCACTACTGCCCCTGAGCGATCCGCCCGAGACTTGCATTTTTACAGACTTTTTTTTTCCAAGTACAAACTCCCGCTGCCAACCTTTCGGTGCTTCCTGCAGCACACGAGACACGCGCACAAACCACCATGCAGTAACCCAGGAGTGTTGCGCATGCATTCCTGGTTCTTGCTGTGTAGCGTCTAGTCCCCCAGTGTTGGCCTCCTCTCAGCCACCGCTTCTTCTACGGGTGTACGTTTTGTGGCTGAGGCAAGTCTGCCACCCGCCCCACTTCCATGGGCCCTGCTGTGGGCCGTGGCCCTGCACTTGTATGTCCCCCAGTGCTTCTTCACTTCACATGGGGTGCTCTGGTGCACATCAATGCCATTGATGTTGTTTGTTGTTTCAAGCCACAGGACACGGCACGCAGCAATGCCGTCTCTATTCCCATCGAGGTTGAAAAGTGTCCTTTGTTTCCTGCACAAATGCTCCAATGCACCCCTTCCCACCACCCTTGCTCCCCTGGTCTTTCTTCACAGCCATCTATAGTCTCTGGGGCCAACCAGGCATGGATTGCGGCTGTGTCTAGGTTTTGAAGTTAAATGCACACTTGTTTAATTCATTTAACAGATTCCCACGTTTTCAAACAACATGTTGACTGGGACAAAATGTGCATTAAAAAGTGTGCATCCATCATGGCCTGTTTTGTCATGCAGCACTGGGTCAGATGTCATACATTTGACGTGGAGCCCTTTTCTGAATGGCGACATTGCAGTGAGATGTGTGAGCCTGCATGTGCATCTTTGTGGGATTTCCGATCTCATTGTGATGTGCACGTTTTGCAAAAATCAAGCACAGTGGGCCTAATTAGCAAAGAATGGACACTGGACCCCTTCAGCATCTCAGATTAGCGCATGCAACCTCATGCCTGAGTCACAAAACCTAAAACTGCTGTAAATCCGGAAATGTCCGGAGCATCTCTGAAACGCGCATGATCAAATCTGTGTGAATCACATTTGTACGTGAGCATCTCAGAGCTTCTGGCATCTCAGGGCTGGATTTCGTTCTGGGCCTTGTGAATATGCTATAAAAACACCGAAAAAGCCCAATATGAACAGAGGAAATTCCAGTAGAAACTTTAGCCGTTAAACGACACATTCAGAAGTTGAATGTACCAAACCATTGAACAACATGTCTATCCATCAAAACAAAACAAAATAAAAGACAAACCAACAAAAATTTCCCATAGCACTCTCCACCTCTTCAGCAGTAAACATGTAACAATTCAGCATATAATAATATAATAGACTTATATCAAGCATTGAGAGCGATAATTGTATATACAAGTCAAATATTCATACAGTAACCTCGAAACCATGGGACAGAATCATGTACTTTGTGTACCCTAAACCGCTCTCTTCCCATCTTGGTCTCTAATGGAACACACACACAGAGAAAATGTCTATCATGCCTGCAGAGTGAAAAAGAAACCCCCCACCTAAAATATACTAAACGTGACACGAAGCAGGAAGATTAGTTTGTGCCCCAGCGGTAATAGAGCATAACAAAAGGTCAGGCGCAATAGGCACGTGCATTTCCATACAAGAGACATGTAAACTTCAGTAAGACTCATATAACTAAATGTATCTCAACCACCAACAATCACATTGGAAGGAACAACAAAACACGGGAAATTGTGCACATTAAAGATGTCAAAAATAAATAAATGCACTGTATTAAAAAGGGAAATTAAAGCCTCAGCAGTCCACGAAATATAGATCTGTCCTGTGGCCCGAAAAAAACAACAGCATGTATAGACAAGAATATATCCGGAATAATTGAGCAAAAGAAATAAATAAAATAAACAGTCATATGCTGAAGATCACCAGAAATAGGATGATAGATTTGATTCCCCCTACAGGGTGTACACATGGAAGCCGAGTTGCAAACACCGTGGCCCCTCCTGTGTCACCGGGGACTTTGCCGGAGTCTACATGTTAATCTCCTGTGAGCCACAAGCGCCGGCATTCTGGAAGCGAGACGATGTCATTCCACCTCACAGCCAACGCACACAGAGCGGCTGTATCTCACCGGCAGTACGCAGATATAAGTAGATAGATTTGGCCATAATAGAGTGTCGTCAGAGCGTGACACACCGCTATCCGATACCCAACATTTAATCCGCGAACAACACATATCCAGAGACCTTCCCTCGGCGCTCATGTCACGTGTCAGCCATACGCAGGTCACGTTGCTCCTCAGCTGATCCAATTAAAGCATGTTTTTTTAAATCTAGGAATTATCCACATCGCTCGAGCCGAGTGATGATCCAGAATTTCAAATGTAAGCAAGAACGAATAAACGCTTAACTGACCATAACAACCAGCGCCATTTTGATGCACATATATACAACAATAAATCATAAATCCTGTTGGAATTGAATTGAAGCCAAATATATAAACAGTTAGTAGTGTATTGTCCCACGTGAATCCCTGAGGCTTCCAAGCCACAGATATGCCTCTTTTGGGTCAGAGGTGACCTTTTCTCCATCAGGCAGGATGACTGTCAATGAAGTAAATCTGTTTAGAAAAGTTTTCACCTGAAGTTTATTAGCCAATTCCTTCACTCCCTTAAAGTTTCTCCTGGCAGCCATGAATTCTTTGGGGAAGTCAGGATAAATATATATCGGCTTACCTTTAAAGACAACAGAGTTTTATTCCTTGCTGCATACAATACGCTCTCCTTCTTTCTTGCAAGGGCAAAGGACACAAGAATATGTCTTGGTCTAGAACCCGCCATTTTGCCAATCCGGTAAACATTGTCAAAATAATTTTCCTTAAAAGAGTCCATACCAAGGCAGTCCTTAAATATCCTTAAAATCAGGGGTACCAGGTTCTCATTTCCATGCTCGGATACCTCCTCAACTCCAATCAGTCTAACATTTCTCTCTCACAGCTTCAAGTCCATCTCCACACGCTTGTCTTTCTCATCTTGGAGGTCTGTCTTCAAAATGTTGTATGCCCTGTAGCTGCCTGCCATTTCTGAGCTCATAGTTATAGACTTCTTCTCCAAATCCTCCACCTTAACATCCAAATGGGAAACCTTTGAGTTCAGCTCAGCCAAGGTGGTTTTGACTTCAACCATGTCCAATGCCACCTGCCTCAAGAGTTTATAAATAGCCCCGACTGCTAGGATTATCTTCATCCATCTCCAAAAGTTGTTTCTGTTTTTTGGAGATTGGGTTCTCAGCTTCTTGAATCTTTTTCTTAGAATTCATAATCAGTATTGAAATAGCTTCAGGGAAGAGGCCAGGAGCTGCAGGTTCAAGCTGCTGTCACCTTGGCCAATGAATTGAACATGTTTTACCCTGTAACTTCCTCATCTCTCACCAGAGGCCTACAGGTAAAGTTGCTCTAGAGACCTCTGACAAATTATTCAGAAGATTTTGGTATTGTATTCCTCTTGTGCCATGGGCAGGGTGCATGTTAAACAGAATACCATAGGATTTTGAGGGCACTAGAAAATGCCAGAATCAGAGCAGGTCAATCTGGGGCACAAGAAAACCAGAGAACATTAGGAGCGTGCTGCACATGACTATTGGTTTTACTACTAAATAAATGGTGATGAAGATGAAATATACCCTTTGTACTTTTGTCCTTCTTATACTTCTATACCTGTGGAAGCATCTTCCTTCCTAACTAGAAGTTACAGATCACCCTTTATTACAAGGCCGTAGAAATATATCAAACCAAATGATTTCATTATTAACAATAGAATATATTTAAAAACAGATTGCCCATTCTGCAGTGCAATGATAATTCATGTAGGACGTCTGTCACAAAACACCTTGGCATGCTACGTATATCCAAAAGTTAATATTTATGCCGCATCACCAATTATTACAAAATATACACATTTTTTTCTCAATTTTCTTAACGCTCTATGCTGTATAATGTATGTGAATCCCAATTTTCTTGCGACACCGTTTTTACTATGCAGTATGTAATTCCCATTATACGTATGTTTCAGTCTGTAATGCGCTCACATGCTAGATCTTCTTCAGGGGATAGAGGGCACTTTGGTCCAGTGAATGTAGCTCTAGTCTCCTTTTTTGTTCTTTCATTTTAGTTTCAAAACACTTGCTGTCCTGCAACAAAGTTACCCTCAAAAGGGTGCTTTTGACATGCTAATTGTCATATTGTAGAGACCTTGCATAGCAATGTGTGAGCTCTTACCAGAGGAAAGATACATGTTTGTGATCAACTCACTAAGCAGCAAAGAGTGGTTATCTGGAAACATTGACAGAGTGCACAGTTCTCATTTTACAATTGTATTGTGAAGTCTCTCAAGTTGGGGGTGGGGAGACAGTCAGAAGAACAGGACCTTATGTTTTGTTTTATGACAGAAAATGCTAGTGCTAATTTATCCGAGTCTGTAGTGTGCCAAAGACTTGCATCATTTTAAATTCAAATGCTTTTCCATCCATGTTTTGAAGTTCGCATTGAATATAATCACATGTATACCCTTAATGTCCTGGGCAGAAGGATGTTCCCCAACAGGGAGGTCTTCTTTCTTGCGGGTAATGGTGCTGTGATGTGTATTCATTCGTTGTCTGAGTCTCTACCCAGTTTCGCCAACATTGAAAATTCCAGGTGGGCATTTGTGCATCCAGTTAGAGACACTATGTTGGTGGAAATGCAGGTGAATGAATCCCATGTTAAGAGACTTGGTTGCATTGTGGTATGCTGATTTTGTCTGTTACTAGTTTGTGTGCTCAGGTTGTCAATTTCTTTTGGCAGGCTTTTATCCCCTGCTTTGTTGTTTGGTTTGTGATTCTGCATTTAAAAATCATTTGCTTCCAATTGTTAGGTTGTCTTAAGGCAAGCAAGAATTCTCTCAATCTTTTATCTTCTTGCAAGATTGGTTGAGGTTTCCTTGCAATCTTGCGCAAGACTTCCAGTTGTGGATGGTAGGTAACAACCACGGTGACACACTAGTTAAACTCTTTCTGTTTGTATTTGGTTACTTAATTGTATTACTGTTGCTCTGTTGATCAGTTTGTGGGTCCTTGCCAGATTGTTCAAAGCATATCTGGTTGACAAGAGATGGTAGCATGCTTTGTATTTATGGTGGAAACTTTCAATCTCTAGGAAACAGTGCGGTCTGTGGGTTTGTGGTATAACAAGGTCTCTATTTTTCTGTCTTTTATGATGAAAGTGTTGTCTAAAAAGTTAACTGCTTTTGGGGAATGCATGAGTTTAAGGGTGGAATTATTTAAGCTGTCCTGAAACTGTAAAAGGTCCAGTTCACTTGAAAACCAAACCAAGATAATGCCATCTATGTAGCAAGGTATGATTAGAGGTTTTATGCAGCAGGTGGTGAGGTAATGTTGTTCCAGTTGTGCCATAAAAAGGTGCGGGATACCTCATACTGCTGCAGCAATCCATGTTTCTTTTGCTTTAAATGTTCCAGGAGATGCAGATTTTGACGCGTTTTAAGTCCCCGCTTTTGAAGTCCCACAGAACTCCTTGTCAGATGGTGCACCGTAGAATGATTTGGAAAGAGAAAGCCACAGTAGAGTTTGTTTTCAAATTGAAGAAGAAAAGCATTCTAAACGTTATTGGATGAAGGAACAGCATCCCTGGAATGTGGGTCTGGCAAGTGCTACCTTACCTAAAAGACCTTTAAAACTCCTGGAAGCAAGGAGCACATATCGGTTTGGAAACGGTGCACTTTTCCATCTGAAAGTTGCATTCAACAAAGACAGCAGAAACAAAGCCTTTTCACATGTCACTGCTAAGTTAGGCCCAGGCAGTGTTAAAGTGGGCCCTGGCGGTTTCCTAAAATTATTTTAAAAGGCGTACTGAAATGAGAGATTTATAAACACATCATTAAGAAAAACAACATCATTAAGAAAAACAGGGTCAGCATTGTATTTTCTCCAGACAATCTCCCAATATGTGTTATGCAACAACCTCTGTGTAATGTCAGGAGATTATAGTGATTTCAATGCAACTGCTATCGTCTCCTCTCTGGTATACTATGTGAAAATGCAAAATATACTCTTGAGGTTTAACTGGTGCAGTCTCCAAAGTTGCATCGATGTGCCTCAATCTTCACAATGGTTTTTGCGCTTGCATGCAGTGTGGCAAATCCAAAATATGTTACCCATTTTAGAATGGAGCAGTGTCCGCTGTTATCTCAGCATGTCTGATGCCCGGTAGTGGGTGCCACCCATTTCAGCTTAGACACACAAAATGCACGATGCCAGTGTCATGCGCCCCTCACCCATTCAGAGTCCTGAGCAGTAGTTTCCAAAAGCTGATGGTGAGAATTAGTACTGGAGGGCTGTCTTCTAACTTTCTTGATGTGATGGCATTGCTGCACCTGGGCCCAAAGCTGTCCGTAGTGCATCATCAAACCTGTATCTATATTCAGACCTCTGTGTTTTAGGTCAAGCAACTTCACATGATTGAGCTCACATGTCCTTCTGTGTGCGGTATTCGAGAGGCTACCTTTTAAAACCACCACCGGTAGATCCTGTGTGGACAGGGTTGGACTGGCCCCATCGGCCCATCGGCCACTGGCCGATGACCTTTGGGACCTGGGGGCCAGTTTTTTCCTGAGGCCACCCCTGGGCCGGTTTTTTTATTGTTTAGTAGGTCGGCGCGGGCGTGGCGCGGGCGGGCCAAGCTTAGCTAGGCCTTTTTTTTATGTGTGTGCGCTGTGCGCAGTGCGCACGGTGCATGTGCCGTACCCGTGGCGGCCTGGGCCGCTGGGCGCGGCCTGAGCAGCCAGCTCGCCTCGGGCGCCGGGCCCGAAAAGGAAACACAAAGGAAAGGAAACTGACACATTGTCAGTCACGCTGCCTCACGCAGCGCTCTTACTCTCTGGGGACTGGGGGGGCTGGGCTGGCCCACCCAGCCAGGGGGAGCCTCTGCGGCTAAGCCTGGAGCTGCCGGTGCTCTTGTCCTGACCTGAGGAGCATTAGCATATTCATCAAAGCAAGGTGACAACAACACACACGTTGTTACCTTGCTTTGATTTTTGCAATGCATGATGCATGTATAAATCATGATGCATCATGCATCATGCATGCTTCATGCATATGAGAGGGCAGGCCATGCCAGGCCGGCGGCGGCGCATCGGGTCCCCCACCCCCTGTGAGAATTTATAGTGTAGTTGTGTTAACAATAACAAATGAACGAATACAAACTCCGGCAGGGGTGGTCTGCAGTCAGACTGTAGCACACAGCAGGAGGTTGGCTGGGCTGCTCACTCCCTCTGGCTCCTCTGCCTGCAGGGCTGGGGCCTGGCTGTCGGGGGCGGGGCTGCCCAAGTTCACACACAAGTTGCTTTCAACTTTCAGGAAGTATCGTTGATACTTCCTGAAAGTTGAAAGCAACTTGTGCCTGGGGCTGCGACGACAGACAGACTCTGTGCCGCCACAATCTTGGAGCCGGAGAGAGTGTGGACACATGGGTGACTCTCTCTCTGGTGGTATAGTGGGCCTCCTCCTGACCCTGGCATTATTTTTTGGACACGAGTCGACGAGGCAGGCGGCAGCCCACAGAGAGTCAGCCAGCTGAGCCAGCCAAGTGCCCATTGCCAAGAATGACGAAGAATACACTGTCTGCAGACTGCAGGCAGCCAGCAGGCAGCAGCACTAGTAGTGGCTACGGCGCTCACAGCCAGCAGCCTGCCCCCCCTGAGCCTGGCCCCCAGCAGCAGCAGCAGACTGAGCCTCGGCCGGGGCGACTTTGCTGTCTGTGTGTGCATTGAGGCATAGACTCGAGACCTGCTGCAGCCTGCCACACACCACACATCGCAGTCGCAGCGTCCAGTATCGACGGTGAGTGCCACTGAAATTAGATAATTATTCATTATTTATCCTGCTCATAGTCGCCACTACTGCCCCTGAGCGATCCGCCCGAGACTTGCATTTTTACAGACTTTTTTTTTCCAAGTACAAACTCCCGCTGCCAACCTTTCGGTGCTTCCTGCAGCACACGAGACACGCGCACAAACCACCATGCAGTAACCCAGGAGTGTTGCGCATGCATTCCTGGTTCTTGCTGTGTAGCGTCTAGTCCCCCAGTGTTGGCCTCCTCTCAGCCACCGCTTCTTCTACGGGTGTACGTTTTGTGGCTGAGGCAAGTCTGCCACCCGCCCCACTTCCATGGGCCCTGCTGTGGGCCGTGGCCCTGCACTTGTATGTCCCCCAGTGCTTCTTCACTTCACATGGGGTGCTCTGGTGCACATCAATGCCATTGATGTTGTTTGTTGTTTCAAGCCACAGGACACGGCACGCAGCAATGCCGTCTCTATTCCCATCGAGGTTGAAAAGTGTCCTTTGTTTCCTGCACAAATGCTCCAATGCACCCCTTCCCACCACCCTTGCTCCCCTGGTCTTTCTTCACAGCCATCTATAGTCTCTGGGGCCAACCAGGCATGGATTGCGGCTGTGTCTAGGTTTTGAAGTTAAATGCACACTTGTTTAATTCATTTAACAGATTCCCACGTTTTCAAACAACATGTTGACTGGGACAAAATGTGCATTAAAAAGTGTGCATCCATCATGGCCTGTTTTGTCATGCAGCACTGGGTCAGATGTCATACATTTGACGTGGAGCCCTTTTCTGAATGGCGACATTGCAGTGAGATGTGTGAGCCTGCATGTGCATCTTTGTGGGATTTCCGATCTCATTGTGATGTGCACGTTTTGCAAAAATCAAGCACAGTGGGCCTAATTAGCAAAGAATGGACACTGGACCCCTTCAGCATCTCAGATTAGCGCATGCAACCTCATGCCTGAGTCACAAAACCTAAAACTGCTGTAAATCCGGAAATGTCCGGAGCATCTCTGAAACGCGCATGATCAAATCTGTGTGAATCACATTTGTACGTGAGCATCTCAGAGCTTCTGGCATCTCAGGGCTGGATTTCGTTCTGGGCCTTGTGAATATGCTATAAAAACACCAATTCATGCTATCCTCCCCATTCCGTGACCACTTAAGCCGTTAAGGAGTGTTAAATAGCTTTTAATACCCTTGATTTCAGACAGCAATGTCACAGTTCTTCATATTATTAAGCGCCAGCAGTGTTGCTGTCACCAGAGGTCTTGTATGTGAAGTGCACTTTGTATATTGGTGTATGCCTGATGACTTGTTTGCCTGTGCACTGCCCAAATTAAAAGTCCCCGAGGGATTTGGGACATGCATACAACGCCCTGGACTAGTTTCTTGCTTGGTAAATGCAGTGGGGCCTGAGAGGGAGGGGATGCCCTGCAGGGGATACCCCTCAGGGCGTGCACTATGGTGGCCAATTCCAGGATGTCCTCCTTAGTATAATTCGAAAGGTCGAAAAGCTTTGATGTGTTGCGGATCTGGGTGGTAGTGTGCCGGCATGGGTATAATTTTAGGGGTGGGACAGGGGTGTTTGTCCCCCCCAACTTTCATGGAACACCATTTTGTCCCCATTCATTTGGTTGGGACACCTTTTTTTCGGATGTTATGTCCCCCCAACATTTTCAGCAAAGTTACTCCACTGTGTGCTGGGGCTGCAGTCAATGAACTGTGTCGGAGGTGTGATGTCCGGGCGATGTCCTGAAATGCAGCCGTGTACTTGGAATGAGCAGCTGGTGTGAAATCATAGAAATTGTACACAGGCACAAGTGCCGTTATCACGAGGGCACACATTGCCTTAGTACAGAAACATACTCTTGCAATGCAACCTTGCACCAGAGCATTGTTTATCCTACACTTATTCCTTTGCCCTGGTGCAAACATTCCTTGAAATTATATTTGTTTTTCACAAGGGCAAACAAGTGCCACTTGCCCCAGCACCAGTGCAAGTTTTCTGTAATAACACCCAGGAATGCATCTCTTCTGCGCTGCCTGCAAACCCTGCGCTTGGAGGGTTAATGCACGAGTGGGCGCAGCATAATATGCATGACCAGGAGCTAGGACTGGCCTATCGGAGGCCCGTGAGCTTTTAAGGTTAGCTGGTGCCACTGCGAGGCTGGCGAGGGAGGGGGCACTCTCAGTCCCCTGTCGCTGTGTCCCGAAGGCAGGCTGACTCCGCTCCAGCCCCCGGCTCTCCATGGGGACTAGCCTCCTAGAGAGCTCGCAGGTGTAGCTCTAAGGTGTCCCCCTCCGCCCACTCCCGCACACATTAATAGAAAGAAGGCACCTCTGGGGAATGGCAGGCGAAATCTCCAAATTCTGCTTTGCTGGAAAATATGTCGCCCCTCTAACTCTTTACTGTGGGCTCTCAAAAAGTATTTGCACGTGCTGTGAGCTGGCACAAAAGGAATGCCAGAAAATAAGAGACCTGAAAGGAGCCCCGAGACCCCTGGTGCCATGCACCATCAGAAGCCCAATGCCAGTGGCATGTATCAACCCAAACAGCTCTGGAAAGCAGACCGCAGGTTCGAATCCCAGCAAGGCCATCTCAACCTTTCATCCTTCTGAGGTCGATACATGAGTACCAACACAGGTTGGGTGATATTGTATGCATATTAGTTATATTAAAAAAAGAGCTTGAGCGTAAGTGCTCTACAATAACCTATTATCATTTGGCCTTGGACGTCTGTTTGGATTCACAGTAATTTGACAATATGGATCTATACACACAGATATTATGGTACATATGGTGATTCATTCTTGTATACACAGTTATGTTATTTGATGAGTTGTGTTGTAATGTAACAGACACATGAACCCTGCATAAGTAGCATTTTCTGTAAAGTCGTGAATTGACGCGAATCACGGATGATGGTTTGAGGGCCACTTTTTTTGATGCAAGGGGTGGGCCACTTTTTTGATGCGAAGGGTGGGCCACTTTTTTTTGGGTGTCCGGGCCTATTTCTTGTCCCAGTCCGACCCTGTGTGTGGAGTGTCCACCCACTGGCATTTCTGTTTTGGGGTTTTAGATTGTGTATCTGTGTAGGTTCATCCTTTCACACAGCATTTTCCTTTAATAGCAACACAGCCTCTGGCTCTATGTTGAACTGGTGTTTTAACTGTGTATTGTTTGGTACTTGCTGCCTGGTCGATGTGACCAATGACTTTCTTTTGTTATATTTTTTGGGACGCAGTTCCTGGGTTTTGTACCTGTGAAGAATTTTTAGCTGCCGGCCCTCCAGCAGCCCCCTTCTTCCAGTGGCCTCTTTAAGGTCTTGTAGCTGCACAGTACCCTTGGTGTTCTTAACAACACTCTGCATAAATCTGCTGCGACTCAGTTTCTTGTCCTCTCAGTGTTTATATGTTCCCCAACAGGGAGGTCTTTCTTCCTGTGGGTAATGGTGTTGTGATGTGTCTATATCTCTCATTCACTATGTCACTCTCTGTCTTCCTTTCTGTCTCCTTCTGTCCTTCTATCTGTTTTGCTATGTCTCCCTAACTCTTTCTTTCTCCCTTGCTCGCTCACTCTCTTTCTATTTTGCACTCTCTCTTTTTCTCTCTCTCACACTTTTTTCTTTCTCTCCCTCTTATCCCTAAAGTACTCTCTCTTTTAGATCCCCTCTATAAAATTCTAGGTCTGTCTTTCTAGCTTGCTCTTTTTCACTCTAGTCTCTCACCTTCCTTCCTTCCTTCCTTATTCCTGAAGTATGTATAATTTTCCTTACAGATATGATATATGACATGATATGTTATTTATAACGTGCTTAATACCGAGAGGTTTCTAAGCGCAGGGCCATGGATCCAACCTGTGTTGCTCGGTGTCGTCTTGCTTCCAAGGCCAGCACGTTGCCGCAGAGCTATCCTCCCAGGACAATGCTTCAAAGTTCGGTGGCCTCTAACTAGAGAAGGCGACACTGGACTGCAACATAGGGCCTCATTACGACCCAGGCGTTAAGGGTTAACGCCGTCGTTAACCCTTAACGCCTGATTCTGATTTTAACGGCTGCCTTTAGCAGCCATTAAAATCCATGGCGCTAAACTGCCATGATGCTAATTACGCCACCGTAATTTATGGTGGCGTAATTAGCGCCTTCCCCACTCCCATTATGCCCTATGGGGCAAAAATGGGAATGGGGAAGGGAAAATGGGAAATGGGGATTTACCGCCCCACTCACCTTGGAATGGGGCGGTAAATCCGCCATCCACCATGGTGTAAACATAGTTTACACCATGGTGGTAAAGTTGGCGCAATTAGCGCCTGGGTCGTAATGACCCCCATAGTGTGTGTTGTTTCTCCACCCATGCCTTCCAGGGGGCCAAGAACTGCCCTCAGGAAAAAGAATTACAGAGTGAACCAAAGCCGTGCTTGTGTACCCCGTCCCTGATATACTATGTGTAGGATGTTCGCCGAGCTGTTTGATCATGGGAAACTTTTGAGCAAACTCATGTGTAGAGTGAACAAACACAGTGGCGCTTTGAACATGCCGGTGGAGAGCAAAGGGAAGTCTGCTCCAACATTTGAACTTAAATTTGTTCAAAAGCATCAGGAGAATTATGTTGGAGCGGGAACTACACCTGGACTAATGTCATGCCAGACAGCAGCAATACTGATTCCCAATGTCTCTTCAGCCATAGCCATGCAGGATCCACTGCCTTTGTAACCTGTCCCCAGCCCTTTGTCACCAATGCCTTCCACCTAACTTTCCCATTTTCCACCCCGCCGGCCTGATCTCAATTTTGAATTTGATTTTGTTGACAAGCTTTAGGAGTTTGATGTTCGAGCAGGGGCCATACCAGACATACCATGTTTGAGGGTTCTATGTGCATTTATCGACATGCGTTTTTTGAATGGGTTTTTTGTCCACATTTTCGCCTTAAAAAAAAACCATCGACAATTGTGTTTTCTTTTTGGCGGGGTTCCCCCCAACCCAATCTATTCATCTAGCATTATTCCCGAACCCCTCCACCCCTTATATACACTTCCCGAAAGCTGCCTATTTTTTTAATGGGTTTTTTCAAAAATAGAAAACCGGAAAAATACCCATCAAAAAAATGCATGTTGATGAATGGATGTTGTACCATGTTTGAGAGCCTGACTGACCTCTGCCTTCCCATCCACACCCATACTGAAACTAAAATGTAATAAGTGTTGCCTTAGTGTGGTGGCAGGGTAATTCTTAAGAATATGCCACACCTGGTTATGGCTTGGTGACTGATAAAAGAATCAATTATTAAAGCCACACCAATTTGATAACATACTGTTGTCACCCTATGAGCGCAGGTCTGTGATGTCAAGGAGATCTATAAAAATGGCTAGCCTGGCTGTCTCCAACGATCAAAGTGATATAACAGCATGGATGCTGTGTTCCTTTAATTCCCCAGAAGAAAGAGTAACACCTCCACTGTGCTTAGCCCTCAGCCCTGCTACAAAGGAGTACCCACAGAACAAAGGCCAGCCTTAGAAAGAGGAGCCGTACTTCAGAGCGCTGTTGTAGTCAGCAGACATGGGAAAGGGGCTGTGGTATAGTAGCCAGATAGCATATGTTGCACCTGAGAAGGAGTTATACCATCTTGATCTTTTCCTTCCTGACCCTCAATTTCCTGCAGGACAGGGGAATTTGGGTATGATGCATTAAGGCAGGGGTCACATGTTTCAGCAACAGGTAGGCCTGATGTTGTCTAATCCCCAGTGACAATTGGCCTTTATATGGAAGGGGCCGTAAGCTTCTTTATTGATTCATCTTTGGACCATCAAGAAAAGAGGAATACACTTCTGGACCTCTGTTGGGCATGCATTCCCTTCAAATGTCTTCTGCTACAGAGGCGGAGACAGAAGGGATCCAAGGCGGAGGAGAGGTCTGTTCCCTACCCATCCCCAGGGACGACTGAGGGTGATTGTTTAATTCAAATATATATACTTCAATAGAACCTTGATCAGACATTCTTTTATTTTGGAATCTTTGTATTATCAATGTTTGGGTTGCTACTGTAATCACCTCACACCCCGCCTTGAGGATATCTTGCCCTCGGTCAGTCCAAAAAAGTAGAATGAGGTACAGTCATCGGACTGTGTCTGTTTTGCCTGTATGATTGGTATCACTGTTGGTTTAGTAGTAGCATGGAGCAGAGTTGGTAGCCTAGCCATTTCTCATGCCTGCACTCGTTCAAAACAGTCGTTTTTTCATCAAAGTAACAGTTCAAGAATTCCAAAAGTGGGCACACAGACCATGAAAATATTGTTTGATGCCCCATTCCACTCAACGACCACGGGACACAACATTCTAATGTGGTTTTATCATCCTTGCCTTACATCATGGTTCAGGAGCTGCCGTCAACATTTTTAAATGCCTTGAAAGAGCTCTGCTTTCTTGATTGGCTTTTGTATAGTCTTGATGTACACCTCACCTTTTTCCAAAATCAATTCAATAGGATTTAGGCCAAGTGATTCCATGGGAGCACTAAACCTAATGAGCCAGGGATCCCATAAAGTCTCCTGCAGAGGATTGCTCGTAAGCAGCAAAGTTCAATGTTCATCTTTTTACTCTTCCCTTTCCTGAGGGTTAATTTTGACTACTTCGCTTTTAGAGTTTATTCATTTTATTTCTACAAACATTTAACCTTTCATGGAGGCTTTCAAGTTGGCTACTTCCTTTCGCCGGACCACTCTGTTACTCAGTATCGCTGGTTTCACAGCTATCATACCTTCAGAGTTCATTCACAGGTCTGCCTTTCTTTGCGTCTCATCCACACGTGTGCAGCTTTCAATTCTGCGATGTAATGTTGCAACTTCAATCTTTCCTTTACACACATTGGTCTTTCATGTCACTTGCCAACTCACCAGCTGTATGTGTTTCTGTCTTGTCTTTACAGTTTTCCAATTCACGAGTCAAGGTTAGTACCACAGGCTTGGCCTCGCCTCCCCAACTCTGCCATTCACCAGGAGGGTCACTGTCGTCCTTGAAACACAATGCAGCCTTCTTGTTTAGGATTTGGCCTTCTCCACGTGTCTTTCGCTGCCTTTTGGAGGCGGCAAGCTCCTGCAGGGAACTCCTAGGGTTCTCCAACTTCTACTCTCGTCCCTCGGTCCGTTGCTCTGCTCCAGTATTTTCGCCTTCACCCCGAAGTTGTGCTCTTGCTCGTGTTCCACCTTGCTCAGAGTGTGTGTCTATGTTCCGCCTTTTATCCGTGGGAGGAGAGCTAATTGGTATCAGATGTATGCACTTAAAGTCAGGTGCCTGACTTTGCCTGAACCAATTAGCTGGACATGTCCTATGCAATATGTAAGGGTTAGCCTCTTTAGTCTCAGCCGCAATCTTCCTCTGCCCAGTGTTTGTGTGAAAAGGGGGGGGAGTTGGGACATCGGAGAATCCTATAAAATAGGATGGATTAGGTGTACGGGAACAGCGGGAATACTGCGTCTCATCATTGGTCATCTAACCCCCCACTCCCCGAAGACCCCTCACCCAGGTGATCCTCCCACACTGGTCCACCCCCAGAGTCTGGATCCAAAGGCGATGGCCGTTCCTGGCCACCTCAGAGGGAGATTCCCAGCAACTAGTAGGTGAGATACCCTTTAGTTTCTTACAGTAGGCATTGCAGGGACAGCAGGTACTGTATAAAATGGTCCAGTAGATGACGCAGCTCATAAATTGCAATGCACAAGAAATAAATGCAAGGGCGGCTCCTGAATGTGGTCCTTTAAATGATGTTTATGGAAGGAGGAGGGGTACACGTGGCATGTCAGCATCTGTAATTCATAGAGTACCATCCTGGCTCCACCCATCAATGCTTGGTGCCTTAATCATGGCTTATCAATATGCATAAACCAAGGCAGACAGGTATTGCCTGCGTGAAAATGTCCTTACACCTCACAAGATGCAAAGGCAGTAAATGGCATTCTGCAGGAGGGTAACATCTTCATTTAATTGGGATACCCTCACCCTAAAGTACTCCCCAACCAGCATTGCAATGGGGTGAAGAAGGAGCAATACCTTTCTGATTACAGGTTAAGCTTTCATTTTATTTTGCATTCTGTTACAAAATCAACAAAAGCAAAAAAATCCAATTTGATGAAAAATTGACACAGACCAATTGCTGCATGAAAAAGGCACACATATGCCAGGCAAACCCCGGCAACTATTTGTGGAGAGCGAACAAAAAAGGGCTTCTTCCCCAAGCAATTCAGCCTATGTCCCAACCCAAAATTCACTGCAGAGACATTAGAACGACATCCCAAACAGTAGCTCATATTTTAACAAAGAAGCATGTTTTTTTTCAGTTTTGAGGTTATTTAAAAATGGGACAGTTTGTGGAGAGTGAACGGAAATGTAGATCTGGATATGAAAGGGCTCCAAAGCTACACAGTTTTGCTCCCTGGGATGATTGACCTGTCCATGGAAAGACAGCACATCACATACCCGCTGGCAACTAAACCATGAAGCAAATTCCTGCCCAAAACCTAAGTAAGCTTCGAGCCCATATTGCCTACATTATATTCCTGTTTCATCTGTTAATAGGTTAACAAAAGCAACAAAAAAATTACAATAACATAAAAAAAACGATAAGGCTAATTGATTAAGGCATTGGCAGAGGTGATATCAGAAACCGGCTCTCACTAACTGCTCCTCATTGACGAACCTGTGCCCTAAAAATTGCACCATTTCCATCGATGATAGGGAGAGTGGCGAGGTGTGGCCAACTTCTCGTCAAGAATATTGACGATGGCAAAAAAGAAATGATGAAAGAATAAGAATAGGTCTCGTCAACAGGCAATTGGGGAACTGAGCATTGGCCAATATTAAAAACACAATTTAAGGAAGGCACTTGAGAAAGGGATGTCTGAATGAAATGGGTGGTGTAAAACATCACTCATAGCATACAGTGGCATGCATGCAGGCCCTTCGTGGATTCTATATTTGCTCCCAAAAGGGTTTCAGTCCTCCCTGGTGGTACCATGTCCTTTCATAAAGTTTTCCTCTGGGTACAGGAGTCACTGCTTTTCCACAAAGAAGGATCCCTGCATTTCTTCTAGTGGTATCACCTGCTTTAAGGCACTGCAGAGGGAACAGTCATTAGGATTGGCGGCAGTGAATTCAGCGAGAGTGTCAGCTCTTCTATTGGCTTGGAGTCTGATGAGGGAATCAGTTGGAAAGGCGGAGTGGACCCAAACCCTTGTCCCCCCGCCCAGTCTGGGCCAGCCCTTTACTCCTTTAATCTCTGGACTGAAGATCACCCGGCAAATGAGTTGCACAATTGGGTTCCCTTAGTGCATGGTGAAGTGATGCGCTGAGTGATTGCTGAGAAATAGCTCATAGTTTCCTGGTTAGTCTGTCACTATGGGTCCTGCTCTCACAATATTGGCAGCTAGCCTTGTTAGTCCAGCGGTTTCTCTGGGGGGCTGTATCTTTACCTCTTCATGATCAATCTGCCTCTAGCTGGCACCACCATATTAAAGTGGTTCACACATCAAATCTTCCCACCTGAAAGGTTGGTGGGTAGGGCAGCTTGGCTTTTCTTTATACCAAGAGGACCTTCAATTGGGTGATGCCGTGCAGATTTCATCTTCTCTGTCTGGTCACGTTAATATCACTTCTGATACCATTTTGTCATGGCTGTGGCATCAACAAGCAATTCAATACAGATCTTTGCATTACTTTCTTTCTCGTCATTGGGTTCAGAACAGATATTTGTGGACAGTAAGGCATAATGGGCTCCTACAGAAGTGAAATACCCATGAGAGTTGACTAAAGAAAACAGTGGCCAGGTATATATTTGCATACCGTCTGAAGGTTCGGGCTAGACTGCCCTGGGTGTGTTTTACAGTCTGTCTCTGGTGGTTTAACGTGCTCCAGGACAATTATTTCTCAGCTTGTCTTTATTGTGGCAGTGCCTATTCCGTTGGCCTTCCACCCTGCCCCACACATTCTCATGATCTCCACTAACGGCGGGACACATCGACGCTTCCCGTAGACAGAGGGCGGACATTTCAAATGAAGATTTCATATCTGAAAAGTGAATTCAGCAGGAGACCGTCACAGGGTGTCAAATCGAAGCCCTCCTTGGAAGAAGGCCAAGTCTCCACGGCTAAGATTGGACAGCTAGTGATCCTTCCTGGTCCAGGAACATCAAATCTTAAAATTCGTGGAAAGTGCTTGCTCCAGCTTCTGCTGCAAATCAAATCCGCTGTGGTGTTCTTCCGAAGCCAGGGAACATGATCCCTAATAAAACACCTCATACGTTGTCGCTGGCTTCAGGTGGAGGATGTGTTTGTAGCAGGAGGAACATTGGGCACAAAAGGAAAGAACAGTGGGCCACCCAACAGAGCGTCCGCCCATCGCACCTATTTACTCCCAGCGTGCCACACACACACATCCTCCCCCACCCTACCCAAAAGCAATGTTTGCATACGACAACCAGCAGAGCACTGCTAGGGTGAGCTGACTAACAGTCAATTTGACTTGATGCTGCCATTTCAATATGCTGGGGGGAAAGGAAATGTAGGAAGTGGAGAAGTGGAAATGCAGACAGAAATGCTGGGGTTGGAGGAACACACTTTTGTGTTCATTACTTGTAGCATTTTCATGGCTCTCTTAAAACAGCAGGGGCCAGATTACAGAAACATTGCATCGGCGCAAGTGCAAAGTTTGCACGGTATTAGCACTAGGGCAAAGTTTGCCCTATTTTTAAAAACACTGGGACATATTAGAAAACTATTGCACCTCGACAAGTGCAGTTTGTCATGATAAAAGCACCAGGCAAAAAAGATACATGTTCACTCCATTATTGCACCAGGGCAAGGTTTGCCCTGGCGCTAACACGGAATCGCATTAGCACTAGGGCAAACTTTGCCCTGGTGAAAAAACACATCGGAAATGCATCTCTTTTGCACTATGATAATTTTATGCTTGGTGCGTATACCATTTCAAACTGCACTTGGCATGGTGAAATAGTTTCCTAATATGGCAAGGTGTTTTTAAAAATAGGGCAAACTTTGCCGTAGTGCTAATACAGCACAAACTTTGCACTTGCACTTGCACCTGTGAAAAGTTTCTATAATCTGACCCAGAAGGGAAGGGGAGAGAGAAGAGCAGTAATAGGGCAACTGAGAAATGCGTAATCAATGTCAAATGTCTTTTTTATGTTATGTTAAGTGACATGTGAGCAGTGTCCACCGGCCTTTGCTATGGCCTTGCATCACTGTGAGCTATCTGGGAATTTGGTATTCTGTAATCTGACCATGACTGATTTACATGAATCACTATATGTTATTATTTATTTGGCAGGGATGGCTAGTACTGTAACATTACTTGCCACAGTTAACTGTTAGGCCGGAAGTAGTCAGTGGGTTTTCGATTGCTGGCATGAGTGCCAAATTAGGTGATGGGACTCTGACATGGGAACACTTGCTTAAAGGTTGACTGAGCAAAACGAGTTGGGACATAAGCATCTATCCCAGAGCAAGTTTTTGAATGTGTTGGCGCTGGGAATAAAGGACACAGTAACATTGCAGACAAATAACGTACTAAACTGCACATTGCATTAGGTTAATAACATTTGCTTTGGCAGAGACGCCAAGTACTTAAACAGTACTGCGGATTGTTAAAGAAGGTGTTAAGGGAGGCATGTTGGTGTTACACTTGTCTTATCACCTTTTTAATGATCTACGGGATTATTTTGTTTTGAAGCAGGGAGGGGGCATTGAACTGAAACACTGTGCCTTCATGATTCCCTGTTTTATCTCAAAACAGCAGATGGTTGGATGGCAGCATGTATTCTCATGCTGGCATCAAACCGATGGAATCCGCTGTAAATGCCCATCACAATATTTCATTGTGGGAGGCATTTATTATTTTCCAAACATGTGATGGAAACGAAAAGGGTAAAGGCAACTGTGTCTCTGGTGGAAAGAATCAACATTGCATGGAGGGGGCCTTGTTTCATTAACAAATGGAGCGGGTCCCCTCCATGCAATATAACATTTGGCTAAAATGACTCTTCATATCTTTGATGGTTGTTGTGTATTGTGCTGGAAGTTCTGTGTGCATAAGCATGCCTGTAAATGAGTTATTGCTGGCCTGAGAAGTGTGTTTGACTTGTGGGACTCTGTCAGCTAGCATGACAGCATCAGCAAAATCCTTAGGATTCACCAGTGACAGCAATCTATCCCTCCAGAAACACATAGCCAAAAACGTCCAAATAGTCTAGCTCAGAATCGCTACCCTTCAAAAAATCAAACCCTTCATCCCGCTGCAGGACTTGTGGTTTTGCACATCGATGGGGTAAATGCTCTCCTGACAGGGCTCCCAGCTGCAGCACGTTTTATTTCAGGAGCATGGAAATTTGACCAAATGACACCCATTCTACGCGAACTACATTGGCTTCCACTGCAAGCCAGGATATTGTTCAAGACTGCATCTATCATCTACTAAGCAGTCATGAGTTGCACACCAGCGTACCTGGCGGCTAAGCTCCACATATCTGGTGGCACAAGTTTTTTCACAGTAAATCAACCAACCGGCTTGGATAACAAATCTTCCGCAAAGAGAGGACCTGCAAACAATCCCCCTCTTGTCATGCACCCACCCTCTGGAACTCGATGCCCCAACAATTCTCCAATTTCGCAAATCTCTCAAAACATGGCTCTTTTAACAACACCTGACCAAGGACTCATTCCAATAGATGCACACACCGACATACAGACCTCACAGTACTGAGCTACTGTTACAAGATGCCAGCCCAGATGCCGGCAACCCACACTCTGTACAGCACTCAGCTGCTCTCGAGCTAGGTCCGTGCTTTGAACAATAAAATACATTTTTTACTGTTAGGGAGAATTATATGCAATAACCTTTGGGAACACCACACACAATTAAGACTACAAGTGACAGTACAAATTCACCTTTGGTACAAGCCTGTACTACACAGTAAAGTGGTAGCGATGGCTGAGCAGCCAGACTTGTCTCAAGAGCAAGTGAGCAGTATCAATAGTTACACAAAGGACAGCAATTAGTATGATTCAAACAAACACTGACTCAAGGTTTCTGAGTAAAAGAATATGCCCCCTTGTGACTGTCTTTTTTTAATATAATGGTTTTACACATCAGTTGTATAACATCTCACTAAAGTAAAGCAGTTGAAAAATCACACTCTTAATACACCAAACCACTCCCAAAAGACTCTGGACAAGTTAAACTCAAAATGAAATATGAGCAAAATGGCACTCCAGTAATTTAAAAAGGGAGGGAAAGACAAAGTTAGGTAAAAATTGAGCAGCACCAACAGGTAAGTAAGCACGGCAATCTAGAAAGAGGAACTACAGTGATGGAATCAAATCAAAAAGACTTAGGGCCAAAGTAAATAGGACAAAGTCTTTTGCTCAAGATCACACCGTTCAGGGTAGTTCGCGGTTAAGTGTTTGCCAAGAATTCCGGACGAAGTTGGCCAGCAGAAAAGTTAGTTTAAAGAGTAAAGAAGGACAAGCCCTCGGATTGGCGAAAGGTTTCACACACCTTCACCGCGGCTGGACGAAACAAACAACCGGATTTGCACAGTACCTTTAAATGGAGAAGAAGCTGTAGCTGAGGTGGACGTTTCTGGCAGTTCCTGCAGGCTCACGGTTCCTGAAGTGACTGTCGGACTGGCACGAAGTATGAAGACTGGAGGGTCCTGCACTGCCCAGGGAAGAAACCAGCAGCAGAGCAAAGCAACAAATAAAAGGTGTGCTCCTTAAAACCCAAGCAGGGACCGACCTTCCTGGCTATCCGGTTCACTGTAGCTCTGTACAGCAAATTCAACCAGAGGAGGGAGTCCTGACTTGCAGTTTGGGTGAACTGGTTGGTCCCACCAGCTCAGGGGAAGAAGATTCCTGGTAGATCTTCTCTGTCGCTGGAGCTTGAAGATTCGGACCTGCAGCAGGGCTTCACCGGGCGGTTGAGTCATTGTAGGGGTCCTCTTCTGTGAGCTCCTCATCGGTTCTTTCGTTCCAGTGGCGACTCTGCCTTTCCAATCCCAGAGACCTGCTTTTAATGCAGTTTTCCCCCATTCACACAGCCTGGCTGTCAATCACATAGCAGGGTAGCTGTCCCGCCGGGACAGTCACCTAGCCAATCAAACAGGAGTGTGACTTGGGTTACCAAGGGAACCCATGGCAGGGGTCCTAAAACCCCTCCCTCACATTCTGCCTACCCAGGCTTTGAGGCGCCTAAGGAGGGCTTCTGTGGAGAAGCCCGCGAAAAGACAGTGAACAAAGCAACCAAACCTGGTTTGGCACACAGAGTAAAACACGAGAAAGACATTTTCAAAAAGAAATGGCGAATAAACCCAGCCAGAACCGTATAAAAACCCATATGGTCTAGCGGGTTTAAGTTCGAGGCTACCAAGATAGCCTAAAATAATACCAAGGTTATTTAAGATAACCACAGTAGGAAAAATAGGGTAGTTACCACTGCCACCAGCCAAGTATTGATGAAAAGGGCGTGAAACAATGCTCCACGAGAAACAGACAAAAAGGGATAAGTATTAATCCTTTCCATTACTCTATGTAATATAGGGTGTACTGGGTCTGTTGATTTTTAAAAGACTAATAAAGTTAATGGCAACTTTACATGTTCTGGGAAGCAGTAGTCAGTCCCAGAAAATGGAGACTGAGTTGGGAAGTCTAAAAGACAACCCTGTATCACTGCACTGAAGGTGCTGTGTAACACACAATAAAAAGATGATGCCTATGGAGTAGGTGAGGCTCCACAGTCTATCAACACAAGAAAATGTTAAACACACACAGCAAAACACATGTAAGAGTGGGAAAAAGGGCTCACACTCTTTCCAGGTGAAAAAAAAAATCATAGAAATCCAGCAAAGCTGCTGAGGGACTCAGTAGGTAAGGGAAATTAGCCATTCTTGAGAATTCTCCCTAACATTTACAAAAATAGGAAATGCTGCTTTAACAACTAGAGCGACCAAAGTCATTTGGGACGTCACTATCTATCCTAAACTGATTTCAGTTTTGAGCTCTGAAATAACATTAAAACCTACTGTTCATTACATTGCAGGAAAGTAAAGTGACAGACTGTGCCTTACATGGCAGGAAAAATGTTGCTTTGTCAGAGATAACTAGTACTTAAACAATATCTTTAATAATTACTGTCTGTTGGGTGGAGCATACCGAGTGTTTGACTAGGTGAGGGAATAAGTGGTTTGCTAGCATGGGAACTAAATCGGGATAATCAGATTCAGCCAGATAAAATGACCAACCCATTTGACTTTACCTGGCACTTTGCACTACACAAAAAATAGCATCTTTCATTAACAACATGCATGACTTTTTAAGTTGTTTTATTAACAGGTTTTTTAAAAACTACATATTAAATATCTTTCTATACCATCACGCTTTTCCATAACATATCAAGATTAACACAAATGCACATTGCATGGGACTTTGATGATACCAAAATGTCACTTCCCACTACCCTTATTTCATTTGAGGGTTGCCCCACGCTATGGTGATAATCCCTCCTACCAAGTGAGGATATAATGTATCTATTCAACCAAAAGAAGGGACACATACCGCCACATGGACGGTTAGCCAAAAGCCTCACTCTAAATAAACTGGGGAGAGGGCACAAACATACAATTTAAATCCTCACCTCGGTCACAGAGACTGGTGGTCTCTCTCTTGAGGAAGATTATTATTTCTCTCTCGAATGCACCAACACCAAAACGGGTCACTTGTTAGGTTTTACCCCATCCGTGGCCCTAGTAAACACAATGAAACTCTATGTGTTTATTTGAATTAGAGTGGGTAATCTACCTCCCCAGAAAATGTGCCATGCCCCTTACCTTAATGCATGGTGCTAACAAGACCAGGGCCCGCAATCTTCAGGTCGAATTTCATGTAAATGGGTCCTTTCCACTTAATAGGTCGGTCAGGTTTCAAAGCCTAGTCTGTAGAAAAAACCGACCCATCTTAGATTGTATTCAGAGTCACTCGACTTGCTACTTAAGTTAAAGATATCCACCCCATTTCAGCATTGAGCTTACCTTTAGCAATTGGACAGCGTGCCTGTAGCGTAACTTCAGCCAGTCGCTATGCACTCAGAAATTTCCGAGATGTGATCGTTAAATGCCCAGCAACCGCCCCTCTCGTTGCGATTCTGCGGAGGTAGATTACCCACTCTAATTCAAATAAACATAGAGGAAAGAATTGAAAAGCCTACAGAAAGCACAAGACAAACTTCTGCCCCTGAAGAATGTCCAGTTATTTATAACATCAAGGACAGAAACTTATATGAGTTGAGCTATTTTTATGCAGTAGGAAGCAAGAGAAAATTAAGTTGCTACTGCGTTGTGTGTCAAGCATTTGTGAACTTGATTCTGTGTGGTGGAAATACTACTTTTAACATTGTATAGTTTTATGTGGAGTACATGTATTTTTCATGCTTTTTTGATACTTGTGCTTTGAATAAGTAAATTAATTAAAATACACACAGCCCACATTTGCTAAGTGGCTGTTGGTTGTGTTTCGGGTTCTGAGGGTAGCATGTTATGTTATTGATTATGTATGTGTCCCTTCTTTTGGTTGAATAGAGACTTCTCACTACCCAACACAATTATTGCATCTTCTCTACCGTCCTTTATTAGATATATCTGGAGTGACCCCTTGCAGTGCTAGATTGATCAGGCCACTGCTTCTCATTCTTGTCAGAGTGTTGATGTATGGCCCCAGGTTTTTCTTTATTTCGAACTGGCCTAATAGTCGGTATGTTGAAACACTTGTGTATAGGCGCGTTATAAATGCCATATCATATGTGTCTCTTTTAAATTTGGTCACCTCGTTTCCTGCAGTCCTCATAATTTGGTCTTTTCTGCAGCTTCCGTCTTCCCAGTTTGCCTTTTTTGTAATCGCATTGGCCCTTGTTTGCCATCTTCTGGGGCAGTTCAACAGTCCAGCAGTAGCACTTTCAAAGTCTTATAACATAGGTCTTCCCAGTTCACCGTATAATCTTTTAGCCTCTTTCCAACACATTCCAATATTCTTGAATTTTAGGCCATTTCCAGATAATGTGCAGTATATTGCATTTGGTCCCAGGCATATTTGACATCCCGCTTCTTGCACTAAACTTGCTGTGGCTTGCTTTAATGGAAACAACTCTAAAGTTGGTATCCCACAGCAAACTGTACTACTGTTTCTGTCACTTAGTCTGCCGGAATTACTGGCAGATTTTAAGTGGCGAAATCGCCGGTAAGTCCCTATTTCATGGAGTCCCATAAGACTCCATGAGGGGATTTACCTGTAGTACCGGTACCGGTATGACCGGGCCGGTAATACTGGTAGACCTTTGCTGGTAGGTTGACGGATATACCTCCAGCTCCAGGGGTGGACTGGCCTACAGGGAACTCTGGAGATTTCCTGGTAGGCCTCTGCATCATTGTCCTCTTTTGTGTGGTTAGCTGTTTTATTTCCAAATGTTCCTATGGAAAAGGGGTTGTACTTGCTGAAAATGCACTATATATTTAAACATTTTTCTATGGGAAAGGGGTTGGGCTTGCTAAGAAATGCTTAATATGGGGCCACTTTGAAGATTATTTCCATAGCCTCTTTAGGTTACCAGTCCACCCTTGTCCAGCTTAGCTGGAGGTAAATCCTCGGTTCTATGTCATTTCATTGCGGGATGTTTTTTCGATCAAATTTTTTACAATTATTTTTGGGGGGTTCCCCCCAAAACCTCCCTATTCCCTTTAATGTTTTATATGTTTCTAAACTCCCACACCCCATATATATCATTTTCTAACCTCCCTAAAAAATTTGATGGGATTTTTCGTAAAATATTTCGCAGTAAAAACCCCTGCAAAAAACATCCTGTGATGAAAGGACGTTGTACCAAATCCTTGACCCTGCTGCTGGCCACCTTGTAGTTGGTCGGTACAGAAATGTGCTGGTACACGTCATTACTGGCACTTTATGTCCAGACCGGCCAATTTATAATGAAGCCCTATGTGTTTATTTTTAACTTGGCCAACCTTGACCTTTGCTTTACTGAGTCAATCTTATTCTTTTCCCACAGTGTTTGTTCATTTTTGTTCTTCGTGTTATACGCATCTGTCTTTGCGAGAGGACCATTTGATTTTCTTGAAAAAATGTAAAATATGTTTATTAGCCCAATAAAGTGTATGGTGTTAAGCACTGATTTTAGCTGTAGTCTGCCAAGCTCCAGGTATTCCTATTCTGGTGCACACGTGCTCTACAAATAAATCTACACAAACCGGCACAGTTGCTTCGATCCTTAGAGCTGTGGCAGTATACATTTGTATTAGAACTGTACGAAAGGTTTTTGAGATGATAATATCTCTTGGGGTCTAAGCTAAATGGCTTTTCTTAGTGCAGCACTGTTTGCTTTACATTTTCTTATGCATGATTGTGCCTGTTTTCATAATCGTGGAAGAGCCATAAGGACCTGCATTAAACCACTATCAATCATGACTGGGAGCTTGAGTATAAAACTACGTTTGTCTCTCATGCCCCAAAGAGATTCTGTAAGTGCACACTGTGAATTGATGAGGCACAGTTTCTCTCTTTGCTCAGCAGAGGACATCATTAAGAGCACTGCCAATTCTTTGATCATCAATAGAATACATACATCTTTAGTGTTGGGTTTTTGTGCACATTGTTCATTTATTTTATTTGGACTTACAACAGACATTTTTCAAAGTGCAGGAAATTCATTGTACCCCGTGACAGACTATGTAACATTGCAAGAGACTATATGGGCCTCATTACGAGTTGGGCTGTAGCCCTTAAAAGCAGCAGTAATGCTATTACTGCCGCATTTAAGGGCTGGCCCTATCACAAGTTGGGTGCTAAATGGGCTGTTTTACCTCCAGCTTTTTTCTGGAGGTGAAAATCCCATTTAGCACCCGGTTTTCGGCAGTATTACCGCCAGCTGTATGACCCCGCAGTATTAGAGCGGAAAATGCCCCATTGGATCCAATGGACCGAATGGGGAATGAGTATTTACCGTTAACGCCCAACCCGTGATCTGGTGGTAATACCGCTGGAGCGGTGGGTGGTAAGGCTATTACAGTCAGGCGGTATTACAGCCGGGATACAGCCCAACTCGTGATGAGGCCCTATGCAGCAAGCAAACATGCTGCTTTGTGTCTTTGTGCTGGACCCAGGCACCTATGTTGTCGTCCCTGCACCGTTTAGCACTGCATCTGATCTACATTTATATCAGTTCCCAAAACTATTGGAAAGTTGAACACAGTGGTGGGGTGCTGGAGAAGGAAGAAGTGCTCAATAGATCCATGGTTTATGTAATGTATTCCAAAGGAAGGTGGTCGTTTGCATGGTTCTATGTGATTACATTGAAAACAATTTGTCTAATACGATTTAGTCTTTTTTTTGTTTCTTTAATTCTATTTGGCCTCCAAACACCCCTCCCCCACTTCACCATATCTTAATTATCATGATTATGCACCCCCACATATATTTCCAGCCAAATTTGATCCCAAAAAATGTGTTGAAATCATTTAGACGCGTTCGTCCACAATGTAACCTCCCTCAGGTTGCACTAGTGCTTCTAAAAAAATGTAACACGAGCAGCACCAAGAAGAAGTTATGTTATTGTGATTTATACCACGCAACACTGCCATTTTCATGGTCTGCAGGCACCCTATCACATCTGAAAAGGAAGAAGGGCTTAGTTGGTGGGATAGAGAGGGAAAGCGCCAGAGAGCTTTGATGTGCTGTTGGTAGCTTTAGTTCGGAAAAACCAGTCACTGTGTGCTGGGTTTGTTTTTAGTTGATTAGGGTTAGGTGGTGTTTGTTGTATGTGTGAGTGTGTGTGGGACGGTTTGTGTGTAATTGGCTTCGTTTTCTGTAGTGTGTTGTGTTTAGTTGGGTGTTGCTGAGTGTGTGCATGTTGTGGTGGTTGTAGGTTTCTTCTGCGGTAGAGGTATGTGTGTGTTTTGTTTGGTGGTTGACAGTGAGTATGCAGGGTGTTGGAAAGCTTTTAGTAGGGTTAGTTAGTGATGTTAGTAGTCTGTGCCTACTTGTGAGGTGGTCACGTTGGTCTGGCAGGGCTCATATTCTTCTATGGTGGTTTGTGTTAAAATGTGTAATTTTGTTGGGACATCCTGGTTTCTGGTTGCTAGGTTTCAGTTGCTTTGAGTGTTTCTCTTGTGTTGTGCTGGCTGCTTCCCTTGGACTGTGTCTCTTGTTTATCTTGGTGAGTTAAAGAGCCATGTTTTTAACAATTTTCAGTAAGTAAGTATTTCCTTCGGGAGTGAGTTCAAAGGTTTTGCCGAGATGCAAGAGAATGCTGATCCACCAGGTTTCTGCTTTGAGTAATGTTTTGGTTCGAGGCAAATGTTGTTGCTGAACCTTAGTGCTTGGTTTGGTTTGTAGATGGCAACATCAATGTCAGCCAGCATGGCCACGTTAGAGCAGTTGTCATGTTGGTTTTACCCTTGATGCCCATTGAAAATGCCATACCACAGTTACAACATGCCTAGACTGGCTACACTGAAGTAGGGCAGTATGGGCTCATCATAAAACTCATCATGTTGGCTTTACCTGTAATGAGAGTCAACAATGCACTGCAACAGTAAGAACACATATCAGGATTGGCTGTGCCGATGTAGGTCAGAATGCCCACATAAGAACACTTATCATGTGGGCTTTACCCTTTAATGCCAGCAAAATATACCATGCAACCAGAAGAAAACATGTTCAGACTGGCTGAACGGACTGCTAATTCAGCAATGTAGATCCCAAATCAGAGGCCTGCTTTCTGACCTGGCACACACAGAAGCACACACATTCATACATCTCATAAACCCTCTCATTCACATGTGCATCTATTCAACATACACTCTCTAATTTAGCCGTACACCCAAACAATAGGCACTCTCTCCTTCATATGTGCACTTACAGACACTAACTCTTGCATGCATGTATACACACATGCACATGTATATACATTTTTCTATTTATCAGTAGCTCCCGTTTGGACACTGTCGCCACCTCACACCACCTGTCATGATAGACTTCCAGCGCAGCATGCAAACAGGATCCAGGAAGCCAGTAGAGTATTCTGGTTCTTGTACATGTGTGGAGGAGCTGGATAACCACCATCTCACCAACCAAGCTCTCCAAATGTGTGGGGAGGTGCAGGAGCCCCCTGAAGCACATTTGGCCCTGCAGTACCTTAACCTGCATCCCCAATGAGCCATGCACGACTGGGGAAACCAACCCGCTCCCTCCATTGCATGGCCCAGGGTCATGAGCGCTGGGGTACTGAACTGCCAATGGCAAACCACAATTTCCTGCACAGTTAAAGCCAGCCCAGGAGTGCTCCCCCAGGTGTTTGACGTTTCACTAGGCTAGCTTGGCTCCTCTAGAATGGGTGGCGGGTTTCCGCTGCATCATCCATTATGGACAATCCAGACCTGAGTCTAATACTGAACTCAATAGAAGAAATGTGTGGAGTTGTTTTTAATCATTAAGGAAACAGAAGTATATTGCCCAGATGGAAAGAACTTAAGGATGCTGACACTATATTGTAATCACAGCATTTATTTTCTTAGAGTACTCCATACTTAGAAATGTTGGTTGTATGTATACAAACATGCATATACATTATCTATTCAAACTGGACAGAGGGATACTGGGAAGGTAGCATTGGTGATATGGGGTACTGCTGGTAAGCCTTTGCTTGCTGGACTGCGCGAGGTGCAGGAATATAGGTGACTTTGCTCAAGCTTTAGAAAAAGGGCCAGAATATGTAATCGGCAGAGCATGGGAATTGGGATATCTGGGATCACTTCACAGGGCCTGGCGGATATGGAAACAGGTTTTCCCCTGTCCTTACATTGTGATTGTGGGGGCTGCCTGAACTCAGTTGTGTTTATGTGGAACATTTATTGGGTTTTGTTTGCGCACAGCCCCCTTGTAGATATTATTTTGGAAAACCTCCAGGGTCCAAGTAGTGTGTTGGTGTGTGGTGGGGGGTAGGGCGTGGGCAGAGCTGATGGATTCAGCCACAACATATTTCTGACAGGCTTTGGGTAAATGGTGCTATCCTCAGGGTGGAGAAGCAGGCAGAACTGCCTGGCGTTGCTCTCCTTGCTTTTTCTTTTTATAGTTTGAGCACTGCTTGAAGTGCAGGTAATAGTGACAGGCACGGCCTGCTCGAGCTTTAGGCTGGGATGATAATAGGGCCCTGGGACTGAACAGGATGAGAAGAGATGTTGCCTGTGTCAGTGGTGGTATGCAGCACTAGTGGAAGCTTGCTAGTCAGAGGTGAATGGGGTAGGCATAGGGGACCACTCTGGTACTTACCTGGCTTGTAAGCTGGTCCTCTGGATCTCAATGTTGCAGCTGCTCACCCACATCAAGCTTAAAGGGATGGTCTAGTAAAAAAATTTATTTTAAAAAATAGATAGGCAACATAAAAAAAAAATACTAGCATTCTCCGTTTTAAAACTTCCTATGTAAAATGTTGAGCTATTCAAGCTCAAAATTCGCAAAAGCAAGCACATGGGCGCATCCATTTTGTGAAATGGAGGGCCTCCTGTGCTGGCTTTTGCTTTTGCGGCACTAATGAAGGAAAAGCCAGCCAGCTGTAGTAAACAAAGGCTACCGCTGGGTGGCTTTCCCTTCATTAGTGCTGTAGGCGGAGGACGGGGACCGGAGACCAGAGCAGGAAAGCTGCAGCTGAATCTCGGTAAGTGCTATTCATTTTTTTTTTGGAGGAGCCCAGAAAACTTAGAAATAAAACCGCAGCTTTAAAAACGTTGTATTTATGTTTGCGGTCGCTTTTGAAGCGACCGCAAATATAAATACAACGTTATTGTGTTGGAAAACGCTGCTCGGAGGAGCCTGAGAAATTCGGAAAGAAAAACCGCAGCGTTTTCCAACACAACCGCGTGTGGTTCTGCCTGCTGTGGCTATCACTTTGGCTAGACCCAAAGTGAAAGCCACAGCAGGCAGAAACACACACGGTTATGTTTACATGCCGCGTAGTGTTTCTACCTGCAGCTGAGCCCCAAATGGGAAAGCAGATTCAGGTAGAAACAAAGCGGTTGTTTTCTGCAATGCCGCGTTGTTTTCCGCAATGCCGCGTTGTTTTCCGCAATGCCGCGTTGTTTCTGCCTGAATCTGCTTTACCATTTGGGGTTCTCGGGGAAGCCCGAGAGCCCCAAATGGGAAAGCAGATTCAGGTAGAAACAACGGGGTTGTTTTCCGCAATGCCACGTTGTTTCTGCCTGAATCTGATTTACAATTTGGGGCTCTCGGGCTCCCCAGAGGGAGCCCGAGAGCCCCAAATGGGAAAGCAGATTCAGGTAGAAACAACGCGGTTGTTTTCCGCAATGCCGCATTGTTTCTGCCTGAATCTGCTTTACCATTTGGGGCTCTCGGGCTCCCCGCGAGAGCCCCAAATGGTAAAGCAGACTCAGGCAGAAACAACGCGGTTGTGTTGGAAAACTCTGCGGTTTTTCTTTCCGAGTTTCTCAGGCTCCTCCGAGCCGGAGGAGCCTGAGAAACTTGGAAAGAAAAACTGCAGCGTTTTCCAACACAATAACGTTGTATTTATGTTTGCGGTCGCTTCAAAAGTGACCGCAAACATAAATACAACGTTTTTAAAGCTGCGGTTTTATTTCTAAGTTTTCCGGGCTCCTCCAGCCTGGAAAACTTAGAAAAAAAACCGCAACTAGTGCTTATTTTTGAAAAAAAAAATAAATAGCACTTACCGAGATTCAGCTGTAGCTTTCCTGCTCTGGTCTCCGGTCCCCGTCCTCCGCCTACAGCACTAATGAAGGGAAAGCCACCCAGCGGTAGCCTTTGTTTACTACAGCTGGCTGGCTTTTCCTTCATTAGTGCTGCATAAGCAAAAGCCAGCACAGGAGGGCCTCCATTTCACAAAATGGATGCGCCCATGTGCTTGCTTTTGCGAATTTTGAGCTTGAATAGCTCAAAATTTTACATAGGAAGTTTTAAAACGGAGAATGCTAGTATTTATTTTTTAATGTTGCCTATCTATTTTTTAAATAAAACTTTTTAGTAGACCATCCCTTTAAGGAAGGGAGTCCAGGTACACTTTTTTTTTTACCTCAGCCTTGAAGAGATTGATGGTAAAGGGCAAAGTCGCTCCTGTCATTCTCTTTATGATAGAGAGGTTCTGGCTCTCTCTCCAGACAATGCACACATGTGAGGACAGCCAGTAAGTCAGGCAGAGAAGTGACCAGGGCTGCAACTACACCCAAACACGTCAGGGCTAACACTTCAAATAGTGGGCTAGGTGCCCCCTTCCGAGTCTTTGGGGGGCTGACACAAAACTTTCATGCATGGGACTCTGTTCTCTGTTTTTCACTTTACAACAGCTTTATTCAGCATTTTGCTTCATAGCCACAATATATACATAACACAAAAAGGCCATTACAGCATACAATATATTGCTATCAAAAGGTTGGTGTAATACATTAAAGGAAATATAAGCTAAACACCAGTTACAATTGAACTCATAATCAGCAATACCCAAATTATCTTCTCATCCCAACAAGTCTTGTTAGCTTCTTATAACACCTGCCAGTTTCCTAGCTCATTAAGACATTGCAGCTTGATTTCCCAGTTAATACTGTTCCTTACCATCAATCAGGGGTTATCCCTGTGGCAGTTGTTAAATATCTGGCCGAACTGACAGGAAGTTGCACTTCCCTCGGTGTGAAACCCAATCGCAGTTGCATTCAGCTCACAGGCCCAGCACGATTCTGATTGTGGGAGCTCAGATGCCTTCCGCTGACCCCTTAGTTGTGAAGGTGCTTTCTCAACATCCACAGATCCAACGTCTTTACTGCCAGAAATCGCTCCATGGCCAAGGTCTTTTTGTATTCCTGAATCATTTGTCAGGATTATCCGACAGCTGTTATGTTTCACACCTTCTCGGATGCTCAGGAGTTCAGAATTCAGTCTTGCACCTCTTCCCATGCAATGTCCAATTGCAGCATTGTTCCAGAGAACATTACTCCATTTATCAGTTCTATTAGAGCATCTCTTGCGAGCTTAATGAGAGTCCCAATAACGTGCAGCTCCCTAATGATTATGTTGGTGAGCTGTGCCCCAGAAAGAAGTCCTATTGCTCCTTCTAATCGGCCCAAACAACCAACCAAATGTTTACCCTTTTATACACTCCAACTTACAAGGCCAGTATTAGCCCCACCCCAGATCTGATTGACTACTTCCCTTTTTTTTCTTCCTCAGCGCAATTCCTCAGATTGCTGATGAAGACAGATTGTGTCCCTCTCAGTGCCACTGGGAAACGTATTGCGGACTGAAATGCAGACCTGGGCATGCAGGGACGTCATTTCACCAAAATGCCAGGGATAGCGGAAGTGACATCACACGACCCTTGACTTCTGATGACATCACAGACGTGTTGTCATGTGACTTCACCCCGAAGTGACATCACAGGAAGCGATGGAACATGACCTTTCACCCCTTGACAAAACAAGAAGTGGCATCACATAGCATTGTTTCTAGGTACACTTCGAAAAATATGGTTACGATATCATTGTAAAGTGATATAAATGTATACAAGAATTCTTCACCATATGTATCATTAATATCAGCGCGTATAGGCCCATATTCCCAAATTACTGTGAATGCAAGTAGACGTCCAAGGCCAAACGATAATGATGTGTCATTATGTAGCACTTAAGTGCTTTATATAGAACAAATATACATACAATATCACCCAACCTGTGTTGGTACAAATTTAATAACCTCAGCAGCATGAAAGGCTGATTTGACCTTGCCGCGAGTCAAACCTGCAACCTGCAGATCACAAACACATTGCAGCAGTGAGCGCTCAACACACCGAGCTATCTTACCAGCTATAGCTATCAGACAACCAGCCACTCCAGAAACAAAGAGCCACATGCTGCTGGCCACAGCCCAGGAGCCTCAGATTAATAAAAAAAAGGTAACTTTTTTTAGGGGTAGCAAGGGTGACCATAGGGGTAGCAAGGGAGACCTCAGGGGTCGCAGGTGCAACCCCTGGCAACCCCTAAATGACGTCCTCGTCAGTGCATAATGAAAATCATAGTCGCTAGAGTGATGTTCAAAATAACATACCAATGCCCTGATCTATCTATCTTGCTCACTGTATCATACCAGAGAGATTGACTATGCATCTGTGTGCTTTTCATGAATTCAAGAACCTCAAAAGTAGGTGACACTAGATACTGAATTAAAATACATGTTCTATTATCTAACTGCATTATAGTGGCATAAAGCATGTATGGTGTTATAACTCACCCTTCCTACCTCAGTACTGTTTCTGGAAGTCACAGTAGTTAGTAAATAGCAATAGAACTCCATAGAATGATTATAGTCCTTTCCTAACACTTCATTCTGATACTCAATGCTCTAGTCTCCCGATACATCAATATGATGAAATCCTTTAGGAAAAGATACTGTATCAGTGTCTCTGCTCTCATTATTGCTCTGCCCCCTTTCTTTTAACACCACCATTGTATTCCTCGAGTAGCGGTACCAATATATTGTCACGAGATTGTCTCTTCTTTCCAATCTAAAATGCAAAACAGAGTAACAATAGCATATTAGATCTGAGGCAAGGGACACTTCAGTGTACATTTGAGGAGCTGGGTTGGTTTAGTAACAACAGTTTAATTCCTTTCCAGCACATTTAGGGGGGTGGTCCTTTTTGAGGATTGTGATTGGGGGTTTGAACCACAAAGGTAGTCCTCATCAGATATCCAGTGAAGGGGTGCTTCACAGGCAGAGGCGAGAACCCCATAGGGACACAAAGCAGGTTTTGGAATCTACCCATGTAGCAAATCCACCCACATTCTCATCTTCTTATGAACTCACATGTCCCTCCCTGCCAGTGGATTATGTACCTTCTCCAGTACCATCTCCGAGGTGGAGACCATGTTAGAGAGATTATAGCTTTGAATCAATTTAGCGGAAGAGTCATAAGAGACATTAGAGAGCAGGAGAAAAATCAGTATAACTGGGATGCATAAAACAGACTTTTTTCTTTTTTAGAGCATAGGTGCTGCTGGCCATTTGTATTAGGTCACATGGACCCGCGTAGGGTGCCCCTACACTTTAGCAGCTGAGTTTGAGTCCAACAAGACCTGATGGTGCTCCTTCCAACCTGGAGCAAATACCAAATTCCTCTGGTGTAACTTTAACAGCACCACATCTCCCTGCTGTAGAGAGTGGGTGGGAACACTTGGTTCTTTAGGCAGAGCTTCCTTGACCTGGTTTATGGACAAAACTAACAGAAGAGATTAAGGACTTCACATGCCCCAATAATTTATCATCATTCAGGTGCTGGTTAACATCAAAGGGTTTTGCTGCTATTGATCAGGGTAGCTTCAGTGGCCCCTCGTATAAGATCTCATAGGGGCTGAGCCTGTTTTCATGTTAGTAGTACTTTGCCTGCTGAATTCTACAGGAGATGGGGCATCGTGCCACTTCAGCGCTGTTCCTAGGCATATTTTTGCTAACACCATTATACTGCACTAATGCACATGCTGATTGAGGGTGCTGTGTGCAGTGCAGGTTGTGTTTATTAACAAAGTGTGACCCTTGGTCACTGTTAACACTAACAGGCAGACCAAACCTGGGTACAACATCTCTGCCAATTGTCTTAATGACTTTTACAGCATCCACCCACTGGAAAACACATTCATAAGAATAAGAAAATTCTGCCAACTATTGCAATGGTTAATCTGTAGAACATACATCTGAAGTTCTACAAATGGGTCACTAGGAGCAGGGTGTAATCCCTGGGTGGCAGGTACAGTTTCCCCCCATTATTCTGGAAGGAGATGGTGCAACGCCTACAACATTCTTGAGCATTTTTGGAGAATTCTTGGGGCAAGCTAGGACTTTTTGAACAACATAATCATCCCTTCCTTTCCCACATGAGCTTGGCCATGGTAGATTTTGACAAGATGTGACAATAATACCTTTGGTGCCACTAATCGACCTAGGCCATCTCAGCACAGAGAGTTGTCACAACCCTTTCTGTTACAATGATCCGTTTCTCTGGGAGGGAGCCATTTTCTTGCATTTTCCCCTCGTCATCCAGGTTCTTATATTGGGAGGGGTCAGGACTGACTTTTATTCATCTTCCAATTCAGATACACCACCCAGTTTTGCTGTTCTGTCTGCAAAATCATTGCACAACTAAGTAATATCATCATTTAGGGGCTGATGAGACGCACACTTGTTGATGGCTATTCTTTCAGGCAACATAATGGCATCTATATACAATGTATACTGATAGACCAATGTTTTGACAATCATATGTATAATGTTAATGTATTTTTGGCTGTTTATTTTATAGGGGCCCCTGTCTATGTTAGGAATCCTCTTTGTTAACAGAGTTGTCCAACGTCATGGGCTTCTCCAAAAGCATACCTTAAATCTGTGTAGAAATTGCCAAATTAGGCAATATTGGAGTATTGCATGGACTGGTGATTTGGACAATTATACCTTGGTTCAGAAGTGATTTAATGAAAGGAAACATGATCTGTTCTGCCTCTGGCTTTAAGGGATACTACAGAATGGATGGTAGTTTCTTAAAGGGGTCGACTTTAATCCTAACAGGTTCAGAAGTGTGAATGTATCCTACCTCATTATCATGGATTGACCACAAAGAAGCAGGTATGGAATACATCAATGCATTCAAATCTTCAGAGCACTCTCCCTCGCGTAGCAACTCTTCTTCTGGATCTACCTGGATCTGCCTGGAATGTCGCTGGAACAGCCTCAGCATTATTAGAGAGAATATGTAGAAATAGCCCATCTATGCACCGAAGCTTGCACAAAATGTCTATGCCCAAGAGATTAACTGGTGAAACAGGTTTAGAAGGAAAGCATGTGTGTCATTGATAGGTCCTAAAGTGGTCATAAGAAGTTCAGTAACTGAGTGTATGACTGGACTATTGAATATCCCTACTGCTTTCAAGGTATCCATTGACACTGACACATCAGGGAGACTGTCCTAACACAAGTCTGATTTACTGGCCTCTGTGTCCACAAGGCAAAGTAAAGATATTCCTTCCACATTGCATTTTACATACTGGTCATCCTGATCTATTGGGATTAAGGGATCTATCAGAATCTCATTCTCCTGTTTTGGTCATAATGGGCCTTGATCATTCTGAGGAGTGAGAGGGGGTGCAGGGCATAGAGGGTTGACATTGGGTGTTGATTTGCCCCTAATTACCCTGCAAGTAAGCTCTCTGTGGTCGATATGGGCATTTGTTCTTCCAATGCCACACTTGCTTACAGTAATTGCACAATAACTGGTCTCTGCAGTACCTATTCTCCTTGACTCTACTGTCTCTGTTGATCCTGTTGACCCTGTTATCTTTGTGGGTCCTGTTGACCTGAGTAGCCACCCACCTGCTCTACCTGCCCCTGTGTCCAGGGGACAGACCTCCTCTTCCCCTATTTTTCAATTTACCTCCTCTCAGGGCAGTGTTCTGTACATTCTGTACATTTTGCATTTGGAAGAACATTCATTTATTCTCAAAGTTTTTTTTAAAGATCCTGACATGCTGCACAGTGATTCACAACTGTGCAGGCAAGCGCTTTGGAGGGGCTTCCTTCTGGCTCGAATGCCCTTTGCCATGTTCTGTACCGAGTTTTATCTCCAGTTGCCCCGTGGTCACTTGGCTCTGTACCATACACTCTTTGGCTGCAGTTCTGAGAAGGCAGGGGCATTTTACCATAGACTCCACAGAGAGTTCCTGACAGAGGTACGGGCCACTCAGCCTGCAAGTATCCATCTTCCCCTATTTAAGTATCGGGTGTTACGGGCCCACCAGATCGAGTTTTTCCCTTTTAGTGTTATAGTTTTCACTAGCTAGAACAGACATACAGATAACAGAGAGGCCTCCTGTGAGTGCCTGTGTTTACCAGAATCTGATTGCGTTCAGACCAAATCCAGATACATATATTGGTGCCTGCAGGGTTTTTCTCAATAGACCAGCCTAATTAATTACCAGTGCCAGTATTTTGCCAGATCTATTTCAGGGTAGAAGAAATACACAATTGCCACACTCACTGCAATAAAACAAAAGCAAATATTAGAATACTGTACCCTGCCCAGAATTTCCAACCCATGTTTTCACATCCCCTAAACAGATCCTCTCTTTGCTTATATACTTTAATACAACCTTCAGCTCCCCTGAGTGGCTATGCATGACACCAGGGCATCCTCCTCCCTATAAACCCCTTGGAGTTTTTAACTAGGTCTAGGAGATTTGCTGGTTGTTTACATGGGGTCTTTGAGAGGAGTCCGCCTGCTGGCCAGGTGCGGTACTATGTTGCGGGACCAGCAAAAGTCTGCCACCAATTTGTGAATGTCAAAAAAAACTGTCTGCGTTTTTGTAGATAGTTAAGTAAAATGATTTAGTAGTTTTCTTGTAAGAAAGAATGGACAGAAGTGAAGCCATTAACCCATTCCCAAAGGACTAACCCGTTCTGCCCGCCAGATCTGCTATTTTTATACCTTATGGGAAACTTGACCTTGACACTTTGAGAGCCGCTTAATAGGCATTCCAGCATGTTATTCCTGTCTAAATCAATATCCCTCATTGTTTCAAAACAGTATTTCATCATTAGTGTTCATATCGAGAGGTAGTACAAGGCCACTCGATTTCACTTCCGGCCTCGTCCTCCTCAGGCTTAGGGCCTCCACCCCTTGAAGACTTCCACTGTAGATGAGAGGTCCATTGTCTCTGCCCGTCTGAGCTGGCATGATCCATTGGCTTCAGAAGAACTGTCTTGTCCCAATGCAGCCAGGCAGGCGAAAGGTTCGTAGTCAACGTTTTAGGCGCAGTATGGAACATGGTAGGCAAGTATTGCCTAGAGTAAATAGAGAGTCAAAGGGCACCCTAACTAAAGTCTGCAAAGAGTGCAAAGAAAACACTGGGGTGATGAGACAGAATAGTGTCATGATGGAGGGGTGCATTTTTACCTGAGAAGGAAAGACACTTGTTTCTGTCCCCTCCCTGCATGTCGTGCACTTGTTTGGCATTTCAATTATTTATTTTATTAACTCAGGGTCTGCATTTCTTTATTCCACAATAATCACACAAGAAAGCGCAGCCCAAAGTACTAGCACTTTACTATACTCGTTCACAGACCACAACATGCCCCATAAATAGCCTGGCTTTTTCTCCTGTTTCAAGATGGCCCTCCGTTTGTACGTTTCTCTCCGCAGTCTGGCTTTCAAGGAAGTAAGGAATACTTCTGGGTCACTGCTTCATGTTTACAACACGTAAGGGGATAGATGCTTGTTACAAGCATGTTTTAATAGTGCTCTTAGTATCTATCCATTCGCCTACTACTTATCTTTTGATCTTTTGTTGTTTTTTTAAGAGGTTTTTTTCACGCACTGGAGGGTTTGTTCTGCCGGACGGGTTTTCCTGTGCTTGCTCCAGGATTCCTACAATACGGTTCTGGCTCTTCCTGATAAAGGGCCTCATTACAACTCAGGCGGTAAGGGTTTTACGGCGGCGTAAACAGCGCCGACCCTTACCGCCTGAGTACGAGGTCCCTTAGCGCCATGGAGGTTTTAACACCAAAATCCATGGCGCTAAGGGACCATGGAGTTAATTACGCCACCGTAATTTACGGTGGCGTAATTAACGCCTTCCCCACTCCCATTATGCCCAATGGGGCAAAATGGGAATGGGGAAGGGTAAATGGGAAAATGGGGATTTACCGCCCCGCCAAGGTTGGAATGGGGCGGTAAATCCGCCAACCACCATGGCGTAAACATAGTTTACGCCATGGTGGTAAAGTCACGGCCCAGGCGGTAACTTACCGCCTGGGTCGTAATGAGGCCCAAAGTCTGCCTTACTATATGCTTTTATCATTCTTCTCAGCAGCCGACGCGAGACCGTCGAGTTCAGGTGGGACCAGCTATTGCCATTCTGCTGTAGTCATCCCACTTAACTACAATCTCTGGTGCCTTGAATGGCTGTCGGATATATATTCTTCTGTCATGTCAAGTGATAATGGACTGCGGCAGGGACGTTGCTACAATAATGCCATTAAAAGCGACAGGAGCATAAGGGGGCACCATTTTCGGCCTGCGAACCTGGGTCTGCCACAATGCAGGAACTAGCTTACTTCTAGTGCTTCCGACTTTTAGCAGATAAGGCACCGTGACATTAATGATTTGCTCAGGGTTAGGCATTTTGGGCAAGCAGTGAAGCTGACATTCTGACCCACACTGAAATGTAAGCACAGGACCACATACCTTCCAAGCTCTAGTTGAAAAATGGTATTTGTCTTTTAAGAACTATGCTACCTTCTCATCAAAGTTACTTTAAAAGCACACCAATCACATACTAATGCGACCTGACAACATATACATTCTTATAGAAACATTTTAAGCCAAACGAGTATGATTATAGCTTGATTTCCCACATACTGAATGGAAGACTTCATGTCCCAGAATGCTAATTAATACGAGCCGGATCATTTCCTCTGTTTTACACCACTATAATTTAATCACTTAAAGAGGCACAATAAAATACATTTGGGGTCATTACAAGTTTGCTGGTCTGGGAACTACCACTACGGATGGTGCCGGTGCATCCGACTTCCACATTCCCATTGAGCCATAAGGGGATCAAATGGGAATGGGGAGTAATGCATTCTGGCACCCGCAAATGGGCAATTACCGGGTCCGACTGGGCCGTATAGACCCGGTAATTGCCCATTCGCGAGTGCTGGAAAAAATTGCAAGTTTGGTGGCAGCCTGCCACTTTTATCGGCAGGGCTACCGCAAAACTTGTAATGAGGCCCATTGAGCCTCATTACAAGTTTTCCGGTCTGGAAACTATGTTACTGGTAAGCTTGCCGGTACTGTAGTTACCGGACCGGTAAACTACGAGTTCTGCTCGCGGGTGATTTTGCACCCACCAGGTCGGTCCTGGTGGGCGTACCCGCACCCTGGAGCAGAGAATGTCGGTGCATCCGGCTTCTCCATTCCCATTGAGCCCTATGGGGCTCAAATGGGAATGGGGAAGAATATTTTCCGGCACCCGGCAATGGGCGATTACCGGGTCCGGCAAGGCCGTAATGACTCAGTAATTGCCCATTCCTTGGTGCCGGATAAATTTGCAAGTTTGACAGCAGCCTTCCGGTTTTACGCTGCCACCAAACTTGTAATGAGGCCCATTGTGTAATACGGTCACTGGCCTATAGCAATTTTTTGGCACACCCTTCCAAATTGTTATTATGCATGATGTTAAGAAAATGTGAGTAGCCACAACAAGCTAACCATTTTTTGTGTTCAAATAAGCAGAAAAAAGCGTTAAAATGTTTTTTTTGTGACTCCTGTCATGGAGTAGGGCACAGATTTGTAAGGAAAATGGATCTCTCATGTGTGTGCTTTCATTTGGGAATGTTCCATCACTGAAACAATCACTTAATTGATCCCTAAGTAAAATCACTGCTGTTAACAGAGAGATGTGTTCAAAAAGTTATTTCCATGCCCTTGTTAAGGTACTGACCGATCAGCATCTCCGGAACACTAACAGGGATTTTAAAAAAAAATGTTGTTGCTGGGTGGGGACATCTTTTCTTGGACAATAAGACACACAGATGATAGCTGTGGCGTCCGGGTCTTAGGTGCAGCATGCGCTGCAGGAGCTGGTGAACCCCCACTGGTAAAACAGCAGATTGTAGTATTGAGGTTCTGACAGCAGGTACAGGTAAGCAGAGATCACGCTGGAGGCAAGCAAGAACAAAAGGAAGTTGTCTTTATTAAGTTACAGGGCAAGTTATAAAAGGGAATCATGAGCTAAGGTATACACATCCTCTGCAGTTACATCTCCCATCTTAGTCCCTAACTGTCACTCCTGGAACCTTCAAGTACAGCAAGGTTCCAGGCTACCTCATCACATGCCATGACCTGCATTGGTGCACTCAATGCAAGATACATACTACACAGATACAGTGGGTCAGTGTACTGACCATGAGGCAGATTCCTTTATTTCAGGGGATTCAGGGGAACAATGAAGTGGCTAATCTTGGTACTGAATGGAAGGAATAGATTGAATAGATCAATATCCATAGTCTTGGCTTCACGTGTGACGCACCACCCTAATACGCCAAATCTCTGAATAAACATACATCACATTTACAGAAAGAAGTGTGGATGGAGGATTAAATATTTTTTTTAAGAGATTTGATGAACAAACAAGCAACTCGGTCATTATGTACTTTTATGTCAGATAAATCATTGTCAAAAATGTGTGCATGTAGGAATGCATGACATCCTTGGGACACATAGAAATGCACACCAAAATTCAAGAATAAATATGGAAACTCATATAATTCAACTGACTTTAACACATTTGAGTGTGGTGGAAGTATAACACCCTTGGCACGTAGGGTGTAAATTAAATAGGTACAAACAGAATCCCAAAATAAGGGATCCCCGTTCCACTGCCCATCACAGGCTGCATATAATACCAGCCCGAGTATAGAGTAAATTAAAGCAATGTCTTTATAAATCTTCTGGAGAAAACAGTGGATCATAAAAGTAGTCAATGAATTTCATCTTTATTAAAGTTCACTGCTATCGGGAAATGTTTCCTTTCACCACGAGCAAATCATGTCTGTCAATAATATAAATGATAATAAGTAAAAGAGAAGTATAATTTCCAAATGAATTATATACTAGATTTATTTATTTAATGTATTTATTTCATTTATTAATAGTACCCAGACCCGGGGGTATCACGGCACTAGTACATGGCTACAGCGAGGTAGTACAGTCATGGTTAGGTAGGTAAGACAAAGTTTATACATATTTGTTGAATAGCACGGTTTTACATTTTTTTTCTGAAGGTTGGGTATGAAGGTTCTTCTTGAATACACGGTGGAAGGGTGTTCTAGAGAGTGGGAACTATGGCTGTGAAGCTTACTCCGGCCTGCTATTTTTCTGAATAATCTTGGAATGTCTAAGGCCAAGGAGGAGGAGGAGCGTATGAAGCGTGGCTTGGGAAATATGCTAAGGTAGGACGGTGCAGTGTTGTGGATACACTGTTGAGTGATAGAAAGAATGTTAAACTCAATGCAGGTTTTGATAGGCAGACAGTGTGACTCTCTCCACGCTTGAGCTATGTGATTGGTACATTGCATACCGCAGACATCCTGTAGGCCATTGATTTGAATTAGTTGAAGTTTTTTTTTTTTTAAAGTTTCTGATGGAGGTTTCAGATAGTATGGCGTTACAGCAATCCAATTTAATGCCAATAATCGCACTGGCTAGTGTAAAGCAGTTGTCAGAAGATGGACATTTTCTACTCAGATTAATGAGTTTGGTTGAGTATGCTGCAGATGATGCAGGGGACTTTACATGTTTTATCATGGATAATTCGATTCAAGGTACACGCCCAAATATTTACTATTGCAAAGTGAGCAAATTAAATGAATATTGTCCAGTAGCATTGATAAGTGTCTCAATGAAAACATTTCTTCATGATAATCATAGAAGTTAATCTTCATCAGTTTAGCATCTCATAAAATATTGCTCAGATGAAAGATACATGTACCTGAATGGTGGAATCAAGCCAATGTAAAGTAGAAAGCCTATTTGCAAGCCATTAGTGTAAGATATCTGAGTATGAAGTTGAAATGAAGTTAAAAGAACTCAAAGAACATATTATGGTCAGAAAGAAAAACATGAACATTTATAATCAAATTTACCTTCATAAATATACAGGGGCCTCATCAGGGGTTGGCCGGTGTGGTAAAATGTGGCAGTAACTCTATTACTACCGTGTTACTGCTCTGCCCAATCCCATGTTTGGAGGAAACTCAGAGGATTCACCTGCAGCTCTGAGCTCATATGTGCCGATTTACCGCCGATTTTTGGTGCAATTACTGTGGCGCAATTACACTGCACTAATTGCACCCCAAATGCCTCATTGAGTCCTAAAAACTCAAAGAAAATGGGGACTTACACTGCCACTGCAACTTGAGATCCAGCGCTAATACCACCGGACCAAGTTGTGGTAACAGTAATTGCATTGGGCGGTATTTACTGCAGGGATGCTGGCCAACTTCTGATGAGGCCCCAAGTGTCCAACACTTATTCATAGGACTAAAAGATCTTATCTGAAAGAGAAAATACATGAGGAAAACATTTATGAACTCTTGAAAAAAAAGTGAGCAAAATGTAACGAATTGAGAAGAGGAAAAAGTAAGTTCGTACCTCATTACAGAATACTTCCCAATCAGGTAAACAAAGAGATTACAACGTGTTAGGGAATCTTAGATATCCAATAAGGTCAAAATCACACAACTAATATGATGATGTCACTGTGTAACAATGCTGATGACATCATCTTGCTAAAAGATGATTGCAACCCGTTGTTCCACAAAGCTTTCAAATAAATGGTAGGAGGACTATCTATCAGATGGTCAAAATGCTAAACATTTCAACATATTTCAAAAAGTATTGACAGAGGAAAACAAAGGTTTCAGAAGAAAAGAATGCCCAGAGAGTAAATAGAAAGTAAAAAAAAATACTAACTGGGAAGAATAAAGGGGATACTTTTGAAAGAATTACTCAAATATGAAAAAATATAACTTGAGAATTTAGTCAATACTAATTGGTAGCTGTCCAATGTCATGTTTAAATAAGAGAAACACATCTGTTATATAAATAAATAAATATGATAATCACTTACAATCTGATCCTTACAAGTCACACTCCCTCAAAACTAGTACAGTGAAATAGATACACATCAAAGGATATCCTGTGTTATAGTATCTAGATTCAATATCATAACGAATAGAAGTATACATTAACATCCAAGTAAGATTCAAGCTACATGTCGGAATAATGAGATGTCAGATCTAATGAAATACATTGAACTCTTCATTCATCCACTTAGGGAATAAAGTGGCAAGAAGATACATCCAGTAAATTCCTTGTTGTAATATCCTTTTAAATTGGTAACCACCTCTCTGAGAGACATGTACAACTTCTAGAATGATAAATCTAATATGTGAGATAATATGTCCTTTATCAATAAAGTATTGTGCCACTGGAGACTTCAAATGACATGTTCTAATGTTGGATTTATGTTCTATCCACCTTTCTCTCGCCTTTCTCAATGTCTATCCAACGTATAGTAAACCACATGGACATTTGATGGCATAGATGACATTTCAGGTACAACAGGTGACAACATCTGTTCATCTGATTTAACATCCAGATTAAGGATGTAAGTTACCTCTATTAATATTGCAGTCATTGCTGTTAAGGCAAGGAAACGAGCAAGTCTTCATTTTACCAAATACTCTTTGGTTACATCTCAAAGGTTTCTCTGCCTTGACTAACATGTCATGAATGTTACGTCCACGTCATTAGAGCAATGAGCAAAAGACTTTGTAGTTGTGAATCAAAATGTATCAATCTCTAATCTTTCTTGGTAATTCTAGAAATCTGTTAATTCTGGTTGGAGTAAGTCGTGACATATAAAAGTTGGGTGTTTATAGCCTTAGGATTAGTCTTCAAGAGACAGATCCTCTGTGCATGAGGCCCTACAAAGAGCTTCTGAAAAAGTCTCCAGTAGGTAACCTCTAGTTGTCTAACAGTTGAGTTATTTCACTCAGCTTCAAAGTCATTGGTTAAGAAACAATTTGTGTTAACCTCAAACATTGTCTATATGGTTAACCCCTCAACATCGAGCGTGGATGGAAACTACCGAAATGTAATATATTGTTTACATTAGTGACTTTATGATAAACAGTAGTATTAAACTTTTTTGATAGAAATTCTCCTCAACATCCAGAAAGTGTTATGTCGGGACAACAATTTCTAAAGTAAATTTAATCCTTAAATCTATGGAATCGAGGTAGTTCAAAAACGATCCCAATTCAGATCTTATACCAATCCAAATACCAGAAATGTAATTTATAAAGCGTTTCCAAATTATTATTTTGTTAGACTAAAAAGGGTTGGTCAATACATGCTTCTTTTCAAAATAATGCACAATGATGTTAGAATAAACCAGAGCCATTGCTGACTCCATTGAGGTCCCAGAGACGTGCTGGTAAAATGTACCCTGATACCAAAAGAAGCTATGAAATAGAATGGTATGCATGCATTCAATCACAAATTGTTTATTGGCAGAAAAAATCTCCTGCTGGAATAAGGTCCATTCTATAGCTGCAAATCCCCCATTTTGTGGGATTTATGTATAGAGACTGTGAATGTCAATGACAAGAAGGATGCAGTTTTCCGGAAGAGTTTTAAAAAATTCCAGACAATTCAAGAAATGTGTGTTATCATGTAAAAAAGTGCATGCAGGTTGAACTATGGGTTGCAGAAGACGATCCAAATAAATTGCCAGAGTATCAAAGATACTATCAGTACCAGCAACAAAAGGTCTAAATGGGGGATGATGTTTGTCCTTATGGATTTTAGGGAGATTATAGAACACATGTGTAATGGGAAATGCATGAATTAGAAACTCCTTAGTAACTGTTATAATTCAATTATGCTCTCCAGCTCTCAGAGGGATATCCCTAATGAGAGAATTAATTTCGATAGTAGGATCAGATGTATGTCGATTAATCTTTTAACAATTCTAGACATCTTTTCTGATAAAAATTAGTATCCATTATGACTGTCGCTCCACCCTTTTTGGCTAGTTTAATAGCCTGTGTAGGGTCTTATGTAATATTATCAATGACAGATAGTTGTCTTCTTTTCAAGATACACTTTGTCCTTTTGTTGTGATTCACATGAGAAAAATGATTTAGGACCTTAGATTCAAACATACTTAACACAGTATTGTTAAAGTTGGGATTGAAAGCACTTTTGGGTCGAACATTTGTTAATGTTTGACCATTTGTAAATGCAATTTGCATAGTAGTTTAAATAAACTCATCTTTTTTTTTAAAGGAAATTAATATTCCTGGTTGGTACAAAGGATAACCCCCTATTGATTAAAGTCATTTGTGTATTACCCAATGTTTTACTAGAGATATTCACCACTATAATATCTTCCATTAGCTTTACGTGTAGGATCTTTGGTTCAGATCTGAAACAGTTTGATAGGAGAGGAAGTAACAAATCCAACCGTGCTTGCTTTTTAATCTTATTTTGTGTAGCTTCTACAAGTCTTTCCAAAGTCTGTTATGTTTTTAATGAGCGTAGTCCACCAGAAGTAATACAAAACAGATTCAATATTTTTTTATTAATACCTGGATGAACTGCTAACAAATTGATGTGGTGATCTTAAATATTCTTGAGCTGGAGTTTTGCAGTTGGGCGATACTGCTGAGTTCCTTGGTAGGGCAAATCTAAGTGGTTCCATCGACTTGTGTTCTACTTGGTCCAAAATGTCAAAATGTCAGAGGTAAACTGATGATTTATCATCCTCCTGAATTATTATCGCCCCCACGGTCTCTGGTGGGTGATATCACATTAGTATGTTTTAGTGCTGAGTCTTATGCTTGTATCATCTATAATCTAGACACAACAAAGGCTTTACTCTTACAAACCCCTTAATAATGCCTGGTTGATAGGTGATCACAAAGTCACAATCAGGAAAGATCAATGCACACCACAATTGTTGCCAGATAGAGCATTATCCAATTTGAGGAATTGGGATTGGCAATGATCTGCATACATAGCAACAGTCTGCTTCTCTCTTTCTTGACCAATATAAGAAGCACATCATCAAGGTCAAGGATGAACTGTCATTGGAAAAAGTGCACACTGTTGGAAGATTTGGACCTCCTTCATGGTTGGACATAAGGTCCATTTTATGATTTCTATAGTTAGCTTGGTGTGCATTGAATTATCATCTGAATTCATTACATTAAATTATATCCTTTGACTATTCAATGTGAGATACTGACTGTTCCATTTAAGCAAACAGGTAGTGGGGTCAAAGCTGGCAAATAACTGCACATACATGCTCTCTCACAATGTTCCATCAGGGCCATGGAATAGATTAAAATATCATTGATGTACGTTAGTGAACAGACATCTGGGCAACCTGGTTAATACTTTCTTCATAAAGAACTAAATGGCACCAGATCTCTGAGACCAAATGACATTACCTGATATTTGAACAGTTTGTACTTTGTTTACTTTCGTCTCCCCTTCTTACATGAACAAGATACTAGGCTCCTGGTAGAGCCAGTTTGATATAGATACGAACATCATTCAACCTATCTAAAAATTCTGGTATCATTGGTAGAGAATACTGGTTCTTAGTGTTCATTTGTTTCAATAATCTGTCATCATTGCAGACACAGAGATTCTCAATTTTCTGGAACAAAGAAGAGGGGAAAGGCGCTGAAGATTTAGAATGGCAGATGAATCCATTGAGCAAATATTGATCCAGGCGTTTCTTTATATATTAGTTTTATTTCTCATTAAGTGCATAACCACTGATTCAAGGGTGATCAGGAATGACAATGAGCTGGTAAGATATTGGCCATGTACTTGTGACACACTTATGCAAGATTGTGGTACATTGGTGCTAGTAGCCCAATAGCTCCTACTAGTCCTAACAGGTAGAACTGGTGTGTAGCTAATGGACTTCTGTGTTTCTTTTGTCTTTCTCACTTTGGTAGAAAGATAATGTATGGAATCTGGCGTAAAACACTAGGCTGCATGCCACTAAATCTATAGTGTATTATGTGCCACCAGCAATGGCATTCCCAAGAAGATTTTGATCTGAGATTTTTAAAAAACTATGCTTTTAGAATGCATATCCTGGCAGGCTAAGATCACAGATTTCATTTTCACAGATACTGAGTCTGAAGTCAAATCTGTGACACCTGAAGCTCTGTCATGTTTGGTTTTGTCTCACGGTTTTGTATCAAGGCAGACGAAATCAGCGTATCTTTGCTCCATAGTATTTTCGTAGCCCCATATCTAACATAAACAATGCATAATATGCGTATATGGTCTTTACAGCTTGAAATATATCTGGAATCGTAACATAAGTGTGTCACTGGATTCTAGAGCATGTTTTTCAACGAAGTTGGAATGGCAGCTTAAATGCAGAGCTGCTCACCTCTCCCAGGATTAGTTCGAAACGTGCACCCAACATCAGCAGAGATGTCTTAAAAAGCACGAAATGTAATGCCCCCACCACAAGAGTCCGTTTTGATACACTGTGAGGGATGTGTGTAGAAGCTAAATGAGCTGTTGAAGCTTCACAGAAAATAGGCCTTGAAATCAATGGCATCATATCAAAAATTACTGTCCTAAAAGCAGAAATTGAGGTCACTGATGCCTGTATGAACAATGTGGCGGACAGAGTGAGAAAACGTGAGGGGTTAAAGAGACCTGAATTGAACTGAGGGAAACTGCCACAATTCTGTGACTGGCAAAAGACTAGGGCAAAATACATTCGGAATCAGGGGTTTCTCAGAGGAAATAAAAGGGAAAGGGTCTACCAACATGGACAGTTTTGATTTCATAGAATATATGCCATAGGAGACATTCAGAGACTATTTGAAAGAGAAACCACATAAAGAAAAAGCCCTCAGAGCAGGAAGAAGGAAGGGATAAGTATTTCAGAGCAGAAAAAGATGAGTTTTGTTTCTGTTAACCAGTCAAGTAGGCAATCTTTCAACAGGCATTTAAACAAAAGAATGCTCCATGGAGAGACCACAATCTCTCTTTCTATCAGGATAAATCCGCAGAGGAAAACTGGCTTAGAAATTGGGATCACATCTACCTTAATGTCTAGTCCAGCTCTGAAATTATACAACTGTGTATTCTTTGAGTCAACAACGAAAACATACTTCAAAGCACTAGTTCTGTTATTAAGAAAGGTCCAAGCGGGATAATTTGACATAGATATTTATTGATAGTTACAAGTGATAGATAGTACTAGCAGAAAAGTTTAGAATGCATTGATTAGACCGGGCATCCGTTATATGGTTTTGGCTTCCACCACCCATTGCAGTGTAGAGTCACTGCACAGCAGGATTGTCATGGTCAATTAGGTACATGAATTAAATGCACCTTTTTGTAATACTTTAAGTTCGGTTACCGCTACTTAATTAGCCTATTGCGTGGTTATTACTGGTTTAAAGCTTGCCATTATTTCAATTTGAATGAGAGCTCACCGGCGACAATGTACCATGAGAGAATGTGCATGAGAATAGCCCCTGCGGACAGAACAGGGATATGCGAAGCATGCATGCACAGCTGCAGACATCTTATCAATGATGGTTAAGGACATGGCACCAAGGAAACAAGAAGGAGACACACACATGAGCATTACTGTGGCCTGCGGTTGCTGGCAAAGTAATGCACCAGCGGGCTGCTGATGCTGGCAACAAGCAAGAGGGGCAGAGGGAGAGCCTGATGCACATGCGATAGGTACTATTGCAGATGGTACCAAGGAGACCTTACTCATATTTAGATGCCCGCCATACCAGGCAGAAACTGCAATGATGAACAATCTGAGCTTTAAGTACAAATACGTAGAGCACAAAACTAGCATGGCATCAGGACTACAGAGACATGTGAAAGAGAGGAAACATGTCTCCAGTGAGTCCATGTGATCTCACAAGACGCAGAAGTGGCAGAGAGGCCAGGTTTACCCTAGCGAAACTATGACCATAGAAGAGATATGGTAATGGCAGATCATACTGTTGTTTACAATGCCAGGAGGGGAGGAGGACTTTTTACTTATATAACTACTACAACTGACAGAATAATAAACAGTTGGAAATGACCATTACATAGAGAGCTTGGCCTAATATAGTGGGATGGTAGAGATGGGAGGGCGACTGCAGCCCTAGGAGAGGACTTACTATATACAACAATAAACACATGGGCAAAAGGAGCGTAGGCAAAAATGGACTGCCGCATCATGGTATCTGCTTACAATGTATATGACATGTTGAGCACTGTTAAGAGGAAAATCATCTTGATCCTCCTGAAGACAACACAAAGGACATTATATACATAGCTGTCTGCATACAGATATAAACTTTCAAACCCAAAAAGTAAACAGGAGAGACCAGACCTCACTTCAGAAAATGCAGTCAGAACTGTCCCTTCAGGAAATCGGGACTCTATAACAACCAATGAGCAGGGAATGCACATTTCATTTGAGTCCCCATGCGGTATACTCGAGAAAATACTTTTTACTCATGTCCAACCCTCTAACAGAAATGCTGTTGACTAAAATTGGGAACATCTACATGTCTGATCATGAGCTCATTCATGTCATTTTGCATGTGAGCAGGGAGGAGAGAAGGATCCCGTCAATGGAAAATGGACAATGTCCTGCTAAAGGATGAAGCTTTCTGCGCCACAGTCACAACCAATGTCCTCGATTTCAAGGAAAGGAATCAGGGCTTGGTGGGAGATGTGGTAACTTTGAAAACATTTGTAAAAGGTACGGTGGTCAGCGAGGCAGCAAGATGAAACAAACAGAGGAATGATGAAATTTATATGGAGGAGACCTGGAAAAGGGTTATGCAAGCAACAGCTCTACCAAATACCATATAGAAAAGGCAGAAAGATACATGTTCTTCCTAAGACACTGATAGTGGGACAACAGGGACAATGTTGACTGAGGGATCTTTGCCAGAGAAAAGCGACTCTTTCATTCACATACTTATGAATCAGGATCCTGAAGCTCATGTCAAAAGCAATCTCACCAAATGTAGACCCACTGCGGCAAAGCATGGTTGTGAACATAGAAAGATGGGCTTCTCTTCTGGTGGGTGCTATGATGTATGAACTTGTCTTGTCCTTCCAGTGGCCTTCTGTATAAGGGATAGAATGTTGAGGAATGTTTGAGTGACAGCTTAGGGGAAGGTTACTATGTGATTGTGTCTGAGAGTTCCAGGGGTGGCAGTTGGGGGTCTGAGCAGGGATGCATGTAGATGGCCGGTATCTGAGTTCCTATCCCTCTTTCTTGTCCCATTGTATATAGACTTTAAGAGTAAATGTTCCTGTATATCTGTACATATGTGAATAAAGATTACCTGTCAACTCCCTGGTCTACAGCTGGTCTGTGAACCCACTTCATCAAGGGCACAGCATATCATAACAATGGGCCAATCGGGAAGCATCACCATAATCAAAATGCAGGTAAGATTTTATATGTCTTCACAAACGTACACTGATCAGTTCCAAGAATGGAATTTTTTGGGTATTGATAAACTGGTGACAAACACTTTATGGAGAAGCAAGAAGTTGATACTGTCCGTCAAGCGACTCCCATCTCAGACATTGAAAGGAGGTTTTAGGCTACCTTTCAATAAGGACTGCTATTTGGCCTCTGTACGAGCTTCCAAAGGAGCATGGGGTTTGGGTTAACCTGGAACACACACTGACCAACAATAAAAACAGACTCTTTCTCCTCTACCACCCAAGGGCTTCACTAGCACTCCAAAGAAACCTATGGATAGCAAAAAGATTCATGCAGTTTGTGGTGAGGCGACTGAAAACAGACATGAAAATATTTGAAAATGTGAACATTTGGCTAAATCCCCCTCTTACTATCTGCCTGAAGAGAGTATATTGGACAGATTAGACTGAACGGGGAATATACATGCTGTTTGACCTGGAATGCAGACATAGTTCCCCAAATCATTCAAGCCTTTGTGGAAGGTGGTTGAGCTACAATCCACAGAATTCTGGAACTAACTCCACATGAGAAACGTGATAGAGGGACGGAGAGAGACAATGCCTCCAACAAAGAGTGGCTTCAATGATAAGTAAGAAGGTTGCAGGAGACATCGTGGTTAGCTTTGAAGAATTCAGACAAGATTGGTGCACAGAACTCAAAATTTGAAATTGACAAGCAAAAATGGAACAAACACAACGACATCCGAAAGGTAATCATAAGACTACAAGACAGATTCTGATAACAAAGAAATCTCACTCCATTTGTATTTGACTATTTGACACCAGAAAATAATAGACAGGTTACATTTGTCTCTTAAGCACCAATGCTGGAGATGCAAAGAAGAGAAAGGAATATACATTCTACAAATGCCAAATATGCAACTATTTCTGGATAGGCATCCTCAAGATAATTAACACAATTCAGTTCTACAACATCACAATGACAGAGTCCTTTATTTTCATCAACGAACTGCCGAAAAGAAAAAGCCTCACATACAAAGCCAAGCTATGGATCAAGAAAGCAATTTCAAGTGGAAAACACTTAATAGAGAGAAATTGGAAATCAGCAACCACCCCTAGCATTAAGAGATGGAGGGAGGAGATGGGAGAAACAAGAGTCCACATTAAAGTACTTACAGACTAAGGAAAAACAAGGAGATGTTTATGGAGATGTTTATGGACATTTGTGGACGATATCTGGAAATTCATGCAGACTGTGCCATAGGTGTAACAATCTCATGTCATCTGTTACTGTGCTACTCCTTGATCCTCACTTAGAGCTACACCCCATTAGCCACGCCCACTAACCACTTAGTTATAAGGTTTCAAACCTTTAAACTTCAATGTTTGTAGTTATCAAAATGTTTGCTTTTATAAATGTGCTTATATGTTATGCTGGCTGATCTCCCTATTCATGGAACACAAAGCTAGATAGTCTTGTATTTACATTGGAAATCTAATACAGATGTTAGGAAACAAATAATGTTTCTTTGAATGCAATCTTTACTAAAGGCCTGCATTCAGTAAATACTTGGCAGGACCACTTCTTCTACTTCTGGACATGGTCATTTACCTGGCTATGGGTTCTTGCCAGTACCTCCTACAAACTTGCTGAGTTCTTTAGTTTTGACAGTAAAGGCATTTTGTAATTTTGTATTGCATTTTGTAATTTTGCATCTTCAGTAAAGGCATTATGTAATTCAAGGTTTCCAAAATGCCTTGCCTTAATCCTAATTCAGAACAGTTCATTATCGATTGCCTGTAAATGTAGTTTTCAAGCAATTATTTTATTGTGCTCAGCATTCCCACATGTAACAAATGCTACCCTTTACCTGTAAGTGAGACGACAAATGATAAGTAGCTGGTTTTGGTTAATTTCATGAACATGGCACACTTGGCTCGGGTCCACAGAAATCTTACAGGTGGGGCCAACAGGATGCCGGGTGGAATCAAAACTTGGATGGGAAATATATCAGTTGGCTTCTGTGTAGGGCTTCTTCCCTTGTCTGATTCAAGAATGTGACCCTTCCATATTTGGAAAACAGCTTATCCACTAGAAGCCACTATGTCCTCATGTAACCGCCACAAACATTTCTAGTTTATTGGCCTGAAACTCAAGGCTGTGGTTACTAAAACAATGCAACTACTTCCTCCATGTCGGCCTAACAGATCTCACCTAAATGAGATGTTCTATGTGATTTTTCAGATTTTTGTTAGTCGGCCAACAAAAAGACAGATTTATTTCAGACGATTTTAGGCGCCCTGCAGGCGCCCTCCTCACCCAAGACTCCCCAACCCAAATACACCCAAACACCCAACACACACACAAACACACACGCACACATACACTTACCCATTCTCCCACGACGTTGCTTCCAGGTCCGGGCATGCCTGTCGGCCCCTGCGCGCACTCTTGTGCGGCAGGGGCCTGAGATTTCGATTTAGAAAGACCGCTCCGTGCGGTAATTTTCTTTAAAACGACTTCTTGACTTAGGACCGATGAGATGGGATTTGTTCGTTTAGTATTCTTTAATGCTTCACGTTACTGGGAATTACATGAATCTTGAGGTTTTGCAAAGTGAATGCCACAATACGCCTGTTAGGTTTTTCTAAAGCAGTATATGATCTTCCACAGAGAATAGCCTAGAGATGGCTGGCAGGGTTGGGGCGAATTTATTGTGGTATTGGATACCCCAGGATTGTTGGTTGTCTGAGCACTTTGAGCACTTGTTTGTCGGACACCTTTATACCTGTAATGAAATAGGAGTGGAGTTAAGTATTGGTTCCCCATTGTCTCCATCACTTATCACTCCAATAGCCTCACACTACCTTTATTGAGACTGAAAAAGCAAAAGAGGAGAATTGTCTTTGCTATCAGGAATCATGGATTTGAGTTTACTAGGTATCAATAGTCTAGCAATAACATATGACCCCTTTTTGCTATATATTGCAGAATCAGGGTTACTGGGTTGGATGTCAGGATTGATTGCAATGAAGAAAACAAAATGTTAATCCTTGTCCTTATGTGCTGAAATGTCCATGCAAAGGACAACCAGCTTCGCATGCGTGATGGATCACTGAGGCCAAGCAGTTAGTGACTAATGCTCATGCAGGATGTTCATGCACAATGTGCAGTTAAATCTCACATGCACCAACAGTTGATGCAACCAAAAAGTAAGCACAATGCAACAACGTAGCTTGATTAACATGTTCAAAGTTTCATGCAGCCAGAATTGTGCATGCTTTCAAATGCAGACTTTACCATGTAATCTCATCTGTTATTTCAGTGCTCTGAGACCCAAATGCGTGTAGCGCTATATAAAATATATATATATTATATGCTTATACACGCATAAGTCTTCATGGCCACAAGCGGGTGACTTGCAGCCTCAAGCAGCCTCCTTTGCAGTCAGTCCATGAGCGATCAAAGAGGACCATTTATGGAATGCCAGGAAATTAGGAGCTAGAAGCAGGGTTTCTGGAGTGGGAGAGAAGGGGCACAGATAAGTAAGAAACGCATAAAGTGGAACGGCAAGTACGATTGTTGCTGGTTAGGGCCCTTATGTAGTGTGTGCAGGTAAGACGGCAGTAGAGTTTTGCTGACTCCCAAGACAACAAGCACGAGCATAGGAGTTGTTGTCCATGAAGTATCCGCTTTTTAATTCCTAAATTAGCAAACTCTGTTGCATCCTAAATCTCCACGGATTACCTTTGTCTTTCTGAGCCAGTGCCTTAAGCTGTCCCTGAGGGAGACCAGGAGACATTCTCGCCATTACATCATCTCCTATTCCATCGTTCCCTATGATGAATTATCTAATTATGCTAACTAGTCCAGTGGCAAATCAGAGGGCCAATCATTTAGAAGGTTGGCAGCTTCCATCCAAAGCAAGTTGTCCTTCAGTTTAGAATGTAGGCATGTTGCAAGTCAGTGATCCACCAGCAGGGTTTTTAAAGTGCCTGCTACTTCAAGGGGTAAGGACAGTTTTCAATCAAATCTAAGCTCTATTTTGTGTCCAGTCACTTTTCTTTTTACCGTGCTTCTTCTTATTGGAGGCCAGAGTAAAGTTCCACATGAATGATGGCTGAGGGCTTCAGTCACTGAAATCTCCCACCCCGGGGAAAATCTCTCCCCACCCTCAACAGGAATGTCATATGACTGGTGGCAGGGGAGATAACCCTGCAGGCTTCGTACCATCTAGGCGGACATGTCCTCCTCAAGAAGAAAGGACTCTCCGCAGTAGCCTGAAAATGTGCTTTTGATACCCCCATCAGCCCTTCCCAGGGCTATGACCTCGGATGGAGATTCTCACGACTGGGACACGACAGGTGTGAGTGGCTCAACAAGGCAACTGCTCTGACCTAATAGCACTAAGCAACTGGCTGACTCTGTTAGACATCTTTTTAGGACCCTCATAAAACTATACTTTAGGTTAAAATTAAAATAAAGTCAATTCCAGAATCTTGTTTATCTTCTTTAAACCTTCTGAAAATAGAATTTGTAGCTCGCTTGCTAGCAGTATATTTTAAAGTAATAATATCCCCAGTTTGCTATGATTTTGGCCAACGAACTCGTTACTATGACAGAGGCTTTTTTCTGCTGACAAGCACATGGCAGATGTAAGTGAAATGCCAGATGAAATCATGCTGCCGCCTACCCTGGCTTATTTTAACACCTTAAGACAATCGCTGCAGGCTTGCAAGACCACTGTATGTGGCAAACCAAGGTGTACACATTTATCCTGCAGACTGCCTCAGATATGTATTAGGCTAGTCTAGAGTCACACCCTATGCAAAGTAATGGAGTTAATTCACCTAGGCAGGTATTGTTCATTCTTCAGAAACACAAGGAATTGGGTGTTCTCATTTCCCAGTATAAATCCTTTAATAACACATACATGTTTTTGGAACTTCTTTTTACAGAGAAGGATCAGCAGGTATAATTGGCAAGATATCTCATTAATGCTGGGTCTTGGGGATAGTTCCTAAGACATAAATCTTTACTGCATGTGTGAGAGTTGTCTGGGACTAAGAAGTACGCCAAGATTATAGATTCATCTTCAAATTATTTAGTTAAATAGCTACGGCGATGGGTAACTTGAACTAAAAATGGAATTTTCCCAAAACCAAAATATCATGATGGTTCTTCTTCTTGGGTTTAAGTGGGCCTCTCCACTTCTAGGAAGCCCCAAAATGCCCTGCCCTCTCACCTCAGGATCTCTGGCCTTCCCAGCATCTCAAAAGCTCTTCTGAGTCCTCACAGTTCAGAAAAGGGGTCTTGCCACCACTGTTCAGTTCCCTGGGCATTGTGGCATCACTTGAGGAAGGATTTGGAACACTTTGTGGAGTGTCCCAAATCCTTAAACTAACTATAGAGTGTGTCACCCCACCTACTCTGCAACACCTTTGCCAGTTGATAACTCTGCAAGACCTATGCTGGGTCTCAAGCCCAGGGACCGTATCTCTACAGCCCTAACATCTCTCCACTGGCTCCCGGTTTCTGGAAGGATCAAATTCAAGACCCTTTGCATCATCCACAAGGCTGTTGGGCCCTGGGACCACGTGACCTGCAGCTCTGTTTTACTAAATACTCTTCTCCCAGATCCCTTCCATCTTCTTGCTACAACTCTCTGCTGATCTAACGTTTCTCCAACCAGAGAGCTGGGGGCAGATCTCTCTCCTCTGCTGGATCCCTCCTCTGGAACAATATTATTTATCCATTAAATAATAGCTCCTTGGGATAGAAAACTCAATTAGCTCAAATCCAAGTGTCATTGATATATTACAAGACATTTCAGCATTCAAACTAATGAGCAACTAACAGAATTTATAAGGCATGATAAATTCTTTTTAGCACCGTAAACTTAGAATTCTCGTAAGTGTGTTGTGAGTAAGCTACAATATAAGTATAAAAGTTAAAAGTACAGTGGAGAGATGTTTACACTGGTCTTAAAATAAAAAAACAGATATGTTTTCAGCTTCTTGGCTGTAATTTGGAGAATTGGTAAAATATATATATTTTTTAATTGGATGATAGTAAACATATTGGGATTACAACTACAATGAACATTGACAGTAGCATAGGTTTGCAGCAAAAAAAAACTCAAATTCTGGTTTAGGACAAGAACTACAACTCCCATGAACATTGGGAGTAGCATGGATGTAGGACGAAAACTTAAACGCTGATATAGGATTAAAAATGACAACTCCCATGAACACAGGGAGCTACAAAGATGATTGGCGAAATATCATACGCCGATTTTGAATAACTACAATTCCCATGCACCAGAGTAGTTCAAGTGAACTGCGCCGTGAAACCTTATGCCCTTATAAAGGGCACACCATAGAATGGCAGGTTTTTCAAAACAACTAAATGTCAGAGCGGTCTGAGATAAGGTAAGTCAATTAGAGAATGAGTGACCTACAAATTTACAATAGTAATACTAATATGTATATAAAATGAAAGGGATGAGTTATACTTTTTATTCATTAGATCAAATTTGGCTCAAATTTAAAGTAGACAAGTGATCTCCCTAAGAACTGGTCAGCACGCTGGCCCCACACCGAGAGATGTTATCTGCTTTTACAGCTAGACAGCAAGACATCTCCCCTCCAATCTTTCCACCCACCTCAGAATGGTGGTGCGGAAAACTGGCCGGGAGAATGTTGCCTTTCTACACTAATTTTATCCCAAGTTAAGAATCGGGCCCTGATTACGAACTCCATTAAAAATGAGAAAAGTGTCATTCTGTGCTGGACTGACACTTTTCTTATTGGCTCCATATTACGTGCCTATATTTATATGAGACTATGGAGCAAATAAGAAAGGCGTCGTTTCACCACAGAATGATCCTTTTCTTATTTGCAGAGAGGCTTAGAATCAGGCCCTCAATGTGCTGGTTCGGATTCACTGCATCTGTTCTCTTTTTTGCACCCTGGTGGCCTCATACTCGGCCTGTCCACTGCAGAGCTCATAATGAGCCCTTTTAACATGTGAGGTATAAGAAAAAGGCTGCTAGCTTGTACTGTTAATCATACATGATTTTTATGTTGTAAAGTAATTGGAACAGGAGGAAGGCTGTGCAGTGTGAGAACCTCATCTAATAAAAGCCAAATTGTTTGCATTATTAAGTTGTTTTTTTTGACATTTTATCAAGTCCCGTTTCTGTGGTCTTAATGCAGCTCAGAATCAGCTTTCCAACACCTGTTTTGCAGACACAAATTGGACATTATGTAGCAGTAGAATGGTTTGGCGAAAAATCCATCAATATATCTCAACATTAATTCTTACCTAAAACATCAAAAGTTGCATTTTACAGAGTACATTCTACCTCTGCAGCTGTTTAGTGATTAATTATGTGTTTCCATTGGGAATACAAGAGTTGATGAAGGTTTCTTTTCACCGCATCTTATTTTTTAAACTTTATTAGAACATATGGCAAGAGAGCACTTTTAAAAGTTTGTCCTGCTCTATTTATGACACTCTGTATCACGGTGACACAGTCCTTGCCGCTTGTAGTTCGCCAAATTTAACTAGATGTATATTAGATGGATCATTTGTTTACTCAAAGCCTTAAAACCATCTGTATCAAAATCGCAGATATTAAATGTAATTGGCTTACCAATAGTGAAATACAATGTTTCCATTCACACTGGAGACAGGCAATGCAATGAACATTGCACAGACAAGCAGTGACAACGTCAATGGTTCCAGCTCTGTTAAAGTTTTGAGTTAATTGATATGTGAGTTTGTATTTGTTGTTTGTGGATTGGTGTGTGCGTGGATGGATCTATGAGTGCAAGCAGAGTGGAAGCAGTTGCCTACAGTCTCAAATCGGCCTTCATTATCTTTTGTTACCTGTGCTGTACTGCCTGGGAGGAGCCTACATATATTCTGTGCACCTGCGGATCAAAGTGGAGTGCAAGCAGAGTGGAAGCAGTTGCCTGCAGTCTCGCGTCTGCCTTCACTCTCTTTTGTTACTTGCGCTGTGCTGCCTGGGAGGAGCCTACAGATACCCTGTGCACCTGCAGATCGAAGTGGAGTGCAAGCAGAGTGGAAGCAGTTTCCTGCAGTTTCGTGCCTGCCTTCACTCTCTTGTGTTACCTGTGCTGAGCTGCCTTGGAGGAGCCTAGATATACCCTGTGCATGCGTGGAGCGAAGCGGAGTGCAAGCTGAGTGTAAGCAGTTGCCTGCAGTCTCCCGCCGCCTTCACTATCTTTTGTTACCTGTGCTGTGCTGCCTGGGAGGAGCCTACATATATTCTGTGCACCTGCGGATCGAAGTTGAGTGCAAGCAGAGTGGAAGCAGTTGCCTGCAATCTCGCGTCTGCCTTCACTCTCTTTTGTTACTTGCACTGTGCAGCCTGGGAGGAGCCTACAGATACCCTGTGCACCTGCAGAGTGAAGCGGAGTGCAAGCAGAGTGGAAGCAGTTTCCTGCAGTTTTGTGCCTGCCTTCACTCTCTTGTGTTACCTGTGCTGAGCTGCCTGGGAGGAGCCTACATATATTCTGTGCACCTGCAGATCGAAGTGGAGTGCAAGCAGAGTGGAAGCAGTTTCCTGCAGTTTCGTGCCTGCCTTCACTCTCTTGTGTTACCTGTGCTGAGCTGCCTGGGAGGAGCCTACATATATTCTGTGCACCTGCAGATCGAAGTGGAGTGCAAGCAGAGTGGAAGCAGTTTCCTGCAGTTTCGTGCCTGCCTTCACTCTCTTGTGTTACCTGTGCTGAGCTGCCTTGGAGGAGCCTACATATACTCTGTGCATCCACAGAGTGAAGTGGAATGCAAGCAGAGTGGAAGCAGTTGCCTGCAGTCTCGCATCTGCCTTCACTCTATTTTGTTACTTGCGCTGTGCTGCCTGGGAGGAGCCTACATATACCCTGTGCACCTGCGGATCGAAGTGGAGTGCAAGCAGACTGGAAGCAGTTTCCTGCAGTTTTGTGCCTGCCTTCACTCTCTTGTGTTACCTGTGCTGAGCTGCCTTGGAGGAGCCTACATATACCCTGTGCACGCGTGGAGCGAAGCGCAGTGCAAGCAGAGTGGAAGCAGTTGCCTGCAGTCTCCCGCCTGCCTTCACTATCTTTTGTTACCTGTGCAGTGCTGCTTGGGAGGAGCCTAAATATACTCTTGCATCCACAGAGTGAAGTGGAATGCAATCAGAGTGGAAGCAGTTGCCTGCAGTCTTGAGTCTGCCTTCACTATCTTTTGTTACCTGTGCTGTGCTGCCTGGGAGGAGCCTACATATACTCTGTGCATCCACGGAGTGAAGTGGAGTGCAAGCAGAGTGGCAGCAATTGCCTGCAGTCTCACGTCTGCCTTCACTCTCTTTTGTTACTTGCGCTGTGCTGCCTGGGAGGAGCATACATATACCCTGTGCACCCGTGGAGTGAAGCGGAGTGCAAGCAGAGTGGAAGCAGTTTCCTGCAGTTTCGTGCCTGCCTTCACTCTCTTGTGTTAGCTGTGCTGAGCTGCCTTGGAGGAGCCTACATGTACTCTGTGCCTCCATGCAGTGAAGCGGAGTGCAAGCGGAGTGGAAGCAATTGCCTGCAGTCTTGAGTCTGCCTTCACTATCTTTTGTTACCTGTGCTGTGCTGCCTGGGAGGAGCCTACGTATACTCTGTGCATCCACGGAGTGAAGCGGAGTGGAAGCCATTGCCTGCAGTTAACTGCAGTAGTGCTACCGTGGCCGCAGAGGAGAAGTCATACATCAGGAGTCGGAGTTTGGTGCAAAGGGTTTCTTGTAGCATGCAGCAGTCTGTGCCGGAAAGCATGACTGCGAGCATCCTGTTTTCTCAGAGGATTGAACTGACAAACTCAACGGAGGCCAGTGATTTTAGTGAGCATATGTGGCAGTCAATGAATAAGATTGTGTTTGACAAAGTCCTTGAAACCAGCGGGGGCGAATTGTCCGATTCGGGCATTTTTGAAATAGTTCTTACCCCCCAGTTCCATTTGTGGCAGACTTCCTGGTGACAGAATCTACAGCGTCGTACTTAGAAAATGATGGGGCTCCAAACCCCCCTTCTCCTTTAGCCCCCCCCGACCCCTGTACTGCCACGGGAGCATGAAGGCTTACAAGACCAAGATGCACCAGGGACCACAGCTAGGGGAGGGATGGCAAACTTGGGGGTGCTCATTAGGGGAGATTTAAATGAGGCATCAACACAGAAAAACAGCAGGAAATGTAAATAAAAATAAAGAGCTAGCCGCTCGCCCTGCTTGTATGAGTGGTTGGTTACAGCCTGTTGAGGCTGTAGGGCTTCTAGTTGTATAGGTAATTCAACAGAGTCGACACTCAAGGCCCTGTCTCCAAATGACGACTTGAAGAGCCCTTAGAAAGGACATGCAGCCACAGATCCAATTAAACAGGCACTTTGTGGTAAAAAACCGCGGGTGGAGTTGTATTCCACAAAATCTACCCCCCACTTCCCAAAGTTGCTACGTACTGGAAACCAGCTGGATTGGGAATTAATGGGGGCCCGGAACAACAAAGATTCCACTACAGAAATTTAACAACAGCTGGCAAGAGTGACCCTTCAACAACATCCCCTCTGCAGAAAAAGGGTCCAGCAGAAGTAGAGGATGCAGCACTCCTGGAAAGCTGGAACCAATAATGATTGGGGGAAGTAGCACACAATCATACGCTTGCCTCAGACAGAAGAGCAATAGCCTCGAGGTTAGGGCCAGCAGTACTCCACTGGAAGATCTACGAGGAAGTGTCACTGCTAGATTGAATAATAAGCACAGGCCGCTTGACACACAGATAACCACTTTTGTGACGGATAACCAAGGGAAACCCATGCAAAGAGCCCTGAGTAACTGTTGAACTCCACTAAAACTGTTACACCTGATAAGACCTTAAACTCTTTAAAATGACTGTCAAATGGGGTTGACAAAATGAAGCTGTTACAAATACAGGGTGGATCAGAGAGGAGGAAACGACAAAGTCAGTGTAGGATCCTACTACTCCCCTGGTGCTTTATCAACCCTGCATACCTCATACCCATATAATACTCCCCATGATCAGGCCGAATTGAAAGATCATGGTGGATGTGACAAAAAAGATGCGTGTTGGTCTGGAATAAATGCCAGCACTGTGGCAGTATTGTCAATCACAATGGCCCCTTTTACAAAATGATATGAGACAATAAACGACCAACTGAAAGACCAAACCATCTTTGTAGCTATGCTTCATTAAAAAATGTTTTTTGTAGAAGGTTTCATGAACGCAGTTCAAGAACAACTGGACAAAAATAGGGAGGAAATCACAAGCACACTGCATAGCATCCTTGACCCTATGATTGAGGAAAAGAAGACGAGAAGACAATCAAGAGTGAGATGTGATACAGGCGCTCAAGGCTCTGCGGGAGTTGCCCCCCCAAATGGAAAACTGGGCAAATTGGGAACTTAGTTTCCCCAACCCACAGAGACAGACTCAACTGTCAAAAGCTAGTGAAACAGAGAAGGAGGTTATTATGTCAGAGAAGCTTGACGTCGGCTGAAGTCAGATCATAGGAACCTTAAAGAGCATGAAGAAGGCGAAGAGCAGGGCGCGGGCGTGGAAGTCGGGTTGAAGCTAAACGAGGGAGACTGTACCATCCGAGACCTTCCATCGATAAAAAACATTAAAGAATACCTGATGTTTTCGAGAATCAAAACAAAAAAGAAGAAAACAGGGGCAAAGCTACCCCAGCAATGGGAAACACAGAAAGGGAACCATAACAATTTCAAATTTAAATCAAACGATTCCTGAAAGTTCTTTAGGAACCTAAGTTTTCCACTAAGCCCGAAAGTAAACATGGACACAAAAAGGGAAAAATCTAAGGAAGGCCAGAGAAGGGTGAGAGAAGAGCATTACCTCACAGAGACCAGTTGAGGACATCACTCTAGAGGAAGAACCAATTATACATCTTATCGAGTTTTCAACATAATCATGTGAGGAGGAAATAGAAGAGGATCAGGAAGTCAAAAGATTATCAATGGTCGAAGATCAGGTGGATGACTAGAGGAGTTTGATAATAAACAACTCCAGGAGGAAACTAGGGAGAAGCCCTATCCAGAGTTTAAAAGACTGGAACAAAAATGTATGGCACTAACTAATGTGAAGAACTCATCTTGTTCTCCCTCAGCAGATGAGAGGCCCTCGACAGAGCTCTTTTGTTCTGCTAAATCGATAACAGAAAGGGCCAAAAAACTTTTAGAGAAACCACGGGTCCCAAAAAGAAATCATGGGGATGGACAAAAGAAGTTGCTGGATGAAGATCCAAGTGTTTTTATGGAAAGAATGTTTCAAATAGATGCTGGTTTGATATTGAATAGACAAAGTAATTTAAGACTGTTACATCACATCCCGAGTTTGCAACTGATTACGACCAAGGATATTGCAAGGGTTGAATTTGTAAGTGAGGAGTGACTAGATACAGCCACTGTTCATTTTGAATCCAACTTAATTAAGCAAGCCATCTTGAAAGAGGTCTCGCACTTCTTACAGCTGATGGAAAATTTAGAGGAAAGGTTGGTGAATAGCAAAGGGTTGGATGCAAGGAAGATCCATTACAGAAAATAATGCAAAGCCCCCCCCCAAACATTAAAAGAGACCAAGAAATATCCAAAACCTTAGAAGATCTTACCCTGGGGATGGTGCCAAACCTCTATACCGAATTACTGTGGGAAAATCTAAAGTGGCCGAACTTGAAGTAACCCTATACCAGGACAACGAGTTGAACCGGGACCAGAAAGAATCTTGGTCCTGGTTGGTCGAAGCACTTGTGCTTTAAAAGAAAGAAGTCTAACTATCCCACCAGCAATAACAGGATAAGAGGATTGTAAGCGGTTGGAACACAAGAGGTTTTGCACACCTGTTCGCTAATGAGGAGTTAATTTGGGATGATTATGAGATAATTTGTCTACAAGAGACCGGGCTGAGAACTCCCTCGATGCTGGATGGTTTTACTGACTTCCTGAATCCAGCCATTAAGGGCATTAGGGGCAGACCAGTATCAGGGTTATTAACACTGATAAGAAACAGAATATTGCTTGAAATTATTAAAACAGGGAATGGAAACCCTGACATCCAGGTGCTACAGATCCAGCCTTCTGGATTAAGGACAAAAACAACAGAATGACTGATTGTATGTAATATATATATTGGAACTCAGCGGCTATTGGTCATTCCACCCTTATAAAAGGGATCATGGACCTGATTGACAAGTTTTGTGAAACTTTAGAAGATCCAATATTATAATATGTGGTGACTTCATTATGACTATCCTGAAGAAAACTCCAAGCTCTACCCTTGAAGAAAATTAGCCTATAACAGAAATGGAAAAAAGGCGTTGCACGTGCAGACAAAGCTAGCTTGTGAGGATTACAATTGCTAAATGGTCAAACCAGGGTCGATATCCCAGCACGTCCCACATGGAAACTTGGTGGTTCGAACAAGGTTTTGGACTACTTCTACGTGTCAGGGAATATAGGGACTTGGGTGACCAAACTTGAGGTAATATCGACGACACACAGCAACATAGAAATACGTACCTGTACCATAAGTAATAGATTTTCTGAAGAAATCAAACTTTTTCCATTCGCCATTTTCCAAGGCCGAAATTGGCTAATTATGATTTTCTACAACAATATTGATGTTGACTGATCGGTTTAAGGATCTTAACAAAAAAACTCAAAAGTGAAAAGACTGCAGTCTCCTTGACTATGCGAAAAACTTGATGGTTATGGTTCATAGGTTCTAGGAGCATGTGAATTTGATAGACGTAGTGTTTGGCATCATTTCTGGCCCCTAATGGAAGGCACTTGCTTTGCACTTAACAAGGTTGCTGGTTCAGGGTCCCTCCTTGTCAGAGGTGTGTTGAAGGCTTCTAACATACATCAGTCCATTTAACAGTCCAGGTGTGAGGATTCAGCCTTGCTTTTCCTCTGTTAAGAAGCAATTCATAAGGGCTTTATGAAGCCTGATATAGCAGTGGTGGGAACCAGCCCTAGTAGAGTTGCAGCAGGCCTTCTTAGAGTGTGCAATAGTTTGGTATTCTGCAAGAGAATGTTGAGTGCTTCCAAGAGCCTTGGGAGGTGACCACCAGTCAAGCATCTATTGTTGGGCTGCAGCTTATGGAGGCCTAAATGAGCACTCACTATCTTTGGGAAGGTGCAATGACACATACTGTGTAGATGTTGGTATTGGGCACCCTGGCAGGCAGTCAGTTGCATTTCAGTATTCTGTGTTTGTGGCTGCAGTAGGGTGGTCACTGCCCTGGGAAGCCGATGTTCTTATGTGTGCTGTAAGTGGCCTTGTGGTAGGCAAATACCTACCGGAGCACTGCAGTTCAGAGGGGAATTTCCTTCTGAACATTTTTGGGTGATAATTGAGGGGCATCTGTTACACTAATCTAGTGTGAGGGGTCAGAAAGGAGAGGTGGGCACAAAGTGGTAGTAGTCTCATTGTCAGAAATATTTATTAAACACACATCGGTTGGATAAAAGCCTGTGTGACCCCACACTAAAGAGGTCTAATCTGCGCCTCACACTAGAAACAACCAACTAAGGGGTGCAAGCAAATGTCTCTGACTTTTGTTTAATGAGACAAAGTGTTCATGATCAAAAGATAAAGACAGGTCCAACAAAAAGTGTTCTCCAAGGAAAAATCTCTTGGCTCCAGAGGGTGATTTCTTTTCCCTGGATATTTAAGTAGGATGGCAAAAGTGTCTCTTTTGTCAATTTTGTCAACAACGTCAAGACCAGGGAGTGGATATATGTTCATCACAGAATCTCTGCGGAACTCAGGAAAGAGCTTTTGAGTTTATTAGGGGGAAATGCTTTTAAGAGCCCAGATGCTTCCATTTGGTTTAACCCAAAAATTAATGAAAATGGGAGAACCTTATTTTGGCTGGGTTGGTTTCTTGGAGGGATTAGATGGATTGGGGACTTTGATAAAAATGGGAAATGGCTCTCGGAGAAAGAAGTGAGAAACACAAGGGACATAGATAACTTCTCTCTCGTGGAGTACAGACGATTAAAAGGGCAATAGGAGGGGTTGATTCTGAGAAAGGGTTTGATTTAGAGGCCTTATCATTTAGAAACAAAAAGGGAGATGGAGGTTTGGCAAGTCGTTTCTATAAAGACATTGGGCCTCATTACAAGGTTGCTGGTAAAAAATAACAATACTGGCATGCCGGTGCTACCATGTCCGCGTAGCACTGCAGCCAGAATCTACAGCAGATTCCGAGTCAGCGTGCACGCCGGTAAGGGCCTCCAAAATCTTGATACCGGCATCCACAATGCTGCAGGCACCAGCACTGAGGATCCCGTAAGTACCAGAAGAATCGTCATCGCGCAAGAACAGGAAATGCACTGGTGGCCATCTTTAAAAACGCAATCCATTGCAATCCTGTCACAAACTGGAGAACTGAGTAGGCAGGAAGGTAGCTGACAAACATGACAACCAGGCAAGGCACCACCCGTCGCTGCAAACCCCGATTCAGCGACATAGAACTGAACATGTTGGCCGACACACTGGTTGAACACGCAGATGTGTTTTGTGCAGACCTGCGGCGGGCAGCCCAACTAAGGAAAAAAGCAGTATGGGATTAGGTGGCCCGCAAGGTCTCTGTGGTGGGGACGACAGCCTGGATGTCAGCCTAGCGCAGCCAGGGGATGGCCACAGGAGGCGGTCCACCATCGCCCATCAAGCTTGCCACATGAGAGGAGACCTGCAGCATGGTCATGAACATGGAGAGCATTGAGGGTGTTGGAGTAGCCGAGATGGGAGCTGGATCAACAGATGATGATGGTGAGTCTCCCTTACTGTAATCCCAAAGTCACACCACACACCTTTCTCCAAAACCACAATGGAGAAGTCAAAAAGGCAAGTAGGGGACACGGATCCATGCTGCATTAGCACCCACCTAAAGCCACCTCCCACACAACTACAATGTACCTGCCACAAACACAACCAACAAACCCCACTGACACTGCACACATGAGCCCTTAATTGACAACACAAGTACCATCAGCATGCACACACACACATACACATAACTGTACAGCTGCAGCCCTCACCAATGTGACACCTCATGGCAAGATGCACACATCACCTCCACCAGTTTCACACCTGATACTCCCACCATGTACGTACACGCAGTGAAAACTTAAATGGCTCAACAGACACAATGTGTGCACATCAGTTCCACAATCAGACACCACATGCCAAACAGACCCTATGACATTGACACAACACACAAACCTCTACACACCTGAAGTACACCGAACAGACACCATGCACAACATGTCCGCACCATAAGGATGCCCCGACACTGCACCCCCCCCAATCCTGTGTGCACCATGCCAGCCCCTCCAACATGTCCATGACAATGTGCATGACTCCAAATGTAGTACCATTGATGCATGTTGGATGTGTACACGCCCATGACTAATGCCCTGCCTCACTGTCCCCCACAGGTACTGGAACAGACAGTGAGGGTGAGCACGCCCCAACTCCCCAGAGAGCTGATGGACAGCAGCGCCGCAGCAAACACACTGGCCGCAGACAGGAGCCGTCAACCTCCAAGGCAAGACCAAAGTGTGCCACGTCTTCCACACCACAGCCCCCCTGCTAAGAGGACACACCGGCAGGCCATCAGCCCAAGGAGACACCATCTACCTCTAGCAAGACCCCCAAGGAAACCACGACTCCTGCCAGCAATGAGCTCCCAGCAACAACCACTCCTCCCTCCAAGGCCCCCAAACCAACATCCACATCAGGGGCAGCGGAGCCACTTCAAGTGGAAGAGCCGCAATCCCCTGTGGCCAGTGAGCCCGAGTATGTACATTCAGCGGTTCCAAGTGAGCAGGGTGAGGAGGCACACTCTGCACTTCACAGTGAGGAGGAGGGAGTAGACACACCAAACCGCAGCCAGCAAGAGGAGGACGAAACAACACAACCCATGCAGCGAAGCACACCACATGACTCAGATGTGCACAGTGCAGCGGAGGACATTGGCCTGGACATCTACAGCAACGAAGCAGTCTTCAGTTCCGCAAGCCCTCCCAGTCCACCTTCCCTGGCAGCACATGCACCACAGCACATCAGGGACATTGAGGGGCGAAAGATGCGCATGGAAGGCCGGCAGCAAGCAATGCATGCCCTGGTGACCCAGTTTGTGTCGGACGCTGAGGTAACATGCCAGGCCATGCAGGAGGGCCTGCATGAGGATGCAAGGATGGTGAGCAGGGCTGTGTACCGCGTTGCTAGGCGCATCCATGAGGGTAATGCAGCAATGAAAGAACTTGCGCAGTCCATTACACTATTGGCAAACGTCACTGCCGACAACGTACTGTGAACACAACCCCCCAACCCGGTCCATCGCAGAGCAGCACACCGGCCAGTACCACTGAGATGAGCCCTGTACGTTGCTCTCAGCGACTTGTGCCACACACAGAGGCTCAACCCCCCCCTTATAAAGGGGCCGTGAATAATGGAACTATGAATTGCATGTTGAGTTGCAGTACTTATAAGGTGGTTGTGTTGGTAGTTGGTGAGGGGGAGTTGGGGTACTGGGTGTGGTAGGAGTTGGTGAGGGGGAGTTGGGGTATTGGGTGTGGGGGAGTTGGGGAGGGGGAGTTGGGGTATTGGGTGTGGGGAGGGGTCTAGGAGGCAACTCACATAGATATTGATGGTAGTACTGCATTGCCAAATGTGCATAGTTTTAGTTTGAACAATACAGCATTTATGAGAAAGAAAATCACATGACTGGACATTGTTTCTTCAGTGTGTGTCAATTTAATTATGTACAGTGCCCAGTGTGACCCATCACCAGTGCCCTATTATCCAGTCCATCAGAAGTAGTGGTCAGTTACATCTTGTCCTGTCGCACACCCTTCATTCACATTGTGGGGCTGACGATTTCCACCATTTCCCCATCATCATCCTCATCCTCAGGTGGCATCGTGCCTATTGACTGGTTGCCTGATGGGGGTCAGGAGCCATGACTTCAGGGGATACCCAGCATCACCTGCATGGGAGCAATAGAAAATGTACTTGTGATTAATTTGGTAATTCCTTGTAAGCACTGCCTGTACAGTGTTCATGATTACATGCAACAGAATATTCATGACTGGACATGACATGCTCCTTATTCAAATACCCAGGTAAGTGTACTTAGGGATGATCCATGGTTGGGGAAGGGGGGGTGTTGTACACATCCCAAGGACCATTCAATCTGAAACAGCACTCTCACAAATGAAGTCCAAAAGACCATGATGTGCGCACATCTGTTGGGTGTGTTAAAATGGCCTATGAATGCACAGTGTATAATGACACATTTGCCTGATGTGCTTCATGAAACACAGTGGTTTCCAAATCATTCATTCGACTACTTGATGTCACCACGTACATGTCCATGAACACCTTCCCCCATATGACTATGGCACATTCACATTGGTGGTATGGGCCGCCGGTGAAGGGTTACGTTTCTGTGATACGGCTGGGTGGGGACTGGCATGGTGAGAATGAGGTACTGTGGATTAGTCCTGCACCTCTCAATCATATATTGGTGGTGGTAACTGATTCATGATTGCAATCGTTTCCATGCTTCACCCATTTTGTTTGGAGGTGTCCCTTAAGGTGACAAGACAGGCATGTACCTGTGGAGTGAATGTAGTGACTGAGATTTCTCTGTGTGGCAGTTGGATTTAGCGCAGGCATGGCAGCATGACTCGTGATTTCCTTTGCTGCGCTCCTGTATTTCATGCATTGTGACTGCAGGTTGGTGCCTTTTGGTACCTGTGGTCCATGTCTTATGATGTTCCTGATGCATGTGGTATTGTGAGCACTGTGTATGTTGCTTGCATGTACACACTGCCGTGTAGGCATGCCACATCTGCATCCATTGCCTGTGTACCACAGTCTGGTGAATTAACTAGGGTCACAGTTTTAGGCACCCTGGACGCTGTGTGTGGTATTGTTCCATTCTTGTGTGATTTGTTATTATTGTGCAGGTTGGGGATGTAGAGATATGTAAGCCTGGTTCCTTATGTGACTTTGACTTTTATTGCCCAATGCAGTCTATCTGCAATGCATTACATTCCTGGTAATGCTTACGCCTATTTTCATGGGTGATTATGGATTCATGCATGTAGTGTGCACTTGTGGTGCTCATGTAGGCAATCATGTGCTATGTTCCAACACCCCTCATGGCTCAGCCAGCAGACAGGTTGCCTATGCTTGTGGTCCCCCCCCCAATCAGCACCCCTCCTGGCTCAGACAGCAAACAGGTTGCCTATTCTTGTTGCGACCCCCCCCCCCCAATCAACACCCCTCATGGCCCAGCCAGCAGACAGGTTGCCTATGCTTGTGGTTCCCCCCCCACCAATCAACACACCTCATGGCCCTGTGGTTAGACTCACCCGGCAGCCAGGTATGTTGTGCAGCGTGTCGTGCCATGTAGTGGGGAAGAGTGGAGTTGCGCAGCATCATTGCATCATGTGTGGAGCCAGGGAATCTTGCACAGCAATGCGCTATGATTTTGCAAGCATCGCACACCATATGGACATTCAGGGAATGGAAGAGCTTCCTGTTGCGGTACACTACCTCCAGGGCATGACAGACTGCTAGCTCCACATGGATGCAGTCGAGGGCACCAATACATTTGGCATGCCTGCCAGTGCATGGAATGCTATTTTGGTTGCATTCACCTCCTCCGCAGTCCGTGGTAACTTATTGTGGTTCCTTGCGTGTTTCAGGAATGTATCTACCACCTGGTTGAGCAAACGGGAGAAACAGGGTTGTGAGATGCCATGCAGCTGCCCCACTGTGTGCTGGTAAGGGCCTTTGGCAAAAAAGTGTAGCACAGACACAACCTTCAGCAAGGGGGTATGGCTGTCCGGATGTTGATGAGGCTCACCAGGTCATGAATGAGGTCCAGTATTGTGGAGATGGTGTCCCTGTCCAGGCGGTACAGGGTGTGGAATTTAGGGGTTAGGTCAACTGGACTGGCCGTCAGGCGAGGGAATGCTGGATGTCTGTGGGGTAGAACTGCCTGCACTATTGGTATGTGCTGGCCCAGTCTCGCCCTCCTTCTTCTCCTGCACCTCTGCTGCATTCTCTGGTTCACTGCCTGCTCAAGGAGTAGCAGTGCAGGCATGTCCTCCAGCCCCAGTATTACAACTGCTAATGGTAGCATTGTGGATTTGGGAGGGGTGTGGTGTTTGGGAGTGCTCCTTTTCTGTTGTGCCAGACTCCATTGCCTCCACCTGGGCTGATTGTGTGCACCTGTGGCAGGTTTCTACACAGCAGATCCCTATTAACGCCTGCTGCGCGATGCCAGTGTTTACAGCATCATGGTATCCGTTGTCACCTGCATCTTCATGCCGGTAGTTGCATGTCCGTGCAACTCTTAATGTGCACTTGTCCGCGGCATGCTAGTGTCACGGTCAAGGCTGCCGTATGTCCGCACTCATACCGGCAAGGGAGAGGCCGGTCACACTGGCTCCCTGCCGATGTCGGTGACACCGGCATCGCTGCTCGTAATACACCGGTCCGGTAAACAATGACGTATTACCGTACCGGCATGGATTTTACTGGACTGGCTACCTTGTAATGAGGCCTATTGTTTCACGATATAAGGAGAATGGCTCGTTGATGATGGAGTGGTGTAGAAGGCTTCAATGTGAAATTTCATCAGTACAATTTTCGAGCATGTGTAGAAATGTCAGTTTATGCTCAATCAGTTTGAGTGAGTGGTCACACCAAATCAAAATTTTAAATAGAATTCATTGGACCCCAGAGCGATTACGCGAAAGGGGTTTTTCAGACTCAAATGAATGCTGGGGGTGTATTCATCAGAATGGAACATTAGAACACATGTTGTGGAAGTGTGCAAGAGTGCATGATTTCTGGTTGAAAGTATGCGAAATAATTGATGAAATTCAAGGTGAGAAATTAAATTATGACTTTAAAACCCTGTTTCTAGGGGATGATGAAATGTTTTAAGGCTTAAACACCTGCCAAAAGAAATGGACGTTTAGGGGGGCTTCAACTGCAAAGAAAACAATATTGAGAGGATGGAAGTCGAGGATAGCGCCAGAGTTCAAACATTGGTCTGATGAAATGTTCAATTTAGCTGAGATGGACAGGATAATCTACAGTAGAGAAAAGACAAATTTCATATTTGAAAATATTTTGGGGAAATTCGTGGATTTCTATTAGTCTTAACTAATCAAATGGATAAATGGGGTGGGAGAAACTAAACTGTATATATGGCTTTATGATGTATTTAGTTAAAGAATAGTTACTATTTGTTTGCATAGTTTTAAATGTATTATGTTATTTCTAAGTTTAGATGTTTTCATTCTAAGATTTCAAATGTAATTTCAAATGGTTCGATTTATGATGTTAGTTTAAGAAAATAAATGAAAATAAAGAATAAAAAAATAAAATAAAAAAGAAATTGTCTCTTTCAAACAAAGATTTCTTGGTATCACAAAGTGTCTCTTTATAAAGATGAATCGAACAGAAAGTATTTTTTCAGGGAGAAACTCTTTGTCACAATGTTAAACTTTTCTTTACAGCTTTGATGGATTGCCTGTTATACTCCTCTGCCAGGAATCCCCTAGTGGGCTCTTCGGATCGCCTGGTATACTCCCCTGCCAGGTATCTTCCCACAGTTTTAAAGTTCTTATACAGTTTTCAAAATGCTAGAGACTTGTTAGAGACTTAATGCAATTTTGGTCGATTGCCTGGTATATTACCCTGCCAGGAATCCTTTCTCTGGGGTCCTGCAGATCCCGTAGTATACTCGCCTGCCAGGTATGTTTCCCCTAATGTCAACTGCTTGGTATAGTCATTTTAACAGGACTTTATTGGTTGTATTGTTCTCTTCCACTGTGCGACACACATATCAACTTGTTTGTGCTCCAGTGTGTTTATTAGGGTAGCACTAGCTCAAGCTTCCCCCCACATTGACATTTCATACAAAGATATTCATTCAGGTTTTGTTACTGCACTTTATCTTGTCAGTATTCAAATATTCTTCCTTTTTGACCTTGCTTTAACATTACACTTAGTAGTTAAACAATCTTGGCTTTGGAACTTTGCCTTGTCTGTTTTCAAATAATTCATGCACATTTTCTGCATTCACATACTGTCGCTGTATTCAGTGCACCCCGTGGTCCCCAGCAACCTTAAATGGACTCACTGAATTTTCTTTGCACCTCTGATGTGGTTTGCATTTTATCGGGATGATTCCTTCATCCGTTCTCCAGCCATGAGTGTGCGGATGTCCTCTAGTTGTCTGTGCGGCTTCCACGGTTACAGGCGGCTTGCCTTTTCGGTCCAGGTATGAAATTGATGTTTCCTCGAGAGTCCCGCCACTTCTCGGATCCTGTGCGCTTAATGTCAGTGAGCCTCCAGCGGGGACGTGAGGTTTTATGGGAGATGCAGTCCACATATGTTATTGGGTTTCTGAAATGATGTTGGTCAAAAGTTTTAGACAACGAAAGATCAGAGCCAGGAGACTGTATATGTGTGTTGTGTATGTTTTAGGTATAAATGAGATTCCGACTAGAGTGATTAAAACAAAGAGGTTTCTGACTTTTACAATGGGGAGGATTTGTGGGATAACAACAAGCCATCAAACACGTGGGTCTTACAAGGCCTTTACAGGGAGACGTCGGGAATACTGCATCTCCCTTGATGGAGTTGTCACCTTCCCCAGCAGTGGTCTCCTCCCATGTGATCCTCCCTCATATAATCACCCCCAAGGTCAGGATCAGTTAGCGACTGCCTTTCCCAGGCCACATGGGAGGAGGTTATCACTAGAGAATCAGTGATGACTCTACCGGATTCATCATACTAGTCTGTGAGATTTTGAATGAAGGGAAGGTATGTCATTGTTTGTCTGTACCTTGCTTTTACTGTTGCCAGTGCCCAGTTCCCCTTGGGTTCGGTGCGCTCTAAAAATGTCCAAATAAATAAGTAAATAAGTAAATAAATAAATAAACAAATAAATAAATAAATAAATAAATAAAATGCCTACTGCGGATGCATTAATAATGAAGCATACAATCATGTACTACCAGGTGTTTTGTCTGAATTTGTGGCAGAGGGCCTGTGTGACATTTTTAACCACCTTTACGGATACTAATTTCGTTTTTGAGCTGTAACTGCTTAAAGGGTGGTTCTATGAAAAATCGGCTAAATAGGTTTTTGGTTAAATATGATCAAAGGAATAGAAAAGTTCACAGAAGAAATGTGTTGATATCTTCAACTGTTTCTGAGATGTAGCCTTGTACATTATCGCTACTTCATCGCAAACCTTCGACTGTATGCTCGCTAAGTTAGAAAATTTTAAATAATTTGCAAATTTCTTGTTGAAAAATATACTATTCATAAAAACTACAATACCTATTTAAATTTGAAGAGAGAAATTAAGGATTTGCAGGCATCTTCTGAGTCCCAGAGTTTATTTTCATCATCTACAAAATCGTTGTAATCACAGAGCTCTTCGTTGCCACCACACTTGCACAGCTCTGTGCACCTTAGTGACTGAGCTCACCGTCCTTTCACATATGCACACCCTACCAGCATTATGATTGATTGTGGTGCACGTAGAAGAATACACATAGCAGGTTAAAACTGATTATCTGCCTTTTCCCACCCTAATTGTGATGGCTCTGGGAGATATGGGTGTTGTTGATCAGCGCATCGCCACTCCATCACTTGGTAATGAGTTTTTAAGATTTATGGTATAAGAGAGGGTCTTGTTGGTGGCAGATTTTCATTTTGCATCTCTTTTATTGTGGCAATCCACCAATGCAGTTGACCAAGTAACACCTGCACTTTTGTAGGAACTAAGCAGGAGCACACACGTTTGAGATCTATAAATCGTCTATTAGTTCCAACTTCTGCGACAAACATGCTGTCATATGGGAAAAACAGTGACCACCACAGTGAAAGGACAAAAACAGTATCAGGTGAAGAAATGAGGAGTCTAGTAGCATGATTATGTGATACATGAAGAGAGTGAAGAATTATGTTTGTGCTGCCTCCTCATGTGTGCCTTCAATGTCTCCAACATCATTTCCATTTGATGTCTTGGCTTCATTTTTCCAAATGGTTACCAGTCTTCTTTTTATCCTATGTGCTTTCAGAAGCTTTATTTGAGAGGTAAACTGTTAACTCATCTTTAGTTTTTTTTTTTTTTAAATTTGTTTTTATTAAGTTTTCAAAATAGACATTGTACATGAACAGAGAAGTAGAAACTGAAAATATCATTTGAAATAACAACGAGTACCTGTTCAGATCAGGTTCTTCCTGGTAATAGGAAAGTGCAATTATAGAGCATACAGTAACAGAAGAACACAGGGGAACCAAGAGTATACACAGATACGTCATCTCTCTTCCCCCAACAGATGTAATGTCGATACCCCCTCCCCCCTCCCCCCCGGAATGGAAGACTGGTCATTTGGTGATTTTTGCATCGTTGGTCAAGGTGTATTTTGTGGGTCAGGGCTAGGTCATTTGAGTTCTGCCGTGGGGGCGTTCATGAGGGGGGTGTGGTTACAGGCCTGGAATGGTTGTGTCTAGTGGCATGGGGGAGGATCTGTGGCAAAGTGGCGGTGGGGTTATCCCTAGAGGAGGAGGACGGTCTGGTCCGGTTTCCTCAGGGCAGAGAGCCATCTTCGCTGTGGGTTGGTTCTGGAGTGGACGTGTGTGCGCTCAGAAATTCGGACCATAACAGTTCGCATTGTGACGCTCTACCATGGAGTGATGCCGTTATCTTTTCCATCGTGCAAAGGTTTAAAGCGACATTAATCCATTCTTTCTTACTCGGGGTCAACAATGATTTCCATTTGGTCGCTATCAGTGCCCTCGCCGCAAGTAGTAAGTGGGGGACTACTCCTTGGACCTTCGTCCATTCGCCATCCTCCGCCTCCAGACTAAATAGCACCAGTTGCGGGGTCAGGGCTCTCTGGATCCCGTCCGTGTGTCTTATCCAGCCCAGCACCTCATCCCAAAAAATCTGGACCCTAGGGCAGTCCCACCACATATGCCAGTAATCAGCTATTTGACCACATTCGCGCCAACAGTGGGGGGATGATGTTTGATACATCTTTGATAATCTGTGTGGGTCGTATTGCCAGCGGTGGAGGAGCTTGATGGAGTGTAATTTGTATTGGCTTGAAATAGAGGTGGTTGTGGCCATGGAGCACATTTTGTCCCATATTTCGTCTACAATTTCAATCCCCATGTCGTTCTCCCATCGTGTTCGGAGAGTGTGTGTCAAGCCAGTACCACCCTCCAATAACAGCTTATACATTATCGAGATCAGTCCCTTCCTGTCAGTCTTGGAGTCTAACATTTTTTCAAATGGGGTGAGTTCTCTGGTCAGTTTATCCTTCCACACCTCCCTCGTCAGGACTCCTTTAATTTGGAGGTAGTGAAAAGCGGATAGAGTTCCTATGTTTAAGGTCTCTGTTAGGGCTGGCAAGGTGATGAAGGAGTCGGTACGAACAAGTTGACCCACCCGCTCAAGTCCCGCCTCATACCAGGTCTGGAATCTTTCTACGTTGGGAATATGATTGTTAATACCTGGTGACCATAAATGGCTTAGTGGGGACGGCCAAGTTGTAATGCATGTCATATCCGTTCCCTCCCTCCAGATGTCCCACAGGGCTACAAATAGTGGGTGGTTTTTCGTTCTTCTCAACACCCATTTTCGCGGTGCCCACATCCACTCTCCAAGTGTTGCAGGTGCAAGGTAGTGGTTGTCCATTGCCACCCATTGTGGTTCCCTGTAGTTGCGCAGGTGGGGGACAAGTAGACGGAGTTGGGCTGCTGCATGGTATTTTCTCAGGTCAGGTAGTCCTACCCCTCCTTTATCTTTGGGCAGTGTGAGGGTGGCATATGCTATACGAGGCTTCTTACCTTGCCAGAGAAATTTTAGAATTTCCCTTCTGATGTCTATGAAGTACCGTTGAGGGATCACGATTGGGAGCATCTGGAATGGGTAAAGGAACCGCGGGAGGCAAATCATTTTTATCGCATTGAGCCTGCCCAACCACGATATCGTGAGTTTACCCCACCTGGCGAGGTCCGACCGGAGTTTAATTAAGAGCTGGGGAAAGTTTGCTTCATAGAGAGAGGCAATATTTTTGGTGATTCGAATCCCTATGTATTGTAATGTATGGTGTTCGATCGTTAGCCCCAGGGAGGAATATCTTTCCGCGTTCGTGGGTGGGTCACCTTGTAAGGGGAAAAGGACTGACTTAGCGCGGTTGATCTTGAACCCCGACAGGCGGCCGTATTCCTCAAGTAGGAGGATGGCTCGAGGAATGGAGGTCTCTGGGTTGACTACGTGTAGTAGTATGTCGTCCGCATATAGCGCTAATTTATACTCTACACCTCCCAGATGTATGCCCTCTACACCAAGGTCTTTTCTGATCTTGCATGCTACTGGTTCTAGCGATAGGGCGAACAAAATCGCTGAGAGGGGGCATCCCTGCCTGGTACCACGCGTTAATCGGAACCACCTAGAATATTCTCCATTCACATGGACCGATGCCGAGGGAGCTGAATAAATTGCTTGTATTCCCTTTCTCAAGTTGGGGCCAAGTCCTATCTTCTGGAGGACCTTCATTAAGAAGTCCCACTCTACCCTATCGAACGCTTTTTCCGCATCAATAGAGAGCAGCGCAGGGTTGGTATGGAGGGTATGGGAGGTGTGTATCAAGTGAAGGGTTTTGCGCATGGTGTCAGCGCCTTGACGGCCTAATATGAATCCTACTTGGTCTGCGTGGATAAGACGGGGGAGGAACGATTCAAGTCTAGCGGCTAGGACCCTGGCATAAATTTTCGCGTCTAAGTTTAATAGGGAGATTGGGCGATAGGAGCCACATCTCGCGGGATCTCTCCCCTCCTTTGGGATAACCACAATAATCGCCCTCGTGAAAGAATCGGGGGGTTTCCCTGTCTTCAGGATCTGATTGAAGAGATCGGTGAGGAAGGGAGTGAGTTGTGTTGCAAACGTTTTATAAAATCCTGCCGAAAAGCCATCTTCCCCCGGGGATTTGCCTGATGCGAGTCTCTTTATTGCTTCATGGATCTCCGCACTTGTTATGGGGCTGTCGAGGGATTCGGCCTCTGTGACTGTAATCTTGGGCATGTCGATATCGTTTAAGTATGTTTGAATGTTTAGTGTGTCGGGCTCCCCGTCGGGGGTATACAGAGCTTCAAAAAAGTTGGCAAATTTTTCAGGGATGGTGGTTTGGGGCGCTTCCGGGGTGTTGTCAGCATCAGATAGTTCATGTACCCTCCTGTCGGCTTGCTGGGCCCGTAATCTAGCTGCCAATAGCGCGTCAGCTCTGTCCCCTTTCTCATAAAACTTCTGCTTCAAGAGGACAAGTTTGCGGGCTATTAGTTCATGTTCTAAGAGACGGAGTTCCTCCCTTTTCTTCCTAGCTTCTAAGACCCGTTCAGAGTCCGCAACCCCGTTATTGAAGGTCCCCGTCTCTAGCTGGGTAATTTCCTTGCGGAGCTTGTTTTCGATCAAAGCCCTCTCCCTTTTTTTACTGGCCCCTTCCCTTATTAATACCCCTCTCCATGTGGCTTTGGCCGCTTCCCAGACTACCTGCTTGGAGACCTCACCATTGTCGTTCAGTTGAAAGTAATCCTCAATTGCGGTTTGCATTGCTTGTTTAAAAACTGCATCCCTCCAGAGCGATTCATTACAACGCCATCTACCCCTCCCCGTTGGGAGGGAGGCCCATGCCAATTCGGCTCGTACCATATCGTGGTCTGACCATGAAATTGTAACGATATCTGAGCTAGAGGCTGTATCACATATGTCTCTTGAAAAGAAAAGGTAATCTATGCGGGTGTGTGTGTTATGTGGGGCTGAAAAGAAGGTGTACCGCTTGTCAGTGGGGTGCTTACAACGCCACACGTCCATCAAGCCATACAATTCCATCATCTTATTAAATTGGGTGTAGTCCCCAGTGGGTTTGGCCTTAGTTTGGGGATTGCCAGGATGCCAATCCATGTCGGGGTCCGCCCACATGTTGAAGTCCCCGCCTAATATTACATGGCCGGTCGCTTCCAGCATGATCTTGGGTATTGTTTTGGAGAGGTATCGGATCTGACCTACATTTGGGGCGTAAATTGTGGCCACCGTAATAGCTAGTTTACCTATGGTACCCGTGATAAGTAGCGCTCGGCCCTCTACATCCGCCCAGACCTTCGTGACCACCAGATCTATTCCTTTTCTGACCAAGATCCCCACCCCACCTTTGCGCAATGGGCCTGATCCCCAGAACTCCAGCCCCGTTCGCTTCCCCAAAATTGATCTTTCTTCACCTCTCACGTATTTCGTCTCCTGTAGGAGAAGGATATCAAATCCCGACCTTCGGAACTCTCTGTAGACGAGGGACCTCTTTGTGGGCGAGTTCAGGCCTTTCACATTCAATGTACCCACCCTCATGTTGCTCCCACGGCATGCCTCAGCCATCATCACGACGGTGGTATCTCAGGTCACCTGGACGCGCTGACCCCTTCCGCTGTTTCCCCGTGGTAACCGGGGGGCCACAAGCCCGTCTCCCTGTGTGCGCCATACACCCAACATGTTGACACGAAATCAGCTTCCATTCCCCTTCCCCATCCTTCCCTCCCCCTCCCCCCATATGTTCGGTGGCGTTCGATTGAGCCGAGTTGGCAGCACTGGCCCATAACCGAACCACCAGTGGAGGCCGTTACTTCACGGTCCCCTTGCAGTATATACAACAATATCAACTTTAGAGCCCCCTGAAACCCCCCCTCGAAGTGTACTTGTTAGCCGAGCACAGGTAGGGTCGAAACACCCTATATTAGCAATGTCCTTTCGCTCTCGGTTTGGCGTGCAGATTAGCTGTGTGGAAGTGTGATAGAGTATAGTCAACCCAATCCCTCTGATGAGCCATTTCCTCTGCGGTATTTTCTTGAGCCTTTAACTTTCCTCCTCTTTGGGCCTTGTATTCGCCATTCCCTATCTTCGCGAAGTGCGTGATCAGTCTCTTCTTCTTGAGATGGATCGCCTAATAGGTCGAGGATGCAGGCCTTAATTTCTTTTTCCGAGGACAATTTGATTCTCGATCCCTCGTGTTCGAAGGAGAGGGAGAAGGGGTATCCCCATCTATATCTTATGTCTCGAGATTTAAGCCATGTGGTGAGCGGTTTGCACATTTTCCTCATTGCGAGGGTTAGGGAGGAGAGATCCTGGTAAATCGTTATGTGTGCCCCGCTCAGGGTGATGCTGCCTCGATTCTTTGCCTTTTCTAACACCCTCGATCTATCTCGGTAATGATGGAATCGGGCCAGGACGGATCGGGGTCCCCCGGGTGGCCCCCCCGCCCTGTGGATGCGTTCCGTTTTGGGTTCATCTATATTGTCGTCGGTAACGAGGAGCTTTATGATGTCGTGTATGGTCGTTTTCTGGTCCTCTCCAGTTTCCCCCTCTTTTTCTGGAATGCCAAAAAATCGGAGGTTATTTCTTCTTTCCCGGTTCTCCAAATCGTCCATCTTAAGTTTACACTCTTGTTCCTTCCTCTCTAGATCGCTTATCCTTAGTGACAACTGAGTCTCACGGGTATCAATTGATACCTGGTTATTTTCAATCCCTTCGACCCTGTCCTCAATGTTGTCTATCCGCTGTGTGAGTTTATCAATTTTCCCACCAATGCTGGCACCCATGTTCCTGATCTCTGCGAGCAGGCCTGCAATATCTCCTTTCGTTGCCGCCGTGTTCCCGTCCGGGACCGGGTTTTCCGGGGACGCCATCTCGAGGTTACCGGTAGGTTCGGGGTTTGCGTTGTAGGCGTAGATGGCGAGTTTCTGTCGGGGGTTCATGCGCTTGTGAGAACCCGTTCTGGACTTTTAGGTGAGTTCGCTCGGTAAGACTGTGGATACCGCTGAGGAGGCACACGCCCCTGTATCTTTCTTGGAGTCACTGGTATGCCCAAGAGGACAATGATGAGGCAGGGGGCCTTTCCCCCAGCGGTGTGTGACAAGGCAGATCTCCAGTGTGTTCAAGGAGAGTTAGGTCCAGAGAGTGCCCCCCATGGAGTGCCCTGGAGTCGTGGGGTTCAGTAGATCTGTAGAGCACTCGTGTTTTGGGGTCACCCTCTTCTTGCAGGTCTTGCCGTGTTAGGAATGTCCCCTTCCTTGTGACTATACTCCTTAGCTGTGTGGTGAGGGCCTTCCGCTAGTCGGGTCCACTCTGTGAGGCCTTGTGCTACGATGTCGTCCGGGTGGACCGGGGACCGCCTACTGTCCGCCACGTGTGGCGCAGGGAGGCCGCGGGTGCCGTGGGCCTGAAAAAGCGGGGCCCAGCTTGTGTAGGCCTGTGTAGTTGAGGCTCCGATGTAGTCGGGCGCAGCAGGGTTTCCGGAGTCTATGCTGCCATGTGTGGGGGCCTCGACCCACCGCCCTGGGCCGGTTCACTCCTCGGCGGGGAGGGCGGATTGTAAGCGTGGGATCGTGCGGGAGCAGGCGGGGAGTGCCAGTGTGCGCACTTACTTTGTGTCTCGGCGGGGTTCGCTGGAGCCGCGTCGCGAGGAGGTTCTTCTCCCGCTTTATGCTGCCGATCACGGATTCCTCCAGCGGGTCGTTCCCGCGAGGGTGGGGTGCGCGGGCGCCTGGGCGCTACCCCCACACCGTGAGTCGGAGCACGCAAAGTTTGCCGGGGACTCTGGGCACTGCGGCGTGGTGCTCGTTCTGGGCACTGTTAGTTTCGTTTCCGGCGCGAGACGCCCAGGGCTTTCTTCTCCGGGAGTTCTTGGCCGATTTCAGTCGGGATTTCGCTGTTTTGTGGGGGTGTCCTTCCGACACCCCTGTGCTCAATTCCAGTCCGGGGGGGTCCTTAAAAACGGGGGCTCAATCCGTTTTGGGGGACCGTGCGACGGGAGCTCACGCGGACAAGGTCTGCATCCGCGCGCCCCCTGGTGGCCAACCCCTCATCTTTAGTTTTAGAATGCAATATGAGGGTTTGCATGGAAACATGTTCAATATTTGTAGAATCTTTGATTGTGTACTCAAAAGTTATTGCATTTCCTTTGCATGGAATTCTTCAGTAAATTTTCTAGGTAGGTATCAAAAATTAAATGAGTTTCATCATATTTGAGCAGATGGGGTTCTATTTTCTTGTTCAATTATATTGCAAGGCCATGGTATGTCTTCACATATGATGGTTTCTGCAATGCTTGCAATTCTGACATTCTGTCAAGGACAGCTGCTGAATATGGTTGCTCAGGTACAGATAATCTGTCCTCAGTAACAAACGAAGAGACTTCTGTCATGTTGTTAGAAACCTCTGTATGTTGTTCCTCTTCCTGTATCTTCATCAGCTTGCTTTTGTTTGCAGCTAAAATCATCGTACCATCTAAGTTGAATATTGAAAGAGGTACTGTAGACAATTCATAATTACACAAGATTTCCTGTAAATCTATGTCAGTTAAAAACAATCTGCCTTCAACTGCACTTTGGTGTCTGATACTTTAGTCTTAACAACTTTACATGCACTTTTACACAGCTGAAAGTTCTCTTTCCTCATTGGTGTCAACATGCTACATTTATCTGGTTCAATCCGGTCTTCTTTAACACTGTTGTACATTTGACAACCTTTTTCTGTCATTCTTGATGTGGCCTTCTGAATTTTCTGATCAGAAACTGCCTTTGTCGAGATGTTGATGACTTATTTTCAATTATAATTCCCAGGATTAGTCAATGTCATGATCAAGTTGTAGATCTGTTGAACATCTTCCTTTTGGCGTATTGCTTTGGATGCTTTGGATGCTGTTAGGTGGAGATGTTTTCACAGTTCGCAATCTGTGATTCCTACAATTTATTTTGCTTCTGTAAACAGCCTTGACAGCTCAGGAGGGGCTAAAAAGAATCATGCTAGAACCTGCTTCTTTTGAGTAGTATTAACTACACCACTAAGTACTTTCATTGCCCTGTTTTGATGTTCCAGAGCTTCATCTGAACCTAAAGCACAAAAGGGTTGCTTACTGCCCAATTGCCTTTCTGAAACTCACTCCACAAGTAGGGGTGTTTGCTTTCATGCTATTTCATTTCTGCTACGTACTATGCTATCATACTTGCGTTGTTTATTAAATCAAGGGCAAAGAAGTTCTTGACAAACTCTTCAAGTGATGCAAGGCGTAAATCCCAGTTTGCAGTTTGGACGGAACGGATAAATAAAAGCATTATTTCCACCATATAAATCTACTGAAGACCAACTCCGAGTGCTGTTTTTTATTGAGATTCTTTAGCCTCAAATGCTTCCATTTTGGCAATCACATTCAATTTTGTCAGAACTGTCACAATGTAATTATGAACTGATTTTGTTTCTTGGGAATCAACTTTTTGTAAACTTGTAAGTCACTTCTTAAGCTCAAGTCTATCCTTTCATTGATTTCAACATGCTCTTTGTAGAATTCATCGATGATGCATTTAAAAAGTGCAAACCTTGGTGATGCGTGAGCTTCAACTGCTCTCTTTGCGCACTTCCCTGATAAAATCTTTGACACAAAATTCACATTATAAAATACAGTTAAGGTGGCCGCAATGCCAGAGGGCGTGCCGCTGATAATTCCCTGACTTAAATCACTTGGAAGCAACCTGATTTTTTCAATATTAACATTGCGCACCTGCAGCAGCATCAGCTGTACATCAGCTGTACAACAGCTGACACCCACAGGCGACCGAACTGGTGAAAAAACAGCAGCGGAAAGTTGGCACCAGCCCTCACCAAAATATGACTCTCTGAGCGAGAAAACATAAGTATAGCCCTTCTAGAGGTGGGCCCAAGGTCCCCCGGGAGCCTTCAGTAATGCAATACAACCCCTCAACGGTACGAGAACGAGAGAATTTGGGGAGAAATTCTGGAAGTGAGCCTGCAAGAGAGTCGAGTACCGGCTTAGCGCAATCAGCTGGCCAGTGCAGCAAATCACCTGAGTACTGGAGGCTCACGCGAAGAGTAAGGTGAGCAGGAACAGCAAGGGGCAGACGCAAGTCGATACGATGGACAGCAGGAGTGGGGATGGAGGGACAACGGCAGGAAAACAGGAGCCAAGCAGCAGGGAGGCCTCGACATCCCTAACAGCCACTAGACACCACGGATATGGTCACATTAAACGTGGTCTTGAGGAGCCATATGGGTTGGGGGAGACGCAACATAGCGGACCATGACAGAATCAAGAAAGCACTGGATTCAGTAGGTGTGAATGAACTGAGAGCGTGCTGCACGTGCGCCAGAGGTGCTGCTTTGAGTTATTGGGCACAGGCCTCAGTTTTGCCGTGGTGTTGCTTTGAGTTAGGGGGGAAGATGCACAGTTTCACTGGGGTGCTGCTTTGAGCTAGGAGGTACAGGCTGCAGTTTCACCGGGGTGTTGTTTTGAGTTACGGGGGACGATGTGCAGATTCGCCAGGGTGCTGTTTTGAGTTAGGGTGAGGATGTGCAGTTTCACCCGAGTGCTGTTTTGAGTTACGGGGGAAGATGCACAGTTTTGCCGTGGTTCTGCTTTGAGTTAGGGGGTTCAGGCTGAACTTTTGCCACGCTGCTGCTTTGGGTTACGGGGGACAGGCCTCAGTTTCGCCAGGGTGTTGCTTTGAGTTAGGGGGGAGGATAAACAGTTTCACCAGGGGTGCTGCTTTGAGTTAGGAGGTACGTGCCCCAGTTTCGCTGGGGTGCTGTTTTGAGTTACGGGGACGATGCACAGTTTTGTTGGGGTGTTGCTTTGAGTTGGAGGGGACGATGTGCATTTTCACTGTGGTGCTGCTTTGAGTTAGGAAGGCGGATGTGCAGTGTCATCGGGGTGCTACTTTGAGTTGCGTGCAACAGGCCACAATTTTGCCAGGGTGTTGCTTTGAGTTGGGGGGATGATGCACAGTTTCGCCAGGGTGCTGCTTTGAGTTACGGGACGGGTCACTGTTTTGCCAGGGTGTTGTTTTGAGTTATGGGGGACGATGCACAGTTTTGCTGGGGTAATGATTTGAGTTAGGGGGTACAGGCTGCATTTTTCCACGATACAGCTTTGAGTTTGGGGGGACGATGCACAATTTCACTGCAACGGTGCTTTGAGTTAGGAGGGAGGATGCATAGTTCTACCAGGCTGCTGCTTTAGGTTACTGGGCACAGGCCTCAATTTAGCCAGGGTGTTGTTTTGGGTTAGGGGGGAGGATGCTCAGTTTCACTGTGGTGCTGCTTTGAATTAGGAGGTATGTGCCGCAGTTTTGCGGGGGGTGCTGCTTTGAGTCAGGGGGATGGCCCACAGTTTTGCCGGGGTCTTGCTTTGAGTTACGGGGGATGGGCTGCAGTTTCACCAGGGTGCTGCTTTGAGTCAGAGGGACGATGCACATTTTCACTGGGGTGCTGCTTTGAGTTAAGGTGGAGGAGCGCAGTCTTTCTGGGGTGCTGCTTTGAGTCACATGGAATGGGCCGCAGTTTCACCGGGGTGTTGCTTGGAGTTAGGGGGGAGGAAGTATAGTTTTGCCACGGTGCTTTTTTGAGTTAGAGGCTACAGGCTGCAGTTTCACCAGGGTGCTGCTTTGAGTTAGGGAGGATGGGCTGCAGTTTCGGCTGGGTTTTGCTTCAAGTTAGGGGCAGATGTGCAGTTTCACTGGGGTGCTGCTTTCGGTTAGGGGGACAGGCTGCAGTTTTGCTGGGGTGTTGCTTTGAGTTATGGGGAAAGGTTCACAGTTTCGCCAGGGTGTTGTCTTGAGTTACGGGCAGACGATCCACAGTTTTGCTAGGGTACTGCTTTGAGTTAGGGGGGGCGATGAGCAGTTACGCCGGGGTGCTGCTTTGAGCTAAGGTGGAGGAGGCACAGTTTTGCTGGGATGATACTTTGAGTTAAGTTGAATGGGCCGCAGTTTTGCCAGGGTGTTGCTTGGAGTTAGGGGGAAGGAAGCACAGTTTTGCCAGGGTGTTTTTTTTAGTTAGAGGCTACAGGCTGCAATTTCACCAGGGTGCTGCTTTGAGTTGGGGGGAGGAGCTGCAGTTTCAGCAGGGTTTTGCTTGAAGTTAGGGGGAAGATGCACAGTTTCACTGGGGTGCTGCTTTCCGTTTTGGGGATTGTCAGGTTGCCCACATCGTTGTGTGGGCGGACCCCTGTTGGGTCCCACAGGACATGACGTCCCGGACGTGACGTCAGGGGAAGGGGGAGGGACGAGGGCAGGCTCGGCAGTTCCGCCGATGTATTGAATAAAGCAGGTTGTGCGATACTCCGGGCTCCTGCGTATCATTGCGGCGCGCGCGCGCAGGACCATCGGCCCGGGTCCGCTTCAGAGCGAAGCGGAGACCTAACACTGGCGACGAGCGGGCGCGGACCCCGCAGGCACCGTGACGAGGTCTGCGGCCGAGCAGTTCAGCGCGTCGGCGCACCTCGGGCACGGGTGCAGACTCTGCATGGCCCCGCCTCCCACATGACAGAGGCCTGGTAATCGGCCTGCAGAAACGGCGCGCCGCATGAGCGCGGCCCCGGCTCCCGTGTGACACAGCCCACAAGCCGGGACATGGGCGCTCCAATACCGCTGCGGCACTCGCCACAAGCGGCCCCGCCTCCCGATCACGAGTGCTTCGTATGAGAGCGGCCCCGGCTCCGTGTGTTGCTTTAGGGTGGCAGTTTTGAAGGGGGTTGCTTTGAGCTAGAGGCAGACAATGCACAGTTTCACCAGGGTGCTGCTTTGAGTTGGGGGGCATGAGCAGTTACGCCGGGGTGCTGCTTTGAGTTAAGATGGAGGTAGCGTAGTTTCACTTGGTTGCTGCTTTGAGTTACGGGGGCGGGCTGCAGTTTTGCTGCAGTCTTGCTTTGAGTTAGGGGGTACAGGCTGCAGTTTCACGAGGATGCTACTGTGAGTTACGGGGTTGGGCTGCAGTTTTGGCGGGGTTTTGCTTCAAGTTAGGGGAAGATGCACAGTTTCCCTGGGGTGCTGCTTTCAGCTAGGGGGGCGGGCCGCAGTTTCACCAGGGTGTTGCTTTGAGTTACATGGGAAGGGCTGCAGTTTTGCCAGGGTGTTGCCTTGAGTTAGGGGCAGACAGTGCACAGTTTCGCCGGGGCGCTTCTTTCAGTTAGGGGGGGGCATGCACACTTTCCCCAGGGTGCTGCTTTGAGTTAGGTCGGAGGATGTGCAGTTTTGCTGGGGAGCTGTTTTGAGTTAGAGGGGATGGGCAGCAGTTTCACCCGGGTGTTGCTTTGAGATAAGGGGGAGGATGCACAGTTTCACCGGGGGGGGGCAGCTTTCTGTTGCAGGGGACAGGCCGCAGTTTCGCCAGAGTGTTGCTTTGAGTTAGGGGAGAGGATGCACAGTTTTGCAGGGCTGCTGCTTCGAGTTACATTTAGCAGTTTTTCTGTGGTGCTAATTTGAGTTAGGAGGTACGGGCCATATTTTGCTAAGGTGTTGGATATTCCTTGATTACTTTTTGGCATTTTCCCGGTGCAACGTTTGCTTGATAGCACTCGTTTTTGCTTGTGTGGGTGCGTGTTGTGGGCGTTCCAGCCGTAACACTCTATTCTTTGCGCTGTAGGTTACTTTATGCTTTGGAATCCGGGAATTAGCAACCAGTGCTAAACTTTTCGTATGCACAATGTTCTTTATAGCGCAAAGTAGCTAGTGCAGACTTCATGCTTTTTCAAGGAATTTTCCCCTTTGTTTTTTTTAAACCAACAAAATGCGGTACAAAAAATACATGTTTGCTTATCTTCAATTGTTAGTCATCAAGTAATCATAATCAAACAATTGGTATATGGTCACTCTCTCTGTCTTAGCACTTCTGGGAAATTTTGTAAGAGTGTCTAGCCTGCAAATGAAGTAGGACGGACATGAGTAAAGATCACATATGTGTCACAGTGGAAGCAACTGATTAGAAAGAAGGTAGAAGTCAGTTAATTTGCAATTTAGTGTTTGGTAAAACATATACTATGATATTGTTACCTATTGTATTGGTGTTATCTGTTTGTAATTGTATTTCGATACGGGTCAGGCTTTTACGTTGTGTATTCATTTAATCCTTTCCTTAAAGGGACATTGTTGGAAGATGCACCCAGACGATGCACCACAATGAGGCATGCTATTGCCCACATCATTTACTATGGTTTTACTCTTGTTTTTATTCATCACAATTCTGACCTGTTAGACCTTTGCCTACTGGTAACTCAGAATGCACTTTTTAACATTTACCACGGGTAATAGGTGAGTTCAGGGTCTTTATCAGGCAGGATGTGCCATACTTTCCCAATCCTTTCATGCCAAAGGTGTCCTTTAAATACAAGAAACAAAGGCACAAAGCTTCAATAAGTTAATCCTAGATGCACACTATAGCTGACATTGTTTATCATTGACTGTCGGTCTCTCCCAAAAGCTTAGTTGCTGTAGTTGTGTTTGTAGCAATTTGTTTCCCAGTTTTCTTTTTTCAGTCACTGCTTTCAAAGTGAAGGCTATTTTCTGCAACTCCGTTCACATCTCTAAGTGAAAAGGGGTCACTGTATCTTGTTCCTGTTAATAGAGCATATCATTTACTTCCTGAAAGCCTGAGGGCACAATATTCTCCGCACAACCTTGAAAAATAAGCCCATTTGGGACATGTGGCACGTGGCACTGTGCCACCACATGTGCTTCTCAGGGGTCAAGTCCTAAAAAGTGGGGGGACTCATCAACAAATGCAATGGGATGTGACGTCAGCAGAAATTAGCATATCAAGGTGAAATGTGAACATTTCATTAAATTGGCTTTGCATAACCATCCAAATTGCACAGGACGAATGGCATTTGCCTTTCATAAAATCAACACACACACAAAACCAAGAGAGGACATTTTCTTCTAATAGTGTTTTTGAAAACGTTAAAAGGTGTGCATGTTTTAAACTCCAAGAACCAATACAAATGCTTTCACTGGAACTTGCAGTACCGAAATGGGACACATCCCCTTTAATTGTTTGTTATTTTTCATCAGGTCATGTAGTGCAGTGGTGAAGTGTCCGGCCTACAGACCTGACGACTGTGGTTCAACGTATGCTTTAATGCATACATTCAAAGATGATATTCAATGTTTCTCATTTTAGCTGGGGGGGACTGAGTGCACCCTCTGAAAAAAGTGGGTGTTCTCCCTCCCTCCTGCCCCCCACCCCACTCTCCCTGTCCCCCCACCCCCGCCTCCGCCGCGTGTACCCTCGATTTGAGCCCTGTTTCTTCTGAATTGCCACATTTATTACGGACAAGTCTGAATTTACAAAAGGCACATGCAGGCATCATTACCTGACAAGCAATGAACCTTAATACAGAGTCAATGTTAACCTGCTCTTGCACTAACCACCAGCTCTCAGCGAACTAGCAGCCTCCACCCTTCTCACCATGGGGTTCACTGTCAAATCCAGAGGAAGCCCCTTAATGAGATGAGTTCAGGATTCTCCTTATAAAATAGTGTGTAATGCGATGTTTTCACCGGTGAAGTCAGGCATTCAATCGTAATGGAGTTCCTCACAGAAAGATGTGAATGTTGCAATATGGCAGGTTGGAAGAGAAATGAAGTACCCGCCAGAATTATTTGCCACCTGAAACCTAAACTTTGTAATCGTTGCCATATTTTGAAGCAGGTGGGGCGAGTGGGAGAGTATGTTCTCATCCATGTAAAAATAATATGTGAAATGCATAGCTGTTCTCTTTTTAAATGTCATCTGACAACAGCGATAATCAAACTGTCCCTTCGGAAAAAAGACCTACATTATTGTACAGTGATATGAAAATATAGAGACCGAAACAGACTAACACGTGACACGTTATATTTGTCCTAGTTGTCCATATCGTTAGGTTGTGGATATGTCACTGGTAGTGTCAAGTCCCAGATTAATTTGCAATGGCTACTGTACATGTGCAAAAGATAATATTATATTATTTGCCACTTCCATTTGCGCCCCTGTCTTTTGGTCATGCTCATTCCTCAGGAGCCCTTGGGTGTTTCTTGCGCAAATGAGAGAGCAAACACCTTTGGGTGGGACTAACTCCTCACCTCTGTATAGCAAATCACTCTAACTCACAATTCATTGTGGATGTGGTGTAACTGGTCACAGACGTAACCGGGTTGACCACCCCGCAACCACATATTGTCAGAACCTCTTCCACTCTTCAGCCTCAGTACCTTCTGGTAGACCCTTGGCTTGGTCTGCGATTGAAGCCATGGCTCCTTGAGCGATTGCAGTCCATGTGTCATCTTCTGCCTTGATTCAAATGGACTGCAATGAAGGGCAGGACAGTCAACGACTATGTTTTTTGGGCTGGCTCTATATATCGTGTTAAACTTGTACTTCAAGGCCTATTGGTGGTATACTATGGGTGAATTGGAGATGCTTCCACCAATCGACAAGGTGTGGAAAGGAGGTTTGACTGGTCTGTTTTTTATTGCAAATGGGATACCTCAGAGAAAAAAAGAAACATTTTCGACTGCCCATCAGCAGCCAAGAGCCTCTTTTTAACCGTGGAGAAATTCTCCTCTCCCAGGTGCGGGATGCAAATGCCAAAATTACTTCTTTGCCTTAGTACCACGCTTTGTGCGCCACCCCCTGAACTTTGTTACTTGCGTAACTTGTGAGCATGGTGTGGTCTCTTGCTTTAAACATCTGTTGGGTCAGGGCTTGTGCTATGTCCTCTTTTACTTAGTTGAAGCCTACTTCTTGCGCCTCAGACCAGACGATTTTCTCAATCTTTTTTAGTAAGTCTCATAAAGGGTTGCATGTTATTTAGCCACCCTTGAATGGTGTCCTGCTTCAGCTGGGTAACCGAGTAGGACAAAGTCTTTGTGGGATTATGCTTCAGGTATGTGCTTGTCATCCCAACTTGAATTGTGGTGAGGCAATTCCTGAGGCCAAGATGTCCTGGGTACCACTGACCTTTTGGTAAAATTCGGTATCTCCTGCGTATTAGTGGAGTGAGATGTTGGGATAATTGAGAAGTGATCCCAGTGGCTCCATCTATTGATTAAAGATCACCTGGGAGAGTATTGAGCCTTGTGGGACTCAGCAAGTGACCAGGCAGCTGTCTGACCAGAATTTGTCCATCTGGTTGTCCATCTGCTTCTCTCAGAGGAAAAATGCAAACCAGTTGGGAACTATGCCTGTGAAACCCATTCTGTTCACAAGTAGGCTCTTCAATGTCAGGTATCCGACAGTGTTGAACACAGCAGAAAGGTCAAGGAGAAGCAAGTGGCATGAGACACCTTTTTCCATGATTTGAAGAGCATCAACTGTGACCTGGATGGGGCTCTTTAAGTGCTACATTCTGGGCTGAACCCAGATTGGTAATTGCACAGCAGGCCGTGTTGATTAATCTGATCATGGAATTGGTTTACAACTGTTTTCTTACTGACTTTTCTAATTGACAGGAGGCTAGTGATCAGACAATAATTTGTGAGATTGTCTGGATCAAAGCTGAGTTTTTTGAGGACAGGTTGTATTAATTTTTAGGGTTCTTGGGAAGATGACTTGTGCGAAGGAAGCATTTTTATATATCAAAGAGGGTGGGTAGGCACCCATCCTTGATCTCTGCATTATGATGGCAGCAGGCAGGGCACCATCTCTGTATCCGGTTGGTTAAGTGACATGAGGATGACAGCAAGATCCTTGTGGGTGAGGATAGTGATGACTGTCCTGGTTTTTCTTATGTGCTGTGTGACTGACAGTCGGGGGAATCCAACTTTACAGCATCAATTTGTTGTCATATGCATCCTTTCGATGGAAAAGTTGTAAATAGTGTTATTTTTAATGTAGACTCAGTGATTACCTGGTCTGATAAGTGGCTGTAAAGTGAGTCAGTCTGCAGCGGTGACAGACGCCTGTTTTGCTTTCTTCTTTTTGCTGTTTTTTTTTTTTGCTCCAGGTTGGCTCGTCCTTCTCTCCAGCAAACTTTCTACAAATTTTTGCGGCAACCGCAAAGCGGGCACGCAGTGGCTGTAAAGTGAGGCGGTCTGCAGCAGTGACAGAGGCCTGTTTTGCTTTCTGCTTTTTGCTGGTGTTTTTTCTGCTCCAGTTTGGCTCCATCTCTCCAGCAAACATTCTACAAATCTTGCGGCAACCGCAAAGCAGCTGCGAAGTGGCAGTAAAGTGAGGCGGTCTGCGTGCCGTGGGTGAGGAAGGAGGAAGGACCAGACAACTGACTTCCGACTTTGGACATTGGATAAGGGGTTTCTGTGAAACAGGATGGTGAAGTCCTTATGTGGCAGTAACCGGGAAGAGGGAACGGGCGGCCACCCTAGTACCCAGCCTAAGCTAACTGATGGTTCCCTCATGGCCAGGAGTGTAGGGCCAAGGAGCCAGGCGAACTTGAAACAGCAGGTAGTAATGACCACCGAACCCTCCCGTGAGGTGGGGGGTGGTTGTGCTCTTTTGAAGCCTACCTACCCGGGTCGCCTAAACAACTGCATATCCTCCGAGGAGGATGAGATTGTGGCAGATATTAAATCCAACTTGGAGGGAATGGGACAACAACAATCCGGGAGGACTGTTTATAAGAATAGAGTGGGTAAAGCAGTCACATATGTCATATTACCTCCAATCTGCCAAACACCTCCAAGGAAAAATCTGAGATCGCCTATAAAAGGGCAATTAATAAGTGATTTTTTCAAACAATCAGTCTCAAGCACAGTGGCAAGACTCCCTTTTTGAGAAAAAAATACAGAAATGGTGGACCATTCACATGTAAATGACTTAAGTCTTATTGACTTTGCAGACTAAATAGTGCTAGAGAATGCATCAACCCGCACTCAACAGAGTGTAATTCAGCAATCCTGTGATGCGTCCGTTTTGCCTCTCCAACAGACTTGGTAAATCTCTTGGACAAGTCTAGTGAGGGGCAGAATTCAGTTGAACTAAAAGACAACTATGCAACTATGGGGCGCTCAGGGATGCACCATACACTAATGGAAGTTGACGGCAGAATACGCCTCATGTCACATGTGGCATTATATGACAATGTCTATGAGGAGGTGAAGGGGCATTCAAACTACCTAGATACTATAGCTCGAAAAAAAAAATGACATGATGGTTGAAATACTTTGCCTGGCACCATCACATGTTCCACCGACAAATACATTAACCAGTCAAAGTCAATCAGATCCTATTAGTATAGGATCATCTGTCAAAGAGGAGATCATGCCTCCCCTAGCCGTGGTGCCTCCAGGGGGAGTTGGAGTTTGTCATCTGGTATACAGATTCTGTCACAGGGAGCGTTGGACAAGGAGCTGGGAGTCCAATGAAAGGGGAAGAGTCTGACGGGTAGTATGAAAAAGAAGCTGAAGTCACAAAAGGGCCAAAAAAGGAACAAAGCATCCTCGAGGAAATTTCTACACAACTTGCCCATCTCAGAGCTGCTTTTTGGACGTATACCCAGAGAGAAACAAAAAGCCCAGAATCCAGTAAGTGGTGGGGCGGGAGTGGGGGAGTCAGAGGTAAGGGCTCCAGTTCTCGCAAAGGACTCCATGAAGATAAAGGGACTGCATCAAAAAGGTGTAGGGAGGGATGTGGGAGTACAGTTTGGTGTACCCGTCTCTTTTAGTACACAGACTGACAGGAGTACAATGTAGGGCCATAGGGAACCACTGTGTGAGGACCAAGGTAAAACTCTAGATGTAAGGGCCCAGGGGGAAAGACCTTGTGATTTTATAATACAACAGAATTCCAGAGGGGCAGTGGGCCCAGGAAGGGATGTGGAACAATGGACCATGACTACTACTCCCCAAAGGAGGGGGGGGGAATTCCAACCAATGTGTATACACGTAAGGCTAATGGAGATCTGGACGGCCTATATAAGAAACTGTATTGATTGGGACAATGAAGCGGGCTAAAGATTAATATACAGAGAGAAGAAAAACCACTGAAGGAAGACAAGGATTGGGTTAGCGAGGAAGATACATCGACCTGAATACCAAGTGGCCCTCGAAGTTCAATCTTGGGTCAACAGGGTCATTCCTCTGGGGTACAACTGTCAACATTGGCCGGTACAAGAATTGGGTTAGAGGAAGGCAATGACAGTAATCATCTAGTGTTTGTGAAGCAAGGAACGGCCCCAAAAGGCAGACATTATGAATCTGATGATCCGAGCCTGGACTGGGATGAGACAAAACTGGTTATCTCATGTGCTTCGAATAGTGAAGTGGACATATGCTTAAACAGGTTAAATGGGTTGACAATTTTTGCCCAAATTCCATCCTTAAGACCAATTTCCTCTCAGGATATAGAGACGATTCATTTTCCAACAAGGTCTAAAGCAAATGAGTAAGTAATCTATTTCCACTCCCGTTTGGTTGCAGGGTTACGGCTAACAGAAGTTGCTAAATTGAACGAATTGGGGGTCTGACGGTACCAAGATTCAAATTGACTAAAGTTGGGCGTAGTAGTTTCCCAGTAAAAGCTGCACAGCTATAGAACTCCCTACCACCCTCACTGAGAGCGGACCAATCCTATTTGAACTTTAGACAGAATCTCATCAACTGGCTCAAAGAAAACTACCACTAATGTACTAATGTAGCAGCTACTCTCCATTTGCCCCCTCTATCACATGCACTGTATATAGATTTCAGAATGCCCAATTTATCCTGTATCTCATTTTAAATTATGTAATATTGTATTGTGTATTCCTTCTGTATGTATTTACCTTTGCCTACATATGTTTGCCCATCCTTGCATATTACTGTGTAACCCTAAGCTGAAAGTTTTTCTTCTATCTTCTGCGCCCTGATACCCTTGGGTCTGGCACGCATTACAAACAAACAAACAAATAAACAAGCAAGGTAGGGAAGGAAGCAAGAGTTTAAGAAAGTGAAGAATGTTACTTGGGGTTCAAAGGAGTGGTAGATGGTGGGGAAACAGAAGGATTTTGAGGAGGAGACTGGCCAAGTGTGGAGTTCAAGTTATCAAGGTGATTGGGTCCCCATAACACATGCGCAAGGGTTTAGAGGAAATAAATGACCATGGTAATTGGGAGGGGGGGGTCCTAGAAAGAAGGTTGAAATTGATTTGTTGGAATTCTAGGGGTTACCTACAGTTGCAAAATAATAATGATGCATGGGCCATCCTGAAAGAGAATGCTTGTATATTCCTACAGGAAACTTGGCTACTTAGCTGTCCAGTGTTATATGGCTATGAAGAATGTTTCCAAGCAGCCAGAATGTGAAGTGTGGGGAGGCCTTGGGGGGGCTGTTGGTAGCAATTTGGACAGGCGATGGATTGCTGTTGAGGTCAATACCGAATTTGTGTTTGGAATGCTGGCAGTAGAAGTGGGCAACGAGGATAGTGCATTGAAAGTGTTATTGCTAAATACATATTGGCATCGGTGGGGGTGGCGGATCTGGGTGCTTTTTTAGAACAAATGTATGATTGTATAACAACTTGGTGGGAGACGAATGAGGGTGGTTTGGTGTTGGTGGCGGGGGATTTGAATGCAGACTGTCCAGAGGGTCTCCCAGGGGAAGAAATGTGGGAGGTAATAGTGGAGCCTATCACCCAAACTTTTAAATCCTGTGCAGGTTTAAATTGGGTAGCAATGTTGACAACATTGGGCCCGAATATGACTGTTCACATTTAAAGGGATTCTGGCAAAAGGGTACACACCTGTCAAAGGGGAGACAGCAAATCAGTTCTGGATTGTGTGTTTGTGGATAATATGCTATTTATTGTGTGCTCAGATTTAGTTGTAACACATAATAATTGGAGTGATCACAGCATGATTAGTGCAACCTTTGAGATAAGCTATGTTAAAACATGACGTAGTGAAGTAAGGGATATAACTCTCGTAAAGGGGGGAAAAGCCTGAAATGGATGAAAAAGAATGTTGCTAAACTAAATCAAATCGTAAAGATGCTGGTTGATTCATCTCGCTATGAAGGGAAACCTATGCATTTCGGAGTACAAAACTATTTGGAAACTTTGGCAAAATGTACACCTAATATACTGATTGATGATAAAAGCAATAACTAGACAAAGAAATCTATCCATATACATAAGATCCTTGTTTGCAAGAGAAAAGAACTGAGAAGCAGGTTGAAGTTAATAAGGGACAGTCCAATTGGGCCATTGTAAAGAAAACAAAAAATATGTGCCCTGAAACAAGGATACAAGGATTGAATTTCTGCAAAACCTACAAAGCTACCCTGCTGTAGGGGGATGCAGAATGAATGCTGAAGGTATTAATAAGAAAAGACACTAAGAATTATTGGTCCTTAATGAACTCACTGAATAAAACTCAATTGTTAGGGCAGGTAAACGCTGCTTCAGAGGTTCGGTGTGTGAAGCATTTGGGGATTTATATTCTGGGGAAAATAAAAAGCTGCAGTGTGAAGCAATGGATAAAGTTGCAACAGAAGCGTTCACTTACCCTTTGGAATTGGATCCTGGTACATTTTGCCAACTGATCAAGGGGGTAAATTCATCCGGGGCTTTAGGTCTGAGTAAGATCACAAATGATGTACTAAAAGAATTACTTGAGTACTTGGGCAAGTGTCCTGTCATTTCTCTTTAAAAGTATAATGAAGAATCGGTTGTTCCCCGAAACGTGGAGGTCAGCGTATGTGGTCCCAATTTATAAGAGCAGGGGACAAATGGGCCTGAAGAATGACAGGCCAATCTCCTTGTTGGATGTCGAAAGAAACATATTTGCGGGAATACTCTTAATACATGTGGAGGATTGGGTAGACTCAACAGGGAGATTGGACCAATGTCAAAGAGGCTTCCGTCAGGGCCATTCGACTAATATCAGTGGGGCCATAGTGAGGGAATTACAGGAAAGGACACGAGGGACGAAAAATCTGACCATACATGTGGCATCAATCGATCTATCTGCGCATTCGACTTGGTCGACCGTTGGAAATTGTTTTTGAAATTATAACAATGGGGTATGCCATAGGGACTGCTTAGGTTAATTTTGACCCTACATGAAAATTCAGGAATATATGTCCATCTGAATCAGGATGGGGACCTCTCATGCAGGATAAACACAGAGGTGGGTTTGAGGCAGGGATGTCTTCAACTTATAGGTCTCAGACATAGGGGGTCCGCTCAGCGCGGTGGCCATGATCCCTCCCCTTTTGGGAGGGGTAAAGAACTCTTGGGTGGCATATGCAGATGATTTTCTGCTTTTCAACAGCTCTAGTATTAGGATGAGGAGGCCTCTTTGTGCTTTTGCAGAGTATGCGAAACAGAATGGCTTAACAATGAATCTAGCTAAGACCAAAACTCTAGAGCTATCGAGGGGCAGGAAAAGTGTTCCCGGGATATGGAGGCTTGAGGATCAGGTGGTGGGGGCTTCCACTTATGTTCAAAAGAAATGCACCCTTGAAAGATGGACAGGGTCTGCTGAACGTGAAAGCTTTGAATTTGATGAATCTGTTGGTCTAGGTCGACAGAAGATATGGAAGATTTCCGGTAAAGGCCAGAATTCAATTCTATGAAGGGAAGGTAGTGACAGGGCTAGTATATGGCCTGGAACTGTGGCCCGCCAAGAATTATGATTGGTTGGATACGGTTGATGGGAAAATATGGAGAAGAGTACTGTGGGTCCTGAGTGGGCTTCCGGTAGGAGCCATTAGATATGAGTTGGGCATCCTCTCATTAAGGGTACAAGTTCAGTGGCAGTGCCTGTCTTTATACTATAAGATTTTGTCATCCAATTCTAAGGATCAGTATAGGGTAGTCGACATGGAATTAAGAAGGAGAGGGGATGTATTTCTCAACTCAGATACGTACTTGGGAAAACTGAAGGTAAACTGTGAGAGCTTGTTAGTGAAATTGGGATTGGATAATGACATTTTAGTATCTAATCCCGAAAGGTAAATAAAATAACTATACAACCAAGATTGGGTAGACACAGTGGATCAATTTCATGGGTATTCGTCCCTGAGCCACCTCTCGTATGAGCACAAAATAAGGGGCACGATAGAATCATATCTAACACTCTTTCCGAATAAGACCTACGGAAATCTGATAATGAGGCTGAGCTGCAATCTGCTACAGAAGAAAGATATACAGATAATGTGGGGGTTAATGGGACCATTAGATCAGACATGTAGGCTCTGTGGGGGCAAAGAGTCAGTAGAATCTGTAAGACATTTGTTCTTGGAGTGTTCTGTCTCCACTTGGAGAGGCATTCATATTTTGGAAGTGATAGAGGGAATAGAGTTTCAGACTTGGAGGAAGTGTGGAAGAAATGTCTAAATCCCCAGTACAGGTCTGTGAGTTTGGCACTGGCGTCATTTGTCAAGACATGGACATTTTTAAAGACTGATAACATAAGAAGGGAAGAATGTTTAATGTTGAGTTTTATAATGTAAGTTTGTCATTAGATTAGTGAGATGTGTCTTTTTTATATAGGAATATTTTATGTTTTTTTTGCCTGCCCTCTTTATCTGTAAGGCTCTTTTATTCTTCAGAGTTTTTTGTAACTAAATTTATTCTGGGCTTTGTTATGTGGAGCGGACTTTGAATTGTAAAGGTTTGTAACAAAACCAAAAACAAATAAATGAATTAAATGAAATGATTACCTGATCTGGCAATGGGTTTGAGCAGTGTTTGACTGGCATGAAGATAGCTTTCCTGCTTTGGGTGACCACTGAGGTAGGTGATGAGTAATATGAATTTTTTATATTTAATGGTTAGAGATTTGAAAGTAAAGTGTGAGCCTTTGAAGGTGAGGTCGTTTTCATTCCTCTGCATTTTACACCATGTTTTTCCCTCTGTGGACCAAGGGAAGATGGTTTAACCATTGTTTCAAGGAGGAATGTGTGTCAACTGGATTCATTCTGATAGAGAATTGATAAGATTATGTCGATGATGAGGGGTGGGGGGTTTGTTAGAGTCGCTAGTTTGTGTTCTGGTACTTACAAAGGGAAATCCTTAAAAAAGCAAGATGAGAATACGTTGTGCTTACCCTGTCCCTTGTTGGATGGGAGGGTACTATTAAGGAAAATGGGTTTGGAAACATGGTCCATCCATTAGCATGGGGGTAGGGTTAAGAAATGTTATCAGGGGAATGTTAAGAAGACACGTTTGAATATGTTTCATGTGATGTGGATGGGCTTTGGTACATGTTTTATGTCCATGGAATCCATGAGGTGGATGAGAGATCTCTTGGACATTTTTGTAGCTTGGGCCCCTGGCAGATTGAAGTCACCAAGGAATATGCTTGTTGAGTTTGAGATTGATGCCTAGATGATGAAGTTGGAAATGTCTGTGAGGTGGGTGCTCCTGCTGAAACCGTACTACATAAAAAAAGTTCAGAAGCTGCCAATCTCGGTTCAGTAGGTAGACATATTGCCTGATTGAGGGTCCTGCCCTTGCCTTCTGATACTGATCGCTCTGTTCCAGGAACACTGGAAATGTCTGACATTGACATGCATTTGATGGCGTTGATGGTCATGGGGGAACTGGAGTCAATCCATGGAAGATCGATGGCCGGTGTGCTGATACTATCAGCTGGGACGGCGACCTTACAGCAATGTAGCCTTGCTCACAATCGCTACCCTTTGAAAAATCAAACACTTCACCCTTCCGCAGGACTTCCGGACCGTAGTGCAGGCCCGTATGGTCTCACACATTGATGGGGGAAATACTCTCCTAATAGGGCTCCCAGCTGCTCACTTGGCTTTCCTAAAAGCAGTCCAACTCGCTGCAAAACATCTCTTTATGGGAGTACAGAAATTTGACCGAATTGCCCCATCCTATGCAAACTACATTGGCTTCCACTCCACGCTAGGATACTGTTCAAGACTGCATGTATCATCTACAAAGCAATCACGAGTAGCACATCAGTGTACCTGGCTGCTAAGCTCCACATATCTGGTGGCACACACTCCTTGTGCAGTAAATCGACAAAACGGCTTGAATCGCAACTTGTCCACAATTAGAGGACCCGTTAACAATCCTTCTCTTGACATGCACCCACCCTCTGTAAATAGGTTCCAGTGTCAGCTCTAAATGCCCCCACAATTCTACAATTTCGCTAATCTCTCTAAACATGGCTCTTTCAACAACACCTGTCCAAGGACTAATTCCAATGGACACACATAAAAGCACACAGACCTCATAGTACTGTGCTACTGTTAAAAGATGCCAGCCCAAATGTTGGCTACCCACACTCTGTACAGCGCTTTTCTGCTCTTGAGCTAGATATATGCTTTAAACAAAATAAAATGAAAAATTAAAATGTGCCACATGAATCCAGGCTGAGATGCCTGAGCAGATTACTGCTGAGTTGGTGGTTAGCAAAACCTGAAAGGGTCCACACCACCTCGGCTGGAGGGTAGACTTCTGTGAAGGTAGACTGGATTACCCCAGTCTGAGCGGAACAGATAGGCCAGGAAATACTGCACCCAATTACGGAAATAGTGAAAGTAAATGACAAAAAACTGCTTTATCAACAATCCACATAATGCGGGAAGGCATACAAGAAAAATATTTGTGGGCTCTCGTACTTCTCAAACATGACAACAGTTTACAAACTGAAAATACTTCATCACTGAAGTTACATTACAATCTTCGTTACAAAAATCTATAGGGTACATGGATTGGTCAAAGGAATTTTCTACACATAGATAATATATGGGTTAGTCTTTCCATTGGTTATAATGCTATCTGATGGCTGCACCTCAGACCACCTCTAGATTGATAAGAGAGAAAAATGCCATCCTTAAGGTTGACTATTGGTTACTGCAACATATACTGTGTGGCACAGCATTAAGAGTTTTCATTGGTTAATACCTTGCTCGCCAACATTGGCTATGACAGGTCATCAGCACATGAAGTAAAAATGGGAGTGAGGGGTGAGAAGTCCAAGATCTGCATTCTTCCAATTAAATAAGATGCTATCCCTTATCCCTATACCATGAGCCAGAAATACTCCTTTGTATTTGATCTTGCTGAGCGCCTTGGTTCTGAGAACATGTGGAGAGTCAAGGCAGGTGCCAGGTTGGTTTTGGCCCATAGACACTAGTTTTGAACTATGGGTCATGTGTACGGAGGCCCTGTTCTGAATTATCCCGTCCTGTATTTGCTGTGATGTTAGCTAATATGAACTCGAGTTTTATTACTTTTCCAACCACTGAGGACTTGGTCAATCCATTCCTTATGAGGTTTTAACTTATAATTAGTTGGCACCTGGCATTCAAAGGCTGTTTGTTCTTCATTTAATCTGAGAGAAATTTGTTTTGTGCTTTGGGAATTCTTATCTCATGTTTTCCTCTAGACTGTTCATGCCCTCCCTTAATTCTTCAATAACCTTGAATAGGGGTCATGCAATCCACTGCCTGCTCCCCGCACGAAGCTGTAAATTAGTGAATTCAGCAGTTTTAAGTATCTGTGAGGCATCATGGCCTCTATTCATTTCAATGTGTGTTACAACTTCTATTTTTATTAAATGGTGTCCTTTTACTGTTGCATTTCTACATTAATAGTTTAGCTACGTATATCTACGTATTTCGTTTATGTTGCGTTTCAGTTTATGCATTGCTTGTGTTATATTCTTTGTGTCTTTATGAAGCAAATGATATTCTTCGTGTATAAAGCAAAATAACAAAGTGACAAGGGAAATGTCTACAACCTTGTATTTTCAAAAAATCTTTAAAAATAAAAGTAGAATGGCTTCAACGTAAATGTTCTCCAAATTAGATACTACCTTAATTCCAGAGGGTCATTCCTTTCCCCTGGGACTAACACGTATTTATGCCTTCCTTGGCCCACAGCAATCCTGTTAGATGAACACAGTACAATCTTGTAAGTTCTGCTGCAACAAAAGTTCATTCTTTTAACACAAGTTCCTTCTTTTAAAAAAACACTGTTTCTGCTTGACACTCCTTGTAGGTTTGCAATTTGCCTGGTATACTCCCCTGCCAGGACTCTTTATGCACTTCCAACTGCCTGGGGTACTCTTCTACCAGGACTTCTCTTGCACTCTGAAATTCCTGGTGTACTCTCCTGAAAGGACTTCTCTCTTACTTTTTATTTATTTTCCATTTGTATGAGCGTGCAAAGTCTGAGGGCATCTGGGCACTAGTTAGAGACATGTTAGGTTCAGTATCATAGATCATGCTCTTTCAAATGCAGGACGATTTGGCGCAGCCAGTTTGGCGCGGGCTGATTCGCTGTGACCGCTTCGGCGCAGGAGACATTTTGGCGCGCCCATTTTGGCACGCCCAGTTCGGCGCTGGGACATTTTGCTGCAGGGCTTTTTTGGCGAAACAAGTTTTTTTATGTACAGTATTGCATTTTGGTGCTGACATATGTGACTTGTTGACTGTGCAGTAATACTAACAGTTTAGCCTAACGGTTACGTTCACCACCACTGATGCTTACAGGCAATGGTTCACGGCTGACCGACAGCTTTAATTTTTTTTCTTGTAATGTTCGGTGAAAAGTGTCAAGGATCATTGGAATAAATATCATGAGCTAATTAGTGCACTAAGCCATGCATTGATATAAATAGCATTCTATTCTGAAGTTCAATCCAGTATACTAAGCTACTCATGTAGAAACATAAGCAGTGTGTGCAGCATACATAATGAAGGTGCAATATTCATAATCTTGCCATGTTGAATAGTGAAATGAATATCTGCTTTTTTATATGAGTTTTGTGTACTGTGAAATATGTAATAAGTAGCTAATAAAACCTACTTAATGCATAATTGCATTATTACAAACAAAACACAAAGAGACAACAACACATACAAATATGAGTATATGCAGAGAAACGATTGCTCTGTTTCAAAGCTGCTACTTACTGTATGTATGTGTATCACATGATGTGAATGGACTCTAAGGGAAGAAGTGTGAGTACAATGTATACAAATATGGTTATATACAGGAAATTACAGTATGAGAAAGTGCTGATAATCCTAATGAGTATCTTCATGCACAGAAAGGATTATTTTCTTTCAAGCCTGTGTCTTCTGCTATGTATATGTTTCATATGATGTGACTTGAACCTAAGGGAATTATAGTAAGAACTTAATTGAACGATAAGTCTACAAATATAGTATATTTTCAATTTTTAGTTCTTGACTGTTACTGAACAGAACCATGTGGCCTAGATATGTCAGTAAAGGAAAAAAGGGTGAGCCAGACATGTGACATTTGTGATGTCATCTTTGATGTCCTGGGTGTTAATAGCAGTGCACAGTGGCGCGAGTTATGGTTGCTTAGTTTACCATAACTGGCGAATTTCATGGGGTTTTCGGTTTTACCTTGAACCATAATGTCCCTTTAACAAAGTTTTTTTTACTGATTTTCATAGGTTTTTAGTAGCGCAACTTAACCATAACGTCCCTTTAACAAAGTTTTTTACTGAATTTCATAGGTTTTTATTAGCGTAACTTGACCATAACCTCCCTTTATCAAATTTTATTTTACTGAATATACATATTCATAGTGTAAATTTGATAGATGTTTACTAGGATTCCCTTTCTTTATATATATGTAACATAGAACATACTGAACCCCTAGCTAGTGATTTTGATGTCCGCGGACCGTGCGGATTTCCGCGGACGGACGTGGACTATACTACCCAAAAACTCAGGGGTATCTTAAATTCATATATCATGCCATATGAACACTGCACAAGTTGAAAAACCAACACACAAACACATTATATATAGTAATAAATAAGAATTAGAACTTATATACCTAACGCATCAAACAACCATTTAAATACCATATATAGTAAAATGGAATATACCAAAACAAGAAAGGTATGCTTCTAACATAATTACCTCACAGAAACATCACAACTAGGAGCATCAGCAGATCTACAAAACAGTGACAAGGCAACTTACCACAATCTAGTAAGTAAACTTTTTTTTCTTATATATTTTTAAAATGTCTATATTAAATACAATAAAAGTAGTATATGTATTATTTTCCTCACAGACATCTCAAATACTTTAGAATGGCTTGAGGAGAATTTCCCACATGGTGAAAAGTCTGAAGATAGTGAAACTAATGGTAGACACTTCTCTATATAACCAAATGAATAAGCATTACTTTATGTACACTTAACACATGTATATAGATATATTTTAACAGACCATACAAACAATGCAAACAATACACAATATGATACTTTCGAACAAACTCTCCAGCGCATGGAAGAAAAAATGAACAAGCTCATGACAAATTTCCACCTTTTGAAAGATTTTGTGGAGGACCATATAAAAGAAAAAAATAGATACCATTGTGCAACATGTACCTGTCCCCCCTCTCCATATCCCAGTCAATTATCCCCAAACCCTCACCGCATAGAAAAAAGTTTTTATGAAATTTCCATCGCTTCATCTCCTCCTATCCATCCTCTTGAAAACCCCAATTCCCCTGTGCTTGTGTCCATTTCTGCTACCCCTTCTCTATCATAAATTGTACATATATATAATATAATGAAAAATAAATGTTATGTGTGTGTTATTTTAGTCCTTTGTGGTTATTTTATTTTTAAAAGCCAGTTTTGGTGTGCCTTTCTGTTTGTTTTTTTTTTAAGCCACTTTTGGTGTCAGCGGACAACATGGGTGTCCTGAAATGTTCGTAAATAAACGAAATGGGGATGTCCTGAGGACGCTATACCTGTCCGTGCTGTTCGTAGGCAGGTTGAAACTGTCCTAAGAACACAAGTGGTGTCCTGAAAGGTTCGTAAATAAATAAAATGGGGGTGTCCTCAGGATGCTATGCCTGTCCTTATTGTTCGCAGGCGAGTTGAAACTGTTCTAAGAACACACGCGGTGTCCTGAAAAGTTCGTAAATAAACAAAATGGGGGTGTCCTGAGGATGCTATGCCTGTCCGTATTGTCCGTAGGCAAGTTGAAACTGTTCTAAGAACACATCAAGTGTCCCGGGATGTTCGTAAATAAACAAAATGGGGGTGTCCTGAGGACTCTATGCCTGTCCGTATTGTTCGCAGGCGAGTTGAAACTGTTCTCAGAACACATCTGGTGTCCTGAAAAATGTGTAAATAAACAAAATGGGGGTGTCCTGAGGACGCTAGACCTGTCCGTGCTGTCCGTAGGCTGGTTGAAACTGTTCTAAGAACACATCAAGTGTCCCACGATGTTCGTAGATAAACAAAATGGGGGTGCCCTCAGGACGCTATCCCTGTCCGTATTGTTCGCAAGCGAGTTGAAACTGTTCTAAGAACATACGGGGTGTCCTGAAATGTTCATAAATAAACAAAATGGGGGTGTCCTGAGGACGCTATGCCTCTCCGTATTGTTTGCAAGCGAGTTGAAACTGTTCTAAGAACACACGCGGTGTCCTGAAATGTTCATAAATAAACAAAATGGGGGTGTCCTGAGGACGCTATGTCTGTCCGTATTGTTCACAAGTGGATTGAAACTGTTCTAAGAACAAACGCCTGTCCGTAACTGTTCGAGCATGCGCAAAACAGTTTCAGTGCAAGCCATCATGTGACCGCGCCCACGCTGAGCGTGTGTTCTGACTGCGGACACTGTTTGTGTTCCCGAACAATTTAAAACTACCTTTTCAGGCAATCCACAATATTTTTCAATGATAAATCACCATAGAATAAGTTCACAGACAGTAATCCTGACTTTTTTGGTGTTCGATCTGTCCGCGGACAGCGCGGGTGTCTGCGAAGCACGCACAAGCACCCCTATAAAAGGCCACACCCCAGAGCTCATCCTCATTGTGTTTCTGGCTATTTTACAGAACACAGTGCATTTTTGCTGCCAATTTTCCAGATTTATTTCTGAAACCTGATGGCATCCATGGCTCCACTACTGCCACCTGGTGCTACATCTGCCTCAGCACCACCCCCACCCCCTCCACCACCACCACCTCCCCAAGGGCCTGAAGAGGGGAACAGGAGTGAGGATGTAGAGAAGGATGAAGAGGATGACGAGAATGAGGTAGTGGAAGTACCTACTACCAGCACTCGCCATGAGTCTTGGGTGTGGTGGTTATTAACCATTCATGGTAACGTACCTAAGGCGCATGCCAACAAAGTCATCTGTAACCAGTACAAAATGGTACTGAGTCATGGGAGGCCTGGTTCGTACAGCTTTGGTACGACTACTATGAAGCGACACCTAAGGTTGTTCCACGGTGGGGCCGTTTACAAGGTTGTACCTTGCAAGGAGCGTAGTAGGTTGACTTCCTCTAATACATCCTCCGTTTCCGATCCTGTCACCACAAGGACAGCGTATTCCTCCAGCTGCCTCACAGGCCATTCGCAATGCTGATGACCCTTATCTTTCAAGGGTCACAGTTGTGTGTATGTACTGCAACACAGTACTCTGCAGGGGGGAGAGACTTCGTAGTGCTTTCGAGACTACGGTCTCAGAGCACGAGAAGACCTGCCCACTACCTAAGTAAGGCCCACCCTACATCTTACTCTCTCCACCCGCCCTTTCTTATCCCCGTGGTTGGTGTCCCCCCTTACCCTCCTTCTCCCTCCTCTCCTAGTGTGTCATGTGTAAAAAAAACAAAAAATATATAAAACAACAAAAATCTAAAAAAAAAGGATCTTTTCAGAGCCGCCTTTCACAGTTTAAAAATAGAAGTGGAAAATAAATGGAGCAGGGCCTTGTGTATTTTTTAGAAGTCCGCAGACAGTTCGCGGAAATCTAAAATTTTGGGTGGCTGCCCTATCATAACCATTGCACTTTTGTCTGGGAGGAAGTGGTGGCTCTGAAAAGAGCCTTTTGGTGGTGTTTGTTTGTGTTTGAAAAACTTGAAAAGGTCAACACCTACTGCAAAATGGATAGCTGTAATTCCAAAAAAGGTCGCAATGCATTTTGTACATTTCTCAGAAAAATCTGATTGCCAGCATAAGTAAGATGTACTCCATCTCTGCGAAAAATGTATGTGCTACAAAACATAATATTTTCATTGTGAAAAGAGGACATGCCAACATCTCTTAGAAAGGCACACACAGCCTTATTGACATTGTGCCTCGCTTTCTCTATTTGTGGACCAAATGAAGAAGAAAACAGCCACATTTGTCTTTGCGCAATCCGAGAAAAAATTACTTGAGAATTTGGAAACATGTCCACGACCTTCCCAAGTCCTCCTTTAATTGCAAATTGCAAAGAAATTCCAGACACATTTCCTAAACTATTCCCTCCACAATGAATTATCATTATGTCTGGATGATGCTCTGTCTCTAAAGTAGCACAGAGAGGTAGCAAGTCCAACCACTTCATTCCACGTACTCCGTGCCAGTGCACTTCCACATGTGGGAATCCAAGATCTACAGCTACTCCACAGCTTTCTGCATGCACCTTCAACCAATGTATCCACAAGTCTCCCAAAATCCAAACAATCTGTTTTCTGAAACACACAGCCATAGCTATCTGTTCTTCTCTCAGGAAAAAGAGTATCTGCCAAACTCTCTCCAGGCACACCATACCCACTAAATTTTACTGTCCAATCCCTTGTTCTGCTCATTCTCATTTGCATGCCTCCTCACCCCAAAATCTCTGTATGTAACATGCAATATCCGCGGACTACCGCCATGTCCGCGGACATATCGTAACATGGACATCCCTTCTACCATTTCCACTTCACTCTCTGTGCCATTCCCTCATTGGATATAGCTAAGCAGTCACACGACCATCCACCAATCACATCCAAGACCTCTACATCTAACTCCATCATCATAGATCAGCACTTCAAATGTACTGTTAATCACTCTGAGTACAAGTGTCATATCATTGGAAAGCACCTACTACAAGAAATACTGTACAAGTCTCCAAGATTTCTATTTGCAGCTGCATGCATATCCATATGCATGAACACAAACTACAGGTATGCATATTTTCTGTATAGTACATGTACAATTATTATACATTCATATAAACAGATTAACTGACTTTTAACTTGTATAACCTATAAAATGAACTTACTGTCATTTTTCCATCTGCTATAATCAACTGTCACTTCCAAATCTATCTGCTACTTAATTTCTTTTTACGTACACATTTGCAAAGCATGTTGAACTAACATATTTAAAGTAAAATATAAAGACTTCACATAGTCAAACAAAATTGCATGCACACAGTATGTTCAGATATCAAACAAGAATACTTGTACAAAAACATAAGAAATAATGTCTAAATTAACATCAGTGCTATAAACACACAAAATTACTAATTTGTTTCCTTTACAAATGCAGTGAAGAACACTCTCCTGAAAAGCAGCAGCAGAATTTGAAGTACAAACAACAACTAAGAAGAAACCTGCTTTAAATATGTTGAACTAACATATTTAAAGTAAAATATAAAGATTTCACATAGTCAAACAAAATTGCATGCACACACTATGTTCAGATATCAAACAAGAATACTTGTACAAAAACATAAGAAATAATGTCTAAATTAACATCAGTGCTATAAACACACAAAATTACTAATTTGTTTCCTTTACAAATGCAGTGAAGAACACTCTCCTGAAAAGCAGCAGCAGAATTTGAAGTACAAACAACAACTAAGAAGAAACCTGCTCATTCCACAAAAAAAGTAAGTTAAATACCACCATACTATGTTTACTATTACTCAAACACACTGTGGGGTTCATTCATGCTATTTCTGCGACTAAAAACAGAGATTGTACACTTACAGGCACAATGGCGCACAAATCCCCTTTTTTCGGTGCACAAATGACATAACCCTAGAATTTTAATATTATAGAACAAACAACTGTTTTAATTCTATACCATTAGATTTACTATGTGTGCTTCTCATCACCACTAGCTTACTTTCTACTGTCATCTGAACCCCAGTTTAGTAGCACATAAATTCAAGTATACCCATCCAAATCACACACCATCACACACATCTTTATCATCATACTCAGACACTCATGCACACAGCACACATACATTGCAGAACACCCCAACCCATACCTTCTTTATTTTTTTCAACAGACCCTAAATAATGCCTACCAAAAATCAAGTCTGCAGAAAGCAACGCAGAAGTAGAGCAAATGAAAATAGAAGTGTCCAAAATAAGCATCCATCTCTAGCAGAATTTGTACAAAAAGTTCAAACAAAACAGGTAATACAGTCATTTAGCGAAACAAAACTAGCTTCAAGTACAGAAACTTCGCCTCCTCTATCAAAATGTAAAACGAAACAGAAAACGATTAACACGAATTTAGCTAACACTGCTTTTAAAACTGTTCCTATAAATCTTGATATAGTACCAAGTAAGCATACCAAAAAAAGTATTTTAGCAAAAATGTTCTGCCACAGGGTCCTTCAAAATCTTATAAAAACAGGAGAGAAATCATGCACAACCCTTAAAACCTACCATAGGAAATTAATCTTAGAAGCTTTGATAGACAGTGCAATCCTTCTCGAAAGAAAGTTATTTATTTGAGTGTTAAACAAAATGAAACCACTAACAAAACTAATGACTAAATTTAAAAAAAGACTTCTCAATAAATGAAAGGTCAACAAAAAGAACTTCTAAAATATCTGTGGAGGTGAGTGGAGTCACACTACAAGCACAGCACCATATTTTAATGAAGAAGCATTCAAACAAAAGCAAACAAATACAATTGCCATACATAGCAGTGGACGAGGTTATGAAAAAGTTAATAATACCATAATAGAACAAGAAATACTGCTTACAAAAATACCCCCAGAAAACTTAGAATTACCTCTCAATTGAACTGTACCAGAACGTCTAGTATACAAATGGCCATGCACGTCATCGTGTAACATTCCCAAAAAATCTTTCAAGTCTTTACGCCAATTCCTCAATCAGTATGTGAAAGGCAAAGACAAAATCAAAATTAAACTACTGCAAAATATGAATACCTGTCCAGTGCGCAAGTACACAGGACTACAAGGACATTCATTGGCGTGCATTTCAGCACCTACTTGCAAAACCACCTTCCATCATATCAAAATGATATCAACACATCATTCAACTATGAGAAATCTAGTCTATAAACTGTACTATGCTAAAGGTCCTTCTTTAGCACTAGCCAATTTAAATAACATTCTTCTACATGGTACAGCAAAAGACCTACTTGAGGAAATCGACTATATCCAGAAAAAACATGTTGGAAGTGAAAGCCACTTACAGAATGAAATAGCTTTACAACAAATTAGCAACCATTCTACGCATGGCAACCTTCTACTACACACATACAAAAAAGAAATACTGAAATTTAAAAGTACATCTGCTGAAGTACCAAACCATGTGTGTGTATGTTGCCGCAGAACTTTTTATAAAAGTAACATAAAAACTGTAGACCTAACATACAAAATAGAAGACAATAAAGATTCTAAATTGTTTGAATTAGCTCTCTACCTTATAGCAGAAAACAAATACGAAATAACTGACCCCTTAATACTTTGCAGTTACTGCACTATAAAACTTGACAACAACCAAACTCATTCACGTGCTATCACAACTAATTTGGAACTATTCCCACTACCAAAACCCTTACAACAACTCAATTTATATGAGAGCATCATAATTCAAACAGTAAAAAAAGGTACTCAGACTGGAGACAGCGCCAAATCCATTGGTGAAAGAAAAGGTTTTTATTACATTATGCCCTCTGCATGACACATGTTTCGGCTAAAACTATTAGCCTTTTTCAAATACGGGCTGTATAACTGTGTATTCTCAGGCTTATAATATACGGTTAGTGTTCAAGAATGAATGGGTTCAATCCCTGTACACTTATCTTGAGGTGCTCTCGCGTTTAGTTCCGTTCTGAATTCTCTGTTCTTTTCTTTCACCAATGGATTTGGCGCTGTCTCCATTCTGAGTACCTTTTTTTTTTACTATTTACCATAGTGGTTTAAATGGCTTTTTTAACCACAACTCGGCAGAGACGCGACATAGTTCCTATTATATTTTCTCTTGAAAAACCATAGCTTGCGAAACTCATTTCTGTCGCCTAGACAGATTGTGCCTACAAAGCCATAAATTGAACACAACATAATTCAAACAGTGTACCCCTTTCAAGCAATAATACGCCTTCAACCAAAAACAGCAAAAATTACCTCCCTCTGAATTGGTGAAAGGCATTTGTGGCAAAGTAGTTTATTTACCATTAGATCTAAAACAAAATGTGCACACTCTGGGAGTGCAACGTCCAATGGAGCAATCTTTAATTATCTTAGTAAATGTTGTACCTACAAACGACAAAAAAAAATTGGCAACAACTGGTAGACTTACATAAAGTTAGACAAGCCTTGCAATATCTAAAAGACAATAATGAATACGACAAAGAAATTAATATTGAAAAAAACCTGAAGGAAACCACTGAAATTATTCAAGAGTCACCAGAAACTGGTCAATTTGAGCTTCTAGATCCTGCTACAGTATCCAATACTTTAGACCATTATGCAATTCATCCATTGCACTCTAATGTCACCATAGAAGATGCACTAGAAACGTACCAAATGCAAATAAACAAAAGGATCACCAATCAGCATATGGGAAAAAAGTATAGAAGCTCGTGCTTTTCCTCTACTCTTTCCTACTGGCAAAGGAGGAAGGTACGATGATAGACCTATTCAAATAACAGCATCAGAATACCGATCGTTACGGATGTATTCTGAAGATCCCAGATTTAGACAAAATGTGGAATACATATTCCACCTACTCTTTGAAAGTGAACTAGCATCTCTATGCTACGGAGTTGCACACACATTAAAATTAGGAACCCACTTTCAAAATATGTTAGCTACACAGTTATTATAAAAAGTGCAACAAAAAGATGAAGTTTTACAATCAAGTATTACAAATCTATTAGCAAACATGCGTGGTATTAAAGAGTACTGGTTCTGACGTCAAGGAGATGTACGTTGTATGATAAGAAACCTTGGCCCACCCACTTGGTTTGTTACATTAAGTTGTGCAGAATATGCATGGGAAGATTTACATGATTTCCTACGCATATCAAACAAAAACAAAGCAAACATAGATCTACTAACACCTGGAGAACTTTGTTCTCTAGATCCTGTTAATGTTTCAAGATATTTTCATTATCGCTTCATTGCTATGCTACACTTTATTTGTAATAAAACTGTTCCTCCCCACGGAGAAGTGCAACACTTCTTTTGGAGAAAATAATACCAAGCCAGAGGAGCAGCACATATCCACATGCTTTTATGGATTAAAGATGCTCCTAAATTTGGTCAAGACAATGATGCCACTGTGTTACAGTTTATCAAAAAATATGTCACTTGTGAAATTCCATTGTAAGCAACAAATAGTGATCTTCATGCACACATTTTACAATTTCAAAGACACAAATGTGGCAAATATTGTCGTCGCAAATACAAAAACAAAGGGAAATACTACACCAAATGCCGTTTTGGTTCCCCTAGACCAGTTAGAAAAACAGGTCAAGTGAACAACTTCATGTCTTCAGTTAGACATAGTGTTAAAGGCAAATCACCTAAAAATACATATTGCATAAAAAGAACAGAAGAAGAAAAATATATCAATGATTAGAATGCATTCATTGCCCTCTTATGGAATGCAAGCATAGATATGCAGTACATTGCAGACTTCCACTGCAGTTGCACGATATGTTACAGCATACTTAACCAAAGCAGAAAAAACAGAGCTTCAAGACCTCCTGAATGACCTGTCATCAGACAAAACACTGTCTCAGAAATTATACAGCTTGGGCATTAAAATGCTCTCCCATACTGAATGTGGCTCCTATGAAGCAGCAGATCGTTTAACCGGTACTGCTTTGTATGCAAAATCTGAAAATATAGTATGGCTAAGTCCTGGTCCTGCTAAATCTAGAAAAAGTGTTCTGAAATTATACAACGACATAGAAACAATAGCCAAAAATGATCCCAACAGCCAAGACATTTTAAAAAACAATTTGCTGGACACATACTACCCAAACAGAAGTACCACTTTGGAAACCATGTGTCTATACCACATAGCCCAAAACTTCACATACAAAAATAATATAAAACCCGATGAACAAAAAGGTAGATACAGAGTGTCAAATTGTGAAGGCAGCTTAGTAAAACTCACCAAACCAAATTTAAATAATCATATCAAATTGTCATTAAAGACTCCTCAACATAAAGAACTATATACTATAACTGATGTAAACTTTACACATTACAAAACAATGTTGCACAATGAACAGCAACATGAAGAAGAACACCAGGCCCAACTAGATAAGGACAATCCTGACACTAGTCAACCTTCTGTAACAGGAAGCCAAGAACCACTGGGACAGCCACTAATAGCAAATGAGGCAGAATTAGCTATGACGGAAGTAGAAAACACCATGTGTCAGTATGAAGATAAAGAAGACTTAACTATACTACAATCAAAACTAAACAATGAGCAGCGTAGCATTTTTCAAGAAGTAACAAAAGAAATTGCACATGGTGTACAACATGAAAATAAATAATGCACCTGCCAAAATTACAAACCTATACTACTGTACATCAGTGGTGAAGCTGGTTCTGGCAAAACATTCTTAATCAAAATCATCAGCAAATTCCTTCAACAATTGACAAACAACAAACTTTCAGCTGTTGTCACTGCCCCCACAGGTTTAGCTGCCTACAACATAGGTGGTGTCACTTTACACCGATTACTACTCCTGCCAGTAGAACACCAAAACAAATTAGACTATTACAAACTTTCTACAGAAGCTGCAATGGAACTACGCAGAGTATTAAAACAAATGAAAATGCTACTAGTATATGAAGTGAGCATGGTCTCCAACCTAATGTTGGCTTTGATTCACCTCAGATTACAAGAAGTATTCAAAACAAACTACGAAGAGCTCTATGGAGGAAAACACATTATTGTTTTTGGAGATCTTCTTCAATTGACACCAGTGAATGGTGAGCCTATTTTTAAAACCTTAGGACACAAACTCTGCCGTAAAACTGTTGGCAGCATAGGAAATGCCAACCTTTGGCAACATTTCCAATACTGAGAATTAACAGAAAACATGCAGCAATCTGCAGATCTCACTTATGCCAACATCTTAAAAAGTATTAGAGTTGGTATACTATCTCAAGAAGCACAAGCAATATTGAAAACCCAGCACATTCATGCACTTTATGACGATAATGCATGTGCTACAGATGTTATGGAACAGTTAGCGCACAAAAATGTCAATTGTATGGCCTTAATGCCAACTCTTGCAAGCTGTTTCAAATTCAATGAAACAATGTTAAAAAAAGAAATGCAACCAATAATTGAAATTAGCGCCACAGACAAAGTAGATGTACATGGTATGACTCTACCCATATGTGAGCAAGCCACAACAAGACTAAATAGTTTAGAAAATGCAATCTCCAACACAGCTGGATTGGAAAAAATATTAAAATTCTCCTTAAATTGTACAGTAATGCTTAAACGTAACCTTGACGCGGATCAAGGACTAGTTAATGGAGCACTGGGTACAGTTGTTGGCTTTCAAACATACCCACATGACAACAACATTCAGTTTGTCAATATTCTCTTTGACAAACTTTCAGAAGTGAAAAGGATAGGACGCTCAACAGCTCGATTCCTTCTCTTCAAAGGCATATATGTACGCAGAGAACAATTTTCTCTAACTCTTACATACACAGTCACCATTCATACATCACAAGGTCTTACCCTAGACAAAGCACTGATAGACATTGGTAACACAGTCTTTAAAGAAGGCATGAGCTACGTAGCACGATCACGCGTACGTACACTTGACGGTCTATTTCTAATCAACTTTGATGCAAGTAAAGTAAACACTGATATTCCTTGCATTTTAGAATACAATAGACTTTGTTCACTATACACCCCCCCACCTAAAAACATATCCTGTTCCACAAAAAGTAAAACATTGTAAAAGAAAACTAAATGAAACTGAAATGCAACAGGATGTCACTGCAAATCATCCAAAGAGAGTAAAAGAAACTAATACTTCATCAAGTACCACAAGCAAAAAAGAACCTATTAGGGAAAGTAAACAAGGTACTTTTTCAAAGAAGGAAGACAAACTCCAAAAAAAGCACTGAGATACAGAACTACCTGGTCCATTTAAACTTTCAAATATAACTAGTGTAAGTTGCTACGCAAATGTAGCAATGAATATTCTATTTCAATTACCACCAATTATTGACAACATTTACTTACACAGTACAGACCATTTGTGTTTGCAAATGTTAGTACTTCATAGAAACGCAACAAACTATCCTGACAACACGTATAGTGTTCATGGAATAAGACAAGAATTGGACTACTGTGCTGGAATGGTGAAATTCACTATAAACTCACAGGAAGACCCACAAGAATGTCTAATGTAATGAAAGAAAAACATACCTATAAATGAATTCTTCCAGATTTCATACATGTGGAAACACACATGCACATGCACTCTCTGCAACAATGTGACACAAGAACACATCCCTAATGAATGCTTCGTGTATGTATCAATACCTAATTGTGAATCCGTTCCATTTCAGCAACTTGTACACAATGCAAACCACGGTAGATTATGTACTACCTGCAATTCGGATAATCGCTCCTCCTTACTAATACAAACACATAGTAAATATGGAATACTAATGCTTCTACATTACCATGCAGATGGTACCAAAAACAACTGCAAGCTGACTGGATTCACACATGGTCAAGTATCACTTGGTAAGAAAACCTTCACAACAATAGGTATAATCTACCACGCAGGAGCCACAACCAATGCAGGTCACTATACTGCAAATATAAAAAAAAATGTGGATGGTTCGAATGTAATGATAGTACCATTACTCTAAAGCAGAGATTACCAGCAAATCTTACAAACGCTTATTTAATCTTCTTAAAAACCAAAATGTATTAACTAATCTCTACTTAAACATTAACAAAACTGTTAGAATATGCTATCTAACTGCCCCAAGATTCTACAACTAAACAGATAAATGAATACCACTAAATTATATCAAACAATAAACAGTTCGAATACACCAACTGGTATCTAAGTGCCCCAAGATTTTACAATATCCAAACAGATAAATCAATACCACTTCATTATAACAAAAATAGACAGTTAGAATATGCTAACAGGTATCTAACTGTGCTAAGATTCTACAACAACTAAACAGATAAATGAATACCACTAAATTATATCAAAATAATAAACAGTTAGAATACGCCAACTGGTATCTAACTGCCCCAAGATTTTCAATAACCAAACAGATAAATCAATACCACTACATTAAGACACAAAATAGACAGTTAGAATATGCCAACTGGTATCTAACTGCCCCAAGATTTTACAATATCCAAACAGATAAATCAATACCACTTCATTATAACAAAAAATAGACAGTTAGAATATGCCAACAGGCATCTAACTGCTCCAAAAATCTGCAACAAGCCAACATATAGAACGTTAGCCAGAAACAACAAGTGAACACCGAAAACAAACAAACAAATAGACTGTAGCATAACAAAAAAAGTTTTTTTTTATCCAACATGGATTTTCTTTCCCACAGATCCAATGATTTTAGCAACAAACACAGAAACTGACCAAATTGCACAGTACACTGGTTTGTAATCTACTAAATATGAGGGTCAAAAAAAAATGTTGATTATTCAATGTTATAAGTCATTACAAAATACCAATACTAACATAATCTTTTCTTTTATCACAGAAATTAACAAGAAATATATGTACTCCAGTTACTAAACCAAACAGTAAGTATATTATAATAAGTACAACCATTGCAGCAAATCACACCCATAGTGAGTTATAACTTCAGTGCTTATAAATTTGGTCTTGGCCATGCACCCAAGACTCTAGGCCCTGGCCACAACCACCGCAGCATATCACACCCATAGTAGCTTATAACTTCAGTGCTTATAAATTTGGTCTTGTCCATGCACCCAAGACTCTAGGCCCTGCCCACAACCACCACAGCATAGCGTCCTCAGAACACCCCATTTTGTTTATTTACGAATATCCCAGGACACTTGATGTGTTCATAGAACAATTTCAACTTGCCTACGACAGTACGGACAGGTATAGCGTCCTCCGGACACCCCGATTTTGTTTATTTACGAACATCCCAGGACACATGTTCTTAGAACAATTTCAACTTCCCTATGAACAATATGGACAGCATCCTCAGGACACACCCATTTTCTTTATTTATGAACATTTCAGGACACCCGTGTTGTCCGCGGTCAGAACGAACACAACAGGGGTGCCTGCCACCTAAATAAATAAAACATTTAACCCATCTCTTACTCGCCCACCCTCCCCAAACAGTCTTAAACGCCAACACAATTCACTAAGTAGTATTTTTCCACCAAGTTTCACTGTGCTGTCCGCGGATGTTCGTGAATACAAGATGGCGGGCGTGCCCAGGAAATCTGATGCACCACACGCTCTCAACCACCCAATCAGCGAACACGTCCAATGTCCGCATACACGACGTGCATCTCCCAGCCAATCAGGTCCCTGTCTGTGGAGCGAAGAGGGAAGTGTGTCCGCGGACCGAACATAGATATCACAAATTTTTTGTGACCTACTTTTTGGTAATTAAAAAAAAAACTATTGGACGTATTTTCACCAAATTTGGAAAGCACGCTTTCGGGACCAAGCCGCGGCTCCTGGTCCAAATTTGGTGAAAATCCATCCAGTGGTTTGGGCTGTAGGCGTGAGCAATGTTTTTCCCCTTTCAGTCTATGGGAAAAAAAGAAGTTTTGGGACCCCCCTTATAACGTTGCCCCCACTGGACCAAACCTCACCAAACTTTGCAAAAAAATTCAGAGTGGGCTATATACTTTTTTGCAGTTTGGTGAGGATTCATCCAGGGCCAATCGGCTTACGTCATGTCCGCGGACATGCAACGCGTTCGCTGATTGGACGGCGTAGAGCGTGAAGCGCGTCAGATTTTCGCTAGAGCCCGCCATCTTGGTTTCGTGGACGTCCGCGGACAGCGCAGTGAAACTTGGTTTAAAAATGGTATTTAGTAGAGTGTGTTGGTGTGTAAGAGTGTTTGGGGAGGGTGGGAGAGTATGAGATAGGTTAAATGTTGTATTTTTTATGTGGTAGACCCTCTTGTTGTGTTCGATTTGTCTGCGAACAACACGGCTGTTCTGAAATGTTCGAAATAAACTAAATGGGGGTGTTCTGAGGACGCAATATGTGTCCGTGTTGTTCACAAGCAAGCTGAAACTGTTCTAAGAACACTTGCGGTGTCCTGAAATGTCCTTAAGTAAACAAGTATGGGGGTGTCCTGAGGGCGCTGTCCGTATTGTTCGCTGGTAAGTTGAAATTGTTCTAAGAACATTCACGGTGTCCAGAAATGTTCGTAAATAAACAAAATGGGGGTGTCCTGAGGACGCTGTCCGTATTGTTCGCTGGCAAGTTGAATGTGTTCTAAGAACACTTGCGGTGTCCTGAAATGTTCGTAAATAAACAAAATGGGGGGTGTCCTGAGGACGCTGTCCATATTATTCGCTGGCAAGTTGAATGTGTTCTAAGAACACTCAAAATGGGTGTGCCCTGAGGACGCTGTCCGTATTGTTCGCTGGCAAGTTGAATGTGTTCTGAGAACACTCAAAAATGGGCGTGTCCTGAGGACGCTGTCGTATTGTTCGCTGGCAAGTTGAATGTGTTCTAATGACACTTGCGGTGTCCTGAAATGTTTGTAAATAAACAAATGTGGGTGTCCTGAGGACGCTGTCCGTATTGTTCGCTGGCAAGTTGAATGTGTTCTAAGAACACTCGCGGTGTCCTAAAATGTTCGTAAATAAACAAAATGGAGGTGTCCTGAGGACGCTGTCTGTATTGTTCGCTGGCAAGTTGAATGTGTTCTAAGAACACTCGCGGTGCCCTGAAATGTACTTAAATAAACAAAATGGGTGTGTCCTGAGGACGCTGTCCGTATTGTTCGCTGGCAAGTTGAATGTGTTCTAAGAACACTCGCGGTGTCCTGAAATGTTCATAAATAAACAAAATGGGGGTGTCTTGAGGACGCTGTCCGTATTGTTTGCTGGCAAGTTGAATGTGTTCTAAGAACACTCGCGGTGTCCTGAAATGTTTGTAAATAAACAAAATGGGGGTGTCCTGAGGATGCTGTCCGTATTGTTCGCTGGCAAGTTGAAAGTGTTCTAAGAACATTCGCGGTGCCCTGAAATGTTCGTAAATAATCATAATGGGGGTGTCCTGAGGACGCTGTCTGTATTGTTCGCTGGCAAGTTGAATGTGTTCTAAGAACACTCAGGGTGTCCTGAAATGTACGTAAATAAACAAAATGGGTGTGTCCTGAGGATGCTGTCTGTATTGTTTGCTGGCAAGTTGAATGTGTTCTAAGAACACTCGCGGTGTCCTGAAATGTTCATAAATAAACAAAATGGGGGTGTCCTGAGGACGCTGTCCGTATTGTTCGCTGGCAAGTTGAATGTGTTCTAAGAACACTCACGGTGTCCTGAAATGTACGTAAATAAACAAAATGGGTGTTTCCTGAGGACGCTGTCTGTATTGTTCGCTGGCAAGTTGAATGTGTTCTAAGAACACTCGCGGTGTCCTGAAATGTTCGTAAATAAACAAAATGGGGGTGTCCTGAGGACGCTGTCTGTAATGTTCGCTGGCAAGTTCAATGTGATCTAAGAACACTTGCGGTGTCCTGAAATGTTCGTAAATAAACAAAAGGGGGGTGTCCTGAGGATGCTGTCCGTATTGTTCGCTGGCAAGTTGAATGTGTTCTAAGAACTTTCGCATGTGTCCTGAAATGTTCGTAAATAAACAAAATGGGGGGTTTCCTGAGGACGCTGTCCATATTATTCGCTGGCAAGTTGAATGTGTTCTAAGAACACTCAAAATGGGGGTCTTCTGAGGACGCTGTCTGTATTGTTCGCTGGCAAGTTGAAAGTGTTCTAAGAACACTCGCGGTGTCCTGAAATGTTCGTAAATAAACAAAATGGGGGTGTCCTGAGGACGCTGTCTGTATTGTTCGCTGGCAAGTTGAATGTGTTCTAAGAACACTCGCGGTGTCCTGAAATGTTCGTAAATAAACAAAATGGGGGTGCCCTGAGGACGCTGTCCGTATTGTTCGCTGGCAAGTTGAATATGTTCTAAGAACACTTGCGGTGTCCTGAAATGTTCGTAAATAAACAAAATGGGGGTGTCCTGAGGACGCTGTCCGTATTGTTCGCTGGCAAGTTGAATGTGTTGTAAGAACACTTGCGGTGTCCTGAAATGTTCGTAAATAAACAAAATCGGGGTGTCCTGAGGACGCTGTCCGTATTGTTCGCTGGACAGTTGAAAGTGTTCTAAGAACACTCGCGGTGCCCTGAAATGTTTGTAAATAAACAAAATGGGGGTGTCCTGAGGACGCTGTCCGTGTTGTTCGCTGGCAAGTTGAATGTGTGCTAAGAACACTCACGGTGTCCTGAAATGTTTGTAAATAAACAAAATGGGGGTGTCCTGAGGATGCTGTCCGTATTGTTCGCTGGCAAGTTGAATGTGTTCTAAGAACACTCGCAGTGTTCTGAAATGTTCGTAAATAAACAAAATGGGGGGTGTCCTGAGGACGCTGTCCATATTATTCGCTGGCAAGTTGAATGTGTTCTAAGAACACTCAAAATGGGGGTGTCCTGAGGACGCTGTCCGTATTGTTCGCTGGCAAGTTGAAAGTGTTCTAAGAACACTCGCGGTGTCCTGAAATGTTCGTAAATAAACAAAATGGGGGTGTCCTGAGGACGCTGTCTGTATTGTTCGCTGGCAAGTTGAAAGTGTTCTAAGAACACTCGCGGTGTCCTGAAATGTTCGTAAATAAACAAAATGGGGGTGTCCTGAGGACGCTGTCTGTATTGTTCGCTGGCAAGTTGAATGTGTTCTAAGAACACTCACGGTGTCCTGAAATGTTCTTAAATAAAAAAAATGGGGGTGCCCTGAGGACGCTGTCCGTATTGTTCGCTGGCAAGTTGAATATGTTCTAAGAACACTTGCGGTGTCCTGAAATGTTCGTAAATAAACAAAATGGGGGTGTCCTGAGGACGCTGTCCGTATTGTTCGCTGGCAAGTTGAATGTGTTGTAAGAACACTTGCGGTGTCCTGAAATGTTCGTAAATAAACAAAGTGTGGGTGTCCTGAGGACACTGTCCATATTGTTCGCTGGCAAGTTGAATGTGTTCTAAGAACACTCAAAATGGGGGTGTCCTGAGGACACTGTCCGTATTGTTCGCTGGCAGGTTGAATGTGTTCTAAGAACACTCAAAAATGGGGGTGTCCTGAGGACGCTGTCCGTATTGTTCACTGGCAAGTTGAATGTGTTCTAAGAACACTTGCGGTGTCCTGAAATGTTCGTAAATAAACAAAATGGGGGTGTCCTGAGGACGCTGTCCGTATTGTTCGCTGGCAAGTTGAATGTGTTCTAAGAACACTCGCGGTGTCCTGAAATGTTCGCAAATAAACAAAATGGGGGTGTCCTGAGGACGCTGTCCGTATTGTTCGCTGGCAAGTTGAAAGTGTTCTAAGAACACTCGCGGTGTCCTGAAATGTTCATAAATAAACAAAATGGGGGTGTCCTGAGGACCAGGGGTGCAAAAGGAAAAGGGTAACCCGCTGGTAACCCCGAGCCTTGCGCCACAGCACAATTTGTTCATGTGGGCAACCTACAGATTTGGCCGTAGGGTGTGGAAGCCAGCAAGGAAAACAGGGAACCCATGCATTTCCCAAAAGAGGACACCCATGTGAATGCGCAGAGGTCTGACTTGCGCGAAGCGGCCCAGAATGTATTACCCAGAACCCCAGACAAAGTGAACATTGTGTTTTTTCCCCACCAAATATCACACTTTGTCGGGGATTGTGGCTAATAAAAACTGGGGCAATTTCCGCAATGCAGACCTCTGTGGATTCCCACGGGTGTTCTCTTTTGGGTAATGCATGGGGTTCCCTGTTTTCCTTGCTGGCTTCGAAAGCCTATGCCCAAATCTGTAGGTTGCCCACATGAACAAAATGGGCAGTGGCGAAAGGCTTGGGGTAACCAGAGTGTTACCCTTTTCCTTTGGCGCCCCCCGTAGGTGCACCCACACATGTGAAGTACCGTTTTCATCGGGACACATGTGGGGATGCGGGAAGGTAGGTCACGTGTTGTTGGCGGTGTGTTTCGGTGGGTGGCCAGAGCGAAATGTCTGAGAATTGTCTGCATTTCCAGCCAATTTCAGAGACATTTCCCTGTGTCCACTCACCGAAACACATCGCCAACAACAGATGTCATACCTTCTTGCGTTCCCACAGGTGTCCCAATGAAAAAGGTACATCACATGTGTGGGTGCACCTACCGGGGGCGCAAAAGGAAAAGGGTAACACTCTGGTAACCCCGAGCCTTTCGTCACAGCACAATTTGTTCATGTGGGCAACCTACAGATTTGGGACTAGTGTGTCGAAGCCAGCAAGGAAAACAGGGAACCCCATGCATTTCCCAAAAGAGGACACCCGTGCTAATGCACCAAGGTCTGACTTGCGTGAAGTGGCCCAGAATTTATTATCCAGAACCCCAGACAAAGTGAACGTTGTGTTTTTTCCCCACCAAATATCACACTTTGTCGGGGATTGTGGCTAATAAAAACTAGGGAAATTTGCGCAAGGCAGACTTATGTGGATTCCCAGGGGTGCCCTCTTTTGGAAAATGCATGGGGTTCCCTGTTTTCCTTGCTGGCTTCGACACCCTAGGCCCAAATCTGTAGGTTGCCCACATGAACAAAATGGGCAGTGGCGAAAGGCTTGAGGTTAACAGTGGGTTACCCTTTTCCTTTTGCGCCCCGGTAGGTGCACCCACACATGTGAGGTACCGTTTTCATTGGGACACGTGTGGGGATGCAGGAAGGTAGGCCACGTGTTGTTGGGGGCGTGTTTCAATGGGTGAGCCGAGCGAAATATGCGGAAAATGCGTTTTTTCCCCATATTTCAGACTTTGCGGGGGTGTCTGGGTGATAAATTCTGGGGCGATTTGGGCATATCATACCTCTGCGGATTCCCACGGGTGTCGTCTTTTCGGAAATACATGGGGTTCCCTGTTTTCCCTGGTGGCTTGGACACCCGAGGCCCATATCTGTATGTTGTGCCGGTCGGCAGAGCGTCTCAAATTCCAGTCTGAAAACAGACTTGGGGTTATGTGTTTTTTAGGCTTTCCCCTTGGCGGCCAGGTAGGTGTACCCACACATGTGAGGTAGCGTTTTCATCGGGACACCTGTGGGAATGTGGGATGGTAGGCCATGTGTTGTTGGGGGCGTGTTTCGATGGGTGAGCTGAGAGAAATGTGCAGAAAATGCGATTTTTCCCCACATTTCGGATTTTGCGGGGGTGTCTGCGTAATAAATTCTGGGGCGATTTGGGCATATCATACCTCTGCGGATTCTCACGGGTGACCTCTTTTCGGAAATACATGGGGTTCCCTGTTTTCCCCGGTGGCTTGGACACCCGAAGTCCATATCTGTATGTTGTGCCGGTCAGCAGAGAGTCTCAAATTCCGGTCTGAAAACAGACTAGGGGTTACTTGTGTTTTAGGCATTCCCCTTGACGGCCAGGTCGGTGCACCCACACATGTGAGGTACCGTTTTCATCGGAACACCTGTGGGAACGTGGGACGGTAGGCCTTGTGTTGTTGGGGGCGTGTTTCGATGGGTGAGCCGAGCGAAATGTGCGGAAAATGCATTTATTTTTTCACATTTCGGACTTTGCGGGGGTGTCTGGGTAATAAATTCTGGGGCGATTTGGGCATATCATACCTTTGCGGATTCACACAGGTGTCCTCTTTTCGGGAAATGCATGGGGTTCCCTGTTTTCCCTGGTGGCTTGGATACCCGAGGCCCATATCTGTAAGTTGTGCCAGTCAGCAGAGCGTCTCAAATTCTGGTCTGAAAACAGACTTGGGGTTACTTGTGTTTTAGGCTTTCCCCTTGGCGGCCAGGTAGGTGCACCCACACAAGTGAGGTACCATTTTCATCGGGACACCTGTGGGAATGGGGGACGGTAGGCCATGTGTTGTTGGGGGCGTGTTTCGATGGGTGACCTGAGCGAAATGTGCGGAAAATGTGTTTTTTTTCCCCACATTTCGGATTTGCAGGGGTGTCTGGGTAATAAATTCTGGGGCGATTTGGGCATATCATACCTCTGCGGATTCCCACGGGGGACCTCTTTTCGGAAATACATGGGGTTCCCTGTTTTCCCCGGTGGCTTGGACACCCGAAGTCCATATCTGTATGCTGTGCAGGTAAGCAGAGCGTCTCAAATTCCAGTCTAAAAACAGACTTGGGCTTACTTGTGTTTTAGGCTTTCCCCTTGGAGGCCAGGTCGGTGCACCCACACATGTGAAGTACCATTTTCATCGGGACACCTGTGGGAACGCGGGACGGTAGGCCATGTGTTGTTGGGGGCGTGTTTCGATGGGTGAGCCGAGCGAAATGTGCGGAAAATGCGTTTTATTTTCCACATTTCGGACTTTGCGGGGGTGTCTGGGTAAGAAATTCTGGGGCGATTTGGCATATCATACCTCTGCGGATTCCCACAGGTGTCCTCTTTTTGGAAATGCATGGGGTTCCCTGTTTTCCCTGGTGGCTTGGACACCCGAGGCCCATATCTGTATGTTGAGCCGGTCGGCAGAGGGTCTCAAATTCCGGCCTGAAAACAGACATGGGGTTCCTTGTGTTTTAGGCTTTCCCCTTGGCGGCCAGGTAGGTGCACCCACACATGTGAGGTACCATTTTCATTGGGACACCTGTGGGAATGCGGGACGGTAGGCCATGTGTTGTTGGGGGCGTGTTTCGATGGGTGAGCCGAGCGAAATGTGCAGAAAATGCGTTATTTTCCCACAATTCGGACTTTGCGGGGGTGTCTGGGTAATAAATTCTGGGGCGATTTGGGCATATCATATCTTTGCGGATTCCCCTCGGTGTCCTCTTTTCAGAAATGCATGGGGTTCCCTGTATTCCCCGGTGGCTTAGACACCCGAGGCCCATATCTGTATGTTGAGCCGGTCGGCGGAGGGTCTCAAATTCCGGCCTGAAAACAGACATGGGGTTACTTGTGTTTTAGGCTTTCCCCTTGGCGGCCAGGTAGGTGCACCCACACATGTGAGGTACCATTTTCATTGGGACACCTGTGGGAATGCGGGACGGTAGGCCATGTGTTGTTGGGGGCGTGTTTCGATGGGTGAGCCGAGCGAAATGTACAGAAAATGCGTTATTTTCCCACAATTCGAACTTTGCGGGGGTGTCTGGGTAATACATTCTGGGGCGATTTAGGCATATCATACCTTTGTGGATTCCCCCAGGTGTCCTCTTTTCATAAATGCATGGGGTTCCCTGTATTCCCCGGTGGCTTGGACACCCGAGGCCCATATCTGTATCTTGTGCCGGTCGGCAGAGTGTCTCAAATTCTGGTCTGAAAACAGACTTGGGATTACTTGTGTTTTAGGCTTTCCCCTTGGCGGCCAGGTAGGTGCACCCACACATGGGAGGTACTGTTTTCATCGGGACACCTGTGGGAACACGGGACAGTAGCCCATGTATTCTTGGGGGCTTGTTTCGATGGGTGAGCTGAGCGAAATGTGTAGAAAATGCGTTTTTTTCTCACATTTCGGACTTTGCGGGGGTGTCTGGGTAATAAATTCTGGGGCGATTTGGGCATATCATACCTCTGCGGATTCCCATGGGTGTCCTCTTTTCGGAAATGCATGGGGTTCCCTGTTTTCCCCGGTGGCTTGAACACCCGAGGCCAATATTTGTATTTTGTGCTGGTGGGCAGAGTGTCTCAAATTCCGGTCTGAAAACAGACTTGGGGTTACTTGTGTTTTAGGCTTTCCCCTTGGCGGCCAGGTCGGTGCACCCACACATGTGAGGTACCGTTTTCATTGGGACACCTGTGGGAACGTGGGATGGTAGGCCATGTGTTGTTGGGTGCGTGTTTCGATGGGTGAGCCGAGCGAAATGTGCGGAAAATGTTTTTTATTCCCCACATTTCGGACTTTGCAAGGTGTCTGGGTAATAAATTCTGGGGCGATTTGGGCATATCATACCTCTGTGGATTCCCATGGGGTCCTCTTTTCGGAAATGCATGGGGTTCCCTGTTTTCCCCGGTGGCTTGGACACCCGAGGCCAATATCTGTATTTTGTGCCGGTCGGCAGAGCGTCTCAAATTCCGGTCTGAAAGCAGACTTGGGGTTACTTGTGTTTTAGGCTTTCCCCTTGGCGGCCAAGTCGGTGCACCCACACATGTGAGGTACCGTTTTCATTGGGACACCTGTGGGAAAGTGGGATGGTAGGCCATGTGTTGTTGGGTGCGTGTTTCGATGGGTGAGCCGAGCGAAATGTGCGGAAAATGCGTTTTATTCCCCACATTTCGGACTTTGCAGGGGTGTCTGGGTAATAAATTCTGGGGCGATTTGGGCATATCATACCTCTGCGGATTCCCACAGGTGTCCTCTTTTCGGAAATGCATGGGGTTCCCTGTTTTCCCTGGTGCGTTGACACCCGAGGCCCATATCTGTATGTTGTGCCGGTCGGCAGAGCGTCTCAAATTCCGGTCTGAAAACAGACTTGGGGTTACTTGTGTTTTAGGCTTTCCCCTTGGCGGCCAGGTAGGTGCACCCACACATGTGAGGTACAGTTTTCATTGGGACACCTCTGGGAACGTGGGATGGTAGGCCTTGTGTTGTTGGGGGCATCTTTCAATGGGTGAGCTGAACGAAATGTGCGGAAAATGCATTTTTTCCCCATATTTTCGACTTTGCGGGGGTTTCTGGGTAATAAATTCTGGTGCAATTTTGCCATGTCATACCTCTGCGGATTCCCACAGGTGTCCTCTTTACGGAAATGCATGGGGTTCCCTGTTTTCCCTGGTGGCTTGGACACCCGAGGCCCATATCTGTATGTTGTGCCGGTCAGCAGAGCATCTCAAATTCCGGTCTGAAAACAGACTTGGGGTTACTTGTATTTTAGGCTTCCCCTTGGCGGCCAGGTCGGTGCACCCACACATGTGAGGTACCGTTTTCATCGGAACACCTGTGGGAATGTGGGACGGTAGGCCATGTGTTATTGGGGGCGTGTTTCGATGGGTGAGCCGTGCGAAATGTGCGGAAAATGCATTTTGTTTCTCCACATTTCGGACATTGCGGGGTTGTCTGGGTAATACATTCTGGGGCGATTTGGGCATATCATACCTCTGCGGAATCCCACAGGTGTCCTCTTTTCGGAAATGCATGGGGTTCCCTGTTTTCCCCAGTGGCCTGGACATCCGAGGCCCATATCTGTATGTTGTGCCGGTCAGCAGAGCATCTCAAATTACGGTCTGAAAACAGACTTGGGATTACTTGTGTTTTAGGCTTTCCCCTTGGCGGCCAGGTAGGTGCACCCACACATGTGAGGTACCGTTTTCATTGGGACACCTGTGGGAACGCGGGATGGTAGGCCATGTGTTGTTGGGTGTGTGTTTCAATCGGTGAGCCGAGCGAAATGTGCGGAAAATGCATTTTTTTCCCACAATTCGGACTTTGCGGCGGTGTCTGGGTAATAAATTCTGGGGCGATTTGGGCATATCAAACCTCTGTGGATTCCCACGGATGTCCTCTTTTCGGAAATGCATGGGGTTCTCTGTTTTCCCTGCTGGATTGGACACCCGAGGTCCATATCTGTATGTTGTGCCGGTCAGCAGAGCATCTCAAATTACGGTCTGAAAACAGACTTGGGGTTACTTGTGTTTTAGACTTTCCCCTTGGCAGCCAGGTAGGTACACCCACACATGTGAGGTACCATTTTCATCGAGACACCTGTGGGAACGCGGGACGGTAGGCCATGTGTTGTTGGGGGCGTGTTTCAATGGGTGAGCTGAGCGAAATGTGCGGAAAATGTGTTTTTTTCCCCACATTTCGGACTTTGCTGGAGTGTCTGGTTAATAAATTCTGGGGCGATTTGGGCATATCATACCTACGGATTCCCATGGGTGTCCTCTTTTCGGAAATGCATGGGGTTCCCTGTTTTCCCCGGTGGCTTGAACACCCGAGGCCAATATCTGTATTTTGTGCCAGTCGGCAGAGCGTCTCAAATTCCGGTCTGAAAACAGACTTGGGGTTACTTGTGTTTTAGGCTTTCCCCTTGGCGGCCAGGTCTGTGCACCCACACATGTGAGGTACCGTTTTCATTGGGACACATGTGGGAACTTGGGATGGTAGGCCATGTGTTGTTGGGTGCGTGTTTAGATGGGTGAGCCGAGCGAAATGTGCGGAAAATGTTTTTTATTCCCCACATTTCGGACTTTGCAAGGTGTCTGGGTAATAAATTCTGGGGCGATTTGGGCATATCATACCTCTGCGGATTCCCACAGGTGTCCTCTTTTCAGAAATACATGGGGATCCCTGTTTTCCCTGGTGGCGTGGACACCCGAGGCCCATATCTTTGTGTTGTGCCGGTCGGCAGAGCGTCTCAAATTCCGGTCTGAAAACAGACTTGGGGTTACTTGTGTTTTAGGCTTTCCCCTTGGCGGCCAGGTAGGTGCACCCACACATGTGAGGCACCGTTTTCATCGGGACACCTGCGGGATTGCGTGACAGTAGGCCATGTGTTGTTCGGGCGTGTTTCGATGGGTGAGCCGAGCGAAATTTGCGGAAAATGCATTTTTTCCCCACATTTCGGACTTTGCGGGGGTTTCTGGGTAATAAATTCTGGGGCGATTTGGGCATATCATAGCTTTGCGGATTCCCCCGGGTGTCCTCTTTTCAGAAATGCATGGGGTTCCCTGTATTCCCCTGTGGCTTGGACACCCGAGGCCCATATCTGTAGGTTGAGCTGGTCGGCAGAGGGTCTCAAATTCCGGCCTGAAAACAGACATGGGGTTACTTGTGTTTTAGGCTTTCCCCTTGGTGGCCAGGTAGGTGCACTCACACATGTGAGGTACCATTTTCATTGGGACACCTGTGGGAATGCGGGACGGTAGTCCATGTGTTGTTGGGGGCGTGTTTCGATGGGTGAGCCGAGCGAAATGTGCAGAAAATGCGTTATTTTCCCACAATTCGGACTTTGCGGGGGTGTCTGGGAATAAATTCTGGGGCGATTTGGGCATATCATACCTTTGTGGATTCCCCCAGGTGTCCTCTGTTCATAAATGCATGGGGTTCCCTGTATTCCCCGGTGGCTTGGACACCCGAGGCCCATATCTGTATGTTGTGCCGGTCGGCAGAGTGTCTCAAATTCCGGTCTGAAAACAGACTAGGGGTTACTTGTGTTTTAGGGTTTCCCCTTGGCGGCCAGGTAGGTGCACCCACACATGTGAGGTACCGTTTTCATCGGGACACCTGTGGGAACCCGGGACAGTCGTCCATGTGTTGTTGGGGCGTGTTATGATGGGTGAGCCGAGAGAAATTTGCGGAAAATGCATTTTTTTCCCACATTTCGGACTTTGCGGGGGTTTCTGGGTAATAAATTCTGGGGCGATTTGGGCATATCATATCTTTGCGGATTCCCCTGGGTGTCCTCTTTTCAGAAATGCATGGGGTTCCCTGTATTCCCCGGTGGCTTGGACACCCGAGGCCCATATCTGTATGTTGAGCCGGTCGGCAGAGGGTCTCAAATTCCGGCCTGAAAACAGACATGGGGTTACTTGTGTTTTAGGCTTTCCCCTTGGCGGCCAGGTAGGTGCACCCACACATGTGAGGTACCATTTTCATTGGGACACCTGTGGGAATGCGGGACGGTAGGCCATGTGTTGTTGGGGGCGTGTTTCGATGGGTGTGCCGAGCGAAATGTGCAGAAAATGCGTTATTTTCCCACAATTCAGACTTTGCGGGGGTGTCTGGGTAATACATTCTGGGGCGATTTGGGCATATAATACCTTTGTGGATTCCCCCAGGTGTCCTCTTTTCATAAATGCATGGGGTTCCCTGTATTCCCCGGTGGCTTGGACACCCGAGGCCCATATCTGTATGTTGTGCCGGTCGGCAGAGTGTCTCAAATTCCGGTCTGAAAACAGACTTGGGATTACTTGTGTTTTAGGCTTTCCCCTTGGCGGCCAGGTAGGTGCACCCACACATGGGAGGTACTGTTTTCATCGGGACACCTGTGGGAACACGGGACAGTAGCCCATGTATTCTTGGGGGCTTGTTTCGATGGGTGAGCTGAGCGAAATGTGTAGAAAATGCGTTTTTTTCTCACATTTCGGACTTTGCGGGGGTGTCTGGGTAAGAAATTCTGGGGCGATTTGGGCATATCATACATTTGCTGATTCCCACGGGTGTCCTCTTTTTGGAAATGCATGGGGTTCCCTGTTTTCCCAGGTGGCTTGGACACCCTGAGGCCCATATCTGTATGTTGTGCCAGTCGGCAGAGCGTCTCAAAATCCGGTCTGAAAACAGACTTGGGGTTACTTGTGTTTTAGGTTTTCCCCTTGGCAGCCAGGTAAGTGCACCCACACATGTGAGGTACCGTTTTCATCGAGACACCTGTGGGAACGCAGGATGGTAGGCCATGTGTTGTTGGGGGCGTGTTTCAATGGGTGAGCTGAGCGAAATGTGCAGAAAATGTGTTTTTTTCCCACATTTCAGACTTTGCAAGGTGTCTGGGTAAGAAATTCTGGGGCGATTTGGGCATATCATACCTCTGCGGATTCCCATGGGTGTCCACTTTTCGGAAATGCATGGGGTTCCCTGTTTTCCCCGGTGGCTTGAACACCCGAGGCCAATATCTGTATTTTGTGCTGGTCGGCAGAGTGTCTCAAATTCCGGTCTGAAAACAGACTTGGGGTTACTTGTGTTTTAGGCTTTCCCCTTGGCGGCCAGGTCGGTGCACTCACACATGTGAGGTGCCGTTTTCATTGGGACACCTGTGGGAACGTGGGATGGTAGGTCATGTGTTGTTGGGTGCGTGTTTCGATGGGTGAGCCGAGCGAAATGTGCGGAAAATGTTTTTTATTCCCCACATTTCGGAATTTGCAAGGTGTCTGGGTAATAAATTCTGGGGCGATTTGGGCATATCATACCTCTGTGGATTCCCATGGGTTTCCTCTTTTCGGAAATGCATGGGGTTCCCTGTTTTCCCCGGTGGCTTGGACACCCGAGGCCAATATCTGTATTTTGTGCCGGTCGGCAGAGCGTCTCAAATTCCGGTCTGAAAGCAGACTTGGGGTTACTTGTGTTTTAGGCTTTCCCCTTGGCGGCCAAGTCGGTGCACCCACACATGTGAGGTACCGTTTTCATTGGGACACCTGTGGGAAAGTGGGATGGGATGGTAGGCCATGTGTTGTTGGGTGCGTGTTTCGATGGGTGAGCCGAGCGAAATGTGCGGAAAATGCGTTTTATTCCCCACATTTCGGACTTTGCAGGGGTGTCTGGGTGATAAATTCTGGGGCGATTTGGGCATATCATACCTCTGCGGATTCCCACAGGTGTCCTCTTTTCGGAAATGCATGGGGTTCCCTGTTTTCCCTGGTGCGTTGACACCCGAGGCCCATATCTGTATGTTGTGCCGGTCGGCAGAGCGTCTCAAATTCCGGTCTGAAAACAGACTTGGGGTTACTTGTGTTTTAGGCTTTCCCCTTGGCGGCCAGGTCGGTGCACCCACACATGTGAGGTACCGTTTTCATCGGAACACCTGTGGGAATGTGGGACGGTAGGCCATGTGTTGTTGGGGGCGTGTTTCGATGGGTGAGCCGTGCGAAATGTGCGGAAAATGCGTTTTGTTTCTCCACATTTCGGACATTGGGGGGTTGTCTGGGTAATACATTCTCGGGCGATTTGGGCATATCATACCTCTGCGGATTCCCACGGGTGTCCTCTTTTTGGAAATGCATGGGGTTCCCTGTTTTCCCCAGTGGCCTGGACATCCGAGGCCCATATCTGTATGTTGTGCCGGTCAGCAGAGCATCTCAAATTCCGCTCTGAAAACAGACTTGGGATTACTTGTGTTTTAGGCTTTCCCCTTGGCGGGCAGGTAGGTGCACCCACACATGTGAGGTACCGTTTTCATTGGGACACCTGTGGGAACGCGGGATGGTAGGCCATGTGTTGTTGGGTGCGTGTTTCAATCGGTGAGCCGAGCAAAATGTGCGGAAAATGCATTTTTTTCCCACATTTTGGACTTTGCGGGGGTGTCTGGATAATAAATTCTGGGGCGATTTGGCCATATCATACCTCTGTGGATTCCCACGGGTGTCCTATTTTCGGAAATGCATGGGGTTCTCTGTTTTCCCTGCTGGATTGGACACCCGAGGCCCATATCTGTATGTTGTGCCGGTCAGCAGAGCATCTCAAATTACGGTCTGAAAACAGACTTGGGGTTACTTGTGTTTTAGACTTTCCCCTTGGCAGCCAGGTAGGTGCACCCACACATGTGAGGTACCGTTTTCATCGAGACACCTGTGGGAATGCGGGACGGTAGGCCATGTGTTGTTGGGGGAGTGTTTCGATGGGTGTGCCGAGCGAAATGTGCAGAAAATGCGTTATTTTCCCACAATTCAGACTTTGCGGGGTTGTCTGGGTAATACATTCTGGGGCGATTTGGGCATATAATACCTTTGTGGATTCCCCCAGGTGTCCTCTTTTCATAAATGCATGGGGTTCCCTGTATTCCCCGGTGGCTTGGACACCCGAGGCCCATATCTGTATGTTGTGCCGGTCGGCAGAGTGTCTCAAATTCCGGTCTGAAAACAGACTTGGGATTACTTGTGTTTTAGGCTTTCCCCTTGGCGGCCAGGTAGGTGCACCCACACATGGGAGGTACTGTTTTCATCGGGACACCTGTGGGAACACGGGACAGTAGCCCATGTATTCTTGGGGGCTTGTTTCGATGGGTGAGCTGAGCGAAATGTGTAGAAAATGCAGTTTTTTCTCACATTTCGGACTTTGCGGGGGTGTCTGGGTAAGAAATTCTGGGGCGATTTGGGCATATCATACCTTTGCTGATTCCCACGGGTGTCCTCTTTTTGGAAATGCATGGGGTTCCCTGTTTTCCCAGGTGGCTTGGACACCCTGAGGCCCATATCTGTATGTTGTGCCAGTCGGCAGAGCGTCTCAAAATCCGGTCTGAAAACAGACTTGGGGTTACTTGTGTTTTAGGTTTTCCCCTTGGCAGCCAGGTAGGTGCACCCACACATGTGAGGTACCGTTTTCATCGAGACACCTGTGGGAACGCGGGATGGTAGGCCATGTGTTGTTGGGGGCGTGTTTCAATGGGTGAGCCGAGCGAAATGTGCAGAAAATGTGTTTTTTTCCCACATTTCAGACTTTGCAAGGTGTCTGGGTAAGAAATTCTGGGGCGATTTGGGCATATCATACCTCTGCGGATTCCCATGGGTGTCCACTTTTCGGAAATGCATGGGATTCCCTGTTTTCCCCGGTGGCTTGAACACCCGAGGCCAATATCTGTATTTTGTGCTGGTCGGCAGAGTGTCTCAAATTCCGGTCTGAAAACAGACTTGGGGTTACTTGTGTTTTAGGCTTTCCCCTTGGCGGCCAGGTCGGTGCACCCACACATGTGAGGTACCGTTTTCATTGGGACACCTGTGGGAACGTGGGATGGTAGGCCATGTGTTGTTGGGTGCGTGTTTCGATGGGTGAGCCGAGCGAAATGTGCGGAAAATGTTTTTTATTCCCCAGATTTCGGACTTTGCAAGGTGTCTGGGTAATAAATTCTGGGGCGATTTGGGCATATCATACCTTTGTGGATTCCCCCAGGTGTCCTCTGTTCATAAATGCATGGGGTTCCCTGTATTCCCCGGTGGCTTGGACACCCGAGGCCCATATCTGTATGTTGTGCCGGTCGGCAGAGTGTCTCAAATTCCGCTCTGAAAACAGACTAGGGGTTACTTGTGTTTTAGGGTTTCCCCTTGGCGGCCAGGTAGGTGCACCCACACATGTGAGGTACCATTTTCATCGGGACACCTGTGGGAACCCGGGACAGTCGGCCATGTGTTGTTGGGGCGTGTTATGATGGGTGAGCCGAGAGAAATGTGCGGAAAATGCGTTTTTTTCCCACATTTTTGACTTTGCGGTGGTATCTGGGTAATAAATTCTGGGGCGATTTGGGCATATCATACCTCTGTTGATTCCCACGGGTGTCCTCTTTTAGGAAATGCATGGGGTTCCCTGTTTTCTCCGGTGGCTTGGACACCCGAGGGCCATATCTGTATGTTGTGCCGGTCGGCAGAGCGTCTCAAATTCTGGTCTGAAAACAGACTTGGGATTACTTGTGTTTTAGGCTTTCCAAATTGGCGGCCAGGTAGGTGCACCCACACATGGGAGGTACTGTTTTCATCGGGACACCTGTGGGAACACGGGACAGTAGCCCATGTGTTCTTGGGGGCTTGTTTCGATGGGTGAGCTGAGCAAAATGTGTAGAAAATGCGTTTTTTTCTCACATTTCGGACATTGCGGGGTTGTCTGGGTAAGAAATTCTGGGGCGATTTGGGCATATCATACCTTTGCGGATTCCCACGGGTGTCCTCATTTTGGAAATGCATGGGGTTCCCTGTTTTCCTCGGTGGCTTGGACACCCTGAGGTCCATATCTGTAGGCTGTGCCGGTCGGCAGAGCGTCTCAAAATCCGGTCTGAAAACAGACTTGGGGTTACTTGTGTTTTAGGCTTTCCCCTTGGCAGCCAGGTAGGTGCACCCACACATGTGAGGTACCGTTTTCATTGAGACACCTGTGGGAACGCGGGACGGTAGGCCATGTGTTGTTGGGGGCGTGTTTCAATGGGTGAGCCGAGCGAAATGTGCGGAAAATGTGTTTTTTTCCCACATTTCGGATTTTGCAAGGTGTCTGGGTAATAAATTCTGGGGCGATTTGGGCATATCATACCTCTGCGGATTCCCATGGGTGTCCTCTTTTCGGAAATGCATGGGGTTCCCTGTTTTCCCCGGTGGCTTGAACACCCGAGGCCAATATCTGTATTTTGTACCGGTCGGCAGAGCGTCTCAAATTCCGGTCAGAAAACAGACTTGGGGTTACTTGTGTTTTAGGCTTTCACCTTGGCGGCCAGGTCGGTGCACCCACACATGTGAGGTACCGTTTTCATTGGGACACCTGTGGGAACGTGGGATGGTAGGCCATGTGTTGTTGGGTGCGTGTTTCGATGGGTGAGCCTAGCGAAATGTGCGGAAAATGTTTTTTATTCCCCACATTTCAGACTTTGCAAGGTGTCTGGGTAATAAATTCTGGGGGTATTTGGGCATATCATACCTCTGCGGATTCCCATGGGTGTCCTCTTTTCGGAAATGCATGGGGTTCCCTGTTTTCCCCGGTGGCTTGGACACCCAAGGCCAATATCTGTATTTTGTGCCGGTCGGCAGAGCGTCTCAAATTCCGGTCTGAAAGCAGACTTGGGGTTACTTGTGTTTTAGGCTTTCCCCTTGGCGGCCAGGTAGGTGCACCCACACATGTGAGGTACCGTTTTCATCGGGACACCTGTGGGATTGCGTGACGGTCGGCCATGTGTTGTTCGGGGCGTGTTTCGATGGGTGAGCCGAGCGAAATGTGCGGAAAATGTATTTTTTCCCCACATTTCGGACTTTGCGGGGTTTTTTGGGTAATAAATTCTGGGGCGATTTGGTCATATCATAGCTTTGCGGATTCCCCCGGGTGTCCTCTTTTCAGAAATGCATGGGGTTCCCTGTATTCCCCGGTGGCTTGGACACCCGAGGCCCATATCTGTATGTTGAGCAGGTCGGCAGAGGGTCTCAAATTCCAGCCTGAAAACAGACCTGGGGTTACTTGTGTTTTAGGCTTTCCCCTTGGCGGCCAAGTCGGTGCACCCACACATGTGAGGTACCGTTTTCATTGGGACACCTGTGGGAACGTGGGATGGTAGGCCATGTGTTGTTGGGTGCGTGTTTCGATGGGTGAGCCTAGCGAAATGTGCGGAAAATGTTTTTTATTCCCCACATTTCAGACTTTGCAAGGTGTCTGGGTAATAAATTCTGGGGGTATTTGGGCATATCATACCTCTGCGGATTCCCATGGGTGTCCTCTTTTCGGAAATGCATGGGGTTCCCTGTTTTCCCCGGTGGCTTGGACACCCAAGGCCAATATCTGTATTTTGTGCCGGTCGGCAGAGCGTCTCAAATTCCGGTCTGAAAGCAGACTTGGGGTTACTTGTGTTTTAGGCTTTCCCCTTGGCGGCCAGGTAGGTGCACCCACACATGTGAGGTACCGTTTTCATCGGGACACCTGTGGGATTGCGTGACGGTCGGCCATGTGTTGTTCGGGGCGTGTTTCGATGGGTGAGCCGAGCGAAATGTGCGGAAAATGTATTTTTTCCCCACATTTCGGACTTTGCGGGGTTTTTTGGGTAATAAATTCTGGGGCGATTTGGTCATATCATAGCTTTGCGGATTCCCCCGGGTGTCCTCTTTTCAGAAATGCATGGGGTTCCCTGTATTCCCCGGTGGCTTGGACACCCGAGGCCCATATCTGTATGTTGAGCAGGTCGGCAGAGGGTCTCAAATTCCAGCCTGAAAACAGACCTGGGGTTACTTGTGTTTTAGGCTTTCCCCTTGGCGGCCAAGTCGGTGCACCCACACATGTGAGGTACCGTTTTCATTGGGACACCTTTGGGAAAGTGGGATATTAGGCCATGTGTTGTTGGGTGCGTGTTTCGATGGGTGAGCCGAGCGAAATGTGCGGAAAATGCGTTTTATTCCCCACATTTCGGACTTTGCGGGGGTGTCTGGGTAATAAATTCTGGGGCGATTTGGGCATATCATACCTCTGCGGATTCCCACAGGGGTCCTCTTTTCGGAAATGCATGGGGTTCCCTGTTTTCCCTGGTGGCTTGGACACCCGAGGCCCATATCTGTATGTTGTGCCGGTCGGCAGAGCGTCTTAAATTCCGGTCTGAAAACAGACTTGGGGTTACTTGTGTTTTAGGCTTTCCCCTTGGCGGCCGGGTAGGTGCACCCACACATGTGAGGTACAGTTTTCATCGGGACACCTGTGGGAATGTGGGATGGTAGGCCATGTGTTGTTGGTGGCATGTTTCAATGGGTGAGCTGAGCGAAATGTGCGGAAAATGCATTTTTTCCCCACATTGTGGACTTTGCGGGGGTGTCTGGGTTATACAATCTGGGGCAATTTCGGCATGTCATACCTCTGCGGATTCCCACAGGTGTCCTCTTTTCGGAAATGCATGGGGTTCCCTGTTTTCCCTGGTGGCTTGGACACCCGAGGCCCATATCTGTATGTTGTGCCGGTCAGCAGAGTGTCTCAAATTACGGTCTGAAAACAGACTTGGGGTTGCTTGTGTTTTAGGCTTTCCCCTTGGCGGCCAGGTAGGTGCACCCACACATGTGAGGTACCGTTTTCATCGGGACACCTGTGGGAACGCGCGACAGTAGGCCATGCGTTGTTGGGTGCGTGTTTCGATGGGTGAGCCGAGCGAAATGTGCGGAAAATTTGTTTTTTTCCCCACATTTCGGACTTTGCGGGCGTGTCTGGGTAATAAATTCTGGGGCGATTTTGACATATCATACCTCTGCGGATTCCCACGGGTGTCCTCTTTTCGGAAATGCATGGGGTTTCCTGTTTTCCCTGGTGGCTTGGACACCGAGGCCCATGTCTGTATGTTGTGCAGGTTGGCATTGCGTCTCAAATTCTGGTCTGAAAACAGACTTGGGGTTCCTTGTGTTTTAGGCTTTCCCCTTGGCGGCCAGGTCAGTTCACCCACACATGTGAGGTAACGTTTTCATCGGGACACCTGTGGGAATGATCGGGGCGGTAGGCCATGTGTTGTTGGGGGCGTATTTCGATGGGTGAGCCGAGCGAAATGTGCGGAAAATGCGTTTTTTTCCCACATTTTGGACTTTGCGGGGGTGTCTAGGTAATACATTCTGGGGCGATTTGGGCATATCATACCTCTGCGGATTTCCACGGGTGTCCTCTTTTCAGAAATGCATGGGGTTCCCTCTTTTCCCTGGTGGCTTGGACACCCGAGGCCCATATCTGTATGTTGTGCCGGTCAGCAGAGCGTCTCAAATTCCGGTCTGAAAACAGACTTGGGGTTACTTGTATTTTAGGCTTTCCCCTTGGCGGCCAGGTAGGTGCACCCACACATGTGAGGTACCGTTTTCATTGGGACACCTGTGGGAATGCGGGGTGGTAGGCCATGTGTTGTTGGAGGCGTGTTTCGATGGGTGAGCCGTGCGAAATGTGCGGAAAATGCGTTTTGTTTCTCCACATTTCGGACATTGGGGGGTTGTGCGGGTAATACATTCTGGGGCGATTTGGGCATATCATACCTCTGCGGATTCCCACAGATGTCCTCTTTTCGGAAATGCATGGGGTTCCCTGTTTTCCCCAGTGGCTTGGACATCCGAGGCCCATATCTGTATGTTGTGCCGTTCAGCAGAGCATCTCAAATTACGGTCTGAAAACAGACTTGGGGTTACTTGTGTTTTAGGCTTTCCCCTTGGCGGCCAGGTAGGTGCACCCACACATGTGAGGTACCGTTTTCATTGGGACACCTCTGGGAACGCGGGACGGTAGGCCATGTGTTGTTGGGTGCGTGTTTCAATCAGTGAGCCGAGCGAAATGTGCGGAAAATGCATTTTTTCCCCAAATTTCGGACTTTGCGGGAGTGTCTGGGTAATAAATTCTGGGGCGATTTGGGCATGTCATACCTCTGCGGATTCCCATGGGTGTCCTCTTTTTGGAAATGCATGGGGTTCCCTGTTTTCCCCGGTGGCTTGGACACCCGAGGCCAATATCTGTATTTTGTGCCGGTCGGCAGAGTGTCTCAAATTCCGGTCTGAAAACAGACTTGGGGTTACTTGTATTTTAGGCTTTCCCCTTGGCGGCCAGGTCGGCGCACCCACACATGTGGGGTACCGTTTTCATCATAACACCTGTGGGAATGCGGGGTGGTAGGCCATGTGTTGTTGGAGGCGTGTTTCGATGGGTGAGCCGTGCGAAATGTGCGGAAAATGCGTTTTGTTTCTCCACATTTCGGACATTGAGGGGCTGTCTGGGTAATACATTCTGGGGCGATTTGGACATATCATACCTCTGCGGATTCCCACAGGTGTCCTCTTTTCGGAAATGCATGGGGTTCCCTGTTTTCCCCAGTGGCCTGGACATCCGAGGCCCATATCTGTATGTTGTGCCAGTCAGCAGAGCATCTCAAATTACGGTCTGAAAACAGACTTGGGATTACTTGTGTTTTAGGCTTTCCCCTTGGCGGCCAGGTAGGTGCACCCACACATGTGAGGTACGTTTTGATTGGGACACCTGTGGGAACGCGGGACGGTAGGCCATGTGTTGTTGGGTGCGTGTTTCAATCGGTGAGCCGAGCGAAATGTGCGGAAAATGCATTTTTTTCCCACATTTTGGACTTTGCGGGGGTGTCTGGGTAATAAATTCTGGGGCGATTTGGGCATATCATACCTCTGTGGATTCCCACAGGTGTCCTATTTTCGGAAATGCATGGGTTTCTCTGTTTTCCCCGCTGGCTTGGACACCTGAGGCCCATATCTGTATGTTGTGCCGGTCAGCAGAGCGTCTCAAATTCCAGTCTGAAAACAGACTTGGGGTTACTTGTGTTTTAGGCTTTCCCCTTGGCGGCCAGGTCGGTGCACGCACACATGTGAGGTACTGTTTTCATTGGGACACCTGTGGGAATGTGGGATGGTAGGCCATGTGTTGTTGGGTGCGTGTTTCGATGGGTGAGCCGAGCGAAATGTGCAGAAAATGCGTTTTTTTCCCTACATTTCGGACTTTGCGGGGGTGTCTGGGTAATATATTCTGGGGCAATTTGGGCATATCATACCTCTGCAGATTCCCACGGGTGTCCTCTTTTCAGAAATGCATGGGATTCCCTGTTTTCCCCACTGGCTTGGACACCCGAGGCCCATATCTGTATGTTGTGCCGGTCAGCAGAGTGTCTCAAATTACGGTCTGAAAACAGACTTGGGGTTGCTTGTGTTTTAGGCTTTCCCCTTGGCGGCCAGGTAGGTGCACCCACACATGTGAGGTACCGTTTTCATTGGGACACCTGTGGGAACGCGGGACAGTAGGCCATGTGTTGTTGGGTGCGTGTTTCGATGGGTGAGCCGAGCGAAATGTGCGGAAAATTTGTTTTCTTCCCCACATTTCGGATTTTGCGGGAGTGTCTGGGTAATAAATTCTGGGGCGATTTTGACATATCATACCTCTGCGGATTCCCACGGGTGTCCTCTTTTCGGAAATGCATGGGGTTTCCTGTTTTCCCTGGTGGCTTGGACACCGAGGCCCATGTCTGTATGTTGTGCAGGTTGGCATTGCGTCTCAAATTCTGGTCTGAAAACAGACTTGGGGTTCCTTGTGTTTTAGGCTTTCCCCTTGGCGGCCAGGTCAGTGCACCCACACATGTGAGGTAACGTTTTCATCGGGACACCTGTGGGAATGCGGGGCGGTAGGCCATGTGTTGTTGGGGGCGTATTTCGATGGGTGAGCCGAGCGAAATGTGCGGAAAATGCGTTTTTTTCCCACATTTTGGACTTTGCGGGCGTGTCTAGGTAATACATTCTGGGGCGATTTGGACATATCATACCTCTGCGGATTTCCACGGGTGTCCTCTTTTCAGAAATGCATGGGGTTCCCTGTTTTCCCTGGTGGCTTGGACACCCGAGGCCCATGTCTGTATGTTGTGCAGGTTGGCATTGCGTCTCAAATTCTGGTCTGAAAACAGACTTGGGGTTCCTTGTGTTTTAGGCTTTCCCCTTGGCGGCCAGGTCAGTGCACCCACACATGTGAGGTAACGTTTTCATCGGGACACCTGTGGGAATGCGGGGCGGTAGGCCATGTGTTGTTGGGGGCGTATTTCGATGGGTGAGCCGAGCGAAATGTGCGGAAAATGCGTTTTTTCCCCACATTTTGGACTTTGCGGGCGTGTCTAGGTAATACATTCTGGGGCGATTTGGGCATATCATACCTCTGCGGATTTCCACGGGTGTCCTCTTTTCAGAAATGCATGGGGTTCCCTGTTTTCCCTGGTGGCTTGGACACCCGAGGCCCATATCTGTATGTTGTACTGGTCGGCAGAGCGTCTCAAATTCCGGTCTGAAAACAGACTTGGGGTTCCTTGTGTTTTAGGCTTTCCCCTTGGCGGCCAGGTCAGTGCACCCACACATGTGAGGTAATGTTTTCATTGGGACACCTGTGGGAATGCGGGTCGGTAGGCTATGTGTTGTTCGGGGCGTGTTTCGATGGGTGAGCCGAGCGAAATGTGCGGAAAATGTATTTTTTCCCCACATTTCGGACTTTGCGGGGTTTTTTGGGTAATAAATTCTGGGGCGATTTGGTCATATCATAGCTTTGCGGATTCCCCCGGGTGTCCTCTTTTCAGAAATGCATGGGGTTCCCTGTATTCCCCGGTGGCTTGGACACCCGAGGCCCATATCTGTATGTTGAGCAGGTCGGCAGAGGGTCTCAAATTCCAGCCTGAAAACAGACCTGGGGTTACTTGTGTTTTAGGCTTTCCCCTTGGCGGCCAAGTCGGTGCACCCACACATGTGAGGTACCGTTTTCATTGGGACACCTGTGGGAACGTGGGATGGTAGGCCATGTGTTGTTGGGTGCGTGTTTCGATGGGTGAGCCTAGCGAAATGTGCGGAAAATGTTTTTTATTCCCCACATTTCAGACTTTGCAAGGTGTCTGGGTAATAAATTCTGGGGGTATTTGGGCATATCATACCTCTGCGGATTCCCATGGGTGTCCTCTTTTCGGAAATGCATGGGGTTCCCTGTTTTCCCCGGTGGCTTGGACACCCAAGGCCAATATCTGTATTTTGTGCCGGTCGGCAGAGCGTCTCAAATTCCGGTCTGAAAGCAGACTTGGGGTTACTTGTGTTTTAGGCTTTCCCCTTGGCGGCCAGGTAGGTGCACCCACACATGTGAGGTACCGTTTTCATCGGGACACCTGTGGGATTGCGTGACGGTCGGCCATGTGTTGTTCGGGGCGTGTTTCGATGGGTGAGCCGAGCGAAATGTGCGGAAAATGTATTTTTTCCCCACATTTCGGACTTTGCGGGGTTTTTTGGGTAATAAATTCTGGGGCGATTTGGTCATATCATAGCTTTGCGGATTCCCCCGGGTGTCCTCTTTTCAGAAATGCATGGGGTTCCCTGTATTCCCCGGTGGCTTGGACACCCGAGGCCCATATCTGTATGTTGAGCAGGTCGGCAGAGGGTCTCAAATTCCAGCCTGAAAACAGACCTGGGGTTACTTGTGTTTTAGGCTTTCCCCTTGGCGGCCAAGTCGGTGCACCCACACATGTGAGGTACCGTTTTCATTGGGACACCTTTGGGAAAGTGGGATATTAGGCCATGTGTTGTTGGGTGCGTGTTTCGATGGGTGAGCCGAGCGAAATGTGCGGAAAATGCGTTTTATTCCCCACATTTCGGACTTTGCGGGGGTGTCTGGGTAATAAATTCTGGGGCGATTTGGGCATATCATACCTCTGCGGATTCCCACAGGGGTCCTCTTTTCGGAAATGCATGGGGTTCCCTGTTTTCCCTGGTGGCTTGGACACCCAAGGCCCATATCTGTATGTTGTGCCGGTCGGCAGAGCGTCTTAAATTCCGGTCTGAAAACAGACTTGGGGTTACTTGTGTTTTAGGCTTTCCCCTTGGCGGCCGGGTAGGTGCACCCACACATGTGAGGTACAGTTTTCATCGGGACACCTGTGGGAATGTGGGATGGTAGGCCATGTGTTGTTGGTGGCATGTTTCAATGGGTGAGCTGAGCGAAATGTGCGGAAAATGCATTTTTTCCCCACATTGTGGACTTTGCGGGGGTGTCTGGGTTATACAATCTGGGGCAATTTCGGCATGTCATACCTCTGCGGATTCCCACAGGTGTCCTCTTTTCGGAAATGCATGGGGTTCCCTGTTTTCCCTGGTGGCTTGGACACCCGAGGCCCATATCTGTATGTTGTGCCGGTCAGCAGAGTGTCTCAAATTACGGTCTGAAAACAGACTTGGGGTTGCTTGTGTTTTAGGCTTTCCCCTTGGCGGCCAGGTAGGTGCACCCACACATGTGAGGTACCGTTTTCATCGGGACACCTGTGGGAACGCGCGACAGTAGGCCATGCGTTGTTGGGTGCGTGTTTCGATGGGTGAGCCGAGCGAAATGTGCGGAAAATTTGTTTTTTTCCCCACATTTCGGACTTTGCGGGCGTGTCTGGGTAATAAATTCTGGGGCGATTTTGACATATCATACCTCTGCGGATTCCCACGGGTGTCCTCTTTTCGGAAATGCATGGGGTTTCCTGTTTTCCCTGGTGGCTTGGACACCGAGGCCCATGTCTGTATGTTGTGCAGGTTGGCATTGCGTCTCAAATTCTGGTCTGAAAACAGACTTGGGGTTCCTTGTGTTTTAGGCTTTCCCCTTGGCGGCCAGGTCAGTTCACCCACACATGTGAGGTAACGTTTTCATCGGGACACCTGTGGGAATGATCGGGGCGGTAGGCCATGTGTTGTTGGGGGCGTATTTCGATGGGTGAGCCGAGCGAAATGTGCGGAAAATGCGTTTTTTTCCCACATTTTGGACTTTGCGGGGGTGTCTAGGTAATACATTCTGGGGCGATTTGGGCATATCATACCTCTGCGGATTTCCACGGGTGTCCTCTTTTCAGAAATGCATGGGGTTCCCTCTTTTCCCTGGTGGCTTGGACACCCGAGGCCCATATCTGTATGTTGTGCCGGTCAGCAGAGCGTCTCAAATTCCGGTCTGAAAACAGACTTGGGGTTACTTGTATTTTAGGCTTTCCCCTTGGCGGCCAGGTAGGTGCACCCACACATGTGAGGTACCGTTTTCATTGGGACACCTGTGGGAATGCGGGGTGGTAGGCCATGTGTTGTTGGAGGCGTGTTTCGATGGGTGAGCCGTGCGAAATGTGCGGAAAATGCGTTTTGTTTCTCCACATTTCGGACATTGGGGGGTTGTGCGGGTAATACATTCTGGGGCGATTTGGGCATATCATACCTCTGCGGATTCCCACAGATGTCCTCTTTTCGGAAATGCATGGGGTTCCCTGTTTTCCCCAGTGGCTTGGACATCCGAGGCCCATATCTGTATGTTGTGCCGTTCAGCAGAGCATCTCAAATTACGGTCTGAAAACAGACTTGGGGTTACTTGTGTTTTAGGCTTTCCCCTTGGCGGCCAGGTAGGTGCACCCACACATGTGAGGTACCGTTTTCATTGGGACACCTCTGGGAACGCGGGACGGTAGGCCATGTGTTGTTGGGTGCGTGTTTCAATCAGTGAGCCGAGCGAAATGTGCGGAAAATGCATTTTTTCCCCAAATTTCGGACTTTGCGGGAGTGTCTGGGTAATAAATTCTGGGGCGATTTGGGCATGTCATACCTCTGCGGATTCCCATGGGTGTCCTCTTTTTGGAAATGCATGGGGTTCCCTGTTTTCCCCGGTGGCTTGGACACCCGAGGCCAATATCTGTATTTTGTGCCGGTCGGCAGAGTGTCTCAAATTCCGGTCTGAAAACAGACTTGGGGTTACTTGTATTTTAGGCTTTCCCCTTGGCGGCCAGGTCGGCGCACCCACACATGTGGGGTACCGTTTTCATCATAACACCTGTGGGAATGCGGGGTGGTAGGCCATGTGTTGTTGGAGGCGTGTTTCGATGGGTGAGCCGTGCGAAATGTGCGGAAAATGCGTTTTGTTTCTCCACATTTCGGACATTGAGGGGCTGTCTGGGTAATACATTCTGGGGCGATTTGGACATATCATACCTCTGCGGATTCCCACAGGTGTCCTCTTTTCGGAAATGCATGGGGTTCCCTGTTTTCCCCAGTGGCCTGGACATCCGAGGCCCATATCTGTATGTTGTGCCAGTCAGCAGAGCATCTCAAATTACGGTCTGAAAACAGACTTGGGATTACTTGTGTTTTAGGCTTTCCCCTTGGCGGCCAGGTAGGTGCACCCACACATGTGAGGTACGTTTTGATTGGGACACCTGTGGGAACGCGGGACGGTAGGCCATGTGTTGTTGGGTGCGTGTTTCAATCGGTGAGCCGAGCGAAATGTGCGGAAAATGCATTTTTTTCCCACATTTTGGACTTTGCGGGGGTGTCTGGGTAATAAATTCTGGGGCGATTTGGGCATATCATACCTCTGTGGATTCCCACAGGTGTCCTATTTTCGGAAATGCATGGGTTTCTCTGTTTTCCCCGCTGGCTTGGACACCTGAGGCCCATATCTGTATGTTGTGCCGGTCAGCAGAGCGTCTCAAATTCCAGTCTGAAAACAGACTTGGGGTTACTTGTGTTTTAGGCTTTCCCCTTGGCGGCCAGGTCGGTGCACGCACACATGTGAGGTACTGTTTTCATTGGGACACCTGTGGGAATGTGGGATGGTAGGCCATGTGTTGTTGGGTGCGTGTTTCGATGGGTGAGCCGAGCGAAATGTGCAGAAAATGCGTTTTTTTCCCTACATTTCGGACTTTGCGGGGGTGTCTGGGTAATATATTCTGGGGCAATTTGGGCATATCATACCTCTGCAGATTCCCACGGGTGTCCTCTTTTCAGAAATGCATGGGATTCCCTGTTTTCCCCACTGGCTTGGACACCCGAGGCCCATATCTGTATGTTGTGCCGGTCAGCAGAGTGTCTCAAATTACGGTCTGAAAACAGACTTGGGGTTGCTTGTGTTTTAGGCTTTCCCCTTGGCGGCCAGGTAGGTGCACCCACACATGTGAGGTACCGTTTTCATTGGGACACCTGTGGGAACGCGGGACAGTAGGCCATGTGTTGTTGGGTGCGTGTTTCGATGGGTGAGCCGAGCGAAATGTGCGGAAAATTTGTTTTCTTCCCCACATTTCGGATTTTGCGGGAGTGTCTGGGTAATAAATTCTGGGGCGATTTTGACATATCATACCTCTGCGGATTCCCACGGGTGTCCTCTTTTCGGAAATGCATGGGGTTTCCTGTTTTCCCTGGTGGCTTGGACACCGAGGCCCATGTCTGTATGTTGTGCAGGTTGGCATTGCGTCTCAAATTCTGGTCTGAAAACAGACTTGGGGTTCCTTGTGTTTTAGGCTTTCCCCTTGGCGGCCAGGTCAGTGCACCCACACATGTGAGGTAACGTTTTCATCGGGACACCTGTGGGAATGCGGGGCGGTAGGCCATGTGTTGTTGGGGGCGTATTTCGATGGGTGAGCCGAGCGAAATGTGCGGAAAATGCGTTTTTTTCCCACATTTTGGACTTTGCGGGCGTGTCTAGGTAATACATTCTGGGGCGATTTGGACATATCATACCTCTGCGGATTTCCACGGGTGTCCTCTTTTCAGAAATGCATGGGGTTCCCTGTTTTCCCTGGTGGCTTGGACACCCGAGGCCCATGTCTGTATGTTGTGCAGGTTGGCATTGCGTCTCAAATTCTGGTCTGAAAACAGACTTGGGGTTCCTTGTGTTTTAGGCTTTCCCCTTGGCGGCCAGGTCAGTGCACCCACACATGTGAGGTAACGTTTTCATCGGGACACCTGTGGGAATGCGGGGCGGTAGGCCATGTGTTGTTGGGGGCGTATTTCGATGGGTGAGCCGAGCGAAATGTGCGGAAAATGCGTTTTTTTCCCACATTTTGGACTTTGCGGGCGTGTCTAGGTAATACATTCTGGGGCGATTTGGGCATATCATACCTCTGCGGATTTCCACGGGTGTCCTCTTTTCAGAAATGCATGGGGTTCCCTGTTTTCCCTGGTGGCTTGGACACCCGAGGCCCATATCTGTATGTTGTACTGGTCGGCAGAGCGTCTCAAATTCCGGTCTGAAAACAGACTTGGGGTTCCTTGTGTTTTAGGCTTTCCCCTTGGCGGCCAGGTCAGTGCACCCACACATGTGAGGTAATGTTTTCATTGGGACACCTGTGGGAATGCGGGTCGGTAGGCTATGTGTTGTTGGGGGCATATTTCGATGGGTGAGCCGAGCGAAATGTGCGGCAAATTTTTTTTTTCCCCACATTTCGTACTTTGCGGGAGTGTCTGGGTAATAAATTATGGGGCGATTTTGCCATATCATACCTCTGCGGATTCCCACGGGTGTCCTCTTTTCGGAAATGCATGGGGTTCCCTGTTTTCCCTGGTGTCTTGGACACCGAGGCCCATGTCTGTATGTTGTGCAGGTTGGCATTGCGTCTCAAATTCTGGTCTGAAAACAGACTTGGGGTTACTTGTGTTTTAGGCTTTCCCCTTGGCGGCCAGGTCAGTGCACCTACACATGTGAGGTAACGTTTTCATCCGGACACCTGTGGGAATGGGGGACGGTAGGCCATGTGTTGTTGGGGACGTGTTTCGATGGGTGACCCGAGCGAAATGTGCGGAAAATGCGTTTTTTTCCCCACATTTCGGATTTGCGGGGGTGTCTGGGTAATAAATTCTGGGGCGATTTGGGCATATCATACCGCTGCGGGTTCCCACGGGGGACCTCTTTTCGGAAATACATGGGGTTCCCTGTTTTCCCCGGTGGCTTGGACACCCGAAGTCCATATCTGTATGCTGTGCCGGTAAGCAGAGCGTCTCAAATTCCAGTCTAAAAACAGACTTGGGCTTACTTGTGTTTTAGGCTTTCCCCTTGGAGGCCAGGTCGGTGCACCCACACATGTGAAGTACTGTTTTCATCGGGACACCTGTGGGAACGCGGGACGGTAGGCCATGTGTTGTTGGGGGCGTGTTTCGATGGGTGAGCCGAGCGAAATGTGCGGAAAATGCGTTTTATTTTCCACAGTTCGGACTTTGCGGGGGTGTCTGGGTAAAAAATTATGGGGCGATTTGGGCATATCATACCTCTGCGGATTCCCACAGGTGTCCTCTTTTCGGAAATGCATGGGGTTCCCTGTTTTCCCTGGTGGCTTGGACACCCGAGGCCCATGTCTGTATGTTGTGCAGGTTGGCATTGCGTCTCAAATTCTGGTCTGAAAACAGACTTGGGGTTACTTGTGTTTTAGGCTTTCCCCTTGGCGGCCAGGTCAGTGCACCTACACATGTGAGGTAACGTTTTCATCCGGACACCTGTGGGAATGGGGGACGGTAGGCCATGTGTTGTTGGGGACGTGTTTCGATGGGTGACCCGAGCGAAATGTGCGGAAAATGCGTTTTATTTTCCACAGTTCGGACTTTGCGGGGGTGTCTGGGTAAAAAATTCTGGGGCGATTTGGGCATATCATACCTCTGCGGATTCCCACAGGTGTCCTCTTTTCGGAAATGCATGGGGTTCCCTGTTTTCCCTGGTGGCTTGGACACCCGAGGCCCATATCTGTGTGTTGTGCCGGTCGGCAGAGCGTCTCAAATTCCGGTCTGAAAACAGACTTGGGGTTACTTGTGTTTTAGGCTTTCCCCTTGGCGGCCAGGTAGGTGCACCCGGGACACCTGTGGGAATGCGTGACGGTAGGCCATGTGTTGTTTGGGGCGTGTTTCAATGGGTGAGCCCAGCGAAATATGCGGAAAATACATTTTTTTCCCCACATTTCGGACTTTGCGGGGGTTTCTGGGTAATAACTTCTGGGGCGATTTGGGCATATCATATCTTTGCGGATTCCCCCGGGTGTCCTCTTTTCAGAAATGCATGGGGTTCCCTGTATTCCCCGGTGGCTTGGACACCCGAGGCCCATATCTGTATGTTGAGCCGGTCGGCAGAGGGTCTCAAATTCCGGCCTGAAAACAGACATGGGGTTACTTGTGTTTTAGGCTTTCCCCTTGGCGGCCAGGTAGGTGCACCCACACATGTGAGGTACCATTTTCATTGGGACACCTGTGGGAATGCGGGACGGTAGGCCATGTGTTTTTGGGGGCGTGTTTCGATGGGTGAGCCGAGCGAAATGTGCAGAAAATGCGTTATTTTCCCACAATTCAGACTTTGCGGGAGTGTCTGGGTAATAAATTCTGGGGCGATTTGGGCATATCATACCTTTGTGGATTCCCCACCAGGTGTCCTCTTTTCATAAATGCATGGGGTTCCCTGTATTCCCCGGTGGCTTGGACACCCGAGGCCCATATCTGTATGTTGTGCCGGTCGGCAGAGTGTCTCAAATTCCGGTATGAAAACAGACTTGGGATTACTTGTTTTTTAGGCTTTCCCCTTGCCGGCCAGGTAGGTGCACCCACACATGGGAGGTACTGTTTTCATCGGGACACCTGTGGGAACACGGGACAGTAGCCCATGTATTCTTGGGGTTTGTTTCGATGGGTGAGCTGAGCGAAATGTGTAGAAAATGCATTTTTTTCTCACATTTTGGACTTTGCGGGGGTGTCTGGGTAAGATATTCTGGGGCGATTTGGGCATATCATACCTTTGCGGATTCCCACGGGTGTCCTCTTTTTGGAAATGCATGGGGTTCCCTGTTTTCCCCGGTGGCTTAGACACCCTGAGGCCCATATCTGTATGTTGTGCCAGTCGGCAGAGCGTCTCAAAATCCGGTCTGAAAACAGACTTGGGGTTACTTGTGTTTTAGGCTTTCCCTTGGCAGCCAGGTAGGTGTACCCACACATGTGAGGTACCGTTTACATCGAGACACCTGTGGGAACACGGGATGGTAGGCCATGTGTTGTTGGGGGCGTGTTTCAATGGGTGAGCCGAGCGAAATGTGCGGAAAATGTGTTTTTTTCCCACATTTCAGACTTTGCTGGGTAATAAATTCTGGGGCGATTTGGGCATATCATACCTCTGCGGATTCCCATGGGTGTCCTCTTTTCAGAAATGCATGGGGTTCCCTGTTTTCCCCGGTGGCTTGAACACCCGAGGCCAATATCTGTATTTTGTGCCGGTCGGCACAGCGTCTCAAATTCCGGTCTGAAAACAGACTTGGGGTTACTTGTGTTTTAGGCTTTCCCCTTGGCAGCCAGGTCGGTGCACCCACACATGTGAGGTACCGTTTTCATTGGGACACCTGTGGGAACGTGGGATGGTAGGCCATGTGTTGTTGGGTGCGTGTTTCGATGGGTGAGCCGAGCGAAATGTGCGGAAAATGTTTTTTATTCCCCACATTTCGGACTTTGCAAGGTGTCTGGGTAATAAATCCTGGGGCGATTTGGGCATATCATACCTCTGTGGATTCCCCACCAGGTGTCCTCTTTTCATAAATGCATGGGGTTCCCTGTATTCCCCGGTGGCTTGGACACCCGAGGCCCATATCTGTATGTTGTGCCGGTCGGCAGAGCGTCTCAAATTCCGGTCTGAAAACAGACTTGGGGTTACTTGTGTTTTAGGCTTTCCCCTTGGCGGCCAGGTAGGTGCACCCACACATGTGAGGTACCATTTTCATTGGGACACCTGTGGGAATGCGGGACGGTAGGCCATGTTTTTTGGGGGCTTGTTTCGATGGGTGAGCCGAGCGAAATGTGCAGAAAATGCGTTATTTTCCCACAATTCGGACTTTGCGGGGGTGTCTGGGTAATAAATTCTGGGGCGATTTGGGCATATCATACCTTTGTGGATTCCCCACCAGGTGTCCTCTTTTCATAAATGCATGGGGTTACCTGTATTCCCCGGTGGCTTGGACACCCGAGGCCCATATCTGTATGTTGTGCCGGTCGGCAGAGTGTCTCAAATTCCGGTCTGAAAACAGACTTGGGATTACTTGTTTTTTAGGCTTTCCCCTTGGCGGCCAGGTAGGTGCACCCACACATGGGAGGTACTGTTTTCATCGGGACACCTGTGGGAACACGGGACAGTAGCCCATGTATTCTTGGGGGCTTGTTTCGATGGGCGAGCTGAGCGAAATGTGTAGAAAATACATTTTTTTCTCACATTTCGGACTTTGCGGGGGTGTCTGGGTAAGATATTCTGGGGCGATTTGGGCATATCATACCTTTGCGGATTCCAACGGGTGTCCTCTATTTGGAAATGCATGGGGTTCCCTGTTTTCCCTGGTGGCTTGGACACCCGAGGCCCATATCTATGTGTTGTGCCGGTCGGCAGAGCGTCTCAAATTCCGGTCTGAAAACAGACTTGGAGTTACTTGTGTTTTAGGCTTTCCCCTTGGCGGCCAAGTAGGTGCACCCGGGACACCTGTTGGAATGCATGACGGTAGGCCATGTGTTGTTTGGGGCGTGTTTCAATGGGTGAGCCGAGCGAAATATGCGGAAAATACATTTTTTTCCCCACATTTCGGACTTTGCGGGGGTTTCTGGGTAATAACTTCTGGGGCGATTTGGGCATATCATATCTTTGCGGATTCCCCCGGGTGTCCTCTTTTCAGAAATGCATGGGGTTCCCTGTATTCCCCGGTGGCTTGGACACCCAAGGCCCATATCTGTATGTTGAGCCGGTCGGCAGAGGGTCTCAAATTCCGGCCTGAAAACAGACATGGGGTTAGTTGTGTTTTAGGCTTTCCTCTTGGCGGCCAGGTAGGTGCACCCACACATGTGAGGTACCATTTTCATTGGGACACCTGTGGGAATGCGGGACGGTAGGCCATGTGTTTTTGGGGGCGTGTTTCGATGGGTGAGCCGAGCGAAATGTGCAGAAAATGCGTTATTTTCCCACATTTCGGACTTTGCGGGGGTGTCTGGGTAATAAATTCTGGGGCGATTTGGGCATATCATACCTTTGTGGATTCCCCACCAGGTGTCCTCTTTTCATAAATGCATGGGGTTCCCTGTATTCCCCGGTGGCTTGGACACCCGAGGCCCATATCTGTATGTTGTGCCGGTCGGCAGAGTGTCTCAAATTCCGGTCTGAAAACAGACTTGGGATTACTTGTTATTTAGGCTTTCCCCTTGGCGGCCAGGTAGGTGCACCCACACATGGGAGGTACTGTTTTCATCGGGACACCTGTGGGAACACGGGACAGTAGCCCATGTATTCTTGGGGGCTTGTTTCGATGGGCGAGCTGAGCGAAATGTGTAGAAAATGCATTTTTTTCTCACATTTCGGACTTTGCGGGGGTGTCTGGGTAAGATATTCTGGGGCGATTTGGGCATATCATACCTTTGCGGATTCCAACGGGTGTCCTCTATTTGGAAATGCATGGGTTTCCCTGTTTTCCCTGGTGGCTTGGACACCCGAGGCCCATATCTGTGTGTTGTGCCGGTCGGCAGAGCGTCTCAAATTCCGGTCTGAAAACAGACTTGGGGTTACTTGTATTTTAGGCTTTCCCCTTGGCGGCCAAGTAGGTGCACCCGGGACACCTGTTGGAATGCATGACGGTAGGCCATGTGTTGTTTGGGGCGTGTTTCAATGGGTGAGCCGAGCGAAATATGCGGAAAATACATTTTTTTCCCCACATTTCGGACTTTGCGGGGGTTTCTGGGTAATAACTTCTGGGGCGATTTGGGCATATCATATCTTTGCGGATTCCCCCGGGTGTCCTCTTTTCAGAAATGCATGGGGTTCCCTGTATTCCCCGGTGGCTTGGACACCCAAGGCCCATATCTGTATGTTGAGCCGGTCGGCAGAGGGTCTCAAATTCCGGCCTGAAAACAGACATGGGGTTACTTGTGTTTTAGGCTTTCCTCTTGGCGGCCAGGTAGGTGCACCCACACATGTGAGGTACCATTTTCATTGGGACACCTGTGGGAATGCGGGACGGTAGGCCATGTGTTTTTGGGGGCGTGTTTCGATGGGTGAGCCGAGCGAAATGTGCAGAAAATGCGTTATTTTCCCACATTTCGGACTTTGCGGGGGTGTCTGGGTAATAAATTCTGGGGCGATTTGGGCATATCATACCTTTGTGGATTCCCCACCAGGTGTCCTCTTTTCATAAATGCATGGGGTTCTCTGTATTCCCCGGTGGCTTGGACACCCGAGGCCCATATCTGTATGTTGTGCCGGTCGGCAGAGTGTCTCAAATTCCGGTCTGAAAACAGACTTGGGATTACTTGTTATTTAGGCTTTCCCCTTGGCGGCCAGGTAGGTGCACCCACACATGGGAGGTACTGTTTTCATCGGGACACCTGTGGGAACACGGGACAGTAGCCCATGTATTCTTGGGGGCTTGTTTCGGTGGGTGAGCTGAGCGAAATGTGTAGAAAATGCATTTTTTTCTCACATTTCGGACTTTGCGGGGGTGTCTGGGTAAGATATTCTGGGGCGATTTGGGCATATCATACCTTTGCGGATTCCCACGGGTGTCCTCTTTTTGGAAATGCATGGGGTTCCCTGTTTTCCCCGGTGGCTTAGACACCCTGAGGCCCATATCTGTATGTTGTGCCAGTCGGCAGAGCGTCTCAAAATCCAGTCTGAAAACAGACTTGGGGTTACTTGTGTTTTAGGCTTTCCCTTGGCAGCCAGGTAGGTGCACCCACACATGTGAGGTACCGTTTTCATCGAGACACCTGTGGGAACGCGGGATGGTAGGCCATGTGTTGTTGGGGGCGTGTTTCAATGGGTGAGCCGAGCGAAATGTGCGGAAAATGTGTTTTTTTCCCACATTTCAGACTTTGCAAGGTGTCTGGGTAATAAATTCTGGGGCGATTTGGGCATATCATACCTCTGCGGATTCCCATGGGTGTCCTCTTTTCAGAAATGCATGGGGTTCCCTGTTTTCCCCGGTGGCTTGAACACCCGAGGCCAATATCTGTATTTTGTGCCGGTCGGCAGAGTGTCTCAAATTCCGGTCTGAAAACAGACTTGGGGTTACTTGTGTTTTAGGCTTTCCCCTTGGCGGCCAGGTCGGTGCACCCACACATGTGAGGTACCGTTTTCATTGGGACACCTGTGGGAACGTGGGATGGTAGGCCATGTGTTGTTGGGTGCGTGTTTCGATGGGTGAGCCGAGCAAAATGTGCGGAAAATGTTTTTTATTCCCCACATTTCGGACTTTGCAAGGTGTCTGGGTAATAAATCCTGGGGCGATTTGGGCATATCATACCTCTGTGGATTCCCATGGGTGTCCTCTTTTCAGAAATGCATGGGGTTCCCTGTTTTCCCCGGTGGCTTGGACACCCGAGGCCCATATCTGTATTTTGTGCCGGTCAGCAGAACGTCTCAAATTCCGGTCTGAAAACAGACTTGGGGTTACTTGTGTTTTAGGCTTTCCCCTTGGCGGCCAGGTAGGTGCACCCACACATGTGAGGTACCATTTTCATTGGGACACCTGTGGGAATGCGGGACGGTAGGCCATGTGTTTTTGGGGGCGTGTTTCGATGGGTGAGCCGAGCGAAATGTGCAGAAAATGTGTTATTTTCCCACAATTCGGACTTTGCGGGGGTGTCTGGGTAAGCTATTCTGGGGCGATTTGGGCATATCATACCTTTGCGGATTCCCACGGGTGTCCTCTTTTTGGAAATGCATGGGGTTCCCTGTTTTCCCCGGTGGCTTAGACACCCTGAGGCCCATATCTGTATGTTGTGCCAGTCGGCAGAGCGTCTCAAAATCCGGTCTGAAAACAGACTTGGGGTTACTTGTGTTTTAGGCTTTCCCTTGGCAGCCAGGTAGGTGCACCCACACATGTGAGGTACCGTTTTCATCGAGACACCTGTGGGAACGCGGGATGGTAGGCCATGTGTTGTTGGGGGCGTGTTTCAATGGGTGAGCCGAGCGAAATGAGCGGAAAATGTGTTTTTTTCCCACATTTCAGACTTTGCAAGGTGTCTGGGTAATAAATTCTGGGGCGATTTGGGCATATCATACCTCTGCGGATTCCCATGGGTGTCCTCTTTACAGAAATGCATGGGGTTCCCTGTTTTCCCCGGTGGCTTAAACACCCGAGGCCAATATCTGTATTTTGTGCCGGTCGGCAGAGCGTCTCAAATTCTGGTCTGAAAACAGACTTGGGGTTACTTGTGTTTTAGGCTTTCCCCTTGGCGGCCAGGTCGGTGCACCCACACATGTGAGGTACCGTTTTCATTGGGACACCTGTGGGAACGTGGGATGGTAGGCCATGTGTTGTTGGGTGCGTGTTTCGATGGGTGAGCCGAGCGAAATGTGCGGAAAATGTTTTTTATTCCCCACATTTCGGACTTTGCAAGGTGTTTGGGTAATAAATCCTGGGGCGATTTGGGCATATCATACCTCTGTGGATTCCCATGGGTGTCCTCTTTTCAGAAATGCATGGGGTTCCCTGTTTTCCCTGGTGGCTTGGACACCCGAGGCCAATATCTGTATTTTGTGCCGGTCGGCAGAGCGTCTCAAATTCCGGTCTGAAAGCAGACTTGCGGTTACTTGTGTTTTAGGCTTTCCCCTTGGCGGCCAAGTCGGTGCACCCACACATGTGAGGTACCGTTTTCATTGGGACACCTGTGGGAAAGTGGGATGGTAGGCCATGTGTTCTTGGGTGCGTGTTTCGATGGGTGAGCCGAGCGAAATGTGCGGAAAATGTGTTTTATTCCCCACATTTCGGACTTTGCAGGGGTGTCTGGGTAATAAATTCTGGGGCGATTTGGGCATATCATACCTCTGCGGATTCCCACAGGTGTCCTCTTTTCAGAAATGCATGGGGTTCCCTGTTTTCCCTGGTGGCTTGGACACCCGAGGCCCATATCTGTATGTTGTGCCTGTCGGCAGAGCGTCTCAAATTCCGGTCTGAAAACAGACTTGGGGTTACTTGTGTTTTAGGCTTTCCCCTTGGCGGCCAAGTAGGTGCACCCACACATGTGAGGTACAGTTTTCATCGGGACACCTCTGGGAACGTGGGATGGTAGGTCATGTGTTGTTGGGGGCATGTTTCAATGGGTGAGCTGAGCGAAATGTGCGGAAAATGCATTTTTCCCCATATTTTCGACTTTGCGGGGGTGTCTGGGTAATAAATTCTGGTGTAATTTTGGCATGTCATACCTCTGTGGATTCCCACAGGTGTCCTCTTTTCGGAAATGCATGGGGTTCCCTGTTTTCCCTGGTGGCTTGGACACCCGAGGCCCATATCTGTATGTTGTGCCGGTCAGCAGAGCATCTCAAATTCTGGTCTGAAAACAGACTTGGGGTTACTTGTGTTTTAGGCTTTCCCCTTGGCGGCCAGGTCGGTGCACCCACACATGTGAGGTACCGTTTTCATTGGGACACCTGTGGGAACGTGGGATGGTAGGCCATGTGTTGTTGGGTGCGTGTTTCGATGGGTGAGCCGAGCGAAATGTGCGGAAAATGTTTTTTATTCCCCACATTTCGGACTTTGCAAGGTGTTTGGGTAATAAATCCTGGGGCGATTTGGGCATATCATACCTCTGTGGATTCCCATGGGTGTCCTCTTTTCAGAAATGCATGGGGTTCCCTGTTTTCCCTGGTGGCTTGGACACCCGAGGCCAATATCTGTATTTTGTGCCGGTCGGCAGAGCGTCTCAAATTCCGGTCTGAAAGCAGACTTGCGGTTACTTGTGTTTTAGGCTTTCCCCTTGGCGGCCAAGTCGGTGCACCCACACATGTGAGGTACCGTTTTCATTGGGACACCTGTGGGAAAGTGGGATGGTAGGCCATGTGTTCTTGGGTGCGTGTTTCGATGGGTGAGCCGAGCGAAATGTGCGGAAAATGTGTTTTATTCCCCACATTTCGGACTTTGCAGGGGTGTCTGGGTAATAAATTCTGGGGCGATTTGGGCATATCATACCTCTGCGGATTCCCACAGGTGTCCTATTTTCAGAAATGCATGGGGTTCCCTGTTTTCCCTGGTGGCTTGGACACCCGAGGCCCATATCTGTATGTTGTGCCTGTCGGCAGAGCGTCTCAAATTCCGGTCTGAAAACAGACTTGGGGTTACTTGTGTTTTAGGCTTTCCCCTTGGCGGCCAAGTAGGTGCACCCACACATGTGAGGTACAGTTTTCATCGGGACACCTCTGGGAACGTGGGATGGTAGGTCATGTGTTGTTGGGGGCATGTTTCAATGGGTGAGCTGAGCGAAATGTGCGGAAAATGCATTTTTCCCCATATTTTCGACTTTGCGGGGGTGTCTGGGTAATAAATTCTGGTGTAATTTTGGCATGTCATACCTCTGTGGATTCCCACAGGTTTCCTCTTTTCAGAAATGCATGGGGTTCCCTGTTTTCCCTGGTGGCTTGGACACCCGAGGCCAATATCTGTATTTTGTGCCGGTCGGCAGAGCGTCTCAAATTCCGGTCTGAAAGCAGACTTGCGGTTACTTGTGTTTTAGGCTTTCCCCTTGGCGGCCAAGTCGGTGCACCCACACATGTGAGGTACCGTTTTCATTGGGACACCTGTGGGAAAGTGGGATGGTAGGCCATGTGTTCTTGGGTGCGTGTTTCGATGGGTGAGCCGAGCGAAATGTGCGGAAAATGTGTTTTATTCCCCACATTTCGGACTTTGCAGGGGTGTCTGGGTAATAAATTCTGGGGCGATTTGGGCATATCATACCTCTGCGGATTCCCACAGGTGTCCTCTTTTCAGAAATGCATGGGGTTCCCTGTTTTCCCTGGTGGCTTGGACACCCGAGGCCCATATCTGTATGTTGTGCCTGTCGGCAGAGCGTCTCAAATTCCGGTCTGAAAACAGACTTGGGGTTACTTGTGTTTTAGGCTTTCCCCTTGGCGGCCAAGTAGGTGCACCCACACATGTGAGGTACAGTTTTCATCGGGACACCTCTGGGAACGTGGGATGGTAGGTCATGTGTTGTTGGGGGCATGTTTCAATGGGTGAGCTGAGCGAAATGTGCGGAAAATGCATTTTTCCCCATATTTTCGACTTTGCGGGGGTGTCTGGGTAATAAATTCTGGTGTAATTTTGGCATGTCATACCTCTGTGGATTCCCACAGGTGTCCTCTTTTCGGAAATGCATGGGGTTCCCTGTTTTCCCTGGTGGCTTGGACACCCGAGGCCCATATCTGTATGTTGTGCCGGTCAGCAGAGCATCTCAAATTCCGGTCTGAAAACAGACTTGGGGTTACTTGTATTTTAGGCTTTCCCCATGGCGGCCAGGTCGGTGCACCCACACATGTGAGGTACCGTTTTCATCGGAACACGTGTGGGAATGCGGGACGGTAGGCCATGTGTTGTTGGGGGCGTGTTTCGATGTGTGAGCCGTGCGAAATGTGCGGAAAATGCGTTTTGTTTCTCCACATTTCGGACATTGGGGGGTTGTCTGGGTAATACATTCTGGGGCGATTTGGACATATCATACCTCTGCGGATTCCCACAGGTGTCCTCTTTTCGGAAATGCATGGGGTTCCCTGTTTTCCCCAGTGGCCTGGACATCCGAGGCCCATATCTGTATGTTGTGCCAGTCAGCAGAGCATCTCAAATTACGGTCTGAAAACAGACTTGGGATTACTTGTGTTTTAGGCTTTCCCCTTGGCGGCCAGGTAGGTGCACCCACACATGTGAGGTACCGTTTTCATCGAGACACCTGTGGGAACGCGGGACGGTAGGCCATGTGTTGTTGGGGGCGTGTTTCAATGGGTGAGCCGAGCGAAATGTGGGGAAAATGTGTTTTTTTCCACACATTTCAGACTTTGCCGGAGTGTCTGGGTAATAAATTCTGGGGCGATTTGGGCATATCATACCTCTGCGGATTCCCATGGGTGTCCTCTTTTCGGAAATGCAAGGGGTTCCCTGTTTTACCCGGTGGCTTGAACACCCGAGGCCAATATCTGTATTTTGTGCCAGTCGGCAGAGCGTCTCAAATTCCGGTCTGAAAACAGACTTGGGGTTACTTGTGTTTTAGGCTTTCCCCTTGGCGGCCAGGTCAGTGCACCCACACATGTGAGGTACCGTTCTCATTGGGACACCTGTGGGAACGTGGGATGGTAGGCCATGTGTTGTTGGGTACGTGTTTCAATGGGTGAGCCGAGCGAAATGTGCAGAAAATGTTTTTTATTCCCCACATTTCGGACTTTGCGGGGGTGTCTGGGTAATACATTCTGGGGCGATTTGGGCATATCATACCTCTGCGGATTCCCACAGGTGTCCTCTTTTCGGAAATACATGAGGTTCCCTGTTTTCCCTGGTGGCATGGACACCCGAGGCCCATATCTTTGTGTTGTGCCGGTCGGCAGAGCGTCTCAAATTCCGGTCTGAAAACAGACTTGGGGTTACTTGTGTTTTAGGCTTTCCCCTTGGCGGCCAGGTAGGTGCACCCACACATGTGAGGTACCGTTTTCATCGGGACACCTGTGGGATTGCCTGACGGTAGGCCATGTGTTGTTTGGGGTGTGTTTCGATGGGAGAGCCGAGCGAAATGTGCGGAAAATGCATTTTTTTCCCACATTTCAGACTTTGCGGGGGTTTCTGGGTGATAAATTCTGGGGCGATTTGGGCATATCATAGGTTTGCAGATTCCCCCGGGTGTCCTCTTTTCAGAAATGCATGGGGTTCCCTGTATTCCCCGGTGGTTTGGACACCCGAGGCCCATATCTGTATGTTGAGCTGGTCGGCAGAGGGTCTCAAATTCCGGCCTGAAAACAGACATGGGGTTACTTGTGTTTTAGGCTTTCCCCTTGGTGGCCAGGTAGGTGCACCCACACATGTGAGGTACCATTTTCATTGGGACACCTGTGGGAATGCGGGACGGTAGGCCATGTGTTGCTGGGGGCGTGTTTCGATGGGTGAGCCGAGCGAAATGTGCAGAAAATGCGTTATTTTCCCACAATTCGGACTTTGCGGGGGTATCTGGGTAATAAATTCTGGGGCGATTTGGGCATATCATACTTTTGTGGATTCCTCCACGTGTCCTCTTTTCATAAATGCATGGGGTTCCCTGTATTCCCCGGTGGCTTGGACACCCGAGGCCCATATCTGTATGTTGTGCCGGTCGGCAGAGTGTCTCAAATTCCGGTCTGAAAACAGACTAGGGGTTACTTGTGTTTTAGGGTTTCCCCTTGGCGGCCAGGTAGGTGCACCCACACATGTGAGGTACCGTTTTCATCGGGACACATGTGGGAACCCGGGACAGTCAGCCATGTGTTGTTGGGGCGTGTTATGATGGGTGAGCCGAGAGAAATGTGTGGAAAATGCATTTTTTCCCCACATTTTGGACTTTGCGGGGGTATCTGGGTAATAAATTCTGGGGCGATTTGGGCATATCATACCTCTGTGGATTCCCACGGGTGTCCTCTTTTCGGAAATGCATGGGGTTCCCTGTTTTCTCCGGTGGCTTGGACACCCGAGGGCCATATCTGTATGTTGTGCCGGTCGGCAGAGCGTCTCAAATTCCGGTCTGAAAGCAGACTTGCGGTTACTTGTGTTTTAGGCTTTCCCCTTGGCGGCCAAGTCGGTGCACCCACACATGTGAGTACCGTTTTCATTGGGACACCTGTGGGAAAGTGGGATGGTAGGCCATGTGTTGTTGGGTGCGTGTTTCGATGGGTGAGCCGAGCGAAATGTGCGGAAAATGTGTTTTATTCCCCACATTTCGGACTTTGCAGGGGTGTCTGGGTAATAAATTCTCGGGTGATTTGGGCATATCATACCTCTGCGGATTCCCACAGGTGTCCTCTTTTCAGAAATGCATGGGGTTCCCTGTTTTCCCTGGTGGCTTGGACACCCGAGGCCCATATCTGTATGTTGTGCCGGTCGGCAGAGCGTCTCAAATTCCGGTCTGAAAACAGACTTGGGGTTACTTGTGTTTTAGGCTTTCCCCTTGGCGGCCAAGTAGGTGAACCCACACATGTGAGGTACAGTTTTCATCGGGACACCTCTGGGAACGTGGGATGGTAGGCCATGTGTTGTTGGGGGCATGTTTCAATGGGTGAGCTGAGCGAAATGTGCGGAAAATGCATTTTTTCCCCATATTTTCGACTTTGCGGGGGTGTCTGGGTAATAAATTCTGGTGTAATTTTGGCATGTCATACCTCTGTGGATTCCCACAGGTGTCCTCTTTTCGGAAATGCATGGGGTTCCCTGTTTTCCCTGGTGGCTTGGACACCCGAGGCCCATATCTGTATGTTGTGCCGGTCAGCAGAGCATCTCAAATTCCGGTCTGAAAACAGACTTGGGGTTACTTGTATTTTAGGCTTTCCCCTTGGCGGCCAGGTAGGTGCACCCACACATGTGAGGTACGTTCTCATTGGGACACCTGTGGGAACGTGGGATGGTAGGCCATGTGTTGTTGGGTGCGTGTTTCGATGGGTGAGCCGAGCGAAATGTGCGGAAAATGTTTTTTATTCCCCACATTTCGGACTTTGCGGGGGTGTCTGGGTAATAAATTCTCGGGCGATTTGGGCATATCATACCTCTGCGGATTCCCACAGGTGTCCTCTTTTCGGAAATACATGAGGTTCCCTGTTTTCCCTGGTGGCTTGGACACCCGAGGCCCATATCTTTGTGTTGTGCCGGTCGGCAGAGCGTCTCAAATTCCGATCTGAAAACAGACTTGGGGTTACTTGTGTTTTAGGCTTTCCCCTTGGCGGCCAGGTAGGTGCACCCACACATGTGAGGTACCGTTTTCATCGGGACACCTGTGGGATTGCGTGACGGTAAGCCATGTGTTGTTTGGGGCGTGTTTCGATGGGTGAGCCGAGCGAAATGTGCGGAAAATGCATTTTTTCCCCACATTTCGGACTTTGCGGGGGTTTCTGGGTGATAAATTCTGGGGCGATTTGGGCATATCATAGGTTTGCGGATTCCCCCGGGTGTCCTCTTTTCAGAAATGCATGGGGTTCCCTGTATTCCCCGGTGGTTTGGACACCCGAGGCCCATATCTGTATGTTGAGCTGGTCGGCAGAGGGTCTCAAATTCCGGCCTGAAAACAGACATGGGGTTACTTGTGTTTTAGGCTTTCCCCTTGGTGGCCAGGTAGGTGCACCCACACATGTGAGGTACCATTTTCATTGGGACACCTTTGGGAATGCGGGACGGTAGGCCATGTGTTGTTGGGGGCGTGTTTCGATGGGTGAGCCGAGCGAAATGTGCAGAAAATGCGTTATTTTCCCACAATTCGGACTTTGCGGGGCTATCTGGGTAATAAATTCTGGGGCGATTTGGGCATATCATACTTTTGTGGATTCCTCCACGTGTCCTCTTTTCATAAATGCATGGGGTTCCCTGTATTCCCCGGTGGCTTGGACACCCGAGGCCCATATCTGTATGTTGTGCCGGTCGGCAGAGTGTCTCAAATTCCGGTCTGAAAACAGACTAGGGGTTACTTGTGTTTTAGGGTTTCCCCTTGGCGGTCAGGTAGGTGCACCCACACATGTGAGGTACCGTTTTCATCGGGACACATGTGGGAACCCGGGACAGTCAGCCATGTGTTGTTGGGACATGTTATGATGGGTGAGCCGAGAGAAATGTGTGGAAAATGCATTTTTTCCCCACATTTTGGACTTTGCGGGGGTATCTGGGTAATAAATTCTGGGGCGATTTGGGCATATCATACCTCTGTGGATTCCCACGGGTGTCCTCTTTTCGGAAATGCATGGGGTTCCCTGTTTTCTCCGGTGGCTTGGACACCCGAGGGCCATATCTGTATGTTGTGCCGGTCGGCAGAGCGTCTCAAATTCTGGTCTGAAAACAGACTTGGGATTACTTGTGTTTTAGGCTTTCCCCTTGGCGGCCAGGTAGGTGCACCCACACATGGGATGTACTGTTTTCATCAGGACACCTGTGGGAACACGGGACAGTAGCCCATGTGTTCTTGGGGGCTTGTTTCGATGGGTGAGCTGAGCGAAATGTGTAGAAAATGCGTTTTTTTCTCACATTTTGGACTTTGCGGGGGTGTCTGGGTAAGAAATTCTGGGGCGATTTGGGCATATCATACCTTTGCGGATTCCCACGGGTGTCCTCATTTTGGAAATGCATGGGGTTCCCTGTTTTCCCCGGTGGCTTGGACACCCTGAGGCCCATATCTGTATGTTGTGCCGGTCGGCAGAGCGTCTCAAAATCCGGTCTGAAAACAGACTTGGGGTTACTTGTGTTTTAGGCTTTCCCCTTGGCAGCCAGGTAGGTGCACCCACACATATGAGGTACCGTTTTCATTGGGACACCTGTGGGAAAGTGGGATGGTAGGCCATGTGTTGTTGGGTGCGTGTTTCGATGGGTGAGCCGATCGAAATGTGCGGAAAATGTGTTTTATTCCCCACATTTCGGACTTTGCGGGGGTGTCTGGGTAATAAATTCTGGGGCGATTTGGGCATATCATATCTGCGGATTCCCACAGGTGTCCTCTTTTCAGAAATGCATGGGGTTCCCTGTTTTCCCTGGTGGCTTGGACACCCGAGGCCCATATCTGTATGTTGTGCCGGTCGGCAGAGCGTCTCAAATTCCGGTCTGAAAACAGACTTGGGGTTACTTGTGTTTTAGGCTTTCCCCTTGGCGGCCAGGTAGGTGCACCCACAAATGTGAGGTACAGTTTTCATCGGGACACCTGCGGGAACGTGGGATGGTAGGCCATGTGTTGTTAGTGGCATGTTTCAATGGGTGAGCTGAGCGAAATGTGCGGAAAATGCGTTTTATTCCCCACATTTCGGACTTTGCGGGGGTGTCTGGGTAATAAATTCTGGGGCGATTTGGGCATATCATACCTCTGCGGATTCCCACAGGTGTCCTCTTTTCGGAAATGCATGGGGTTCCCTGTTTTCCCTGGTGGCTTGGACACCCGAGGCCCATATCTGTATGTTGTGCCGGTCAGCAGAGTGTCTCAAATTCCGGTCTGAAAACAGACTTGGGGTCACTTGTATTTTAGGCTTTACCTTTGGCGGCCAGGTCGGTGCACCCACACATGTGGGGTACCCTTTTCATCGGAACTCCTGTGGGAATACGGGGTGGTAGGCCATGTGTTGTTGGAGGCGTGTTTCGATGGGTGAGCCGTGCGAAATGTGCGGAAAATGCGTTTTGCTTCTCCACATTTCGGACATTGGGGGTTTGTCTGGGTAATACATTCTGGGGCGATTTGGGCATATCATACCTCTGCGGATTCCCATAGGTGTCCTCTTTTCGGAAATGCATGGGGTTCCCTGTTTTCCCTGGTGGCTTGGACACCCGAGGCCCATATCTGTATGTTGTGCCGGTCAGCAGAGCGTCTCAAATTCCGGTCTGAAAACAGACTTGGGGTTACTTGTGTTTTAGGCTTTCCTCTTGGCGGCCAGGTCGGTGCACTCACACATGTGAGGTACCATTTTCATTGGGACACCTGTGGGAACGCGGGACGGTAGGCCATGTGTTGTTGGGTGCGTGTTTCAATCGGTGAGCCGAGCGAAATGTGCGGAAAGTGCATTTTTTCCCCACATTTCGGACTTTGCGGGAGTGTCTGGGTAATAAATTCTGGGGCGATTTGGGCATATCATACCTCTGCGGATTCCCATGGGTGTCCTCTTTTTGGAAATTCATGGGGTTCCCTGTTTTCCCCGGTGGCTTGGACACCCGAGGCCAATATCTGTATTTTCTGCCGGTCGGCAGAGCGTCTCAAATTCCGGTCTGAAAACAGACTTGGGGTTACTTGTGTTTTAGGCTTTCCCCTTGGCGGCCAGGTAGGTGCACCCACACATGTGAGGTACCGTTTTCATTGGGACACCTGTGGGAACGCGGGACAGTAGGCCATGTGTTGTTGGGTGCGTGTTTCGATGGGTGAGCCGAGCGAAATGTGTAGAAAATTTGTTTTTTTCCCCACATTTCAGACTTTGCGGGAGTGTCTGGGTAATAAATTCTGGGGCGATTTTGACATATCATACCTCTGTGCATTCCCACGGGTGTCCTCTTTTCGGAAATGCATGGGTTTCCCTGTTTTCCCTGGTGGCTTGGACACCGAGGCCCATGTCTGTATGTTGTGCAGGTTGGCATTGCGTCTCAAATTCTGGTCTGAAAACAGACTTGGGGTTCCTTGTGTTTTAGGCTTTCCCCTTGGCGGCCAGGTCAGTGCACCCACACATGTGATGTAACGTTTTCATCGGGACACCTGTGGGAACGTGGGATGGTAGGCCATGTGTTGTTGGGTGCGTGTTTCGATGGGTGAGCCGAGCGAAATGTGCGGAAAATGTTTTTTATTCCCCACATTTCGGACTTTGCAAGGTGTCTGGGTAATAAATTCTGGGGCGATTTGGGCATATCATACCTCTGCGGATTCCCACAGGTGTCCTCTTTTCGGAAATACATGGGGTTCCCTGTTTTCCATGGTGGCTTGGACACCCGAGGCCCATATCTTTGTGTTGTGCCGGTCGGCAGAGCGTCTCAAATTCCGGTCTGAAAACAGACTTGGGGTTACTTGTGTTTTAGGCTTTCCCCTTGGCGGCCAGGTAGGTGCACCCACACATGTGAGGTACCGTTTTCATCGGGACACCTGTGGGATTTCGTGACGTTAGGCCATGTGTTGTTCGGGGCGTGTTTCGATGGGTGAGCCGAGCGAAATGTGCGGAAAAATGCATTTTTTCCCCACATTTCGGACTTTGCGGGGGTTTCTGGGTAATAAATTCTGGGGCGATTTGGTCATATCATAGCTTTGCGGATTCCCCCGGGTGTCCTCTTTTCAGAAATGAATGGGGTTCCATGTATTCCCCGGTGGCTTGGACACCCGAAGCCCATATCTGTATGTTGAGCTGGTCGGCAGAGGGTCTCAAATTCCGGCCTGAAAAAAGACATGGGGTTACTTGTGTTTTAGGCTTTCCCCTTGGTGGCCAGGTAGGTGCACCCACACATGTGAGGTACCATTTTCATTGGGACACCTGTGGGAATGCGGGACGGTAGGCCATGTGTTGTTGGGGGCGTGTTTCGATGGGTGAGCAGAGCGAAATGTGCACAAAATGCGTAATTTTCCCACAATTCAGACTTTGCGGGGGTGTCTGGGTAATAAATTCTCGGGCGATTTGGTCATATCATAGCTTTGCGGATTCCCCCGGGTGTCCTCTTTTCATAAATGCATGGGGTTCCCTGTATTCCCCGGTGGCTTGGACACCCGAGGCCCATATCTGTATGTTGTGCCGGTCAGCAGAGTGTCTCAAATTCCGGTCTGAAAACAGACTAGGGGTTACTTGTGTTTTAGGGTTTCCCCTTGGCGGCCAGGTAGGTGCACAGACACATGTGAGGTACTGTTTTCATCGGGACACCTGTGGGAACCCGGGACAGTCGGCCATGTGTTGTTGGGGCGTGTTATGATGGGTGAGCCGAGAGAAATGTGCGGAAAATGCGTTTTTTTCCCACATTTTGGACTTTGCGGGGGTATCTGGGTAATAAATTCTGGGGCGATTTGGGCATATCATACCTCTGTGGATTCCCACGGGTGTCCTCTTTTCGGAAATGCATGGGTTTCCCTGTTTTCTCCGGTGGCTTGGACACCTGAGGGCCATATCTGTATGTTGTGCCGGTCGGCAGAGCGTCTCAAATTCTGGTCTGAAAACAGACTTGGGATTACTTGTGTTTTAGGCTTTCCCCTTGGCGGCCAGGTAGGTGCACCCACACATGGGATGTACTGTTTTCATCGGGACACCTGTGGGAACACGGGACAGTAGCCCATGTGTTCTTGGGTGCTTGTTTCGATGGGGGAGCTGAGCGAAATGTGTAGAAAATGCGTTTTTTTCTCACATTTCGGACTTTGCAAGGTGTCTGGGTAATACATTCTGGGGCGATTTGGGCATATCATACCTCTGCGGATTCCCATGGGTGTCCTCTTTTCGGAAATGCATGGGGTTCCTTGTTTTCCCCGGTGGCTTGAACACCCGAGGCCAATATCTGTATTTTGTACCGGTCGGCAGAGCGTCTCAAATTCCGGTCTGAAAACAGACTTGGGGTTACTTGTGTTTTAGGCTTTCCCCTTGGCGGCCAGGTCAGTGCACCCACACATGTGAGGTACCGTTTTCATTGGGACACCTGTGGGAACGTGGGATGTTAGGCCATGTGTTGTTGGGTGCGTGTTTCGATGGGTGAGCCGAGCGAAATGTGCGGAAAATGTTTTTTATTCCCCACATTTCGGACTTTGCAAGGTGTCTGGGTAATAAATTCTGGGGCGATTTGGGCATATCATACCTCTGCGGATTCCCATGGGTGTCCTCTTTTTTGGAAATGCATGGGGTTCCCTGTTTTCCCCGGTGGCTTGGACACCCGAGGCCAATATCTGTATTTTGTGCCGGTCGGCAGAGCGTCTCAAATTCCGGTCTGAAAGCAGACTTGGGGTTACTTGTGTTTTAGGCTTTCCCCTTGGCGGCCAAGTCGGTGCACCCACACATGTGAGGTACCGTTTTCATTGGGACACCTGTGGGAAAGTGGGATGGTAGGCCATGTGTTGTTGGGTGCGTGTTTCGATGGGTGAGCCGAGCGAAATGTGCGGAAAATGTGTTTTATTCCCCACATTTCGGACTTTGCGGGGGTGTCTGGGTAATACATTCTGGGGCGATTTGGGCATATCATACCTCTGCGGATTCCCACAGGTGTCCTCTTTTCGGAAATGCATGGGGTTCCCTGTTTTCCCTGGTGGCTTGGACACCCGAGGCCCATATCTGTATGTTGTGCCGGTCGGCAGAACGTCTCAAATTCCGGTCTGAAAACAGACTTGGGGTTACTTGTGTTTTAGGCTTTCCCCTTGGCGGCCAGGTAGGTGCACCCACACATGTGAGGTACAGTTTTCATCGGGACACCTGTGGGAACGTGGGATGGTAGGCCATATGTTGTTGGTGGCATGTTTCAATGGGTGAGCTGAGCGAAATGTGCGGAAAATGCATTTTTTCCCCACATTTTGGACTTTGCGGGGGTGTCTGTGTAATACATTCTGGGGCAATTTCGGCATGTCATACCTCTGCGGATTCCCAGAGGTGTCCTCTTTTCGGAAATGCATGGGGTTCCCTGTTTTCCCTGGTGGCTTGGACACCCGAGGCCCATATCTGTATGTTGTGCCGGTCAGCAGAGTGTCTCAAATTCCGGTCTGAAAACAGACTTGGGGTTACTTGTATTTTAGGCTTTCCCCTTGGCGGCCAGGTCGGCGCACCCACACATGTGGGGTACCGTTTTCATCATAACACCTGTGGGAATGCGGGGTGGTAGGCCATGTGTTGTTGGAGGCGTGTTTCGATGGGTGAGCCGTGCGAAATGTGCGGAAAATGCGTTTTGTTTCTCCACATTTCGGACATTGAGGGGCTGTCTGGTTAATACATTCTGGGGCGATTTGGACATATCATACCTCTGCGGATTCCCACAGGTGTCCTCTTTTCGGAAATGCATGGGGTTCCCTGTTTTCCCCAGTGGCCTGGACATCCGAGGCCCATATCTGTATGTTGTGCCAGTCAGCAGAGCATCTCAAATTACGGTCTGAAAACAGACTTGGGATTACTTGTGTTTTAGGCTTTCCCCTTGGCGGCCAGGTAGGTGCACCCACACATGTGAGGTACGTTTTGATTGGGACACCTGTGGGAACGCGGGACGGTAGGCCATGTGTTGTTGGGTGCGTGTTTCAATCGGTGAGCCGAGCGAAATGTGCGGAAAATGCATTTTTTTCCCACATTTTGGACTTTGCGGGGGTGTCTGGGTAATAAATTCTGGGGCGATTTGGGCATATCATACCTCTGTGGATTCCCACAGGTGTCCTATTTTCGGAAATGCATGGGTTTCTCTGTTTTCCCCGCTGGCTTGGACACCTGAGGCCCATATCTGTATGTTGTGCCGGTCAGCAGAGCGTCTCAAATTACGGTCTGAAAACAGGCTTGGGGTTACTTGTGTTTTAGACTTTCCCCTTGGCAGCCAGGTAGGTGCACCCACACATGTGAGGTACCGTTTTCATCGAGACACCTGTGGGAACGCGGGACGGTAGGCCATGTGTTGTTGGGGGCATGTTTCAATGGGTGAGCTGAGCGAAATGTGCGGAAAATGTGTTTTTTTCCACACATTTCAGACTTTGCCGGAGTGTCTGGGTAATAAATTCTGGGGCGATTTGGGCATATCATACCTCTGCGGATTCCCATGGGTGTCCTCGTTTCGGAAATGCAAGGGGTTCCCTGTTTTACCCGGTGGCTTGAACACCCAAGGCCAATATTTGTATTTTGTGCCAGTCGGCAGAGCGTCTCAAATTCCAGTCTGAAAACAGACTTGGGGTTACTTGTGTTTTAGGCTTTCCCCTTGGCGGCCAGGTCGGTGCACCCACACATGTGAGGTACCGTTCTCATTGGGACACCTGTGTGAACGTGGGGTGGTAGGCCATGTGTTGTTGGGTGCGTGTTTCGATGGGTGAGCCGAGTGAAATGTGCGGAAAATGTTTTTTATTCCCCACATTTCGGACTTTGCGGGGGTGTCTGGGTAATAAATTCTGGGGCGATTTGGGCATATCATACCTCTGCGGATTCCCACAGGTGTCCTCTTTTCGGAAATACATGAGGTTCCCTGTTTTCCCTGGTGGCTTGGACACCCGAGGCCCATATCTTTGTGTTGTGCCGGTCGGCAGAGCACCTCAAATTCCGGTCTGAAAACAGACTTGGGGTTACTTGTGTTTTAGGCTTTCCCCTTGGCGGCCAGGTAGGTGCACCCACACATGTGAGGTACCATTTTCATCGGGACACCTGTGGGATTGCGTGACGGTAGGCCATGTGTTGTTTGGGGCGTGTTTCGATGGGTGAGCCGAGCGAAATGTGCGGAAAATGCATTTTTTCCCCACATTTCGGACTTTGCGGGGGTTTCTGGGTGATAAATTCTGGGGCGATTTGGGCATATCATAGGTTTGCGGATTCCCCCGGGTGTCCTCTTTTCAGAAATGCATGGGGTTCCCTGTATTCCCCGGTGGTTTGGACACCCGAGGCCCATATCTGTATGTTGAGCTGGTCGGCAGAGGGTCTCAAATTCCGGCCTGAAAACAGACATGGGGTTACTTGTGTTTTAGGCTTTCCCCTTGGTGGCCAGGTAGGTGCACCCACACATGTGAGGTACCATTTTCATTGGGACACCTGTGGGAATGCGGGACGGTAGGCCATGTGTTGTTGGGGGCGTGTTTCGATGGGTAAGCCGAGCGAAATGTGCAGAAAATGCGTTATTTTCCCACAATTCGGACTTTGCGGGGGTATCTGGGTAATAAATTCTGGGGCGATTTGGGCATATCATACTTTTGTGGATTCCTCCACGTGTCCTCTTTTCATAAATGCATGGGGTTCCCTGTATTCCCCGGTGGCTTGGACACCCGAGGCCCATATCTGTATGTTGTGCCGGTCGGCAGAGTGTCTCAAATTCCGGTCTGAAAACAGACTAGGGGTTACTTGTGTTTTAGGGTTTTCCCTTGGCGGCCAGGTAGGTGCACCCACACATGTGAGGTACCGTTTTCATCGGGACACATGTGGGAACCCGGGACAGTCGGCCATGTGTTGTTGGGGCATGTTATGATGAGTGAGCCGAGAGAAATGTGTGGAAAATGCATTTTTTCCCCACATTTTGGACTTTGCGGGGGTATCTGGGTAATAAATTCTGGGGCGATTTGGGCATATCATACCTCTGTGGATTCCCACGGGTGTCCTCTTTTCGGAAATGCATGGGGTTCCCTGTTTTCTCCGGTGGCTTGGACACCCGAGGGCCATATCTGTATGTTGTGCCGGTCGGCAGAGCGTCTCAAATTCTGGTCTGAAAACAGACTTGGGATTACTTGTGTTTTAGGCTTTCCCCTTGGCGGCCAGGTAGGTGCACCCACACATGGGATGTACTGTTTTCATCAGGACACGTGTGGGAACACGGGACAGTAGCCCATGTGTTCTTGGGGGCTTGTTTCAACAAATTGTATTACAACACCAGACAGGGAAAGCAAAAATACCTGTTCAATCTAATGGATTGGTGGAAAAAACTGATATAAAAGTGACAGAGAATAAATGTGAGATGTGTAAACCCAGTTCTGTGTCGGGAAGCAATATAAAGGAGAAATGTGTTGTTGGACAGAGATGTTCTAAGAAAAGCAAGGCAAAATTGAAGTATACTAATACTCTACCCCCTTCCTCTAGTGAGGTCTGCCAACAACTTAAAGCTGCTGAAATTGTAAAAGACCCTGATTCAGATAGTAAGGGGTCGACTTATCATATATTTGAAAAACAACCTAAAAAAGCACACATTCTGATACCAAATGCTATAAAAAATCTAAAAACGTCAAATCCATTCCCAACTCCAAGATCACTGGAACTAGACAATTCATACAGTCATTATCTAAACCAAACTCTGCAATCACTTTGGCTCGAAAAAATATCGCTAACAAATATCGTGACATGTTATTGTTTAAAGCTAGTCAATCCAAACTGGCCAGAACAGCGTCCTTGATGTACGAACCTTTGGACAGTTTGGTTTTGATGAGCGAACAGGTCAATAAAAATGTCTCTATGCAGAAATCAGTGGCATCAGCTCCTTTGGTGAATGATATAGGCTCCCAAGAGGATGACTTGACAACCAAACCAAAGTCTGTAGAAATGACATTTTGCGGAGAACCCTTGCCAGTAGAGCCTGCAAAATTGAACAGTGTGGACACAGTAATATTGAAAGAATGGAAAGAAGACATAGAGAAATCGATTCAAAAAATTGTTTCCATGGTAAATAACACAAATACTAAGGTCTCTATGGAAAAAAACATGTTGAACACAATGGGTGCTTCTGCGTATCCCAATAAACCAGCAAATCAAATAGATCTCAAGTCGACTTCACTTATAAAAGGGGCCTTGAGAACTCCAAGAAAAACTGTGACAGCACACCACCTAATCTTGCAGTGCCGCTCGCATCCGTTCCATGCATTCAATCTTAATAGACAATCAGTCATGAATATTCTTGCAGATGTACCGGCTCTAGAAGGTATATGTTCGGCAGATTTCGAGCAAATAGAGTTTTTACATCCAACTGATCTTTCTGTCGTAAAGCTGTGGATGAAGTCAGGCTTTATAAAAAACGCATTATGGCAAGCAAGAATGGATGTATATGAATTGGGTTTCATTCTGCTAAATAACACCTTGACTGATCCTCCACAAATATCTGCAATCAGAAATCAATATCAATCTAAATCCGTTGTAGACGTGCAATATCATTCTAGAAATCGTCAACCAGAGTCAGTCTTTGAAAATTAAAGAGTGCAAAATGATAGAGAGGAGAGACCATGTAGAAACTAACTATGCCAGCAATCAATCTCTATCTCTCTATCATCATGGAACACGAGAGGGTTCAATCATTTGTTAAAAAGCAATGACAGCATATTGGAAAAATTTGACATCTTGGCTTTCCAAGAGATATGGCTAGAATATGCGCCAATCTGGGATAATCACATTATAACCTTGATTCCAGCAATTATGCCTCCCAAGGGTAGACCCATGGCTGGTCTAATGGTAGCAATAAAAACCAATCCGTACACTCAATTAGAATCATGGGTTTCCCCCAATAGCTTTTTGCAGTTGGTGAGGATAATAATAGATTCCAAGGTTATAGGTTTGATAAACATTTACTGGAACCATGCAGCCATCACTGATTATGAATTTTTCACTGCCCTTGAGAATCTTTTGAATGTAATCTATCTAGATCCTACTTGTGATCATGTTATTGTAACGGGAGATCTTAACATAACATGTCATGCGCGAGGGGGGAAATGCATATCCACGGCTGCTCAAAAATGGAATGCATTAATGGAAGAACGTCTCTTATGTAAGCTAAACGGTGCCATAAGGGGGGATATTCCCCAACATATCACCTGGCACCGAGGTGCGCAATCAGCCATGATCGATTATACATTTGTAGATGAGCAATTGTTCAAGAGCATAACGAATTTCTCTATTTTCCCCCAACATGTTAGTGATCACGATATTCAATGCATGAGTTGGTCATGGTCCGTCTTTGAGAAACACTACGAAAAATCCTTGGCAACGAATATGTCCTTGAACTATGGGATGAATAGATTTAAATGGTGTCCAAAATCCTTACACATGCTAAATCATAACTTGATCACGAGCGAGTTGAAGAGAATGAAGAATTGTCAAACTGATACTCAGTCTTATGTGGAAGAAATGCAAATTTTTGCTGTTAAAAGAAATAATTTAAAAACAAATGGCATCAAGTTTATGCACACATATGATTATGAAGTTGCAATTCGGAAGGCCCAATATAGAAAAGATAGAAGGCACGTGATGAATTTAAACCATTGTGATAGGAGTAATATACTCAGAGCTTTAAAATGTAAATATAAAAACTGGCTGAGATCGAAACATGCGATTTTATATCAGAAGGATGCGGAAAACATGCTAGACAAATTAAAATCTAAGAACTCATCCAGAATCTGGTCCTTATTGAATTATAAGCAGTCTAAACAGCAATTTATCCATCAATTAAATCCCATACCTCAGGAAGTATGGGCGTCCTTCTATAAATCTCTGTATGCTGATACAAATTTAAAAGGGGAAATCGCGGGACCTGCTAAGTCTCGCGTTAAGGACCTCTCCTTTGACATCGATGACATACTGTTTCAGATCTCTAAACTGTCAATCTCTCGTGCGCCAGGGCCAGATGGTTTGTCGAATTTTATGATAAAGCAACATCCTATGGCTTGGGCCAAAATTTTTCTAACTATTTTCTTGAAAATAATAAGAACGCGAATTTTACCTTGCTCTTGGAAAAAAGCAATAACCATACCTATTTATAAAAAAGGAGATCATGAAAAACCTGCCAATTACAGGCCCATTTCTTTATTAGATATTCCAAGCAAAATTTTTGCAAGATTGCTGTTGAGAGACCTGAATGTATGGCTGAATGAGGTACAGTTGAGAGACCCACATCAAACGGGATTTAGGCCGGGTATGGGAACGGCAATTAACCTGCACATATTAGAAGTCATAAAAAAACAAGAACAGATAAAAGGTCAATCCATCTATCTGGCCTTTATTGACTTCCAAGCGGCTTTTGATTCCGTGTGCAGGAAATTGCTGGTGAAAAAACTTTGTGAGGCAAATTGTCCTGAATATATTGTATTCTGGATTAAAGAATTGCACACGAACACCACGGTGCAAATCAGATTGGCCTCAGATGGAACTTTATCCAACCCCATTCTGACTCACAGAGGTCTCAAGCAGGGCTGTATTCTGGCCAGCACCCTTTTTAACTTTTTTATGGCAGCTGTCCGGCATGAATTTTTGAACTGCAGAGCTGATGCTCCGCGAATTGGTGATCACCCAATACCTTGGTTATTCTATGCGGATGATCTGGTACTTTTGGCCAAAACTCCTGTGGGATTGCACAACCTTCTTGATTCTTTGAGCGGATACGTAGACGCAAACTTATTAACAATAAATCAATAGAAATGTAAAATCATGATACAAAGCTCCAAAAGAAAAACCCCCCATGCAAAATATCGATGGGCAATACAAGACATAGAGATAGAAATAGTTACAGAGTACAAATATCTAGGCATCCAATTTAATAATGATGCAGCTGATAATCCATATTACAGAGTGTTGAAAGAAAAACTTAAAACGGGAATAAATCAATCTAAGATAATACAAGCCAAATACGGCAAATTTTCTTTGATGCCTGCTGTAATTTTTTACAAACAAAAAGTTGTACCCATAGTGACGTATGCATCAGAAACCAAAGCAGTTATGAAAAAATCTATATGGGTTAAAATGGAAGGCGAATGCTGGAAGTCGATATGTGGCCTCCCTACCTCAGCTTTGGTGTGTCTGATAAGACATGAATTGGGCCTGGTTTCACTAAATGCAATATATCTCTGGAAAATGTTGAGTCTGTATCGTAAGTATGTGATGGCCTCTGAAGATGATGGTGTGATGTACTTGATGGGAAAACACATGCTGAATACTGATAATATGAACACCGCCAAGTGGCGCAAGTGGTGTCTTTTGGCTATGACAGAGGCAGGTATTGATGATGAGCTTCTGGTAAATAATCCAGAAAGAGCAAAGAAAAAACTATGGATGTGCGATTGGATTGAGACTAGAAATGCATGTGCCAAATTAAAAACTTTCAGATGTCATTCATTTGCTGTGAAAGAAGTACATAAAATAGAGCAATACCTCATCAAATGTCCCAATCCCAAAAGCAGATTTAATTATCTGAGAATAAGATTGAATGTTTTTCCTTCAAATGAAATACGATTTATGTGAAAGTTGACTACTAATGGGGATTGCAGATTTTGCAAGGAGGCGGGACAAGTTGAATCCTTAAAACATCTAATTGCTGTATGTCCTGCACTTATTGGAAAGAGATGTACTTTCTTTAAACATTTGTTTGAGAACCAGGTTATCACTGACCATGATGTGTTATGGGATAAATTATATCATAGCCAATTGGTCAAAATAAACTTAGCTATATTAATGTTTGTGGAGGCACTAAAGCTGAAAGATGGTACTAACATATGTCTGCTGGAAAATGTGTAACTGAGTGGGAAAAGATGGTTCAAAACATATTTCCAGACATCTAATAAATTCAAGGACGAGATCTTGAGATAATAACGGGCAAGGTGAAATATGGTAGAGATCTCCCAACATGCAGAATTTAGTGTGATAACTACAGGGAGCATGTAAATCAGGCAGTTTAAAATCAAATGAAATTTTAATATTCACCAAGGTTTATGTTGCACTTTTTATCCGAAGAATGTAACAAACTCATATGTAATGATTGATTTCTTTGTTATGTTCCATTTTGTGCAACGTTTCAACTTTTATGATGCATATTTTATTGTATGTTCTTTTTTTGAAAGGCTGTTTTTTTACAGCTAAATCAAATAAAAAAAAAAAAAAACTTGATTTCACAAATTGATGGAGTTTTTAGGCTGGCGCATTGAGAACTATCCCAATATTTTCCTTTGTCTGATTAAAATAATTGTGGCAGCCACACTCCATTGGGAAAATTCTCTGTTTGACAACCACCCCTATAGTGAACTAAAGTAGGATTTGCCAAAGGTTAGCTCTGTTTGGCTGCATTTCTGAGTATTAGTATCTGAAATACACACTGTCATTCTGTATGTAACTGCCTTGTATTCGTTTAAATTCATCACTGTGTTTGTCCACCTCCGGCCTACATGTAACCTCAGCGACCTGATGCCTCAGAGTGTGTGTGCACTTTACAAATGCAATAAATAAATAAAGACATACATGAAGCTAGTATCCAAGTAATCCTTCATGGCTTTCTTCTCAGGTGGAGATAAGAGAAACATCCTACTGAATGGAACCACAGCATTAGGTAATAATTTGATGGTGCAGTCTTCTCTTCGATGTGGTGGCAGAGAGGTAGGTGCTTCTTCTTCGACAACTGCCTGAAACGCTTCATATTGCTGAGGGATAACAATGGCTACCACTTTCCATGTGAATGGATCAGTCGTGTTCTGCAATGTTGTTATTGTCTTGGATAATTGGGTCCCTAGGCAATGTGAAACACAATACTCAGAGCCCAAAAATAAAGTGTGTGCCTTCCAATTGATGTAGGGATTATGTTAATGCAACCAGGATGTAGCATTGCAAGATACCACTGCCATAATGACAGACCAATGGAAATCAAGGGTCACGGCCCCAAAATGATGCGTGCGCATCGTGCACGAATAAAGTTAGTTTACTGCAACAAATCCTGGTGTTTGGGTGTTTGTGTTGTGCGCTGCTGCAGCGCTAGGCCATGCGCACCCCCACCTTCTCATAAAACAGTACACAGGGTATACCTACAATTACTGGCAAGTGTGCTGCTCGAATAAGATCAAATGTCATTTTTTCCACATGATTATTAATCCTCAAAACCATTTCAGTAGTGTTTCCAATGATGGGATCATTAGATAAGGGTGTTCCATTCAACCCTTCAACAGGCAGCACCTGAGGTTTGAGTTCTCGAGCGATCTGCATGCGGTTCGCACATTCCTGGTCCAAAAAGAGAACAGCTGCCCCAGTATCTACTTAAACAGTGGTCTCCCATTCATTATTTCCTAAAGATAATGATCTGTGAGTACCAAAACGGCTGTATTAGGTAAATTCACGAAGGCTGACAAATGTCCCATTTAGGTCCAGGAGCTGGCTTGTCCGTGCTTCCTGGGTGGTACTACTGGACAGGCATGTACCAAGTGACCAGCCGACCCACCATACATGCAAAGTCCTCTGATGCATCGAAGATGTCATTCTTCGTCTGTCAGGTGTCCTCTTGCGGCGCTCAGTTGCATTGGTTCTGACGTATCTGCTGAGGAAGCCGCTTCCAGCAGGGAATTAAGCAAGGAACGATTTTTTCTACATTCTTATTGACTTTCTTGTAGCCTGCAATCTATTTGCAGTGTGACTTGAATTTACTGGTCGAAGTTAGCTGGTCTAGGAATATGAGCAGGTTTGTCCTTCATATCCTCATGTAAGCCCCTTCTATACAAGGTAAAACATACGTCGTCTGGCCATGTTATTTCCATGGATAATTGTTTACGTTTCATAGTATATGTTATGAAGCGGAGTGCCAAGCTGACTGTTTGGTGTTTTGTGTCTTCGTGGCTTTTGAGGGAATCTTTCGAGAGGCTACAGGCTCTCCAGCAACTCGAACAAGAAGGTGGGAATGCCCTTGTTTCATGCGTTTTACTGTTGCTAGGCGCAAGTCTTGTGGCAAAATAATTTACAAAGTAAGACTACCTATTGACATAACGTGCTGCTTTGACAAACAAACTAGATTACTGGAAATTTGTGTCCTATTATGCGCGGTAAGATAAAACCAAAAGGTACAATTTGAGAAGTGTTGAAATGGGAATGGAACTAGCTCACAAAGAGGGAGAGGATAAAACAGGTGAATGCAGTGAAATAATAATCACTGATGTTCAGTCTCAACTAACAAAGTATTTCCCGCCCAAAGCTGCTCAATTATATAGCCAAGTGGCTGCCTCATGTGGAATAATGCAGGCTACCAGGTGTACAAATGAGACAGCTGAGGTCACACATGATCATGATTTTTCAGGTGCTGTGCAAGCTATTGCCCCCCTGATAGATGTGTGCATCAGCCTGGAAATTAAATTACAGTGGCCGAAGGCATCAATGAGCGTCTAAGCCTAATACCCGCTATTTTCAAGACTCAACAAGCTGATGTTTTTTTCATCCCTGATACAGATCTTGATAACAACATGGACAAAGTAGAAAGTGTAAATAGAACAATCGACTCAACACTGCTGACAGCCGAGCGGTCTTCCCTCCCGTTTCATGGCAATTCATCTGTTGGACTGCACAAATTGAATGATACTATGACCTTGTTGGCAGCATTGAATATTGTACTTCAATCATTCATAAGACTCTACGACATCATCGCCATTGAAGTAAAACCAAACATGAATATGCTCATGGACATCAAAAATCATCTGAAAAATAGTGGGCAGTGGGCACTGATCAATGGAAATAAAGTGACCACAGATCATGAAGAAAAGTTAGCAATGGAGGCTAGCGAAAGGTCCCGAAGACGATGGTTGAAAGAGATCTGTTGTTACCAAAGCTTCATGTGGAGAGCCGTAGAGAACCGAGTCACATAAAGCTGGGCACAAATAATCCAATGAAAAAGAAATCAAAGAATGTAAAAAAGAGGCCAAACCCCCCAAAATAGGGGATCACGCAAATTTCTTAGGAAGATGTGGAAAGCATCAAACTTAAGAATGAGGAGAGAGCCAGAGGATGTAATAATTGTTGAAGAGTCAGAGACAAAGGTGGGTCAAGGTAAAAAACATAAGGAAAGGGTACGGCATGCTGAGGTTCCAGTGGAGTGGCTCGGAAAAAGCTCTCTGAGAGGAAAAATAAGGAAGAGCTCAGACAACAATGTACATAATGAAGGAAATGAGGCTGAGAGGATACCACGGAAACAAAGGAGTGTGCAACTATATAGCAAGAATCAGCCTCTAAATGACAGTCTGGCTAAGCATCCGGTGAAAGTATGGAGAGGGGCAGGTACAGATACATGCGGCACAGACCATCCGAGAAAGAAGAACAGAGGGGTGCCGACTCAGATGCCAAGGGTGTGTCCAATCATTTTATAATCAGTATTTGAGGAGGATAGAAACATTCCACTTAACAAAGGCAGCATTTTGGCTCTGCTAGCCTATTTGCCATTTCTAAAAAATACCTCTTCAGCTGATATGAAATTTGTACACATGTTTGATCCTTCTCGTCTAGGGAAATATGCGGTTCACTTCTCAACCAAATTGGTAGAAAATATGGCAATAGAATGTCAGGAAGAACTATTACTGAATGGCTCAGAGGCCTACTATGCTAAAGGCAAAGAGTCACAAACGACAGGATATGGCACGAGTCAACCTCAAAGTTGTATGCACAATTGACTCTGACCAATGCAGGCAAATCAATCAGGATGAAACCTCGTATAGTTGGGGGTGGCTCGCTCACTACCTGCCCACAAGTTCAAAGAAATGACTCGACTTCTAGATAGAACAAATACATAATCGGAAGCTGGAATACAAGGGTCATAATTCTTTTTTACATGTGGACATCAGTGAGTTATTCTATGATGCTGAAATAATTCTCCTACAAGAATGGCTAAGAAATAAACCAGTATTTGATGAGTATATGATTAATGCTAAAAATGCAAAAAAGGTCCTCTGTGGAAGGACTGATTATGGCCATGAGAGCCGGAAGCTCAAGAATTATTCAGTTTGTAAAAACCTGCCATGGTGGTCTATTAGTAACTAGCATGACTGATAAGATTGACAGCAAAGTATCTACCACCCTCATAATCAATATATATTATAATCCCTTAGGTGGAGACCTGGGGAAAATAACGAATGAGATAGAAAATATCTTAATAGATTGACAAAAGGAAGGGGGTGGCATCATCATGGGGGGTGATTTCAATTGTAAGTGCAAGGTGACTGCAATAGTTATGGAAGATCTGGATGGGCTCTTACTAGACGAGGTGAGGTTGCTATCCTCGAGAAGGGAAAATAGTGGGCGAGAGTGGTCGCAGTTCTTGTCTAGATTGGGATTTTCACACTATAACTCACATGAAGACTGTGACCTAGAGGATGTAGCGATGTGGGCTTATGCCATGACGTCCTCAACCCTTGATTACATATTCACAAAAAACATCGAACCTCAAAGGATAAAAGAACTGAAAATTGTGAAAAACAACTTAAGTGACCACTCGATCCTGCTGTTGGCCCTTGTCAGAAAAGCTCCATGGGTAAAAATGGACTCCATGGGCAGGAGCAAAAGGAAGATTGGTACAGGGCAGTCGCAATGTGGAAATACTAAACCTAAGGCTGGCAAGATGGTGGTATGGCTTACCTATGGGTGAAAGAAGAAGTGTAGCTACTCCAGACCTTTTCCCATTGCTACTAGAAAAACTGGGCAATGTAAGGGCGGAGGTTTGTCAACCCCTATCAAAGGCATGGCTGGATGATAAACGAGCTAACTGTGACATGGAGGTTGTCAAGAGAAGAGGCTTGTTGAGAGCAGAAATAAGGTCAGTGAAGAAGAACATTCTAAAAAGTGAGGAACTTAAGAGGGTAGCCATAAAATCTTTAAAGCAGTAATATATACTATGGTTAAAACATTGTCAGGTTCAAAAATATATACAAAAAGAAATCAAGATATAATGTCTACCCTAATTAAAAAGAATATGCGGTCTATTTGGTGGACCTTAAACAGAAGAAGCACAACACAGACCCCTGCACAAGAAACTAGTTTTTCAGAACAGGACTAGGTCAACTTTCCACAGGCCAAATTCAGTGGTGATGAAGAGAGTGTATTGATGAGAGGGTATCATGTAGCAAAACCACCAATGTGGGATTACTGCTTCGACACTAAGGAGATAGAGGCAGTGATTAGGAAGCTTAATAACTCACGAGCGAGCGGACCAAATGGAGTAACAAACAGGCTAACAAAAAATAACTCCAACCTATGGGCTGATATTCTCTGTAATCTCTTTGAGCAAATAGCCATAACTGATATCTGTCCTGCGTCATGGCACAACGCAATTATGATCCTGATATATAAAATGGGAGATAGAGGATTACCAAAGAACTATGACCCTATCCCTTTAGTAGATACTACTATAAAGGTGTTTTCCTCTTTGATACTACGGGAACTACAAAACTGAGCAGAAGGGGCAAAACCACTTGCACAACCTGCAAACTGGGTTTAGGAAGGGGTGTAGGCACAATACAGAGCGGATTGACACTTCACGCCTGTGTCTCTGAAGTTGAAGATAGAGAACCGAAAAATCTTTATGTTGCAGCCATCGGTCTATCAGCAGCGTTCAATACCGTAGATCTAGCTCGCCTTTGGGAAAAGATAGAGAGATGGGGTATCGACAAAGGTTTGCTTGGACTGTATCAAATGTTGCACTCTGACAATAATACGAAAGTGAGGTTAAGTACCAGGGGTGACCTGTCAAGGAATAGGCCTGCAACAAGGGGATTATGACAGGACTGCATAATTGCAGCCACTCTCTTTAACTTGTACTTATCTGATATGTGGGAGGAGACAAGTACATGGGAAGGATACGCACCTCGTTAGATAGGTCTGCGAGTAGGGTACATAGCATATGCTGATGACCTGGTGATGGTAGACTACACCCCCGCAGGCTTATAACGCTGCTTAACTGGTATAATTAAGTACTTGTCTTATAATCATTTGACAGTGAACCCAGCAAACCCCTACATAATGATCTGTAGTAAGAGGAAAATACAAACACATTACACATGGAAGATAAATGATGAACCTATTCTGAAGGTAGAATGTATATGCTACCTCTGATATTTTTTTTCCTATAAGCAGGGGAAAAGAGTTGATGAACTTAAAATTGAAGGGAAGGTAGGAGCTTGTATATCTCTGTCAAAGGCAATTAAACATGGGTTTTGTGAGTTCTCGCTGCTACCGATGATCGAGTTCTATAGAGCAAAAACATCTGCAACAGTGTTATATGGTTGTGAATGACTAAGTACTAATAATAGGAAATTCTTAGACAGAATGGAAGGTAGGATTTTGAAAAGCGGTCTGGGCCTCCCACGCTCGGTACCAGTGAGTGTCATTCAGTTAGAACTGGGCTTAGTCTTGAGGTGGGCACAAAAGATGAAGCAGATGTTATCCGTCTTCTTCAAATTTTCCAGAGCAGCGAAACCTCACATTGGGCCTCATTACACGGTAGGCGGTAACCATGGTGCTATTAGCGCCATGGTTGCCGCCGGTATTTTACCGTGTCCGCCTTGGTGGATGGCGGAATTACCGCCCTGCTCCAAGGTGAGCGGGGGCGGTAATTCCCCATTCACCAAGGCACTTCCCCATTCCCATTTTTGCCCCCATAGGGCTTAATGGGAATGGGTTGGCGCTAATTACGGTACCGCAAATAGCGGTACCGTAATTAGCTTCAAGGTCCCTTTGCGGCACCCTACTTTAACGGCTGGTAAAACCAGGCATTAAGGTCGGGTCCCGCAAAGGGAACTCGTAGTAAGGTGGTAAGGGTTTACCGGTACCAGTGCCCTTACAGGTACCGGTAAACCCTTACCACCTAACGTGTAATGAGGCCAATTGACTTTTATTTGTACAACATGAAGCTAAGAGAACAGAGACGGAAGGACCGCGTGTCAGAGGCAAGACAGAGCTTGCATTGGCTTGCCATCAAAGCCAGAGTGCATTTTAGGATGTTACTTATGACACATAAATGTGTTAGAGATAATTGTGAAAAAGCAGAGCACGAGATCCTTAAGATCCAACAACACTAACCTTTTAAAAACCGTACGCTGCGAAAAACAATAAAGCCCTGAAGGGAGCTTTTAATATAGTAACTCCATTAGCTTGGAATGCCCTGCCATCAGATCTCAGGACCACCGAGTCTACAAATATGTTCAAACAGAAATTGAAAACTCTTTTATTCTGCTAGTCTGACCTAACCCACTGACCGCTCGATCCATGAATCTGAATTCTAATCTTTTTTCCTTTTTTTGTGTCTGTTTTGTATTGTAATATGGTTGCGCCCTTAAGCCCTCGGGTACCTGCGTCGCGATAGAAATGCACAGTAAAGTAAAGAAAAGTAAAGTAAAGAACCCACTCCTGTGTACATTTAAGAAAAAATGCGAGTCCTTTATGGCTCAGCTTGGTATCAGTGATCTTGTCACAGAAAAATCACTAAAGGGAAACTATAAGGAGTAGGTACATTATCGTTGACATGCACAATCTTACCAGGCTGAAAAACTATACAGAGGAAGAGATCTAGAATATATACCAGGCTGTGATGTCAAACTGTATATAAAAAAAATCCCATCAGCCAAATACAGAGACTGGGACTTGAAATTCAGATTTAACTGTTTACCAACGCTTGAAGTCATAGGACCCAAACTAGCGATCACTGAAGAATTGAGAAATTGTAGATTGTGTGGTGAAGAGTTTGAGTTGCTAAAGCACTTGATATTGCGCTGTCCCGAGATGATGCCTGTGAGGATTGCCCAATTTACAGGGTAATTCATAGAATTTCGCAGAAAAGTGTCACAAGCGGCTGGCGCAGAGTGTCCGCGTGCGATTGTCTGCGCCAGGCGCGTACGCCAAAACCGAATTCCACGCACAGCGTATTCATGGATTTCAGGCTCCCAAACCAGCCGTGGCGCAGAGTATCGCAGTGACCCTGCAGCAGCGCCAGTAACGCCCCCAAGAACGCCCTCGCGCAAGGAAAAGCCATCAAAATCGCTAAATCATCGCAAAGGGCTGCGCCAACCCTGGACCAGTTTACAGGGCTGCCAAACAAGGAACGCAAAGCGGGTAACGTTCATATCAGGGGTACGCGGGAAGTATTACATGCGATTAGCCAGGGTACGTGTATGACAGGGGTACGCGTGAAGTTTTACACGCGATTAGCCAGGGTACGTGTATTACAGGGGTACGCGGAAATTATCACACGCGATTTGGCTGGGTACGTGTATGACAGGGGTACTCGTGAAGTTTTACACGCGATTAGCCAGGGTACGTGTATTATAGGGGTACGCGTGAATTGTCACACGCGATTTGGCTGGGTACGTGTATTACAGGGGTGCGCGGGAATCATCACACGCGATTTGGCTGGGTACGTGTATTACAGGGGTGCGCGGGAAGTTACACACGCGATTAGGCTGGGTGGGTCCTCACAGGTGTTTCCTGTACACCCTCCACGGCCCCTGCAGGCAGCCCACAAAACAGGGGACTACCCTGCACACCTGCTCATGTCTCCCACCCCCCACCTGCCCCAGCAGTGTGGGGCACCCTCCACCAGGTCCCCACCAATGTCTCCCACCACCCCCACCCCCCACCCACCATGGGCAGCCTCCGCCAGGCCCCAACTCATGTCTCCCACCACCACCCCCACCCCCCAGCCACCATGGGCAGCCCCAACCAGGCTCCCACCCATGTCTACCACCACCCCCACCCCCCACCCACCATGGGCAGCCTCCGCCAGGCCCCCACTCATGTCTCCCACCACCCCCACCCCCCCAGCAGTGTGGGGCACCCTCCACCAGGCCCCCACCCATGTCTCCCACCACCCCACCCCCCGCCCACCATGGGCAGCCTCCGCCAGGCCCCCACTCATGTCTCCCACCACCCCCACCCCCCAGCCACCATGGGCATCCCCACCAGGCCCCCACTCATGTCTCCCACCCACCCCCATCCCCCAGCAGTGCAGGGGCAGCCCCCACCAGGCTCCCACCCATGTCTACCACCCCCCCACCCCCCAGCCACCATGGGCAGCCGCTGCCAGGCCCCCACTCATGTCTCCCACCACCCCCACCCCCCAGCAGTGTGGGGCACCCTCCACCAGGCCCCCATCCATGTCTCCCACCCACCCCCACCCCCCAGCAGTGCAGGGGCACCCTCCAGCAGGCTCCCACCTGTGTCTACCACCCCCCCACCCACCAGCCACCATGGGCAGCCCCCACCAGGCCCCCACTCATGTCTCCCACCACCCCCACCCCCCCAGCAGTGTGGTGCACCCTCCACCAGGCCCCCACCCATGTCTCCCACCACCCCCACCCCCCAGCCACCATGGGCAGCCTCCGCCAGGCCCCCACTCATGTCTCCCACCACCCCCACCCCCCACAGCAGTGTGGGGCACCCTCCACCAGGCCCCCACTCATGTCTCCCACCACCCCCACCCCCCAGCCACCATGGGCAGCCTCTGCCAGGCCCCCACTCATGTCTCCCACCCACCCCCACCCCCCCAGCAGTGTGGGGCACCCTCCACCAGGCCCCCACTCATGTCTTCCGCCGCCCCCAACCCCCAGCCACCATGGGCAGCCTCCGCCAGGCCCCCACTCATGTCTCCCACCACCCCCACCCCCCACAGCAGTGTGGGGCACCCTCCACCAGGCCCCCACACATGTCTCCCACCACCCCCACCCCCCAGCCACCATGGGCAGCTTCTGCCAGGCCCCCACTCATGTCTCCCACCCACACCCACCCCCCCAGCAGTGTGGGGCACCCTCCACCAGGCCCCCACTCATGTCTCCCACCACCCCCACCCCCCAGCATCCAGGGGCACCCTCCACCAGGCCCCCACTCATGTCCCCCTGCACCCCCACCACCCAGCATCCAGGGGCACCCTCCACCAGGCCCCCACTCATGTCTCCCACCACCCCCACCCCCCAGCATCCATGGGCACCCTCCACCAGGCCCCCACTCATGTCTCCCACCACCCCCACCCCCCAGCAGTGCAGGGGCAGCCTCCACCAGGCCCCCACTCATGTCTCCCACCACCCCCACCCCCCGCCATCCAGGGGCACCCTCCACCAGGCCGCCACTCATGTCTCCCACCACCCCCACCCCCCCAGCAGTGTGGGGCACCCTCCACCAGGCCCCCACTCATGTCTCCCACCACCCCCACCCCCCAGCATCCAGGGGCACCCTCCACCAGGCCCCCACTCATGTCCCCCTGCACCCCCACCCCCCAGAAGTGCAGGGGCACCCTCCACCAGGCCCCCACTCATGTCTCACACCACCCCCACCCCCCAGCCACCAGGGGCAGCCTCCACCAGGCCCCCACTCATGTCTCCCACCACCCTCACCCCCCAGCCACCATGGGCAGCCACCACCAGGCCCCCACTCATGTCTCCCACCCACCCCCACCCCCCCAGCAGTGCAGGGGCACCCTCCACCAGGCTCCCACCCGTGTCTACCACCCCCCACCCCCCAGCCACCATTGGCAGCCCCCACCAGGCCCCCACTCATGTCTCCCACCACCCCCACCCTCCAAGCCTACAGGGGCAGCATCCACCAGGCCCCCACTCATGTCTCCCACCACCCCCACCCCCCAGCCACCATGGGCAGCCCCCACCAGGCCCCCACTCATGTCTCCCACCCACCCCCACCCCCCAGCAGTGCAGGGGCACCCTCCACCAGGCTCCCACCCGTGTCTACCACCCCCCCACCACCCAGCCACCATGGGCAGCCCCCACCAGGCCCCCACTCATGTCTCCACCACCCCCACCCCCCCAGCAGTGTGGGGCACCCTCCACCAGCCCCCCACCCATGTCTCCCACCACCCCCACCCCCCACCCACCATGGGCAGCCTCCGCCAGGCCCCCACTCATGTCTCCCACCCACCCCCACCCCCCCAGCAGTGTGAGGCAGCCCCCACCAGGCCCCCACTCATGTCTCCCACCACCACCACCCCCCAGCAGTGTGGGGCACCCTCCACCAGGCCCCCACCCATGTCTCCCACCACCCCCACCCCCTAGCCACCATGGGCAGCCTCCGCCAAGCCCCCACTCATGTCTCCCACCACCCCCACCCCCCACAGCAGTGTAGGGCACCCTCCACCAGGCCCCCACCCATGTCTCCCACAACCCCCAACCCCCAGCCACCATGGGCAGCCTCCGCCAGGCCCCCACTCATGTCTCCCACCCACCCCCACCCCCCAGCAGTGTGGGGCACCCTCCACTAGGCCCCCACTCAAGTCTCCCACCACCCCCACCCCCCCAGCAGTGTGGGGCACCCTCCACCAGGCCCCCACTCATGTCCCCCTGCACCCCCACCCCCCAGCATCCAGGGACACCCTCCACCAGGCCCCCACTCATGTCTCCCACCACCCCCACCCCCCAGCATCCAGGGGCACCCTCCACCAGGCCCCCACTCATGTCGCTCACCACCCCCACCCCCAGCAGTGCAGGGGCAGCCTCCACCAGGCCCCCACTCATGTCGCTCACCACCCCCACCCCCAGCAGTGCAGGGGCAGCCTCCACCAGGCCCCCACTCATGTCTTCCACCACCCCCACCCCCCAGCATCCAGGGGCACCCTCCACCAGGCCCCCACTCATGTCTCCCACCACGCCCACCCCCCCAGCAGTGTGGGGCACCCTCCACCAGGCCCCCACTCATGTCTCCCACCACCCCCACCCCCCAGCATCCAGGGGCACCCTCCACCAGGCCCCCACTCATGTCCACCTGCACCCCCACCCCCGAGCAGTGCAGGGGCACCCTCCACCAGGCCCCCACTCATGTCTCCCACCACCCCCACCCCCCAGCCACAAGGGGCAGCCTCCACCAGGCCCCCACTCATGTCTCCCACCACCCCCACCCCCCAGCCACCATGGGCAGCCCCCACCAGGCCCCCACTCATGTCTCCCACCCACCCACACCCCCAGCAGTGCAGGGGCACCCTCCACCAGGCTCCCACCCGTGTCTACCACCCCCCACCCCCCAGCCACCATGGGCAGCCCCCACCAGGCCCCCACTCATGTCTCCCACCACCCCCACCCCCCCAGCCACCAGGGGCAGCCTCCACCAGGCCCCCACTCATGTCTCCCACCACCCCCACCCCCCAGCCACCATGGGCAGCCCCCACCAGGCCCCCACTCATGTCTCCCACCCACCCCCACCCCCCAACACTGCAGGGGCACCCTCCACCAGGCTCCCACCCGTGTCTACCACCCCCCCACCCCCCAGCCACCATGGGCAGCCCCCACCAGGCCCCCACTCATGTCTCCCACCACCCCCACCCCCCCAGCAGTGTGGGGCACCCTCCACCAGGCCCCCACCCATGTCTTCCACCATCCCCACCCAACATGGGCAGCCTCCACCAGGCCCCCCCTCATGTCCCCCTGCCCACAGGCCCTGACAATCCTCAAGCATGTGCCTCATGGCCAGCCACCACAGCCCAAAGACACAACCAAGTATTACATGTGCCCATGATACTACTCCAATGGAAACAATGTAAATCAACACATGTGTCTCACACACACACAATGGTTGCAAGTGAACCTGAAAACCCATATCATGACATGCATGAAAACAATGAGATGAAACCACACATTGAAGAATGAAAAAATCCAAATAATGTATTAAAAACAACAGCAATGGCAATCAAAATTAACCAAAATACACAAGTAAAATAATAACAAAATTAAGCTGACTGTCCCTTTTCAAATTAAAATCAATAAATGATAATCCAAAAAAATATCTTCCAAAGTTCAAGTCCATGAAAAGGAAATGAAGGGAAAAAAGAAATAGAAAACCATTGCTCCATGGGAAAAAATATTCATAGTAAAAAAAATATCCAAATCCAAAGTCCAACTATGTACAAAGTATTCAGGGTCCATCATCCCAAGAGAAGAAATGAAACCTACCAAAAAACCATCTAAAATGGAACTATATACAAAAGGTGGAGCAGTGTCCGTCGACTCCAAATAAAAATAAACTATAAAGGAAACCTATCACTAAATAACTATATACAATGGCGGCGGGCCAGTCCAGCGGCTCACTTAGTGGTGTTCCGGTCCAGGGCATCATCAAACTCCTCGTCTATGTCCCGGAGGCGGTCCTGTTCCATGGCCCCGAGGGTCCGCAGGGACGCCGACATATTCACCTCCAACTCCCTGCGGATTGCCTCGAGGCACTCGGCCCGCCTCAGGGCCCGCCGCATGGAGTTCTCTGCCCTGACCATCGTGAGCCGCGCCTCCTCCGCCCGCCGCCGCTCCGCATCTATGGCGTGGCCCAACCGCTGCCACACGGAAGACACTTCCCGTCCAGGGTCCTCCTGCCCTCCGGCCGATGCCTGCCCCTCTGATGTTGAAGGGCCCGAGCTATCGTGGCTCCCACCTACAGCCTCCTGCTGCTGCAGCTGCTGCTGTCCATGTGCCCTGTCCGATGGTGCCTGCACATCCTCCTCCAGCTGGGGTGCAGTCATTGATGTGGCCACCCCTGCTGGACGTCCGACTCCCGACTGTGGCAGGGATCTGTTGTCCACCAGCCTGGCCGCACGGTCGGAGGCAGCTCCACAGGGCACCCAGGTGACACATGGGTAGGAAGATGGCATGGAGGACGACTGGGGCATAGGGGGTTCTGTGGAGAAGGGGGTCGGAACAAGGTCCAGGAAACGGAGGAATCCAGCGCTGGTGAGCTGTCCCAGTGGGTCAACGCGGTCAACGAGCCATGCGAGAAGACGTGCAGACTCATCATGAAAAGACTGCAGGTCAGCTCGCATGGCCCGTTGACGCAACGCCACCCCACCCTGGACAGGCTCAACCTGGTGCAGGATAGCCACATCCGCAGGGAGAGGAAGGCCAGGTGTTGTAAGCCAATCCTCTCCCTGAGAACGGGTCTAGAGGTAGGCATCCCCACTGGTGCAAGATGATGCAGTGACAGGAGCAGGGACAGGATTGCACACAGGCACCTCCGCGGCGGCCCGTGCTGCCTCCTGTCCCTGATCCTGCACTGCACCACTAGCACCAGTGGAATCCCCACCTCCAGACCCCGCCACTGTCGCTTGCACGGCCTCCTCCTCCACCAAACCCCCCACCAACCTGGATGACTCTGTGCCATCTTCCTCCGTTGGGCCCTGTGGGGTCCCAGCTGCCCCTTCTGCTGCCGAGGAGTCCAACTCCAACCTCCGCCTCTTGGACCTCCCCTCGGCAGCTGTGGCCTGGGACGCGGCACCGGACTCCTCACTCCCCGACGAGATCACAACCTGGGAGGGGATCCGGGCCTTGCGTCTCCGGCTGGTGGTGCGACCCCTGCCGCTGTGCTCCACAGCACCTTCTCCGCCCTCTTCATCAGTTGACGCTGCAGACAGGGAGAAAGAAAACACAGGCATCAGGGCACTGTAAAATGGACTCATACACACATGACAGTTATACATGAGTGGCATTGGTAAACCTCAGACATGGCATCACAATCCCCAAAACACACGTCATTTCAACTTGCACACATGAGCCATACCACAGCCATATTGCAACAGCCAGCACCATCCATTCACATACAACAGCATGAGCAGCCAAAGGTCATCCACACATCACATGCAACATAGGGAGTACACTACACATGCACACACAACACCAAACTTGCATGCATGTGTACACCCCCGCCAACTGTCGCAGTGTTTTCATCGACATCCATGTCACACCTGACAATCATTCCTCCACATCCTGTGCCATGCAAGCCCACACACACAAGCACCATCCATGTGTCACACATGAGACCCCTCGCATGTGTCACCCTCACGGCCCTGTACACCCCCCCTACTTGGCCACATAAAAATACATGTTCAACCTGCACACTCCTGGCACACCACCACACGCACAGCTTACAATCAGTATGCATGTACACTTACCGCTCGACTCCAGACGGGTCTGCTTCTCAAGGACCTGGATGTGGAGCGCTGGGGATATGCGTTCTACGACCCTCATCTGATCTTCCGACAAGTGGCCCCGGCGCCCCTTAGCATCCGCTGCCTTCAGGAGGCGCCGGGCCTTGTTGAGGGTCCTGCACCTGAAGTCCTCCCAGCGCTTCCTGACACGTTCGTAGTCACGGACTGCCACCTCCTCCGCGTTGATGGCAGTCACGATGTCCATCCAGATCCGAGTCCGTCCTTCCTTGTCGGCGCGCAACCTTCCGAAGAGGGCATCATACTGCCCCAGGACATGCTCCACCAGGACACCAACTTCGGTGGCAGTGAAGCTGGTGCCCCTCTGCCTCCTTGGCCGGGGGTTGCCACTGGTGCCAGATGTTGCAGTGGTGGCCGTGGTGGATCCGGTAGGGGACGTGGTCGTTACTTGCAGGGTGACCCTGTCCCCCCAGTCAAGGGCACCCATAATCCCCCCGCCCGCCCTGGTTGAGGCTGATGTGGCTGACACCATCCATGCTCAGCCCTTGTTGGACCAGCCCATTGTGGCACCAGACCTGGCTGACTCCATGGCTGACTTCCAGGTCAGCAGGCCTATGACACGTGCGCTGGTGCACGTTGATGTCATCAGGCCACGTGGATCTGGGGCAGCAAGGCCATCTGCTGCCCCAAGTAGCCAGGGTGGAGAGGCTGCAGGGGCAGCTGCGGCTCCATCCACCCCAGCTCTCACACACCCAGCCAGGACAGTGTCGGTCCTAGTCCATCCTGCTGACATTCCCCCTGACACCATTACACTTGAGCCAATGCCTTCACCAACTCCCATGCTGAGTGTGCAATCCCACACTCCTGATACAGAGTCCACCAGGGCTCCTGCCCCTAGTGTCCAGAGCGGCGCAGGACACTCAGGATCACCACCACCTTCCAAGCGGAAGAGGAAGAGTGCTCGTCCGGCACAGGCTGATGCCTCAGACACGGCTACACAGTCCGGCCCGTCGAGGAAGCCCGCTTCACGGATGCCGAACTGAATGCACTTGTCGAGTATGTGTCCGGACATGATAACGAGATGATCATTGTTGCAGGATCCAAGACCACACCTGCACAACGCCAGGCACACTGGCAGACCGTTGCGGACATCGTAAGTGCCCTTGGGATCGTGAGGCGCACAGCCAATGATTGCTATAAGCGCTGGAATGACTTAAAGCGCAGGGCAAAGAATAAGCTGGCCTCAAGTCATGCCGCAACTCTAGTGACTGGAGGTGGGTCTCCAGTAGAAGACTTGGAACTCACTCCACATGAGTCAGTCGCTGGGACCTACGTCACGGAGGAACAGATCCAAGGCGTTGGAGATCTGCCTGTTTATGAGGCATTGTCCGGTGAGTGCACATGCATGTGTGTGTCATCCATGTGCATGGTGTGTGTGTGAGGGCTTCTGTTTGTGTGCCAGGTGAGGGTGTGTGCGACTGAGTCGTTTGGGTCACCCATGTGCTTCATGCAATACATTCTGCGCAGCAGCATTTGGCCATAGCAGTATCCCTTCTGCCAACTGTAGACATCTAGGCCAACAGCACGCCAGTTGCCCTTGAAGTGTCACCTTGCCACAACATTGTTGCTTATTTTTATCTGTTCATTCAGGCAGATTGTTTGCATTCCACCACTTTTACTAGGCATTTCTCAGTCCTGTAGTCACATGTCTGACATGGCTATGGTAAAGTGGAGTGACTTTGTTACCTGGATATCATTTGTTCACAAATGTCCCTGTGCAATCGGACCATTTTGAACTGGCAGCTCCAGGTGAAAAATCAGACCTGTTTGAATTAGAAAAGCTATTACATGCGGGAACTGGACTGAATGAATAAGTGCTGCCCTCCTCTCCATCTTCACTCAATAGCAATGGTACATGCCATCTGTGAGATGGCATGTGTATTTCACCTGGCAATCACAGGCCAATGTGTGATGCCACTGCCAGGCAGCATGCAGAAAATGTGTTCATCTTCCATCTTGGTGTCATCAGTGTGTGCCATTTGCCTGCCCTTCATACGCAGTGAGGGTGCATGCATGGGAGGGTTTTAGTCATGTGGGACATGTGTCAATGAAGTACTGGTTCTCTTGCTTCTCAGCCCTCATTGTGTGCCATGGTGCTAATGCCTGTTTCCATTTCTTTTCTTTTATGTCTTTGCAGGGGAAGACGCACCTGATACTGCTGGGGTTGTGGAGATGGTGCAGACCCAGGAGGGGTCCGAGGGCCGACCGACCACCAGTGAGGGACGTGGTGTGGTGGTGGGTGAGAACCCACAACTGCTGCAGGTCGTGCTCTCAAGGGGTGTCTCTGGCTGCACCTCCCCCGAGCTGTACTCAGGTGTTGATTCGGATGATGAGACCTACGTGCCGTGTTCCTGGGAGGGATTATGTTCTGTCCCACCCACCTGCACCAGGGTCAGAACCCTCAATGGGGATGTCAGTGTTGACAGCTACGCCTTTGGTGGTTACGGATGCAGGGTCACACTCCGCGACATCTGATCCTGTTCCTGGGCCAGCAGATCAGAGGGGGAATGCAGTCCTGCAGCCTCAGGCAGTGCCGGCACAGCAAGGCTCAGTTCGCCTTGCCCCAGACAGGTGTGGTGTCCGCCGACGTGGTGGCCGTACGCCACCTGGCAATACCGCATGGGAGCAATCCATTTACGGTATGGCAACCCAACAGGCAGCATCATCAGAGATGATGGCTCAGGCCATGGATAGGGTGGCCACTTCCATTGTCCACCCCGAAAGGCTGATGGAGCGACTACAGCAGGCAACCGACCTCATCTGCCAGTCACACAGGGAGGACATGTTGGCGTCCAACAGGGACAGGCGGGCGGCAATGGCACTCTGCAGGAAGCCATCTCCATAGAGTCCCAGGGCCACAGGGAAGCCCTGAGGCAGGAGCTCCTTCACCTCAGGACGACTCTTGTTGAGCTTGAGGCTTCAACAAACCGAAGGACAGAACAGCAGCTGGAGCGTCTCACCCGTACGCTCTCAGCTGAGATGCAGGCAACTAGGGCGGAGGTCCGGGCATCCCGTGAGTTGTTGCATGGGGACCTCCGCACACTCATCCTCCAGAACGAGACCTACCACACCCGCATGCTTGCAGCCATGGAGGAACAGACTAGGGCCTTGCATGGGCTGCCTCCCATAGTGCAACCACCTCCGGATGCAGCTGCACAGGGTGATAATAGCGACAGCAGTGCTACTCCCACAATAGGGTAGCCGTGTGGGCCATGAGCCCATGGAGGTGTTTTTTTTCCCAAGATCCACACAGGTGGGTTTTGGTGTGCACCCTGTCCTCGGACCTCCTGGGTGGCCTCCCCAAACCCCCCCGGGCCCATTAATGGCCATTTTTGATTTTTTTAAATTTTTATTTATTTATTTATTTATTTATTTTGGGACAATGTGTTGCCTTCCGTGGCTCCTATGGGCATACGCTGCATTGTGGCTGGGCACATGCAGGCTTGTCATGTATTTGGTTCAGATGCTTGGGTTTTTGTCACACACACCCCTCCTGCCTCCCGTTTCCATGGGCTTGCAAAGGGTGTGCCCAAGTGACATTGACGTACATGGTGACATTGGACTCCCACTACATGTGTGGGTAGTCTAGTCAATACTGTGTATACATTCCTAGTGCATATTGCTGTTGTGTTGTACACTGCATGTTGCATTGATGTGTAACTCATCATCCGTGTCTACCTCCTAATTTGCAGGTCCTTTCCTCATGTCTACACAAGGCCCTCTAGTTTGGAGATGGGGTCCATGTTGGCAGCAGTGCACCTACAACTCTACATGGCGGCAACACTATACAGTTGGAAGTGGTGGGAGTTCAGGCATTTCCAGGTGGTGAGACTACTAATTCCTTACATTCGTAATGTCATGTTAATGGTAGTTTTGAGGGTCAGTGGCTGATAAGTGTTATTGCTAAATACCTGCTCAAATGTGTTGTTGGTCCTGCATTACTGTGAGCATTTCAGGTGTCGCGAGTTTCAATTAGGGACACTGTACATTGTGACACTTGTGTCATGTTGTGGGGATTACTTTGTTTACCTGCACATAGCATGACCTGGCACGGTGTGTCGTGTGGTGGTGCTGGGGATGGGTTGGGTGACATGGCACTGTCCTCATGTTGCATTTTGCAAGTGGGTATTCATTTTAGCTGCTAGAATATGTTTTTCACAAAACTGCATTGGTGGTGTCTGTGTAGGTAGGGATGCACACATTGTAACACTTCCAGGTGAACAATCTCAGGCTGATATGGTTTTGACGGTTGATTCTCCAGACATTCAGGATCAGTGTCAGGTTGAGTCTTCATTGATTGTCAGATGGTATGTGCCAGGGCAGTGTGCACTCCACAGGGGTGTGATTTCTAGGTGAAGTAATTAGCTACTAGCTGTGTACGGGCTGCCTCCCCCCGTGCCCTTTCCCCTCCCATGCGCAGCGGCCGTGCATGTGGTTGGGGATGTGGGGCCACCACCATGTCCACGGCCAGGCCCCGGCGTGTTGCAACGTTGTGCAGGACACATGCTGCCACTATGATCCTGCACACTACTGGGGGAGCGTATAACAGCTGCCCGCCAGAACGGTCAAGGGAGCGAAAGCGTGACTTAAGCACTCGAATGTGCGCTCCACTATGCCCCGGGTTGCAATGTGGGCTGTGTTATATCTTACCTCGGGTGGCGTGGTGGGGTTCCGAATTGGCGTCATCATGTGGGGGCTGAGAGGGTGATTGGTATCATTGGTGGGGTTGTGACCTTGCTCAGTATCTGACATGCATGCATGTGCAGTGGCATTCATACTCACCAATCAGCCATGTATCGCCATGCCGCCCAGCTTCTAGGTCCCGGCTTAGGGTGGACATTCGGTAAATGAAGCTGTCGTGGGTGGACCCGGGATAGTTGGCATATACTGAGGTGATGATTCCCTTGGCATTACATACTACCTGCACGTTGATGGAATGCCAGTGCTTGCGGTTCCTATAGATGTGCTCAGATGCCCTGGGGGGACGTAGAGCCACATGGGTGCAGTCGATGGCACCTAGCACTTTGGGGAATCGTGCCACACCGTAAAAATCCAGGCCGGCAGCATGCCTTTCTGCAGGTGTTCTGGGCAGGTATATGTGCCTGTGGACTGATGGCCGTGCAGTGATGATGTTCAAGACCTGGTGTAGGCAGCGTGACTGCCTGGCCAGTGAGACCCCACCCACTATGGCACTTGTCCGCTGAAACGATCCAGTGGCTAAGAAGTGCAGTACATTGAGGACCTTCTCCAGGGGGCTGAGTGCTTGGGAGCACAGGGTGGTTGATGTGAGGTCATCCTCCCATTCACTCACCAGGTCCAGTATTATGTGTGGTGGAAACCTGTACCTCCCATACACCTGGTCATCAGGCATCCCGAAAAGGCTGGTTCTGGGTGTGAATATTCTGGCCCTGACTATCCTCCTCCTCCTCCTTTGGTAGCCCACGGCCTTTGCTGCTAGGAACGGTATATTCATCCTGGCGTCTGAGCTTGTTATTTTGTTTGCGCGCAAATTTATGCGTCGCGGGTCGACGTATGCCTGCTTCCTACTGGTGTACGTGTTTCTTTGCGCGTGTTGTAGGCGAGCGTGTGAAACTTCCCGCGCACCCCTGAAATCCAGTACCCAGGCCAATAGCGTGCGGAAATTCCCGCGACCCATGTGCGCTGATGTACTCGCGTGTGAAACCTCCCGCGCACCCCTGAAATACACGTACATAGGCCAATCGCGTGTACGCGCACTTTTGTCCAATTACACGCGATGACACTCTGACGTGCAGTCTTTCCACGTGTGCTCCGTCATCACGTGCTATGAGGGAAACATCTGTGCGGGTCACGTCACAGACGCGCTTACGCGCTGAGGGCCTTTGGTCCAATAGAATCGCGTATGCGTGCTGACGCGCTTACGCGCTAAGGGCCTTTCCTCGAATTTCACGCTGACGTGCAGGATTTTCACGTGCCAAATCACTCCGTATCAAGCTGGCCACGCGAAAACACACGGAAGACCACGCTCCTGCCCAGAAGGCCGAATTACTGGCCCCCAGTGCCCCGAGCAGCCTCCCACGTGCCATCTGCTGCTGCTGCCTGCCTGCCTGCCTGCCTGCTGCCACCGTGCCCTGCCATTTGGTGCCTGCACATCAGCCATCTGCAGGGGTCCAGTTGCTGTGTCCACCCCTGCTGGAACTGAAGACTCCCGACTGGGATAACATCGCTCCACAGCCCAGCCCCAGGACCCAGTTGCCCACCCACTCCTGCCTCTGGGGTTGCCATGTCGGGCACTTCCACATCTGGCACCAGTGGCAACCCCAGGCCAGAGGGGCAGAGGGGCACCAGCTTCACTGCCACCGAAGTTGGTGTCCTGGTGGAGCATGTCCTGGGGCAGTATGATGCCCTCTTTGGATCATCCCGCGCCAGCAAGGAAGGACGGGAGAGGATCTGGGCCGACTGTGTGGTTGCCATCAACGCGGAGGGGGTGGCAACCCGCGACGTCCAGAAGATCAAGAAGCGCTGGGAGAACTTGAGGTCCAGGACCCTCGTGAAGGCCCGGCGCCTCGTGGAGGGGGGCCGGGGCTGCATGAGTTCCATCCAGATGAGGGTCCTGGAACGAGTACGCCCAGTGCTCCACGGCCAGATCCTTGAGAGGGAGACCCGTCTGGAGTTGAGCGGTAAGTGTCCAAGCATTGCTGTGTGAGACAGGGCATGTTGCGGTGTGCTGGTTGTCTGATACTTGCCTGTATGTGTGACATAGGCCATGTATGCAGGCCATGTATGCATGTATGTGTGCAGGGACATCATGGTAATGCATGTGCGACCAGTGATGTGTGAACCACATGGTTGTTGCATGTGTTTAAATGCCACATGAGGAGCCCTATGCAGATTTTACACATGAGAGCATGCCAGTCTCTGTTCCTGGACATGGGTGGGGGTGAGGGATGGGTGCTGATGCCAGGTACATATATGGTAGCCATGTCTGTGTGCCTGACCTGCGTGTCTGTGACTTGTGAATGCCATGGATGCATGACACATGTGTGTGACAATGCACAGATTCACTGATGCAGCCTAGTTACCCTTGTATCCGCTGTGTTTGGGGTGTATGAGGCCAGATGGATGTGACTGAGGTGAAGTGTGTGCATGTGATAGGCATGACCCATGATGCATGTGAGTTCCATATCATTGTATGTTTCAAGAGTCCATTGGACATGTATGGAAATGTCCATGGCATGCACCATGCCTGTTAATGTGTGTGTTTTGCCTGGACTGACCCATGTGTTGTGGAGGGACATGATGGAAGTGTACTTTGACAGTGGTGCTCATCTGCTATTGCTTCCTGTCTAGGGGACCATTGAACAGTACCCTGATGCTTGTGTTCTATGTCTCCCTCTACGCAGCGGCTAGTGAAGAAGAGGGCGGAGACGGCGCTGTGGAGCAAGGCGCCGGGGATGCCCCCACGGCTGCAGCGGAAGGGGTGGGTGAGCCCCCACAGGGGCCTGCTACGGCGGAAGACGGTGAGGAGCCATCCAGGTTGGTGGTTTCCACAGAGGAGGAGGAGGCCGCCACTGAGGCCCACATGGGGCCTGGTGGGGGCATCCCTGCTGGTGCAAGTGGTGCAGTCCAGGGGCAGGGGCAGGAGGCAGCACAGGTCACCGTGGAGGGGCCTGTGCATGTCGCTGTCCCTGACCCTGTGAGTGCACCACCATGCACCAGCAGGGATGCCCCGTCCCAGGCCCGTCCGCAGGTAGAGGGGATGTCCATGTCACCTGACTCCCCTCCACCTGCGGACGAAGGGACCCGTGTCCGTATGGAGAAGGTCCTGATTGGGGTCGCGATGCGCGCGGGTGCAATTCGTGATGACGTGCGTGCTTCCCGGGAGGAGCACGCACATCATCACGAAGAGCACCGTGCCGACGTGGCCGAATTGGGATCTTCCATCTTCGGGGGTTTCCTGCATGTGTCGGCCAATCTGGCGGCCCTCTCCTCCTCTGTGGAGGCTATACGCCGGTCGTTCTCCTTGCCGTCCTCCGGCCCAGATGCCACCAGGGCCCCCTGCGGACCTGCCCTGACCAATGCAGCCAGCTCGGTGGGGATCCCATCCCTGCCACAGTCGGGAGTCGGAGGTCCAGTAGGGGTGGACACCACAGCAACTGTACCCCAGCAGATGGAGGATGTGCCGGCATCATCAGGCAGGGCACATGCACGACGGCGTCGGTGGATTCCATCAGCCTGGATGCCGTCGTGCTGGCAGAGGCAGTTGCGTCGGAGGGGGGCATCATGGCTCGGGGCCATCAACATCGGAGGGGCAGGCATCGGCCGGAGGGCAGGAGGACCCAGGACAGGAAGCGTCTTCCGTGTGGCTGCGGTTGGGCCAGCAGATAGGTGCCGAGCGGCGGAGGGCCCTGAGGCGGGCCGAGTGCCTCGAGGCAATCCGCAGGGGGTTGGAGGAGCAGATGGCGTCGTCCCTGCGGACCCTCGGGCCATGGAACAGGACCGCCTCCGGGACATAGACGAGGAGTTTGATGATGCCCTGGCCCGGAACACCACGGAGTGAGCCGCTGGACTTGCCCGCCGCCTTTGTATATAGTTCTTTAGTTTTAGGTTTCATTTGTTTCTTCTTATGATTTGGAGTCGACGGACACTGCTCCACTTTTTGTATATAGTTGCATTTTAGTTAGGGTTTTTTGTAGGTTTCCTTTGTTCAGTTGGGCTCATGGACCCTTGGATGTTTTGTACATAGTTCTTCATTGGATTGTTTTATTTTTTTATTTTTTATTTATTCTCCATGGAGCAATGGTCTTTGCATTTATTTTTATCTCTCGGATTGATTTTATTTTTAATGTGACTTTGAACAACATTTTTTTGGATTTGGATTTGTAGTTTTGATTTTTTTGGACGGACATGCAGCTTATCTTTTTTTCATTGCCATTGTAGTTTGTTTCATTTCATTTGCATTCAATTTTGTTTAATACAATTTTGTTTTCATACTTCACTGTGTGGTATCATCTCATTGGTTTCATGCATGTTATGTTGGGTGTTTTCCCATTCATTTGCAACCATTGTGTGTGACGGACATGGGTTCATTTGCTTTGTGAACATTGGGGGTGTAACATGTAATTTCCATTTCCATGTGGGTGAATGGGTTACTTGGTAGGGCCTTTTGGCTGTGGAGGCTGACCATAACGCACATGATTGGGGATTGTGAGGACCTGGGTGCAGGGGGACATGAGTGGGGGCCTGGTGGAAGGTGCCCCTGCACTGCTGGGGGGTGGGGGTGGTGGGAGACATGAGTTGGACATGAGTGGGGGCCTGGTGGGGGCTGCCCATGGTGGCTGGGGGGTGGGGGTGGTGGTAGACTTGGGTGGGAGCCTGGTGGAGGGTGCCCCACACTGCTGGGGGGTGGGGGTGGTGGGAGACATGAGTTGGACATGAGTGGGGGCCTGGTGGAGACTGCCCCTGGTGGCTGGGGGGTGGGGATGGTGGGAGACATGAGTGGGGGCCTGGTGGAGGGTGCCCCTGCACTGCTGGGGGGTGGGGGTGCAGGGGGACATGAGTGGGGGCCTGGTGGAGGGTGCCCTGGATGCTGGGGGGTGGGGGTGGTGGGAGACATGAGTGGGGGCCTGGTGGAGGGTGCACCTGCACTGCTGGGTGGTGGGGGTGCAGGGGGACATGAGTGGGGGCCTGGTGGAGGGTGCCCCTGGATGCTGGGGGGTGGGGGTGGTGGGAGACATGAGTGGGGGCCTGGTGGAGGCTGCCCCTGGTGGCTGGGGGGTGGGGGTGGTGGGAGACATGAGTGGGGGCCTGGTGGAGGGTGCCCCTGCACTGCTGGGGAGTGGGGGTGCAGGGGGACATGAGTGGGGGCCTGGTGGAGGCTGCCCCTGGATGCTGGGGGGTGGGGGTGGTGGGAGACATGAGTGGGGGCCTGGTGGAGTGTGCCCCTGCACTGCTGGGGGGTGGGGGTGGTGGGAAACATGAGTGGGGGCCTGGTGGAGGCTGCCCCTGCACTGCTGGGGGGTGGGGGTGGTGGAGACATGAGTGGGGGCCTGGTGGAGGCTGCACCTGGTGGCTGGGGGGTGGGGGTGGTGGGGGACATGAGTGGGGGCCTGGTGGAGGCTGCCCCTGGATGCTGGGGGGTGGTGGTGGTGGGAGACACGGGTGGGGGCCTGGTGGAGGCTGCCCCTGGATGCTGGAGGGTGGGGGTGGTGGGAGACATGAGTAGGGGCCTGGTGGAGGGTGCCCCTGCACTGCTGTGGGGTGGGGGTGGTGGGAGACATGAGTTGGACATGAGTGGGGGCCTGGTGAGGGCTGCCTATGGTGGCTGTGGGTGGGGGTGGTGGTAGACATGGGTGGGAGCCTGGTGGAGGCTGCCCCCGCACTGCTGGGGGGTGGGGGTGGTGGGAGACATGAGTGGGGGCCTGGTGGAGGCTGCCCCTGATGGCTGGGGGGTGGGGGTGGTGGGAGACATGAGTGGGGGCCTGGTGGAGGCTGCCCCTGCACTGCTTGGGGGTGGGGGTGGGAGACATGAGTGGGGGCCTGGTGGAGGCTGCCCCTGGATGCTGGGGGTGGGGGTGGTGGGAGACATGAGTGGGGGCCTGGTGGGGGGTGCCCCTGCACTGCTGGGGGGTGGGGGTGTAGGGGGACATGAGTGGGGGCCTGGTGGAGGCTGCCCCTGGATGCTGGGGGGTGGGGGTGGTGGGAGACATGAGTGGGGGCCTGGTGGAGGCTGCCCCTGAATGCTGGGGGGTGGGAGTGGTGGGAGACATGAGTGGGGGCCTGGTGGAGGCTGCCCCTGCACTGCTGGGGGGTGGGGGTGCTGGGTGACATGAGCAGGTGTGCAGGGTAGTCCCCTGTGGTGTCGGCTGCCTGCAGGGGCCGTGGAGAGTGTACAGGGAATACCTGGGAGCACACATCCAAATCGCATGTAGAATTTCCCGCGTACCCCTGTCATACACGTACCCAGCCAAATCGCGTGTGGAAATTCACGCGCACGTACCCTGCCAAATTGCATGTGGGACTTCCCGCGCACCCCTGAGATCCACCTACCCAGCCAAGTCGCGTGTGGAAATTCCCGCGCACGTACTCGGCCAAATCGCGTGTGGTTCTTCCCGCGCACCCCTGAAATCCACGTACCCTGCCAAATCGCGTGTGAGACTTCCCGCGCACCCCTGAGATCCATGTACCCAGACAAATCGCGTGTGGAAATTCCCGCGCACATACCCGGCCAAATCGCGTGTGGAACTTCCCGCGCACCCCTGAAATCCACGTACCATGCCAAATCGCGTGTGAGACTTCCCGCGCACTCCTGAAATCCACGTACCCAGACAAATCGCGTGTGGAAATTCCCGTGCACGTACCCGGCCAAATCGCGTGTGGAACTTCCCGCGCACCCCCGAAATCCACGTACCCTGCCAAATCGCGTGTGAGACTTCCCGCGCACCCCTGAAATCCACATACCCAGACAAATCGCGTGTGGAAAGTACCCGGCCAAATCGCGTGTGGAACTTCCCGCGCACCCCTGAAATCCACGTACCCTGCCAAATCGCGTGTGTGACTTCCCGCGCACCCCTGAGATCCACGTACCCAGACTAATCGCGTGTGGAAATTCCCGCGCACGTACCCGGCCAAATCGCGTGTGGAACTTCCCGCGCACCCCTGAAATCCACGTACCCTGCCAAATCGCGTGTGAGACTTCCCGCGCACCCTGGAATACATGCTCACGTTATTTTTCAGTCAGCGGGTGTCCGTGTTTGTGGGTACCCCTTTACACGTCATTTGTCCTGGAGGGCCACAGTATAGGACATTCATCATGGCTGTATATAGGTGCTATTTGTTGGCGCACCTTTTGGCGCACATTTATTACAGGCGCAGAGACGCTACCGCCTGCTTTCTTGTGGCGGTCGTGTTTGTGCCTGTGCGCTGGTTTGACCGTACGCTTTTTTGCCCTATTCGATTCCATGAATACGGGTTGTAGTCGAGCGTGTGGGCGTTCCGTGCACTTGCACCCTGTACTTCCCCCGTGACGCCCACATTTTGGCAAGTTGTTCCCCATTCCGAGTGTTACGCCCCGTGTTCCGCCTACTTTTGTTGTGTGCGCTGCGCTATGTGCGATTTTCGCTGTGGCCTGTGCGATTTTCGCTGTGACCTGGCGCACGCTGTTAGATGGCCTGTGCGCCAACGTGCGCTGCGCACTTTTTTAGCGCACATCCGATGGTTTTCTCACGCACGGCCTTCCATGAATCGATGTGCGCTGCTTTTCGTGCGATTTTCGCACTTGCACTGCGATTTTCGCTATTCCACTGCGAATCGCACGTTTTTGGCCACCTGCGCCGTGCTAATTATTCCATGAATCGGCCTGTTAGTACCTTTATAAATTCTTTGTCTGCATTAGTATGCTCAGAAATTTGGCACAGGTGAATGACAAACCACCACCTATCACTCACATTGGCACTAGTTACATTTTTGATGATAACTTTTGCTAGTTTTGAAAGGGTAATGGCTCTGGCTCAACTAGAGGTCTAAAACAGCACTTAGCAAGCATATGTCTTTTCTTTTTGCTATTATCCTCGTTGCATTGTTGTTTCTTTTTTTCTCTTTCTTTTTTTCTCTTTTCGTTTCTTGTGTTGTCATGGTAGCCCCTTATCTCGAAATACTGCTGTTTGACACAAATGTTACAAGGATTGTAAGGGTTGCAAAGACGCATTGAAATATTATGCTACTTTTAATTAAATTTGATGATGTGATGATGCTAATATGCGATGATGTAAAAGTACTTTGTGTACTAAATACATTTTTTTTATTTAAAAAGAAAAAGTGTATATTAGGACGTCCAACTGTCCTTGGTGAAAGTCGAGAATGCCTTCCTGTGCGGAATAAGATAGCTCTAGGTGACCACAAATACTCTTAAAGTTTGCCACAATCTATTGAAATCATTCAATATGGGGGTGTCGAGGACCATGGCATGCCCAGTTAAATGGATGATGATGAATCCAACCTTAGTGCGATTGTTAGGGAAGGCAGAAATGATTTTGCCATCTTAGCATCACCTTGAAATGTGTCTATGGTGATTGCTGGAGATGCTGTAAAATTAGGGATGGCATCTCGATTGGTCATAGCTTGTTGAAAGAAAGCATTCTCTGTTTTTAGCGATTGGATCTCTGTGGTTAGGTCCTGTACAGCTGCTACTAATTCCTGTATTTGGTCCATGCCTGTGGCAGTTCTTTGGCATTGGAATCTCTCAGCAGTTTGCCTTACCTGCACATTGTTGCAGTTTTTTGAAGCGTAGAGATAGGGCTGAACCTTCTGTGCAACCACAACTGAGAAAGTAGAGGAACTGGTGCCTGCCAGTGGCTCCAAGGAGGGTCAGACCCCAAAGGAGAACCCTCCCAGAAAAGGGAGGAAACCTTGCTAAAGCTTGGGATCCAAGTGGATGTAAAGCAAAAAGCAGCTTCACCGAGACCCCTAACAGATCTCTGATCCAGGAAACGAGGCAGCTGATAGTATGATGCGATCCAGGACTGGCCAGGACAAACAAAGGGCAGAGCAGAAGGAACCTCAGGAAGTACCCAAATAAGGAAGGAAAGAAAGGACAAGGAAGCACACAGGGACAGGAAACTAAGGAGCGTTGTAGCAACAGGGAGATGCAACACACCTTACCTGAGCATGAAGACTTCCTTAGGATCGAAGTCGGAGGGCATCTTGAATGACATCATTCATAATGCTGATTACGTTCCTCTGATGCCATCTTGGAAGAAGTCTATACAGCAGCTTACGGTTCCATGGTCAGGTCCTATGATGTCAGTACACCAATACGGGGTCCATCAAGTGCTCCCAGAATGTACGGTAAGATCTTACATCATGTACCAAATAATATAATACTATTATTTGCTTGGGCTGTAGGATGTCCATTGATAGACACATCTTCTAGTGACTTTACATCTACTCATTCAACTTTATTTTTTTATTTGATGTATTTATTTTTGCATTATGGCTTGCAAAAAGAACAAAAAACAAGTAAACATCATAACATAATAATAAAAACAGTGCACTATGAACTAAAACCATATCATATATTTCATTGTTACAAATAAAATAGTACAGTCAAATCACCTTTTGGCCTTAAGGCAACAATCAATTAGGAAAGATGTTAAGAGGAAATCTATTCACTGCTAGGGTTAGTGAGATTGGATTGCCTCTAACATTCTTGACCACAGTTCATCTTGGTTAAAATAGTTTTTAAACAGTGCAAAAGTGCCAGGTCCCTGAGCCTATTTAGACTTTCACATTCCAAACCAACGTGTTTCAATGTTTCTATTTTCGTATCAATTATTGCAAAATGTGCAAAGGTTATTATGGCCTTGCACTTTTGAACGCACCCCCATAATCTCGTTGGTAGGAAACAAGTTAAATCGCATTTTGAAAACAATTGCCTATATCTAGTATCAGGGAATGTTCGCAGATAATTTTGGGAGGGTATTTAGTGCGTTTTCATGCACCAATACAGAAGTGCAAAAGCAAAAGCTTATATTTCGACCCCTCCTCTCTCGTTGTAACCCAACCAAGTTCTCTTCGTTTTTTCCTTGCAGTGAGCAGGTGGTTAGTACGCATTTATCGGTACAAGGTATTGAGTTAGTAGCTCCGTACATCCCTTATCAATTCTTGTTCATCATGTAGAACTATAGCTCAATTTAAAATACCAAATAGGGAGATCCCTGTGGGATTGACAACCTTCCTGTACAAGGATATCATTTTCCATTTAACCATGTGTTCCAATGACAACAGACCCAATTCATAGCTAAGATCTTTTTTCTTGAAACTAGAAGTATACAATTTGACACACTTAGGGCCTCATTACACGGACGGCGGTAAGGGTTTACCATTACCGGAAAGGGTACCGGTAAACCTTTACCGCCTTACTACGAGGTCCCTTTGCGGGACCCGACCTCAACGGCTGGTTTTACCAGCCGTTAAGGAACGGGCCCGCAAAGAGACCTTGGAGGCAATTACGGTACCGCAATTTGCGGTACCGTAATTGCCGCCTTCTCCATTCACATTGAGCTATATGGGGGCTCAAATGGGAATGGGGAAGGGCCTTGGTGAATGGGGAATTACCGCCCCGCCAACCTTGGAATGGGGTGGTAATTCCCTCATTCACCAAGGCGGAATGGGTAAAATACCCGCGGCAACCATGGCGCTATTAGCGCCATGGTTACCGCCGTCCGTGCAATGAGGCTCTTAATATTTTAAAAAGGTAGGATTAATGACATTGACTAACCTAGCATGGAAAGTTTTGATTCTATGACACAGCCAAGACAGTTTTTCTTTTCTTTGTAGCCCCCTAATCTGATAGTTATTGCTGTTTCTGCCTTAGTTTCATTACAGAGAGATTACAACAATACCCTCGATCTCGGCCTTCCAGAATGTGTTCTCTTCGATCTGAAGCTCATCCGAAACGTAGTGGCCCATCTTGCATTAGGCTCCTCTGGCACCCAATTCGCCAGATAATTATCCTCAAAGCGTTCTATCTGACTTACCATGTTTGCCGCAGACTCAGCCCCACATTTCTAGTCCCTATGGTAAAGTCCTACGTCCTTGCTCATCTTCATTCTAGGGGCCCCCTCCTTGGTAATTTGTTCCCTACAGCCACCTCTTGCATAAAAGCGCCTGGGTCTTTCCCCTGTTAGCTCTTTCTCCACTAAGACGAACCTGCTACCGCCAGCCTCGTAAATGCCTTTTGTCAATGGTATGCTTCATAAATGCTGTACCAATCCCCATACCCGTGTTGAAAACTAGACAGAAAACAAGTGAACACATATGGTGTTATGCTCCTGTTGGAAGTTTCTAAGAATACTCCAAAATGATAGATATTAGAAAATAGTACCATGGAAGGGCTGTGGTTAGATGGATTCATAGATAAGTAGATATATAGATGAATCAGAGAGTGAGATGTGGAATTGCTGTTAAGTTCTATTGTCTATTGTGGAGTGCATTAGTGGAATGTGAGATCCCAGGCCCTGTGTTTACATTCAGACAGGCTTTCACCTCCGCTGCAAAATGGCTTCCCGACAGTTATCAGTCTATTTTCTTTTACAGTTTATAACACTAGCTGCAGTGCATGTTTTGAAAAGAAAGGAGGGACTGGGAAACCTACCATGGGAAATGCTGTTAAAGGGAGAGAAGACATGGGGGCTTTCAACAGACATGCTGGCTCAGCAGGATGTCGAAGGCGGAAGCGTGGGCAATGTAGGGGTGTCTGTGTGATGTTGCTGGAGTTGTAGGCATGGAAGTCTAGGTATAAGAAATGTGTTTTTCCTCCTCCAGTTCGTCCTCGACGTTAGAGTGTATATCAATGTGATCCCTGCCGGTGTTCTGCTGCTTTATATGTGACGTCTACCTTCTCTACAGTCTATTTTAACAGGTGCAGACTGTTCCGGAGGAGGCACACATGCTTATTCTGTATGCACATTTCATTGATCATCCTCTGCATCCAGGAACCTCGATGATGGGGTAGCCCTGGAGGCCCCAGACATTTTTATGAGTACCCCAAAAGTCCCTCTTCTTTTAATTAAAATGATCATTTATTATAATTATTTTAATTGGCTATTTATGATGCGCTTAATACCTAGAGGCTTCTCAGCGTGGACCCTGGAATCGAACCTGTGTTGCTCTGCGTCGTCTTGCTTCCAAGGGGAGCGCATTGCCCATGAGCTATCCTCCTGAGACCTTCTTCACTTGAAGGGCTTGCTTGCACAGCTTCTGTAGCTTTTAGCACTTCCAGAACCTGTTGCCCATCAGCACCATCATTATGAGTGTGTTGTTCTGGCCCTTACTCTTAATCCCTCTCGAGTAGTCCCAGGCATGACAAACAAAACTACGAGAACCCTACGGCAGGAGGGAGAATTATGCGCCTGCATATTCAAGACCCCCGAGGACATGAGGGATCCAAATGACACCTAAGACTCTCCAACCATCCATGTGTGTGACACAGCCATGGTTCGAACAAGACCATGACCACGGTCTCGAAGTACCGGACTGACCAAGATCAAAATAAATGCACGTGGACACTTTAACTACCTGGGAAAGTGGGTAACTTTGCTGGACACCACCTTGAGAGGACTTAGGAACTTTGCGTAATGCAACAGGGCCTGGAACCTTTTACAAGAAGACCAGCAGTCTGTGAAAGATGGGGATACGTTGTTCTTTTGTTTATGATCCTAGTACATCCCTTGTATGCACTTTCTATCCTGATAAGCATCCCTCTACTTCCTTATCTTCATAAGACAGTGAAGGTTCAGATCAGGTGTTTGTGTAGTATATGGAGTCCTTACTGATACCCTGTAAAAGGCCCATCTCACCACCCCTGATTGTAGCAACCCTGTTCTAAGTCTGGGAGTAGTTTAGCTTGCTGATGGAGAAGACTTCCAAGGGGAAGGGAGTCACTGTGAAATACAACCTGTGCAAATGGCTAGTCTAGAGGGACATACAATGGAAGGATTTCACATTGGAAACCATGCATGTGCACATGAATATATACAATTGTGGAATAGTCTGACTTATCCAAAAGTGCTGAGTCAACGTCCCCTGTGGCGGGGGCAGCAATGGGAGAGTTTCTGCAGGTTCTCTCCGGTGGGCCCACCTGTTCCTCTCTGCACATACCAGCACAGACTGCTTTAAGCCCCCCCCCCCCTGCACTCTGAGACTGCCCAAGTAATTTTGTCAACTCTTCTTACTTTGCCAGTGGCACCATCGACCAGCAGGGCTGTTTTCCCACTACCTTCACAGCCACAGCATTTTGTTGTTGGTGGTGATTGCACTGTGGGCGTGGCACTATTTGGGCAATCAAGGAGGAATCGCATGATGTATCATGCATGGAAGTACTGCCTCTGGATCCTACCCTCTTGTAGGGGAATTTCTCTGTGACTATGGCATCATCCTGCTCTTTTTCCTACAAGATATGACTGGTTTTATAAATCATGTGTGTGTCCTGGACTCAGGGGACCCCATGTATCTTGCTCATCCTATTCATCGTCATCACCATTATTCTCAGACTCATCTGTGCACGTGGCTGGTGGTGGAGAGGTGGATCAGGAATTCCCTGGATCATCAGTGTGTACCATCTGCAAACACTCCCCCTTCTGCCCCAATAATAGTGGGCCGCGCCACTTCCTCCTCGCTGGCCACAGCACCTGAGCTTTAGCTACTTTCTCTTGCACCCCATAGTGACGTGTGTGGCCCAGCTGCTGCTGCTGAAAGCACAGTGAATACCGCCACACATCACTGAGACCTCTGGCATCCCTGATGCACACAGGCACTGTTGCGCCTGATATAAATAGTTGACTATCCACATGCTTCCCTAACCCCTTCCCTTGGCACTTGTGGGTGCTCTTAACTTGTTGCCACTCAACATGACTCCTCTCAAACCACAAGAAGATGGCATATGTGCTGTGCACTCGGTTACTGCGCCTGAATGCAATCACCTCCTGCCTACAAAGAATGTGAAGATATTTTCTTCAGAACTACTGTTTTGGCTTTTCCATCGCAAGATGTCTGCACACTAGTGCAACCATATAATGGACTCCCACGTTTCAAAACAATTCTAAAATGTGTTCCTTGGATAAAGGCGAGATATCATTTTAGCTCTCGGTACAGCTTGGGAATGGTTTGCCTATGTTGATGGCCGAATGAAAGATATTCTGCTTGAAATGGCGCGTGGCATGAAAGATAGCGTGTGCTCGGCGGGAATGATATGAAATGGCCGCAGCACCTCCAGCGGGATGCAAAGCAAACAATCAAACCAGGACTCCAGAGAACAATAGGACGCATTAGTCAAACGCTCCTCTAGCTTGTTAATTATGCAGTTTTGATTAATTAGCTCTGGCTCACGCCAGACACAATGAATGTGATAAGTACTCTCAGTTTAGAACGTAAAGCTGAGTATCCAATATTACTATGTTTCGTATCTGTGCGCCGCGTGCACAATAGTGACTGCGATTCCTGCAGCCCGTATATTAATGACTAAAACAGGATAAAAAACACACCCAATATAATGAAGAGAACTGAATGAATGTGCGTCTGAGTAGTTCAGAATTACAAACTAATTTCAGATATCATTATGACGAGAGTTGAAAAAAATCGTTTAATTCTAAACAAAACCCTTTAAAAGACGCCTTGTCCAGCACTTGTGCACTGCACGACCGAAAGTGGATCTCCCTTTTGTCGTTTCTTGATATTTCGCCTCCATGGTTTCTTCTGCGAAATCTCTTTTCTTTACACTCCATTGGCCCATTTCCTTACAGTCTCAATACCCGATTCATGGAATAATTAGCGCGGCGCAAGTGTGCAAAAACGTGCGAATCGCAGTGGAATAGCGAAAATCGCAGTGCAAGTGCGAAAATCGCACCAAAAGCAGCGCACATCGATTCATGGAAGGCCGTGCGCGAGAAAACCAGCGGATGTGCGATAAAACAGTGCGCGGCGCACGTTGGCGCACAGGCCATCTAACAGCGTGCGCCAGGTCACAGCGAAAATCGCACAGGCCACAGCGAAATTCGCACATAGCGCGGCGCAAGCAACAAAAGTAGGCGGAACAAAGCCGTAACACTCGGAATGGGGAACAACTTGCCAAAACGTGGGCGTCACGGGGGAAGTACAGGGCACAAGTGCGCGGAACGCCCACACGCTCGCCTACAACACGTATTCATGGAATAGAATATGGGAAAAAAGCGCACGCTCAAACCAGCGCACAGGCACAAACACGACCGCCACAAGAAAGCAGGCGGTAGCGTCTCTGCGGCTGTAAGAAATGTGCGCCAAAAGGTGCGCCAACAAATAGCACCTATATACTGCCATGATGAATGTCCTATACTGTGGCCCTCCAGGACAAATGACGTGCAAAGGGGTACCCACAAACATGGACACCCGCTGACAAAAAATACGTGTGCGTGTATACCTGGGTGCGCGGGAAGTCTCACACGCGATTTCAGCAGGGTACGTGTATTTCAGGGGTGCGCGGGAAGTCACACACACGATTGGGCCAGTGCGAGCAGGGTACGTGTATTTCAGGGGTGCGCGGGAAGTTACACACGCAATTCCAGCAAGGTATGTGTATTTCAGGGGTGCGCGGGAAGTCACACACGCGATTTCAGCAGGGTACGTGTGTTTCAGGGGTGCGCGGGCAGTTCCACACACGATTGGCCCAGTGCGAGCAGGGTACGTGTATTTCAGGGGTGCGCGGGAAGTTACACACGCGATTCCAGCAAGGTATGTGTATTTCAGGGGTGCGCGGAAAGTCACACACGCGATTTCAGCAGGGTACGTGTATTTCAGGGGTGCGCGCGCAGTTCCACACACGATTGGCCCAGTGCGAGCAGGGTACGTGTATTTCAGGGGTGCGCGGGAAGTTACACACGCGATTCCAGCAAGGTATGTGTATTTCAGGGGTGCGCGGGAAGTCACACACGCAATTTCAGCAGGGTACGTGTATTTCAGGGGTGCGCGGCCAGTTCCACACACGATTGGCCCAGTGCGAGCAGGGTACGTGTATTTCAGGGGTGCGCGGGAAGTTACACACGCAATTCCAGCAAGGTATGTGTATTTCAGGGGTGCGCGGGAAGTCACACACGCGATTTCAGCAGGGTACGTGTGTTTCAGGGGTGCGCGGGCAGTTCCACACACGATTGGCCCAGTGCGAGCAGGGTACGTGTATTTCAGGGGTGCGCGGGAAGTTACACACGCGATTCCAGCAAGGTATGTGTATTTCAGGGGTGCGCGGGAAGTCACACACGCGATTTCAGCAGGGTACGTGTATTTCAGGGGTGCGCGCGCAGTTCCACACACGATTGGCCCAGTGCGAGCAGGGTACGTGTATTTCAGGGGTGCGCGGGAAGTCACACACGCGATTTCAGCAGGGTACGTGTATTTCAGGGGTGCGCGCGCAGTTCCACACACGATTGGCCCAGTGCGAGCAGGGTACGTGTATTTCAGGGGTGGGCGGGAAGTTACACACGCGATTCCAGCAAGGTATGTGTATTTCAGGGGTGCGCGGGAAGTCACACACGCGATTTCAGCAGGGTACGTGTATTTCAGGGGTGCGCGGCCAGTTCCACACACGATTGGCCCAGTGCGAGCAGGGTACGTGTATTTCAGGGGTTCTGGGGAGTACCACACGTGAATTGGCCGTGTGGGCCCTCCCAGGTGTACGCTCCACAACCTCCACGGACCCTGCAGCCAGCCCACACCACGGGGGACTACCCTGCTCCCCTGCCCATGTCCCGCAGGCAGCCCATTCACCATGGGCATGCCCCCCAGCCAACCCACATGTCACCTTGCACTACTGATCAACAATGCATGTCTACCACCACCCCCACCCCCCAGCAGTGCAGGGGCACCCTCCACCAGGCCCCCACTCATGTCCCCCTGCACCCCCACACCCAAGCAGTGCAGGGGCACACTCCACCAGGCCCCCACTCATGTCTCCCACCACCCCCACCCCCCAGCCACCAGGGGCAGCCTCCACCAGGCCCCCAATGATGTCTCCCACCACCCCCACCCCCCAGCATCCAGGGTCACCCTCCACCAGGCCCCCACTCATGTCCCCCTGCACCCCCACCCCCAAGCAGTGCAGGGGCACACTCCACCAGGCCCCCACTCATGTCTCCCACCACCCCCACCCCCCAGCCACCAGGGGCAGCCTCCACCAGGCCCCTACTCATGTCTCCCACCACCCCCACTCCCCAGCCACCAGGGCCAGCCTCCACCAGGCCCCCACTCATGTCTCCCACCACCCCCACCACCCAGCCACCAGGGGCAGCCTCCACCAGGCCCCTACTCATGTCTCCCACCACCCCCACCCCCCAGCCACCAGGGCCAGCCTCCACCAGGCCCCCACTCATGTCTCCCACCACCCCACCCCCCAGCCACCAGGGGCAGCCTCCACCAGGCCCCTACTCATGTCTCCCACCACCCCCACCCGCCAGCCACCAGGGGCACCCTCCACCAGGCCCCCACTCATGTCTCCCACCACCCCCACCCCCCAGCCACCAGGGGCAGCCTCCACCAGGCCCCCACTCATGTCTCCCACCACCCCCACCACCAAGCAGTGCAGGGGCACCCTCCACCAGGCCCCCACTCATGTCTCCCACCACCCCCACCCCCCAGCCACCAGGGGCAGCCTCCACCAGGCCCCCACTCATGTCTCCCACCACCCCCACCCCCCAGCAGTGCAGGGGCACCCTCCACCAGGCCCCCACTCATGTCCCCCTGCACCCCCACCCCCAAGCAGTGCAGGGGCACACTCCACCAGGCCCCCACTCATGTCTCCCACCACCCCCACCCCCCAGCCACCAGGGGCAGCCTCCACCAGGCCCCCAATCATGTCTCCCACCACCCCCACCCCCCAGCATCCAGGGTCACCCTCCACCAGGACCCCACTCATGTCCCCCTGCACCCCCACCCCCAAGCAGTGCAGGGGCACACTCCACCAGGCCCCCACTCATGTCTCCCACCACCCCCACCCCCCAGCCACCAGCGGCAGCCTCCACCAGGCCCCTACTCATGTCTCCCACCACCCCCACCCCCCAGCCACAAGGGCCAGCCTCCACCAGGCCCCCACTCATGTCTCCCACCACCCCCACCCCCAGCCACCAGGGGCAGCCTCCACCAGGCCCCTACTCATGTCTCCCACCACCCCCACCCCCCAGCCACCAGGGCCAGCCTCCACCAGGCCCCCACTCATGTCTCCCACCACCCCCACCCCCCAGCCACCAGGGGCAGCCTCCACCAGGCCCCTACTCATGTCTCCCACCACCCCCACCCCCAAGCAGTGCAGGGGCACCCTCCACCAGGCCCCCACTCATGTCTCCCACCACCCCCACCCCCCAGCCACCAGGGGCAGCCTCCACCAGGCCCCCACTCATGTCTCCCACCACCCCCACCCCCAAGCAGTGCAGGGGCACCCTCCACCAGGCCCCCACTCATGTCTCCCACCACCCCCACCCCCCAGCCACCAGGGGTAGCCACCACCAGGCCCCCACTCATGTCTCCCACCACCCCCACCCCCAAGCAGTGCAGGGGCACCCTCCACCAGGCCCCCACTCATGTCCCCCTGCACCCCCACCCCCCAGCAGTGCATGGGCACCCTCCACCAGGCCCCCACTCATGTCTCCCACCACCCCCACCCCCAAGCAGTGCAGGGGCAGCCTCCACCAGGCCCCTACTCATGTCTCCCACCACCCCCACCCCCCAGCCACCAGGGGCAGCCTCCACCAGGCCCCCACTCATGTCCCCCTGCACCCCCACCCCCCAGCATCCAGGGTCACCCTCCACCAGGCCCCCACTCATGTCTCCCACCACCCCCACCCCCCAGCCACCAGGGGCAGCCTCCACCAGGCCCCTACTCATGTCTCCCACCACCCCCACCCCCAAGCAGTGCAGGGGCACCCTCCACCAGGCCCCCACTCATGTCTCCCACCACCCCCACCCCCCAGCCACCAGGGGCAGCCTCCACCAGGCCCCCACTCATGTCTCCCACCACCCCCACCCCCAAGCAGTGCAGGGGCAGCCTCCACCAGGCCCCCACTCATGTCTCCCACCACCCCCACCCCCCAGCCACCAGGGGCAGCCTCCACCAGGCCCCCACTCATGTCTCCCACCACCCCCACCCCCAAGCAGTGCAGGGGCACCCTCCACCAGGCCCCCAGTCATGTCCCCCTGCACCCCCACCCCCCAGCAGTGCATGGGCACCCTCCACCAGGCCCCCACTCATGTCTCCCACCACCCCCACCCCCAAGCAGTGCAGGGGCAGCCTCCACCAGGCCCCTACTCATGTCTCCCACCACCCCCACCCCCCAGCCACCAGGGGCAGCCTCCACCAGGCCCCCACTCATTTCCCCCTGCACCCACACCCCCCAGCATCCAGGGTCACCCTCCACCAGGCCCCCACTCATGTCTCCCACCACCCCCACCCCCCAGCCACCAGGGGCATCCTCCACCAGGCCCCCAATCATGTCTCCCACCACCCCCAAGCAGTGCAGGGGCACCCTCCACCAGGCCCCCACTCATGTCTCCCACCACCCCCACCCCCCAGCCACCAGGGGCAGCCTCCACCAGGCCCCTACTCATGTCTCCCACCACCCCCACCCCCAAGCAGTGCAGGGGCACCCTCCACCAGGCCCCCACTCATGTCTCCCACCACCCCCACCCCCCAGCCACCAGGGGCAGCCTCCACCAGGCCCCCACTCATGTCTCCCACCACCCCCAAGCAGTGCAGGGGCACCCTCCACCAGGCCCCCACTCATGTCTCCCACCACCCCACCCCCCAGCCACCAGGGGCAGCCTCCACCAGGCCCCCACTCATGTCCCCCTTCACCCCCACCCCCCAGCATCCAGGGGCAGCCTCCACCAGGCCCCCACTCATGTCTCCCACCACCCCCACCCCCCAGCAGTGCAGGGGCAGCCTCCACCAGGCCCCCTTTCATGTCTCCCACCACCCCCACCCCCCCAGCAGTGCAGGGGCAGCCTCCACCAGGCCCCCACTCATGTCTCCCACCACCCCCACCCCCCAGCCACCAGGGGCAGCCTCCAGCAGGCCCCCACTCATGTCCCCCTACACCCCCACCCCCCAGCATCCAGGGGCAGCCTCCACCAGGCCCCCACTCATGTCCCCCTTCACCCCCACCCCCCAGCATCCAGGGTCACCCTCCACCAGGCCCCCACTCATGTCTCCCACCACCCCCACCCCCCAGCCACCAGGGGCAGCCTCCACCAGGCCCCCACTCATGTCTCCCACCACCCCCACCCCCAAGCAGTGCAGGGGCACCCTCCACCAGGCCCCCACTCATGTCTCCCACCACCCCCACCCCCCAGCCACCAGGGGCAGCCTCCACCAGGCCCCCACTCATGTCTCCCTCCACCCCCACCCCCACGCAGTGCAGGGGCAGCCTCCACCAGGCCCCTACTCATGTCTCACACCACCCCCACCCCCCAGCCACCAGGGGCAGCCTCCACCAGGCCCCCACTCATGTCCCCCTGCACTCCCAACCCCCAGCATCCAGGGTCACCATCCACCAGGCCCCACTCATGTCTCCCACCACCCCCACCCCCCAGCCACCAGGGGCAGCCTCCACCAGGCCCCCACTCATGTCTCCCACCACCCCCACCCCCAAGCAGTGCAGGGGCACCCTCCACCAGGCCCCCACTCATGTCCCCCTGCACCCCCACCCCCCAGCCACCAGGGGCACCCTCCACCAGGCCCCCACTCATGTCTCCCACCACCCCCACCCCCCAGCCACCAGGGGCAGCCTCCACCAGGCCCCTACTCATGTCTCCCACCACCCCCACCCCCAAGCAGTGCAGGGGCACCCTCCACCAGGCCCCCACTCATGTCTCCCACCACCCCCACCCCCCAGCCACCAGGGGCAGCCTCCACCAGGCCCCCACTCATGTCTCCCACCACCCCCACCCCCAAGCAGTGCAGGGGCAGCCTCCACCAGGCCCCCACTCATGTCTCCCACCACCCCCACCCCCCAGCAGTGCAGGGGCAGCCTCCACCAGGCCCCCACTCATGTCCCCCTGCACCCCCACCACCCAGCATCCAGGGGCAGCCTCCACCAGGCCCCCACTCATGTCTCCCACCACCCCCACCCCCCAGCAGTGCAGGGGCAGCCTCCACCAGGCCCCCACTCATGTCCCCCTGCACCCCCACCCCCCTGCCACCATGGGCAGCCCCCACCAGGTCCTCACAATCCCCAATCATGCGCGTAATGGTCAGCCTCCACAGCCAAAAAGCCCTACCAAGTAACCCATTCACCCACATGGAAAAGGAAATCACATGTTACACCCCCAATGTTAATGAAGCTAATGAACCCATGTCGTCACACACAATGGTTGCAATTGAATGGGAAAACACCCAACATGACATGCATGAAACCAATGAGATGATACCACACAGTGAAGTATGGAAACCAAAATTGTATTTAAACAAATGAAGAATGCCAAAGAAAGGAAACAAACTACAATGGGGATGAAAAAAAAAAGCTGCATGTCCGTATAAAAAAAAAAAAATGCAAATCAAAATCCAAACAAATGTCGTCCAAAGTCAAATGTAAAAAAATCTCCATGCAACAAATAACTATGTAAGAAACTACCAAGGGTCCATGAGCCCAACTGAACAAAGGAAACCTACTAAAAAACCTACCAAAAAATCAACTATATACAAAAAGTGGAGCAGTGTCCGTCGACTCCAAATCATAATAAGAAAGAAAGGAAACCTAAAACTAAAGAACTATATACAAAGGCGGCAGGCAAGTCCAGCGGCTCACTCCGTGGTGTCCCGGGCCAGGGCATCATCGAACTCCTGTTCGATGTCCCGGAGGCGGTCCAGTTCCATGGCCCCGAGGGTCCGCAGGGACGACGACGTGTCCTCCTCCAACCCCCTGCGGATTGCCTCGAGGCACTCGGCCCGCCTCAGGGCCCTCCGCATGGAGTTCTCTGCCCTGACCATCGTGAGCCGCACCTCTTCCGCCCGCCGCCGCTCCGCACCTATGGCGTGGCCCAACCGCTGCCACACGGAAGACACTCTCTGTCCTGAGTCCCCCTGCCCTCCGGCCGATGCCTGCCCCTCCGATGTCGAAAGCCCCGAGCCTTCATGTCTCCCACCATGTTGCTGCTGCTGCTGCTCTGCCTCTGCCCGTGCACTGCCTCCTGCTGCCTGCACATCCTCCGCCGGCTGGGGTGCAGTTGTTGATGTGGCCACCCCTGCTGGACCTCCGACTCCCGACTGTGGCAGGGATGCCTCCTCCACCAGCCTGGCCGCACCGTCAGAGGCAGCTCCACAGGGCACCCAGGTGACTGATGGGTGGGAAGATGGCACAGAGGACGACTGGCGCGTAGGGGGTCCAGTTGAGGAGGGGGTCGGAGCAAGCCCCATCAGACGGAGGAATCCGGCCTGGGTGACCTGTCCCAGCAGGCTGACGTGGTCAACGAGCCATTCGAGATGACGTGCAGTCTCTCCATGAAAAGACTGCAGGTCACCTCGCATGGCCCGTTGACGCAATGCCACACCAGCCAGGACAGGCTCAACCCGGACCTGGATGGCCACGTCCGCAGGCAGAGGAAGGCCAGTTGACATCAGCTCATCCCCTGCCTGAAAACAGGTCTGGACGTAGGCATCCTTGCTGGTGCAAGATGATGCAGGGACAGGATCGGGGACAGGATTGCACACAGGCACCTCCGCGGCGGCCTGTGCTGCCTCCTGTCCCTGGTCCTGCACTGCACCACTAGCACCAGTGGGATCCCCACCTCCAGACCCCGTCTCTGGTGCTTGCGCGGCCTCCTCCTCCACCAAACCCCCCACCAACCTGGATGACTCTGTGCCATCTTCCCCTGTTGGGTCCTGTGGGGTCCCAGCTGCCCCTTCTGCTGCCGAGGAGTCCAACTGCAACCTCCGCCTCTTGGACCTCCCCCCGGCAGCTGCGGCCTGGGACGCGGCACCGGACTCCTCACTCCCCGACGAGATGACCACACGGGAGGGGAGCCGGGCCTTGCGTCTCCGGCTGGCGGTCGGATCCCCGCCGCTGTGCTCCACAGCACCTTCTCCGCCCTCTTCATCAGTTGACGCTGCAGACAGGGAGAAACAAAACACAGGCATCAGGGCACTGTACAATGGACACATACACACATGACAGTTGCACATGAGTGGCATTGTCAAACCTCAGACATGGCATCACAATCCCCAACACACATGTCATTGCAACTCGCACACATGAGCCATACCACAGCCATATCGCAACTGCCACCACCATCCCTACACATACAACAGCATCAGCAGCCAAAGGGGAGCCAGACATCACATGCAACACAGGAAGTGCACCACACATGTACACACACCACCACACTTGCATGCATGTCTACACCTCTGCCAAGTGTCGCACTGTTCAGACGGGCATCCATGTCACATCTGCCAATCAGGCTTCCACATACCGCTGTCACATGCATCCATGTTGCATCACTGTTGCACCCTTGTCAAATACACACACATGCACATGTACACAGTGCACATACATGCAGCCGAGAAAAACATACATGCCTGACATCACGGACATGTCTACTTACATACACATTCATCCAAACATGTGTGCACGCACAACTGCATTTGCCATGCAAGCCCACACACACAAGCACCATCCATGTCTCACACATTACAGCCCTCGCATGTGTCAGCCCCACGGCCCTGTACACCCCCACCCATACTCGACCCCATACAAACAGATGTGCAACCTGCACAATACCGAATAATCACCACACGCACTGCTCACAATCAGGATGCATGTACACTCACCGCTCGACTCCAGACGGGTCTGCTTCTCTAGGACCTGGACGTGGAGCGCTGGGGATATGCGTTCCAGGACCCCCATCTGTTCTTCCGACAAGTGGCCCCGGCGCCCCTTGGCATCCGCTGCCTTCAAGAGGCGCCGGGCCTTGTTCAGGGTCCTGGACCTGAAGTCCTCCCAGCGCTTCCTGACATGTTGTAAGTCCCGGACTGCCACCCCCTCCGCGTTGATGGCAGTCACGATGTCAGTCCAGATCCGAGTCCGTCCTTCCTTGTCGGCGCGGGAACTTCCGAAGAGGGCATCATACTGCCCCAGGACTTGCTCCACCAGGACACCAACTTCGGTGGCACTGAAGCTGGTGCCCCTCTGCCTCTCTGGCCGGGGTTTGTCAGTGGTCACAGATGGTGTTTGCCCCGACATGACAACCCCCGAGGCAGGAGTGGATGTGCAACTGGGTCCTGGGGCTGGGCTGTGGAGCGATGGAATTCCAGTCGGGAGTCTTCAGTTCCAGCAGGGGTGGTCACAGCAACAGCACCCCTGGCTGATGTGCAGGCAGCAAATGGCAGTGCACGTGGGCAGCAGGCAGTCAGGCAGCAGCAGATGGCAGGTGGGAGCGTGCTCGGGGCTCTGGGGGGCAGTAGTTCGGCCTTCTGGGCAGGAGCGTGGTCTTCCGTGTGCTTACGCGTGGCCAGCTTGGTACGGAGTGATTTGGCACGTGAAAATCCTGCACGTCAGCGTGAAAATCGAGGAAAGGCCCTTAGCGCGTAAGCGCGTCAGCACGCATACGCGAATCTATTGGACCAAAGGCCCTCAGCGCGTAAGCGCGTCTGTGACGTGACCCGCACGGGTGTTTCCCACACAGCACGTGATGACAGAGCACACGTGGAAAGACTGCACGTCAGAGTGTCATCGCGTGTAATTGGACAGCACGTCAGAGTCTCATCGCGTGAAATTGGACAGCACGTCAGAGTCTCATCGTGTGTAATTGGACAAAAGTGCGCGTACACGCGATTGGCCTATGTACGTGTATATCAGGTGTGCGCGGACACTTACACACGCAAGTACGTCAGCGCACTTGTATCCCGGTGTGCGGGCAATTTCCACACGCTATTGGACTGTGCACTGGATTTCTGGGGTGTGCGGGTCACACGCTCGCCTACAACACGCGCAACGCATTAATTTGCGCGCTAACAAAATAACTAGCTCAGACCCAGGATGAACATACCGTTCCTAGCAGCAGTGGCCGTGGCCTACCAAAGGAGGAGGAGGAGGAGGATAGTCAGGGCCAGAATATTCACACCCAGAACCAGCCTTTTCGGGATGCCTGATGACCAGGTGCATGGGAGGTACAGGTTTCCACCACACATCATACTGGACCTGGTGAGTGAGTGGGAGGACGACCTCACATCACCCACCCTGTGCTCCCAAGCACTCAGCCCCCTGGGGAAGGTCCTCAATGTACTGCACTTCTTAGCCACTGGATCATTTCAGCGGACAAGTGCCATTGTGGGTGGTGTATCACAGGCCACCCAGTCACGCTGCCTACACCAGGTCTTGAACATCATCACTGCACAGTCCGCAGGCACATATACCTGCCCAGAACCCCTGCAGAAAGGCATGCTGCCGCCCTGGATTTTTACGCTGTGGCACGATTCCCCAAAGTGCTAGGTGCCATCGACTGCACCCATGTGGCTCTACGTCCCCCCAGGGCATCTGAGCACATCTATAGGAACCGCAAGCACTGGCATTCCATCAACGTGCAGGTAGTATGTAATGCCAAGGGAATCATCACCTCAGTATATGCCAACTATCCCGGGTCAACCCACGACAGCTTCACTTACCGAATGTCCACCCTAAGCCGGGACCTAGAAGCTGGCCGGCGTGGCGATACATGGCTGCTTGGTGAGTATGAATGCCACTGCACATGCATGCATGTCAGATACTGAGCTAGGTCACAACCCCACCAATGATACCAATCACCACCTCCACAGGGGACAGTGCCTACCCTCTCAGCCCCCACATGATGACCCCAATTCGGAACCCCACCACGCCACCCCAGGTAAGATATAACGCTGCCCACATTACAACCCGGGGCATAGTGGAGTGCACATTCGGAGTGCTGAAGTCACGCTTTCGCTCCCTTGACCGTTCTGGCGGGCAGCTGTTGTACGCTCCCCCAGTAGTGTGCAGGATCATAGTGGCAGCATGTGTCCTGCACAACGTTGCAACACGCCGGGGCCTGGCCGTGGACATGGTGGTGCCCCCCCATCCCCAACCACATGCACAGCCGCTGCGCATGGGAGGTGAAAGGGCACGGGGGGAGGCAGCCCGTACACAGCTAGTGGCTAATTACTTCACATAGAAATCACACCCCTGTGGAGTGCACACTGCCCTGGCACATTCCATCTGACAATCAATGATGACTCAACCTGACACTGATCCTGAATGTCTGGAGAAAGAACCGTGAAAACCATATCAGCCTGAGATTGTTCACCTGGAAGTGTCACAATGTGTGCATCCCTACCCACACTGACACCACCAATGCAGTTTTGTGAAGTTACACATTCAAGCAGCTCAAATTAATACCCACTTGCAAAATGCAACAAGAGGACAGTGCCATGTCAGCCAACCCAACCCCAGCACCGCCACACGACACACCGTGCCATGTCATGCTATTTGCAGCTAAACAAAGTAATCCCCACAACATGACACTACTGTCACAATGTACAGTGTCCCTATTAGAAACTTGCAACACGTGAAATGCTCACAGTAATGGCAGACCAACAACAAACTTGAGCACGTACTACCATTGACTTGACATCACTAATGTTTAATTTTAGTAGTCTCACCACCTGGAAATGCCTGCACTCCCACCACTACCAACTGTGCAGTGTTGGCGCCTGTAGAGTTGTAGGTGCACTGCTGCCAACATGGACCACATCTCCAGACTAGAGGTCCTTGTGTAGACATGAGGAAGGTACCTGCAAATTGGGAGGTAGACACAGAAGATGAGTTACACATCAATGCAACATGCAGTGTACAACACAACAGCAATATGCACTAGGAATGTATACACAGTATTGACTACAGACTGCCCACACAGCTCATGGGAGTCCAACGTCACTGTGTAATTCACTGTCACTTGGGCACACCCTTTGCAAGCCCATGGAAACGGGAAGCAGGAGGGGTGTGTGTGACTCAAACCCAAGCATCTGAACCAAATACATTACAAGCCTGCATGTGCCCAGCCACAATGCAGCGTATGCCCACAGGAACCACGGAAGCCAACAAATCGTCCCCAAAAAATTGGGAATAAAAGAAATAAAAAAAAGAAATTAAAAAAAAATTAAAAAAAAAAAATGGCCATTGAAGGGCCCGGGGGGGTTGGGGAGGCCACCCAGGAGGTCCGAGGACAGGATGCACACCAGAACCCACCTGCATGGATCCTGGGAAACAAAAACACCTCCATGGGCTCATGGCCCACATGGCTACCCTATTGTGGGAGTATCACTGCTGTCGCTATTATCACCCTGTGCAGCTGCATCGGGAGGTGGTTGCACTATGGGAGGCAGCCCACGCAAGGCCCTAGTCTGCTCCTCCATGGCTGCAAGCATGCGGGTGTGGTAGGTCTGGTTCTGGAGGATGAGTGTGCGGAGGTCCCCATGCAACAACTCACGGGATGCCCGGACCTCCGCCCTCGTTGCCTGCATCTCAGCTGAGAGCGTATGGGTGAGACGCTCCAGCTGCTGTTCTGTCCTTTGGTGTGTAGAGGCCTCAAGCTCAACAAGAGTCGTCCTGAGGTGAAGGAGCTCCTGCCTCAGGGCTTCCCTGTGGCCCTGGGACTCAATGGAGATGGCCTCCTGCAGAGTCGCCAGTGCCGCCCGCCTGTCCCTGTTGGACCCCAACATGTCCTCCCTGTGTGACTGGCAGATGGAGTCGGTTGCCTGCTCTAGTCGCTCCATCAGCCTTTCAGGGGGGACAATGGAAGTGGCCACCCTATCCATGGCCTGAGCCATCATCTCGGATGATGCTGCCTGTTGGGTTGCCATACCGTAAATGGATTGCTCCCATGCGGTATTGCCAGGAGGCGTACGGCCACCACGTCGGCGGGCACCACACCTGTCTGGGGCAAGGTGAACTGCGCCTTGCTGTGCCGGCACTGCCTGAGGCTGCAGGGCTGCATTCCCCCTCTGATCTGCTGGCCCAGGAACAGGATCAGATGTCGCGGAGTGTGACCCTGCATCCGTAACCACCAAAGGCGTAGCTGCCAACACTGACATCCCCATTGAGGGTTCTGACCCTGGTGCAGGTGGGTGAGACAGAACAGAATCCCTCCCTGGAACACTCACCTGCGACGGCACGTAGGTCTCATCCGAATCAACACCTGAGTACAGCTCGGGGGAGGTGCAACCAGAGACACCCCTTGAGAGCACGACCTGCAGCACTTGTGGGTTCTCACCCACCACCACACCACGTCCCTCACTGGTGGTTGGTCGGCCCTCGGACCCCTCCTGGGTCTGCACCATCTCCACAACCCCAGCAGTATCAGGTGCGTCTTCCCCTGCAAAGACACAAAAACAAAGAAATGGAAACAGGCATTAGCACCATGGCACACAATGAGGGCTGAGAAGCAAGAGAACCAGTACTTGTTTGACACATGTCCCACATGACTAAAACCCTCCCATGCATGCACCCTCACTGCGTATGAAGGGCATGCAAATGGCACACACTGATGGCACCAAGATTGAAGATGAACACATTTTCTGCATGCTGCCTGGCAGTGGCATCACACATTGGCCTGTGATTGGCAGGTGAAACACACATGCCATCACACAGATGGCATGTACCATTGCTATTGAGTGAAGATGGAGAGGAGGCCAGCACCTATTCATTATGTCCAGTTCCCGCATGTAATAGCTTTTCTAATTCAAACAGGTCAGATTCCTCACCTGGAGCTGCCAGTCCGAAATGGTCAAATTGCACAGGGACATGTTTGAACAAATGATATCCAGGTAACAAAGTCACTCCACTTTACCATAGCCATGTCAGACATACTAGGCATGTGACTGCGACATGCCTAGTAAAAGTGGTGGAATGTAAGAAATCTGACTAAATGAACAGTGGAAATTGTTGCAACTATGTTGTGGCAAGGTGACACTTCAAGGGCAACTGGCGTGCAGTTGGGCTAGATGTCTACTGTTGGCAGAAGGGATACAGCTATGGGCAAATGCAGATGCGCTGGATGTATTGCATGAAGCACATGGCTGACCCATACGACTCAGGCGCACACACTCTCACCTGGCACACAAACAGAAGCCCTCACACACACCATGCACATGGATGACACACACATGCATGTGCACTCACCGGACAATGCCTCGTAATCAGCCAAATCTCCCACGCCTTGGATCTGTTCCTCCGTGACGTAGGTCCCAGCGACTGACTCATGTGGAGTGAGTTCCATGTCTGCTACTGGAGACCCACCTCCAGTCACTAGAGTTGCGGCATGACTTGAGGCCAGCTTACTCTTTGCCCTGCGCTTTAGGTCATTCCAGCGCTTATAGCAATCATTGGCTGTGCGCCTCACGATTCCAAGGGCACTTACGATGTCCGCTACGGTCTGCCAGTGTGCCTGGCGTTGTGCAGGTGTGGTCTTGGATCCTGCAACAATGACCATCTCGTTGTCATGTGCGGACACATACTCGACAAGTGCATTCAGTTCGTCATCCGTGAAGCTGGGCTTCCTGGACGGGCCGTACTGTGTAGCCGTGTCTGGGGCATCAGCCTGTGCCGGACGAGCACTCTTCCTCTTCCTCTTGGAAGGTGGTGGTGATCCTGAGTGTCCTGCGCCGCTCTGGACACTAGGGGCAGGAGCCCTGGTGGACTCTGTATCAGGGGTGTGGGATTGCACACTCAGCATGGGAGTTGGTGCAGGCATTGGTTCTAGTGTGATGGTGTCAGGGGGTATATCAGCAGCATGGACTAGGACCGACACTGTCCGGGCTGGGTGTGTGAGGGCTGGGGTGGATGGAGCCGCAGCTGCCCCTGCAGCCTCTCCGCCCTGCCTACTTGGTGCAGCAGATGACCTTGCTGCCCCAGATGCACGTGGCATGGTGACATCAACGTGCACCAGCGCACGTGTCATAGGCCTGCTGACCTGGAAGTCAGCCATGGAGTCAGCCAGGTCTGGTGCCACAATGGGCTGGTCCAACAAGGGCTGAGCATGGATGGTGTCAGCCACATCAGCCTCAACGGGAGGGGGGGGATTATGGGTGCCCTTGACTGGTCCTCCACACATGGGGGGACAGGCTCACCCTGCAAGTAATGACCACGTCCCCTACCGGATCCACCACGGCCACCACTTGTGGCTCTTCCACCTTTCCACCCTTACGGAATCCTCGCCTCCCAGCCATGGCACTGATGTTAATGTGCATATGGGAGTGGCAGTAAAATATAGTCCTGGGCAATTGGGGGTCAAAGGGGTTGGGTACCAGATGGTAATTGTACCCTAGTGCTCTTGCAAGGCTGATTGTAACCCCTGGGGAAAGATGACGGGTCACGCTACGCACAGGAGCCCCAAAAAAGGGAGATGACGTGCACGCAACCCCTCCTAGACCACGTGTGCAGAAAGAAAAACCTGCACTACGCTGTGGCACCCAGTAACACAAGAATGAACGTATGCGTGTCACACGCAGCCTAGAATGACCTCTGAAGGGGTAGGCTACACACAGAGCAAGCACAGATGTTAGATACGTGCGTGACTCACCGTCTGCCTGGTAAACGAGCGTGTAAAAGGAGCGCGTTTGGTTGGCAACACCCCCGCCAAAAGAAGATTTGTACGCTCTCTGAGGAGATAGGACAACAGTAGAAGGGAACACTGTTTGAGGGAACAGGCCCAGGTAAACCAGTAAAAGAGTAAAAGGAGAAAAATCTGTCAGAGGTAACAGGGAATACGAACTTGAAACGCCGTGAAGTAAATCGCGTGTGAACCGACAAGAAGTACAGAATTCACCCACTCGCTCTCCACGAAAAGCATGCACAAGGAAATGGTGTTCTACTCGTACCTTTTATACAGGCCCACACGTCCAGCGTCACTTACGCGGCGTCTACGTGCTAGGGCCATTTCCACCAATTACACGCTTTGTGACTTATGGGTGTACGGCCATTTCCACCAATTACACGCTTTGTCACTTCTGCGTGTACGGCCCGTGTACGGCCATTTCCACCAATCACACGCGATGAGACTCTGACGTGCAGTCTTTCCACGTGTGCTCTGTCATCACGTGCTGTGTGGGAAACAACCGTGCGGCTCACGTCACAGACGCGCTTACGCGCTGAGGGCCTTTGGTCCAATAGAATCGCGTATGCGTGCTGACGCGCAAACGCGCTAAGGGCCTTTCCTCGGTTTTCACGCTGACGTGCAGGATTTTCACGTGCCAAATCACTCCGTACCAAGCTGGCCACGCGTAAGCACACAGAAGACCACGCTCCTGCCCAGAAGGCCGAACTACTGCCCCCCAGAGCCCCGAGCACGCTCCCACCTGCCATCTGCTGCTGCCTGACTGCCTGCTGCCCACGTGCACTGCCATTTGCTGCCTGCACATCAGCCAGGGGGGCTGTTGCTGTGACCACCCCTGCTGGAACCGAAGACTCCCGACTTGAATTCCATCGCTCCACAGCCCAGCCCCAGGACCCAGTTGCACACCCACTCCTGCCTCTGGGGTTGTCATGTCGGGGCAAACACCATCTGTGACCACTGACAACCCCCGGCCAGAGAGGCAGAGGGGCACCAGCTTCAGTGCCACCGAAGTTGGTGTCCTGGTGGAGCAAGTCCTGGGGCAGTATGATGCCCTCTTCGGAAGTTCCCGCGCCGACAAGGAAGGACGGACTCGGATCTGGACTGACATCGTGACTGCCATCAACGGGGAGGGGGTGGCAGTCCGGGACTTACAACATGTCAGGAAGCGCTGGGAGGACTTCAGGTCCAGGACCCTGAACAAGGCCCGGCACCTCTTGAAGGCAGCGGATGCCAAGGGGCGCCGGGGCCACTTGTCGGAAGAACAGATGGGGGTCCTGGAACGCATATCCCCAGCGCTCCACGTCCAGGTCCTACAGAAGGAGACCCGTCTGGAGTCGAGCGGTGAGTGTACATGCATCCTGATTGTGAGCAGTGCGTGTGGTGATCATTCGCCATTGTGCCGGTTGCACATCTGTTTGTATGGGGTCGAGTATGGGTGGGGGTGTACTGGGCCGTGGGGCTGACACATGCGAGGGCTGTAATGTGTGAGACATGGATGGTGCTTGTGTGTGTGGGCTTGCATGGAAAATGCAGTTGTGCGTGCACACATGTCTGTGATGTCAGGCATGTATGTTGTTTTCGGCTGCATGTATGAGCACTGTGTACATGTGCATGTGTGTGTATTTGACAAGGGTGCAAAAGTGATGCAACATGGATGCATGTGACAGCGGTATGTGGAAGCCTGATTGGCAGATGTGACATGGATGCCCGTCTGAACAGTGCGACACTTGGCAGAGGTGTGGACATGCATGCAAGTGTGGTGGTGTGTGTACATGTGTGGTGCACTTCCTGTGTTGCATGTGATGTCTGGCTCCCCTTTGGCTGCTGATGCTGTTGTATGTGTAGGGATGGTGGTGGCAGTTGCGATATGGCTGTGGTATGGCTCATGTGTGCCAGTTGCAATGACATGTGTGTTGGGGATTGTGATGACATGTCTGAGGTTTGCCAATGCCACTCCTGTGCAACTGTCATGCGTGTATGTGTCCATTGTACAGTGCCCTGATGCCTGTGTTTTGTTTCTCCCTCTCTGCAGCGTCAACTGATGAAGAGGGCGGAGAAGGTGCTGTGGAGCACAGCGGCGGGGATCCGACCGCCAGCCGGAGACGCAAGGCCCGGCTCCCCTCCCGTGTGGTCATCTCGTCGGGGAGTGAGGAGTCCGGTGCCGCGTCCCAGGCCGCAGCTGCCGGGGGGAGGTCCAAGAGGCGGAGGTTGCAGTTGGACTCCTCGGCAGCAGAAGGGGCAGCTGGGACCCCACAGGGCCCAACGGGGGAAGATGGCACGGAGTCATCCAGGTTGGTGGTGGGTTTGGTGGAGGAGGGGGCCGCGCAAGCACCAGAGACGGGGTCTGGAGGTGGGGATCCCACTGGTGCTAGTGGTGCAGTGCAGGACCAGGGACAGGAGACAGCACAGGCGGCCGCGGAGGTGCCTGTGTGCAATCCTGTCCCCGATCCTGTCCCTGCATCATCTTGCACCAGCAGGGATGCCTACGTCCAGACCCGTTTTCAGGCAGGGGATGAGCTGACGTCAACTGGCCTTCCTCTGCCTGCGGACGTGGCCATCCAGGTCCGGGTTGAGCCTGTCCTGGCTGGTGTGGCGTTGCGTCAACGGGCCATGCGAGGTGACCTGCAGTCTTTTCATGGGGAGACTGCACGTCATCTCGAATGGCTCGTTGACCACGTCAGCCTGCTGGGACAGGTCACCCAGGCCGGATTCCGCTGTCTGATGGGGCTTGCTCCGACCCCCTCCTCAACTGGACCCCCTACGCACCAGTCGTCCTCTGTGCCATCTTCCCACCCATCAGTCACCTGGGTGCCCTGTGGAGCTGCCTCTGACGGTGCGGCCAGGCTGGTGGAGGAGGCGTCCCTGCCACAGTCGGGAGTCGATGGTCCAGCAGGGGTGGCCACATCAACAAGTGCACCCCAGCCGGCGGAGGATGTGCAGGCAGCAGGAGGCAGTGCACGGGCAGAGGCAGAGCAGCAGCAGCAGCAACATGGTGGGAGCCATGAAGGCTCGGGGCTTTCGACATCGGAGGGGCAGGCATCGGCCGGAGGGCAGGGGGACCCAGGACAGAGAGTGTCTTCCGTGTGGCAGCGGTTGGGCCACGCCATAGGTGCGGAGCGGCGGCGGGCGGAAGTGGCGCGGCTCACAATGGTCAGGGCGGAGAGTGCCTCGAGGCAATCCGCAGGGGGTTGGAGGAGGACACAGCGTCGTCCCTGCGGACCCTCGGGGCCATGGAATTGGACCGCCTCCGGGACATCGAACAGGAGTTCGATGATTCCCTGGCCCGGGACACCACAGAGTGAGCCGCTGGACTTGCCCGCCGCCTTTGTATATAGTTCTTTAGTTTTAGGTTTCCTTTCTTTCGTATTATGATTTGGAGTCGACGGACACTGCTCCACTTTTTGTATATAGTTGATTTTTAGGTATGTTTTTTAGTAGGTTTCCTTTGTTCAGTTGGGCTCATGGACCCTTGTTATTTTTGTACATAGTTCTTTATTGAATGGAGAATTTTTTACATTTGACTTTGGACTAAATTTTTTTCGATTTGGATTTCAAGTTTTATTTTTTCATACGGACATGCAGCTTATTTTTTGTAATTCACATTGTAGTTTGTTTTCTTTCTTTAGCATTCTTATTTTTTTTCAATACAATTTTGTTTGCATACTTCACTGTGTGGTATCATCTCATTGGTTTCATGCATGTCATGTTGTGTGTTTTCCCATTCAATTGCAACCATTGTGTGTGACAGACATGGCTTCATTAGCTTCATGTACATTGGGGGTGTAACATGTGATGTCCATTTCCATGTGGGTGAATGGGTTACTTGGTAGGGCTTTTTGGCTGTGGAGGCTGACCATTACGCACATGATTGGGGATTGTGAGGACCTGGTGGGGGCTGCCCATGGTGGCAGGGGGGTGGGGGGTGGTGGGAGACATGAGTAGGGGCCTGGTGGAGGCTGCCCCTGGTGGCTGGGGGGTGGGGGTGCAGGGGGACATGAGTGGGGGCCTGGTGGAGGGTGCCCATGCACTGCTGGGGGGTGGGGGTGCAGGGGGACATGAGTGGGGGCCTGGTGGAGGCTGCCCATGGTGGCAGGGGGGTGGGGGTGGTGGGAGACATGAGTGGGGGCCTGGTGGAGGGTGCCCCTGCACTGCTGGGGGGTGGGGGTGCAGGGGGACATGAGTGGGGGCCTGGTGGAGGCTGCCCATGGTGGCAGGGGGGTGGGGGTGGTGGGAGACATGAGTGGGGGCCTGGTGGAGGGTGCCCATGCACTGCTGGGGGGTGGGGGTGCAGGGGGACATGAGTGGGGGCCTGGTGGAGGGTGCCCATGCACTGCTGGGGGGTGGGGGTGCAGGGGGACATGAGTGGGGGCCTGGTGGAGGCTGCCCATGGTGGCAGGGGGGTGGGGGTGGTGGGAGACATGAGTGGGGGCCTGGTGGAGGGTGCCCATGCACTGCTGGGGGGTGGGGGTGCAGGGGGACATGAGTGGGGGCCTGGTGGAGGGTGCCCCTGCACTGCTTGGGGGTGGGGGTGGTGGGAGACATGAGTGGGGGCATGGTGGAGGGTGCCCCTGCACTGCTGGGGGGTGGGGGTGCAGGGGGACATGAGTGGGGGCCTGGTGGAGGCTGCCCATGGTGGCAGGGGGGTGGGGGTGGTGGGAGACATGAGTGGGGGCCTGGTGGAGGCTGCCCATGGTGGCAGGGGGGTGGGGGTGGTGGGAGACATGAGTGGGGGCCTGGTGGAGGGTGCCCATGCACTGCTGGGGGGTGGGGGTGCAGGGGGACCTGAGTGGGGGCCTGGTGGGGGCTGCCCATGGTGGGTGGGGGGTGGGGGTGGTGGGAGACATTAGTGGGGGCCTGGTGGAGGCTGCCCCTGGTGGCTGGGGGGTGGGGGTGGTGGGAGACATGAGTGGGGGCCTGGTGGAGGGTGCCCCTGCACTGCTGGGGGGTGGGGGTGCAGGGGGACATGAGTGGGGGCCTGGTGGAGGCTGCCCATGGTGGCAGGGGGGTGGGGGTGGTGGGAGACATGAGTGGGGGCCTGGTGGAGGGTGCCCATGCACTGCTGGGGGGTGGGGGTGAAGGGGGACATGAGTGGGGGCCTGGTGGAGGCTGCCCATGGTGGCAGGGGGGTGGGGGTGGGGGGAGACATGAGTGGGGGCCTGGTGGAGGGTGCCCTTGCACTGCTGGGGGGTGGGGGTGCAGGGGGACATGAGTGGGGGCCTGGTGGGGGCTGCCCATGGTGGCTGGGGGGTGGGGGTGGTGGGAGACATGAGTGTGGGCCTGGTGGAGGGTGCCCCTGCACTGCTGGGGGGTGGGGGTGGTGGGAGACATGCATTGTTGATCAGTAGTGCAAGGTGACATGTGGGTTGGCTGGGGGGCATGCCCATGGTGGATGGGCTGCCTGCGGGACATGAGCAGGGGTGCAGGGTAGTCCCCCGTGGTGTGGGCTGCCTGCAGGGTCCGTGGAGGTTGTGGAGCGTACACCTGGGAGGACCCACATGGCCACTTCACGTGTAGTACTCCCCAGAACCCCTGAAATACACATATCCTGCTGAAATCGCGTGTGGAACTTCCCGCGCACCCCTGGGATACACATACCCTGCAGAAATCGGGTGTGGAACTTCCCGCGCACCCCTGGAATACACGTACCCTGCTTGCACGGGGCCAATCGCATGTGGAACTTCCCGCGCACCCCTGAAATACACGTACCCTGCTGGAATCGCGTGTGGAACTTCCCGCGCACCCCTGGGATACACATACCCTGCTGAAATCGCGTGTGGAACTTCCCGCGCACCCCTGGAATACACGTACCCTGCTGAAATCGCGTGTGGAACTTCCCGCGCACCCCTGGAATACACGTCCCCTGCTTGCACGGGGCCAATCGCGTGTGGAACTTCCCGCGCACCCCTGGAATACACGTACCCTGCTTGCACGGGGCCAATCGCGTGAGAGACTTCACGCGAACCCCTGAAATACATGTAGCCCACTGCCCCAGGCCCGATCACGTGAGAAAGTTCACGCAAACCCCTGTAATACACGTAGAACGCTCCCCCAGGCCCGATCGCGTGAGAAACTTCACGCGAACCCCTGAAATACACGTAGCCCGCTCCCCCAGGCCCGATCGCGTGAGAAACTTCACGCGAACCCCTGAAATACACGTAGCCCGCTCCCCCAGGCCCGATCGCGTGAGGAAGTTCACGCGAACCCCTGTAATACACGTAGCCCGCTCCCCCAGGCCCGATCGCGTGTGGAACTTCCCACGCACCCCTGAAATACACATACCTTGCTCGCACTGGGCCAATCGCGTGTGGAACTTCCCGCGCACCCCTGAAATACACGTTCCCCGCTTGGCGTTTGCTGTTTGCCAGCCCGGTGAACTGGTCCAGGGTTAGCGCAGCCCTTTGCGATGATTTAGCGATTTTGATGGGTTTTCCTTGCGCGAGGGTGTTCTTCGGGGCGTTACTGGCGCTGCTGCAGGGTCGCTGCGATTCTCTGCGCCACGGCTGGTTTGGGAGCCTAAAATCCATGAATACGCTGTGCGCGGAAATCGGTTTTAGCGCACGTGCCTGCCGCAGACAATCGCACGCGGACACTCTGAGCCAGCCGCTTGCGACACTTTTCTGCGAAATTCTATGAATTACCCTGTCAATCTCCTCCATTCCTAAAAGCGTGCTGGTTTGATCTCTTTCTGAGGAGAATCAGACATGTCTCCGACCCTGCTGGATCCCAACTGGCTGTACTAGGGCTTCTTATGCAGATGCGTAGCCAGGATTTTCTAACAAGTGGGGCCTGGAGCTAAGGCAGCTGGGCCCACCACACTGTCATTAACATCTGTAAATGCCCACACAGTGCTGCTGAGTGGGCATTTACAGATTTTGGGTGGGCCTTGCCCGTTCAGACCCTACCCTGTCTGTTCTTATGTCCAGGCAAGCCAGTGGTGTCCTCGCTCTGTGTGGTCTCCTTGCCCCTTTGTCTCTGGGCCTGACAGCTGCCCTTCCCTTCGAAGCAAGCTTATTTTTCAGTCTCAAGTTTACCCCAATTGGGTTGCAGCTACACTGGTGGCTACTTCTTTTCTTCAAAGACAGTTCAGATTATGCTGCACCACTTTCACACCACTTACTTTACTACAACCGAAGTGACAAACTGCGCATTTCAGGGCGGGACTCGAAACATCCACAGCGCTGCTAATCTACGGTTCTTCTTCTGGAACATACCAAGTGAAGACTATCTTGAACTGCAGATCAGGCTTTTCCCTGGAATTCTTGTCCTTTTTCCATTGGCCTTCCACCTGATCTTTATCCATTCATCATTCTCTCCGAAAATGTCCCTAAATGCGGTACATGCCTTTTTTGGTATTTTTTTTATACTCTTTGCTGTCTGCTCTCCTAGTTATTTTTGGGATTCTGTTTTTTCTCCTTTTCTCCATTTTCTTCAATTGGTATTTCTGCTTATTTCGACTATTTCTTCCAGATGCATCATCCCACAAGATCACCCTTATTAATCAGGACACGCCTTCATTGTAAGGGCCGGAGTGGATGAAGTACAGTCCTAGAGGACAGCACAAAACTGGATGCAGTCTGAGGTCCACATGTCGTCAGGCCTAGTACGGTAGTCGCCTGTCTGTTTCCATTTCCTTCCCACTCTCCCCCTCCCTCCCTTATCTATGTCTTAGCTCTTGCACTATCTGAAATGTTGTCAAGCTGAGTATGATAGTTAATTTCACATCCTTACTGTTCATGGCCTGTAAGAATGTGGTTGTATTTTCCCTTGCCTTGAAGCGCTTTGAAACACATTGTGTATAGGAGCTATATAAATAAACAATCATATGATATCATATCACATTTTTGCTATCAAGAGTGGAAATGTGAATCTGTAACCGCCTGTCTAGGATTTAAACAGATCTATAAAGAAAGACGTTGCAAAAGGGGTGGGGCGTGGTAGTTTTCATGTGGGCATATTTGGAATGTTCTACAAAGAGGAAATAGGTATATTTGTAGAATAAGGAGCCAAGTCACACATGCAGCAACACCACTCAGCAGCCATCACTGGAAGCTCGTATCTAGTTCAGAGCCACATGAGCAAAGCATTCAGGGTTTGCAAATGATCCCAAATGCAAGCCTTTAGCTCCTGAAAAGAATGCCATGTACCCGATTCAGAACTCTCTGTGATGCCTAAAGGCTTGTTGCATTTCCCATTCAAGCTCCCATTGGCATTTTTGGTCACAACTATAGTGAACACTGATTTCTTTTTTTTTTTGTATTTTGCTCGGCAAAGTCAGTGCATTGTCATTTTTGCAGTACAAAATGACTTTGCCTGGACTTTGCATGGCAAAAACAGACTTTGCGCAGTTCCATGAATAAGGGTTTGTGTCGGCAGTGTAAAGTCATTTTTCAGCGGTGCAAATTCACTTTGAACCTGGCAAATATTTCATGAATCAGGCCCTTACTACCCACACGGAGTAGTTGATTGTTCAATGCCATTGCCATTGAGAGCAACCATTCCCCCACAAGAGAAACAGTCTGCTTCACTGCGATGTGGACTCTCAAGTACACAAAGCCTTCTCACTTTTTCAAGGGTCTCGTGCTCAATATTCCACGTAATTGATTTGGGTCTACGTTTTGAGGAAAAATGCAATATTTTAGTTTTGTTTGAGTTCATTTTTAGTTTATGTTCAGTTGCAAATTTGGAAAAAGCTGACAATAAAGGCTGTTGTCCTATCGGAGCATGATCAAAAATAACTAAGTCATCAGCGTACACCAGCCAAAGTAGTTTCAATTGTTGTATCTTTGGCGTTGGGGAGGGCAGCTGAATTAAGATGTTCCCCAATACTGCTAAGATATAAATTAAATAAAATGGGCGCACATCTATTGCATGTGACTGAATATCATTCACTGAGCATGTACGCTACGCTGCATGTAGCACTGCGCCCCACAGCTCTACATGCAGAGTGCCATGAACAATGTGGTGCAGCTGCCACATGGTCTCTGTTGTATGCATGGACGCTGCTAGTAAAGTATAAAAAAGCAATCACCTGTGCACAGTTGCCCTAGGGGTTCATACACTTGCCATCCCCCGTACTTTCCTCTTTTAGCACTACCTGCCATACCTTTACAGTTGAATCCCAAGAATACAAATCAGTCCAGCTTCCACAGAGACTCTATTATCTTCAATTCTGCTCTTCCCTTCAGTTTCACATATCTCCACACTAGACATTGCTGCTTTCTGTACGGTGCCTAAACTACACTGTGTGTTGCACGCATTGCATTGCTCCTCTCTCTTGTCTTTTCAGACCACGGTCTGCAGAAGGGCCATGCTTCGACAGTGTTTTGATGCCATATTACATATGGCAGGAGATGCTATAGAGAAATACGATAACATAACAGCAACATTATATTCTAAGCTAAGAATGACAACCTTTGACTTCATTTGGTAAGCGATCAAACACTGTTGTGATGAAAGGGGGAGGAAGGCATTTTCAGATGATTTATTTTTGTACTTTGCTCGAAGTGGGCACCATTCAATAGAACAGGCTTGTCCTTGTTGTAGATAGGTTCAAACACTTTTGACAAATGTTGACATGCTTGGAGTTTCATCCTGAATAAGGGCAATCCAGACATGGACCCTTTGCTCTCTGTGCCCAGAACAGTGGCATTATAACCTTTTTATGCCAAGCCCCCCCCCCCCTTGAGTAAAAATATTGCTGCTGGGCCCCCACCCCCATGCCATTTCCTCTTATAGTTTCGATTAGAAATCAGTCACTGTAGTCTCTTTTGGAAGAGCCTTGTGACACCCTTGGACACCCTTTGCGCCCCACCAGGGGGGGCCACTCCCCAGTTTGAAGACGACTGGCCTAGAGCGAGAGGCTGCATCCCAGCAACACTCCTCTCACGTCTTGGTCCTCATGTTCAGATTGGAACTGCCTGACATTTCAGAGCTTCTCTGACTTTTTGTGCAGCCCTGGTCCCTATGTCTCCTTTTCTCCTTGGGAAACGTGATTTGGGAACCTCTTGAGCAGACTCCATACCAACATTTTATGTGGCCTTGTTTGTTCTCAAACGAGTGGCCCTCACACCTTTGGTAAATGTTTTGAGGACTGTTAGGGTGTGTGGGGAATGAGGGTGAAACACACCATTGCCTTATGTCCATTCTTCATCTGTTTTCGGGAGAGTCGTGTTCAGTAGATCTGTGCTTAAATCAACAGAATACCCGGTTAGTTTGATGGGAGGTTTGAAAATACAAGCACATCGATATAACCAATGGGTGTTTGTCAATACCTCTAGAAAAAGTAATAACCCAGATGTGCGGGTTTATTCCGCCCAATAACAGCTAATAGTGCAGCTTATTTCTCACTCCACTAGTGATGTCCTGAAATACATTTAGAAATTGTGTGTTTTGCATCAGGTAATGGCATGTCATTTTTGTTTTTAAATGATATTTATACTTTAGTGATATTATATAGTGATTTTGCCAAAGTGTTGCCCATGGTTATACATAAGATACAGATTGAAGACATGGTGAAAAGTAAAACATGGATCAGCTGAGGGGAGAATGGGGGTTTATGGGAGTGGAAAGAAGATGGCCTTAAGGTGTGGCCGAGCATGTTTAGAGAAGAGGAGCAAAGTATATTCCAAAGTGGAAGGATGAAAAAGGAATGAAAACGAGAAGGTTTACAGGGGCTTTGGAGAGGTTGGGAGGTATTGATGTTGTGAGTGGAGCAGCCGGGGAAGGGAATGAGCAGAGATACGAGCAGAAAGATCGGGGGAGCCATACCTGCGTGATAGAAGTTACATACTATACAAAAGAAATCAAAAAGGAGGCGAGAGTCATAGGGAAGAAGTGATAGAGACCAAGAGAGGGGGTAATAGACGAGTGAGGGGGAGTAGAAAAAAGAAGACGAATGGCAGATCTAGAGACAAAACCTAGTGGAGGAGGTGGGGGGCAGGCAGACCAAGAGGATCGCGGATCGGTAATGGAGGGGAGAAAAAACAGAGTAAGTAATGAGAAGTGTGGCAGTATGGAAAGACAGAAAAGTGCGGATCCAGTGAATGTTGTGGAGGGAAAAGCAACAGATACGGGCAGTTAGTGAGATATAGGAAGAGGAAGAAAGTGAGGAGTCCAAGATGGCTCCAAGGTTACGTGCAAAGGAAGAAAAAGAAAACAAAGAAGGGAGGAAATAGAGAGTAGGAGGGGAGGGGAAGGCTAGAATGTAGGACAGAAAAGAAGCCTCGTTTTAGCAGGATTTAGATGCAGGAAATGGGACACCATCCAGGACTGGTCAGCAGAGAGACAGGAGGATAAGGAAGAAAGATGGAGTCAGAGAAGCAAGAGACGGAAAAGAAACTCTGGGAATCATGATCTGTGTAGCAAGGGGAGGAGGAAGGGCGAAAGAGAGGAATAGAGTACATAGAAAAGAGTAAAGGGCTGAGTACTGAACCTTGTGGGACACCATAGGAGAGGGGACGGGAAGAAGAATCAGCAGCCCAGGAAACCAAATAGGCGTAATATGCAGGTTGACCAATTGATGAATTTCATTAATGTATGCACTATTCCAGAATAAGTACAAAATACATCATTACGAAAAAAGGGCAGCTCAAAATAAATTGCCTGCAGTCATTGTGCACGACCAATGCATGTCAAATGACCTTCCTTGCAAGGGTACAACCCCAAGGGTTATTAAAAAACAATTTAATTCTGTAAGCAACCAAGATTTTTATCTAGTTCAAGTCATTTCAGATAAAAGTTCAAGGTGGGCTATCAATGTCATAATCACAGGCCTCAAACCTTTTAAGGCTGAGAGCCTTTCTGTCTTTAAGCAGACCACTAGAAACAGCAATTCATACCTAAACCCGGCGAAATATGTATACATATGTAGTAAAAAGGCAGTGATATTGCCTATGTAAATTTGGTTATGTTTGTCTTTACAGAGGAAGGGTGCTTCTTAAAATCCCAATTGGTCTGCCCCTCCATCTATCCTCTCTCTCTCTCCCCCCATCCCCTCTTGCTCTCTCTATGTCCCTGACGCTCAATCAGTGTTTCTCTCTATCTCCCTCTCTCTCGTTAGGAGTCAAGTAGCACCCACAAAGACAGGCAATATTTTAACAGCTTCCTTCTTTTTAACTTCCTGCGTGAATATTCCTCATCATGTAGTAACCTCATGAAAGATTCCCTAGCATGCTTTATGTAGTAAACACTACATGATCATAAGTTGCAAAACAGAGGAATTCCTCCAGTTTTTACCACACCCCAAAAGATGGAGGTAAGCGATGTAAACCCACTCGTAGGATTAACACTTTCACTGCTTTGCTAGTACGATCAGGATGTATATATATATCTCCTAAGGGCAGCAGCAAGGTTAACATATGTTCCCTTATGTGAAGACATGGTTGGGATATAGAATTCCTTACATTGTAGGTCAAAGGCACAGGGAGGTCCAGAGGGAATGGGTTTGTGGTCATTACTCATCCCCTTCAGACATGATGCAAAGAAAGGTCATTATGGATCTGTTTTTTCATGTACATGTAGGGTGCAGTATCTGTGATATTCACTACTGTACCCAAGTGAGGGTGGGAAGGGAGCAAAGGGAGCAATTGCCCCCTAGGCTGGCTGGTTTTCTGCTTCCTGGTTTAACACATATGTAAATAATCACTCTGAATTTTTTGTGCTACATGTCACTTATTCTTGCCCTATAGAAATCGTTAGTCTTTCCCTAAAAAATAAGGTATATCCCTAGTAGTCAGTGATGTGCCACCTATCTAAGAAAGGGGATAGAAGAGAAACGTATCTTTCTTTTTGTGACACCATATATGCATTTCTAGGCCACCCGAATAATCATAACCAATGAAGTGAAGGCAAAAAAAGTGATTTTTGGTAAAAGCAAAAAAGCATGGAACAGGAAGGAGAATATGGGTCGCATTACAAGTTGGCCAGTGCGGTACAAATGCAGTGGTAATATCATTACTGGCAAATTACTGCACCACTCAACTATGTGTTTTGGGGTAAGGTGGATGAAAACCGCTAGCAAGAAGCTGCAGATAATTTGTCCAGTTTACAGCCCAAAATCTGCCAATTTGATGGTATTACCGCTGGCAGAGACACCACCCATGGTAATACTGCCAAAATCCCCCATGGAGTCCTATGTACTCCAATTAATGGGGACTAACACTGCCTACCATCGCCTGTAATCTGGCAGTAATACCACTGGACCAAGTGGCGGTAACGGTATTATAGTTTGGTGGTATCTTGGCAGATTTACCACAGAAATACCACCAGACTTATAATGAGGCTCTATATCTTTTATTTTTTCTTCCTCTATGTCCAGGAAAATCTAATTAAAAGTTGAAATAAATAAATAAATAATTTTTAAACATTTTCTTCTGTGAAAAGATTTGTTAAAAAAGGGTTCTGATTGTGTCCATTTATGAGATAGATTCTATTAGGTTAACTCAAGTCAATAGACAATATCCCTGTATTTTGTATCGATTGGTATCAGCGGTTTCAAGTTATTATTCCACTTTCTTCAGGACTTGTTGCTACCCCGGTTTTGGGAGCATGTCAGTCAGTATTGCGGTCAAATTTGGTGTACATTGCTTGGAGGAGTCACTCTTGTAATGGCATTTTTTATCCACCTGTACAAGGTTTTGGTGTCTCTATTCTTGTGAAACAGTTATTTGACATCCAACAGTCACTGAAATTGAGTTATCCAGCACTCTCTTTGACTCCGTGGTGAACAGAGCCTGATGTTTTAGGGTTTGAAAAAATCAAAGTACTCGACTGGCCTCATTATGTTGTGTGAATAGTCCTATTGGTCCCTGGGCTAGGCATGCATAATGTAAAAATATGAATTGAAAAAGACAAAATACTTTAGAGCCCATCCTGCCTTAAAGTAACTAACTCCTGAAAGCCCTGCTCCGATTCTTTGCTCATTGGTTGAGGAACTTGTCTTGATTGCAGAAATGTTGCAAATTTGTCTTGGTGGTCCTCAGCAGTGAGTGAAAGGCAGACGAGGCTAGGCAGTAGGGAACTGTTCATACCACCCAGCGGGAATGTGCACATTTAAATGGCAGATTCTGTGCCCCAGGGCGGTAATGTTGGCACCACCGTGTCCCATACTTCATTTGTCCGTTGCAATCCTCAACAGCTAATCACGACTCTTACTTCCCAAGGAAGTGAGGGTCAATATCTTGTTACAGTATGTCCTTGGTTTAATTCAGTAAGAATGTTTCCCCTGTGCTCTGGTAAATTTCCTTATCTTTTTTTATTTACATTTTTTTTTACATTTCCTTATCACTGGTGAAGTCGTTACGAAAGAGTTTAATAGCACCCATGGATATTTTTATATAATGCTTATAAAAATGGCTGTTGGATTATTTTCACTACTCACATTCGGACAGAGTTCAAAAAAACACACAGAGAGACGAAACATTCAGGTATAAATTATTAGCAGACTACAAACTAACGGGGTCATTCAGAGTTGGTAAGATTTTTTAATTAAATACCGCCGTGGGTGTTACCACTTCTTCTAGTAGCATTTCTGATAATCTTTTAAATTAATTTTGTAAGGAAAGTTTTACGTTTTCAGAAAACTCTTATTGCTTTGAATAATTATGTAAGGTTTCCTTTAAAACCATGAATACAATAAATGCATTTTAAAAAAATTAGAAAATCGGCATAATTTAGAGTTTTACCCTTAGTGCAGGTGGTCTATCTTGAATACCTCTGGAGGTATTTCAGAAATACCACCTCCGCTTGTGGTAATATAAAAAGTGGTTACACTTTTCTGAGCCATTTCTACATCACTGTGAAGGTCAAAGTGGATTATGTACAATAGTGGCTCATACCAGTGCTGTACATTTATTATGCACAAAAAGGTCAAGTCTGACCATTTTAAGCATAATATGGATGAGGTGGTTAAAGGGGAGCATCAGTGATGCCCATCTTTTCACTGCCTTACCATGGCCTTTCTAAAACCGCAGCACTCCCTTATCGAGTACTAAAACAACCATCACATGGAACCTATCCATGGCTTTTACAAGAATGGCACAAGAAATGTCTGGCCCATCTGTCAAATTTAGACATGTTCCTAGATACCCTGATTAGCAATCCTTGTACAGTAAAACGAAAACTGAAAATACAGGATTAGATTGAAACACAACATCTTAGATCACAATACAAATCTCTGTCTGAAATGCCAAATGAATCTCGTGCAGTCAACGACATCCTGAAATACTTAGTCGCTATCACCATAATCAATTCCTGCGACTAAAGATAAATCTATATCTCACCAAAGAGATAATGTATGCTCGGAAACAAAAGGAGTGTCCAGATAATCAATGGGCCTCATTAAAAGTTTGACGGTCCAGAAACAACGCTGCCAGTAAGCCTACCAGCACCGTTGTTTCCGGACCGGCAAACTACAAGTCTGCCTGCCAGAGCCACTGTGCCTGACATGTCTGACCCTGCCGGGCGCTGCGGTCACGGTATGCAGACTTGTCAAGGGAGCACTGGCACCATTGTTAACAGTGCCGGCGCTCCCATGTCCCCATTCCCATAGAGTTTTGGACTCTATGGGAATGGGGATTAACGAAATTGCTGGCGCCTGAATTCCCGGCCGCCAGACTTGGAATAGCCCGGTGGCTCCGGGAAGTCAGGCGTCAGTAATTCATTCCGAGTCCAGCGGCAACCCACCCGTAGCACCGGCAGGGTAACCGCCGAACTCGGAATGAGGCTCAATGTTGCTTCTACAAACAACCAGACACTATAGAATCAATCAAACATCTGCTAACATCTTGCCCGGCTGTAACACCAGAGAACACGCTATCTAAAAGCATACATCAGCTACGTAAACACTATGTCAATGGATAAATAATGGAGTGTATTTTTGTTAGGGGAGAACACGGCTCGTGTCTGTGCAGGCATAGACTTCCTTGACAAGATACTGGAGACTAACAAAGCGATATAAAGTCCCAAATGTCTCATGACGTACTGATACACATTTTAGATCAATGATTGAAAGTAAAGATGTTGAGGACAGAATGAACAACAGTAAGTGATAATTTTTATGTGTAAAAATGTTAGTGATAAACTACACTACAATTAAAAAAAAAATGTAAAACTCTTTTTCACTGTATTGAGGGTTGCCCCTTTGTTTCCCTTAGGTACAGTAAAAAGACCATTTTTATGAATGAAGGCCAATTTGGATTTTTTACATTCACCTTTTAGGGATAGGTAAAAATAGGTATATTTTCATCATAAAGTCCTACTAAAATACTGCCACCTGTATTCCACTGGAATACCACCAGTGGAATTTGATCAAACTCTGAATTGGGTTGATGGCAAAATCGTCAGTGTTTGTCAAATGCTGCTCATTTTACCGTTACCACCCAACTCTAAATAACCCCCTGAAGCTGTGATTGTTTTTCATTGTCTTGTCAAGAACACATTTATGAGACAAACAAAAGACACACATAAAAAACAACAACATATTCACATACATATAATACATATACAGTGGGCCTCAGTATGAGTTTGCCGGTCTGGAAACAAGGGTGCCGGTAAACTCACCGGCACCCTTCTTTCCCGACCGGCAAACTACGAGTCTGCTTGCCGTGGTCACTGTGCCCGAAAGGTCTGGCCCTCAACTCTTATCTCAAATGTTCGATCCAAATGTCGAAGCTGGGGCAATATTCCCCATAACAACATACTGCCTCTTGATCGGAGCACAATAAGGTCTGTGGGTAAATGAGTTGAATGATGTTAAACCTATACTCCAATATCAAAGCATAGAGTACCCCTGTGGCCAAAAATAGTCTTACCAATGTCCTTTCCTTAAGAGCAAACAGGAGTGCCCATTTTAATTCTCCTAATCATGTCCATATCTGAGATCAAATATCCCTAAAATTTAAAAACAACAAAACCTAAATAAATAGTAGGATGGAGTTGACGGATCCATATTAACGGTCAAACTCTTCCCTCAATATTCATGCTGATGGAGAATCTCTGTCTAATGAAGGCAGGGGTATTAGTAATATCCCTCAGGAAAACAAAATCTACATAAATAGTACAAGTAATCAAGACTAGTCAAAACGTATAACACTGTTCAGTATAGAAGAAGAAATACAACTTATTTACTCTCAATAGTCTTCCCCAAAATGCTATGTTTATAATGAGGCACTATCACAGACTATCAAGGAATGGTTGTATTATTTGTGAACAGATCCCTCTTTTGGGTTACTGCACTGTAAACATTTCCAAGAGCAAAACATTGTGTTATCAACAAAGTTCCAACAATTTGTTCCAGTAAGCAGAGGATGGCCGACCGAGCAACAGCCAAAGAAAGCACCTTGGAAACATAAAATATGTGGCTGCAAACTAGGACAGATACCACCCCACTACTTACATATTTTAAGGGAAATGTGGATAAGAATTATGAGACTGTATTACGTATCCACGTGATACAATGATAATATTTCAGACATCTTCTCAAAAGTATATATTTGTGCCCTTATTTACCACATTGTTTATATGTCCTTTTGCTCATGAACTCCTCCAGATGTATGGACAGAACATGAGACAGAACAAAGGAGCCTACTCATTCAAGAATTGTTATATAAAGACAGTTTATTTCTGTTTCAGATTCTTCACTGCAAGAAGGGGACACTATATTATCATCTTCAACAGGAGACCACATTTGGCCCGGAGCAGGACAATACTTGATAATACAGTGCTGACTAATTCCATGCATTCTGCTCCTGTTCCATATACTTTAGCGACACAGATGTTCGATTCTATGCACACCATATTACTGTTACTTCTGATAAAGTTGGAAAAACCTAGGAGTAGGCCAATTACAATGCAAACAGAAAGTGGTGCTGCTACCCACAGGAAAAACAAAACAAATAATGGTTGGGTAATGTCATTGGTGGTAGAGGGGTACATAAGGCTAACACAGCGGGAGAGGTGGGCTCTTCGCCAGATTCTATTATAGTTCCAATTCTGGTCTTATCATCAGGAAACTGTAGTATCAGCACTAATCCCTGTAAGAGCATATGATCTGTTGCAATTAAATGCTAAGGAAAAGGGAACACCTGGATCTTGTTTAAAGCAACAGAAAATGAAATCACCTCAATCTAGTGCAGGATTCTCTGGCAGATTCTAAAGACTTCCTGAATTGAGGTAATGAAGTGACAATGGATACTGTTGAACCTCAAGCTCTAATACGTAATAGCAAAATGGAAGATTCAACTGTGGAGCCTGTTTAATTCATATTTTATAACATGATTAACACCAGTCTCTAAGCCTGGGCCCAGAATTTGAACCTGTGCTGCTCTCTGGTGTCTTGCTTCCAAGACAAATGTGTTACCCCCGAGCTATCTTCCGAGCCCAATCCATATATCAACTCTTTGGGAGGCCTAGGCTGCATGCGCATACTAAAAAGCCACATCAGGGAACATCTAAAACAAACAAAGCTGAAGTTTGCCCCACATGATCTTCAATTTGGGCTTTTCATCTGAGTAGAAAACTCTTCATAAGGATTCGGCATGAGTCAACAGAAAGTTGACTGTGTTCTAAATCCAAAAGCTACATAGTTTCTTCAATCTGATCCTATTTCCACACTGTTATAATAGTGCATTGTGTTAATTGAACAATCAGATAATATGGACTACAGAGGAAACCCAGACTTTCAAAAGATGTCCAAAGGCAATACATGACATTTACAATTACTAGAGGAAGATGTAATGCAACCCACTGGGACCATTCTTGATGGTGAATCTTGTTTGACTGACCAAATGGATGCATGCCTGCTAGAAGGGTAACAAATAATGAGCTTTGTTAACATATGTATTTAATTCATGGACCTTATCTAGTAATACCATCAAAGATTCTGTGTATTACATGTCAAATACCACATACCATAGTCATTTCGACAAAGGCTATTTCATGGATTGCCTTTTTGAAGATGATGATGGCAGAATGAATTTTGCTGGTTCTAATATTAATTTTAGATCTTGATCTGCTGTACAAATGGTAATGGCACATATTGATGAAGTGAAATATTTGGGTGGTTTTTTGATCATCTTAGACTAGTGGGCTATTTATTCATGCATCACCATGTAGAAATCTTATTGATAATGGTGCTGAGCTACGCCCAGCCTCTACATTTTCTCTCTTTGAAGAAGTGAAGACTTGAGCTGGGCACTATTTGATTATGCTTAATCATTAGGGTTGACTGATAACAAATTAGGCCTTGTCTACTCAATAAATAACTACATAGGAGGGTAACTGGCCACGGTTACATTACTCCTTACAAAGCTACAAAATGGGGTCTGGCAGTCTGAATAATATTTGATGAGCATTTAATAAGTTGGAATACAGCTAGCGTAGCCAGACATGCAGGATTTCAATTTTCAGATGGTAGATACCCTTTATAGTTGTCACGACCACAGGTAGTTGGCGGATATGGAAAAGGTGGAAACTTGGCCGCCATTGATCTGCGCCGTCACGGTTTATTCGTGTACGTCGTTTACGGTCTAGTCTTCCTAAACATGGCCGCCGCCTAGTATATCACCACTCAGTACTAGGTGGCTCGCTGCGTTGCAACTTCGGATTTCCTTCTGTTGCTCTCGCTCCGTTCACGTTTTCCTCTTGGGGGTGTTACGCCCGCTATCCTCCTTTTCTCCTATTCTGTTTCGTTCACACTATCCCTGGCAATCTGTTATCCCTTCTCTGTTTCTCCCCGCGCTTGTGCGCTCCCTGGCTCTCTCTCTCTGTCGTTCTTGCTTATTCCTCCATTGCTACCTGTGCGGCGGCCGTTCATTCCCTTCGGTTTGTCTCACTAAGCTCACCATCCTCACTTACCTCAAGTGGATCTGCAGTGTTACTTCATCGTTTCTTGGTTCCGGATCAGTGTGCTTCTGTGCTCCGGAGGGGTTTTTCTGCCGCTGCTTTTCCCCTCCGTTTAGTCCGTCGTGGAGGGGGGTCACCGTGACTCCAGTTTAGGAGCCGCGGTGGCTTCCTTTCGAGGCCGATCTTACCTTCTAAAGAAGAAGAGATCACCTGCTCTGCACACCAAGAGAAAGAAACTGAACTACTCTTCAACGTCAGGTGAGGAGGAAAGGGTATCAGGAGACGATCTGTGTTCCACCGAAGAGGAGGACATTACCGACCAGCCTGATAAGGTAGTGGGTCAGCCTGTAAACGTTGATAATAGTCAAGAGACATGATTATTCGAGGCATTTGTTTGCTGAGGATGATCTATTGAATATACATAAATAAATTACATGATTTAAAGAAATTAATTGACTCAAGACCTATTTGGTACATGGACTGAGTCGTGTAGTAGATGGATTGAAGTAGAAGAGGGAGGAAGACTGTTGGGTTCTTTAGTTGTTGATTGTCCATTTGCTAGCTAAGGGCTGAATCCAGCGGTCTATAAATTAGCCCGATCCAGTCTCTTCTTTGTTTTTAGTACTATTGAATATACATGAAAAAAGAGTGACAAGGCCTGGCTATTTTGTGTACAAGTAAATTAGCTGATACAATTGAAAAGCGAAAGATAGAGAGTCACAAAATTCAGGGTATTAAATTGATTAGTGTAGATACCCTATCTTCAATAACATTTAATATAAAGATGTATATCTAAATACCCCTGGGCAAAGATAATGAAAACATCTTGAATCACTTAGAACTGGAGTTGGAACGGATATGTACAGTATACCTGGGTGACACTAACATTTAAATTGATCTAAGTCTCCTTAATCACAAATTCAAGATAATCCATATACTCAATGTTATGTTTGCCCGATTGCCTTGATGTCTAGCAGGTTTTAATATTCTCAAACAAAAACACAATTTTCTGTGGTGTCAAGTTATTTACTATCTAGTTTCCTTCATTATTTATAAAGTAAGTTTCAACAGAATTCTTGATCCTGACAAGTGTTTTGATCTTTGGATCTTCTTTAAGGCTATTCAGTTCATAAGTAAAGAAACATTAGATTCTTTCAAAACACAAATTACTATCAAATTAACAATGTACACACTCCTTAATTATCTTAATTCAAATCACATCTTTTGTCCCTCTTTGTTTTTCTTCACTTTTTTATCAGATAAGTAAAATTTGTCACCAAAGAGATTATTTTGAATATTATTATCAATGCATTAATTGCAGAGTTCCAATATTCTCGGATAAGTGCACTGCTGAGTGCTGTTTGGCTGTCCTTTAGTGTTCTACTAACCGTGGAAAAGCACTTACTTTGTGAATCTGAGACTGCGTTTTTAATCCTGCCTACTTTCTGCATCAGGTGATAAAGCCCAGCTGCACACGCACCAGTGCACGTGCACTGGATGAGTGCACCATTGAGTGCCTGTTTGGCTGTCCTTTGGTGCTCTACTAACAGTGGAAAAGCACTTACTTTGTGAATCTGAGACAGCGTTTTCAATCCTGCCTACTTTCTGCATCAGGAGGGGATAAAGCCCAGCTGCACATGCATCAGCAGACGCTTACCAGAACCAGATGAGTGCACCGTTGAGTGCTGTTTGGCTGTTTGGCTACATGGCAGCACGGAAGCCGGAGCCTTTGGCTGGGAAATACTGGAGTGGGTAAGCCTCCTTTACTTATACACTTGATGTAAACTGTGACTCTGGTGTAGCTGTGCAATTGTCAAACAATAGAAATGGCTTACTGTAACTAACAGCAATCTTTGAAATCCTTTTTTTGCCTGCCACACTGTGGTTTGAGAGGCAATTACCATGAGTAATTGCAATATCTTGGTGGTATGTGGGCTATTTTACCAAACCGGACAGCTGAGAGGCATCGGCCTGAAGCAAGGCTCTGTGAATAAATACAATTCAATATAGATAATTGGAGGAAAAAACTGATTGCTTTAAGAGTAGAATTACAAGACAAAATCTGTGCAACATGCCGGCTCGCCCACAGTATAAATGGAAGAAAACAAATACAACTAGACATGAATTGCTGGTGGGGAAAAAGGCCAAAACAAACTCCTCCAAAACAAATGTGGAAAGTGATTCCAACCGGGGAAAAATCACAGCCTATTATGGCACTGAAACAGTAGGAGAGTACAAGTGCCTATATCGGTCCACAGGGAAGATCCATCTGAAAGTTATGCTCTGCACTTCGTTAACATTGATAACAACAACTCACTCCTTAAGTTGTGTTATTTGTTATAAAAGGTGATAAATGGGACTCATAAGGAGACAATACTGGCAACAGCATCTGGAGTTCTGGGAAATGACTTAACTCAGCCGAATTCCAACCTACACATGACTGGACACGTCTCTCGACGACCCCAGTCTTATTTTCCGGCATCCTCTGCTATAGAGGGCACTCTGGTGGACGATAGTACCTCACAATTGGAAAATAATTCATCTGGGCACATTCCAGTATGCAGTATAGTTCTTGCTGCAACTTGACATTGTTCCAAATACGATTACTGTTACCCTAAATTCACTACAGCATAGCAAGCATCCAAAGAACATTGATAAAGATGCAATATTGAGGAGAAGCAGCCTTAAACCGAGAAACTTAAAGCAGTACTTGTAAAGCAAATTGTCAAACATAGGTGGAGTAGTAGACTGGGGCTGGCTAACAGAATTCCTACCAGGAAGAGCATAAAATTGCCCATGCACAGTTCGATTATTGACTTGGAACACTTGTGGTTTAAGCCATCTGACTGAAAAGGTGGGGGGCCATAATTTTCTTCCCAAATATGATGTGTTCATGCTGCAAGAAAGTTGGATGATGAGACCTATGACTATGGACGGTTACAGAATAATTCAATCGATGGCCAAAAGACGAGGCCGATGGATGGCGTGATTATTGGTGTACCATCAGAGCTAAAAAGAAATATTGTGATAAAAACCGTAAATCTACACGTGGTGGAAATCGAAATGCCCGTCACAGGGGGCATGCAAGTACTATTGTTGGCAAATGTTTATGATCCCCGGGGGCAAAAACACAGACAGCATACAAGACCATCTATCTATAATTGTTGCCTCCCATTGTCAGATGGCAAAAGACGGGCTAGTAATAATTGGCAAGGATTTCAATGCCCACTGCATAGAAACGCAATCGATTGAGTCAAAACAGTTTTTACTATCTGTTAGTACTATGAAACAAAGCTAACAAAATAAGGCAGGTGGAAAGTGCATGAGTTTTTGGAAAATATGGGGTTTTTGCTAAATGGTCGTGTGGGTGTCTAGTCAAATGGTCGACAGACAAAGGGTCGACAGTCAAAAGGTTGACACAATTTGGTCGACAGGTCAAATGATCTAATTTTTTTTTTAGTTATATATATATTTTTTAGGTTTTCGTTTAGGGAAAACAAGTGGTTTTAAGCAAAAAAAAAGGGGGTTGGGGGTGAGGACCCCCCCCCCAAAAAGTGAAAAAAAAAAAAAAATTTCGATCATTTGACCTGTCGACCTTTTGGTGTCGACCATTTGTCCTGTCGACCATTTAGATTCGATCATTTGTCCTACAACCGGTCGTGTGACAAGAGATATGCTGGGAAATTACACATGGCAGGCAGTGGGAAAAAAGCCACACTAGATTACCACTACTCGATTACCACTTCACTACACCAATGGATGCTGCATAGGTAGTGTCATTAAACACAAAGGAAACAGAGTATAGTGGTCATTCATTGGTTGAATTGGTGAATAGTGTGGAAAAAGTGCCAAAACCCAAACCCCAGATAGGAGACGTAGAAATAAACATGGTGGGGCAACTGGGCAAAAAAGTGGCAGGTGTCGATAAAGAATGCCCTATGGCAATGAATGTTACTTCTATTAAAAAATGATGGCTAAAAATACATCTGGAAAACTCATAATGAAATGAGGCAACCCCAAACATCCAGCATAAAGAATCCAATCTCTGAAGACACGTGGACCAAACATGTGACTAGTGCATTTTGATGGTGATGACATACCCCTAATTATGTGTATTTTATACACCTGGTCACTTTTGAGATAATTGAGAACAATGAGATCTGGCCGGAGATCTTGCTAACACTTTTTGCTCAAGTACGCAGGGAAGGGACCATCTGTGAGTCCTGGAGAAAGGCGGTATTAATACCCATATACAAGAAAAGGGATCGTGATAATCCCATGAACTATCGCCTATTATCAATGCTAAATAACACAGGTGAGATCTATGCATCTCTAATATTGAGAAATCTGAAAAAATGGGTACAAACAAAACAAATATTATCTCCCTTCCAAACTGGATTCAGGGCTGGGTGCTCGACCTCAGACTAAAACAGGGCTGTATATTGGCTCACGTGCTATTTAACTTCTACCTGGCAGATTTGCCATCAAGATTAGCTGCCACACATTGTTTCCTCCCAAGAAATGGCACACAACGGGCCCATTGGCGATCATATGCTGATGATGTGGTGCTGATGGACCACACTCTAGTTTGGATCTGAAGGGCTTTCCATGAATTGATTATTTACCCCCAAGAAAACATACTGATTATCGACATGGATAAGACCCACACTATGGTGGTAAGTGGATCTCGTGCAGTAACCAGAAGAGCAACCTTTATAGTGGTGGATATATGAAGGGCACCAGTATACAAATATCTCAACATTCAGATAAGAGTCAGTAATAAATGTGGGGACCTGAATGAGTCGAAAAAACACAATGCAGTGGCCTGTAATAGAATACTTAAAGCCTATGCAGGACAAACTGCTGAATACACTTTCGAGGGAGTTCTCCTGGTATACAAAGTATAGTGCCAGCAGCAATATATGGGGCCCCATTACACGGTAAGTGGTAAGGGTTTACCGGTACCGGCATTTTACCGGTACCGGTAAATCCTTACCGCCTTACTACGAGGTCCCTTTGCGGGTTGGGGAATTTAACGCCTGCTTTTTGCAGGCATTAAAAACCAACCCGCAAAGGGACCCAGGGAGCTAATTACGGTACCGCAATTTGCGGTGCCGTAATTAGCACCTTCCCCTTTCCCATTATGCCGTATGGGGCAAAAATGGGAATGGGGAAGGGCAATGGTGGAAGGGGGAATTACCGCCCCGCCAACCTTGGAATAGTGCGGTAATTCCCCTTTCCACCAAGGCGGTGCCGGTATTTTACCGGCATGAACCATGGCGCTAATTGCGCCATGGTTCTCCGCCTACGTGTAATGAGGCCACTTGAAGCTAGTCTAATGACAAGCACAATCTGCTTAAATAGATTAGAGGGGATGATATGGAGAGCCCTCTGCAGCTTCCATCAGTGTGTACTAGTGTAGGAACTGAGGGTAGAGTAAGGTTTGATGTCTATGTCAGGCCCATTACTGTTGCGCAAGGGCATATTATAGATTACAATTAAAAGGTCCCTGACATCCCCCCTAATGAGCCTACTGGGACAGGACAGGAAAGGACAGGAGGTGCTAAAGCACTGATTGGGCCATATGCTGAACAGATTGAACGTGTCTTTATGGAAATAGGGTGGATACCTTGCTGGGTGGACGATAAGAGAATCATTGTAAGAGAGTATAAGAGCACATTAAAGTTGTGGGAATGGGTCCAAAATGTTTTACATCTATGAAAATAAGTCCTATCAAGATTATTTAAGAATCCAGTGTGATTCTGACCTCAGCTCCTTCACCTTCAATGAGGAAATGTATTCTCCTATTTCAACTCAACCAACTGCCAACAAGATCAGTCACTGATGTGAGAACAGGAATCCCAAGGTCTGATAGATGGTGTTGACGAAGAGACATGATCTCACAATGTATTACACAGGGAGATGTCTATTTGAAATATTTAGGGGAATTTGTGCATGATGATAATAGCATAAAAGCATAAAATCAGAATCCTTCTGGACCATCTGTCTGCTAGCAGAAAACATGGCCCTGCACAAAATGTGGGAAAAAAAAGTGTATTAGAAAATGGCAAAGATTAAGTGAATAATAAATGTAATGTTAAACAGTATAATTTTAAAATGTTATTTTACAAAGAACAAGCTAAGGAATTGAACTTTTCCGCATCTTTTTTCCGTTTTATTTATTCTTATTTTTTAAGTGTTAGATAGTTTGATTATGGTACATGTATTAATTTGTTTGTATAAAAATGTGAAAAGTTCTTTGAACTATGAAACATAATTTAAAAAGAAATATTTTTTAAATATTATTAATTCAATTGCATACTATATGAAACTTGAAATTAAAGTTGAAAGTGAAAGTAAAACTAGAATTAAAGACAAAGAATCTGAACTCTTAATGATGTGTGAGGGTGCACAAGGTGAGTTATTTTTAAAAAATGTAAATAACTAGAGTATAGCTAAGATCTGCATTATCAACTGTCTTAGAACTTACACGTTTCTATAGTACCTTTTCTACATTCATATATTGTATTATGTCCCGTTAATACAATTCCATAAGAATGTCAATGCTTGATTGACTTATTGCGGTCCTATAATAGTAAGTGATACTGTATGTCATCGTTCCTATGATTCGTGCTTCAATTTGTTTCAATGTTCAATAATGTAGGTTAATTTTAACTTGTATGTGGGACTTTCTTGTTAGGTTTCTTTCATTTATCATTTCAATTATGTTGGCTATTTCCGTGTTTTGTTTCTTATTGAGATTCCCCCCTTTTGATAATCTTTAAGGTCACTTTTCAGCTGTATTCAAACAGATTTAGAAATAACTCAATATATATCCAAAGTGAGTAGAACATGAATTCTCTATTTTCTTTCATAGTTCTTAACTTACATTTTGATTTTGTTGCCTCACAGCCTTGCCGCTAACATGGCATCCTCATGTGAGCATAATACTCTTGATGATGTAATTGCATGTGGTGATGTCAGCATGTTATCACAACTACATTCCCTAATTTACCGAAAACCAATTTCTTATATGTTTAACATATATTATAGTACTAAATATAACAAAATTCTACAATCACTCGTTTTGTGTACCATCAACATTTATAAATGTAACACTCAATATTTATTCTTATAAGATTGTTAATTGTGTTTCCCGTATTTTATGATTATTTTGCGCAATATACAATGCATTTTAAGGACTTACTTATAAAATGTTGTTTTATCATTCTTTCTATCATTCTTTCAATACATTTTCACCTTCAACTTCCTCTATTATTACTAAAAAGTCAATGCCTACTTATAAATACATAACTCATTACCAACTCTTACTCTATGAATTCAAGTAAAATTAATTCATGATTATAAGTCTGACTGGATCACAAAGGTGCTTAAAAGAATTCTAGTCCTCATTTTGCTCTCGGTGATAGCACACAATCTTCCTTATTAATGACACCCCTACCTCCTCAGGTATTAGCTTTTTCATCTAGTGTATACTTATTATGCCTATCTATACGTTTCATAATACTACATGTTGTTCATGATCCTGATTTAATAATTCTGTAGTACTTTGCATGTTATAGATCCAGATCGCTTCTCGCTGTCTTAATACAAATGCTATATTGCTTTTCCTTTCTGATGGTTTAATCGATTCTAGATCTGTTACTTTTAAATCATCAAGATTAGCATTTGTGTGTTCCTTTTCCCAATAACACTTAAAGGGTGTCATTGATCTTTAATACGAATCCCCCTTATAGGTGCGTATTGTACTGTCAATGTAATGTTTATCACAGACACATCTAATCCGATAAACAACAAATTTAGTTTTACAGTTAATAAATGATTTAATAATTATTTCTCGTCCATTCAGTGATTCTACCTTCTTAGATTTGTGTAGTGTGTATGAATCTACTGCATTTAAACAAACCTTGTGGTTTCGAAAAAGTCACAATCTTTCTTTAACACATGGCCGTAAATAGCTTGGGCCTAGTTTGTTTAGCAATGTAGTTGCTTTTGTACATACAATTTTTGGATACTTATCTATAAACAATTACAAATCTTTATCTAACTGTAGCACATGCCAGTGTGTGCATGCACTTTATTCTAAATATTTGTTATTGTTAGAGAATTTGGCAGTAAATTGAACAGTCGTTGGTCTTTTCCTCTGTTTCGTTGGACTAGGGAGAACTTTATTACGTGACATTAACCCCCATTCTTGCTTTTTGTATTGTGGTCTTTGTGTAGGCACTTTCTAAAAATGGCATTTGAATAAAATGTGCTGATTCTTGAAACTCCGATTCCTTACCATATATTCTGGATGCTATAAGATTCTGCCTTCGGTATGTTTTTGATTACTGGTTTCTTTTTTTTTAACAAATTTATTATTTTCTCAAAACCGAATACAATACATCCAAAACAGTGGATTCTACCAATGAGTCATGTCACAACACATTAACAAAACCTACAATATCCCCCTCCCCTGCCCTCCACCACCCTCAACCTTATTACTGATTTCTTGTGTGCACTGTCAGCATGCACTATCCTACTGGCTTCACATTTGTTTCTAAATATTTCTGCTCAATGTCCTAGTTAGTGATAGGGTGTTTCGCCCAGTCTTCCTCTAAGGTAGGTTCTGGTTGGTGGTGTTAATTTTTATGTGCCTGGTGGTGTAAGGGGCCCATATTGGTCTCCCTTCAGGATGGGCCTGGATGAGTGTGCTATGCACGACTTTATGAGCGAGCGGCCATGTAGGAGATCTGGCTCTGGTCTCTGTTGTCTGCTTCTCACCTGTGGTTGCTGGCTGTATGCTTATTCTTCTGCATTTGCATTGAGGGCCTCTGGTTCTCCCTCCATGGTGTTTCATTCACTTGCAGGGTATCTCAATGCCTTGACGTGGGTTGTTGATGATTTTCCTTCTTTCATGTCCTATTCTTCCATGTTTGCAGCACTTGGAAGTTAACAGCAGGGGGTGATCCAAATAGTTACTGCCCAGCAAGAAGCTGACGTATGGGCAGGGAATAGGAATTGGCCCCTCCCAACTTTCACCGCCCCCCTCCTGGGTAGTACTGACACTGGATTTCTCCCTGGTAGACCACTCATCCCCCTCTTGACAAGGTCAGGGTACTGACCTTATCACATTTAATTATTAGTTAGTGATTTTAACTTGCATTTCCTTGTTATGTGTAAATGTTTAGGTTCAGAAAAGTTGTAAGAGTGATCTTAGTACCATGCACAGTCAAATATACAACAGCACATTTCATTAAGTATAATTTGGGCAATTTGTTGCTAAATGTATTTTGTATGATCCCCTGACATTGTCATTGTAAAGACATACTTTGACGATTCACAAGGTGTCGTCACTTCTCCCAAAGGGGGATCCCCTTCTCATGTGGCTAGGGAAGTGAGGCCACTACCCAATAGTCTTCCTACGGGTGGTTAAATGCGGGAGGACCTGATGGGGAGGAACTCCCCCTCTGGGGAGAAGGATGTTCACCTGGGATGCAGCCCTGGAAATCCCATTACCTCCACATACTCCCTAGTCCTACACTCTAACTCTAATCTTTCCTTAGAGAGGAAATATTAATTATTGTCATAGTAATTAAACCAACCAAGCAGGAAGGACGAGGAAGAACATCAGAAGTATGAAGATTAAACCTTCAAGTACTTCCACGAGGTAGCTCACCGTAATCATGAAGAGCGCCCTGCAATCATGCACTGCAGGTGTTATTGATGGGCGGAGGCGGGACCAGTCCTACATAAAGGAAACTAAAGACCGATGCAATGTTTATTTGTTTATTTTTCATTTGTAAAGCACACTCAAGCCCGCAGGCACCTGGGTGCTAGTTATGAAAAAGCCGTCCATGCCAGTAGTACGTATATCAAGAGAGTATGGTAGATGAGGCAGCTGACTGATTAGAGTACAGGGAATAATGGGCGAGTTTGTTAAATAGCATTTGTTAAGGTGCATTCTGAAGGACTTGTAGGATGGTTCGGATCTAAGTGCAGGGGGTACAGAGTTCCAGAGCTGGGTGGCTTTGACAGGGAAGCTGGAGCAACCTACCCTTGTTCTTTTGAATCTGGGCACAGAGAGCTTGAGGCTGTTGCAGGAGCGAGTGGGCCTTGAGTGAATGGGGTGGGAGAGTCTTTGCGAAAGTTATGGCAGTGCTGAGTTGGAGGGGCACTGATGAGTAATGGCCAGGGTCTTCAAGTAGATGCGGTCCCAGACTGGAAGCCAGTGGGCCTTCTTCCTAGTGGCTGTGATGTGCTCCTGTTTTGGGAGGTCAAGCGCTGCACAGACTGCATTATTTTGGATTACTTGTAGTTTGTTGAGGTTATGTTCAGTGGTTCCCACAAAAAGGGCATTGCAGAAGTCCAATTTGGCAGCAATGATGGCGAGTGCAAATGCAAGATGATTGTTGGTTGAGAGCAAGGGTTTGCAGGCTTTGAGGAGTCTTGTAGTGTAAGGAGCAGAGGGCGCACTGGCATTAATGTGCCTCGACATGTTGGGGGAGGAATCACGGTATACACCTAGTGTTTTTACAGATGGGAGGACAGGGATGTAGTGGCCGTCAATGAGGAAGGATTGGAAAGCTGGATCAAGGCTGGCGAGTGAAGTACGAGTGCCTACAATAAGAAACTCAGTTTTTTCATCGTTCAGGTAGAGGTTGTGGGTTGCCATCCAGGCCTAGATAGTTTTGTAGATGGGGTTATGGGTGGATGAAATAAGGTGAGACCACACTGTGATAGATGGGCTTCTTGTTCCTTTATTAACAAGAAGATCTCTCTCAGCGACCCCCAGCTCCAGTCAGCTTATCTCCAACTGCTAACTGACACCATGGAACTCCACAACCAGCGGCTCTGTGGCCAAAACATGCTCAATGCAACAGTGGAACTGTCATTCAAGTAGGTGTCTGAGAAGGGGATGAGAATCTGGGTATAATTTAAGTGATGCCCAGGGAGTCAAGGTGCTCAAAGAGGGGTTTAGTGTATATGTTACAGAGGGTGGGCGAGACGCATGAGCCGGAACTCCACAAGAGATATGATTAGGAGCGGCGGTACAAAGGTCAATGCAAACATGGGAAGATCTATCTGCTAGGAAGGATGCTATCTAGTCGGTAGCTTAGGTGGAGAAATTGGCAGCAGAGATGAAGGGGTGGCAGAGGGTTTGGTGACCCGGTCGAAGGTGGAGAGGTCCAGTAGAAGTAGGAGGGCAAGTTTACCTGAGCCACTTAAATCGTTGATTTGATTGGTGAGGTCATTAAGGTCTGATTATGTGCCATGACGAGGGCGGAAACCATATTGACTGAGGCTGAGGATATGGTGTTTTTAGAAGAAATTGAACTGTTGTGATTTGGCAGTAGTTGGTAGGAATCATATGTTAATGTTAAAGGATATTTGTACCGCACACTATCACCACCACCGGAGCTCTGGCGGCTCTGAAAAAGGAAAGGGGGGATGAGTTAGTGGGAGTAAGCTGGAAAAGTGCAAGAGAGCAGTGATGTGCTGTTGGCAGCCTCAGCCCGGTGGGTCCGTTGGCTGGGCTTGTGGTGTTTTGCGGACGGTAGTCGTCGTGTTCTGTTGTGCAAGTCTATGTGTGGTTTGTTTTGTTGTTGCATTGTAGTGAAGTTTGTGCAGATTGCTGTGGTTTAGGCTTGTGGTAGTGTTTGGTTAGAGTTTGAGAGGTGTACGCAGAGGGATCAAATTGTTAGTGGATTGGTTAGTTGGCATTGCTGTCTTTTCAATTATGTCTCGGTGTGATGCTTGCTAACATTCACTATTTCATCTGGGTGCAGCACTTGCTAATTTTCAATATTCTGTCTAGATGGGAGACAGGCTAGTGATCATGACTTCATCCAAGTGTGGCACATGCTAACATTCACAATCCTGTCTAGATGTGACAATCATAGGGTCAAGTGATTGTTTTTTCAGGAGGTGGATTTCCAGGCTTCTTTAAGCTGGGTGGGCACTATTCCTAATTCGAAGGAGTTGTTGATGGCGGTGATAAGGGGCATTAGGGAGTCAGCACAATCTTTAATGAGTGGGGGCGGGCCAGGTGTCGTCTTTGTAACAGGAAGGTTTGAGACCTTTTATTATTTGGGCTACATCTGTTTCAGTTATAGGGTGGAAGTTGAAAGGCAGGTAGGACGGCTGGTTGCTAATGGTTAATTGTTAACAAGGATCTTATTTTGTAGAGAAGCAATTTTTCTATATAGGGCTTTCTGGATTTCAGTGCACCAGGAGTCATTAATGGTGATGGTGGTGGGAGAGGTGGATGGGGTCTCTAGTTCTCATAGGATGGAGAAGAGCTCTTGAGAGTTAGAGTTGGCATTGGAGATACGAGTGTTAAAGCTGGAGGCTTTAGCTGCATGTATAGCAAGTTTGCTTTCATTGGATAGTTTGGAGAAGAGGGATTTCATAATGGTAGCAGGTTTTAGTTGCCATTCAGTTGCGCAGGCTCGTTTCTTAGTGCAGATGGCTGCGAGATCAGGGGTGAACCATGAATTACTATGGGTAGCAGGCTTGGATTTACATAGTTTGTGAGGAGCAAGGGTGCCTACAGCGTGGAAGAACCGGTAGGTGAAGGTGTTGACCAGGGCGGAGGGGTCAGATGAGACAGGAGGCAGCAGGGTGTTTCCAGCCAGTAGGGGGAAAAGGTGATCTTTAGTGAGGTTTCTCATGCAACGTGAAAGGGCAGGAGGAAGTGAGGTGGGGCTATGGCTAGGATAGTCTGAGCTGGGGATAGTAAACGTGATAATGTGATGTTCTGACTAAGCGCAGGGCATACTGGCATGGAGGAAAGTACTGCCGTTGAAGTCCATCAGCCTTATTTAGGGTGAGACCTTTCGCATGGCAAGGGGTTAGGACAAGCTGTGTGCCCCCACAATTGTGGAGGGTATTGGCAAGAGAATTGGAGTTGGGTCAGAGGTATTGTTGGAGCCCAGGTTAAGTCGTCAAGCAAAAGGACTTTGGATGTGGGTTTTAGAGTCGAGGTGACTAGTTGGGAGACTTTAATGGTCGCGATGAGGCCAGGTGGGCAGTACAGAAGGTGGAGGGACAGGTTGGAGGTGGGTGATATGGGAAATTTGCGGGAGAGGAGGTCACAGTTGGGTAGGGTGTTGAGGGTAGAGTTTCTGACAGGGAAGGAATCCTTTTAGATGATGGCAACGCCCCCCACTTTACCAGTGGATCTATCACTGCAATGTATGGCATAGTTGGAAGGTTACGCAATGGGGAGAAGCAAGGAACCTGGGGGATTCAAATGCCGACAGAAGCAGGTGAAGCCGCAGACGCTGGCGAGATGCTGCCAGAGTCAACCAGGTACTCTGCAGGAGTCTTGGAAGGAGGAGCAATGGCTTAATGTTGGCCAGGTGGACCGATAGGTCCCACAGAGATGCAGAGACCGCTAAGGTGGGAGATCGGCAAGAATGCCATGGAGCTCACTGGCCAAAGAAGAAGGGGCCTGGAAGCAGGAGAATGGAAGACTTATCCCTGAAAGAACTGGGGCAGTGCCTGACCCCGCATGAAGGTAAACGGGGGCATGGAAGGCCCAGTAGGGATACAAAGAGAACTGCTGATGCAGGAAGCATCGGATGAACGTCTAGTCGTCCCAGTGACGGTCATGAAACCAATGAATACCATAGAAGGGTCTGGGACCCAAAACCTAAAACAGAAAGCATCAGAAGAAGTATTCCTCATTACAATGGGAGAAGGAAAACCACTGACCACTAGAGAAAGGTCTGGGACCCTAATTTAGAAGCGGAAAGCATCAGAGAAAATATTTCTCGTTTCAGTGGGAGAAGGAAAACCACTGACCATCAGAGAAGGTTCTGGGACCCTGACAAGATCTGGGACTTTGTTAAGAACCAGTCAAAGTGCCAAAGTGTGAGTGAATTTGAAAGCATCAAGAAAGAAATATATCAAGTCATACCAGGAGAAGTGAGTCATTCTCCCAGTACCAAATTAAAAGTTCTGATAAAGACGCCAGGTTAAGGGAGCCATTCCTCCAGGCCCTGTGTTGAACTGTACCAAAGCATACCAAGGCATTCTCTTGGTCCTGAGCAGAGTTGTGAAATGGAGACGCCAGGGGAAGGAAGTCATTTCCCCAGGTCTTGTTTTGAACAGTGCCAAATGCAGACCGAGAGAAGGGAGGCATTCTCTTGATCATGAACTGAGAGAGGAACTGTTGTGAAGTGTACCAAATCATACTAGAGGAAGGGAGTCATTCCCTCTGGTTCTATTGAAGAGTATAAGGACCCACACCAGGAGAAGGGAGCCATTCTACTGGAGGTAATGTTGTGCAAGGACTGGGTGAAACCCGCAAGCCAGGGGAAGGGAGTCATTACCTGGTAACTTTGATTTGAGGGAACAATATTTTGAACATGACCCAAGAAGAAGGAGAAAGGTGCCATTCTCTTTACAGAGCGACCATGTTGTTAGTTTACCTTTCAGTTATATAATATGAGGGTTAGAAGTAGGTTTTTGACACAGGAGGGTGGAATTTCCATTGACAGAAATTCTAACAGACTCTTTTTAGCGATAGTTTTGAGACAGGGAAACCCCTCTTAGAAGTTAGGACTTTTTTCACACAGAAATAAAAGTTTATTACCAAAATTATGCCACCTTTGTGTCAGCTTCCTTCTTCGACACCCTTACATATGGTGTCAGCTGTGGGATCTGGGCCAACTGACACAGATTGGGGAACCCACAAAGTCATTGTGCTGAACAGTAGAATATCCAACCCCACTATCAAAAACCCTGAATACCTTGGGTGTGACACCAATGATTGCCCCTTCATTTATTAGAAGAGACTAAGTAAATGCAGCCTAGGACTATGATAAACCATCTCGGCCCAAAAGATGTAGTGAATTGTCAGGGCCTACATGGGTCAGAGTGCCCTTTAGAAGAAGTGGAACACTTGTTTTTCCAGCTGTGTCAAAGTTTGGAAAACAAGGCTAATAAAGTCTCTCTAAGCCACATCACAGACTCCCTCTCAGCAACACCTGTGCTTTTTACAACTCAACAGTCCAGTCATCTATATTGAGCAATACCACGCATAAAAGGCTCCCGTGAACCCTGTGGATCTTGAGGCACCCATCATACAGGATTGTGTGTCAACAGGTCAAAATTATCGAATTAACAGCTCAATAGATGCTGGTCAGTTGGGAAACACTTCCATTCTAACCATCCACGTTACACTCCAGTCCCTCGTAAGACTATATGATGTTTTAAGTGGGGAATTAAAGTTGAATACACAATTCCTTTAAGAAATTTGGAAGAATATACAAGTTCAAGCATGTCCAACCTCGGAACATATAACTATAACAGGAGAGGGGCCTGATATGTAGAGGACAGCATAATTACACCTGCAGCAGTGGAATTTCCACCTCCGGGGCATATATCAGAGACAGCGGTACAGCCTTTATTAAAAGACCTGTTAGGAGAAGAGGTCATGACCTTAAACAAGACCATCGAAGAAGATAGGCTGACTCCTGCTATGATTATAACACAAGTCGAGGATTCCCGCCTTAGATACGAATAACCTGGCCAGGAAAAACCCTAGGAAAAGTCAACAGAAAAGGATGATCCAAACAACAAGAGCACATAAGAGGAGACATTCTAAAACATGTGTTCAAAATCTGAATCCTAAGAATTAGGAGGTCATTAACCTTGCAGGGGGGGCAAACAAACTGGGCCAGGATTCTCAATTCCTTGACCTGTTAAGCGAAGAAGAAAAAAAACATATTAAAAAAATGGGTGCTCAAGGTTACAAAGGTGGCACAGGTTCTGTATCAAGAATTCTACCATTTCTTGTTCCATTCCCCAGGGCCCCAACTGTTATAACAAACAATGTGCAAGAGCTACAAGAATTGGAACATGTATTAATCAGGTCAGAAGATCAGGGATTGTTTATGTCAGAAAATCAGTGATTGGATATGTCTATCTTATCAGCGTCACCGGATTGAAGGTCCCAGTCTCTAACAAAGGGGAAAGAGAAAGCCCAGATAGTCATTAATGGGGCAAGTAATGCTCTTAAAGGGCCTTCATTGACCAAGTCTAAGTGTGAAATATGGTCTAACTCATACAACTAATGCCAAAGACAGAGGGTGAACTCCAAAAACGCGACAACCACCCTACTCTCGTGGACTCTCGACAAATGACTACGGCCAAAAAAGATACGACAGACAGCAAGTACACTAACTGTCTGGCTATAAAGGCTTTTTTCAAGGAGTCTGGAAATGTGATCTTGTATAGAGCCTCAATCTTAGTGCTATTCTCAGAAATTCTTCCTTTGCAGCTAATTAACTCTAGAGAAATTAATTTAGTTGAGGTTGTGGAAGCAACGAGAGTAGTCTTTGTGGACCTGCATATATATTTCAAAATCATCTTTAATTTGATTTAAAAAGAGTTAGATCAATTCTTGAGTTTGGCCTTTGATATTTTTCCTAATAATACATCTCAGGAGAAGATCAATACTTATGATAATAAACCTTTTGTACAATACTACTGCCATGCTATGAAATGTAGAATCACTAATGCCGTTAAAAGGTTCGTCCAGGTGGATACCCAAGAACCAAACTTGGAGGAGACTGTAGAGCACTGAAATTGGGTAGCAGGGCCATATCCAGGACTCAACAAAGAGGTTTATAATACCTTTAAAAACTCCAATGTAAAATGTTGTCCTGGAACAGTAGCGGGCACATACGTTTTATGTCCCCCCAGGAAGATGCACCTATACTAAGCAATTACAAAATATGTGCCCTACAAAAAGTATGGTTGATGGAAATACCAGCTTGGATGGTTGTTGTACATTTCTAAACAAGGCTTAGCGTGGTATTTTGGGGCATCCATATGGTGGTTTGTTGATTGGTGTTAGGTCTGCTTTCTGTCCACACATTGAAGAATGGGACAGCAAGTCCTCAGATATCCTGGCAATTAAGTTGTCTTGGTCGAAGGGTACAAGGGCAGGACCATTTCATCTTTTGATTATAAATGTACATTGGAAAGTGCAATTTACTAATGAGGAATGTTTTTTTAATGAAATTGAATGACTTACTGGTATAATAGTTTTGATTCAAATATTAATTTTAAGGGGGTACTTGAAATGCAGGACCCGTGAGTGGGACAAAGTGTTATTCTCATCTGATGGACCAATTTGAAACACAATAGCCTGGGAGAGGGGAGTGCTCTGGGCAGATGCATTGCATTATTGGGGCCTTAATAAACTGAACGGCAATGCAGAAGGGGATAAGCCAAGTAGGCCGACCTGGCATAGGTGGTCATGCAATTCTACAATAGATTATGGCGTTCATTAGAAGTTTGCCGGTATCCAGTAAAAGTGCTGGTAGTACTGTTTACTGGCACTTTTACTGGTCCGACCAAGTATGAGTTTGCCAGAGCCCAGTTGCCGGATTTACTGGTGCTGGTATCACCACATCCGGGAATTACCTGTAACATTAATACTGGCAACAAAAATACTGAATGGGCCGGAAACCTACGCTGGTAATACCGGTACAATGGTATCACTAGCATATAACGAGATTGGATTCGCTGATAATACCGTCTGGTATTTGGCAGTGATACTGGAAAAATAAAGGCTGCGATAACAACACCTCAGAGCAGCTGGAAAAAGGGCACAGGTGAAGGAAATAAGGCCACAAGTGCCCCCAATCCACCCAGGTGCCCGTGTGCACACATTAACAGTACAAAAGGCCCACACCTTCCCACAAAATATTTCCTAACACAACCATGTTGCCAGTCATTGCTGCAAACATGGAGCCAGAGGTGCTGCATGCCAGTCTAAAGCTGCAGGGGCTGGAGTACCAGCAGAGGCAAAAGGAGACCAGGGAGAGAAGGAGGACTATGATGAAGATGATGGGGATCCAAGTGGCGAGGCAGAAGGGTGCAGTCATTCTTCACACAAGGGCCACATTCTAGGCCCTCACTGACACACAGATACGAACCCTGTACTCCCTAAACAAGGAGACCATACTTGACCTCCTGACCCACATCCTGAAGGACATTGGGAGCAGAATCGGAATCAGGTAAACTGGTGTCGGTCCTGCACTTCCTGGCCAGAGGCACATTCCAGCACTCTGCGAGCCAGCTGTAGGGCATTTTGCAGCCTGCCTTCTGCAGAGTGCTGGTGCAGGTGCTGGAGGCCCTCCTGCGCCATGTGGGCAAGCACATCTCCCTCCCCCACCCAGGCACAGTTCAATGCCATCAAGGCCTGCTTCTATGTAAATGCGTCCATGTCTAATGTGGTGGCAGCATTGGACTGCATGCATGCCTCAGAGGAGGTCTACAGGAACGGGAAGCAGTTCCATTCCTTAAATGTCCCGGTCACCTTTGACGCCGACCTAATCATCATGCACTGCGGTGCCCGTTCCCCAGGATCAACCCACAATGCAATGGTCCTGAGGAACTTCTTGTTGCCGGCCTACATGGAGCCTCACAGAGGACATTGATGTTGGGTGAGCAGATCTACAATACCATCTACCTTGCAGCATTAGTGGCACGAAAAAGGGGGGCAACAATGTCACAAATACATTCCCGGAAAGTACCTTGCACATGCAGGACCCACCAGCCCACCCCTCAATTGACAAGCCACAACACACAGGAGTAGCAAAAGACTGGAGTTGTAGCATTCACTGACCAGGCCATATGACAGTCAATTGGAAGACATAGCAACCTAGGGTCATCAAATGTATGTCCTGGAGCACCTCATGAGCCTGGGGACAAGCCTTCAGATGACATGCAGCTACACGGAAGACCAAGGCAGAGTAACAATCATAGGAAACAACATAGTCCAGTAATGCAAAATTGGCTGTGCCTACCCAATGAGACGTCAATAACTGGAACAGGTGGCCCAGGCCCACACACACTTGGCGGAAGCACTGGGAGTCGGGCTAAGGCAAGGTGCAGGGCCTACAAACAAGGTCTCAACATTTGCATTTACCTGGGGTTTGTTGTACTAACCACCATCACCCTAGGTTGCAGCTCCTGCCTCTGCTGTCCCGACTCCATCTATTCCCTTAATGTGCAGGGTGGAGCTGCACTTCTCCTCACAGGGCATGAGGTTGAGGGGTGCCACGGTCCCTCTTCCTGTGTCAGCAGATTCCCTCCTGTCTATCGAAATAAGGTTGCAGGCCCTCAGGCGCATGTCATCCCACCGCTTATGGCAGTCCCTCTGTGTGTGGGGGACAGTCCCCATGGCCGTGACCCTTTCTGTCACTTCCTTTCAGATGGCTGTCTTCCTCTTCTGGCTGGTGCTTCTGTGGCAAGCTCCAGAGAGTGCCTCAGCATGCTGCACCACAGTGTCGACCAGTGCAGTCAGCTCTCCCTCCAAGTACTTTGGCTTCCACAGGCAGAGGTCAGGGACTAGTGCCCCTTTGCCCTCAGAAATGTTTCCAAGCTTCAGTCACGGTGGATGGCAGATGGAAATGGGAGATTCAAAGTAGAGAGAGCTCTAAAGATGTCCGTAAGTGAGCTTCCCGTTCCGCAGAGTGATGCTAATTCGGCCACCAGTAATTCTGGCAGTTTGGGTGCCGGTATCAGTATTACTGGAAAATTTCTGCCGGTAATACCGGCAAATTGATGCAGATGCTACTAATCCCATTTCTGGCAAGCGGGTGAGCCCGCGCCTGAGGACTTGTAATGCACTGGTATATCCGGCGGTCACCCTGCTCGAGATGGTAATACCGGTATGATGGTTCTACCGACATTTTACAGGTGAACCCCTAATGACCCTGGATGTCTTTGCCTGTTTTCGTCTACTGACAGTTTATCAGTGCAGGATTGCACAAGTACTGATCATGCCTACCTACCAGTAACCTGGAACCTACCTCTAGCACACCAGGCCAGGAAAGTGGGTCGTTGTGTGTTGGAAATCAACTCACAGAAGAAAGTTGTCTCTTGGACCAAAAACACAATCATCAGGTACAATGGTATGCTGAAAAATTAAGTGAACCACTTCCCTAATTTAGTGGTTACAAATTACAATGATTTAGTGAAGCTACTTCAGGACATCAAGAAGGAGGTGCTTGCAGTCCTGGAGAATGTGGTGTATAATAAAATAGGCAGGCCACATTCCTTTGATGCAATAATTCAAGTACGAAAGAAACACCTAAGACGTGATATTAAAAACATCAGGAAAGATCCCTGTATGGAAGGACTTGGAAAAGATTGTTGAGGTCAAATCTCTAAAGCAAAAATACTTTAACTGGCTAAAGTTTTATTTTTATAGTATTGACATCACTGAAAGCCAAGAGATGATGATCATTTAAGGCAAGCATATTTTGGGTATGTATAAAAAAAACAGACAGCTATAAATGAAGCACACACCGTTGTGAGAAACCAAAGGGTCTCTCACCAACTAGTTCTCAGGGATTTCTCTCTCAGGTGGCCAGGGCACGGCCATAGCCTTTGGATCCAGGCCCTGTGGGTGGACCAGTGTGGGAGGATCACCTGGGTGAGGGGTCTTCAGGGATTGGGGCTGAGGCAGCTGATGGTGAGATGCAGTATTCCACCCTTTTTTGTTCATCTAGCCCATCCTATTTTGTATGATTCTCAGAGGTCCCAAATCCCCCCCTTTTGCACAAACACTGGGCAGAGGAAGAGGGTGACAGAGAGTAACAATACTAATACATCGTACTGGACATGTCCCACTAATCGGGTCAGGCAAAGTCAGGCACTTAGCTTTAAGTGCATACACCTCATACCAATTAGCTCTCCTCACACAGATAAAAGGCAGAACCTAGAGACACACTCTGAGCAAGGCGGAGCACGAGTACAAGCAGAATTTATGGGGCGAAGGCAATCTTACTGGAGGAGAGCGACAGACCAATGGACTAGAGCAGTGGGTTGAAAACCTGAAGAGTTCCCTACTGGAGGTTGTTGCCTCCAACAGGCTGTGAAAGACACATGGAGAAAGCCAGATCCCACATTAGAAGGCTGCATTGTGTTTCAAGGATGCTAGCGACCCTCCAGGGTGAACTGCAGAGTTGGGGAGGCGAGGCCAAACCTGTGGTACTAATCTTGACTCGTGAGTTGGAAATCGTAAAACCAAGAAAGAAACGCACACAGCTGGTGAATTTGCAAGTGACCTGAGAGACTGGTGTGCTAAGGAAAATTTGAAGTGGCAATATTATATCTCAAGTGAAGGCTGCACGCGTGTTGATGAGATGCGAAGAAAGGCAGACCTGTGAATGAACTTTGAAGTAAGGACAGCTGTGAAATCAGTGATACGGAGTAAGGCAGTGGTCCAGTGAAAGGAAGTAGCCCACTCGAAAGTCTCTGTGAAAGGTGCATTGTTTGTAACGATAAAGTGAATGAAATGCAAAAGCGAAGTAAGCCAAATTAACTCCTAGAGAAGGGAAGATTGACAGATGAACCTTGTACTTTGAGTCGAAGTGGTCCTGCGGAGGTCTGTAAAGAAAGCCACGCACATTTGAAAGTCTTTGGCATCCGAAAGTGGTCTGAGCCTGACTGAGGGAGACCCGCAGTGTAATAAGCTTGGGTAAGGGGGCCCCTTACACGTTTTGTGAAATTTGTTTTGAGGAGGTCTGAGCCCGAACGACGGGTACCTATTTGAACTTTGTTGTGAAAGGTCTGAGCCCGACAAAGGGGGACACACGTGAACTTTATTTTGAAAGGTCTGAGCCCAACAGAGGGGGGCGTCGTGAATTTTTTGTTGAAACATTATTTAGAAGTCTAGAAAGAGAGACTTTAACGTGAAAGGCCAGACGGGCCTCGATCCATGATTTGGAACTGTTTATTGTGTTGAAACCTGAGCCAGAGTGTGTCATCCTGTCTACAGGGGCTGCCTTACTTCGTGTGGTCTAACGTCACACTTATTCTTTTGAACACTGATTTTTCCTTTACATACATTTATCATTTATACACTTTTTGTACAAGAGATAGGGCAGGCATTAGGTTTTGTTAGCATAGGCCATTTTGATTTGACGGACACCACTAGGACTGTTTTGTTTATCGTTTGATGGTCGAGACTAGTCCCATTTTAGTTATAGGGCAAAGTAGGAGTTTTTCCAACCCCAGAAACTTCAAGAAAGGTTTTACAAAATGTACCTATTGTGTCAGTGTCATACTTGTGATACCATGCCTCCCCTACACAGGGCACTGGACAGTGTTATCTCAGAGACAGTCTGTAACGATTTTCACATGGATGAAATCACTCATAATTCCGGTCGTTAAGAAAGGTGACATGAGTAACCCGGCATCTTAGAGACCTATTGCGAGGAAAAATCTTTGCAGGACTATTGTTGAGAGACCTCAATTTATGGCTAAATGAAAGAAAATCGTGAGATCCTTTCCAAACAAGGTTTATCCCTGGTTTAGGTAAGGGTGTCAATTTACTTACTATTAATGCGGTTAAGGCGAATGAACAAAACAGGAAGCAAACGCTATACATGGCATTTGTTGATTTCCGTATGGCCTTTCACCCTGTACCAAGAGAACTGCTGTTCAAAAAACTACTTGATGCCCAATGTCCAAAGCATATACTAAAGTATTTTACATCAATTTCATACTTGTACCACAATACAGATTCATCTGACCACAGCTGGACTACTCATTGCACCAATAAGAACATATTTTGGGCTGAAGCAGGGTTGTACTTTTGCTTCAGCACTCTTCAACTTTTTTATTGCTGATATAGTCCTATATTTTTCAAGCTTAATAACTGACTCACCGAAGCTAGGCAATCTGACAATTAAATGTCTACTCTACGTGGACGATTTAGTCCTGATGGCAAAAACTCTGCGTGGCATGCAGATGCTGCTAAATGCACTAGACAAATATGCAGTAGCAATTTATTTAACAGTTAATACTACAAAAACCAAAATAATTGCTTTTTGGTCCAGCAAGCCAAAGGAAAAAACCTCGAAGTTGCCATCTGCAGAACCAAGTGCTTCCAATAGTTACAGAGTATACTTACCTTGGTTTAAGTATAAATAATCATCCCTTTGATCTCCCGTACCAAGCAAAACTGAGAAATAAACTAGGTTCATTAACGTCTCAAGCTAGAATAATAAATGGGAAATATTGTCAAGGAGTTCCACCCTTCTCACCTGAGTTCGATCTTTGCTGGATTTCTTGGTCGATGTCTTCTTGCGAACTGATCGAGTCTTGAATAAGGCTGCACAAGTCTTTTCCGACTCCAGCGTGCGTTCAAGGTTCCGGGATGCAGGGATCCAGGAGTCCGGAAAAGTAACAGGATGCACAACAAGCACACAAGTCCAATAACCAAGAAAGGAAGGAAAGGGACTAGGATGGGGTAAGCCGGGAGAAGCAAAGGATACAATACCACAAGCTACGGAGCATACGTCTGGTCGCTACTTCGCAACAGCATTGAGACACGCGGTTCCGCGGGGGCGTGGCACATTTATGGGACATACAACATCCGCCGTGAAGGCTGGTGCGAGGCGTGTCATGTGATACAGCCATGTTGGAAGAAACAATGAATACAAGCCCTGTCGCGATAAGGACCAGGAAGTCCAGAAGGGGCGCGTTCTGTGGGTCATGACAGCATGCCTCCTCGTAAAACCTGTCCCACCGGGTTTGCCCGTGTGTATAAGGTGAAATCTTCTGAGTAGTCGAGGGGCCTTGAGATTAGAAAGTGGCTCCCAGGTTCTTTCACTAGGAGGATATCCTTTCCATTCAACCAGGTATTGAAGCTGACCCCGTTTATACCTGGAATCACATATTCGGGATACTTCATACTCCAATTGGTTGCCAACCAGTAGAGGAGGAGGTCGGAAGTATTTCCGGGAGGATTGGTTGTAGGGTTTTAATAAGGATGTGTGGAATACTGGGTGAATTCTCTTCCAAGAGTCTGGTAGTCTAATCCGGTATGAAACTGGATTGATAATTTCCTTGATGGGAAATGGAACATAGTACCGAGGGGCCAACTTGTTTGGCCGTAGATGCCGGGGTAGTAATTTCAAAGACAACCAGACTTGATCACTGATAGCATAAGAAGGACCTGGTCTCCTTTTTAAGTCTGCATACCTCTTAGTCTGTGTTCTGGCCCGGTCTAAGTTTTCTTTGGCCTCCTAGTGAACGTTAATGAGGGTTTCTATCCAGGAGTCGACAGTAGGGACTGGTGTAGGATAAGGGAGAACAAATGGTAGAACCGATGGATGGAACCCTTGGCTACAAAAAAAAGGACTGGTCTTAAGTGCTGAATGGTCAGAATTGTTGTAGGCGAATTCAGCCACGGGTATCAGGAGCGACCAGTCATCTTGAACCTTGGTGGCGAAACATCGAAGATACTGTTCCAGGGTCTGATTAGCACGTTCTGTGGCCCCATTGGTTTGGGGATGATAACCAGACGAAAGGGCGCTTTGGATTCCCAAAATGCGACAGAGATGTTTCCAGAATTGAGAGACATATTGAGGTCCTCGATCAGATATGATCTTGGAAGGAAGTCAATGTAAATGAAATATGTGTTCCAGGAAGATTCCAGCAAACTCGGACGAGGATGGCAGCTTACACAGGGGTGTAAAATGAGCCATATGAGCGAATAAGTCTATGGTTACCATGATGGTCGTGTATCCTCGGGAAGGTGGTAATTCCACAATGAAGTCTGTAGTAATGAATTCCCATGGTCTTGTTGGCAGCGATGGTTGCAGTAGAAGACCCGCCGGTCTCTTGTTATCATGTTTGTTTTGACTGCAGACAGCACAAGCTTTGACGTACTGTTGTACGTCGGTCTTCATTCCAGGCCACCAAAACTGTCTTTGTATAAAACGGAGGGTGTTAGTTATGCCACGATGTCCGGAGTGAAGGCTATCATAGCAGAGGTTTATCATTCTTTGTTGTAATTTCTGTGTAGGAATGACCAGTGCATTGTCCTTGAATAAATATCCTTCCTTAACTCTTAGGTTCCATGGATTCGTCCTTGAAATATCCTTCCAGAGGTCAGAGGACTGGGTTTGCACTCGGATTTCTTCCAGGAGGTTGACTGCTTGAGCTACAAAGATCGTGTGGGGAAACATCTTAGGATAGGCCTTGTCTTCAGTGGTTACATAGTCAGGACATTGAGATAAGGCGTCAGCAATCATGTTTTGTGATCCGGGAACATGAGTGATTTGATTTGGTACTGGGCAAAGAAGTAGGCCCAACGCACCTGATGACTGTTCCTGCACTCCAACGACTGTATTTGAAGATTCCGATGGTCCGTGTGGACCTGAACTGGATATCTAGCACCCAGAAGTAGATGTCGCCATTCAGTGAAGGCTTGGCGGATGGCTAACAGTTCCTTTTCCAGGACGGAATAGTGTGTCTCACTGGGAGTCAGGGTTCGTGAGAGGTAAGCGATGGGGTGTTCCAGTTTATCCTCAAGTACCCGTTTCAAGACCGCTCCTATTGCGTAGTTAGAGGCATCCGTTTCCACTAGGAATGGGTGATTTATGTCGGGTTGGGCTAGGATGGGGGCTTGCGTGAACTCTGTCTTCAATCGTTGGAATGCTTTATCTTGCGGTGTAGACCAGATAAAGGGGGTGTCTTTCTTCAAGAGAGCAACGATCGGCTGAACGATCTCGGAAAAGGTAGAAATGAACTTCTGGTAGAAGTTGGCAAGCCCCAGGAAGGATTGAACTTGTTTCACAGATGTGGGAGCGGGCCAAGCCAGTATGGCTTTCACCTTTGAAGGGTCCATACCAATTCCTTCTGGGCTAAGGATGAATCCTAGGTAGTGAACAGAAGTAACGTGAAACAAGCATTTTTCGGGTTTGGCTAAAAGTTTGTGTTCACAGAGTCGTTGTAATACTGCCTTTACATGTTCTTCATGCTTTAGAGGATCCTTGGAAAAGATCAATATGTCATGCAGATAGACAATGACGAAGAGGAATAACATGTCAGAAAACACCCTATCCATAAAACGTTGAAAAACTGCGGGGGCATTAGCTAGTCCAAAGGGCATGACTAGATATTCATAGTGACCAAAGGGTGTTCTAAAGGCTGTTTTCCATTCGTCTCCTTCCCGGACACGGATTAAATGGTAGGCACCCCGGGGATCCAACTTCATGAATATTACGGCGCCTCTCACAGCTTCCAGGATATCCGAGATCAGGGGCTGTGGGTACCAATCTTTGAGGGTGCATTGATTTAAGCCACGATAGTCGAGGCAAGGTCCGAGTTCCTTGGTGTCCTTCTTGGGAACTAAGAACAACGAAGCACCTGCTGGAGATTTTGAGGGTCTTATGGTGCCGTTTTCAAGATTGGTGTCCAGGTATTCTCGGAGGGCCTTTTTCTCAGGTTCAGAAAGAATGAACATTCTGCCGAAGGGAATCACTGCTGGGGGATCTGTTTCTATGGCACAGTCTTCAGGTCTGTGAGGGGGTAAGGCCTGGACTATGGCAGTTGAAAATACATCAGCATATCCCTGATAGGCCTCTGGGACTTGTATGATATTGGAAACCATGAGTGGTGTTTTCTGGTCTCTTAGTGGTTCTTTAGGAGGTGTCGAGGAGGGATCCAGGGATAGACAGTGAGACATACAAAACTCTGAGCCCAGGAATAGTGATCCTGCAGTCCAATAATATACGGATTGTGCTTTTGTAACCAGGGCATACCCAATACCATGGGGTAATGGGCTGACTTAATGATGTTAAATGTAATCCGCTCTTGGTGATGGTTTATGGAAAGTTGGATCTCTTTTGTCTGCAGGCTTATGGGTCCTGAAGAGAGGGGTCTTCCGTTGATTGCTTCCACCGGCTGCATGGTGCTTCGTGTCTCGTACGGAATATGATGACTAACAACCCAGTCTTGATCAATGAAGATTCCCATAGCTCCGCAGTCCACCAAGGCCAGAATGCGATAGGTCTTATTCTTGGAGGGCGACAGGAAGGCCTGTAGTATCACCAAATTGTTTTGTCCAGGAGAGTTCAAGGATGGAATTGATGTGGAGCAAACATCTCTCTCCCGAAGCTCTGCTCCATCTAGGATCGGGAGCTGGCGTTTCCCGAATGCCGAGGAGGGGCTAGAGGACACTCCCTAACAAAGTGTTTGTCTGAGTCACAATACATGCACAACCCCGTATGAATCCTTCTCATTCTTTCTTGCAGGGATATAGGTCCACGGAAGGCTTCTATCTGCATGGGTTCAGGTTCAGAGACTGAGCCTGGGTTTGTGTCCATCTTGGTGGTATTCTCGAAAGACAGCTTCGGAGGATTAGCTCTGGATTTCTTCTTCTCTGCCTTCCTTTCCTGGATACGGAAATCTATTTGCAAGGCAAGGTCCATTGGTGCCTGAAATGAGTTTGGGCGAGCCACTCTGGCCAACTCATCCTTAATATCCTCATTCAGTCCTCTCCTGAAAAGGGTAAAACTAGCCTCCGGGGACCAATCACCTTCCTTGACTAATTGCTTGAATCGGGTAACATAGGTGAGCATATCCTGGGATCCTTGCTGGAAGTCTAACAGGCGTTCCTGGGCACTATAGATCTGCTCTGGACGGTCAAACATGGTCTTAAGGGCTTATATGAAGCCATCATAGTCATCCAGAAGAGTATTGCCGGAAATAACGAGGGGCGTAGCCCAGGTCAAGGCATTTCCTGAAAGGTGGGAAATTATGAACCCCACCTTAGCCCTGGGAGTTGAAAAGTAATAGGGCTTAAAAGTAAAGTGGACAAAACATGAATCCAGGAATCCACAAAGGGTTTTTGCTGAGCCATCGTATTTGTCCACTATGCCGCCCAGCAATACACTTACTTTTGTGGCAGAATCAGGGATAGAACTAATTGTTTGAGAGCAGCGTTTTCTGCCGTTAGATTCTGCACCTCGGTTGATAGCTCTTGCATGCCACGCATCAAATCCTGGACAGCCGCTTCCATATCCATATCGAGTTCGGTCGGGTGGCGTCTCAAACTGTCAAGGAGTTCCGCCCTTCTCACCTGAGTTCGATCTTTGCTGGATTTCTTGGTCAATGCCTTCTTGCGAACTGATCGAGTCTTGAATAAGGCTGCACAAGTCTCTTCCGACTCCAGCGTGCGTTCAAGGTTCCGGGATGCAGGGATCCAGGAGTCCGGGAAAGTAAAAGGGTGTGCAACAAGCACACGAGTCCAGTAACCAAGAAAGGAAGGAAAGGGACTGGGATGGGGTAAGCTGGGAGAAGCAAAGGATACAATACCATGAGCTACGGAGCACACATCTGGTCGCTACTTCGCAATAGCATTGAGACGTGCGGGGCCACGGGGGCGTGGCACATTTATGGGACGTACAACGTCCGCCGTGAAGGCTGGTGCGAGGCGTGTCATGTGATACGGCCATGTTGGAAGAAACAATGAATACAAGCCACGTCGCGATAAGGACCAGCAAGTCCAGAAGGGGCGCGTTCTGTGGGTCATGACAAATATGGTAAGTTCTCAATCATACCCCTGCTTATATATTATAAGCAAAAAGTCACACTGACTCTTCTATATTGTGCGCAATCTAAAATCTATAGATCTAATCAATTCTGGCAAATACTCGAGAGTAAATATTGGAAGACTGTTCTAAAGGTGCCTAATTCGCAACCTGTGCCAGTTGTGAGATATGAATTAGGCCTATTAACACTGTATTGTATATATACCTGGAAGCTTTGTGCCTTATATTGCAAGTGTTTGCTTACAGGAAAACCTGTTCATTTGTTATCTATGATGTCTATTTATTTTGAAAAATCTAGTCATGATTTCATTGTACAATGGAGATCTAAAATTCAGCTTATTATGCAAGAATCTGGTATTTAGCTTGACATTTTGATTACGAACCCTGTCCAAGCAAAAATGAAGCTGTGGCAAATGGATTGGATTAGAACAAGAGATCAATGTATGTTATACAAAGATTTCAAAAACAATCTGTTTAGTATGCAGAAGTGTGGGGTCCTCCCCTTGTATTTGGTAAGATCTCCTAGTTTAACATATAGATCCGCCTTTATGCGGTTCAGATTCAATCTGTGGTACACGAATGAAATCATGTCGAGATGAAAAATAGGACTTCAAATAGATGACAAATGCTGCTTCTGTCATAAACAATGTGAAACGCTGAGGCATCTTATTGCAGAATGCGTTGTATTGCTGCATGTACGAATAAGATATTTTAAAAATAATTTTTCATCTTTCGAAATTTCAATACCAGATGACCTTTGGAGAAGGCTATTTCATACTGAAAGTCAAACTATTGGCTATTCGATTGTGAACTATCTACAGTTTGAAGTTAGATTCTGCAGAGAACGTAACGATAAAGTAGAACAGATCAGGGAGGGAGTATTAGTCAAATGCGCATGCTGACAGCACTAAGTCTGAACCATCTGACTCTTCTTAAAGTGATTTTCTTCCACCAGGTCATCAATGGTTGTTGGTGTGTTAATTGTACCATTTTGTCTTATTTCCACTGGTTGACCATTTAGTCAAATATTAATGATGTACATTTAATGTTGAAAGGTTGAAAGGTTGATTTTTTTAAAATCAGCTATATCAATAAAAAAAACACATTTCTACATGCAAAGTTTGGCACACAAGAAATATTGCTGTCAAGCTTTGATGTGGATAAATTAGTCCGATTAAACAATCTAAATTATCTAGGGCAGAAGGCCCAGATGGGATCTCAAATCTTGTGCTAAAACAAGATACATCTACTTGATCACAGCTACTTTACAACTTGTTCCACTCCATTTCCATCACAGGCAAAATACCAGATTCTTGGAGAACATGTTACGTGTTAAAAATATTTAAACAGAGGATATAAAAGATCCAAGTAATTATCGGCCGATTGCTATTCTTGATTCTACATCTAAAGGTTATGTGGGTATTTTATTGAGAGAGCCGATTGGGCAGGTTCAATTAACCGACCCACGAAATATCAAACCGGCTCTCAGAGAAATTGTGGAACCACCTTAAATGGCTTTATTTTCCTGCTCTTAATCAGTCAGGCCGGTGGGGAAAAGGCAGCACCCTTATACCTGGCAAGTGTGGACTTGGCCAGTGCCTTTGATACAATTGAGTGGAGCAAGTTATGGAATAAGCTACATTTATGGGGTATTGAAAGTGATTACTAAAATTACTAGTGGAGGTACCCTCCAGAACTTCTCTCCGGATTACATTAGAGAACAAAGGTGATCTTGAGGCCCCAGTTGTCCTTGCACCATACTTATTTAATCTTTATCCATTAGATCTAGATCAAACACTATTGACCTGTGGTACAGTGAGCACAAATGTGGTTGCAGACTCTCCTGAGTGGGTTGCTGTTGGTACAGTTGTTCAGAGGACAGTTGCCTAGCATTTTGGTGCTGGACTGCCCAGGTGGGTGGGACCAGACTGATATGCAAATAGATATCTCTCTTCTGTGAAAGGTTCAGTGAGGAGAAATGTGGTTACAGATCCTCCTATGCGGGCACCTACCCACAGGTTATTTGGCTGTGTTTGTTCTCAGTAGAGGGGCTCCCACACCTCTTCTAACAATATTACTCTTAGTTGCATTGCCCTATAGTACAGTTGGAGGTCTGGGAAACCCACCGTTCCCATCTCCCTACGAAGAATAAGCATACTGCATGCAATTATAGGCCTAGCACTCATCCATATGAACTTCAGTAAGGCCCTTTTGACCATTAGTAAGAAATCATGGGGTATCATCATTGTTAACATTTGAAACAGAAACAAATGTTTAGGCAGAAGAGTCATTTTGATGCAGTTCAATCTGGCCATCCAAGACAGGTGCCATTTGCCCCATCTATCGAGATCTTGGCGGACTTAAGCCCAGAAGGGAAGTTAGTTCATTTCAAATGGGCTTCCAAGGACTCTCAGTATCTGTACCCCTATATATCAGAATGCCTCATCGTTAATCACAAAGGGTAGTCTTCTCAGGTACTTTAATTCATCCACTTGTAGGGAACTTGTCAGTAAAACTATAGATTTGTTGAGATTCATCTAAAATCCTGAGAGCCTACCATATGTCACTAACCCCTGTAGTAGATGTAGAACCAAATCCCATGGGTTGGTCACATGAAGTAAACATTCATCAGCAAACATGCTTAATCTGTATTCCTTCTCCTGAGGTTTAATGCCATCACCCCTCTGATATTTCCTCACGCTCATCGGCCATGGTTCCATTACCAGCATGTATAGGAGTGGGGATAGGGGGCAACCTTGTCTGGTACTCCTCTACAAAGGAAAAGCCTTCGATTCCTCCTTAATAACCATGACCCTTGAAAAAGGGGCCAAGTACAGCTCCTCTATCCAAACCCATCCAAGTCATACCCAGGCTGATTCTTATCAGCCCTGCCCCCATGAAGGACCATCTTACACAGCCAACTGCCTCTTCGGGGTCAAGGGAGAGCACCCTCGTGCCAGTGTCTCTGATCTTGGTTGAGGTCTTGCAAATGTTGTCCAACCCCTACCTACTTTTTACAACACCTGTGTAATATCTTTATGAATACTTTATTGTCCAATCATAGACTGGGATCTGTGTTCCATGTTTCACCATCTGAGTAGCTGTCGAACACAGAACATGGAATGCAAAGGGAAAGATGCTTGTAAAGATTGTCGAATGATCATTACTGTTGTGTTCCTGATAGAACCGATGGGCTACTAAGACACTCAATAAATCCTTTGACAATCACTACAAAGTGTGGGTGTCCATCATTTCAATGGAGACAAGGATGGGATAAGGAACGGCAGCCCACCGAGTTTCCATTCAGCCTGAACATTTGGAGTGGAGTGAGCAGTTACCAGTCCGGTTCCAGTCTGCTACCATAAAGGCATATGAGAGAGGCCAGAGTGAAGCAAGCGGGAGGAAACTTTGTGTTTTGGAATTGTAAAAAAATAAGGTACATGCACAATTAACTATCAGCTTTGGAACTGACACTGGAGCCAGGCGAAAAAGAAAAAAAAACGAGGAAGAAGGACATCGGACGGCACGCTGCAACTCTGAGAAGTCAGTAGGGCCTGTCAGGACGTTTTAATATTGCAACATTTGTTAAGTCACAGGAAAAGCAACCCGCATTTGTAATAATCTTCATAAATACAATAGCATTTTTCAAATGCTCATTATGCTCCCCGCGCTCAGCGGTCCATATTTGAAAGACAGTAGAACTGTAAAACGTACTGTGCAGCTGTCGCTCAATTTCACTGCTACTCTATGCTAGCTTCGCGGAGCATTGCATGTGCTAAAGCTAGAGTAAAGGACACTACTACGTGGATTTTACGTGACTCCATTTTGGTTTGTTTCTATAGCAACAAACTAAATAAACAGTTATGTATACGTGTGTAACCGAGTGCACGCCACGAATAAACAAACATCACTCGCACGCCGGACCATTTGGCCAGAAGTTCAGTGAATTAAGCGTGTAGCGTGTGCGCTGGGTGGAGAAAATAAACAACTCTTTGTTTTAATTACAGCGTTTGCTCAACGAAAGCCAATTTACATTAATTTAAGGCGACCCAACCATCCACAACAGTTCTGTCAAGTGAAAGTCAATTTGCCTGTCTAATGAAAGCAAATTAAGTAAATTAAAGGCTGCACAAAATGTACAAATATTCCAAGCAACTTTATTTAAAGGTACTATTGTAAAATCTGTAACACATCACTAGTGGAAAAGGAAAAGAATTATAAAACAGAAAACAAGACACCATCCATAGAGGAATAGCAAAACTATATTTAAAGGGAGAAGCTATTTCACCAAACCATAGTGCCATTGTCCGCCAAACCAACAGCTAAACATGAATTATGCAAGGAATACCACCTCCACACTACTTCTTAGACACAAAAGGTGAACCTGTGTTACCCTGGAAAGGATGGAAAAAACATTTTGAGCATTATGTACTTGCCGTTCATGGCTTAAACTTTGCTAATGAAAGAAAAAAATATCTTCTGATACATTGTTTGGGCAATTACGGATAAGAACAGTTTGAGAATCTTCCAGGTCTCTCAGAAGTACAGTCAGTAGTAAACACAGAATATGAAAAGTGTGTTAAAATGCTTGATCTGCATTATGAAAAATCTCTGAGCATTGTTCTTGAGAGGTATCATTTTGGCAAACGAAAATAGGAACCTGGAGAAATGGTGGAACAATGTATTACTTCCTTGCAGGGTTTAGCAACCTCATGTGAATTTGGTACCAATTTGGATGAAAGATTACGGGACCAATTCATGCTGGAATGTTATGACGGAAAAGTAAGGAAAGCATAATGGTCCAAAGGTAATCCATCTTTAGAGGAGGTTATTAGGGTTGCAAAAGAAGTAGAACATACAAGCAAATGTGTGAGAGAACTTGACAAAAGAACAAAAGAACAGAACCGATGACAAGAAACAAGAGACATTGCAAAACCCAGATGTTTTATTGATTCAAAATAAGAATACAGCCAAGAAGAAACGATTTGGAAAGAATCTGACGTTTGTACAGAAAACAACAAGATTCAAAGAAAGGAAAGAGTTTCAAGCTCGAAGGAAATGCTACCGATGTAATAGCACTAATCATTTGGCGAGCAGTGAGGATTGTCCCACAATCAAGAAAGTGTGCAAGAGATGTAATAGGAAGGGACATCTCACCAAGTGCTGCAGGACAAAACAAGAAAACATAGAATGTATTGATGAACTATGCGATGAGATGGAAGAATGTACATTCGCCATAGAAGACTCAAATGTCAATGAAATTGAAGATGATGATGCAGATTTAGAAAAACAGATGGCAACAATATAATTAAGTAGGAAGAACCTAAGTATGGTTATTGATTCCGTTGCAAAATATACTTTATTACCCAAGGTGCTTTTTGAGGAGAATTTCAAGACCGATGTCACACTAAAAGGAGTGGATGTTAAACCTGTTGCTTACAGTGGCAAACAAATTGAGTTGGAAGGTTGGTTTTGATCCATAATGAAATTTAAGGATCGAGTGGCAAAAGGGAAAGTCTATGTCTCTCCAAAAAAGGAAGACTACCACTGCTCAGTTGGTCACACCAGAGGAGACTTAAAATAAAGCTTGATCCTAGTGCCGGAGAGACTGTATATGCTGTGGAACAAGAAATTCTACCAAATTTACCTGAACAACATATATATAAAATTCTGATGAAAAATGATGCAATTCCTGTAGTCCAAAGAAGTCAGAAATGTTCCTTTGACCATCAGGATTGCAGTAAAGGAAGAATTAGAGAAGATGGAAGCACAGGGAGTAATAGAAAGAGTTGAATAATCAGAATGGGTTTCCCCTTTGGTCATTGTACACAAGCCAAATGGTAAACTGAGATTGTGTATAGACCTCAGATGTGTAAAGAAGTTTGTTATTCAGACAGACATCCTTTGCCCAACATAACAGAAATGTTGGGCACAATCAAAGATTCTAAGAAAATTAGTACCTTAGATCTGAGGTCTGCGTACCACCAGATAAAATTACACCCCAGTTCCAGAAATCTTACAGCTTTTATTACGACAGAGGGTTTATTCCAATGTAAGAGGATGCCTTTTGGTCTCATTTCTGTTGCAGCTGTTTTTCAAAGAATAATGTATCAGCTATTTTATCATATGGAAGGTGTCTTATGTTTCCAGGATGATGTACTAGTATATAGGAGAAACCAAGAAGAACATGACAGTGGGATTCACAGAGTTTTAGACATTTTCAGAGAGGCTGGTCTTACTCTTAGTAGGGGCAAATGCAAGTTCAATAGAGTCAGCATACAATATTTAGGTCATGAAATTTCAGACAAAGGTATCAGACCAAAGATAGAATTAGTAAACACCATGTTTGGGTATGGCAGAGTATTATGCCAAATTCATTCCTGATCTAGCTGGCAAGACATTTAATATGAGAAAATTGGTGGAAAAGAATGTGGAATTCTAGTTGAATGAACAGTGTGAATGTGATTTTGGGAAGATTAAAATATAGTTGACCATGCCCCACTTTAAGATCATTCAATCCTAACAAGAAATGCATTGTTACTACTGATGCTAGCAACCATGGTTTAGAAGCTGTGTTGTCAGAGACTGAAAGGGGTGTAGAATATCCCATTGCATTTATCTCAAGAGTGTTGAGGGAGGCAGAATGCAATTATTCCACAATTGAGAAGGAGTTGTTGGCTGTAAAGTGGCCTATTGAAAAGTTTTGCCCATTCATATGGGGTACAACGTTTGTGGTGAGGTCAGATCACAAACCGCTTAAGGAAATTCTGAAGACAAAAGGATTAGATAAACTTTCCTCTGGGATTAGAAAATGGGTCGCAGGTTTACAAGAATATAACTGGGAAGTAGAATATGTTCCCGGTGTCAAGAACAAGTCTGGTGGCTGTTTATTTAGATTAACCAATGTAATTGACAACATTGATGATGTTGTGAGTGATGATGAACAAATACTAAATGTCAATCAGGAGGTGGTTTCAGAATAAGAATGGTCACAAGCCATGTCATCCGATGAGGTTTTAGGGAGAGTAAAAGAGCAGTTGTTGAATGGTGTAAAGGGTAATGAGATCAGAAAGGGAGAGATTCCGGAAGCTGTTAGACACATATTTGATGAGTTGCATATTAAGACAAATTTAGTTATGAGAGGTGACAAAGTCTATCCACCCATGGGAGTGAGAAAAAGAATATTAGAACTGTCACATGAAGGTTATCAGGGAATGACACAGACTAAACAACTTGCCAGACAAGATTTTTGGTGGCCTGGCATGGATTTAGAAGTGGAGAGACTTATAAGAAAATGTTGTGTATGTGAAGATTCTGCCAAAGGGTACATATCTAGACAAGAACCCATGACTGTTATGTCTATAGCCAGCATACCATGGGACCGCGTTGGGTTGGACATTGTGGGTCCAGTGAAAAGTGAAGGAACTTTAAAGTTTTGGATAGTGGTCATCAACATTTTATCCAGATGGGTGTAGATCCAATGGGTAAAAAATATATGCTTACAAGATATAATTTCATTTTTAGATGTCATTTTTAAAAAGGGAAGGCTATCCCAACACGATTATTACGGACAATGGTGTACATTTGGTATCTGAGGAGATGGAGTCATTTCTCAGAGAAAATGGAGTTGAACATAAAACCAGTTCCATATATCATCCCCAAACAAATGGAATTGTCGAGAGGTTTAACAAGGTTATAAAGAACAGCATAAGAAGGGCTCTAGCAAGAAATGGTGATTGGAAAAAGGCTGTGGAAGAGACCATTGTGGCACATAGGTTTACTCCACATACCGCCACGGGTATATCGCCATTTGAGATGCTTAGGGGTAGAAAACCCAGTACGAGGGTTTGTCCTTCATGGTTGGGCAGAGCTCAAATAAGAGACATTGATTTCAAAGATGCTGAAAAGAAAATATTCCACACGCAGGTGAAGAACAAAACTTATTTTGATGCCAGGAAGTCTGTGAAAGTATGTGATGCTACGTGTCGGCCATGTTTTTTTAAGCCTAAGTGGCTCGATTTTAGAAAACTTTCCTATGGACCTTACCCGAGTTTTCGTCCATTAAACACACGCGAAAACAAGCACCAGGGAGCCGCCATTTTCTGATAATCCTATCTTTTCCCCCATCGCCCTGGCTGACCTGCTTTTGCGGCACTAAATCAATTCCCCCGCCCCTGAGCCTGTCATCAGCAGACTCGTACCGCCCATTTCCCAATGCCAAAGCACGTCTCGTGCCAACATTCGCTGCGCTTCAGCTAATGACGTGTCGCCATGGAAATGGCAGGACGCCTCTTTCCTCAATAAGTATAAACAGACCGTTTCACAACACACAGCAGCAGATTTTCGATTCCATTCCTCTCTCTGTGTTACTTTGAGTATTCTGTGACTCGTTTCAGTGCTCTGGTCAGCTACCTTTGCTGATTGTAGCCCGTGTGAACAGATACCAGTACCACCGCTATAAATTATTTTACTTTGTTTACCACACAATGGCTACAATAATGCCCTACATGTACGAGCCCGAGTATACTGAGGAGGAACTACTGTAAAGGGAAGCACCCGAAAACGATGGGGATTCGGACGGCAGTTGGCAGGACGAATCAACAGATGAAGAGCCTGGGCCTAGTCGAATGGACGGCGTCTCCACCTGGTGCACATGCAATCGGTGCGAGCTAATGCCGACCGAGGAGGAGAACTGCTGCTGCCGAGAAAACTTGGGATGCCTGGCCTACATTTCGGAAGGCGAGCCACGACCGCAATGCATCACCGAGCTGCCAGACTTCAGGGCAGCCTGCCTCACACGGGCCGTGTTGAGGATAATGATGGTGCTTATGCACGAACTTCGCGCAACTGTTCGTCCTCGTAATCCGAGTAACGAGTAAGTATACTCTGCTTGTCATGCCACTCCTATTTCATGTTCTTCTACTATATCCAAAATTACATCTACATATCATTGTAACGCATGTAAGTCGTTCAATAGTGTGCATTGTCTAGATAGCATTTGTCCGTGCAGAATGCCATTAGTTACAAGAATTGTCATTGACAACAAACGTTTATTAAACTTATCTTGGTCATTTAAAAACAGTTTGTTTCATTCCTTTTCACAGGTGGTACAGGCTGGTGGCCTATCGTTCCTTTACATGGTGGCTCCACGGGAGGCTTGGGCACCGCGTTTGAAGAGTGATACCCGCCTGTGCCGTTCGTGCCATTAGAGAAACGTTCCCGAGTGACAGCGGTCAGTACAGGGGATTTTCTCTCGCTGTGCTGCAACCTGAACTGTACAATGTTTAAAGTCTTGCATTTTTGTGTCATCAAAATAAGATACAAAATAAAACACCACATATATTTTAACAACGGTTGTTTCGATTTTTTAAATGAATCAAGTGTGTCTCCATTCAAGGATGGACGTCAGACATCTGTGCTCCGAATGGGTGAAGGTCTGGTTGCTGTGAAGCAGGGTGGTCACTATCTATCTAAGCTAACATAACATATTCTCGATAATGCATGCACTAAATAACACTTGTTCAAAGTCTTTCAGTGGGTTATGTCTCTATAAAAGTCACACATATGTCTATACTAACAATTACCATTGGATTATACAGGCCTTGGGTCTTGACCACTATAATACACCGGTTGAAGTGTGGGTCTGTGCTCACAAGAATCTCCGGTATGTGGCATTTGTTGTTGATAAGCAACGATATGCTATCATTGATTTAAAGACGATATACTATATATTGATATAAAGGCGGTTCGCGCCGGTGGATGCGCGCTGGCATGGGGGGCTGTCAGGGGCGCGAAAGGCCAAGGTGCCAAACTACATGTGCACTTCAAAAGGTGTCCCACGCCAAGGGGCCATCGGTCACATGGCCACCTCAGACCCCGTGTCTCCAGCCAGGCCTCCCCTTGAAGCAGGCCGCCCCCCTGCAATCCACATAAGTGTGTCTCCATTCAGCAGTCTTCCTGTGCCTTATCTGCACGCCCCAGGCCCATCCATCCCACCCCCCTGTATCAAAGGCGGTTCGTGCCGGTGGATGCGCGCTGGCATGGGGGGCTGTCAGGGGCGCGAAAGGCCAAGGTGCCAAACTACATGTACACTTCAAATGGTGTCCCACGCCAAGGGGCCATCGGTCACATGGCCTCCTCAGACCCTGTGTCTCCAGCCAGGCCTCCCCTTGAAGCAGGCCGCCCCCCCTGCAATCCACATAAGTGTGTCTGCATTCAGCAGTCTTCCTGTGCCTTATCTGCACGCCCCAGGCCCATCCATCCCACCCACCCTCTATCAAAGGCGGTTCGCGCCAGTGGATGCACGCTGTCAGGGGCGCGAAAGGCCAAGGTGCCAAACTACATGTACACTTCAAAAGGTGTCCCACGCCAAGGGGCCATCGGTCACATGGCCTCCTCAGACCCCGTGTCTCCAGCCAGGCCTCCAGACGTAAAGGAATCGTTGAAATAAGTCGATGAAATGTGATCATATTTGGATTTTCCTTGATTCTTTTGGACAATGCATCATTTGTGTTTATCTCTTTATATGTACCTGTGCCGTCGACCCCAAGTGTGTTGTGTTTCCAATATTGAAAAGCATACTAATGCAAGTACTGTGTTTCAGGGAAATGCGGATGCCTCCTCTACAATACAACCATTCATGACAGTCCATGCAGAGCCAGAGGTATGGATATTGACAGTCCCATCGAAATAGATCATCACTGGTCGAATACTTGTCGTTTGATTGTTGCACACAATGTTTAAATCGTGTTTGGCTATTGAGATGTACCTGTGTGTTCGTCCTCACTTGTGTTTTATGCTAACAATATTTTGATACATAGTAATGAAAGTACTATGTTTCAGGGAGACGATGGAGCCTCATTCCGTGCTGTCTATGCGGATACAGAAAATATAGTCGTTGCAGCGCAAGAGGAAGGGAGGACATGCGGAAACGAATCGGAGCTACAGCGTGCAGATGTTGAAGGTCCAGTCAAAAAAGTTGCAAAGAAAAAAAAACAAAAAAAGGTTAGTTACAAACAGTTCATAACTTTAAAAAAATGTTTGTGCTGGGGACTATTTTATGTTTTTTTCCAGTCAATTCTACTACACTCCATCTTGTGTTTAAACTGAACATCCCTTTTCCAATCTCTCCTCCAGTTACCCGTGGGTGTCAGAACTATACACACACAGACAGTGAAGCGAATGAGAGATGTGACTATGGAGGAACTATTAATTGAGGCGAGGCGTGTTCAGGCTCGAGATGCTCATGTCCAATGGCCAGAACATGAATTAAGTGTGTTTGGAGACTACAGCAAAGTTGCATTGGACCATAGCTACAGTGCTACCGCACCACCACAAGAAGATGTTATTGAATGTATTGAAGATAGCTCTGAAGTAGTTGCAGATCAATTTACACAATCTACACCCGCCAAAAATTTGCCACCAAAAAACCTGTCGACATCAATGTTGAAGTAATAGATGTCGAAATGACAGAGAATGAACCAGCCGCAGCATCCATAGACGCATCAGAACTTTATATCAGCGATATTACTTTCCAATGTGTTGAAATCTCCACAACGTCACAGGCCGAAACAACGTTGACGCAGGATGACAGTCTAATGAAAGAGAGCAAATACATTGTATTCGACAGTTGTTTGATGGAAATTATAAGTATGCTGAAATGTGTGCATTCCATTAGAGGGAAAGTATGTGGGAAGCCATTGATTAATGTGACTCGTCAAATAAAAGGCAGTAACGTCAAAATAAATGCCGCCTGTAGATTAAATCATAGGTTCCCATGGTCTGCACAACCGATGCTGGGGAAACTGCCAGCAGGCAATCTACTGTGTGCAGCTGCATCACTTTTTAGTGGCTCCAGTTTTAGAAAGTTAGAGGCTTTCTTTCAGTTTGTGGGACTCCATTTCATTTCTAAAGCGCTGTACTACATATACCAACTTGATTATCTGTTTCCGGCCATTAGTGATGCTTGGAAAATTGAAGAATTGTCTCTAGCAAGTACATTCGAAGGCAAACGATTCAGGCTAGCCGGCGATGGACAGTGCGACAGCCCTGGATTTTCTGCCAAGTACTGCACCTACCACTTTCAGGACATAGATAGTAAGAAAATTGTGAGTTCGGTGGTCGTGCAGGTAACACAATGTACATCATCAGTGGCCATGGAGAAACTAGGATTTATAAAATCAGTGGAATATCTACAATCAAGGGGAATGCACATCGACCTCATAGCCACGGATAGACACGTTCCAATTGCCAAGACAATGAGAGAGCAGTTCCCACATATTAAACATCAATTTGACGTATGGCATCTTCCTAAATCAATCAATAAGAAAATCTCGGCTGCAGGGAAAAAAAAAGGTTTTGAAAGTATTTTGCAGTGGTCACATTCTATCACCAACCATCTTTGGTGGAGCTCAAAAACTTGTGAGGGGTCAGTGGAAATACTACTTGAAAAATGGAGGTCACTGATGCACCACTGTACCAACGTTCACCGCTGGACAGCAAATGAACATTTCCACCAATGTGAACATGGCCCTTTGTCCCCAGAGGAGGCACGGAAGAAGAAGTGATTGATTCCATCTTCACCGACACACAAAGCCATTGAGAAGATTGTTTTCGACAAAACTCTATCAAGAGATTTGAGAGGACTGACAGAATTCTGTCACACAGGAGATTTGGAGGTGTTCCACAATATGTGCCTAAAGTACAGGCCAAAGCGCTTGCATTTTAGCTTTCGGAGCATGAAACATCGCACTCTACTAGCGGTCTTGGCCCATAACAGCAATGTCGGACGTGAACAATCTAGGACTAGGGGTAAAGTAAGGATGCCTCGCTACACTAAGGTGTTTTCAAAACGAAGTAAGCAATGGGTGATCAAACCAGTCTATGATGAAATGCAGTTCGACTTTGTGAAAGGCCTTATTGTTGCTGTGTTAGAGAAGCACAGATATGGAATTTTGGACGTTTCTGTGCAGAGCAGTGATCCATTGCCACCGAACATTGCGACTGTGCCATGCCCACCCGAAGCACAGCTGGTTGTGAAGTACAAATCCCGGTTTAAATAATTGCAATATGATTGTCTTTTTGTAAATAAATGTTATTGTACAGTGTACCTGTAAACCTAACCCCTACCTTCACCATCATGGGTGGCGAACAAGCTGGGTGTCATCTTTGAATTCTCTCTATTCACCTCACATATGTGTATGTATATATTTTTCTCATGTCTCATCTCATGTAAATGTAAATGCTGCACACTGTTAAGGAGGGGAGGCTTGCGTATTGCAAATAATAAAACAAACAAACAAACAATAAATCTCACTTTTAACTCAACTCCTGTGGTACTTTATACTTTCCCTGACCTTCCGCAAAAAATTAAATGTCTCAATTTGGGCTGCAAAGCTCGCAGACAACGGGGACAAAATTGGGGCACTTAGAACGTGCCAGCCAAGCGGGCCGTGGCATTTGGGAGAGAAGCCAGTTCGCATTTGCACATTGAGGCGCACTACATAGACGGATTCTAATCTTCAAGTTCTCACAGATGCCTATACTACGTGATGTTGCAAATAAAGAATGCGAAGGACAGCGCCCAGATGAGGCCCACAAGTCGCACTGGAAGTATAAGGGTCTATTGTTTTTTGACCTTGAGACAGGGACCATGCCGAAAGAACTACATTTGAAGGGAGTGCGCAATAACGTAAGAGATGATAAGGCAGAAAATTCAGAAACTAGACCGAGTTTCGTTTTAGTTCAGTATACGAAAAATCGTTGTCAAGAGCACGGTCCGTTTTACAGACTGCATTACGAAGAGACACAATGGAAATTTCAAATATAATGTAAGTAAATCTTTACACGCTTTTATACCGGAATGAAGATTTAATGAATGGATGCATGAATAAATGAACGTGTTCGTAGTGGGCACATGGGCATGCAGGTCCACTGGTCTCACCGATCTCGGTCCTTGGCCCAGCCACTTTTCCCTGCACTGCCTACCTGCACTACGGGACTGTCTCTGTATCCTTCAGCCCCTTCTCCCGGCATTTACCTTGCACTTGCCACCAGCTGGCCCTATTATTTAATTTGTATTCAACTAACCATGTACAGCCCTTCCCCATGCGCGATCAGAAAGACACCTGGCCTAGTAGGATCGTTGTCTGTCTGCCCTTGTTCCCCACCTGCCTCGTCACGCCTAGAATCACTTGAGTATAGGCGCGTTACAAATGCCATATCATATATCATATCATTCCTCACGCATGTAGACTAACTGTCGTTTATCATTGTGTGTTGGCCTCGATTTATCTCGTTACTTTTCGCATTGATTTTTAGAGACGAACATACTCCATTGAACTATCCTTGCAAGCAAATAGTTTCTGATCGGCCGTAATAAATGAAATGAGTAATATTAATGAAGTTCGGCTAGCGAGACTAATTATAATTTTTTTGTTTTCATAACAGGTATTTGATCCCATTCTGCCACTGCCATCTGTTTGAGACACCGGCGGATGGATTCTTCAGCAGACACCTGCAGCTTCGTGTCAACAACTGGAGCACGATCACCATATTATGGGACGATCGCCAAGGGCCCACATGCCCTTACGCTGTACTAGTGGCTAGAAGCAACATATCAACCTTTACGCTGGCCTAGTGCCTACTTGATGGTACAGCCTTGTGGTTCACCGTGCTTCCAAAGTGATTCTTTTTACGAAAATGAACACCCTGTACCATAAAGGAACAGCGCGTGACTCAAGATGAAACGGAACAGTTATTGCGGATACAGATAAAAGAAAATAAATGGCTTTCGGAGTTCATATGGCAATTGCTGAATATTCTCTAAACATTTAATGTCAAATAAATGTACTTTACGAAATGTACCGTGTTGCTGTTTCATTTTAAAGTACAGTTTCATTTTCTGAATTGTGGCGCGCTGTGTTGTGAGATGGTCTGTGTTGGTTTCCGGGTTCTGTGTGGAGTCGCGCAGAAGACGACTGGGCGCGTTTGCCTACGCAGCACAGTAACTTCACGGAGAGAGGCGGGGAATATGAATGTTTTGATAATGTCAGGCTCAGGGGCGGGGGAATTGATTTAGTGCCGCAAAAGCAGGTCAGCCAGGGCGATCGGGGAAAAGATAGGATTATCAGAAAATGGCGGCTCCCTGGTGCTTGTTTTCGCGTGCGTTTAATGGACGAAAACTCGGGTAAGGTCCATAGGAAAGTTTTCTAAAATCGAGCCACTGAGGCTTAAAAAAACATGGCCGACCCGTAGGGACAATACAAATTTTTACTAGACCATGCCTTTAAGCTTCCCCAAATGTCTGCAGGTAGATATCCTAAGTGGTCAGAGCCTACACAAGTGATGGAGAGATTTCATGGTTCTGTGACGGTAGCAGTCGGTAGGGTGTGGAATGTCAACAGAGTTTGTAAGTGTTGTAATCATTTCTACAAGGATGCTAAGTCAAATAATAGAGATAAGAACCATGGAAGGAGCAAAAAAAATGAGAAAGGAAATGTGATGCAAGAGGAAGTGGTCAAACGTACAAAACGTATATGTGGGAAACCTTCATATTTGAAAAACTATGTTAATTAATAACCGCTTTCCAATTTTACTGTTTGGCACCATCCAATGCTCAGATTATACACAAAATTGTATGTAATTTTATAGGATGAAGTTAAATACGGTATGCCACTATTAGCAAGATTTATGTTTCAAGTAGCATTTGTTTTGTTGAAGTTTCAGTTTCTTAATACGGTTTACAGTGTGTTATATTATGGTGTTAGTTTTAGTACAGGTTGTTAGGAATAAAAGCCCATTTTCCAATGTTTCAGTATTGTTATGTATAAGCAAGGGAAGTGTGTAATATCTCAATGTACACTTTATTGTGCAATCATAGACTGGGTTCTGGGTTCCATGACTCACCATCTGAGTAGCTGTGGAACACAGAACATGGAATGCAAAGGGAAAGATGCTTGTAAAGAATGTCAAATGATCATTACTGTTGTGTTCCTGATAGAACCGGTGGGCTACTAAGACACTCATTAATTCCTTTGACAATCACTACAAAGTGTGAGTGTCCATCATTTCAACCTGCTTGGTCCAGATGGACTAACTTACGAAGATCAGCCACTAGCCTGGGCGCCAGAATTCTCTTGAATATCTTGGCATCAATGTTGAATAGTGATATTGGCCTGCAGGCATACCAATACGTCAGGTCTTTGTCCTCTTTGGATATTACCGCTATGAGGGTGTCCAGAAAGGAGAGAGGTATATCTCCCACTACTTTGATGCTACCGAAGACCTTTAAAAACAGAATCAAGAGTTACATGTATAGTTTGCAAAAGGCTGATGTGAAGCTGTCTTCTCCCGATGCCTTCCCTGTCTTCATATGGGTGATGGTCTTTTTCACATCTCATATCATAGTTTTGCCCTCTAATTCGTCCCTGTCCATGGTAGTAAGAGTCGGTATGGTTAGGCCATCTAAATAAGCCTCTTTCTCGGATTCCGGTGCTACCTCGTCACTACTTTACAAGATAGCATTGAAATCTACAAACGGCTGGCCGAACTCTTCCGATGTCTTTCCTTATCGCCTCAACTTTTCTTTCCACCCTCACGGCCCTTAATCTATTCGCCAGGATGGTCCCCACCCTATCTCCTTTTCAAAGTATTTCTGCATGGTTAATTTAATTTTTCTACTACTCCCAAAAGTAAGAGGTGCAATTCTTGCCACTTCTCTTTTGTGATAAGTAAACTAGACCAGTTTCTGGATTCCCTTTAATCTATAATGATACCTCTTAATGTAGTTTTGGCCATTTCCCCCATATCTCTTATCCACTTTTCTCATGTCTTTTATTTCTAAGAAACGCTTAATTTCCCTCTCCAGAAATTCTCTAAAGACTGTATCTCTTAGAAGAGAGTCATTTCAGTGCCATCTGGAGCTGGTCTTCCGCTTGTTTCCTAGCCTCAACGTTATCGCAATGTCATGGGCGGACTATGCTATGGTTTCCACAGTCGTGTTCCCTATTGACTCCTCATATTTTCTGGCCACCAACAGGAAATCTATTCTGGTGCAGATATTGGGTGGTGCTGAGAAAAAGGTGCATCCCTCAGGTGTATATGTTGCTGTAACCGTTGTCAGTCCAAAAGTGGTCTGTAAGATGTTGTAAAAATGCTTAATTCTCGATACCCTGCTCTTCTTAACCCCACCTCTGCTCATCTTCCAATCTAGTGTGGAATCTAAAATCATGTTAAAATCCCCACCTAGAATTCCAACTCCCTCTGACCATTGCTCAATCACATTGAATGCAGATCTAACAAAGGCAATGTGGCCTTTGTTGGGGGCATGAAGAGCAATCAAAGTAATTTGACTGCCTCCAAAATACCCCTTGACCATTAACAACCTCCCTCCGTGCTTTTTTGGTTTGTGCTTCCCTCAATTCCAGGGCTTTCACAAGGTTGATAGCCACCCCCTTTTTCTCTTCCTTTTCCGATGCCCGAAAAGACTGCCCGATCTCCCAGTGGTGTTCTTCACCTTGTCTGAAATGTGTCTCTTGCATGAACAAGATTCAAAGATGAACTCCCTTGTTAAAATAGTACTTTTATGTGGGGAGTTTAGCCCATTCATCGTTAATATTGCAACCTTAATGCCACCCATTATCTTGAGTGTTATTCTCTTGTGTCGATTGTGTGCATCTCCACAAGCCAATCCCTTATTCCGTCACATTTGTTTACATCTAGAGATCCCTCCTGTTTCCCTCCCTTGGTTTTCACTAATTTTCATAAACATTCAAATCAACAACTAAAACATTACTTTGGATTAGAGTAATAGCTAATAGTTGAGACACCCAGACAACAGTTCAAATCCCAGAAACCTTGCTGATCTATTATAAACGTCCACTCCACAATATTTTTCTTTTCATCAATGGTCCGCTTGTGGAACCTAGATGGCACCCTCTCATGATCATTTATGACTCCCACCGCCTCTGACCACCCATTGTTCTATCTTCATCCAGGTTTCTTCAGTTATGAAGCATTCAGTTTGCTAAACTTCCTTGCTTCACTCATATTGTTCCCCATTGCAAGTTGGACCTTATGAAATGTCTCCGTCATCTGTATTTGGCCTTCTTGAACCTCAGTGTTTTTTGCCCTCTAGAGCTCCAGAAGAGTTTTGCGTGGCCACTTCAACCTCTTTTTACAATACATTGTTCACCATGAGCGTCAGAGGACAGAGCAAAGGGATACCTCGACCTTTATCGGATGCCTTCAGATCTCAGCCAAGCCATCAGTGGTCTACATTTCCTTCTCTGATCAAGCGTATACGCTGGAGGGTCTTAATCGTGGTTCCTTCCCCTTGCTTTCATCAAAATGTCCTCTTTATGAAAAGGTGGTACGTTGCAACTACTGATCTAGGTCCTGTCCCCAGTCCTCCTCCTCCTCTGTGTACTTCCCTTGTCTCTTCCCGGCCCAGCAGCGCTTTTATCACTCTGTACACCTTGTTCTCTAGGTCTTTCATTGTTTATCCATCTATTTGTGGAAGTCTCCACAAACGTATATTGTTCCTTGTTTCCCTGTTTCCGATGTCATCCTCCTTGTTCTGCATGTACCATTCACTTTGCACCAGCTCCTTAATCCTCACCTCAGCTCTGAAACACTTTATTTTAGTGAGAACGTTTTGACTATCCAACTTTCAAGTCACCAACTCCCCACCTGCTGATTGGTGAAGTGCATCCATCTTTTTACTTTTAGCCAGCACTATGGAATGAGTTTCTGGAGATCTCTTCTTGACGCCGGGCTCTGGACTATGGAGGTTTTCACCCCACTCGAGCGTCTGTATCCCGATACGCAGGGGATTGTTATTGTAAAAGGGACCCCTTCGTCAGGAACCGGCCTCTGATACTTTATGTGCATGATTGGGGGCTGCTTTCTATCGGGAGCTGTTCTAATAGTACAGGCCTTACATTTCCTAAGTCCGAAGCTCACGGCAGCACAACCATGGCCTGGGTTTCCTTCTGTCCTTCCTCAGCCATGTAGTTCGTTTTGCCTTCCAGGATAAAGCGATGCCTCACCCCCAAGACTCAGGGTGGCTCGACGGTTCGGTGCATTACACGCCCCCTTTGGCATTGGTCCTCGCTGCTCTTCAAAGGTGGTCTGCTTTCTCTGTGTAGCGGCAGGATTACTCAGCACTGCCTGCCTCCTTCTCCACGTCCAACTTTGACATCGTTATGTCCTACGAGTGGGGCTATATTTCAACGCTCTGGGACCCTGTCCGCAAGTAGAGCACATCTCAGAGGGACCTCAGATTCTCTGAAGCTTCACCAGACAGGTCCTCAAACACCTTAAACCCACGCCATCTCAGGAAATGTGGCTCTTGTATCAGAGGATTGGAGAGTGAACAGTTTATGCGTCAATGTTCTTTCGCGCACACATATTCATGCTGTACTGGTTTTGAGGTATGATAGCATGCAATAGCATAATTGCTAAACATTAGATTTTGCATATATGGTTACCCTATTTAGAAATTAATTAAAATGCTTATAATGTATTCATTTGCGTGCTGGCTTACCTGACAGTTTGCTGCAGACCGCAATAAAATTGCTGTGTGCTTATGGCGTTCAGCATGGCAGAGATGCTATCTAGGATTCCTTTTAAGCGATGATGGCAATCCACAAACATAAGGCACTATACTCTGTCCTATGAATCGCCATGAGCGTGGATAGCGCAGGGGCAACGCGTTTGTCTCACAAGCAAGACAACACAGGGTAACACAGGTTCGAATCTCGATCCACACTTAGAAACCAATTATTAAGCATGTTACAAAAGAACAATATTTATATTTTTTTTAATTAAGATTTGTGGTTTATTGCAAACCTTTATATTTAACCTCACATACACAATTCATACATCATGTCAAAAAGAAAAACAGTCCATAATTATAAAAATAACGAAACAAAGAGGAACAAAGAAAGACCAAAAGCACCCTGCAACCAAGCCTCTGTTAAACAGGTTCAGCATGCCTTCCCAAAGAGACTTTTCAAATGATTTTCCAACTCTGCTAGTCATTTTTAGCTTCTCAGCGGGGGCTGAATCTGTTTTCCTTCAAGCAAAAACATGTTGCCGAGGAACTGGATTAAACTAAAAACTATTGTAAAATGTTCACCTTCTAAAAACCAGGCCCATAGTTCTTCTGCAACCACTGATTGTCTAAATTGCACCAATCTGCCAATATGTCTAGTTTGGACAGATGTCAACCACACACAGAATAATGTAATATGCTTAATTAAGGGTTTCACATTTCCCTTTTATGGCACAAACTCTACAATCCGAGTCAGGCTCTTGTTTATATATACTTAAGATCTGCCTTGTAGTATATATATTTAAACAAAATCTTGTATATTGCCGTCTGTACCAGGCATTAGGAAATCTTATCAGGTATTTTGGTATGCAATTATATGCTCTATTTTCCATTTTTAGATTTGCCTGTAAATAATGACCATTCTACTCAAGACCGGAGGCAAGCATTATGCTTTCTCTTCTTTATTTTTACTCTTCAACAGATTTAAATCTTAGCATCTTCTTTGGTAAGACTATATATATATATATATATATATATATATATATATATATATATATATATATATATATATATATATATATATATATTTAAACTAATGAAACATAATCATACTCCATTTCCCATCCCAGTGTCCCTGGTAGTCCTTATGTCCATACTGAGACCTATGAGTCACTTCCTGCCTAGGTCCCTTCCTCTTCTTTTTCTGCTCTTCACAGAGTTAAGTACCTTGTTTGTATGTTTCCATGTGAAAGATGTTATGACTTGTATTGCATGCATCGTAGTTGTATGTATTTATGCATTTTATGATTACAGCAACATTGAGCAACCTCTCGGTCGCCTTAACACCTGAGAATTGTCCCTCACAGCGTTCATATGTTGTTTATCTCACACGGAGCAAGCCGCGAGAAAGGCGTGACCTCTCGGTTGCAGACACATTCACAAGTTTCATTTACTTCTCAGCGTTTGCACACTGTTCATCCCTCATGCATACAGAGGGGAATACGGTGCAAGCTGCGAGAGGGAAGCAACCTCTCGGGTGCCAACACACCCACAAGTTTTAGTTACCTCACATCGTTCACACACTGGTTATCCCTCACGCATACGAAGGGGAATGCAAATAGTTATGAAAAAGAAACTGAGTGCAGCCAAGCCCGCAAGTACTTTCACTCGTACCCGGGGCTTCGGCTGCGCATCGGGAAACAACAAATAGCATTATAAACAAACGTAATAACCCGCAAACAGTGGGTAACAAAGCGCCTGCACAACAGCCCGAAAAAGACTAGAGCCCTTCTTCTAATGTCGCTGAGGCGGCAGTTAGCTTTCAACCATCGATCGTCCAACAAAATGCAAGCATTAACAACAGTAAGGGAAGAACATTGGACTGGGTAGCTGAATCCAACTGCACAGCTACTATCACCTCTGTTTCCCCCCTTTCATGGACTGACCACTCCCTCATGTCCATGACTCTATCCACCACCAGACCCATAACTACAGCCCCTCAAGTAGCGCCACTGTGCCTAACCAGAATGAAAAAGAACATCACAGCGGACACTGTGATCCCTCACATTCTACCTACCCTAAACTCTCTGCCAGATAATCTAGACCCAAGTTCTCTGGTGCAGGAATATAATAAAAGTATGTTCTCCACATTGGACAACGTTGCCCCTCTCAAACTGAGACCAAGCAAAGCCAAAGCTCACCTCAACAAATGGTTCACTCCACAACTAAAGGACTTGCGACTACTAAAAAGAAAATTTGAAACTGCCTGGCGGCTTTGCCCTTCTAGTGAGAACAAAAAGAAGCTTACCTGCACGGCACTATATTACAAAAAGGAAATCTGTTCAGCAAAACGTAACTCATACAACAAACGCATCGCCAACTCTAATTCCAGTATGAAAGAACTATTCACAATGCTAAGAGAACTAGAGTCCCCTATTTCCATACCCGGTATTTGTATCAAAAACAAAACCTGGTGCTCAGAAATCCAACTAGCCCTAACTAACAAAGTAAACACCCTACAAATCAAAATAAAAAATAAAAAGGACGCTTTGAACCCACCACAGCCATCTAATTCTCCCCCACCGAACAAAAAAACCATTGATCAAAATAACAGATTCCGATTCACCAAAACATCCATTCTAGAAGTTGAAAAAACCATCCTATCTCTAAAACCTTCTAATTGTAAAGGAGATGTCTGCCCGGCACATATCATAAAAGATGCCGCGAGCGACCTATCTCCATTTATTTCCAAGCTAATCAACACCTCATTTGCTTCTGGCACCGTCCCATTCAACCTTAAACAATCCTGGGTGCTCCCACTTCTGATGAAGCAAACCCTTGACCCACTCATCGCCACAAACTACTGGCCCATCAAGACGGTACCTTTTCTACTTAAGATCCTGGACAAAGTTGCGTACTCGCAGATCCAAACATTCCTTGAGTTACACGAACTCGTAGGGGTCAGACAATCAGGCTTCCGTCCGCTACATGGGACGGAAACTGCCTTAATAGATCTGAAAACACAAATAGATGAGATGAGAGACAAAGGGAAGACTGCATTATTATTGTTACTTTTGATTTGGTGGATCACAAGGTCCTCTGCAGGCATCTTGACTCAGCAGCCCACTTCTCAACAGATGCTGTTAAATGGATAGAATCTTTCCTTAGCGACAGAACTATCAGAGTATTCTTTCCATCAGCAGCTACCCATCCCACCCCTATCGTGTGCGGGGTCCCCCAGGGCTCCTGCGTGTCCCCAACTTTGTACAACATATTCACCAAGCCACTGTTCAATGATCTGGACCTTCTGGGTATCACCTACACTAACTATGCAGATGATACACAGATTCTCCTCCCACTTTCCGGGGATCACAGCATGTACCTGGCTCTGGTGAATAGGATCTACCTCATCATTCAGGCATGGATGGCCACACATGGCCTATGCCTGAATGATGACAAGGCAGAGCTGATCATTTTGGGCACCCCTTCCAACATCTCCAAACTAGGTCATGAATATGCCTCTTTCATCATTGAAGGCAACAATATCATAGTCTCAAAAGAGGTAAAAACCCTAGGCTTTTACTTGGACGCCACAATGTCTTTTAATAAACAACTTAAATCCATGGCCTCTACTACTGCCTACACGTGCAAGCTTATCAGAGCTGACAAGCCCTTCCTATCTAACGACAGCTGCCTCATATTGGCCAGAGCACTAATCCTCTCCAGATTAGACTACTGAAATGCTCTCTATAGCGGCCCTAACAAAGCTAGTATCCAAAAACTACAAATACTACAAAATAACGCTCTGAGAGCCGCTCTAGGTATCAACAAAAGAATGCACATGACCGAAATCAGACGCTAATATAAATGGACTTCTACCCAAAACAAAATACAATTGAAAATCGCCTCCTTGACACATAAAGCATTACACAATGCTGCCCTAGCTACCTCATTAACAAACTGTCCAGAAGAACCTCCAGTAAACCTACCAGAGCCGCTAACACAAACTGTCTGCTAGTACCAAGATTCAAATCCTCCAAAATTGGAGGCAACAGTTTCTCCGTGAAGGCTGCTAAACTTTGGAACTCACTACCACACGAGCTGAGGGCTGACCAACCTTACCCACTATTCAGAAAGAACCTCATCACCTACCTTAACCTGACCGAAGCCTAGTCACCATTCCCTCTATCCACTGTACTCCATCCACTGTAGTACATTCTAACCCCCCAGACTGTAAACTACTGCTTACTACCGCATATTTTGATGTAAACAACTTGTCTTTAAAATCCCCCACCGGAATATTCTGAGCCCCACCTCCCAATACTGCAAATTCTGTATACCACTGTACACCATGATGTAAATAACTTCTCTGTGTAATCTATTGTGTAATCTATGTAAATAACTTTTTTTGTGTAATCTATTTCTCACACTTGATGAGCCTTTATCTACTTGTATTGTACATATCAATTTATATTGTTTGCCATTATGTAGCCTTGAAAGCCTTGCATAACCTATGCGGCGCCCTGCTGCCTCCGGGCCTGGTGCGCTTTATAAATTCAATAAACAAACAAACAAACAAATTAACAGCTGCTCAGCTCAACTAGTGCTAATATAAAATAAAGCAGCACAGCAGTGAGCGAGCAGACACCTCATCATTCTGACCTTAGACACAATCTGAGACACTCAAACAAAGTGCAAAATAATAGAAACTGATCGTAAAGACCTCCAGCAGCCACTGCTTCCCCTCCAGGAGGATGTGCTATTCAGCCTACATTGTCCAGGCACTCAGGCACACAACAGACATGGATTCAGCAGAGGAGAATGTTGAAAGCCAAGAGCAAGTGCTCTCTGAAGAAGCACACTCAGATCTAACGCTGAGTTTTAAAAGAGTATTGGGAGATTCTTTGACAGATGCAGTGGCACAAGGAGTTTGCCCACTCCAGGATAGACTAGATGCCCTGGAGTACCTCATCCAGGATGGGCTTAAAAAGAAAGGCTCAAAGAAATTGCCAGCACATCCTCTGAGCAGCCCATCAGTGGGCCCACGAATAAGGGGAAAGAACAGACCCGAAAGAGCAAAGCCTCACCAACTCCCCAGGGTCATAGCAAGGAGGATAAAAGGAGACCTCCTGCTGCTGTTGATGCTTTTCAGAAGCTGAAAGATGCTTTTCTACAGAATTTGATCATGCCGAGCCTTCTCCCCCTTCCCCAGGGGTGCAAAACACAGGGGATGATGACTCCTCATCGGAAACCAGATATTCAGACTTTAAAGCTTCCGAGAGTTCCAAAGAGGGCAAAGAAAGTGCAAACAGAAGCACCTAGAGGAGCCTAAAGAGGAATTAACAGATATGTTGGACACCGAGTTAATAATACATCCAAGGTCTTATAGCGGGCGCCCGTCACCCAGGGTAACAGCATACATGGTACAACGGCTATGCAAGCCCATTGAGAAAGAGGTGAGGCTGCGAATGCGCTCAGAATTCCCCAGACCAGAGTTGCCAGGCAAAGTGGCAGAGACCCCAGAGTTAGATCCAAAGATGACCACATTCATCTCAAAAGCAGCCAGAGATCTAAGGAAAGGAATGGACTGAGCCTGGAGAGGCTACCAAGAAAAGGTCCTAGACTTGTCCGGCCCCATAGCTAAGATCATGGATTTAGCAGAGAGAGCCAGGGACACCGGAGTGCCGGTAGATCCAGAAGTCCTAGCCAATTGGCCGCAAAGAGCAGTATGCCTGCTAGGTTATGCAAACTGTGCCCTATCCCCAGAAAGGAGAAGAATCCTTCTGCTAAAAGTGGATTCAAAACTAGGAGATCTAGCTTCCTGCGAGGCGGGAGTGGCCGCCCAGGGACTGCTTTTTGGCAAAGCCTTTGTGTAAGAAATAGGGAGATTCGTCGGTACATACATGGCTCTCAAGAAAGCCCAGGCATCAATCAAAAAGATTTCCCCCACGAGAGTTTTTGCAGGGACCGGCTGCAGCAAAGGTTGTCCGCCCGGTTGCATGCATTCACAGAAAAGACCTCACAACTCCACAGCACACTACTGGGAATCCCAACAGCAAGACGCCTTCTTCCCAGCCTGCGGACGCAGCTACAGAGGATGCAGGGGATGCGGTTACTACCGCCACCCAAGCACGCCAACAGGTGAGACATGTGACGCCCCACCTTTCCGTCAGAGGCAGGAAGCTGCTATTCTTAAAAGCTTGGCAAATGCTCTCAAGCGATTCATGGCTGATGCATGCAGTAACAGGTTTCCGCCTAGAGTTCAGTGCGGTACCTTCGCATTAGAGAAAACCAAAGCGCTTAGCTATAGCACACAATGAGAGCGAGTTACTAGACAAGGAGTTAGAAATATCAGAGAGCAAGAGTGCGACCGAAAGCTGCACTGTAGAACATGTGTTCATAAGCAACATGAAAGGAAAAGGTGAGACCAGTAATACACTTGAAAGAGTTGAATGGCTGGCTGGTCTACAGACACTTCAAAATGTAAGGAATACACTTTCTCAGAGACATTCTCCACAAAGGAGATTGGCTAGTAAGACTAGATCTGAAAGACACCTACCTGACAATACCAATAGCCAGAGAACACCGGAAATACCTAAGCTTCATTTGTCACAGAGAAACATGGCTATTCAGATGCCTCCAGTTTCGGGCTTGTATCGGCGCCCTGGGCCTTCAAAAAGATTATGAGAGTGGTAGCAGAAGCCATGAGGTAGAGCTGAATTCAAATGATCGTCTACTTGGACGACATCCTAATACTAGCAGAGAACAAACAAGTGCTTATCGAGCAGACTCAATGGGCTTCCGAATTCCTCGGTTCTCTAGGATTCCTGATAAGAAGAGAAAAAAATCAGAACTCACGCCCAAGCAACGTCTAGAGTTCCTGGGGTACATATAAACACCACGAAAGAGACGCTAGATAAAAGTGATAAAGAAGGAGCTCAGAGCGACTCTGAGAAAGAACATAATATCGCTGCGAACTCTGGCAAGAATTGTTGGCCTTCTAGCTACCTCAATACAAGCCATTTTTCCAGGGCCCCTACACTACAGAGTTCTGCAAAAGTTAAAGATCCAACACCTTCCCGAAGGCCTGGGTTACCACGAACCGGTTCCTCTGGACCCAGAAGCCAAGTTAGAGCTAATATGGTGGCTTCACGACATGGAAGCCTGGAACGGGCATGCCATTTTTGGAGCCAACCTGGAACTGATCCTAGAATAGTATGGCGAGCGAAGTGTGACAACCTAGAGACAGAAGGGAGATGGTCCCAGAAAGAGTTAGACCTACACATCAATTGCTTGGAACAGCTTGCAGGCTTGTTCGCAGTGAAAGCTTTCATCAAGGACAAAGTAGAGTGCTGCATCCTCCTCAGGATGGAAAACATTTCAGCAGTCCGAAATATAAACCACGTAAGTAGTGGGGACACGATCACATATGGTAGTAGAGCTGACAAAGGACTTCTGGCACTATTGCCTCGAGCACAAGATCTCTGTGAATAGCGGAATATCTACCAGGCGCACAGAACCTAGTAGCAGAGTGGAATTCTCCCTACTGGCATGACTCCAGCCACTGGAAGTTGCACCAGGAGGTGTTTGCGCAAATTACGACCCTCTGGGGGCTCCCGAACACCAACCTATTTGCTTTCAGGTTGAACAAACAATTAACATTTTTCAGCCGGAGGTTGGTCCTAGTGGCGCAAGGAGCAGATGCGTTCCTGCAATTGTGGTCAGACGTGGTCAGACGTGATGCCCTGCACCTTACCCCCTTTACAATGCTAGCCAGAGTACTAGCAGAGATTAGGGGAGAGAGAGCGGAAGTGGTAGTAATAGCCCTGAACTGGAAGTCGCAAGCATGGTTTCTAGTTCTGATGGAACTTTCAACTGATTTCCTGCAAGCCCTCCCTCCTAGAGAGGATCTCCTACAGGATCCATCAGGGAACTACCATCCTCTGACGAGGATCGGCCAACTACCTCTCATTGCGTGCAGAGTATCGGGAACAGATGGAGCTTGCCAGGCATTTCAGGGCAAGCTGCAGAATTCATAAAACAACCGTGGGCCCCCTCTACACTCAAAAGTTACAAAGCAACTTGGAAAAGATGGAGCATATGGTGCGAACAACACAACTCTGATCCCGTTTCTGCCCTTTTAGTGCAATTACTAAATTGTCTAGCTTCCTTAGCTAAAGAAGGGAAAGCTTTCCATACTGTAGGTGTTTACAGATCAGCCATTTCAAAAGGACATGATCCCTTAGAAGGAGCGCCTATAGGGGAACACCCAGCAGTTGTCAGACTTATGCAAGGTGTTAAAGATAGTACACACCCACTTCTGAAATACTCCCAGTTATGGGACGTGTCGTCAGTCCTACGCCTACTCCTGGACTGGCCTTGCAATAAAGATTTATCTGATCAACAGTTGTCAGGAAAACTGGCTATGCTACTGTGCTTAGTTTCATGTAAAAGAGTATCAGAAGTTAGAGCACTAGAAATAGACAGGAAATCATTTGGCCCAGAGTAACCTTCTCCATAGCAAAAAGGACCAAATGCCACACTTCAACTATCAAATACCCTTACTTCTGAGATCGACCCAAGCTATCTGTGGCAGAATGTATCATAGAATATGAACTAAGAACTGCAGAAAGTCGCCGTTCAGGAGTAGCACAGCTACTTATCATGCGCAGGAAGACGTTTAGGGCAGTAGCAGCAGCGATCATAGCTCGTTGGATGCGAGAGATCATGACGCTAGCAGGCGTAGATGTTTTAAAATCTGGAGCGCACTCAGAGGAGCCATGGCCTCCAAAGCATTTGGAGTTGGTGCGAGCCTTCAAGACATATTAGGAGCAGCAGACTGGTCCAGCAATGTCACGTTTAGCACCTTCCACTTTAAGCCAATAGCAAGCGCCGCGGGGGCTATAGTTCACAGTTTTAAACAAGAATAATGCTTGCATCCGGTCTTGACATAGAATAAAGATGACCCCTGCCTTGGCGCAGGGAGTCTTAATTCTATTAAAGACACAGAGGCAAGCATTATCTCGCCCATCGATGCAATCGAAATAAGTATCTACATAACACATATATGCCACTGTTATTGTTACAGTGCATCTTGTATCCCTCCCTAACATGTGTCTTCTCTGACAGAGGATGACCAGAAGACAGCCTGACGGTAACACAGCCGAGTGAGAGCAAGCAACGTGTGGCGTGTGAAATCTTTGTTCACGAAGGGACCGGATTAAGGACATTTCAGCACCTTTTCAAGTTCCGTTTACAAGTTGTTGGAGTTACCGCAAGATGTCAGTTCGAACGCATCAAAATAAGAGGAAGGGACCTAGGCAGGAAATGACGTATAGGTCTCAGTATGAACATAAGGACTACCAGAGACAATGGGATTGATGGGAAATGGAGTATGGTTATGTTGTCTTTGTTTAGAAAAAAGGCTGGGGTAATCTTTATTCTTCTCCTCTCTAGTCTGAATTCAATCAAATGCCCAGAGTTTCCTTTTGATCTTCTCTGGGTTTATTGGCAATGTTTCCTCTTTAGTTCCCAATAGCTTCAGGATAGTGTACCAATCTCGTGCCCATTGACCCAATAAATCGTTCCCTCCTCTAGCCAGTTCTAATTTTAAAATTGTGTATGCCATAGATAGCAGGGGAGACTACATTGCATTTCCTGAACAGGGAAAGTGTCTTTCAGACCATTCTGGTGTTAAGGGAAATCAGGCCAAAAGAACCATTATAATTATATTGAAATGCACTCTTTCATTAATCCTTCTCATTCAAATGAATGGTTTTGCATTTTGTTTTTTACCTCTGATCAAATTGTATATGTGAATGTTACTCTATTTCTAAATTGATACAAATACTTATAATGATCTATTTGCGTGAAAGCTTAGCTGAAACTTTCCTAGAGACCACTGTTCTTTTGCCGTGTTTCTATAGTGTTCAGTGAGTTAAGTAGAGACGCCATCTTGGATTCCTATCAGGGCTTAATGACAAACCCCTTAGAGAATGGACTATAGCTTTTCCATTAGCGCAGCCATATTGGAATGGAATCTAAGATCCATCCTATACATTCAAATGAACAGTTTTGTCTTTTAATATTACTCTTCTGCAAATTAGTTATAGTTTAAATGTGTTGTGTCGAATGGTGCTTAAAATGTATTTTTGGATGCTATATACCAATTCATTTATTTTGTTGGTGAAAAATAAAATATCATTATTATAAGATGGATTGATATTTAGCTTGGTACTAACTTAACAATATCAAATGAAATCTCTTTTACATGAATTCCGCTGCATTAGGAATGGATATTTCATCATCTAAAATAAACTTTTTCAATCTGTTTGGAAATTCACGAAAAATATGTGCTTCTCCTAGTGCCTTTGTTATTATGCATTTTCTCTCATTGTGTTTTTTTTTTTGCTCATATGGGTTTCCAGTTAATCCTAAAGTACAGAACAGAAATTATGCTTCAATTATGCAATGACATTATGATATTAAATTTAAAAAAAAATCAGAAATGAATATAGGAGAGATATACCTTTTGCTTCACAAAATATGAACTATGCTTCCTTTCTGCACAAATTATTCTATTTCCCACTAAGTGAAATTTTTGTCCTTAGATGTTCAGTTATTTTATCTTTTAATTTTCTTACTGTGCTTCTGACATATAGTTTTCAACATTGTGACAGGGCATATTTGTATTTGTATTTTATTGAATTTATATAGCACTTTAAAGCAAAGTGCTGAATATTTTCAGGCCCTGTCAGGGGAGGGAGTGGGGGAACCCGACCGCTGCAATTTTATGGTGCCTGAGTCCCAAACGCCCTACCAGGCCCTCCTTAACTGCAGAGACGGCAGCTCTGGCACTAAAGCGCAGGCTGGCATCGCAGAGGAGGATGCAGCCCTGATAGCGATGTTACTGATGCACAGGCAGGCAGAAACCGGCACCAACTCCTGCAACGCAGCAGCTCCACAGGCAGGACCAATGCCAGAAGCAAGAAAAAGGCTATGGAGAAGCTTCAAGTCTGCACAGCAGGATCATGAAGTGTGCAGCCTCAGCTGGAGCCCACGCATACATAATTACCACCAGAGATTCTCTGTACTACACAAGAGATCCAACAAACCACCAGGGAAAGTATTATTAAACAAAAGCCCCAGGGAGGCTATGTTAAAGAGGACCCCACTAACCCAATAGGCAGCCTTTCATTAGGCCTACAGTTGAGCCTTTAAAAGAAAGAACAGCTCTCTATGGGCCTCCAGGCTACCCTTGAAATATGGCAAGATCGTGAAAAGCCCTTGTGAAGCCTTCCCAACCGTCCCCTGTCACACCCCATCTGAGACACGGAAGTGATTGGCCAATCCTGGGGAAGGGTGGACTATTCAATAGGCAGTTTGTGAACAGTTGGTTGTGGGTTATAGTTGGGTTAGGACAGGAGGGCGTCCGAGAGACCAGAGGAGAAAGGAACAGAAGGAGTGTGGAGGTTGTTGGAGAGGAACAGAAGGAGTGTGGAGGTTGTTGGAGAGAGCGGCCTGTGGAGTGGTTGCACATGAGTGTGAGGAGTGAGTGGATAGTGATAGAGCAAGAGTAGAGAAGAGGTAGTAGTACTGGTAAGTGGAGGTAGTGGTAGTGCTAGGGGGAATAGTGACAGTGGAGTGGTAGTGAGAAGTGGTAGTGGTAAGTGGTAGCTGTAGTAGTGTTAGTGGTGGGTAGTAGTGAAGAGAGAGAGAAGGGAGAGGTAGTAGTAGAAGAGAAGTAGTAGAGATAGTAGCAGTGGAGAAGTAGTGGTAGTGGTAGTGGAAGGAGAGGAGAGTTGGTAATAGTAGTTAGTGGTAGTGTATTGTGTGGACAATACTGCGGATCCCCCACTAAAACCCTGCCTAAAGTCTCCTCCCAGAGGGCCAGGAGAGGGCAGACGCTTCCTTATCCCAATCCTGGGGGTGGTGTTCTGCGGGAGGATCACCTGGGTGGAGACAAGGGACAGGGAGGTGAGGGGATTTCACAGGATGAGACAAAGTACTTTTCATGGGGGAAGAATTAATCTATCCCAAACTTAGAGGCAGAATTGGCTCGTTGCCATTTTAAAATATCTCAGCCGTCTACTAAGGGTATAAAGGTAAAATCTACAGAAGTACTTCCTACCAGTGTTGTACCTAAAGAGCCTATTTTTTTTTACCCCTAAAAATCCATATCCTCCACAAACAATGTCAAAGGTATGCCAACAGGAGCGGTGTACCCGTAACTTTATCTGCCCCATGTGAGAAACCTTAGGGTATCTCACATAGCGAACCTTGAGAAACCCTTACTCAGGTGGCCAACGAGGGGTTGATCCACTCAGATCCCAACTCTAAGGGTGAAAGAGCGAGACAGACTCACCCGGATGAGGAATCCTGGGTTGTACGTGGGGAATAACCCAAGGGAGACGCAGTATGGTACCGGAAAGAAAGGAGAGGAGGGCGAAATCCCTGAAACCTTCATAGGCTGTATTAGATTTGCCTCCCTTCCTCCCATTAGATCTCTCCTGTCCCCTCCATATCTGGTAAATACCCTAGGAGCACTAACACCAGTAGACCTGAAAACCACATCTCTGAGAAACCCTTCTTTCCCACCTTCTACCCGAGTACTCCCAACCATTCCTCTTCTCATCCCTCTGATTATTATTTTCCACACTCCCAACCTTTTCAAATAAAACACTACTGTTACCACAATTCCCCCTGTTCATTTCATGACGCCGACTATTCCTGTTTGCCTCACAAACACTCTTATTCATTTAAAAACCCCCTCTAATATGAGGGTTGTAATCCCATATACCACTGTTTCCCCATCCTACCCCATAGAACAACCTAACACTGTAACCCCCCTTTCCGGCCCAAACACCTTTTTGCCCCACGAAAGACAACAGACTCATAGAGCTGTTTACCTGAAATGCCCCGACAGAAGGGTCAGGCAGAGTCAGGAATTAACCAGAATCACACACACACACGTTGGTCCTTTACTTTCCCCACAGGATAAAAGGTGGAGCAAGAGAGCACAGTACAAGCAAGGCAGACCGCACAACGTGAAGGCTAACTCAGCACAGCAGTTCAAGAGGAGGTGAAAGATGGCAAGTACTGAGAGGGTGACAAGGAGAGAAGGGACCTTGCCCTTTCCGGTCCAGGCCTGTAGACCTCTGCAGATGGAAACATAAGACCATGAACAAAGGCCAGCGTATGTTGCAGCAGATATCTATGGTACATGAGACCCTCCTCCCCTGATAACCAAGCTGGGGAGAAACGCTTGTCTCAGTGTTACCAACGTTGACTCCAAAGCCAAGCGGTTCATCACAGCCGGTGAGTCTAGTGGAGAATCAATAAGAAATCAAACTGTGGTGAACGAAAAGTTGCCAACAGCTAATTTGATCTTTGAAAGGCTTAATGATAAATTGATAAAAGAAGGGGAAAACCAGCATCAGAGAAGTACGGCACCACGTGGGTGCTCAAGCAGAAAACTCTGGGCCATTACCCAGAGGTAGAAACTACTGTAACTAGAAGCCCTTGGGAAGAGGCAAAGGAAGGTCAAAGTGGTCATATTGGGATCTTGTTAAATCCTCTGTACCGTTGAAAGTCTTTGAGCAACAAAGAACTGTGAAAATTAAGGGAAGTGAATCCTCTATGTTGAAAATGAATACATGAACAGTGAAAATTAGCAAGAGTGAACTCGGGCGAGGGATGCTAATGAAAAGGGACAGAGTCTGAAACTCCTATGAGGAATTATTGGTAAAGGTCGACGAGAGTAAACCTTACAGAGGGAATCCGACAGCCGAAGGTTGGCAAAAGTGAACCCGGCAGAGGGAAGCCGACAACCAGGGGCAAAGGCCGCAAAACCTGTTTAAAGGGACATTGAAATTTGTGAAAGCGAGAAACATTGTAAAACAAGGTGAAGGGAAGTGCCCCCCCTTGTTTTCTAGGGTCCAAGCCCAGCCGAGGGAGATCCAGCGGTGAAGCCATCACCCAAAGTGTTCTGAAGAGTCAGCACCCAGAACAGGGGGACACAGGGGTAAAATCATTACCCAAAGTGTTCTGAAGGGTCAGCGCCCAGAAGAGGGGGACCGATGGGTGAAACCATCACACAAATTGTAGTGTCCTGAAGGGTCGGAGCCCAGAAGAGGGCGGCCCAGGGGTGAAACCATCACCCAAAGTGTTCTGAAGGTTCAGCGCCCAGAAGAGGGCAACTGTGGGGTGAAGCCAACACCAAAAGTGTTTGTTAGAACAAAACTTTTATGTTTGTTTGTTGAGATCACCAGGCCCAGAATGCAAGAGACTTTTATTGAAAAGAGACTTAACCATCGAAGAACCTGATAGCTGATACGGAAATGTTAGCTCGTACTGGGAAGGTTTGAGCGTGTGCTGTGCTCCAAAGTCCCACCTTGTCCCGTGCTAAAAACATGGGGAAGGGAGACCTCAAGGCAATCACATCCTGACTTATGATTTGAACACTGTTTCCTTTGTTTTGATACCCTATCCCACACTCTTTCTGCCACTAGGACTGCCTTAGTTTTCATTTGATGGTCGACGCATGTTCCGATCCTAGATTCAGCTTCAGTTTAGGCGTTTTTCCACTCTGCATTCATTGTTCAATAAACACCCTTGACTGTGATTACTTGTGCCTGTCTTTACAGTCGCCACCACAAGTTCCTTATATATGGTGTCAGGTGTGGATATGGCTCAATTAAAACAAATTGGGGACCCCCCCACAATGGAGACCCAAGTTTTAGGAAAACCAGTCCTAAAGAAATTGAACACACCCACGAGAATTCTACCTTTAGACTGGGAGTTGCGTTTCACCCTTTAAAAACCCAGACCACCCTGCTCAAACGTAAAACAGTAGAGGGCAATAGTTATTTCCTCCCATGTCCTCAAGACAATCTGGTATCCGAGTGGGATAAGATTGTGGTCTATCTAGACTTACAAATAGGCTATTCTACCACCTCAGCAATATATGTGGTACCCCACAAGAAAATGGGCAGAGAGGCATTTCCCCTTCTGTCTGGTGGAGATGAGATGAAGTCTATCGTACTAAATTTTTCCTCCACTCCACAGACTATTCACTGAGGTGAAGTACTGGGAACATTTGTATAAGAAACCATATGGAATTCCCCATCTAAGGGAACCAATCAAAACCTTACCAGGATGAAGGAGTCTCCAATAGACCATCCAATCCTCTCCCCAAAAGACCCAGATCCTGCAATATTGGAGGTAGAAACCTTAATAGATTATTACCTCCCTTGGCAACGGAAGTACAAAAGTCTGTTGCTAAAGAATCTACTTGTGACATCATTTCAGGCGAGGGGGAAATATCTACAGGATGCTTCCTATTCCCACAGTTTTAGGACAAAGGAAGAGGGAAATATGGGGGTGGAAACACCTAAGGAATCTGAGTTGCAAGAAAAACCCCAAAGAAAACCCAATATAGGAGATATTGGGGGAAAAACCATCTCATGAAACATCAGAAAGATGTATTAAAACCCCTTCTCCAGAAAATAATATTCAGGAACCCCATTATCACTATTCAGAGGGGAAACTAGTGAGTGAACCATTAAGAGAAGATGTGGAAAATCCAAGCGAGGAGATGCAAGAAGAACCCTATATTAACGAGGGGAGACACGATCTAGAGAGCCCTAACAGCCCGAAAACCATTATTAGCCCCCTGAATAAAAACAGGAAAGAATTTACATCTGCCAGGTCTCTAGGTGAATCAGAGACCTCTCAAATCAAACAGTGCCTATTCCATGGAGAGTGGAGCCACGGTATGGAAAACTGTCCTGGAAAATTAGAGGAGGAATTAAGGGACCTTCAAGAAAGGGGAAGGAAAGTAGAGCGAGAAAGAGAGGTGAGAGAACTTTTAAAAACATCTCCCACGCATGCCCTAATTTACCAGCAAAGGGTTGAGAGTCCCAGAGGTTACAATCCCAGTTAAATGCTGGAATACATGGACCAACAACCTACATGTTCCACATTGGGATTTCCAGATAAAATACCACTGTCCAACCAGCATAGGGGAAGGGTATGTGAGATACCTAACAGTATCTCACATAGCAAACCTGGAGAAACCCTTATTCAGGTGGCCAGCGAGGGGCTGATACACCCAGATCCCAACTCTGGGGGTGAAAGAGCGAGAAAGACTCCCCAGGATGGGGAAGCCTGGGGTTGTACCTAGGGGAATAACCCAAGGGAGACGCGGTATGGTACCGTAAAGGAAGGAGAGGAGGGTGATAACCCTGAAATCTTTTTAGGGTGTATTACATCTGCCTCTCTTCCTCTCGTTAGATCTCTCCAGTCTCGATCCAAAGTCCTCTCCATATCTGGTAAATACCCTAGGATCACGAACCCCAGAAGAGCCGAAAACTACATCTGCGAGAAACCCTGCATCGCCATCTTCTACCCATATAACTCTCAACCATTCTTCTTCCCGTCTCTCTGATTATTATTTTCCACACTCCCAACCTGCTCAAATAAAACACTACCATTCCCACAATTCCCCCTGTTCATTTCACGAATCTAACTATTCCTGTTTGCCTCACAAACCATCCTATCCATCTCAAAACCCATCTAATACGAGGGTTGTAATCACATATAGCACGGTTTCCCCATTTTACCCCGTAGAGCATTCTAAGACTCTAACCCCCCCCTTTCTGACCCAAACACCTTTTTGCCCCACGAAACACAGCAGACTCATAGAACTGTTTACCTGACATGTCCTGACACAAGCGTCAGGCAGAGTCAGGCAATTAACCAGAATCACACACACCTGACAACCCTGTACTTTCCCCACAGGGATAAAAGGTGGAGCAAGAGAGCACAGTACGAACAAGGCAGACTGCACGACGCGAAGGCTAACTCAGCACAGCATTTCAAGAGGAAGCGAAAGACGGCGAATACTGAGAGGGTGACAAGGAGAGAAGGGTCCTTGCCCTTTCCGGTCCAGGCTAGTGAAATCTCTGCAGATGGAAACATAAGACCATGAACAAACGCCAGCGTGTGTTGCAGCAGGTGTCTACAGTACATGATAACCAAGCCAGGGAGAAACGATTTTCTCAGTGTACCAACCTTGACTCTAAAGCCAAGCGGTTCATCACAGTCAGTGATTCGAGGGGAGAATCGATAAGAAACCGTACTGTGTTGAATGAAAAGTAGCCAAAGGCTAATTTGAACTTTGAAAGGCTAAATGATACATTAATAAAAGAAGGGGTAAACCAGCAACAGAGGAGTACGGCACCACGTGGGTGCTCCAGGAGGAAACTCTGGGCGATTACCCGAATGTAGAAACTACTGTAACCAGAAGCCCTTGGGAAAAGGCAAGGAAAGGTCAAAGTGGTCATACAATCCTCTGTACCGTTGAAAGTATTTGACTGACAAAGAACTGAGAAAGCTGCTTTGCACTTAACCCCCTTCTGGCTCCTTGGAGACACTGCTCTCTCGCCACACTTTCGTTAGCCCTTTTACATCATAGGCTCTCAGCGTCTCAGCGTCTCGGCCATCCATTCTCTCCCAGCAGGTCTTGAATTCTCTGTGCATCCCAGTTTGCCTGTGTTCTCATACTCCAACTCGTGTACCTCCTCAGGCTCCAGCTCTCTCATTCTGTTTCTCTGGCTCACTCCTTTTACAGACCTTTGGTGTGCTAACAGTCCACAGGTGTGTTTGTTCTGTATTCTGTGTCTGACTTCGCCTGTCCTTGTTAATGCGACATTGATAGAAATGAAAAAGTGCCTCTGCTGTATTTCGCCATGTTTTAGCAGGCCGGGGAGGTTTTGTCGAAGGGAAAAGGGGACAGTCTGCAGTCCTGTAATAGGAGGGAATGTCGGGTAGGGGGTTATTGGAAAAACGGGGCGGTACCATATCTTACCTTTGGGCAATCTCTCCCCAACTCAAAGCACCCTTCACTCAGGTGATACTCCCTCACTCGTCCACCCCCAGGGTCGGGATCCAATAACAATGGTCCTCCCCTGGCCACCTGTGTAGAAGATCCCCTGGGAGTAGGGAGGGAAAGCCTTCGTTAGTCCGCTGATGGAAAATGAAATAAGGGAATGAGATGGGCTAGAAAGGTTAGGAATAGAAAGGAGAGAATTGGAATGAAGCTTGAACTATGGAACATTTGGATCTATTCTATGACTGCACGAGGGGCTTGGAGGTGTCTGGGCTATCACATGTATAATAATAGGCATGATTGCCAGGTCACCACTTGGATAGACCAGGTCTTTCTTTTCTTTTCTTTTTTAATTTAAAGCATTATTATATATCCAGGAAGTAACTTAATTACATTATAATCATAAGTGATTTTATTTCATAACATATACTTAAGAATCAGTATATTAAACTTCATCATCATTCCCAGAGTTTTAACAGATTAAACAGTAAATAATAACTAGCCAAACATTGGAGGCATGAAGTAGAACACACAATCCATAATCCGACCACCCCTTATTTGCTTAAGATGACACCACTCTCTCTGTATCCAACCAAACAAACCTCTTTTCCCCCAAATCCAACCATTTACTTTCTCCTCCTACCTCTGACCCTTCCATCATCTAATCTCTAATAGCTTTTGATCTCGCAGATTTCTTTACTTCCAAAGTACATAATCTGCGTCAGGATATTTTGTCATCTCCCTTATTTAATCCCTCTTCTTTATCATTCCCTTCTCCTTCTACTAAAGTCTCTAAGTATACTCCTGTCTCTGACTCTGACATAGCTCTTCTTCTTGCCAGAACTCACCCAACAGCTGCTCTTACTGATCTCTTCCTTCGTTACATATTCCTAAGGTCTACCCACATCTGGTTCCTTTTCTTTCATCGTTTTTCAATATATGTCTTACTAACTCTACCTTTCCTTTGGTCTTCAAACATGATATTATTATACCTATTCTTAAGAAACCAATGGCTAATCCCTCTCTTGCCTCTAATTTTCATCCTATTGCTCTGTTACCTTTTCTGTCTAAACTCTTGGAATGTATTGTCTATTCACAAATGTCATTGTTTGTCTCTGATCTTTCTCTTCTTCCCCCTACCCAATCTGGGTTTCGTCCACGTCATTCCACAGAAACAGCTTTGACTTCAGAGCTTAACTCTATTCTTAGTGCTTGTTACTCAAAACACTCTTCGGTTATTTTTCTTCCTGATCGTTCTGCTGCTTTTAACACGGTGGATCATTCTCTGCTTCTAGACTCACTTTCTTCACTTGGCTTTCGTGGTTCTGTCCTCTCCTGGTTCTCTTCCTATCTATCTAACCTCACATTTTCCGTATCTTGGGGTGGCAATACTTCCCCCCTCTTCCTCTTACCTGTGGAGTTCCTCAAGGGTCCGTTCTTGGTCCCTTTCTTTTTTCTTTATAAACCTCTTTTCCTGCTCCTGTTATTTCTTCCTTTGGAGTGTCCCATCACTTCTATGCAGAAGACACCTAGCTTTTTCTTTCTTTCTCGACTTTTACACCTGACATACACGCTACCCTTTCTGCCTGTCTCATTGCTATAGAGTCATGGATGATTGCTCACTTTCTTAATTTAAATACTGACAAAACGGAAGTTCTTTTCTTACCAGCGACTACTCTTCCTCCTCCTTCTCCACCTCCTTTTATCCTTTTTTCTGCCTTCTTCCTTTCCTATCTCTCCTACTGCTCGTACTCTTGGACTCTATCTTGACTCTAATTTCTCCTTTAGTCACCACATCTCTCTTACTTCTCGCGCCTGTCGTTATCATCTCTTTAATATCCATAAAATTTGTCCCTTTTTTACATTTCATGCTGCGACGCTTCTGGTCTCTTCCCTAATCTTTTCTTGACTTTTCTATTGTTCTGGTCTGCTCTTTGGCCTTCCTCTTTCTCGGCTAGCACCACTTAAATCAGTTCATCATTCCTCTATCCACTCGCTTTGCATATTATCTTATTGCAACTCTATTTCTTCTTGACTTGATTCTCTTGGCTGGCTTTCTTTTCATTCTCAGTCAAAATTGAACTTCCTTTGTCTAGTATTCAAATCTGGTCTTGCTACGGATTATCTTGCTTCTCTTCTTTCATTTTACTCTGCACCTCATTCTCTCTGCTCAGCTGGACTTTTTCTACTTACTGTTCCACGTGCCCCTTATGCAAAATCTCGTTTTCGATCTTTCCAGTTGTTGCCTCCCCCATGGAATCTCCTCCCTGTTTTCTCTTTGATCTATTACATCTTACTATTTCGCTCACCTCTAAAAACTCATCGACTTCAGTCTCCTTCCTGATTCCTACCGGCTATTGTGAACACTATTGATTGCACTGATTTTCTGTACTGTTGATGATCTTTTGTGCAGCGCTTTGGAAATAAAGCGCTATATAAATATCAATAAAATAAAAACACAAATAGGCCCATTAATCATAACATTGAAACATGTATCTGCAGCATTGGCTGATAAAACTGTTGTTTTCTTTCTTTTACCATTTCATGAATGGACATTCATAGTTTGAGAAACTTGATGTAACCCCCTTCGTTAGTGAACACACCTTCTCCATGGCCAGAACACACCTGTATGTTAACCCACCATATCACAATAATTGGACCATCTTCAGACTTCCAACACTGTAACCACAGGCCCTTGGGAAGAGGCGAAGAATGGTCAAAGTGGTCATACTGAGGTCTTATAAAATCCTCTGTACCATCAGACAATAATAATTAATATAAAAATAATAATAAAAAAGAAATGTCTTCCAAAAGCACATCAGTAATTTGTCGGCCAACAAAGTACTGTGAAAGCTAAGGGAAGTGAATCCGTATGTTGAAAATTAACACATGAACTGTGGAAATTAACAAGATTGAACCCGGGCGAGTGATGCTAATGAAAATGGATGGAGCCTGAAATTCCTGTGAGGAATTATTGGTAAAAGTAAAAGTCGACGAGAGTGAACCTGACAGCGGGAAGCTAACAGCCAGGGGCAAAGGCAGAAAACCTGTTTAAAAGGACATTGAAAATTGTGAAAGCGAGAAACATTGTAAAACAATGGGAATGGAAGTGTCGCCCTTGTTTTCTAGGGTCCGAGCCCGATCGAGGGAGATTTAGGAGTGAAGCCATCACCCAAAGTGTTCTGAAGAGTCAGCACCCAGAAGAGGGGGACCCAGGGGTGAAACCATCACCCAAAGTGTTCTGAAGGGCCAGCACCCAGAAGAGGGGAACCCAGGTGTGAAACCATCACCCAAAGTGTTCTGAAGGGTTAGCACCCAGAAGAGGGGAACCCAGGGGTGAAACCATCACCCAAAGTGTTCTGAAGGGTTAGCGCCCAGAAGAGGGGGACCCAGGGGTTAAACCATCACCCAAAGTGTTTTGAAGGATCAGCGCCCAGAAGAGGGGGACCGTGGGGTGAAGCCATCACCTAAAGTGTCTGTAGATCAAAACTTCTGTATTTGTTTTAACATGTCTTTGCCTACTATAATCACATCAAGAGAGATACATCTTTATTTAATCCTTTTGAAGATGTAGAAACATTGAAACTTTCTACAAAAGTATGCATTTCCCATAATCCCTCAGGTACTGTGAAGATGAGGGCTAAAGAGAAATACAGGAGCTCAGGTCATGAAGGCAAGCATAATAGCTTTTGCCAGGGTCAGGCCCTTAGGGTAAGGGCCTGTACCTGAAACCAATAAACCCACCCGAGGGGCAAAGAAGAATGCGGCAGGGAGGATCAGTAGAAAGAAGCCTGAGTGGGAGTCATAAGCTCAGCAGTAGCAGAAGTAGAAGGAGCAGAGCACGAGGATGTCAGTTCACAAGGAAGTGTGACCACAGAAGGGAGACAGGAGTAGAGGAAGGGCAGATTTCACCTGCAGACTCTGAGTTGGTCCTGTGCTCACAAACCCTGTTTGGCTGTGGCAACATTGGAAGAGACTGGAGGAAACAGGCAGTCTTTCCAGGTGTGCCTAATTGCTGTGAATGCAGAGTTGAAATTGTGCATCCACCCAAGCCCCGTGTGCAGAAGCAAGCCGAGGGAAACTGGAGGGTAGAAGTCCCTCCTTTGATGAGGCCAGATCAGAGACACCCGTGTAGAAGATGGGCGTGGGTCCCAAGAGTACCCGAAGCAGTAATAGTTGAAGAAACCAAGCCAGGAAACAGAAGAAGCCCATAGTTGCAGTGATTGTGGAGTCGGGAAAGTGAAGCTCTGTATGCCAAATCAACTAAATTACCTTGCCGGTAAGAGTAGCCTGCTTTCTTTACACACGTACACATAATTGAGTGAGATAAACCTGTTCGTAGAAGTGGCAAGTCCTACTAGCACAGGAAATGTAACATGCAATGAAATATCAAAGCTGAAACACCCGCGTGTTGTAAAAGCCTTTTCTTTTCTCATTGTTAAGCATAAATTGATGCCGAGTGGTCGCGTGGCTCTTGTTAATACAGAGAATGCTGCTGGTAAAGCTAATAACTATTGAGATGTCGTGCATGAAACATTGTGTCCCGAATACCTTGGAGACTAAGAAGCTGACCAAAAGGTGGGATATCCAGCTCATTTAAGAAGTGAACAATATTGTTTAAGAGTTGCTGAAACTGTGTTACCTCAGAGACTTCCAACACTAGGGGTGACAAAGGTTATCTAAGGCTATACAGCCTTGGGATAGCCACTGAAGAAACAGTGTCCTTGAAGCTGGGGAAGGGAGCTGGATACTTGTTCAACACATCTGTAGTTGGTGACTACAAGGTGGAAGGAAAGGCAAAGAGGCTGCCGTTTCTTACCAAACAAGAGAGAAGAGTGTCTTGCCAACCTGTAGAGGTTGAAGAGGTATTGCTGAAGTTGCTTAAAGATTTTACAATTGTAGCAGTAGCAGTATAATTTTGGTTGGTGGCTACAAGGCAGAAGGAAAGGCTAAAAGTCTGCCCTCTCTTACTACATGAGAGAGAAGAGTGCCTGCCAACCTGTAGAGGTCAACAAAGTCTTGTGGAAGTTGCCTAACCTTATAAATTTCAGTAGCAACAGAGCAGCAGAACTGTGGTCGCAAATACAAATGTTAGCACTGTAGTAGTTGTATAAAGCAGAAGCCAACAGTTGACTGTGGGGCAAGGGAGCCTGCTCTCACAGTCTCATCAAAGAAGTTGCTGGAGAGAGAGAGCAATTTCTAAGCAGAAGCATCCTAACAATACATTATATAGCAGACGCCACAGAAGTTGCAAAACAGAAAAGTAGTTAGGCAGACGTGGTACTTTTGTCTTCAACCTTCTTCATCCTTTCCTGAAGAGAAGCTATCCAGGAATCCCATTGGTACTGTTGTTTTCTTTGCGCAACTTGAAAAGGGGAATATTTTCATCCAGCAAAAAATAACTGCTACCAGTGGATTATTGTTTGTGTGAACTTTTATTTCTTTTGAACTTTTCAAGACTTTTCTTTTCTGTGGAAGAATTCGCTTTGGGGCATTTCTGAGGGAAACAAGATCTGCCAGGAACAAATAGAAGTAAATTCAAGACACAGGTTGTTTGGTAACCTTTCATTTATATTTGTTTTTACGTTTATTTAATTTTTTATGTTGTTTACTGTGATGGTTATTATTGTGAACGATAGAGGTTTTCCGTTAAATCCTAGACTAGGTAGGAAATCCTCTGGTAGAGTACGTTTAGTTAGGGTTTATTGTTTGTTTTTGTTAAAATAAAATGTTGAACCTTGACAATACTAAAGAAAGTCTTGAGTCTTGCGTTGCTGACCCCTCACATATGGTGTCAGCGCTGGGATGCAGCTCAGCTGATACAAACTGGGTATCCAGAATGCATTTAGTAGATTCAGATCAGACAGAGGCAGACTCAGGAAAAGCTTGTCTGTGCCTAATTCTCCTACTCATGCCACTTGTACTTCCCATTCAAATCCTGGTTCTAAATCCTCCTTACTGGGGAGGCAAGACATTTAGAATCCTTTTCCATCAAAGTAGGCAAGAGAGTTAGAGAAGTGCCTTGCAGTCAGTGGCCTATTAAGATGAATATAGGAATGCATTATTTTTAAAGTTTCTGGCCAAGCCTTATTACTAAAAAGGCAATATGTTGAGTGGAACATATATCATCTGTATTTTCCTCAGAATCCATACCTGGAAAAGACAAAATGATAGTGTCATTGTTGCTGGAGGAGGAATTCCCTATTTATAGCTCTGTGCACATTATACCAGAGCAAGGACCCATATTAAAGATCTACCCCCTCATTTGTAGTGGAAGAGAATTGAAACCTATGGTTCTCAATTTTTAGACTACTACCTATGAAATTCACTGTGGTGATAGACTGGGTAGATTAATGTATGCTGTGGCCCGGGGATCATGGCATCAAGAAGAAAATATACCCGCCGGAGTCAACGATGAACCTAGAAATGTGTCTTCTACCTGTAAACTTGTTGATACCACCTCTGAGACTGAGAAGGTGTGCTGTCACGATTCCATGCTGATGGGTGAGAAAACTAAAAACAATTAATTGCATTCTAAGCACTTACAGAATCCCCAAAGAGAAATACCATGTTGTATTGTCTGGAGAAAGAGCATAGGTCCCCAGAGCTCGAATCTCTTTCCCAAGAACCAGAGAATGCCACCTGGAGTGTTGAGGGAGGAAGAACTAAATCCTCATCATTTTCAGGAAACACTTAGGTTCAGGGATAACCAATCACAGGAGGATTATCTTGCACCTGTGACTAAAAAATATTCTAGCAAAGAGGAGGAAACCATTTTACCTCCAAACCTGGAAATCTCACAATAATCTGATTATGAGAGTTCACAGGAAAGTACTTCCCCAATCAGAGATTTAGGTTTTACTGAGAGAGAGATATCCCTTGAATTTGGTTGCTTAGGATGTGGAGGTTTTGATTGTTAGGACCGTTTATCTGAAGTCCAACTAAGGGATTAGGAAGACTATTCAACTGACACAGTACAATACTCCACTCTTAGTATGGGCTGTACCACCCGAGTATATGGTAGTGCAGACAGAGCAGCCAGGCTTACTTTAGGAGGGACAGAGGACTTTGGAATCAGTACAAAGAAATTGTTATATACATATGGTCCAAAGAAACACTGACAGACTATGTATGGTAAAAATTAAATGGTTCATTTAAATACAAGTAGGCCCAGATACATCATGGGGGGATAAGTAATATCACAGATCATACAAACACATTATAATAACACAGCACTATGCATGCAGGTACACAGACCAAAGCATATAACCTTATTTGAAACACATAACAGTGGTTCTAGGGAAGTCAACACCAATAGTTACTTTTGGATTACTTACAGTAATACAGGCTGGTAGACCCTAGCAGTTGTACCATGACGCTTAGCAAAAATCACATAGTAAGTCAACTGGACAAGATACATTTTTATAATAGTGGAACACTTATGTGTGAAACAGTACAAACCAATGACTCTGATTCAGTGTAGCACTGTTATTTTAGGGGCATTGTCCCATGGTGTGTAATATACCATTACACTTACTTTTCAGCTCAGTGGACACACAGTCTAAGACCAATAAGAACGTATTACACTATTTTTGGATGGCCCAAGGCAGACCAATGTTAGATACACCTAAGGACACTTTTCAAGAATGGCACACAGCTATTCTAGGCAGGAAAAACCTAATGTAATATGCTATTACAGTTTGCTTTTTAGATCAGTTCAAGTAAACCCTGTATACATTTTAAAGGGGCTTTCACAACTTTAGAGGTAAGTATAACCTAAGGCAGACTTATTCTGGACAGGCTAACAGCAAGTTAGGGGAAGCAAGACTCAATTGGGGACACTCATACAATGATCCTAACAGGCATAACAAAGCGAAACCAACAGCATTACATTTGGGAAGAGGGGAACCCAATTCACAAGTGAGTAAGTTAACCTTCTTTATACTTTCTGTTAGAATGGTGAGACAGTTTCTAAGAAAAGTAAGACTTTGAGAATACTTATTTAAGAAGGCACGCAGCTTATTTAAGGTAAGTAAATCATATATATACGGTTCAGAAAGGCAGAAAATATCTAAGGTAAGTAATAACTGTTTGTAACTATTTACTCTGAGAGTTTAAAGTTACCAACTAACTCATTTACAAGTAACATTTTAAAAACTTGTTTTACTTTTCAAGGCAAACCCCTTAAAGTAACCAGCCGCTCCCAATTCTAGTACATGAGTTCTCTCAGAAGCAGAAGAGGGACCCTAGTGGTCTAGGAGCCAGCGGTAGGCAGGGTGGGATAGGGCTCAGTTGCAGGTAAAGTTCAAAGTTCCAGAGGAAGACTGTTCAAACAAGTAAGTATTTTACTTTAGAGTTAGTTGAGGGTCCAGGGACTTCAGAGAAGACACCCGAGGAGGATTCCAGCAGTGGGCCTGGGTGAACTGGAAGAGAGACCTCCAAATCACAGAAACACCCCAAAACTACACAGGAATCACAAGAGACTTAAGGTAAGTAAATACCCAAGCCAGCACAGTACCTCAGCACATAAGAAGAGTTTGCAGCAGGAGGACTTCAGGATCTGTAGCCAAAAACTCAGGCACTGCATTCCTTGCCAGGAGGACAGAAAACAGGGCCCTTTATGGGCTTTTTTAGCAGGGATTGGCTCAGAAGGCTTCAAGCAAGAGTTTCTCTATGGCTGGACGCGGCTCTGTGGATTTGGAGGCTTTTCAGAAGCACAGAAGAAGACAGAAAACCGCTGGTTGGATTCTCATCGTTTGCAAGGTCCACCACTCTGGTGACGGGAATTTGTGGGCTCGATTCATGTGTCTTGAGGTCCAGCAGGATGCCCACAAAGTTTCTGCAAGATTTGGAATTCAGAAGACTGTGCACAGCACAATGGCTTGAGATCTTAGGGTTTTGGGGTATTGCAGCCCTGCAAGGATGCGGCACAAAGTGGGTTGGATCATAATGCAGGTCTTTTTGAGTCTAGTGGCTCTGGGTTGCGGTCATTGTGTTCGGCGTCCCCAGGTTGATTGAAAGGAAGGCTAACAGCAGGTTTGCGGTTACACAGCGGGCTCTGCGATCGTTGGAAATCGTCTTAGTCACGTTTTCTTCATCATCCTCTTTGATTTTGGTTCCACTGGTCGACTACCTCTTCAGCTTCCAGGATCAGACTTTTATGCAGGATCCCAGCCAATCAAACAGCCATGCAACATTCAAACTTGGGGGTTGACAGTTCTTTCAGGACAGCCATCCTCCCAGCTTGAACTGGATTCTCGCAGTCAGGCTGGAAGACAAAGGGCTGCAGAGTTTTGGACTCCTCACTCTCTTCCTGCCTTCACAGACACTCTGGAGCCTGGGCGGAAGAATGTACAGGATTCCCGCCAAAGATAAAGTTAACACAAAGGGTTTTCCTGCCCTGGCTGTCAGGGGAAGGAATGCAAAAGAACATGCAGCACTAAAATGGCGGAAAAAGAAGACAGGGGCCATTTTGGTAAAATGAGCACCCATGGGTGCCGTTACCAGGGCTGTGGAAACATCCCACTGTAAAGGTGCACCAAATTAATAAAGAGGATCACTTCCACCGGCCATTAAAGGTAAGTTTGTCCTTTTAACATAAATGTTGCATTTAAAATGAGAAAGGGGACACTCAGTATTTCCCCATCGCTCCACATAAGGTGGGGGGGGCTGGTCTCACCTAATAAAATGTAAAAGGGATCCACAGATCCTTTCTACCCTTGGGAACTGTAGTTCTCACAAGGTTAGCCTGAGAAATGTAAAAGGGAAGCCACCAAAGGCAACCCAGCAACAATTGGCAGTATGAGCCAAAAGTTGTCAAACAGGATAAAACACTATAGATAGTCTTAAAAATGACACCCATAAAAAGAGTTAAAAATTATGTGAGTATGGACAAAGACTCCCACTCACTGAGGTACAAGGAAAAATAATCCACCAGTAAAGCAAAATGTTCTAGGGTTGACACAGGTCAGGAAGATGTATCATTACTATGAACATTTTATCCAACATTGATCATTACAAATATGGGTGTAGACCTCGCAATCCATATAGAATATTACAGGATGACTGGGGCGAAGAAAATCAAATCACTTCTAATGATAGTATACTTTCAGATGTTTCATTTAATTTCAGGCAACACGTTCAAACCCATAATATATTGTGTACAGGAGGCCAAGCCACTTATAGAATATCTGTGGCTTTTCAAAATAAACATGTTTGGCCTCAGTTGCACACTGGAAGTAAAACCTCAGCTGTACAATCCAGTTTGTTACCAGAAGGTTGGGATATCTTGGGCTATAGGGAGATAAACCTTGTACATGGACAGTTATGTCTGATCTCCCCATTTCCTTAGTTTGGGAACTGAAGTCCCAGGTTTCAACAAGTGGGTCTTTAACATTGCCCAACAAAATTTAAAGAGCAGATATAGCATGGTTAAACAAGGAAAAGGAATGACACTCGTATCCTTATCAGGGAGATTGAAGGTGTGAAAAACGTCCTTGAACTGTGAATCTGTTCAGGCCGGGGAAATTGAAGCCTTTAATAAAAATACAGAGGTGGCTAGAAAGGAGGGTAAGGTAGAATCTGGACCTGGAGGTCTGCTTTTTAGGGAAGGCTATGTGGAGAATCCTGTGGATCCCCCACTAAAACCCTTCCTAAGGTCTCCTGCCAGGGGGCAAGGAGTGGGCAGATGTGTCCTGATCCCAATCCTGCGGGTGGAGTACTGTGGGTGGATCACCAGTGTAGAGATAAGGCCCAGGGAGGTGGGGGCATTTCACATTATGAGACACAGTCCTCTTCATGGGAAAATATTTTTTTTATCCAAACTTAGTGGAAGAATTGTCTTATTGCCATTTTAAACTATCTCAGATGCCTACTAAGGTTATAGAGGTAAAATCTAGAGAAGTACTTCCAACTAGTGTTGAACCTAAAGAACCTATTTTTGTACCCCTAAAAATCCATATCCTCCACAATCTTAAAGCTATGCCGTTAGGAGCGGCAAACCCATGACTTTCTCTACCCCATTTGTCTCTGAAAAGGTTAAACATGTCGTCTCCTACTGTAATAACATCAAAGGAGAGAAATCTTTATTTAATCCTTTTGAAGGTGTAGAGAAATTGATGCTTTCTACAAAGGACTGCATGTCCCACAATCTCAGGTAATGTGAAGAAGAAGAGGGCTAAAGAGACATGCAGGATCTCAGGTCAGGCTGGAAAGCCTTATAGCTTTTGGCAGAGCCAGGCAATTAGTTCTCAAGGCCTGTACCTGAAACCAATTAACCCACTTTGAGGGGCATAGAAGGCTGTGTCACGGAGGATCAGTAGAAAGAAGAGGAGAGCCCTCATCCAAGCCCGAATATCTGATGCATCCAACAACTCGGCCAAACTCTTTAAAATCTGCAAGGAGCTGGCCAATCCTGCTGCAGTCTCTACCTCTCCTCTCCCCTCCCAGGCCCTCTGCCTGGCCCTGGCTTCTCATTTCATCTCTAAAACTAAGGACATCCAGCCCTCTCACTCGTACTCTTCTCCTCCTGCCTCTACTCCCCGTTCCCCCTCTGGCCGTTATTTGGCTACCCCGCCTCCCCCCTTCTATGCCTTTACCCTGTTCTCCCCAGACGAGGTTTCTAGACAAGTCCTATCTATGAATGTCTCATCAAAACAGGTTCTCCCCTGTTCTTCTGAAGCCATCAAGGACCATATTGACACCCTGTCTCCTGCTTTGGCTGACTTCTGCAACCACTCCTTTGCCACTGGAGTCTTCCCTTCCCCTCTGGAGCACTCCCATGTGCACCCTCTTCTTAAGAAACCCTCTGCCGACCCCTACTTCATGGCTAACTATCGACCAATCTCCATCACTCTTTTCCTGGACAAACTCCTGGAAAAGCTGGCCATCTCCCAGCTTAATCTCCACACTGAATCTGTTGGTTGTCTTCATGATCATCAGTCTGGCTTTAGAGCTGCCAGAAGCACGGAAACTGCTCTTCTGAACATCTGTGAAGACCTGCTCTCCAACCTCGATTCCAACACCCCCTGTGTTCTCATCTTACTTGATCTCTCTTCTGCCCTTGACACGGTCAACCATGGCATCCTGCTCGACTATCTCCATGATAACGTGGGTATTACGAACCGGCCCTGGCTTGGCTGACTTCTTTTCTCTCCGATCGACCCTCCCAGGTCCAACTTGGGTACTTCCTCTCCTCTATCTCTACCTGTAGTATTTCCCAGGGGTCTAACCTCTCTCCCTGACTGTTCAACCAATACCTGGCACTTCTTGCCCACCGCATTGCAGTTCTTTGCCCCAACCTTCAGTGCTATGCAGATGACACTCAGCTCATTTTCAGGCTCCCTTCAGGCACCTCTTCTCCTTCTCTCATCTCCGACTGTGTGTCTGCTATCCAGGACTGGTGTCCCGCCAATGATCTCTGCCTTAATGCCAGTAAGACTGAGTTTTTCCTCATCAGCACACCTGCTCCCTCCTTTTTATTTATTTATTTATTTATTTTATTTGTTATATGCCCAGACCCGGAGGTATCACGGCTTAGGTTACAGAATGCTTACTTTTCTGCTTACAGGGCAAAAATCATTACATGGATTGCAGGATGCTTACTTTTAGGTTACAGGGCACACTCATTATACAATTGAACATGAATTGAACATTATACGCCCAGGCCCGGAGGTATCACCGATAGGTTACAGGATGCTTACTTTTCTGGTTACAGGGCAATCAATATACAATCGAACCTAAAGAGTGTGGTTGTTCTGATCAAGGCACAGTTACTTGAGCTAGACTAAAGTTACAGAGAGAATCATAGTTGTTATAATTAATTTGTACAAGTTGAACAACCAGGTTTTTAGCATTTTCTTGAATTGCTGGTGAGAAGGTTTGCCTCTGATGTTGAAGGGAAGGGTGTTCCATATAATTTGGGGGTCATAACTGAGAAATTGTGTCCCCCTGCCCTAGCGCATTGGTACCGGGAGACAAGGAGTAGTTTCTTGTTACTCAATCTGAGGACTCTGATGCTCTTTTTGTGGATGATGGCATTGTTCAGATAAGTGGGGGCTGTATTGTTGAGGCACTTATGAGTAATACAGTGTGTTTTGAAGGAAATTCTGGCTTTGATGGGGAGCCAATGGGCCTCCCTTCTGATCTTTGAGATATGGTCGGATTTTTTTATGCCTAGTGCTGCTCGCAATGCTTTATTTTGCAGGAGTTGGAGTTTGGCTATGTTGGAGTTGGATGCACCTAGCATTAGAATGTTACAGTAATCTAGCTTAGATAAAATAAGAGCTCTGGGTAGAGTCATGCAGTTTTGGCGGGTCAGGAATTTCCGACTCAGTGCAATGAGCTTAGATGTGTAGGATGTGGCTGAGGAAAGTGTGTTGACATGTTTCGGTCAGTGTTAGATTGGTGTCAAGCTGAACCCCTAGAGTTTTGGCTTGGTTCAGTATGGGGATGGGTGTGTCGTCAATAGTGATCGACTCATAATCTTGGTGGAGGGCTTTGATTTTGGCTGGTGATCCCAGGATTAGGATCTCCATTTGTTCATCGTTTAGACAGAGACTGTTGTTTGCCATCCAATTTTGCATGATGGCATAGTTTTGTTGACTGTGATTGTGTCTTGCTCATGGTTGACCGTAATAGGGATAGGTATCTGCGTATCGTTCGCAAAATTCATATAGATCACTCCCATGTCATCTAGAGCTGCGAAGAGTAGCTTAGTATGGGCATTATAGAGAGTTTACGATAGGCAGGAGCCTTGTGGAACTCCTATCAGGATTCGGATATGGTCAGCTGCTTCCTTTCCGATGCTAACTCTGGAGGTGCGATCGGATAGAAATGATTTGACCCAGAGTGTAGCTTCTTGAGAGAAATTGAACTTGGTAAGCAATTTATTGCATAGTTTGTCATGGTCCACCATATTGAATGCGGCAGATAGATCCAATAGTAGTAGAATGCTACGGTTTCCAGTGTCTCTTATGGTATCCATTTGGATTTTTAGGTCTAAGAGTGCCATTTCGGTGCTGTGGTTAGGCCGAAACCCAATTGTCTGGCACCAAGGAGGTGGTTCTCCTCCAAGTAGTTTTGAATTTGGGAGTAGGCTATTTTATCAATTATTTTGAGCAGAAAGGGGACCGTGTTTATTGGGCGATAGTTTGTGGGTACAGCAGGGTCAAGAGATTGTTTCTTAATCAATGGGGTGACCCATGCTTCTTTGATGCTAGCAGGTACTACCTTAGAAGCATTGATACATTTCGTGCTGATAGGTGATAGGGCGAGAGCGCATAATTTAACGAGTTTGGCTGGGAAGCAGTCTCCTTTGCAATTAGTGGCTTTGTGTTTGGAGATAGTATCAAGGACTTGCTCTTGGCTGACGTGGGAGAATTTGAATGCTTTTGTTGGGTTTCTCAGTTCTGGGTCCAATGGTAGGGTGAGGGGTTTGTTGCTGTCCAATATGTTTTTTTTGGCTGTGATTTTGTTTTGGAGCGTGTCAATTTTTGATGCAAGTGCATTTTGTATTGTGGTACACCATGCTTTGCTGGTATTTATGGGGCAGTCATAGGTGTATGGCTTTCCAATTCTTTCAATATGGCAAAGAGCTCTTTGGAGTTCGACACTACATTGTTGATATGTGTTTTGAGGGCATTTGCTTTGTGTTCTATTAAGGTGGATTTGTATATTTTGTTGAGCTTGGTGAATGACTTCGCAGGATATATAGTTCTAGATTTATTATGGATGTGTTCCAGCAACCTTATTTAAGTCTTAATGCTACCAGTTCATCGTTAAACCAGAACTCGGAACGTTTAGCCATACCTCTCAACCTTTTTTGATACCAAGGCGGGTGAAAACCCAGAAAGGCCATACACATAAAAGTAGGACTGCCGTAAAAACATGAAACGGCAGTCCTACTTCTATGTCGCTGACCTTTTACGGGAGGGGGGTGGGGAGGAATGCTCCCAGGCACAATCCTCTCATTGGAGGAGAGCGCCAGGGAGGGGAAGGGGGAGGAAATGGGGGCGTGAAAAGCATGACACTTTCTTTTCACGCCTCCATTTGCGCAGGAAGAGTCGCACCGGGACCCGATTTCGGGATCTCGAAATCGGGTCCCGGCAAAAATATGAATCTTAGCTCCCACCTTTGCCAAGGCGGGTGAAACAGATGAGCTGGCGGGTGGGCGGGTGTGTAGATGCTTTGGCGGGTGACACCCGCCAAAAGCGGGTGAGTTGAGAGCTATGGTTTAGCTGGCCTTGGTATTTCGTTTTGATTGCCGCTAGTGCATTGATAGTGGTGGAGAGACAGGTATGGTATAAATTTGCGAGGTAGCTGGGGTCCGTGTCTATGCTGGTTTGTGCTGCAAATGCTTCTAGCAGAGCATAGGTGACAGTCTCAGCTAAAAGGTTTTCTGTATTTCTTATTTAAATGGGGCAGAGGGATGTCGTATCCCTGCTTACTGTTCCTTGTGTGAGAATTTGGAAACAAATTAGGTGGTTATCAGACCAGTTGATAGCTGAAATAGAGCCAATGGATAGGCTTGCATTTAAAGTGAGTATCTAATCTAGCTTTCTGCCCTTAACATGAGAAGGTGCATTCACAAGTTGTGTGAAGTTCATGTCAGAGAGCGAGGAGTGAAGAGCACTCGCTTTGTGATCAAGGGCGTCATGAGTAATGGTATATCGGACTCAGGGTGATTGAGGTTGTTGGGAGCTCTGTAGGTAATGAGGAGGTTGATCATGGTATTGGGATTGGTAATCAGTTTGATAAGAAGCAGTTCATAACCTTCCAGGTTGTTACAGGGGCAGGATCTAAACTGAAGATGATTTTTTGCAGTGAGGGCAATACCTCCTCCTACTGAATTGGTGCAGTCCGATCTGAATATGGTGAAGTCCGGGAGAATGGCCAATGTGAGAGCTGGGCCCGAAGCTGGGCCTTTCCTGTTGCTCTCTGGCCGGCCTGTCGTGGCCCTTTTCCTGCTGCCACCTGTGAGGTGAAAAACCTCAGGGGTCATCTTCGACTCCACACTCTCCTCCGCTCCTCACATCTCTGACATCTCTAAGAAGTCACAATACCAGCTGCACCTCCTCAGAGGTATTCTTCCTTTCTTCTCCTTCCCCCAGAAGCTCACTGTCTCCAGAGCTCTGGTTTTCTCTAGGTGTGACTACTGCAACAGCCTCTTCCTAAATCTGCCTGCCTCTACTCTCTCCAACTCCTCCTAAACAAGGCTGCAAGATTTGTCCTAGGCCTCAAGCCCAGGGATTGTATCTCTCCAGGACTGAAATCTCTGCATTGGCTCCCAATGGCTGTGAGGATTAAGTTCAAAACCCTCTGCATTGTCCACAAGGCCTTCTGGGCCCTAAATACCTTCAACTCTCTCTTCCTAAATATCTTCCTTCTCGAGCCCTTCGCTCATCCGCCTCCAACTCCCTGAGGGTCAGTCGCTTCTCCAAGTAACGCGTTGGTGGTAGGTCTCTTTCATCAGCTGGTGCCTCCCTCTGGAACAGCCTCCCTGCCTCTCTGAAACTTGAGCAGAACCATCCCCGGTTCTGGAAGCACCTCAAGACCCTCCTCTTTGCTACTACTTTCTCTCCTCCTCTCCCCTGCTGAACTCCTGGCTGAATCTGAAATTGCACTGGTTACCTGGCTACCCTCTGTTCTCAGGCCCAGGTCCCATCAACGACAGTTGCACACCTGCACTGCCCTCCTGGTACCCCCCTACACTCGGAGGCTGTTTCTGTATCACCACAGCCCCCTACCAGCACCTGACACCTGATGTCTGAATTTACACATGCACTTGCCACCACTTGGCTGCACTTCTTATTTATCGTATTCATTGGTTTTATTTATTTTATTATTATCCTATGTACTGCACTGCCCCCTCCCCTTTCCCACTCGCACTTTTCCCTCTCCCTCCTCCCCTGCGCTTGCACGATCTCAACGTCACCTGGCCTAGTAGGATCATTTGTCTCTGTCTTCCCTCTGTTCCCCCTCCCTTGGATCCTTGTGGCTTGAAACACTTGTGTATAGGTGCGTTATAAATGCCATATCATATCATACCATAAACTGGAGTGGGAGCCGGAAGGTCAGCAGTAGCAAAAGTAGAAGGAGCAGAGCACTAGGCTGGCAGTTGACAAGGAAGTGTGAACACAGTACGCCGGAGTAGAGGAAGGGCAGATTTCACCTGCAGACCCTAAATTGGGCCTTTGCCCACAATCCCTGTTTGGCTGTGGCAGCATTGAAAGAGACTAGAGGAAACAGGCTGTCTTTCTAGGTGCGCCTAATTGCTGTGAATGTAGAGCTGAAGTCGTGCATAGACCCAATGTCCATGCCCAGAAAAAAGCTGAGGGAAACTGTAGAGTAAAAGTCTCTCCTTTGAGACAATTGCCAGCTTTCTTAACATTCACATGCAAAATTGAGTGGGATAAACCAGTTCATAGAAGTGGGAAGTCTTATTAACACAGGAAATGTAATACGTAATGAAATATTAAAGCTGAAACACCTGCCTTTTCTTTTCCCATTGTTAAGCACAACTTGATGCCGAGCAGTCACATGCCTCTGTTTCTGTATCACCACAGCCCCCTACCAGCACCTGACACCTGATGTCTGAATTTACACATGCACTTGCCACCACTTGGCTGCACTTCTTATTTATCGTATTCATTGGTTTTATTTATTTTATTATTATCCTATGTACTGCACTGCCCCCTCCCCTTTCCCACTCGCACTTTTCCCTCTCCCTCCTCCCCTGCGCTTGCACGATCTCAACGTCACCTGGCCTAGTAGGATCATTTGTCTCTGTCTTCCCTCTGTTCCCCCTCCCTTGGATCCTTGTGGCTTGAAACACTTGTGTATAGGTGCGTTATAAATGCCATATCATATCATACCATAAACTGGAGTGGGAGCCGGAAGGTCAGCAGTAGCAAAAGTAGAAGGAGCAGAGCACTAGGCTGGCAGTTGACAAGGAAGTGTGAACACAGTACGCCGGAGTAGAGGAAGGGCAGGTTTCACCTGCAGACCCTAAATTGGGCCTGTGCCCACAATCCCTGTTTGGCTGTGGCAGCATTGAAAGAGACTAGAGGAAACAGGCTGTCTTTCTAGGTGCGCCTAATTGCTGTGAATGTAGAGCTGAAGTCGTGCATAGACCCAATGTCCATGCCCAGAAAAAAGCTGAGGGAAACTGTAGAGTAAAAGTCTCTCCTTTGAGACAATTGCCAGCTTTCTTAACATTCACATGCAAAATTGAGTGGGATAAACCAGTTCATAGAAGTGGGAAGTCTTATTAACACAGGAAATGTAATACGTAATGAAATATTAAAGCTGAAACACCTGCCTTTTCTTTTCCCATTGTTAAGCACAACTTGATGCCGAGCAGTCACATGGCTCTTGTTAATACAGAGAACGCTGCTGGTAAAGCTAATAACTCTTAATTATCTCGCCGGAAGCTTTACATGAAAAATTGTGTCCCGAATACCTTGGAGGCTAAGAAGCTGTACGAAAGGTGGGAACACGTAACTTTGAAGTGGCAGTCCAAAGGTAAAACTAAATCGCATGTGCCTAATTTAATTTAATTAAAAACTGATCACTTGTAACATCACAAACAATGAAGCAGAAGTTATAAAAGCAGTAGAAGCTGAGCACAGAAGTAGTACAGCCAAAGGCAATTGCCCAAACCCTATTTCAGCATATCCAGCTCATTTAAGAACGGAACAATATTGTTTAAGGGTTGTTGAAGCTGTGTTACCTCAGAGTCTTCCAAGACTACAGGTGCCAAAGGTTATCCATGGCTGGAAAGAGAGGCACTATAGCCTTGGTGTAGTCACTGAAGAAATAGTGTCCTTGAAGCTGGGAAAGGGAGCTTGGTACTTCATTAACATAACTGTAGTTGGGACTACAAGGTCGAAGGTAAGGCAAAGAGGCTGCCCTTTCTTTCCACACAAGAGAGAAGAGTGCCTTGTCAACTTATAGAGATCGAAGCTTTGTTGAAGTTGCCTAAAGATTTAAAAATTGTAGCAGTAGCAGTATCATTTTGGTTGGCGCTACAAGGCGAAAGGCAAGGCAAAGAGGCTGCCCTCTCTTACCATGTGAGAGAGAAGAGTGCCTTGCCAACCTGTAGAGGTCAAATAAGTCTTGTGGAAGTTGCCTAACTTTCTAAATTGCAGTAGCAACAGAGCTGCAGAACTGTGGTCGCAAATACAATTGTCTGAACTGTAGTAGTTGTATGAACCAGTAGCCAAAAGTGAACTGTGGGGCAGGGGAGCCTGCTCTCACAGTCTCATCAACAAAGTTGCTGGAGAGAGAGAGCAATTTCTAAGCAGAAGCACCCTCACAACACTGTATATAGAAGACGCAGCTGAAGTTGCAAAACAGAAGAGTAGTTAAGCAGAAGTGGCATTTTTGTCTTGCACTTTGTTCATCTTTTCCTGGAGAGAAGCTATCCAGGAATCCCATTGGTACTGTTGTTTTCTTTGTGGAACTTGAAAAGGGGAATCTTCTCATCCATCGATGAAGAACTGCTACTAGTTGATTTTCTGTGTGTGGGAAATTGTGTTTCTTTGGAACTTTTCAAGACTTTTATTGTCCTTGGAAGAATTTACATGGGGCATTTCTGGGGGAAAAAAGATCTGCCAAGAACAAATAGAAGTCATCCAAGACACAGGTTGTTTGGTAACCTTTCATTTAGATTGTTTTCCTGTATATTTAATTGTTTATGTTTTTTAGTGTGAGGGTTAGTATTGTAAATGCTAGAGGTTTTCCCTTAGAACCTAGTCTAGGAAGGGAATCCCCTGGTAGAGTAGGTTTAGCTAGCGTGTATTGTTTATTTTAGTTTAAAATAAAATGTTGAACCTTGAGAATACTAAAGAAAGTCTTGCATTGCTGACTCCTCACAAGTGGTAGTAGAGTAGGAGTAGAGGTAATAGTAGAGAGGTAGTTGTAGTGGAGGAGAAGTAGGGGCAGAAAGGTGAAGTAATATCAAGAGAGAGGCGGGGTAGCAACAGAGAGAGTAGTAATGAGGTAACTGGCGGCACTATTAGTAGCGAGTGGAGGAGTAGAGAAGGGAGGACGTTAGAGGAGGAAAGACAAGTAACGTGTGGAACTTGGATGCTGGAGTGTAACATTGGAGGGCTAACCATGTGGTGGAAAGGAGAACAACATGGAACAGCAGTGTGAAAGGACAATGTGTGGTTGGGTGTGCCTGGTGGGAGACATAGGTAGTGAGAGTGATAGCACCATTCCTAACACCCTAGAATACAAAGCAGGGCTTAGTTTCAGGCCTTAGAATACAAAGAGAGGGACAGATAGAGGGCCCTATCGGTCTGACTAGACAAAGCATCAGAACATCCACTGCAGTCTTAGTCCAGATGCAAGACAGTAGGGATTATCTTGCCCTAGCACTAACTGGCTTTCGGTCGCCTGGGTAAGGTTGGTGGGAGACCATGGAGAGGTCCTAGAGTGGGATTGCCCTTGCGTCAAATTCCCAAGGACCCTGGTCTGCCCAAAAATCTCAGAACATACCAACCAAGCCCAACTTGTCTGCATTTTAGCCCTAATAAAGATGCTTGGAACTAACTTCATGAGTTGGAGTGGTCTTTTAGTTGACACCCCATAACAACACAAAGAATCACATAGACCACATACATATTGTTACAGTTTATGAACAGATTATTCATCATTCTTCATTAATTCTATTGCTATGCAAGTGCCACATTCAAAGAACCCATGTTCTTCCAGCTTAAGCCAAATTAAGCCAACTTATTTTTTGTTTTTTGTTTTGTTTCCACATTCTAGGTGACTAAGATATAGTTTTTCCGTGATAGTTTGTGCTTTAGTGAATGTGATTACAGGAGTCTCGGCTAGAAATGCGTTATGGTCAAGGTCTCTCTTCAGCACTTTCCAATGTTTATTCAGCAATTTGCTGTGTGGGCTGTATCTGGTTACAAAACGTATATATTCATGTTGGTTCCTGTCCTGCTTTTTCTTTGTTAACAGCAGTTCTAATCGTGTTCTTTTATTCGCTACTGATTCCAATTTCTTAATGATTGTCTCATCATATACCCTTTCTTTGAATCCTTTTGTGAATAGTTTTACATCAGAATTAACAAACAAAAGGTATGACAGCCCCTAATGCCTCATTCCAGGGACTACTAAACCACTGGAAAACCACTGGAACCACTGGAAAATCTGAGAGTGTGGAATGAGGATGAATCGAATCAGATTACTGAATAAATCGTTATTCAATCATTCAGTATCTTATTTTTACATATTCAATAGTCATAAAGTGCAATGTGAAAATATTTAATAGATATAGTTATACAATCCACCACAATCCGACCCTGCGTATGTGCGATGCAATGCTAACAAAGTAGTTGTACTCCATTTATGATGATGGTTATGATGATGGTTGTTGTCACACCATTGGGACTTGTAGGAGTTGCATTTCAGGTTTTTTACATATTGTTTTTTAATCAATTCTTGTATCAGTATTGCACTATTAGCTGTTAGTATTTGTGAGCTGTTGGAACGGAATGATGATGTTGAATTCAGAGCTGAATCCCTGATGCTGATGGTGTACAGTCTCTTGGTGAGGATGGAGTAGTTGAGGTGTTCAACATTGCTGAGAGATCGAGTAGGATTAGGGCAGTGCAACCTTCTGACTCTGAGTGTCTCAGTGTCTTTTAAGGTCGTTCCAGATGGAGGCTAGGCATGATTCAGTTGCTCATAAAGGTCTGAAGACATATTGGGCGGAGTCATGGATCTTGCTTGATTCTGAGAAGAGGCATAGATGTGAGTATTCTGCTTGGTCAGCTAATTTAGATATATTGTGGTTGTTTGCGATGGGTCTGTAGTTGGTCGGAACAAAAGGGTAAAGGGAGGTCATTTTAAGGAGAGGCTTAATGTAGGAGGCTTAATATCTGCTGTGAAAGTACCAGAAGTGAGTGATGAGTTGATGGTGGGTCTTGCCAGGTCGCTCATACAGTTGGCTGTCAAGACTTCTTTAAGCATTGAGGGGGCAGGGATCCCCAGTGGGTCCTGAGCCCTGGCTGAGTGATAGTAGCTTGAGGAATTCTGGGGGAGGGGGGGCAGAAGGTAGAGAAAAGTGAGAGGATGGAGGGCAGTTCTATTGTTGTGGGTTAGGTGGGAAAGGACCGGGGTGATGAGATTTTAAAGAGGATAGCATTGTATCTCTTGGGCTATGTTGTGGATGTGGTCTCAGAGGGAGTCACAGAGCGATTGGCTGTGGCTGGGAGTTTTGGTAGTGCAGGCAGGGGTGTGGAATTCAGAGATGATCTTGAAGAGCTCCCTCGATGGGTGCATGGCTTTGGAGATTCTGTTGCATAACATCTGAAACAGTATGAAATCACAGTAACGGAAGGCAATTTGCCAGAAGTTGCCAGAATTGTGGAATGGCATTTGTCATTTATAAGTGATGAACAGGGAGTTGGTATATATGTGGGAAATATACTAGGAAGATGAGTGACCACTTGGAAAGCACAAGTGAGAGAGTGAGGGAAAGGGAGAGAAAGCGAGAGAAGAGAAAGATTGCTGACAAAAGTAGTTGCTGCTATTCACCACTGGTAGTAGTGAATAGGAATGAAACATGGCACATCCCAAAACGTTTGAGTCCAGCTTTTGAAGTGAGAGAGAGGACCCTTACCAGTCAGGCCTCATGGTATTCACAGTTGATATCACAATTCTTAACACTGAATAGGAAGTCTGCTAAGAAGTAGACATGTATTCCACCGTGGGATGTGTGTGCCCCTAAAGATATTTTGGCTTCTTGGATTATCACAGAAGTGTTATAGGCATCACTGCAGCCCATTCATTGATAGTTTAAAAGGTGCTGATAACTGGAGGTGGCAAGGGTCACCGGAGGAACGCACATAGGCTTATCAGAGATCCAACAAACTCTAAAAAAGTGACTCTGAACTAGCTCCAATAAAACAAAGTTTAAATACGTTGCAAAATGTATTAGGAGGTTTCTCACTGAGATTGTCCAGTTGCCCCTTGGTGATCAAGTGTAAACTTCTAGCACTAGAATCTTTTGCTTAAAAGGTTCGAGATCCTGGCATTCCTTTTGTGGTTTGCACTGTTATTGACCTCGTCTCAGCCAATCAGAATGTTCAGAGAGCAGTCAATAATTATCGCTATTGGCCTGAAAATTCTCACCTCAAAAGCATACTTGGATTAGCATGGTCATTTCAAGGCACGATTTCTTTCAACAAGAACTTCCTCTGTGGGAGGGCATTTTTTTTGTTGCTACGATATCCTATTTCACATGCAAAAGAGAAAGCTAAAACAGTAGGAAATGCTTTCACTTTTACCGCTTAATTTTACTTGACACCTAATCCATGCTTGCGTTAAACGTGTTTCAGTTCAACCAAGTTTGCAATCAATTAATTTGCTTAAATTATGAAAACAGCCATGTTATTTACAAACTAGACAATAAAACCACATTTAATTTACTAACTCAGTTTGTCTATTTACTTTACTCACTATTAAAGTAACATTTGTTCCTTCACCACCAAAATTTCAAAACTTGTATTGCTACTACTGCTATGTACTAATAGACTTGTAGCCCTCGGGAGGGGTCATTATCACTTGTGCTAATGACCATTCCCAAATGTATGGCCCTTGGCTTTGTCAGGCCATAACGTGCGGGTCACTATCCGACAAACACACCCCCTTCCAACAGCAAAAAGTGTATTTTTCTGAGAGGTCTGTTGTGTTTTATTAAGAAAATGTTAAGAATTTTGGCAACATATGAATGAAATAGAAGAGAGCAGAGGGTTCCAATGGACAGAGGTAGCATCTGAATGGATCAACTGAAGAAATAGGAGTGATATTTAGTGATATCCAGGCGCATCATATTGCAACCCTGCCCCTTGAAATGTGCAGTTTATCTGCTCAGAAAAGTGACTGTGTCTAGGTCACTGAACAGAACGCTTTTGACAAGTCTACATGTGAGTATTATGCTTCACATTCTTTCTTTACATTTTCAGCAGTAAAAATATTTTCCAAACATTAAAGCAGTCCATTACCTCACAGCCTTTCCTGGGTGCATCTTTATTTACTTCACTTTTAGAAAGCAGGCACATCATTTAGTGACCCTTTATATGCAGAGTATGGGTGACATGTTTATGTCATGGGAAAGATTGTCATGGTAGTGTGGCAAATTGTATATGGATGTGAAAATGTAAATTTAAATGTACGAACATTACAAAAAGAAAGTACAAACTGCTAATATGTAAGCACATAAAATATTGTGTTTGTATTGATTTCAAAAGTGCATTGAATCAATCAATTTACATAGCCCATCAATTCACAATGTATTTTGAGTATATTTTGAAAACAAACCAGCATTAATAAAATGCCATCCTAATCAAACCAATATTCATAATATGGTAGCCACAAATGTTAATAAGATGTTAGTTGACACGTGGCCTGTGTTTCATGTATTGCCACTTTCTCAAGGCTAATTCCAAGGTTCCTGTTTTATTTTGTTGAGTACAGAATTTACCTAATGATTTAGGCCTTTGGTTAGAGCTTAGTGGTACATGCAAGATCGCAGAGCAGTGAGAGTTGCCATACTGGCTATTAGAATCCAAACTTAAAATATGCTTTTGAAAAATTTAAAGAGGAAAGTCATTTTTTTTATTGTTACATTTGGAAAACCAACTTTTCAATAATAATTACTTTTTACAATAACATGGTTTAAAAGAGAATACAAGAAATAACATTTATCAAAGTAAAAACAGTTTGCACATGAAACTAAAATTTGATACAATTACGTTAAAAGAAATTATTCACATGGTTCAACCCATCATTTAAATTCACTAGAATACAGAAAGGAAAGGAAAAGTTAAATTAAATAATTTTAGCATTTCTCACTAATCAAGTTCTAGCAGAACAATGTATTTTCCAATTGTAATCTGAACCTTGATTAATTGACTATAAAACACGAAATTAGAGTGTTAGAGAAAGGCTTTTCTTTCGTTCCTATGAAGAACCCCACTAAAATGGAGGTGGAAATAGAGTTACGTAGCCTTTTTCGTAAAATACGCTTGAGGGACTTCTTCGGTAATACTTCCTCTCCTGACATGAGTGAAGATTTACATACACCATTCAAATGCAAGTTGACCTTTACACCTACGCTACAGATGGTTTCAAATGAAATAGCTACTTTTGAGAAAGCTGTCCATAGGGACTTCAACTCTACCTATACTACCTCTAATGATACTAATCAAGGGCAGAGCTTCAACTTTAGCAAGCAAGAATGGAGTAGCCTTCGTGATCTTAAACAAGACCCCACTATCGTGATCAAATAAGCGATAAGGGGGAGGAGTGGTGGTAATGGATGCAGATAAATACGACAATGATGTTATGCATCAACTGAATAACCCTATATTCTATCGTAAGCTCTAAGGTGATCCAACCGATAGCATACAAAATTAAATTTTGATGGTGGCTTCACGAGCACGGGAGGCAGAAGTTATTAATGAGAAGGAGTTTGCATTTCTTACTACCAAAGGTATAAGAACTCCTCTCATATATATATACTCCCTAAGATCCATAAAAATCCTCTCGAGTCTTCTGGTCATCCCATTGTGTCCCTATGTAGTTCTGTATTAGAACCAATTGGTCAATTTTTGGACTTTTTCCTAAAACCTTTGGCAGCATCAACAGAGACGTAGCTCTCTGATACTACGGATGCAATCACCCATTTAGAGGGTCTACCATTTGACGCCAACACTGATGTTTTATTGATGTTGGACGTAGAATCTTTATATTGCAATATACCACAATTTGAATCCCTAATGGTCATGAAAAGTTTTCTTGACGAAAGGCCTGGTGTTCATCAGATTCCAAGCGAAGTACTAATAGACCTTTTGGAAATAGCACTATCCAGGAATTACTTTCGGTTTAAATCTACCTATTACCTCCAAGTTAAGGGAACGGCGATGGGGGCAGCCTTTGCCCCAAACTATGCTACCCTTTACATGGGTGATTTTGAAAAAATATCTATTTTGTCCAATACTAACCCCTTTAGATCCGCTATCAGATTGTATAAGAGATACATAGATGACATCATTACAATATGGGATAAATCCAAAGGTGATCATCAAATGTTCCTTACATGGATCAACAATGTGAATATTAATCTCAAATTCACCATGACGGCCAGCAACTCTTCTTTACCCTTTTTAGATCTTCTTATTAAAGATGGCTGTGGCCACATCATAGTTGATCTATACAGAAAACCAACTGATCGGAACACCATCTTAAGATATGATAGTTTTCATCCGCAAACATTGCGTGAAAGTATCCCCTAAGGGCAGTTCCTTAGAGCTCGGCGTAATTGCTCTAGGATCAATGATTGTACAGCCCAGGCAGACATAATGCAAGATAGACTCCAGGGACGAGGATATCCACCTCATTTGCTCAGGCAACCTCAGAAAAGAGCTAAATTCCAGCACCGTGACATTCTCTTGACCAAATCTAATCGAGAAAATACCATCAAGGAAAGAATAGTCTATGCTATGACCTTCAATACATACCATCATAAAATTAAGAGGATCATCACAAGTCATTGGCATATTTTGTAAATGAATATGCCTGATTTGCCACGTCCATTATATGCCTTTAAAAAAGGCAAGAATTTAAAAAAACTGGCTCACTAAAGCAGATAGAGCAGACTAAAAACAACACTCTTTCAAATCTTTGGGGCACTAAAGCCATTACGGGACATTTCCCCTGTGGCTTCTCTAATCAATGTGCTCATACGACTGCTTCTACTTCTGTTACCATTCATTCCAAGGTATGGCACCTCAAACAACATACCACATGTAACATCAAAAATGTTATTTATGTGATAGTCTGCCCTTGTGAAAAAACATACATTGGCAAAACAGCTAGACCTATCAAGTTGAGGATCGGAGTGCATAAATCTAATATACGCACAAAAACCATCACAGCTCCCTTGACTACCCATTTTTTGGAACAGAAACACACCTGCAATGATTTGAAATAGTGGGTATTGGAAAAAGTCTTGGGCGTTGACTCTAATAACACAGCAGCCAGACTAGCCCAACGAGAACAATGGTGGATGTACAATACTAATAGCTATGCATTAGGCCTGAATCGGAAAGAAGACTGGCTCCATTGCATTCCATGATTGCATGTGCTAGTTTACTTTAATTTTTTGACCACCTATTTTGGACCTTCGGCTATATATCGTGGCCATTTATGATTTTAATCAGTATATCTTATTATACTTTGTTCAGTTAGAGCTATATTGGCCTAATAACTAAAAACAAAAACATTGTTTTCTACCCTTGGTTACGTTCTTGGGGCACTATTAGAATGTTTGGCACTTCAAGATGTCCCCCATTCATTTCAATATATACTCAGGGCAGCAATTAGTTGCTAGTCCTTCCACTATTTCAATGGTATGCAGTCTTAGGAGAACAGTCCTGTTTCCTTTTCTATTGTCACACGGTGCTGGAGGTACTTGGACAGGATACCGACAGTTACATTCGCCAACGAGATACGCGAACGAGTCACGACCAGCGGTCCCGATGCTCATGTAATCAAGAAGCTGCAGGTGCGCACTGCAGACTTGCTCTGCACACGATTGATTACGAAATATGGTAAGCACGTGTATCTCTACTGTCGTATATTGTATCCCCTCACAACTGGAAGTATGGGCAGTCTATACAGGATATGGCAATGTTAATTTCCCCAGTAAGCCGCTTTTACATTTCTAAAGCGGCAATGTTCTGTTAATTGCAGTTTTTCGCAAAATATAATTAATGCACTTTACATTTATGGCTAATACGAGTTCGGTGTGACAGGACTGACTCTAAATACATTTGACACTGTATTTTAAAGTAAGACAGCTATTTTCTTTATTGATGACAACGCTCCATCATTGGGCCTCATCACGAGGTTGGAGGTAGCTATGGAGCTATTAGCTCCATGGCTGCCTCCAAACTCGTTCCGACTCCGCCCTGGTGAATGGAGCAATTACCGGTCCATTCCAAGGTTGGCGGGACCGGTAATTACCCATTCACCAGGGCCCTTCCCCATTCCCATTGAGCCCCCGCAGGGCTCAAAGGGAATGGGGAAGGCGCTAATAACGGTACCGCAAATTGCGGTACCGTTATTAGCTCCAGAGTCCCTTTGCGGGTCCCGTCCTTAATGCCTGGAAAAACCAAGCGTTAAGGGAGGACCCGCAAAGGGTACTCATAGTAGAGCGGTATGGGATTACCGGCACCGGGGCCCTTACCGGTGCCGGTAATCCCTTACCGCCCACCTCGTAATGAGGCCCATTGTCTTAATTTTTCTGGCACAGCGATGTTGTTATCTGCCGCAAGGTTTATTAAATAAAGCCCATTGAAACAATTTCTCCATGTGACTTGTAGGCTTTCCTTGAATGGCTTGCTGCGAGTTTGAACAACAACAAAGAATCCCGTTGCAACAGTGAGATGTCTATCTTTGCGAAAAAGATTTTTAAATGTGGAGATTCTTATTCTATCCACTGTTCTATTGACATGCATGCCTTGGCTCAGCATGTTACCCAGGTAAGCACAATTATTGATATATAACTCAATGCACTATTTAGGACCTTTGTTTTCTATGTAATACGTTTATTAGTGGGGACAATTAATTAGATCCCACACATATTTTTGTCTCCTCAGATGTAATATTATTGGCATCTGTTTTCTTTATGGGCTGTGTGACGAAAATTAATGTTCCCTGTGCCCTCTATGGACTAATGAAGGTGAGCACATGTTTTGCTTGCTATTGATAGTCCTGGATATTGAATTCGTAATTGGTGTGTAGTACTTGGAGGCTCAGTCAGTTTTATGATGATTTTAATCTAGATATATCTTGTTTTTCTCTCTTTTCTTTTTCTTTTGTTATTTTACTTTGGCTGATGTGCTTTCAGATACAGTGAGCTACAATCAAGCTAGAAGTATCAAATTGAGGCAAACATGGGCCTCAGCTGCTTTATTAGAAATTGCATATATTTATGTCTTTTTCTACGGTAGATGCAATTTAATGGTGCTCCCTAACGAAGACGACTATCAGTTCTTTTTGGAATTAGACACAGTGTGTCGTTGAAACTACATCTTTCTAGATACTTTGGTATTTTTTACATGTAGTAGGCACTTAGCACTTTACCTGGTTAGCACTTTTTCTTGTCAGCACTTTCTGAAATGACCATCATGTACGGTTTATGATTCATAGATGGATTTGTAACATATTTGCCAATATATGTTAGGTCATTCTCATTTTTTAGATTCGTGTGTAGACAATTCTGGATATTTTATCTTCAATGACATTATTTTGATTTATTTTATGATGTTATGGTGTGATATTAAATGTGTTTTATGCTATTATGTCGATTTTGATAAATATTAAAATATGATGTTTATAAATTGTTCATCTGACTGAGCTTTCTCTTCTCCACATTTTGAATCAATTGTGATTGACATAATTTGTATTTACCCGTGTGACCACCATCTACTTGTTCCTTTTCATATGAAACAGTCTATACCATAACTCTTCAGATGCTAAGATTGTAAATCCTTTGAAATGCGGTTGGAAGAGTCTTTACTTTGTATTTGTATTTGTTTATTATTTGTATCGCTGCAGAACCCTGAGGTAACTGGACGCTTGAGAAACTTAAAGGTTACAGACAAAGACAGGCACACAGATTATCATCAACAAATGGACCCTGGTTACAGGTGGGTTAAATAATAGGATACAGGAAAGAATGTACAGTAGCGAGCTGCGGAGGCTGGGCCAAGGAATCTCGGGTGATTGGATTGCTTGGTGAATACATCTTACTGAGGAGGCTTGTTGCTCAGCCAGTTTTTTATACTGGCTTTAAAAGTAAGTAATGAGAGTTTGTGTCTGAGGGGGATGGGTAAAGCGTTCCAACGTTTGGCAGCTTGAACTGGGAAGCTGGCTTCTCCTGCTGTTTTTAGATTGTATCTTGGGACCACTAAGTTGTGGGACTGCGAAGATCTAGTTGTACATGTTGGTTGGTGAATGCACATTTTGTCTGCCAGGTATTTCGAGTCACAGTTTGTGAGGCATTTGTGCATGATGGCCAGGGTGCGTAGAGTGATTGTATCTCGGATGGGTAGCCAGTTGGTGTTGTGTCTGTGAATGGAAATGTGATGTGATCTCGGGAGACTGAGTGCAGCTCTTATTGAGTTATTCTGGAGTACCTGGAGTTTGTTTAGGTTGTGTTCCGAGGAGCCAAGGAAGAGTACTGCAATAGTCGATTTTTGATAGAGCAAGTGCTCTGGCTAGGTTTAAGCAGCTACTTGTGGATAGGTAAGATTTACAGCTGTAGATCAGTTTATTGGTGTAGGCTGTGGAAGACGCAACACTGTTGACCTGTTTTTTGAGAGAGAGAGTTGAGTCGAGGTGGACCCCCAGTGTTTTTATCTCTAGAGACGTTGATTATGTTGCCATCAATGATGAAAGAATATTATCTGGTGTTGAGTTTATGGAGACGTGCCTGAGTACCCACAGTCATTAGCTCGGTCTTATCATCATTGAGGCAAAGGCCATTGTTGGCCATCCAGGCTTGTTTTTTAAGATAGATGCTATTTAGCAGTTTGGAGTTGTGGTCATATCAGCCAGTGAGGGGGAGAAGCACTTGAGTGTTGTCAGCATAGTTGGTGTAGACGACACCCAATTTGTCCAGGAGGTCGAAGAGAAGCTTCCTAAAAATATTATAAAGTGTGGGTGACACACAGGATCTCTGAGGCACACCACACTATATCGGAGTTGGTTCTGCTGTGGCTGACGGGGAGAAGACTCTGGTGGTCCGGTTTGATAGGAAGGATTTAACCCAGTTGGAGGCATCAGCGGAAAATGCTGTAGCTGTGGTGAGGTGTTTGGTGAGAATTTGGTGGTCAACGAGGTCAAAGGCTGCAGATAGGTCCAGTAGTAGGAGGATTGCTAACTTGCCTTTATCGTTTGCCTCATCCATTTGGATCTGTAGATCTGAAACCAGCTTGTCTGAGTCCTAGGAGGTCATTCTCCTCTAAGTGTTTCTGGATTTGCAGATAAGCAACGTGATCCAGAAGTTTTAGAAGGAACGGGACGGTGGTGATGGCCTGTAGTTAGTGAGGACTTTAGGGTTGAGATTGTTTTTTTTTAGTAGTGGCATGACCCAGGATTCCTTGAGGTTGTTCGGTACCTGATTGGAAGAGAATGAGGAGTTTATCAAGGAGGTGATGAAATGGACTAGGTTTTTTGCTCCATCCTTGATGATGGTGGCAGGGCAGACATCGCCTTGGCAATGGGAGGGTTTTAGGCTTTTTATGATGTCTTCAACTTCCTTAGGAGTTACTTGTGAGAAGGAGAAAGGGGTGCAAGGGTGAGATGTTTTATCTCAGTTAGGAAGGACGGGCTCAGAGCACTTGAGGCTTGCCTTTTTAGCTTTGATCTTAATTTGGAGTAAGGTGATTTTATCTGCAAGGTTTTGCTCCAGTCTGCGTTTTTGTTGCAGTCTTGTGCGGGAGGTGCAGGAGATTCTAGCTCTTGTAGTATGCTGAAGAGCTCCTTTGTGCTCGATTTGGCATTCAGGATTCTTGAATCATAGGTGACTTTTTTAGCAGCAAGGATGGCTGCTTTGTAGAAAGTGGATGCTGACGTGAATGCATTTTTGTTAGAGATGGAGGGTGCTTTGCGCCAGGTGGATTTGGCTGCTCTTTTTGTGTTTCTGAGACTTTTTAGTTCAGGGGTGAACCACTTATTGAGGTGAGCCAGTGGTTTGGCTTTCCTGAGTTTGAGAGGGGCTGCAATATCTAGAGCAGATTTAAGAGTGCTGTTGTATAGGTCTACCAAATTATGAGGGGCGAGGTTATTGAATTTTGTCTCATTGAGGATGTCGCTAATGAGGGGCTGGAGGCTGTCTAAGGTGATATTGTGACATTTCTGGATAGCGAGGGGGGGTGCTAGAGTAGCTTTAGCTGAAGAGGCTCAAGGGATGGAGAACAGGATAAGGTGGTGATCTGACCAGGAAACAGGTTCGTTTTGGGTGATGGAACAATTAAGGTCAGAAACACAGTCTAGCCTTTCTGCCTTTGGAGCGGGTGGGGTGTTTTAATTCTGTGTGTAAAGCGTAGGTTGGAGATGGTGTTGTCGACGGCTAGGGCATGATGGTCGTTGGGATCCTGGAGGCCCAGGTTTAGGTCTCCTAGCAAGATGGTTTTGGATCTGAGTTTGGTATGTGTGGAGAGGAGGTCCAGGATGTCATCCTCGAAGGAGGGTGAGAGGCCAGTAGATAAGATGCATGAGTATTGTGTGGGAGGGTGATAGTGTTAGTTTCACTGATAGGAGCTCTGCCGATGAGAAACTGGTTTGGGGCATGGCTCTGAGAGCTAGGTGGGATTTGGCAATGAAGGCCACTCCACCACCTTTGCCTGAAGTTCTATCAGCTCTGATAATGGTATAGCTTTCCGGTAGGGCTAGGAGAGTGCAGGACCTGCTGCCTGGTGAAGCCAGGTTTCTGTGACAGCCAGGAAGTCTAGGCTGTTTGAGATAATGAGGTCGGCAATCTCTGGGGTATTGACTACAATGGAACATGCGTGTCACGACCCTCGCCCAAAACCCCCTCTGGCAAACCCATTGGCCAGGTGGAGTCAGGACTCGGGCCTCTAGAGCCTGGCATCCTCTTCAAAAGCCCTCATGGGGCCAGTCCTGGCGCCTATGGCGCCAGGCTCATACACCATGAAAAACAATGTGCTTTGGAACTACTTTATTGTATTGTCAGCCAACATGGAGGCATCCACATAGCTTGGTTCCCAAGAACCAAGCCATGCGGTCTAGTGTTTTGGGTGTCGTAGCCTAGGGACTACTTTACCTGGACTATTTTGTTGGGGCTATTTAAACCACACCCGAGCAAGACAACACGCTTCGCGTTACTTTGCATCTTGCAACATGACGCTCACCGTGTCCAGCTATTCCCTCGAACCTCGGAGAAGCAGAACCTGCAGGGAGACAAAAGGAACATCATTAGCAGCAGCATCTTACCTGCAGTCTTCATCTTTAAACACTCACAGCTACTGAGAACAGCTTCCTCGAATCTGCACGCCTCCCGGACAGAACGACCTGAAAGAGGAAGATAGAGGCAACATTAAAGAAAGCAGTAGAGACATTTACAAATTACAAACTGCTCAAAAGGCTTACCTGGCTGGTCGCCTCTCGGCTGGCACCACTCCGGACATTCCACTCATGCTGAAGAACACCACGACCTGCAAGGAAGGAAAACACAGGTTAGCAAAGGCAAGACTTTGCAACACTGCACATAGCGCTTACTTACCGCATCATAGCGCTCTTAATGCGCCATCATTTACCAGCGGGGCTCAACCAAGCCAGTTCGCCGCGCTGAAGCTCCGCATACCAAAGGGAGAAAAAAGAGACAATTTAAACAAAGAAAGGCATGCAGGATAGCAACAAAACTAAAGAACAGCAATAAGACCTACCTGAACAATATCAAACGGGCCAGCGTCAGTGAAGTAACTGGACCGCACTCGCCCATGAAAGACAAAGCGCCCCTGCCAAGAAGGCAGGACGGAGAGCACGCCTAATTCTACCACAAGGTGAGGAGAGGGCACCAGAGGGACTGAAATCATACGGGGGTGGAGGGAGGATACTTACCCCAGTTGGTCAGTCTTGAACACAGTCCTCCTGTATTTTCAGGCAGAACCCTCCCGCAGACCACATCAGGGCAAAGCTGAGAAGCATACCAGAGAGTAACCCGGCTGGGTGGCGTCTCTGTGGATACCAGGTGAGCGTAACAATGCGTTGATGAGGGCTCCTTCGATATTGGAGGCTGGTAGTAGGGAGATGGGGGCGTGGATCTGTGGGGGGGACGAGCTAGACATTCTGTTAGTAAATGTTGTAGATTCTCAGACTGACTTTGATTGCAGTTAAATCGGCAAACATCCTCGGTCTTGGGGATCTCATGTCATCTCAGAAGTTCTCTGGTTTTGCAGAGTTTTAAGTGAAAACGCAACAATTTGTTTCTGTATCTCTGACAAGGACATTTAGGGAGATAAGATTCAGTTGTGTAGAATTTTTTTGGCAGAAAAGGATTGTCTCTAAATTACTATTTTTAACAGGAATCAATAGTGCTTATCCAATCAAAAGGTCAGTGTTTATACTTGGCTCGTGTGGGATTCGTTTTTAAAATTTCTTCTGATATATTAGCCGCATCTAATGTGAGAACGACATGATCTCTCCATTCACAAGCAAATTTGTGATCTGTCTTGGGCATGTAGTTGGACAATTTATTCAGTAGCAGATTCTCATTATTTGCTAACAAATATTTTCTGTATAATGAGCAGGCCTTCCAGCTAAACATGATATATTGAGATGGTAAGCCTAGCTCAGTTCTTATAATAGACATGGGCTTGCTCTTTGGTAACCCTAAGACAGTTTTCTAGTAAGACTCCTCAAGTTTAGTCCAGTTTGATTCTGATTTATTAGGTTTTGATTCCGTGAATAATATGGACTGCCTTCTGCATGTAATATGTTATTGCAAGAAAGGATGAAAATCTACCGTATTTGCTTTTGTATTATTCTTGCTTGTGAAGTAGTAGCTTTACGTTTAGATTGTATTTCAGACAGATATGGACTGTCTGACGTCTGATTGTTAATATTTATGCCCAAGTATCTGTATTGGTCAACAGTTTCAAGTCTTTCATTGTTCAAATACCACGAAAGCGATGTTGCTTTCTTTTGTTTGTTTGCTGTGCAGTATAAAACTTTTGTTTTTGCTACGTTGATCTCTAATAGCCTCTAATGCGGATAATAGTCTTTGGAGACCTCTGGGAGTCTTGGACATCAAAACGAGGTCGTCTGCATAGACTAACTAAGCTATAAAAGCTGTACTTAGGCGTGGCGGGTCAGCATTTATAGATATAAAGTTGTTATACATATCAGAAATGAAAATAATTGAAAAGCAGTGAAGCAAATACACACCCTTGTTTCATGCCTCATTACGTGGGTATCGAAGCAGATTGTTTTCCATCTGATGTCAATTTAACTTGAATAGAATGTAAATGCAGAATAATAGACAAAGGAGATGTAGGGCAGTTTGCTTTCTGAAGTTTGAGAATTAACAAATTTCTCGATACAGAGTCGAAAGCGGACCTAAAGTCCACGTACGCCATGTATATTGGCTGCTTTGATTGTTTTGCCTGAGATATGATTGCACTTATGATGGTCAAGTTTATGGCTGTCCCAAGGCCAGGCACAAAACCTGTCTGATGAGGATCATATAAACTATTGATGTTGACCCATTGGGTGAGATCTCTCAGAATAAACCTACAGACCAGCTTGCCTGGCACGTCTAAGAGTGCTATTGGTCAATAGTTGCCAGGAAGCTGCCTGTTGCCCTTTTTAGAAATTGGTACAATAACCGATTTGCTCCATGAGTGAGGTATTACCTGAGATGTTATCACGTCACGATAGATCTGAAACAATATGTTTGACCAGAGCTCATGGTTGGCCTTGATGATATTATTTGTCAACCCTTCAGGTCCTGGAGCTCTGGACAAGCTCAGCTTTGAGATGTAATAAAGTAGGTCCTCGTAAGAAAAATTCAGTTTCGACTGGAGAAGGAAGAGGATATGAACCGCTAACTTCTAGGGCATAAAGAATTGTAAAATGTTCAATCCATATGGCTTCAGAAACAGCATTAACTTGCAGAGATATTTTTGTGTTATGTGTAGCGTGATTAAGTAGGTGCCAAATGGCACCTGTATTCTTAGATTGGATTGATTTGAGCATGTCTTCACCATCATGTTGGTACATGTGAGCCTGTCTGGACTTTTGCCAATTCATGTACTTCAATTTCAGATTTGTAATGGTAATTGGCTGCTCCGACAATGGTACATTTCTTGTCAATCGTATATCTCTGCGAAGTGATGTTTTATTGCTGTATACCAATGGATTGAATGTATGTCTGTGTGTAAAATTGGGTTTGTTAATTTTTGCATGAGCTTCTCGAAAGAGATGACGAGCAGCAACACAGACCCCATCCGTGCTGGCTTTTGAGGAGTTGACCAGGGTTTTAGAACTTAAACAATCATAGAGTTCGATTAACTGGTTTGGTGTCCAGCAAAGTCGGTTTCGTCCACCAGTGACTATTAGTCTGTGTTTGTATTGATGGGTGTTAATGATGTTAAAAGAAGAGTGCCAACGCGAAGTCATGATCAGTTGATTATGATCACTAGTTTGCTGTTCTTTTACAACAAGACTATCAATCGCAGCAAATGTGTCTTTATCAGTATAGATATGATCTATCATTGCTTGCTGATCAGATCTACGCCAGGTTGGTTTCGCTGGGATGTCACCCTCAACCGCACCATTCGGCATTAAGAGCTGTCTATCTGACATCATGGACATCCATTTGCGGGAATATGCCATGTCATTTCTATCTATCCAGACAATGGATGTTTAAATCCCCCACAAGGATCATTGATGTTATTGTTGGATCAGAAGAAATTAGATCAAGAGAGATTTCTATGTCTCTATAAAAGTCATCATCTGTAATACTAGAGTGATTCCAATAGATGTTGGTTAATGCAACTACATTTAAGCCAATGATTACTTTTACCAGCTGAATATAATTGTTGGGTTCAGCCCACTTCTCCAATTCCAATGTGCACCTTGTAGACATTTTTGAAGCAATAAGAAGCCCAGCCATGGGCCTCCTCTTCTGCTTTAGTGCAGATGGAATTGTTAGAATTGTGAAGTTATCCCATACGGGAGTTTGAACCATCCACGTTTCTTGCAGTACTAGATGTCATATTGTTCAAGGGCATGGAGGTTTGAATTTAGTATATTGCTATGCCCTCTCGTATTCCAGCTAATTAAATTGAGTGTTTTAGTATGAACAGTTTCAAATTGCTAGAGTGTTGGTTGGAAACAATATTGGTCGTAGTGGGTAGCTGGTCTTTATGGCATCTGTAGATTGTCATGGACATGGCTTCTCACAGATGTTCTCATGGCATGCGTTGGTCACTGGATTTTTGCTATTTCTAGTTGGGGCTTGGAATACCACTTTGTGTTCTCTTCACTTGATTTAATGGTTTCACAGGTGAGTATGAAGCCAAGATCGAACAATGGTTGTCTCGCCTGCCATATTAAGTTGAGCACAATGCCAAATCGGATCCAAAGCCTGGCTGCAGTAAGGTCACTATCATGCAGAAACTCATCCTGGTCAATATTGGGTGATGTCAAATCCTGTAAGATAGGCACTTCAGTAAAAATATTTAAAATGCAAGTCCTATTTAGATCGTAAGTAGGAAATGAATCAGTTCTACACTGGAGAATAAGTGCATGATAGAGCGACCTAAGTCCATTGTTAGTTCCTAAACTTGCTGCTAATGATTCCTTTGCCATTTGATTTGTAGTTGAATGCTGGGTCACAGTTGATTTTGGCAGTGTTTGGCTATTGCCAACTATTGTCGGTATCGTTCCTGTATTGGCTGGGGTGTTCTCTGAAGATGATTTTAGCAGATGTTGGTGAATAGATTTCTCAATCTCCATCATTCTTTGTTCTAAAGTAAAAGAATTAACTCCTGATATTTTATATTCCCTAACTGTTAAGGGTCGTGTTTGAGTGAAGGGATCCTTTACAGTTTGTGTTTTTTTGTTTTCTATTTCAGTTATTAATTCTTCCAACGGTTCATGGTCAATTGTGGATCTCGTGTTTTGTTTAGTGCTATTTTTGGGATCTCTTGATTTGGCAAGATTAATATATATTTTTTGAGTGTTTACATTGACAGCTGTCTTCAAGCGATTTCTGTGTATCGACAGATTTTTGATGAATTGTTTCATTGCCGCTTGATTGGAAAACAACACAGGTTTAATATTCTTGCTCTTTGTTTTAGGAGCCTGTGAGACTAGCTCTGCAAGCAGTATCCCAGTAGATTTTGCAAAAATGGTAAAGTCCACTTTTGTTTTGCGAGCTCCCATAGTTCTTTTTATCGCTTCTGAATTTTCAATAGGAATCGTCATCACAATCGAAGAGAATGTAGCAATCTGCCTATTACTAGAACTGCTTGTAGATTTCAAGGGCAATTTAAATGGAGCTTGTTCTACAATCAATGCGGGATTTGCTGAGTTACACACAGTTTGCAATTTCAGATTAATAAAAACTGAAGCAGAATCAGATCTTTGAATGGAACAAAGATCATTTACCATTTGAGCAGTGGATTCGTGATTTGAATTTGGAATGGGACACACAGTCATTGGTTGTTCACTGATATGAATGTGATGTTCTGCGTGGTTGCTGACCATTCCTTGTTTGTCTTGACGCAGAGCCATGATGTTTAAAAGGTTTGTTTGTTTGTCTAGCTTGCTGTCTAATATTTCGTATAACTTTGCAAGTGAAGATAAGACTAGATTCATAGCAGCTAAAGTAGAATGTAATAACAGTTGTGATGAAGACGGGTGGTAAATGTGGATCAGAAGATTTACAATGTGTATATTTTTTGCTTTCAAAGGGTTGTGAGACCATAATGGATACTGCAGAGGAATCGTTATGTGGTACTGTTCCAAACATGTCAGGGGATTGGGAAAGCAGTGAGTGATGATTCAATCTCGACTTTGACATGGGAGTTGCTAATCAGGTAGCAATGGGAGATAATGCAGCTATATGTATGGGTGAATTTGACACAGTCGAAATGGGATTTTCGGGTTCACAACTCGAAATACCATGCTGAGTCGCCCGAGTGGGAGAGTCAATAATAATAAGGTCATTCGTTACAGTAGAATCAGAGTTTTGGTAATGGATTTGCGCGGCAATCATTTTACTCTGGGGTTGAGCCTGTTCAAGAATGATAGGAACAGGAGGAATTTTTGGCAGTGTATTGGAATCAACCTCAACTAGTTCTAAAAGTGCAGGCCTCTGAGTCAGCAGTTCCATCGTATTATAGCTAATATCTTGAAAGGAAAGTCTTTCTGTGTCAGTGGCAGCAACAGATTGCTGCAATACTGTATCAGAGCTGCCTTGACGAGATGAATGGGTGAGAGGCAACACGTTGGGGGTGGGATGCCACTGGAGTTTGGACATTTCAGTAGGATAGAATAAGCGGATGTCTGCAGCAACAGACTGTGCACGTGCTCGGGTTAAGGGAGCACTGGGTTTGGATGTCAGTTTCACTTGATCTTCTTTAAGCGGCGTTCGTTTGAGCTTTTCGACAAGCCTTAAGGTTTCCATTTTAGACGGCATTGTTGTTTTGAACAAATACTCTCTTTGTTATTGCTGTCAGTGTGGCAGCATGCAAATACACGAATAGTCAAATCCCGTAAAAAAAAAGTTTGCTTTGGACTAACTACACACTTGTTTACCATAAATAAGAGACAATCAAGCAAGAGAAAACATGCAGTAGTCAAAATTTAGGAGCTAAGTACTGGCAAGTATAAATGCTATTAAACCAGAAGTCGTACTTGAAAGGTCAATGACATACGCTCCCACCTCCCAGCCATAACAGCCACAACAGCTCTTGCAAAAAGCTCTTCCACAAATGCGCACATGCTCCAGATTTATGGGAAGCTGGGTAAAAGAGGTGGGGCTTGCTCACAACGAGGAATAAGTATGGAAACAACAGCAATATGCAGAAATTTGCAAATGTTCTATGTTTTAGCAAGCCTACATAATATCTGCTTTCTCTGCATCCTATAACATTGTTAAAATCCCTGAACACACACAATATTTTGTTTTGAAAGTATGTAAATATTCTTGAAAACAAAATTATTTCTCTTTCTGAAGCAAATCAATATCTGCAGTGCTTTTCATTTAAAAAATACTAAGCTTTGTTTAATAATTAAGCCATAATACCTCGTTCAACGGGCTGGAATGGGTGGTAAGGACCTGGGGGCCAAATTAATAGGGCTGAGCTTAGCAAGGCCCTTTAACATTGTTCTCAGTGCCGTTATCAACTGTTCCAGCCTTTCGAACCGATGATTATGGGTATTAGCACCCTGGGTTTCAGATCCAGAAACACGGGATGCTAAGAGCAAAGTATTTTGTTTAAATGACCATTTTTCATTTCCATGGAGGCCAGGAAGGGGAGACGGAGGACCAGCAGCAGCGGTGGCAGGTGCTCTGCAGCTGAAGTAAAAAGTTAAATGGTGCTGGGAGGGACATGAAGGGAAGGGAGAGTGGGTGGAAGACGGCAGGTTGGGGTAAGCAGCCGTCAGGTTGATTGGGGCACAGGCTTGGATCGTGTGATTCAGCCTGCCATCCAAGCAACCTGATTGGTTGTGTGGTGCTGCCCCTTTAAGGGATCAGCACGTGGCGGAGTGACGTTGCACTCTGCTGTAGTGTCCTATAAATAAAAGGGACGTTCCCGGCCGCATCAGTGCGACCGGGGAGCCTGAGCCTGAAATATGTCTCTGCTGTGAGTCTATGCCACTGGGGGCATGGGGGCTCACGGAACATTGCTGGGGGGTCAGGGATTCCCCCACAACAGTGGCGACGAGGCCAGTTACGAACCCAGACCCGGCGTGATTAAAATGTGCACATTTTTTTCACATGAACGAGGGACGGGATCCTCTCGTTCGACGCTTGGAGGAGGGTGTCGCCCACGCGGTGGCAGCCATTTTGTCTCTCATAACGCGGACGTTTCACGGCGCTCTGGAGGGGTCCATGAATGCCATCCAGGCACAATTTTTGGAAACATGAGTAGCTGGCAGCTATTCCTACATGGACATACCTGGAATGTTCATATTTATGCAATTGTTGAGGTGAAAATCACTGAGTGAAGGTGAGGCACTGGGGAGACTGGCTATTCTGAGACATCTAACCTAGGCCTCCCTGGCTCAATTTTTTGACAGTCCTCATTGGACTGGAAGGCTTGGTGACTTGTCACTGGACAACTACCCTTATTGTACTTTCTGGTGGGTGCTTAGGGCACTGGAGCTGCACCGGTGGGGATTTTTGAAGATCAAGGAGGCCTGCAAGGTTGTGGTCCTAGTGTGGAAGCTGGAAGATCAAGGTGGCTGTGAGGAGAAGAAGCAAGCTGGCTGGGTGAGTTGTGGCCCCTGTGCAATCCAGGAGGAGTGCTCTTGCGCTTGACCCATGAGTGATCCAGCGAACCAGGACTGGGGGCAGGCAGCTGCACAACAGCAAGGAGTGCCCCCACCTCCAGCAATGGTCCAGATGAGGGCCCCAGCGGCCCTTCCACCCATCCCCGAGTTTGATGTGTCTGGCCACCCATCCAGCTTGGGGCCTAGGTGGAGGTGATGGGTTGATCGCCTTGACATGTACTTTCGGGCAACGATGGAAACCAGTGATGACAGCAAGCTGGCCATGTTATTGTATGCCGCAGGACCAGCCGTGCATGAGATTTCTGACTCCCTCCAACCTGCAGATGGAACCTATGCCGCAGCAAAGACCGCTCTGCACAATTACTTCCTTCCCCTGGCCAACGCGGACTATGAGCGTTTCGTCATGCTATCCACTCAACAGAAAGATGAAACACTGGACACTTTCTACGGCCATTTTAGGAGGCTGTCAGTGGCATGCGCATGGGACAACCCCGACAACATGGTCAGGAACCAGCTCATCCAAGGGTGTTCCTCAGTAAAATTAAGGAGACAAGTGCTGAGCGAACCAGGGATCACTCTTCCTCGCATCTTGCAGCTGGGCTGCTGCCAGGAGATATCTGAGGTACGTGCATCAAGGATGGAAGCGGGCTTCTGCACGACCAAATCAAAGGAGGTCAGGAGACCGGCTGGAAACTTCCACGACAGGGGTGGAAAGCCGGGCAAGGCTTGTCAAAAGTGTGGGTACAACCTGCCTCACCATGCTGAATGCCCAGCAGCAGGTAGAACGTGCAGGCGGTGCGGCCTGGCAGATCTCTACGCACGGGTGTGCAGAGCTTCCCTGCCGGTAATGGTGCCCAGGGACTCACTGCGGTCTGGGTTCTTCAGACAGTCTCGCCATCCCACTGTCGCCCAGGTAGACCAGGGGGAGGAAGGCACTCAACCCGATGAGGAGGAGGAAGAAGAGGAAAACATTTTCTTCATGTCAAGTATTGATGCCCTCCTGTCCAAGGGCCGAAGACAGCCGAGATTCATCGTGGCAGTCAATGACTCTCCCGTTTTGGTGATGATGGACACGTGGGCATCGGTCAATGTCATGGCCCGCGAAAATTATGATTCCATGCACTGCCCCCCAAACTATCAACCCCAAAGGCTTGCATTTTCACGTTTGGGGGTTCACATCCCATCCCCCTGGATGGTGCATTTGTACCTCAAGTGGGGCATGAAAGCTCGAAGATCAAAGCACGATTCTACGTGATGCCCATCAGCACCAACACCTTACTAAGCTGCGCGGCGGCTGAAACCCTCAGACTACTGAGTTTCGCGTACTCCGTGTATGTGGAGGACATACAAACTCTACTGGAGAAATATGCGGGACTGTTCCAAGGGATTGGACGCATGACTGTTGACCCGGTGAGGCTGCACATCGATGAGTCTGTGAAGCCCATTGCCCTCAAGCATTGAGAGCTGCACCGGTGGGGATTTTTGAAGATCAAGGAGGCCTGCAAGGTTGTGGTCCTAGTGTGGAAGGTGAAAGATCAAGGTGGATGGGTGAGTTGTGGCCCCTGTGCAATCCAGGAGGAGTGCTCTTGCGCTTGACCCATGAGTGATCCAGCGAACCAGGACTGGGGGCAGGCAGCTGCACAACAGCAAGGAGTGCCCCCACCTCCACCTCCAGCAATGGCCCAGATGAGGGCCCCAGCGGCCCTTCCACCCATCCCCGAGTTTGATGTGTCTGGCCACCCATCCAGCTTGGGGCCTAGGTGGAGGTGATGGGTTGATCGCCTTGACATGTACTTTCGGGCAACGATGGAAACCAGTGATGACAGCAAGCTGGCCATGTTATTGTATGCCGCAGGACCAGCAGTGCATGAGATTTCTGACTCCCTCCAACCTGCAGATAGAACCTATGCCGCAGCAAAGACCGCTCTGCACAATTACTTCCTTCCCCTGGCCAACGCAGACTATGAGCGTTTCGTCATGCTATCCACTCAACAGAAAGATGAAACACTGGACACTTTCTACGGCCATCTTAGGAGGCTGTCAGTGGCATGCGCATGGGACAACCCCGACGACATGGTCAGGAACCAGCTCATCCAAGGGTGTTCCTCAGGAAAATTAAGGAGACAAGTGCTGAGAGAACCAGGACATACAAACTCTACTGGAGAAATATGCGAACTGTTCCAAGGGATTGGACGCATGACTGTTGACCCGGTGAGGCTGCACATCGATGAGTCTGTGAGGCCCATTGCCCTCAAGCATTGCAGGGTGCCCTTCCACCTGAGGGAGTTGGTGGACAAGGAGTTGGACAATTTGGTAAACCTCGACATCATCGAGAAGGTGGAAGGTCCGACACCCTGGGTGTCCCCAATTGTGGTTGCCAAGAAACCCAAGCAACCTGATTCGGTAAGAATCTGTGTGGACATGAGGCTCCCCAACAAGGTGATCAGGAGGGAGCACCATCCCACACCAACGATTGATGACATGATTGCAGAGCTTCAAGGGGCTCGCTTCTTTTCGAAGCTTGATCTCAGGGCTGGATATCACCAAGTCCTCTTGCATCCAGAGCCGAGATATATTACAACATTCATGACTCACCGGGGCTGCACCGGTACAAGCGACTCAGATTCGTAGTATCCTCCGTGGCTGAGGTCTTTCAGAACATTATCAGGGGTGCACTGGCAGACCTGGAGGGCATGCTGAACATCAGCGATGACATTCTTGTGTTCGCCAGGTCAAAGGTGGACCACCTGCAGAGACTTGCCAAGACATTTGAGAGACTTCAATCCTTGGGTCAGACGCTCCACCGGGAAAAATGTGAGTTCCTGAAGACGAACATCGAGTTTTTCGGATTCATTTTCAATGAGGGACGGGTGTCTTCAGACCCCAGAAAGGTGATAGACATTAAGGATGCGAGACCTTCCGAAAATGTGTCAGAAATTCAAAGCTTCTTGGGCATGGTTACATACTGTGGCCGCTTTATCAACAATCTGGCGTCCAGGTCCCAGCCTTTACAGGCCCTCACTAAGAAAGAGACAGTGTGGCAGTTGGGACCTTTAGAGCAGGGAGCATTGAAGAAATTAAGACTGCCCTCACAGAGGAAGACACAATGGCCTTCTTCGACCCTGCTCTCCAGTCTGAAATCATTTTGGATGCCAGCCCGTTTGGCCTGGGAGCAGTATTAACACATGTGGGGCAAGACTCCACTGTTCGCCCCGTGGACTATGCCAGCAAGGCTCTGTCCGAGATGGAGCAGCATTACTCTCAGATAGAGCGAGAGGCATTTGCCATTCTCTGGGGGTGCAGGCACTTCTGGCTGTACATCCTGGGGAGGCCAGTGACCGTAGTGACGGACCACAAGCCCCTGCTGCTGATCTTATCCGGTTCCTCCTCAAAACCACCAGTGAGGATCGAGAGGTGGATGCTGGCTCTTCTCGAATATGGGGTCTCACTGGTTTATTGGCCTAACTCCACCAATGCTGCTGACTACCTCTCTCGCCATCCGGGTGGTCACCAAGACGGCGAGGTTGATGCCTGCGCAGTGGAGGCCGATGATCACATACAGCTGGTGGTCGAGGCTGCTACCCCAAATGCCCTGTCACTCGAAGAACTGGAGGTGGCAGCCGCACAGGACGAGTGCTTGTGCATCCTAAAAGCGGCATTACAACAAGGGTCATGGAAGAGTATACTGGAGTCGCTTGCAGGTCGCACGCAGGAGGCGAAGGTGGTGCTCAAGCAGCTGTGGAGGGTGTGGGAAGAACTGTCGTTCTCAGCGAAAGGACTGTTACTGAGAGGAGATCGGATTGTGGTCTTGCAGGCCAAAGTCCAAGAGGTGATTGGCCTAGCCCATCAAGGTCATCAGGGCGCCGCGCCAAGGCCCGTCTACGCCTCAAGGTGTGGTTCCTGAACTAGAGCAACGTGTGGATGAATATGTAGCCTCATGTGTGTGGTGCCAGGCAGCCTTGCGGGCCCCCAGGGAGCCTGCCATCAAAGCCATGCCCCGCGGCACGTGTCCCTGGGAGGTTGTCCACGCTGACTTTGGGTCCACGTTGCAAGGACCTCACTTCCTGGTTGTGGTGGATGAGCGTTCCAGATACCCAGAGGTGGAGTTCATCCAGTTGGTGGCCTTCAAACACGTGGTGGTGGCGATGGAGAAGGTGCTTGCTGTTCATAGCCTACACACAACACTCTGTTCTGACAATGGGGCTCCCTTCCAAGGTGAGCGGTTCGCTGCCCTGATGGAAGACTATGGAGTGCAACATAGGAGGGTCACTCCGCTCTGGCCAAGGGCAAGTGGAGAGGCCGAGAGGCTGATGCGCATGTTGAACAAAGTCTTCCATATTGCGCAAGGTCAAGGGCAGTGCTTGGAGAGGGCCCTTTATCAGTTTCCGCGGGTCTACCGGACAACCCTGCAGACCTCGATGGGGTGGCCCCGGCAGAAGCCCTGTTCAAGCGGTGCCCGAGAGGGCCGCTGCCAGAGGTTGGTGAGAAGGAGCCGGGAGTCATCAATGACCAACAGGTGGAGCAGGAGCGGCAGCTGCGAATTGAGCAGGAGAATGTGAGGAGAGGCCTTCGAACTCAACAACTTGTGCCCTAGGACGTCGTGCTAATAAGAAACAGGCATCCCCGCCGGAAGCTTTCGTTAACATATGAACTGAGCCGCTGGACGTGATCGCAGTCAAGGGGTCAATGGTAACTGCCTCAGACGGCTGGGCTTCGGTTAAAAAGGAACGTTAGTTTCTTTAAGAAGCTGGGGGAGCCCAGGACTGAGGCGCCCCGTATCAGGACGTTGTGGACATACCTGATGAGGGCGGGGGAACGGAACCTCTCCTTCGGTCTCCTGTGAGCACACCGGCCAACAGTGGAACTCCCATCCCCGAGGTGAGCAGGAGGTATCCCCTGAGGACGGGGCGAGGGAAACCTGTTTGCCTCAGTGACTATGTCTTGCAGCCATGACTGTGTCTGACCCCAGACGGCTCCGCCAAGCGTGGGGTGGGAGGGCCAGTAGGTGGCTGTGAATAAAGGGGCTCATTGGGTACTGTTGTGTTGGTTTAATAGTGTTAGTGTGTTTTGGGGGTTAACTGTAGTTATGCAAGTTTGGGTTTGTTATTTGTTGTCCTCATGAAAAAGGAGGAGTGTGGGGCTGCTCCTTTAAGGAATCAGCATGTGGCAGAGTGATGTTGCACTCCGCCGCGTGCACTATAAATAAAAGGGGCATTCCCGGCCGCGTCAGTGTGACCGGGGACCCCGAGCCTGAAACATGTCTCTGCTGTGAGTCTATGCCGCTGGGTGGCTAGGGGCTCACGGAATATCGCTGAGGGATCAGGGATTCCCCCACAACAGGTTGCTTCCCCCGCCCGAGTGCTAATTGTTAGTGTGAAGCAGGGAGTAACTGTGTATAGTTAATTGTAAAATGTGTTAATATCTTTAATTTTAAGACCACCAAATATTTAGTGATCGGGAGAAATGAAATCAGCCTTAAATTTATACAGGCTTTCATACCTGTAATATAAACTTTCAGTATAAACATTTTTCCCAGTTTCGGGTGAAGCCGTGTTTATATTTCACTAAGCTGTAAACTTCGACCACAATACATTTTTTCTGCGCGTAGTAAAAGATATGTTTATATTTTATCACCTGTAAGTGCAGTGGTACATAAGGTGCATTGCAGATACAACCAATGATATAGATATAACGAAATACAATCAGGCACATTTTCGAGTCCCGCTGTAAATCGGCTGCAGGGACCTGTTTGTTTACTCATTTGTGTAAATGGGTCCCTGTTGCCGAAGTTTCCTCATTTGCACGGTGGAGTGCAAAAGGGGAGGCCAAAAGGGCGTCATACATGCTTGTACACCACCCGTTTTGCACTCCGCTGTGCAAATTGAGTAAATGCTTCCTGCCATGCATTCATGGCATGCAGCATTTACAATGTATTCTATGGAGTCCACCTACTTTTGCTTGTGAAAAAAGCAGATTGACGCCAGGAGAATACCCAGCATTTACACCAGCATGAAATACCATGATGGTGCAAATGCTGGACTATTTGTATGGCAGAGAGGAAGGAGGTGGTGGAAACGTAACTTACTTTCCGCCCCTCCTCTCCACCATACAAATAAATAATATATGGAGTACCGTAATTGAAATGCGTATTAGCCTTACGCATGGCTTTTACGCATTTAATTTACGGTACTCCAGGAGCAAAATAAGCTCCAATATGCCTAAAAGAGTTCGGGCCTCATTACACGGTATGCGGTAACCATGGCGCTATTAGCGCCATGGTTGCTGCCGGTATTTTACAGTGTCCGCCTTGGTGGATGGCGGAATTACTGCTCTACTCCAAGGTGAGCGGGGGCGGTAATTCCCCATTCACCAAGGCACTTCCCCATTCCCATTTTTGCCCCCATAGGGCTCAATGGGAATGGGGAAGGAGCTAATTACGGTAACGCAAATTGTGGTACCGTAATTGGCACCAAGGTCGCTTTGCGGGCCCGTTCCTTAACGGCTGGTAAAACCAGCCGTTGAGATGGGGTCCCGCAAAGGGACCTCGTAGTAAGGCGGTAAGGGTTTACCGGTACTGGTGCCCTTACCGGTACCGGTAAACCCTTACCAGATTCTGTGTAATGAGGCCCTTTGTTTCAAGAAACAAAGTTGTCAGATAATCACAACATGTCTGCATGCCAGATTGCAAATGACCCTGTGCCACAGTTCCCCTTCATCTACATAATGGTTGCCTGCTTGAAATCGTCACCCAGTAACCTCTCACATAGATAATGGTGAACGGCACCTGAAGTCCACGTCCATCTTTATTGCACATCTTGATGACAGATCTTGGGGACTTTGTTTATTGGATAGACTTGACATTTGATAATGGGAACTGTATAAATTCTGAGATTACTGTCTTCTGACAGATTATGAGAATCTTAATGGCAGAGTGTGGAAATGATGTTCTGATAGGATACCCTACCCGATATCCTGTTAGGATACTTTAGTCGGGTGGTTCAGTCAGATATCCCTAAAATGATTTAGATGGTTCAGACAGGCTGCAGATAACACTACACTGCATTGTTGTGAATGAAGACCTGGTGGTGGGCTTATTCTGGATAATTTACAGAGCAGTGGGTTCGCTTAGCTTGGATATTTTGCTTTTACAAATTGTGTTTGATACACTCTCTTTTTGACCAACTGCATTTAGAAACAATTCGTTGGTTTTGGTTTAGAGGCTTGGTCTCATCATTCATTATTATTTGCTGTTTCCTGCAGATTGATGGCTCTTACACTTGGTGACCAGAATGGTAGAGTCTGCCATGGTCACAAACTGTGTTTAGTACATTACATGCTTCACTGCATTCTTCGTTGGACATTTAGTTCTGTTTTGCTGCTAATTTCTGGTTTTCTAATGAACAAGTGTGTTTATATTTTTAGCTAACTGCTTATTGAGAGTTCGTTAGGTTTTTATGCTTTTTTAAATAGCTATTTCAGGAAAAGCAATTGGAACGGGTTTCAACTTTAAAGAACACACATTTGAATATGAATTCCAAGAATGGATTTTTTTTTATGCAAGTACATATTTGCCAATGCTCTTGAGAGAAAGGCTCTAGAAAAGTAAAAAAAGGTTTCCTTTTAATGTATCTGCCCAGTGGGTAAGTTTCAATACCTTGTTTTTAAACATACATCTTTAAATGACTGGCAGTGGAAGCCAGAGATGTTGTGCTTGCTTTACTCTGCTATTTAATACTGTTTAAATGTCAGTGATTTAATAATATGAAGTTCATGCTTGAATGATGCTTTTTAATAACATTTATAGTTGTGCATACCTGGTTCTGAACGACTGTGGACATTGATGTTCTCATTGGAACAAAGAGGCACCCTATGTGAGTACAAGTAAGTTGTTTATAATGATTTTGAGAATTCTATGCAAGTATATAAATGAACGTTCATTTAAAGATTCTGAGAAACTAGGCATATTACTAAATTTGCTGACAGAAATATATCAGGTTATTATAAAAGAGCCTTATGTTAATGAGGAGCTTGTTGCAGAATGTACCACAGTCTTATGAACTATTTCTCTGAGGTTGTGTGCCGAATAGAGCATTTACACCTCTACTGCCAAACTTGAGCCAGCACTTAACTTAGGGCCTGATCACGAGCTGGCCGGTATCCCGGCTGTAATACTGCCCAACTGTAATGGTGTTAGCGCCCACCGGGCAGGCGGTGTTACCGCAGGATCACGGTTTGGGCATTAATAGTAAGTTCCTATTCCCCATTGGGTCCATTGGATCCAATGGGGCATTTTGGGCGCTGATACTGCGCGCTAATACAGCCAGCGGCAATGCAGGGCGCAAAATGGGATTTTCACCTTTGGAAAAAAAGCTGGAGGTAAAACAGCCCATTTGGCGGCCAACTCATGATAGGGCCTGCCTTTAAATGCGCCAGTAATACTGTTACCGCCGAATTTCAGGGCTACAACCCAACTCATGATGAGGCCCTTAGGGTTGTAATTTCTCCAGAGGGTCTGTGGACCTCATCACGAGTCTGGTGGTATCCCGGTGGTAATACCACCAGGATACTGTCAGCGCAAATAGTGTTACCGCTACTCGGTCTGGCGCTATTAGCGCCGGATCACGAGTAGCGGTTTGATGGTTGTTTCCCATTTCCCATTGGTGGGGCTGGGGGCACTATTACCGCCAGAGGTATTTGCACCAGCGGTAATAGTGCCGAAAACGTCAGAAAACAGGCGCTAAATGGGATTTTCTGTTCCAGCAAATAGCTGGGGCTAATACAGCCCATTTATCACCCAACTCATGATCGGGCCAGCCCTTAAATGCGGCGGTAACAGCGTTGCCGCCGCATTTAAGGGCTACACCCAACTCACGATCAGGCCCTGTGTAGTTTTTGCTACTAGCTATGAATCAAACCATGTCAGTATTTTCTGTAAACATTTGTTTGCTTTCCTTCATGGTCATTAGGTGTGCTTGTTTTCCCCTTCTTTGTTTAGTGCACACTGCCTTTTGTTGCTGCAGTGCTCTGCTTCATCAGCGTTATCTCTTATAGCAGCCTGGTGTTGGAAGTCAACATAACCCCAACCTAGAATAGGAGCTGGTCACTGTTATAGTGCGCTCATTGTCTGCTCTAGGTAGAGGCTTCATCAGGGTTGCATGAGGTTGGACATGCAGGATCACATCAGAATGCTTTTAATGCCTTGCCAGCATCTGTGCTTAATACCGCTTATGTACTCGATCCTTTCTCTAGGATCTGCTGTGCATGCTTAATCTGGTTTTCCTTTGCTTATCCTCTGGAGCTGTGAGGGCTTTACAGGGGGATTTGCAGCTCTACCGACAACATTTATTCATAACTAGCAGTACTATTTCTCACTACAACCTGCTCTCTGATGCAGGAACTGCCAGCAGGACCAGGGAGTGTGCCAGTTTGTGGGGTCTTAGTATGCCTTAGGGTTGTAAGTGCAGCAGGCTGTTACCAATTTATTTTCAAGTGACATTGTACAGCTCCTCCTTAATGCTCAAATTGAATGCATTGTTGGCACTTGCACCCATTCATAACCATGTGCACTTCTCAGGAGAATGACAGTCAAAATGACAATCATATGGCTTTCACCCCCGCTGTGGGGTGTGGACATGGTCTTTACCAGCCCCCAGCCGGAGCCTAGATATGCCCGAGTGATGCGAGGACCTCTGCGAGAGCTCTGGCCGTTAAAGGCTGAGGGGCCGATTCATGGAACAAATGTGCGCCGAAAATCATGGCGCAAGCGTGAAAAAGCAAGTGCACATGCACGCGTGTGAATCATGGAAAGGCCTGCGCATGTTTTCTCTGGGATGTGCGCCAAATCCGCGCGCGGCGCACATGGCTGCACGCGTCACTGCAACATCCCAAACGCTGTGCGCGTCGCACACAACGTTAGTGCCCACACCAAAAAGGGGGCGGAACGCGGGGCAGAACACGCGGAATGGGGAACAACACGTGAAAAATAAGGCATAACTGGGGAAGTACTGCAGGGAAATACACGGAACGCCCATACGCACGCGAACACCACGTACTCATGGAATCGAATGCGGTTAACCCGCGCTCACCAAAAGACGCGCACAGGCATCAACACGTCCGCCACATGAAGGCAGACGGAAGCATCCCCGCGCGCAATATAAAAGTGCACGCAAACAACAAACACGTATATACAGCTACGATGAATGCCCCATTTGTCGCAGCACTGATCGTGGGACACCGCAGGAGCAGGAGAATAGCCAGGCCCTGCATTTCTTTGTCCCGGACCAGCCTTTTTGGGATGCCTGATGACCAGGTCTATGGCAGGTATAGGTTTCCACCTCGTATCATCCTAGACCTGGTCAGGGAGTGGGAAGATGACCTTACATCACCCACCCTGTGCTCCCAAGCATTTAGCCCCTTGGAGAAGGTGCTCAATGTCCTGCATTTTTTGGCCACTGGGTCATTTCAGCGGACATCTGCCAAAGTCGGGGGTGTCTCATAGGCCACGCAGTCACGCTGCCTACACCAGGTGTTGGCAATCATGACTGCACGCCCCTCAGTCCGCAGGCACATATGCATACCCAGAACAGCCGCAGAAAGGCAGGCCGTGGTCCGGGACTTTTACAGGGTGGCACACTTCTCCAAAGTACTTGGTGTCATAGATTGCACCCATGTGGCCCTACGTCCACCTAGGGCCACTGAGCACATCTATCGAAACCGCAAGCACTGGCATTCCATCAACGTACAGGTTGTATGCGATGCCCATGGAATCATAACCTCTGTCTATGCAAACTATCCTGGGTCTACCCATAACAGTTTCATTTACAGAATGTCTGCCCTGAGCCGGGACTGGAAGCTGGGAAGCATGGCGACACATGGCTCATTGGTGAGTGCAAATGTCTGCGCACATGCATGCATGCATGTCACACACAGACAAATACACAAACCCAACTAATGACAAACATCCCAACCTCCCCAGGGGACAGTGCCTACCCTCTGAGCAACCACATGATGACACCAATAGGAACCCCACCACACCACCCCAGGTAAGATACAATGCTGCCCATATTGCAACCAGGGGCATAGTGGAGCGCACATTCGGAGTGCTCAAGTCACGCTTCCGCTCCCTTGACCGCTCTGGCGGCCAGCTACTATATGCACCCCCAGTAGTGTGCAGGATCATTGTGTCAGCATGTGTCCTGCACAATGTTGCAACACGGCCGGACGTACCGGTGGACATGGTGGTGCCCCCACATCCCCAAACACAGGCACAGGCGCTGCCCATGGGAGTGGAAAGGGCGAGGCGAGGCAGTCCGGACCCAGCTTGTGGCCACATTTTTCACCTAAACTCCCACCCCTGCGAAGTGCACACAGGCCTGGCACATACCAGGTGACAATCGATCATGACAAAGAGACCGTCAACTGTCACAACCTTACCACCCTGAGAATGTTGCCACGGAAGTGCTACATTGTGTGCATCCCTAGCTACTTAAACAAAACCAATCCTGTGTGACCAAAAGGAACACATGCAAGGTGTGTATCATACCACCCCCCTGCAAAACAGGCCATGACAATCACTGGTGTGTCACCCAAACCCTCCCGACCCACATCACCCTTGTCTGCCACACCATGACATGGCATGCAACAGCAAAAGGCCAACACATGACCAATTAGATACAAAGTGACATGTGATAAATGGAAAGAGGCCTAAGACAATCACACCTGATATGGAATCAGATGAAATGACCGACCAACAACCTCCCACACATACAAAGTCATACACAAATGCATGCCACCAGTGGTAGCATCAACAAAAGACTGAATGCCTGTTCTCATGCACATTGGCCAAGCCAAATCCGCTAATCCCTAACCCGTGTGCTGTGTGTGTCTCCTGCAACACACTGCTCAGCACAAAGCACAGTGAGCAGCCATTGTGTTGGGGATACACCTTCAGCATCACATATAAAGGACAAGCAACAAAAATAACCTATTGACGCATGTACACGATCCCCAAATCGTAAGGGATCATGTACTGCAGGGACACAGCATGCCAGAGAAGGCAATCTGTGTGCACGTGTGGGCATGGAAGGGTGGTTGTACGTGTGGTGGAGCATTGTGTAAGTGTATGTGTCAGTAGGGACATGCACTCAATGCATGCATGTGAAATCAAGTGATCCTCAGTGTCCTGTACACATCACATGTGAACATTGCCCATGTGTACACCCCAGCATGTCAAACCGCAACTATCACCTGACGCCTGAAATGTAAACAACACAGGAACAGCCATTGACCAGCAGAACACATCATGTACATAGTACCCCACAATGACAATGTCAGAGAGTGCCCAAACACTGTAGCCCAAGCGTACTGTCCAACAACAAAAGGCCCTCTCTCATTTACACATCACCATGACCTTCTGAAGAACTGTGTCTGGGGTCTGTAGCCTTCTTCCTTCTAGTCTATCTGGCTTCAGGATCCCCCTACCCCTTGGTTTCCATGTTCTACCTTATGTGTAAATAGGGTCCAGCCCCCTCAGAGGCCGCCTTGACTGCTAAAAATACCAAATCGCAGAGAACTCCAAGGAGCCAACCCCCCAAACCAGGGAAAAAGCCTGTAGCCACCAAAAAACCCTGGAAATGTCTCCAGTAGATGACTTGAAGTTGCTGAAAATGGCTAAGCACATGTCCAAGCAGAATGATAGAACAACCAAGGTAGCACAGTTCAACAATGGTTCAACAGGATGGGTAGCATTTTCAGTACACAATATTCAATGAGGAATGCAACAACTGATGGGTAGTCTCACAGTTCCCGTCTCTAGGCGCAGGAGTGGCACCAACCAACCACCCCCTCCGTGGTCTGGGTGCCTGCAAGGTAAAACATACACAGGCCTCCGAGACCCCGGTGGGGAAAGAGGGTCAGGGATCCGTTGTTTGGATAGGCATCGGTATTCAGGATAACCGGAAAGAAAGGCAGGAGAGGGGAGGTGGATGGGCAAGGAAAGTAGGCAAAATACAAAATACAACTATTGACAATAACACATACTCAATCAGAGAAACCATGTTCTTCATGCACATTGTACAAAATGGGTCAAATGCAAGCCAAAGAGAGACTTATCTCTGGGGTGAGTGCTGGCCTCCTGCCTGTGCACTCTCAGGTCCGGTAACAGGAGCAGTTCAATGCTGCAAAGAGAGCGAGAGTTACTATTCTGTGTGTGTTTTCATCACACACACAACACCATTCATGCCTCAAACTAAGTGACTTCTCCCCAAACAAACACTCTTGTCTGCTGCTTTGCTCGTATTTTTGCTTGCCCCCGTGATGGTTCATACACTGTCAATGCGGTAAGGCAGCCACACGTGGCCCAGGGGGAAATGGAAGACCAATGTGTTAAGAATCACACATGATAGAATGGTCCTTGGGTGAGCTGCTAGATGCGTGTGGCGAGGTGCGACTTCAGTACAAGTCGTGTTCTGCCAGCCGTGGATTTCAATAGGTAGCGCACGTGGCAATTTGCATATGCAAATGATATGCACTGCACTTGAGCCTGTGCGTCGCTGGGTGCCCCGTGCACTGTATTAGTTTGTGGCTAGGAACACTACTGCGCTAATAACTCAGCCTCTATGGAGCAGGGGGGACTCGAGGATATGGGCGACGCCCCCCGCGTGTTCCCCTGACAACTTGTAAAACCACTTGGCATTTGTTCCTCAACGTGGCTTAGCTATACTGTGCGCTTCTTCCCAATGCCAGGCCAAGCTCCCCAGCACTGGCACTACTTAGTATACATGTGCGAGGGGCCTGGAGGAAGGAGGTCGGCTGGGGTGTAGCCCCTTGTGCTGCTCACCTTGCTTGGAGCTACTGGAAACACGTCTGCTTCTGTCGGACATCTGAGCACAAGCCCTGTGCTTCTGCTTGCGCATGCATGCACACGTGTGCACCACCCAACGTGGCTAGGTTTCTGTAGTTCTTGGCCCCAAGTCTGCTGGGAAAGGTAGTCTGGAGGCTCATATTCCTGCAGAAAGTGCATCAAAGCTTTTAATAAGGCTGGCAAGTTTTCTGTGTGTGTGTCTTCATGCTGGTTGTCACTGGGCAATGTCTGAGACCTACATCCAACCTCCTCCCACCATCAGTGAGACTTTGACAGCCAAAGGGTGCAGGCTACTGTCTACAGCATGAAGTGCATTAAGCACATAAACCGGCAAGAAAAGAACATACATCACAATCAACATCAATAAATGGACATATCAATTATGTACTCACCAAAATTGATTGCAGACATGCCGTGGAGAAAACATACATTATCCCCACTAGGGGTGTTAACACAAGTAGTACAGCAGCAGACAGGCCAAAGATATGACGAAAGTCCAATGCCCTTGTGTAAATGGTTGTAACACCGAACCATCCTTGCGAGCCCATGGATAAGGGAAGCAGGAGTGGCATATGTGAGTCAGGACCCCAAGCTGCAAACACATACACGAGACAAGCATGAAGGGCCCAGCTGGAACAGACAGTGGATGCTTTCAAAAGTCACAAAGCATCACACCGTCACATGAATGCACAATAGACAAGCAATTTTAAACTATATTAACTAATTAAACTAACTTTAAAAATCAAAAATGGCCACATACGACACAGGGGGGGAGGCACCCAGGAGAGGGGAGGTACAGGGTGCACCTCAACACCCACATGCGATGATGTAGAGATAAAAGAAAACCTCCATGGTCTCCATGCCTACACAGCCCGACCTGTGTCGGAGATAAGTCGTTGTCCTCCTCACCCTCTGACTCAAAAAGTTGACGTGGCACAGTACCCTGACCATGCCTATGCACAGTTTGCCCCTCATCGGCAGCAAGTCTGCGGGACCGGTGAGCCTGGTTTGTGCGCAATGACACGTAAGTCAGCATGCAGAACCTCACGTGATACGCGTGCTTCCTCTTGCAAGGTAGCACATGTAACACGGGAGTTCTTCCTGCATGGCCTGGCAGGACATCTGGAACACCTCCCGGCAAGCACATAGCTCAGCCGAGATGGTATTCTCAAGCTGCTCCAAGCTCTCCTCTGTCCGCTTCCTCTGGGTCATCAAGAGCACACCCAGAGTAGATCGGAGGGATTGATGGTAATCTCTCAGGGCCTCTCTGTGTGCCTGTGCGTGAGCAGCAATTGCTTGATGCAGAGACACCATTTCAGACTGGCGTGCCCTGTCTGAGGCCGCCATGCACAGCCTGAGTGAGCGGGCCATGGACTGTGCCGCCCGCTGCTGGAGAGCCACCTGCCTAGCAGGGGGGAGCACGGATTGGGCCACACATTCCATGCTCTGAGTGATATTATCAATTGCTGCCCCCTGTTGTTTGGAATTAGCAACCATGGTTTGCTCCCACTCAGTATACCCCGGTGGCGCACGGCCACTGCATTGCTGGGCTTGACACCCGCAGGGCCCAAGGAGACGCAGTCCTTATTGGGTTGGCACCGCCCGCGGCTGCAGGACTACATTCCTCCATTGACGTAATGCCCCAGGCACATCAGCAACTGGTGTGGAGTGTGACCGTGCATCCCGATCCACCACAGGTGGAGGTCCCACCACCGTCTGGCCCCTCAGTGCAGGTGTTGCGGACAGAGGATCGTCCACATCAGAATCACTCACCATTGACAAGTGGATATGACGCGCATCCAACTCGACATTGTCGTCAGAGTGATCATCCGGGCTAGACTCATTGCCAGCCCTAGACACGATGGTCTGGAACACAAGTGGGTTCTCGTGGTCTACCACACCACGACCCCCAATTTTGCTGGGTTGATGGTGTGATAGCAACCCTGTGCCTGGCATGACATCACCATCCTCTGCCTCCATTGCATCATCATCTGAAAAGGGGAAAAAAACAAACATGAGTACACATGTCAGAAGCACATAACTCACCAGCCAACACATGAAGCAGACATGTCACACACAAATGAAAACCTGGCATGCATCCAGTGGCATTGATACGCAAACACATCCCAAAAGCAGAAATGGATGTGTCTAAATAGCAAAGCCTACACAAGTAAAAAATGTAGCATATCACCTCCATCAGACACCAACTAGGTCAGGCACATGTCACAGGCAGAAATGACAGATGGCAACAAAGAGATGTCTGAACTGCAAATTGACCACTGCTGCAAGTGAATCCAAACACACAATGACACATTTAATATGCATGTACACATGCATCACTAAACCATCATCACCAATATAGCTTCATCCATCTGCAGCTCGGCCCGTACTGGGTGTCATGGGCCATGTAGATATAGTGAATGTCCCAAGCAAAGCAAGGGCCTGCAACCAGGCATAAGGGACCATAACGCCCAGTATGGTCCGAGCTGCAGGACATGAAGCCTCCACAACCCCCCTCAGGGCCTGATTGAGCACATTGTGCTATGACTGTGCCCTATTCCATCATTCCGTGTGTAAAATCTTCACGGCCAGGCTCCACCATATTAGCTAAGTGCACCTGGGCGTACACATACTGCACAACAGTGCACCTTCAGGATAATGCCAGTTGAACATAACGTGCGCAATGCAGAAATCTCACCAGCATTAACGTCAATCAACTACATATTAGTCAGTCAACAAAAAGAGCAGCGGAAGACACATGTGTAAATTAATACTTTCACACACACATAAGTGAGTAGCCTCAATGTTGCACTACACAACGTTGAAGCTGCTTGCATATGTACATGTGAAAGCGTTCAAAAACACCCCTTTCCCCATTCACCTGTATTGTGAACATGAACAGAATCCAATACAGCAAAGCAAGCAGCTACAACGCTGCTTGCTTTGATGTATGTGAAAGTGTACAGATACACACGTGAAGGCAGCTCCACAGTCATTACAACACGATTGGCAGGCTACATTCAATCTGCGCCCTATGCCAGTTGGTATAGGCCACAGATTGAGCAATCAAATTTGCTAAACAACCACTAGGGAGTTCCAATACTGAGTACATGTGTCACAGGATGCACCTGTGCCCGTGGCATTCATGACAGAGAAGGGATGAAAATCTGACCATACATGCCATGTCACTTTGACATTACACAGTGAGTAGGCATGTAGAACGGTGTAACATGGCAGAGAAAGGGTGACCAGAGACCTGTTTATTGTTATGTTATGTTATGTTATTTTGCATTTATATAGTGCCTTATATACCATTGGTATGGTCTGAAGGCGCTGGTAGGTTGAACGCCCTTGGGAACCGAAGTTCGTGTCAGTAGAGAAAGTAGAGAGTCCAAAGGTGCGTGTGCGCACCAGGTATGTGTGCAGCTGGTGCGGAATTCGTGTAGTAGCTGCTTGATAGCGGTAGGTGTGGTGGTTGAGATCAGGAGTATGTGTTCGCTCTGGCAGGATTTATCCAGACCGAGTGTGGCTGCGTTAGGCCTGAGGAGAACGCCTGGCGGGGGGGTGTGAAACCAGCAGTTTTTACATAGAGTGATGGGGAGTGAGCGCGAGATGTTGATATGAGAACAGTTATACCGAATGGTGTCATAGTATCTCTGTGTTCTAGTTGAGCGGTGGTGTAAAGAAGAGAGTAAGCGTGGGGTGTGGTATGATGGGATGTATGCTCTTTCAAATGTTCCCTGCATTCCAAGGCATATCATGTACGTCACGCAATTCTATGCAATCAAGTCCGTTCTATGCACTTTTATTCGTTTCAGGCGTTCGAGATCAGACGTTTCACTCATCCGCTCTGTACACTCATCTGCTCTATACGCTCATCCAGTCTACACACTCATCCAATCTACACGCTCATCCAGTCTACACGCTCATCCAGTCTACACGCTCATCCAATCTACACACTCATCCAATCTACACGCTCATCCAATCTACATGCTCATCCTGTCTACACGCCCATACTGTCTACACACTCATCCAGTCTACGTACTCATCCGCTCCGCGTACTCATCCGCTCCACGTACTCATCCGCTCTACGTACTCATCCGCTCTACGTACTCATCCGCTCTATGCACTCATCCGCTCTATGCACTCATCTGCTCTACGTACTCCTCCGGTCTACCTACTCATCCCCTCCACCCACTCATCCCCTCTACCCACTCATCCCCTCTACCCACTCATCCCCTATACACACTCATCCCCTCTACACACTCATCCGCTCAACACACTCACCCGCTCTACACACTCACCCGCTCTACACACTCACCCGCTCTACACACTCACCCGCTCTATACCTTCACCCGCTCTACACACTCACCCGCTCCACATACTCATCCGCTACACACACTCATCCGCTCTCCATACACTCATCTGCTCTACACACTCATCCGCTCTACACACTCATCCGCTCTACACACTCCTCTGCTCTACACACTCATCCGCTCTACACACTCATCCGCTCTACACACTCGTCCAAATCTACATATTCCTCCAAATTTACACACTCATCCATATCCACACATTCATCCTAATCTGCACAGTCATCCAGTCCTCACACTCATCAGGTCAGCATGCTACTCATCGGCTCTCCGTACTCATCCGCTCTACGTGGTCATCCGCTCTACGTATTTATCCGCTCCACATACTCATCTGCTCTACACACTCATCCGCTCCACACACTCATCCGCTCTACACACTCATCCGCTCTACACACTCATCCTAATCTACACAGTCGTCCAGTCCTCACACACATCGGGTCAACATGCTACTCATCTGCTCTACATACTCATCCGCTCCACACACTCATCCGCTCCACTCACTCATCCGCTCTCCACACTCATCCGCCCTCCACACTCATCTGCTCACCACACTCATCCGCTCTCCACACTCATCCGCTCTCTACACTCATCCGCTCCCTACAGTCATCCGCTCTCCACACTCATCCGCTCTCCACAATCATCCGCTTCCTCACTCATCCGCTCTCCACACTCATCCGCTCTCCACACTCATCCGCTCTGCATCCTCATCCGCTCTGGACCCTCATCCGCTCTGCTCCCTCATCCGCTCTGCACCCTCATCCGCTCTGCACACTCATCCGCTCTGCGCACTCATCCGTTCTGCACACTCATCCGGTCCAAACGTTCGTCTGGTCTATACGTTCGTCCGTTCTGTATTGTCATCAGTTCTATGCAATCCTGCGTTCTATTCGCTTCTCTGTATTTACGCAATCATCGGCTCTACACGCTTGTCCGCTGTACACACCTAACCACTCTACACACTCATCTTCCACTCATGCACTCTTCCACTCAGTGCATTCATCAGTTCGAAGTTCTATACGCTTCATCCATTCTATTTCATCCACGACATTCACTTCGTTCTCCCTCATTCATTATGTCCATTCCAGCAGTTTAGATCTCCTTACTTTCCCAATGATTTATTCATATTATCCACTTCACTGTTTTGATCTACCTTACTGGTTTAGTTCTGTTTGTCTTTCTAGTTTACATTCGAGTTAATTAGCTATCAATTTCTTGCATCAGGTAGTTTGTTGGGTCGGTGTCATTGTGATGCTGTTAGTTTGGAAAACTGGTTGGTTTTAGGGGAAGAGCCAGGTTTTCAGTAGTTTGCGGAAGGACGCTAAATCCTCAGTTAGTCGGATGTGGGGTGGGAGCGAGTTCCAAGGGGTTGGGGCCAGGGCTGAGAATGATGATCCGCCTAGCCTGACTGAGTTTGTCTTAGGAATTACTAGGAGGCTGGCTGAGCTTGATATTAGGGTGCGAGTGGGATGATAAGGTTTTAGTTTGTCTTGAAGATATTGAGGTCCAGTTTTATGCAGTGCTCGATGGGAGAGGCATAAGGATTTGAAAGCCACCCTACGGGCTACAGGAAGCCAGTGCAGTGTCTTAAGGGCTGGGGAGACGTGGTCTCTTGGACCGAGCGCAAGTAGCATTTTGGCCGCCGCGTTTTGTGCTCTTTGGAGTTTATTCAGTTGGTAGGCGTGGATTCCAAGCTATAGGGGGTTTGCGTAGTCTAGTCTTGATATAACGATTGATTGGACCGCGGAGAGTCTGTTGGGAAATGAGAGATATGGAAAGATGCGCCTAAGGGTTTTAAGGTGGTAGTGGCAGGACTTTGAGACATTGTTGACTTGGCCCGAGAGTGTTAGGTCAGAGTCAAGGGTGCATCCAAGATTTTTCACTGAGTTGGAGGGGGTCGGTGAGTTGCCCATGGCGGATGGCCAGGGTAGTGGGTGCGGAAGAAGTTCGGGGTTGCCGCAAACCATGATTTCCGTTTTGGAGGGGTTTAACAAGAGGTGGCTTTGGGTCATCCAGAGTTCTATGTCAAGGAGGCAGGATGCCAGGTCCGGTCGGGAGTTGGGTTTCGAGTTCAGGAGTTTTAGAATTAGTTGAGTGTCATCAGCGTAGTTGTAACACAGGATGTTGTGTGAACGAATTATTGGTGGGAGGGTGATCAGGTAGAGAATGAACAGGAGGGTGGATAGGCATGCTCCTTGTGGGACTCCCGTGTCGACCGGTCGGGCTTGGGAGGTATAGGTGGAGAGTATCGTTATTTGGTGCCTATCTTTGAGGAATGAAGCTATCCATATAAGAGCGGTTCCACAAATTCCTAGGGAGTGGAGGCGGTCAAGGAGGATTGAGTGATTGATTGTGTCAAAAGTGGCGGATAGGTCTAGAAGGATTAGTGCAGCGCATCCCGCTGAGTCTGCTGTCATTTTAAGGTCGTCCCAGATTGAGGTTAGGGTGTTTCAGTTCCGTGTCAGGCTCTGAAACCTGATTGTGCGGGGTCTAGGAGATTGTTGGCTTCGACAAAGGCATTTAGTTGGGAGTAGGCGGTTCGGTCAATGAGTTTGGCAAGGAACCTGGTGTTTGAAATGGGGCGGTAGTTTTTGGGCTCGAGAGGGTCGAGGGAAGGTTTTTTTAATTAGTGGTTTGACCTGAACCGTTTTGAATGCGTCGGGAAAGATACCGGAGGAAAGGGAGGCATTTATGATGGATCTTGCGTGTTCTCCTGCGCAGGTTGAAGCAAAAATTTCTTTCAGGGTTGTGGCAGGGCAAGGGTCTAGGAGAGCGCCAGATGGTTTGCGGGCAGATAGAAGTTTGAGAAATTGTTCTGGTGATATTGGACTAAAGGATTCAAACATTGGTTGTGTAGTGGTTGCAGCTGGTCGGCAGGTCGGATTGGGGGGAGTATTGCCTGGTGGATGTAGGAGAGCTACTTTGGTGGCTAGAGTATTTGTTCTTTCGAGAGCTGTGGTGTAAAAGTGGAGGGAGAGTGAGTCACATAGGGCCTCATTAGGACCCTGGCGGTAAGGGGTTTGCGCCAGCGTTAGCTGCGCCGACCCCTTACCGCCAACTACGAGTTCCCAGAGCGCCATGGTCACTTTTCCGCCCGCTTTTTGCGGGCGTAAAAATCCATGGCGCTATGGGACCTCGGTGTTAATTACGCCACCGTAGTGTACGGTGGCGTAATTAACACCTTCCCCACTCCCATTGAGCCCTATGGGGCCGAAATGGGAATGGGGAAGGGTAAATGGGTCAATGGGGACTTACCGCCCCGCCGACCTCGGAATGGGGCGGTAAGTCCGCCATCCGCCATGGCGTAAAGGGACTTTGCGCCATGGCGGAAAAGTCCGCCGATGGCGGAAAAAATCCGCCAGGGTCGTAATGAGGCCCATAGTGATTGTGAGGGGGTCGGGACGGTCGTGTTGCAGGCCGGGTTGGTGAATTCAGAGATGATTTTGTGGAGTTCTTTGCTCGGGTTTTTGCAGTTTAGGATTTGGGAGTTGTAGTGGGCTTTTTTTGCTTTCCGGATTTCGGCCTTGTACTGATAAAGGTGTCGGGCCAATTTGGCCCTGCTCTCCTGGGTTTTGTCTTTCTACCATTTGCGTTCTAGATATTTATATAGTTGTTTAGTAGTCTTCAACTCGGGAGTGAACCATTTGGGGAAGAGGCCACAACACTTTGAGGGTTTGCAAGGGGGAGTGAGCCGCATAAGAGATGCGTTGAGCCATGAGTCAAAGGCATCAGGGGTTAGTTGTTTATTGAGTTGGCAGGAGGGTGGTGGAGATTGGAGGAGCGCATCAGCTAGGTCCGGGACGATAGTTAGTTTTTTCCAGTATTTGCGTAGATTCAGAGGTTCGGATTCAAGTAGGGGAGGAGGGTTGGGTCAGCTAATGGCGAACGAGAGAATGCAGTGATCAGACCAGATGATGGGGGTGGGGGGGTTTAAGTGAATCCAGGTGTTGGAGCTGAAGATGGCATCAAGAGTGTGTCCTTTATAGTGAGTCGGGCCATTTATGTGGGGTTGGAGGTTAATTGTGTCTAAACCGTCAACCAGAGAGTGTGTCATAGGGTTGGAGGGAATGTCGAGCCATATGTTGAAGTCTCCAAGAAGTGTGAGGTTGGGGTGGTTTAGTTGAAGGGTGGCAATAGTGTCGCAGAGATTGTTTGCGAATTCTCTATCGTAGCCAGGGGGCCTGTAGATTATTAGGAAGCTGTGTGAGAGCGACGGGGAGAGGGATAGTTTAACAAGGAGAGATTTGCAGGAAGGAATGGAAGGTTGGTTGTCGATGATTAAGGCGTAGAAGAGAGACTTGAAGACGAATGCTACTCCCCCTCCTCTGGAGGGATGCTTCAGTGAGATGAGGGAGTAGTCAGGGGGGAAGGCTTCATTAGCGATTGGGGCGAAGTCGTCAGAGAACCAAGTTTCGGTGATGAAGACTAGGCCTGGTTTGTCAGAGGCGATGAGGTCAAAATGGAGTGACGGTTTTTTGCTACGGATCGGGCATTAAATAGGATGCAGTTCACATCAGCAGGCGAGGTTGGTCTCGGAGCTGGAGTGGAAGGGGGTGGTGGCGAGAGAGTGGAGACTGGCGAGGGAGAGGGGTAGGCTGGGTGATGCTCGATGGGAATAGTGGGCGAGCAGAAAAATTGGCAGGCTTTGGGCGGGATTGGGTGGCAGCGTGTTTTAGGATGATTGGGTTTGGATCGGGTGATTTGAGGGTGGCGTGTTGGCGGTTAGGAGTTTCAGTTGCAGTTGGTGAGAAAACGAGGGAGAGGGGTTTCAGGAAGGGTGAAGCTGCGGGGGAAGGAGGTGATTGCGGGAATGAGGTTGTGGGTCGAGACAGGGGTGGCAGAGAGAGTGGAGGCTGGCGAGGGAGAGGGGTAGGCTGGGTGATGCTCGATGGGAATAGTGGGCGAGCAGAAAAATTGGCGGGCTTCAGGCGGGATTGGGTGGCAGCGTGTTTTAGGAGGATCGGGTTTGGATCGGGTGATTTGAGGTTGGCGTGTGGGCGGTTAGGAGTTTCAGTTGCAGTTGATGAGAAATCGAGGGAGAGGGGTTTCAGGAAGGGTGACGCCACGGGGGAAGGAGGTGATTGCGGGAATGAGGTGGTGGGTCGAGACAGGGGAGGCGATGAGTGCTGGTAGATTGAGGGGGACCAGGTATGTTTCCTCATTAGTTTCTTTGTTGTGATTGGTGTGTGAGAGAGGGTGGGGGGGTTAGAGGGGGAGAGGGATGCAGCTTAGGTTCTTGCTAGGGCTAGGCGTGCGGTTTTTAGGGAGGGGAAGGGGTGCGGTCGGGGGAAGGTGGCGGGGGTTTGTGGGCAAGGCGGGGGGTGGATGATTGCGGGGCGGGGTGTACCTGTTATGATATTGGGGGGAGCTCGCATGGTTAACATTGGGCGGTCGGCGGTGGGGTTCGGGGGAACAGTGGTTTTAGGGTGGATGGTTCGCCATCGTGCCCCTCTGGTTTGGTGTTTGGAGAGGGGAATGGCAGGGAATGAGAAAGGGGGAGGAATGATTGGAGCAGGGTATGACGGGAGGGGGGCAGATCGGGAAGTGGGGGCGGTCCACAGTGGTCAAATCCGATAAGCTCTGGTGAAGTCGGTGTACTCATGCTTAGTACGAGCTTTTAGGTGGAATTTGGGAGGGCTATCTAATTGCGGTTTTAGATTCAGTGGGGGCACACTTTTAGGCTCACTTCCAAGTTCGATTTGCACAGAGATGATATTAGATTATTAGGTGCACATCTAGGTTTGACTGCACATAGAGGTGATATTAGGCTATTAGGTACTATTAGGTAGACTTCTAGATTCAACAGTGCACAGAGATTATATTAGGCTAGTTACTAGGTACCATTAGGAATATTTTTACATTCAACTGTATACAGAGATGTTATTAGGTTTACTCTAGGTTCAATTTTGTATAGATGGGATATTCGACTATTAGACAACTAGGTGCAGTTCTAAATTCACCTTTCACAGCGAGTCTATTGGGCACATTTTTAAATTCAACTTTCACGGAGAGGCTATTAGGCACACTTTAAATTCAACTTTCACAGAGAGGCTATTGGGCACATTTTAAAATCACAGGAGTGTTATAGGGCATACTTCTAAATTCAACTTCTAATGCACTTCTAAGTTCAACTATCACAGAGGGGCTATTGGGCACACTTTAAATTCAACTTTAGCAGAGAGGCTATTGGGCGCACTGCTAAGTTCAGCTTCAAATGCACTTCTAGATTCAACTACCACAAAGAGTTTATTGGGCACACTTTAAATTCAACTTCAAATGCACTTTTAAATTCAACTTTCAGAGAGAGGCTATTGGGCACAATTTAAATTCAACTTTCAGAGAGAGGCTACTGGGCACACTTCTAAATTCAACTTCTAATGCACTTCTAAGTTCAACTATCACAGAGGGGCTATTGGGCACCCTTTAAATTCAACTTCAAATGCACTTTTAAATTCAACTTTCACGGAGAGGCTATTGGGCACACTTTAAATTCAACTTCAAATGCACTTTTGAATACAACTTTCACACAGAGGCTATTTGGCGCACTTCTAAATTCAACTTCTAGTGCACGTCTAAATTCAACTATCACAGAGAGTCTATTGGGCACACTTTAAATTCAATTTTCACAGAGAGGCTATTGGGCGCACTTTTTAAATTCAACTTTCACAGAGAGGCTATTGGGCGCACTTCTAAATTCAACTTCTAATGCACGTCTAAATTCAACTATCACAGAGAGTCTATTGGGCACACTTTAAGTTCAACTTTCATGGAGAGGCTATTGGGCACACTTTTTAAATTCAACTTTCACAGAGAGGCTATTGGGCACACTTCTGAATTCAACTTCTGATGCACGTCTAAATTCAACTATCACAGAAAGACTATTGGGCACACTTTAAGTTCAACTTTCATGTCTAGGCTATTGGGCACACTTTAAATTCAACTTTCAGAGAGAGGCTATTGGGCACAATTTAAATTCAACTTTCAGAGAGAGCCTACTGGGCACACTTCTAAATTCAACTTCTAATGCACTTCTAAGTTCAACTATCACAGAGGGGCTATTGGGCACCCTTTAAATTCAACTTCAAATGCACTTTTAAATTCAACTTTCACGGAGAGGCTATTGGGCACACTTTAAATTCAACTTCAAATGCACTTTTGAATACAACTTTCACAAAGAGGCTATTTGGCGCACTTCTAAATTCAACTTCTAGTGCACGTCTAAATTCAACTATCACAGAGAGTCTATTGGGCACACTTTAAATTCAATTTTCACAGAGAGGCTATTGGGCACACTTTTTAAATTCAACTTTCACAGAGAGGCTATTGGGCGCACTTCTAAATTCAACTTCTAATGCACGTCTAAATTCAACTATCACAGAGAGTCTATTGGGCACACTTTAAGTTCAACTTTCATGGAGAGGCTATTGGGCACACTTTTTAAATTCAACTTTCACAGAGAGGCTATTGGGCACACTTCTAAATTCAACTTCTGATGCACGTCTAAATTCAACTATCACAGAGAGTCTATTGGGCACACTTTAAGTTCAACTTTCATGTAGAGGCTATTGGGCACACTTTAAATTCAACTTCAAATGCACTTTTAAATTCAACTTTCACAGAGAGGCTATTGGGCACACTTTAAACTCAACTTCTAATGCACTTTTAAATTCAGCTTTCAGAGAGAGGCTATTGGGCACACTTCTAAATTAAACTTCTAATGCACTTCTAAGTTCAACTATCACAGAGGGGCTATTGGGCACACTTTAAATTCAACTTCAAATGCACTTTTAAATTCAACTTTCACAGAGATGCTATTGGGCACACTTTAAATGCAGCTTTCAGAGAGAGGCTATTGGGCACACTTCTAAATTCAACTTCTAATGCACTTCTAAGTTCAACTATCACAGAGGGGTTATTGGGCACACTTTAATTTCAACTTCAAATGCACTTTTAAATTCAACTTTCACGGAGAGGCTATTGGGCACACTTTAAATTCAACTTCAAATGCACTTTTAAATTCAACTTTCACAGAGAGGCTATTGGGCACACTTTAAATTCAACTTCTAATGCACTTTTAAATTCAACTTTCACAGAGAGGCTATTGGGCACACTTTAAATTCAACTTTCAGAGAGAGGCTATTGGGCACACTTTTAAATTCAACTTTCAGAGAGAGGCTACTGGGCACACTTTAAATTCAACTTCAAATGCACTTTTAAATTCAACTTTCACGGAGAGGCTATTGGGCACACTTTAAATTCAACTTCAAATGCACTTTTTAATACAACTTTCACACAGAGGCTATTTGGCGCACTTCTAAATTCAACTTCTAGTGCACGTCTAAATTCAACTATCACAGAGAGTCTATTGGGCACACTTTAAATTCAATTTTCACAGAGAGGCTATTGGGCGCACTTCTAAATTCAACTTCAAATGCACGTCTAAATTCAACTATCACAGAGAGTCTATTGGGCACACTTTAAATTCAACTTCAAATGCACTTTTAAATTCAACTTTCACGGAGAGGCTATTGGGCACACTTTAAATTCAACTTCAAATGCACTTTTGAATACAACTTTCACACAGAGGCTATTTGGCGCACTTCTAAATTCAACTTCTAGTGCACGTCTAAATTCAACTATCACAGAGAGTCTATTGGGCACACTTTAAATTCAATTTTCACAGAGAGGCTATTGGGCGCACTTTTTAAATTCAACTTTCACAGAGAGGCTATTGGGCGCACTTCTAAATTCAACTTCTAATGCACGTCTAAATTCAACTATCACAGAGAGTCTATTGGGCACACTTTAAGTTCAACTTTCATGGAGAGGCTATTGGGCACACTTTTTAAATTCAACTTTCACAGAGAGGCTATTGGGCACACTTCTGAATTCAACTTCTGATGCACGTCTAAATTCAACTATCACAGAGAGACTATTGGGCACACTTTAAGTTCAACTTTCATGTAGAGGTTATTGGGCACACTTTAAATTCAACTTTCAGAGAGAGGCTATTGGGCACAATTTAAATTCAACTTTCAGAGAGAGGCTACTGGGCACACTTCTAAATTCAACTTCTAATGCACTTCTAAGTTCAACTATCACAGAGGGGCTATTGGGCACCCTTTAAATTCAACTTCAAATGCACTTTTAAATTCAACTTTCACGGAGAGGCTATTGGGCACACTTTAAATTCAACTTCAAATGCACTTTTGAATACAACTTTCACACAGAGGCTATTTGGCGCACTTCTAAATTCAACTTCTAGTGCACGTCTAAATTCAACTATCACAGAGAGTCTATTGGGCACACTTTAAATTCAATTTTCACAGAGAGGCTATTGGGCACACTTTTTAAATTCAACTTTCACAGAGAGGCTATTGGGCGCACTTCTAAATTCAACTTCTAATGCACGTCTAAATTCAACTATCACAGAGAGTCTATTGGGCACACTTTAAGTTCAACTTTCATGGAGAGGCTATTGGGCACACTTTTTAAATTCAACTTTCACAGAGAGGCTATTGGGCACACTTCTAAATTCAACTTCTGATGCACGTCTAAATTCAACTATCACAGAGAGTCTATTGGGCACACTTTAAGTTCAACTTTCATGTAGAGGCTATTGGGCACACTTTAAATTCAACTTCAAATGCACTTTTAAATTCAACTTTCAGAGAGAGGCTATTGGGCACACTTTAAACTCAACTTCTAATGCACTTTTAAATTCAGCTTTCAGAGAGAGGCTATTGAGCACACTTCTAAATTAAACTTCTAATGCACTTCTAAGTTCAACTATCACAGAGGGGCTATTGGGCACACTTTAAATTCAACTTCAAATGCACTTTTAAATTCAACTTTCACAGAGATGCTATTGGGCACACTTTAAATGCAGCTTTCAGTGAGAGGCTATTGGGCACACTTCTAAATTCAACTTCTAATGCACTTTTAAATTCAACTTTCACAGAGAGGCTATTGGGCACACTTTAAATTCAACTTCTAATGCACTTTTAAATTCAACTTTCACAGAGAGGCTATTGGGCACACTTTAAATTCAACTTTCAGAGAGAGGCTATTGGGCACACTTTTAAATTCAACTTTCAGAGAGAGGCTACTGGGCACACTTTAAATTCAACTTCTAATGCACTTCTAAGTTCAACTATCACAGAGGGGCTATTGGGCACGCTTTAAATTCAACTTCAAATGCACTTTTAAATTCAACTTTCACGGAGAGGCTATTGGGCACACTTTAAATTCAACTTCAAATGCACTTTTTAATACAACTTTCACACAGAGGCTATTTGGCGCACTTCTAAATTCAACTTCTAGTGCACGTCTAAATTCAACTATCACAGAGAGTCTATTGGGCACACTTTAAATTCAATTTTTACAGAGAGGCTATTGGGCGCACTTTTTAAATTCAACTTTCACAGAGAGGCTATTGGGCGCACTTCTAAATTCAACTTCAAATGCACGTCTAAATTCAACTATCACAGAGAGTCTATTGGGCACACTTTAAATTCAACTTCTAATGCACTTTTAAATTCAACTTTCACAGAGAGGCTATTGGGCACACTTTAAATTCAACTTTCAGAGAGAGGCTATTGGGCACAATTTAAATTCAACTTTCAGAGAGAGGCTACTGGGCACACTTCTAAATTCAACTTCTAATGCACTTCTAAGTTCAACTATCACAGAGGGGCTATTGGGCACCCTTTAAATTCAACTTCAAATGCACTTTTAAATTCAACTTTCACGGAGAGGCTATTGGGCACACTTTAAATTCAACTTCAAATGCACTTTTGAATACAACTTTCACACAGAGGCTATTTGGCGCACTTCTAAATTCAACTTCTAGTGCACGTCTAAATTCAACTATCACAGAGAGTCTATTGGGCACACTTTAAATTCAATTTTCACAGAGAGGCTATTGGGCGCACTTTTTAAATTCAACTTTCACAGAGAGGCTATTGGGCGCACTTCTAAATTCAACTTCTAATGCACGTCTAAATTCAACTATCACAGAGAGTCTATTGGGCACACTTTAAGTTCAACTTTCATGGAGAGGCTATTGGGCACACTTTTTAAATTCAACTTTCACAGAGAGGCTATTGGGCACACTTCTGAATTCAACTTCTGATGCACGTCTAAATTCAACTATCACAGAGAGACTATTGGGCACACTTTAAGTTCAACTTTCATGTAGAGGTTATTGGGCACACTTTAAATTCAACTTTCAGAGAGAGGCTATTGGGCACAATTTAAATTCAACTTTCAGAGAGAGGCTACTGGGCACACTTCTAAATTCAACTTCTAATGCACTTCTAAGTTCAACTATCACAGAGGGGCTATTGGGCACCCTTTAAATTCAACTTCAAATGCACTTTTAAATTCAACTTTCACGGAGAGGCTATTGGGCACACTTTAAATTCAACTTCAGATGTACTTTTGAATACAACTTTCGCAAAGAGGCTATTTGGCGCACCTCTAAATTCAACTTCTAGTGCACGTCTAAATTCAACTATCACAGAGAGTCTATTGGGCACACTTTAAATTCAATTTTCACAGAGAGGCTATTGGGCGCACTTTTTAAATTCAACTTTCACAGAGAGGCTATTGGGCGCACTTCTAAATTCAACTTCTAATGCACGTCTAAATTCAACTATCACAGAGAGTCTATTGGGCACACTTTAAGTTCAACTTTCATGGAGAGGCTATTGGGCACACTTTTTAAATTCAACTTTCACAGAGAGGCTATTGGGCACACTTCTAAATTCAACTTCTGATGCACGTCTAAATTCAACTATCACAGAGAGTCTATTGGGCACACTTTAAGTTCAACTTTCATGTAGAGGCTATTGGGCACACTTTAAATTCAACTTCAAATGCACTTTTAAATTCAACTTTCACAGAGAGGCTATTGGGCACACTTTAAATTCAACTTCTAATGCACTTTTAAATTCAGCTTTCAGAGAGAGGCTATTGGGCACACTTCTAAATTCAACTTCTAATGCACTTCTAAATTCAACTATCACAGAGGGGCTATTGGGCACACTTTAAATTCAACTTCAAATGCACTTTTAAATTCAACTTTCACAGAGAGGCTATTGGGCACACTTTAAATGCAGCTTTCAGAGAGAGGCTATTGGGCACACTTCTAAATTCAACTTCTAATGCACTTCTAAGTTCAACTATCACAGAGGGGTTATTGGGCACACTTTAATTTCAACTTCAAATGCACTTTTAAATTCAACTTTCACGGAGAGGCTATTGGGCACACTTTAAATTCAACTTCAAATGCACTTTTTAATACAACTTTCACACAGAGGCTATTTGGCGCACTTCTAAATTCAACTTCTAGTGCACGTCTAAATTCAACTATCACAGAGAGTCTATTGGGCACACTTTAAATTCATTTTTCACAGAGGCTATTGGGCGCACTTTTTAAATTCAACTTTCACAGAGAGGCTATTGGGCGCACTTCTAAATTCAACTTCAAATGCACGTCTAAATTCAACTATCACAGAGAGTCTATTGGGCACACTTTAAATTCAACTTCTAATGCACTTTTAAATTCAACTTTCACAGAGAGGCTATTGGGCACACTTTAAATTCAACTTTCAGAGAGAGGCTATTGGGCACAATTTAAATTCAACTTTCAGAGAGAGGCTACTGGGCACACTTCTAAATTCAACTTCTAATGCACTTCTAAGTTCAACTATCACAGAGGGGCTATTGGGCACCCTTTAAATTCAACTTCAAATGCACTTTTAAATTCAACTTTCATGGAGAGGCTATTGGGCACACTTTAAATTCAACTTCAAATGCACTTTTGAATACAACTTTCACACAGAGGCTATTTGGCGCACTTCTAAATTCAACTTCTAGTGCACGTCTAAATTCAACTATCACAGAGAGTCTATTGGGCACACTTTAAATTCAATTTTCACAGAGAGGCTATTGGGCGCACTTTTTAAATTCAACTTTCACAGAGAGGCTATTGGGCGCACTTCTAAATTCAACTTCTAATGCACGTCTAAATTCAACTATCACAGAGAGTCTATTGGGCACACTTTAAATTCAACTTCAAATGCACTTTTAAATTCAACTTTCAGAGAGAGGCTACTGGGCACACTTCTAAATTCAACTTCTAATGCACTTCTAAGTTCAACTATCACAGAGGGGCTATTGGGCACCCTTTAAATTCAACTTCAAATGCACTTTTGAATACAACTTTCACACAGAGGCTATTTGGCGCACTTCTAAATTCAACTTCTAGTGCACGTCTAAATTCAACTATCACAGAGAGTCTATTGGGCACACTTTAAATTCAATTTTCACAGAGAGGCTATTGGGCGCACTTTTTAAATTCAACTTTCACAGAGAGGCTATTGGGCGCACTTCTAAATTCAACTTCTAATGCACGTCTAAATTCAACTATCACAGAGAGTCTATTGGGCACACTTTAAGTTCAACTTTCATGGAGAGGCTATTGGGCACACTTTTTAAATTCAACTTTCACAGAGAGGCTATTGGGCACACTTCTGAATTCAACTTCTGATGCACGTCTAAATTCAACTATCACAGAGAGACTATTGGGCACACTTTAAGTTCAACTTTCATGTAGAGGCTATTGGGCACACTTTAAATTCAACTTTCAGAGAAAGGCTATTGGGCACAATTTAAATTCAACTTTCAGAGAGAGGCTACTGGGCACACTTCTAAATTCAACTTCTAATGCACTTCTAAGTTCAACTATCACAGAGGGGCTATTGGGCACCCTTTAAATTCAACTTCAAATGCACTTTTAAATTCAACTTTCACGGAGAGGCTATTGGGCACACTTTAAATTCAACTTCAAATGCACTTTTGAATACAACTTTCACAAAGAGGCTATTTGGCGCACTTCTAAATTCAACTTCTAGTGCACGTCTAAATTCAACTATCACAGAGAGTCTATTGGGCACACTTTAAATTCAATTTTCACAGAGAGGCTATTGGGCACACTTTTTAAATTCAACTTTCACAGAGAGGCTATTGGGCGCACTTCTAAATTCAACTTCTAATGCACGTCTAAATTCAACTATCACAGAGAGTCTATTGGGCACACTTTAAGTTCAACTTTCATGGAGAGGCTATTGGGCACACTTTTTAAATTCAACTTTCACAGAGAGGCTATTGGGCACACTTCTAAATTCAACTTCTGATGCACGTCTAAATTCAACTATCACAGAGAGTCTATTGGGCACACTTTAAGTTCAACTTTCATGTAGAGGCTATTGGGCACACTTTAAATTCAACTTCAAATGCACTTTTAAATTCAACTTTCACAGAGAGGCTATTGGGCACACTTTAAACTCAACTTCTAATGCACTTTTAAATTCAGCTTTCAGAGAGAGGCTATTGGGCACACTTCTAAATTAAACTTCTAATGCACTTCTAAGTTCAACTATCACAGAGGGGCTATTGGGCACACTTTAAATTCAACTTCAAATGCACTTTTAAATTCAACTTTCACAGAGATGCTATTGGGCACACTTTAAATGCAGCTTTCAGAGAGAGGCTATTGGGCACACGTCTAAATTCAACTTCTAATGCACTTCTAAGTTCAACTATCACAGAGGGGTTATTGGGCACACTTTAATTTCAACTTCAAATGCACTTTTAAATTCAACTTTCACGGAGAGGCTATTGGGCACACTTTAAATTCAACTTCAAATGCACTTTTAAATTCAACTTTCACAGAGAGGCTATTGGGCACACTTTAAATTCAACTTCTAATGCACTTTTAAATTCAACTTTCACAGAGAGGCTATTGGGCACACTTTAAATTCAACTTTCAGAGAGAGGCTATTGGGCACACTTTTAAATTCAACTTTCAGAGAGAGGCTACTGGGCACACTTTAAATTCAACTTCTAATGCACTTCTAAGTTCAACTATCACAGAGGGGCTATTGGGCACGCTTTAAATTCAACTTCAAATGCACTTTTAAATTCAACTTTCACGGAGAGGCTATTGGGCACACTTTAAATTCAACTTCAAATGCACTTTTTAATACAACTTTCACACAGAGGCTATTTGGCGCACTTCTAAATTCAACTTCTAGTGCACGTCTAAATTCAACTATCACAGAGAGTCTATTGGGCACACTTTAAATTCAATTTTCACAGAGAGGCTATTGGGCGCACTTCTAAATTCAACTTCAAATGCACGTCTAAATTCAACTATCACAGAGAGTCTATTGGGCACACTTTAAATTCAACTTCAAATGCACTTTTAAATTCAACTTTCACGGAGAGGCTATTGGGCACACTTTAAATTCAACTTCAAATGCACTTTTGAATACAACTTTCACACAGAGGCTATTTGGCGCACTTCTAAATTCAACTTCTAGTGCACGTCTAAATTCAACTATCACAGAGAGTCTATTGGGCACACTTTAAATTCAATTTTCACAGAGAGGCTATTGGGCGCACTTTTTAAATTCAACTTTCACAGAGAGGCTATTGGGCGCACTTCTAAATTCAACTTCTAATGCACGTCTAAATTCAACTATCACAGAGAGTCTATTGGGCACACTTTAAGTTCAACTTTCATGGAGAGGCTATTGGGCACACTTTTTAAATTCAACTTTCACAGAGAGGCTATTGGGCACACTTCTGAATTCAACTTCTGATGCACGTCTAAATTCAACTATCACAGAGAGACTATTGGGCACACTTTAAGTTCAACTTTCATGTAGAGGTTATTGGGCACACTTTAAATTCAACTTTCAGAGAGAGGCTATTGGGCACAATTTAAATTCAACTTTCAGAGAGAGGCTACTGGGCACACTTCTAAATTCAACTTCTAATGCACTTCTAAGTTCAACTATCACAGAGGGGCTATTGGGCACCCTTTAAATTCAACTTCAAATGCACTTTTAAATTCAACTTTCACGGAGAGGCTATTGGGCACACTTTAAATTCAACTTCAAATGCACTTTTGAATACAACTTTCACACAGAGGCTATTTGGCGCACTTCTAAATTCAACTTCTAGTGCACGTCTAAATTCAACTATCACAGAGAGTCTATTGGGCACACTTTAAATTCAATTTTCACAGAGAGGCTATTGGGCACACTTTTTAAATTCAACTTTCACAGAGAGGCTATTGGGCGCACTTCTAAATTCAACTTCTAATGCACGTCTAAATTCAACTATCACAGAGAGTCTATTGGGCACACTTTAAGTTCAACTTTCATGGAGAGGCTATTGGGCACACTTTTTAAATTCAACTTTCACAGAGAGGCTATTGGGCACACTTCTAAATTCAACTTCTGATGCACGTCTAAATTCAACTATCACAGAGAGTCTTTTGGGCACACTTTAAGTTCAACTTTCATGTAGAGGCTATTGGGCACACTTTAAATTCAACTTCAAATGCACTTTTAAATTCAACTTTCACAGAGAGGCTATTGGGCACACTTTAAACTCAACTTCTAATGCACTTTTAAATTCAGCTTTCAGAGAGAGGCTATTGAGCACACTTCTAAATTAAACTTCTAATGCACTTCTAAGTTCAACTATCACAGAGGGGCTATTGGGCACACTTTAAATTCAACTTCAAATGCACTTTTAAATTCAACTTTCACAGAGATGCTATTGGGCACACTTTAAATGCAGCTTTCAGAGAGAGGCTATTGGGCACACTTCTAAATTCAACTTCTAATGCACTTTTAAATTCAACTTTCACAGAGAGGCTATTGGGCACACTTTAAATTCAACTTCTAATGCACTTTTAAATTCAACTTTCACAGAGAGGCTATTGGGCACACTTTAAATTCAACTTTCAGAGAGAGGCTATTGGGCACACTTTTAAATTCAACTTTCAGAGAGAGGCTACTGGGCACACTTTAAATTCAACTTCTAATGCACTTCTAAGTTCAACTATCACAGAGGGGCTATTGGGCACGCTTTAAATTCAACTTCAAATGCACTTTTAAATTCAACTTTCACGGAGAGGCTATTGGGCACACTTTAAATTCAACTTCAAATGCACTTTTTAATACAACTTTCACACAGAGGCTATTTGGCGCACTTCTAAATTCAACTTCTAGTGCACGTCTAAATTCAACTATCACAGAGAGTCTATTGGGCACACTTTAAATTCAATTTTCACAGAGAGGCTATTGGGCGCACTTTTTAAATTCAACTTTCACAGAGAGGCTATTGGGCGCACTTCTAAATTCAACTTCAAATGCACGTCTAAATTCAACTATCACAGAGAGTCTATTGGGCACACTTTAAATTCAACTTCTAATGCACTTTTAAATTCAACTTTCACAGAGAGGCTATTGGGCACACTTTAAATTCAACTTTCAGAGAGAGGCTATTGGGCAGAATTTAAATTCAACTTTCAGAGAGAGGCTACTGGGCACACTTCTAAATTCAACTTCTAATGCACTTCTAAGTTCAACTATCACAGAGGGGCTATTGGGCACCCTTTAAATTCAACTTCAAATGCACTTTTAAATTCAACTTTCACGGAGAGGCTATTGGGCACACTTTAAATTCAACTTCAAATGCACTTTTGAATACAACTTTCACACAGAGGCTATTTGGCGCACTTCTAAATTCAACTTCTAGTGCACGTCTAAATTCAACTATCACAGAGAGTCTATTGGGCACACTTTAAATTCAATTTTCACAGAGAGGCTATTGGGCGCACTTTTTAAATTCAACTTTCACAGAGAGGCTATTGGGCGCACTTCTAAATTCAACTTCTAATGCACGTCTAAATTCAACTATCACAGAGAGTCTATTGGGCGCACTTTAAGTTCAACTTTCATGGAGAGGCTATTGGGCACACTTTTTAAATTCAACTTTCACAGAGAGGCTATTGGGCACACTTCTGAATTCAACTTCTGATGCACGTCTAAATTCAACTATCACAGAGAGACTATTGGGCACACTTTAAGTTCAACTTTCATGTAGAGGTTATTGGGCACACTTTAAATTCAACTTTCAGAGAGAGGCTATTGGGCACAATTTAAATTCAACTTTCAGAGAGAGGCTACTGGGCACACTTCTAAATTCAACTTCTAATGCACTTCTAAGTTCAACTATCACAGAGGGGCTATTGGGCACCCTTTAAATTCAACTTCAAATGCACTTTTAAATTCAACTTTCACGGAGAGGCTATTGGGCACACTTTAAATTCAACTTCAAATGCACTTTTGAATACAACTTTCACACAGAGGCTATTTGGCGCACTTCTAAATTCAACTTCTAGTGCACGTCTAAATTCAACTATCACAGAGAGTCTATTGGGCACACTTTAAATTCAATTTTCACAGAGAGGCTATTGGGCACACTTTTTAAATTCAACTTTCACAGAGAGGCTATTGGGCACACTTTAAGTTCAACTTTCATGGAGAGGCTATTGGGCACACTTTTTAAATTCAACTTTCACAGAGAGGCTATTGGGCACACTTCTAAATTCAACTTCTGATGCACGTCTAAATTCAACTATCACAGAGAGTCTATTGGGCACACTTTAAGTTCAACTTTCATGTAGAGGCTATTGGGCACACTTTAAATTCAACTTCAAATGCACTTTTAAATTCAACTTTCACAAAGAGGCTATTGGGCACACTTTAAACTCAACTTCTAATGCACTTTTAAATTCAGCTTTCAGAGAGAGGCTATTGAGCACACTTCTAAATTAAACTTCTAATGCACTTCTAAGTTCAACTATCACAGAGGGGCTATTGGGCACACTTTAAATTCAACTTCAAATGCACTTTTAAATTCAACTTTCACAGAGATGCTATTGGGCACACTTTAAATGCAGCTTTCAGAGAGAGGCTATTGGGCACACTTCTAAATTCAACTTCTAATGCACTTTTAAATTCAACTTTCACAGAGAGGCTATTGGGCACACTTTAAATTCAACTTCTAATGCACTTTTAAATTCAACTTTCACAGAGAGGCTATTGGGCACACTTTAAATTCAACTTTCAGAGAGAGGCTATTGGGCACACTTTTAAATTCAACTTTCAGAGAGAGGCTACTGGGCACACTTTAAATTCAACTTCTAATGCACTTCTAAGTTCAACTATCACAGAGGGGCTATTGGGCACGCTTTAAATTCAACTTCAAATGCACTTTTAAATTCAACTTTCACGGAGAGGCTATTGGGCACACTTTAAATTCAACTTCAAATGCACTTTTTAATACAACTTTCACACAGAGGCTATTTGGCGCACTTCTAAATTCAACTTCTAGTGCACGTCTAAATTCAACTATCACAGAGAGTCTATTGGGCACACTTTAAATTCAATTTTCACAGAGAGGCTATTGGGCGCACTTTTTAAATTCAACTTTCACAGAGAGGCTATTGGGCGCACTTCTAAATTCAACTTCAAATGCACGTCTAAATTCAACTATCACAGAGAGTCTATTGGGCACACTTTAAATTCAACTTCTAATGCACTTTTAAATTCAACTTTCACAGAGAGGCTATTGGGCACACTTTAAATTCAACTTTCAGAGAGAGGCTATTGGGCACAATTTAAATTCAACTTTCAGAGAGAGGCTACTGGGCACACTTCTAAATTCAACTTCTAATGCACTTCTAAGTTCAACTATCACAGAGGGGCTATTGGGCACCCTTTAAATTCAACTTCAAATGCACTTTTAAATTCAACTTTCACGGAGAGGCTATTGGGCACACTTTAAATTCAACTTCAAATGCACTTTTGAATACAACTTTCACACAGAGGCTATTTGGCGCACTTCTAAATTCAACTTCTAGTGCACGTCTAAATTCAACTATCACAGAGAGTCTATTGGGCACACTTTAAATTCAATTTTCACAGAGAGGCTATTGGGCGCACTTTTTAAATTCAACTTTCACAGAGAGGCTATTGGGCGCACTTCTAAATTCAACTTCTAATGCACGTCTAAATTCAACTATCACAGAGAGTCTATTGGGCACACTTTAAGTTCAACTTTCATGGAGAGGCTATTGGGCACACTTTTTAAATTCAACTTTCACAGAGAGGCTATTGGGCACACTTCTGAATTCAACTTCTGATGCACGTCTAAATTCAACTATCACAGAGAGACTATTGGGCACACTTTAAGTTCAACTTTCATGTAGAGGTTATTGGGCACACTTTAAATTCAACTTTCAGAGAGAGGCTATTGGGCACAATTTAAATTCAACTTTCAGAGAGAGGCTACTGGGCACACTTCTAAATTCAACTTCTAATGCACTTCTAAGTTCAACTATCACAGAGGTGCTATTGGGCACCCTTTAAATTCAACTTCAAATGCACTTTTAAATTCAACTTTCACGGAGAGGCTATTGGGCACACTTTAAATTCAACTTCAAATGTACTTTTGAATACAACTTTCGCAAAGAGGCTATTTGGCGCACCTCTAAATTCAACTTCTAGTGCACGTCTAAATTCAACTATCACAGAGAGTCTATTGGGCACACTTTAAATTCAATTTTCACAGAGAGGCTATTGGGCGCACTTTTTAAATTCAACTTTCACAGAGAGGCTATTGGGCGCACTTCTAAATTCAACTTCTAATGCACGTCTAAATTCAACTATCACAGAGAGTCTATTGGGCACACTTTAAGTTCAACTTTCATGGAGAGGCTATTGGGCACACTTTTTAAATTCAACTTTCACAGAGAGGCTATTGGGCACACTTCTAAATTCAACTTCTGATGCACGTCTAAATTCAACTATCACAGAGAGTCTATTGGGCACACTTTAAGTTCAACTTTCATGTAGAGGCTATTGGGCACACTTTAAATTCAACTTCAAATGCACTTTTAAATTCAGCTTTCAGAGAGAGGCTATTGGGCACACTTCTAAATTCAACTTCTAGTGCACGTCTAAATTCAACTATCACAGAGAGTCTATTGGGCACACTTTAAATTCAATTTTCACAGAGGCTATTGGGCGCACTTTTTAAATTCAACTTTCACAGAGAGGCTATTGGGCGCACTTCTAAATTCAACTTCAAATGCACGTCTAAATTCAACTATCACAGAGAGTCTATTGGGCACACTTTAAATTCAACTTCTAATGCACTTTTAAATTCAACTTTCACAGAGAGGCTATTGGGCACACTTTAAATTCAACTTTCAGAGAGAGGCTATTGGGCACAATTTAAATTCAACTTTCAGAGAGAGGCTACTGGGCACACTTCTAAATTCAACTTCTAATGCACTTCTAAGTTCAACTATCACAGAGGGGCTATTGGGCACCCTTTAAATTCAACTTCAAATGCACTTTTAAATTCAACTTTCATGGAGAGGCTATTGGGCACACTTTAAATTCAACTTCAAATGCACTTTTGAATACAACTTTCACACAGAGGCTATTTGGCGCACTTCTAAATTCAACTTCTAGTGCACGTCTAAATTCAACTATCACAGAGAGTCTATTGGGCACACTTTAAATTCAATTTTCACAGAGAGGCTATTGGGCGCACATTTTAAATTCAACTTTCACAGAGAGGCTATTGGGCGCACTTCTAAATTCAACTTCTAATGCACGTCTAAATTCAACTATCACAGAGAGTCTATTGGGCACACTTTAAGTTCAACTTTCATGGAGAGGCTATTGGGCACACTTTTTAAATTCAACTTTCACAGAGAGGCTATTGGGCACACTTCTGAATTTAACTTCTGATGCACGTCTAAATTCAACTATCACAGAGAGACTATTGGGCACACTTTAAGTTCAACTTTCATGTAGAGGCTATTGGGCACACTTTAAATTCAACTTTCAGAGAGAGGCTATTGGGCACAATTTAAATTCAACTTTCAGAGAGAGGCTACTGGGCACACTTCTAAATTCAACTTCTAATGCACTTCTAAGTTCAACTATCATAGAGGGGCTATTGGGCACCCTTTAAATTCAACTTCAAATGCACTTTTAAATTCAACTTTCACGGAGAGGCTATTGGGCACACTTTAAATTCAACTTCAAATGCACTTTTGAATACAACTTTCACAAAGAGGCTATTTGGCGCACTTCTAAATTCAACTTCTAGTGCACGTCTAAATTCAACTATCACAGAGAGTCTATTGGGCACACTTTAAATTCAATTTTCACAGAGAGGCTATTGGGCGCACTTTTTAAATTCAACTTTCACAGAGAGGCTATTGGGCGCACTTCTAAATTCAACTTCTAATGCACGCCTAAATTCAACTATCACAGAGAGTCTATTGGGCACACTTTAAGTTCAACTTTCATGGAGAGGCTATTGGGCACACTTTTTAAATTCAACTTTCACAGAGAGGCTATTGGGCACACTTCTAAATTCAACTTCTGATGCACGTCTAAATTCAACTATCACAGAGAGTCTATTGGGCACACTTTAAGTTCAACTTTCATGTAGAGGCTATTGGGCACACTTTAAATTCAACTTCAAATGCACTTTTAAATTCAACTTTCACAGAGAGGCTATTGGGCACACTTTAAATTCAACTTCTAATGCACTTTTAAATTCAGCTTTCAGAGAGAGGCTATTGGGCACACTTTAAATTCAACTTCAAATGCACTTTTAAATTCAACTTTCACAGAGAGGCTATTGGGCACACTTTAAATTCAACTTCTAATGCACTTTTAAATTCAACTTTCACAGAGAGGCTATTGGGCACACTTTAAATTCAACTTTCAGAGAGAGGCTACTGGGCACACTTTAAATTCAACTTCTAATGCACTTCTAAGTTCAACTATCAAAGAGGGGCTATTGGGCACGCTTTAAATTCAACTTCAAATGCACTTTTAAATTCAACTTTCACGTAGAGGCTATTGGGCACACTTTAAATTCAACTTCAAATGCACTTTTTAATACAACTTTCACACAGAGGCTATTTGGCGCACTTCTAAATTCAACTTCTAGTGCACGTCTAAATTCAACTATCACAGAGAGTCTATTGGGCACACTTTAAATTCAATTTTCACAGAGATGCTATTGGGCGCTCTTTTTAAATTCAACTTTCACAGAGAGGCTATTGGGCGCACTTCTAAATTCAACTTCTAATTCACGTCTAAATTCAACTATCACAGAGAGTCTATTGGGCACACTTTAAGTTCAACTTTCATGGAGAGGCTATTCGGCACACTTTTTAAATTCAACTTTCACAGAGAGGCTATTGGGCACACTTCTAAATTCAACTTTGCACAGGGGTGTTACAGGGCACACTTCTAAATTCGGCTTGTAATGTACTTTTAAATTTAACTTTCACAGAGAGGCTATTGGGCACACTTTCAAATCAACTTTCACAGAGAGGCTATTGGGCGTGATTCTAAATACAACTTCTAAAGCGCTTTTAAATTCAACTTTCACAGAGAGGCTATTGGGCACATTTCTGAATTCAACTTCTAATGCACGTCTAAATTCTACTATCACAGCGAGTCTATTGGGCACACTTTAAATTCAACTTTCACAGAGAGGCTATTGGGCGCACTGCTAAGTTCAGCTTCAAATGCACTTCTAGATTGAACTACCACAGAGAGTTTATTGGGCACACTTTAAATTCAACTTTCACAGAGAGGCTATTGGGCACACTTCTAAATTCAACTTCTAATGCACTTTTAAGTTCAACTATCACAGAGGGGCTATTGGGCACACTTTAAATTCAACTTCAAATGCACTTTTAAATTCACCTTTCACAGAGAGGCTATTGGGCATACCTCTGAAATGTTGAGTATAGAGAGGTAGGGTAGTATGGCGAGAAGTAATTGCTTCTGTCCCCGCCCTTTCCACACTTACTTGTTGGTGGCTTCTTGCTTCTCCTGCTGATACCTGCAGATAAGACCTGGAGCCGTCACTGTGGGGGCCGTCCTTTGCCTTGGGGTCCTTAGCCGATGGGGCTGCCGGGCAGGGGCTGCCCTGGGGAGGTTGGCTATGAATGGAAGGCCCCTTGATGTGACCAATGGGAGGGGTGTGGGCGGAAGCGGGAGGCGGGAAGGGCCGGGGAATAAGGGAATGGATGTGGGGAAAGATTGGGAGGCGGATGGGCTACCAAGGGGGCAGGGGGACCATGGATCCCACCAGGAAGGGTGTTTAGGATACTAAATGCACGCGGCTGCACTCACCTGGCTCCGGAGGGAGTGGGACCAGGAAGAGGGCGCGGGGTGGGGAAGGGAAAGCAAACGGGGAATTGAGGGGCCCGGGGGGCCTTGAAAAGTTTTTAGAGAGGGCCCGGAGGGGCTACTCGAGCGCTACAGGTGCGCAGGACACTCACCGGCAGTCAGATGGCAAAGATGGGCGCACTGTTTCTGCGGGCCGTTAGGCCAACACAACACGGTCCAGAGGCAGACAGTGGCAGACAGTGTTGACTAGCGTCAATTGCATCATCTGAGTCAACTGACAACACAGAAAATGAGAATGGGACAGTAAGCAGGACACATGATGAACCCTCAGTAGTACACCCATGTGTACAGAAGCCACTACACCAGCTGAAACAGGGGGAGGCCTGTGCCCCACACAGACTGTGACACCCTAAACATGTGTGTGATGCAGGACTGAGCCAGAGTGGGCATGGAATGGATGATCAAATGCCATTAAATGTAGGTCATCCTGGACACATACTACAATGACTATCCGGGCAAGGACACATAGGGGCATGCATGGAATGCACATGGAGCATTAATGGGCACTCATGTCCCTGCGGAGCATCTGCCATCTGCACAGTCCGAGTGAGACACCCTGCATCAAGGACAAAGGATGTACCCCACTGTATGTGTCTGGCAGGTTGGCAGGGGGAAGTGTGCATGTACACAGGAGCGTTGAACAGGCCATTGCAGTAGTCCAACATGATACCCACCAGTGCCATGGTGAAATTGGGGCGCAGGGGGGTGGAGGGGCAAGGGAGCATGCCTACGTGGAGTACCCGCATACAGGCAGAACACACATGCACGACAGTAATGTGATGACATAGTCCCAGTGCTGAGTGGAAAGACACCCCAGGCTACATGCAGAAGGGCCAGTGAGCTGGAACATGGACCGGAGGGGCAGCCGGGTGACTAGCATGTGAGTAGGGTGCAAGAATGGTGATGAGGACAGTCCCCGTCTGCTCTACATGTCCAGCATGCTGCACAGCAGGCACGCATCAGTGAAACATTGCATGACTCGCACATGAGAACCATGTACACATAGCATGTAGTGGCAGTCAAGCACAACACATCACACAAGCAAACCACACATGGTCTGGACAAACACACGACAACACTCACTGGACGGGGCATCAAAGTCCTGCATCTCTCCCACTTTCGTACAATTCTGTCGGTATGAACTCCGCAGCGACTGACTCGTGCAAAGTGAGATCTTCCTCCTGAGGTGGTGATCCACCGCCAGTCACCGCAGTCATGGCATAATTGGAGGCACGCTTTGCCTTAGCACAGCGTCGGAGGTCACCCCAACGCTTTTTGGACTCTTGAGCTGTGCGCACCTCATGTGTCACAAGTCTAGGCGGAGAGTACAGGGCAGAGGCTGTCTCTCACTGTAAGCAAGTAGATTTAGGGAGATTCCGGAGACAATGCTAGAATATAACAGATTAAAGGTACATGCCAAGCTGTTAGTTGAAAGAGGTATTCACAGGAACTGCAGGAGCAGGCTATAAACAAAGAGACAGAGAAAAGGCAAAGACAAGCAAGTACACTGGGAAACTTGGATTGATCAGAAATAACGGTGTACTGGAATATGATAAGGGGTCTCCAGGGATTAAGGAAATTCCTTGGGATAGGTACCAGCAGATTACTCTTAACAACATTTCGGCGCTGGACTGCCCCTGTGCAGGACAAAGGCTGATATGCGGGGAAATTTCTTCTCTGTGAAAAGGACAGTGAGCTAAAGACTTGGTAGAGTCTCTCCCAGGGGTTATTCACCCAAGAACAGGTCATTGGGCTGTGTTCGTGCTGGTAGAGGGATTCCCAGACCCCCCTTTGTTTGCATACATTAACTTTGGGTTTCACCCTAAGTTAACAGGGCAATCCAGACGTGGACCCCTTGCTCACTGTAATTAGAGAGGCAACAGTTTCACCTCACTGATGATGCCCAACATGGCTGAAACACATGTATGGGGTTACTGATGGTACTCTTGTTCAGAGGAGAATTGCCTAGCATTTCGGCGCTGGACTGCCCCTGGGCAGGACACAGGCTGATATGCGGGGAAATTTCTTCTCTGTGAAAAGGACAGTGAGCTAAAGACTTGGTAGACTCTCTCCCAGGGGTTATTCACCCAAGAACAGGTCATTGGGCTGTGTTCGTGCTGGTAGAGGGATTCCCAGAACCCCCTTTGTTTGCATACATTAACTTTGGGTTTCACCCTAAGTTAACAGGACAATCCAGACGTGGACCCCTTGCTCACTGTTCTTAGAGAGGCAACAGTTTCACCTCACTGATGATGCCCAACAAGGCTGAAACACGTGTATGGGGTTACTCATGGTACTCTTGTTCAGAGGAGAATTGCCTAGCATTTCGGCGCTGGACTGCCCCTGGGCAGGACAAAGGCTGATATGCGGGGAAATTTCTTCTCTGAAAAGGACAGTGAGCTAAAGACTTGGTAGAGTCTCTCCCAGGGGTTATTCACCCAAGAACAGGTCATTGGGCTGCGTTCGTGCTGGTTGAGGGATTCCCAGACCCCCCTTTGTTTGCATACTCTTAACAACAGTCATACAGCAACGTCATGACTTGGGCGTGCCAAGGAAACTGTTGTACTCAGTGCAAGGGTAAAACTGAAAGACCATATTCTGAGACAGGTACGACTTCAACGGACCAGGTGAAGGCAACAGAAGCCTTCCCTTATCTGATCTGAACGGAGACCAACCCACGATCACACTGTAAAACGGATTCAAGTGGAGACACCACAGTGGACCAAGATGTATACAAGTAGAAAGCAATATTGAAAGAAATAACCAGGTACAGGACAGGATAGGATATCAGAAGTTGGAACAAGCAGGAAGCAAGGCAAGGAGCCCAGAGGAACAGGGCAGAAGGCAGAGGAGTGTGGCAAGGCTGCCAGGCAGGGAAGCGCAGAGGAGAAGGGCAGAAGGCAGCGGAGTGCGGCAGAGCCGTCAGGCGGGAGCCAAGAGGAGCACGGCGGAAGGCAACGGGGTGCAGCAGTGCCGTCAGGTGAGAGCCCACAGGAGCAGGGCAGAAGGTACAGGTGGGAACTCAGAGGAGCAGGGCTTAAGGCAGCGGAGTGTGGCAGATCCACCAGGCGGGATCCCAGAGGAGCAGGGCGGAAGGCAGCAGAGTGCGGCAGAGCCGTCAGGTGAGAGCCCAGAGGAGCAGGGCAGGAGGCAGCAGAGTGTGGCAGAGCCGCCAGGTGGGAGCCCAGAGGAGCAGGGCGGAAGGCAACAGAGTGTGGCAGAGCCGCCAGGTGGGAGCCCAGAGGAGCAGGGCGTAAGTCAGCGGAGTGCGGAAGAGCCGTCAGGTGGGAGCCCAGAGGAGCAGGGCGGAAGGCAGCAGAGTGTGGCAGAGCCGCCAGGTGGGAGCCCAGAGGAGCAGGGCGGAAGACAGCGGAATGCAGCAGAGCTGTCAGGTAGGAGCCCAGAGGAGAGGGGCGGAAGGCTGCCGCAGACTGGAGAGGGAGCTGCAAGCATCAACAGCAACAGGATTCAAAAGGCTAAAAGAGGATTTTCAGGAAAGGTCAAAAACTGCTAACAGGAGCACCAGCACGAACTCCCAGTGAAAGCAGTTGACTGACCACTGCTTCTGTTCAAAGTGAGCTTATAAAGGCTCTCCCAGTCAGCAGGCTAGCAGGGTGGAGCTGATTGCAGACTCTGGCATCTGTGTTCAATTAAGTCCAGCCCTGGCTTCAGTAGCCTGCAGCAGTAGCAGCAGTGGTTTCTAATCAAATGCTCTCCAGCTCTCTGCAGCCTAGCCTGCAGTAGCTTGGAACAGGTGAATGCAATCAGGCCCTCTGCAGCTCTTAGTAGCTTGCTGCAAACAAATGTATTTAGTATGCCTCCTCCAGCCCTCTGTCTTTTGGACAGCATACATGTCCCAGAATGCATCTGCTGGTTTAACCCAAAAGCCGGAATGGAACATGCAATTAGATTAGTCCAAAACTGCAGCAGTAAAACAAGGAAATAAAGGCAAAGGTGTATGTAGCGGTGCTGGGTGGCAGGCGAGCAGGATCGTGACATCATGCCCGAATGCACTCACACTATCCGCAACATGCTTCCAGTGAGACATACGCTGGGCAGCCGTAGTGTGACAATGTGTGCCATCTAGCATATCACGGTTGTGTCCCCGCATATATTCCATAAGGAAGTCCAGTTCCTGCATGCAGAAAGGCTTCTTCCTTGACGTGCCGGAGGCCGGAGCTGTGTCTGGGGTCCCAGCCTCTACTGCAGGTGCAACCTTCCTCCTCTTGGACAGTGGTCTGGAACCTGACTGGCAAATGCCATCCTGATCAGTAGGGGCAGTGGCGCTGGTGGATTGAACCAAGGGAGTGGCAGGTGGAACAAGGATGGGAGCCCTGACTTGCGACAGTGCCTGCTGGGTGCCCTTGACTTGATCCTGCGCAGAAACATCTGCTGTGCCAAGGTCATTGACCGGGACTGTCCTGGATGGTAGACTCACAGCCGGGGTGGTGTCGGCTGCATCTGCCCATGCACTTGCTGACACCCAGCTGCTCGGGGAAGCAGATGACAATACTGCTCCAGGGACATGTGCCACGGTCAGGGCAGACCTGCGTGCACTTACCCTGTGCCTCCTGAACTCCTGGAAATCATCCAGGGACTCTTCAGGTGCCAACGCAGCATGCGCTGGCTGACCCTGAGCCTTGGTGGTGGTGTTCACAGCTGCAACTGCAGCTACCACTACCCTTGGTCCCGTGGCAGTCGATGAAACGGACTGCCGGGTCACATGGGCGCCAGTGCCAGATGCAAGAGCTGCATCTCCCGTAACCACAGGGGGTGGTGGCATGACTGCACCAACACGTGGCACAACATCGTGCCGAACTGGCGCACCCCTGCCTCTTCCCCCTCTGCAGCCACCCTGGACACCCTGGTGTCCCCCTACTCCCTGGTCATCCCGGCCATGCCCCTGACCATGCCCGCCACGTGGAGTATGCCGAGCTGAGGCGCCCCTCACCTTTCGTGGCCTACCAACCATGGCACAGATGGAGTAGTGCCGGCACAGATGTAGTAGTGCCAATGGGAGGTGTACACGACAATTGTCCTGGGCAATTGGGGTGTAGGGGGTGGGATACAATATGTTAACAGCACCCCTGTGCACCTGCAAGGCTGTATGTGACCCCGGTGATAAAGTGATGGGTCACGCAATGCTCAGGCACACCAAAACTGCAGTAAAACCGTGCACGCAATCCCCGGTATCCCACGTGTGTGGAATTAACCGCCCGCAGTACACGGTGGCACCCAGGAACACAAAAAACACGTATGTGTGGGACACGCAGGCTACTATGACCTCAAAAACAGGTATGCGATACACAGGGGCACCAGCATGTGGGAAAAATAGCATGCGCGACACACCGTCTGACTAGTGTGATAATGAAAAACACGCATAGCCAATACCCCCGCCAAAAGAAGAGATACGTCCTTGATCCGCTGTGAAGTTGTGATGGCGCGTGAAACAACCAGAAGTAAAAACACACGTCGGTCTCCACGAAAGGCACGTACAGCGAACTGCTGGCCCTGCTCACCTTTAAATCGTGCTGAGGGAAACGCCTGCGCGCATCACGTCACTCACGCGTTTAGGCCCTTTCCTCGAATTACACGCATTAACACGCGGACGTGCTGTTTTTTCACGTGCTGAATCACTGTGCACCTGTGATGAGGGGAACGCCCGCACGTGTCACATCACAGACGCTCTTATGCGCTAAGGTCCTTTCCTCGAATTACACGCTGACGTGCAGTTTTTTCACGTGCCAAATCACTCCGCATCAAGCTGGCTACACAACAACACACGGAAGACCACACTCCTGCCCAGAAGGCCATTTTCCTGCCCCCCAGCGCCCCGAGCCAACTCCCACCAGCTATCTGCTGCTGCCTTCCTGCCTGCTGGCCAGGTGCCCTGCTACTTGGTGCCTGCACATCAGCCATCTGCAGGGGTCCAGTTTCCCACCCACACCTGCCTCGGGGGTTGCCATGTCGGGGCAAACACCATCAGAGACCACTAGTGACCCCCAGACAGAGAGGCAGAGGCCTACCAGCTTCAGTGATAAGGAAGTTGATATCCTGGTGGAGCAAGTCCTGGTGCATTATGATGCTCTCTACGGAAGAAGACGCGCCGACAAGGATGGACGTGAGGGGATCTGGAAGGACATTGTGGCTGCCATCAATGTGGAGGGGGTGGCAGTCCACGACATACAACACGTCCGGAAGCGCTGGGAGGACTTCTGGTCCAGGACACTCAAGAAGGCCCGGTGCCTCTTGGAGGCAGCGGAGGCAGTGGGGCACCGGGCCCAGCTTTCCACCCAGCAGATGAGGGTCCTGGAACGCATTAAGTCAGCGCTTCACCGCCAGATCCTCGAGAGGCAGAGCAGTCCGGAGTCGAGCGGTAAGTGTCCATGCGTACTTATTGGACGCAGTGCATGTTGAGGTGCACCAGGAGTGTGCAGCTTGGACATATGTCTGGAAAGGCCCATGTATGGATGTGTATGTGCAGGGACATGACTGTGCTGCCTGTGAGTCCTGTCATGTATGATGCACATCAATGGTGTATGTGTTTGAAAGCATGATGCACAACTGCATGTGGAGATGCACACATGTTGGCATTTCTGTGTATGTACTATGGCATGGTTGGGGTGTAACACATGGATGCTGGTTCCACCTTCATGAACGTGCACGGCATACATGTGCGTGTGTGTGTTTGACATGTGTGCGACTGTGAAACGCCATGGATGCATGTGACACAGACATGTAGGAACCCAATTGGCAGATGTGACATAGTTGCCGATGATTGCACTGTGACAGGCGGTGGATATGTACAGATGCATGTCTGTCTGTTGGCGTGTGTGCATGTGTTAGGCACTCCCCATGTTGCTTGTAACGTCATGCCAACCTTCAGATGTTCCTGCTGTTGTGGGTGTATGGATGATGCTGCTTGCTGCACGATTCCTGTTAATTTGGGCATGTGTGTGGGTTCAAATGATATGAGTGTTGGGGAGTGTGACGCCATCTGTGAAGTTTGACACTGACACTCATGTGCAACTGTCATGTGTGTATCCAACCATTGTACAGTGCCCTGATGCCTGTGTTCTGTCTCTCCCTGTCTGCAGCATCGAATGATGAAGAGGGTGGAGACGGTGCTGTGGAGCACAGCGGTAGGGATCCCACCGCCAGCCGGAGACGCAAGGCCCAGCTCTCCTCCCACGTGGTCATCTCTTCCGGGAGTGAGGAGTCTGGTGCCGCATCCGTGGCCGCAGCTGCCGAGGGAGGGTCCAAGAGTCGGAGGTTAGAGGTGGACTCCTCAGCAGCAGTAGGGGCAGCTGAGCCCACACAGGGGCCTATGGAGGAAAATGGCACGGAGTCATCCAGGTTGGTGGGGGGTTTGGCTGAGGAGGAGGCGGTCGGGCAGCACAGGACGCTGTGGAGGTGCCTGTGTGGAATCCTGTCCCCGATCCTGTGACTGCATCATCCTGCACCAGCAGGGATGCCTTCCTCCAGACCCGTTTTTAGGGAGGGGATGTGCATACAACAACTGGCCTTCCTCTCCCTGCGGACCTGGCAATCCGGGACCGTGTTGAGCCTGTCCTAGTTGGGATGGCGTTGTGTCAACATGGTATTCGGGATGACGTGCAGGGTTCTCGTCTGGACAGTGCACGTCATTTCGAATACCTCTTTGACCACGTCATCCTTCTAAAACAGGTCACCAGGTCTGGGTTCCTCCGTATGTTGGATCTTCTACCGACCCACTCCTCAAATGAACCCCTTATGCGGCAATCATCCTCCGTGCCATCTTCCTGCCCAAGACTCACCTGGGCACCTTGTGTAGCTGCCCCAAAGCCAGCGGCCAGGCTGGTGGAGGACACATCCCTGCCACAGTCGGGAGTCGGAGATCCAGCAGGGGTGGCCACCACACCAACTGGACACCAGCAAGAGGAGGGCATGCAGGCATCGACAGGCAGGGCACTTGCACGGCAGCAGCAGGCTCAGGGTGGGCGCGATGATGGCTCAGGGCCATCAACATCACAGGGGCAGGCATCGGCTGGAGGGCAGGAAGACCCTGGATTGGGAGTGTCTTCCGTGTGGCAGCGGTTGGGCCAGCAGATGAATGCGGAGCGGCGGCGGGCAGAGGAGGCACGGCTCACAATAGTCAGGGCGGAGAACTCCATGCACCGGGCATTGAGGCGGGCTGAGTGCCTCAAGGAAACTCGCAGGGAGTTGAGGTATTCCATGGCTGCATCTCTGGTGCCCGTCACTGGGAGTGTGGTGGGGGACATGGGTCGGGCCTGCTGGCAGGTGCCTGTCAATGGTGGGTGTGTGGGGTGGGGGACATAAGTCAGGGCTCCCAAGTGCATGGTGCCATGTGGCCTGCCTGCGGGGCATGGTATGGGGTGATGGGCTGCCTGCGGGTCATGGACTGGGGTGATGGGCTGCCTGTGGGTCATGGTCATGGTGGATGGGCTGCCTGCGGGGCATGGGGAGCGTGGATGGGCTGCCTGCGCGTATTCCGGGGGTGCGCATGGAGTTTCACACACGATTGGCCTGGTGCGAGCGGGGTACATGTATTCTGGGGATGCGAGGGAGTTACACACGCGATTTGGCAGTGTGTGCCCTCCTGGGTGTGCCCTCCCTCCCCATGCCCCGCAGGCAGCCCATCCACCATGACCATGACCCGCAGACAGCCCATCCACCCTCACCATGCCCCGCAGGCAGCCCATCCACTCTCCCCAGCCCCCACAGGCAGCCCACACGACAGGGGAGACTTTTTCCATGCATTTTACCTGATGCGAGCGGGGTACATGTATTCTGAGGGGTGCGGAGAGAGTTTCACACGCGATTGGCCTAGCGCGAGTGGGGTACGTGTATTCCGGGGGTGCGCTGGGAGTTTTACATGCGATTGGCCTGGCGAGAGCGGGGTACATGTATTCCGGGGGTGCGCGTGGAGTTTCACACGCGATTTCGCTGGCGCAAGCGGGGTAAATGTATTCCTAGGGGTGCGCGTGGAGTTTTACACGCGATTTTGCTGGCGCGAGCGGGGTAAATGTATTCCGAGGGGTGCGTGTGCAGTTTTAGACGCGATTTCGCTGGCGTGAGCGGGTACGTGTATTCCGAGGGGTGCGCGTGGTGTTTTACATACGATTTCACTGCCGCAAGCAAGGTACGTGTATTCCGAGGGGTGCGCGGGGAGTTTTACACGTGTTTTCATGGTTCGGTGGCTGTATGCTGGTCCACTGGCCTTTGCGCCATGTACTGGATTTGTGCGATGATTTTGGCGCAAGGGGCGGGGTTGGGGGCGTAACTGGCGCTTCTGCAGGGTTGCTGCGCTACTCTGCACCACAGCTGCTTATGGATGTATGAATCCATGAATACGCTGTGCGCCAAAATGGGTTTTGGCGCACGCGGCTGGTGCAGTCTGCCGCACGTGCACTCTGTGTGCCAGCCGCGTGCGCCACTTGTGCGCCGAATTCTATGCATTACCCCCCATGTCTGCCCCCCTCAGCAGGGGTGAAAGCTATTTGCACCCCAGTGTTAATTCAGGGTGAGAATGATTTTTTTCCCCCTTGGGAGATTGGCTGCGCAAGTGAAGCCAATCTCCAGAGGAAAAGAAAAAAAACAAAAAACATGATGGCTGCCGCCATAGGGAAAATGTATGAAGTCCCTTTTCTATTCCCAAGGCAGCGGCCTGGAGCGTTATGAGTGCTGGGACCGAAGCATAAAGCTCCGGTTCAACAGGTAAGTGGGGAAGGAGGGAGGAGATGGGGGAGGGGTTGGGTTTGTTATGGGGGTCGGGAGGCAACAGGGAGAGGCTACCTTTTGCCTCCCTACATTCAGAAAAAGAAGAAAGATAGCACCACTCTTGGAAGTATCTAGGGTGACTGGAACAGCCGCCAGAAAATGTATATTCTCGCCCCCTTGTTCAAGCCACCTGATTGGCTAATGGTAATTCCCCAGGTGCAGATAAAGGTTCTCAAAATGTCCTAAGTTGAGATGAGGTCTAGCCAGATGGGAACCAGGATTACCAAACAAAACGCCTTTCAGTGAGGTTTAATAGAGTCGTAAGCAAAAATATTTTTTTTAAAACATGTTTTATTTCTAAAACGCTTGAAAACTCACACAGAACATAAACAGGAAAATCGGAGCCAGTAGCAGCAGCGAAATCATTCAAATAAAATGGTTTTCAGTTTATGTTTAAACGTTGACAAAGAGGAACAGGTCCTCAGATCAGGGGGGGGTGCATTCCAAAGCCGTGTTGCTGCTGCAGAGAAGCACCCGTCTTTCACCAAGGATAGTCTGGATTTAGAAGTTTGCAATAGTCCTGAGTTGTTAGATCTTTGAATGCGCCTATCAGGAAGCCAGTCTAACTGATCAGCGAGATAGGTAGGGCTTTTTCCATATAGGCAGGAATGGGAGTTGCACAAAGTCCGAAACATTATCCAGTTCCCAATTGGAAGCCAATGTAGATGTCTCCTTGCTGCCGAGACATGATCGGACCTTTGCAGACCCAGGACTACCCTAACAGCAATGGCGAGGAAGGTATGCCAGACAGTCGCCACCACTTCCAGATGAAGTGGATTCCATGAAAACCCATTGGGCCTCATTACAAGTGAGGCGGAACAGGTTAACGGGACCCGCTAAAGGAGATGGACCTGTTAAACCCATTCCGCCTCATTACAAGCTCCCCTTGCGGAACCCGGTAAGTAACACCTGGTCAAACCAGGCATGCTTACCGGGTCCCTTATGGGGGCTGAAATGGGAATGGGGAAGGTCCGGGCAAGGGTTCCTGGAGGGAGGAATTACCGGGCCCTCTGAACTCGGAATGGCCCGGTAATTCCTCATTCTGGGAACCCGGACACGATTTTGGCGGCAGCCATGCCGCCAATAGCGGCATGGCAACCGCCAAAATCGTAATGAGGCCCATTGTCTTTAGGCTATCCTGTTGGTCATAAGATCTGGGTCACAAACAATGTTTGAGGGAATGTTTAGTGAAGTCTAGCAGATTCTATGGGATTGAACAAAGGGGAAGTTGTCACACCTGTAAGAGGCCCTCACACCCCCCTCCCCAAACCCCGCCCCAGATCAAAAGGAACCCAGCCCAGGTGTTAAGTCCACTTATGAAGAAAAAAAAAAAAAAAAAAATCATAGTCAAAGGGCTAGTACTCAGCTTGATACCTTCTGCCCTCGGGAGAAGAAATTATGGGCCTGAAGGCTCTGTGTAAGGGTGAACCTCTGGAAGCAGATTCTGTCTCTGATGAGGGACAGGAAGTTGTGAAATCTTCATAAGCACAGAAGAGGGCTAGCACTAGTGCCCAATGCCCATTTGCAGCCTCTCCCCATGGCGGAGGAAGAGATGGTGGATGACAAGTTAGGTCATAATGACATGCACCATTTCATGTCATCTAAGTGGGCTCCTTATCTATGTGCAGTAAAATATATGGGCCTTAAGCTAAATAAGCTTAAGATGTGTGGATCGAACTGACGCCTGATTGCCAGAAGGGAGCTTTAAAGCAAAGTAGCTGTCCTTCCAGATCTAGACCATCAGATATGAAGCTTCATATCAAAAGAGGACAAATGACCAGCACATTCAGCTGGACAACTGGAAAGACCCTAGAATTATCTATATACTCCACATATTTTAGGGAAAAGGTGTGGATTGTAAACCAACACACACTATACTTATTAGAAGTTATAATTAAACATTTAAGAGATAGTCAACTCAAAAGTGCAGCATATGCAAGGTGCTATGCTATTCCCATGCATTTGATTTATAACTGTGGACGATTACAGGGAAGGGAACCACAATCTAGAAAGACCCTACATCCAGTCCGCCTTACTCCTAAACTAAGGGCCCAGAAACCCCACAAAGAGTGTGGATTTGTAAAATATTGTGAATAGCCGAACAGGACATGGACACAGAGAAATCAGTCAATCTTGAAGTCTTAAGTGCAAAGAGGTCTGTGCTCCGTGGAGAATTAAATTGAAAGGAAGGGATGAATTTTGCTCAATATCGACTCCAAGATGTGCAAAGTAAATTGTGCAGAGGAGGTGCCCCTTCTTTTTGGGACAGAGTTGGAGATTTACTAGGGTTGATGGCTTTGCAAAGTGCAGGGCACTTGGCAGAGAAGGAGCAGTGTTAAGGAGTTTTAGATAACTCAGTGGGTTGAGTGCCTGTGGCAGAGATTTATGTGGAAACAACAGGACACAAATTCACCCCCTAGCAAACCGTGGGCCTCATTAGAAGTTTGGAGGCAGCCATGCCCTTAACAAGGGCATGGCTGCCTCCAAACTCTGGTCCGGGTTCCTTGAATGAGGAATTACCGGCCCATTCCAACCTTGGAGGACCCGGTAATTCCTCATTCAATGTACCCATCCCCATTCCCATTTGTGCCCCCATAGGGTTCAATCGGAATCGGGAGGGAGCTAACAACGGGCCTGTTAATAACAGGCCCGTTGTTAGCTCCCTAGTCCGCTCGCGGGACCCGCAAAGGACATCTGGTTTTACCAGACATCCGGAGCGGGTCCCGTAAGGGGACCTCGTAATAGGGCGGAATGGGTTTAACGGCACTGACAACGTCAAACCCATTCCGCCTGCGTCGTTATGAGGCCCCAAGTGTCTCTAAGCTGAACTCCAGTTCATGAGAGTTATGTAACTTGCAATTCACAGAATTAAATATCAGTAAGATAGCTCAGTGGGTAGATCAGCCACTTCAAAGATCAAATGTAACCTTCAGGTCAGGGATCTGTTTTCGATGAGGCGGATTGGGTTGTGAAGTACTTTGACCACTATCAAAAGTTTCTCCATGGCCTGCCATTTGATGTCACTTTCCCTACACAAGAGCACACACTGTGGGAATCGGCAAACAAACTTAATTTTAATTTAACAAAACAAATGTAGGGACAGTGGGCCTCATTACGAGATTCACGGTAAAAAAATGTCCATTACCGGCATGCCGGTAATAACGCGTCCGAGTTGCCTTGACGCCGCAAATAGAGGGCAATTACAAGAGCATGGGCACGTGCGTGCTGGCATGCCAGTAACGTCTGTACCGCCATGCCGCTAACGACCCTCAAACCCCCGATAGCGGCATCATGTAATGCGCTGATGCCGCCTCCACGTACGACCACCCCCAAACAACGGACCCGGTAATACCATTAATGGTATTACCGGGTCCGTAAAAACCAGACCCCAAGTAACGTCATTGCGCTGGAACGGGAAATGCACCAGATGCCGTCTTTAAAAAAAAAAACACAATCCATTGCAATCCTCCAAACACAGGACCTGTACTAACTACAGAGCACACACAAACTGAATAAAATGGCTAAAGCTACCAGGAAAGGCGCCCCGGCTGAGCAAGAAGAACTTCTCAGAGGACGAGCGCAACATGTTGGCGGACACATTGGTTGAGCACGCAGATTAAATGTTTGCTGCAGACCGGAGGCGTCCCGCCCAAATCCGCAAGAAGGAAGTATGGGAGGAAGTGGCCAGGAAGCTCAGTGTGGTCGCCACCACCGCCTGCACTGTCAAAGACGTAAAGAAGCGGTGGGACTCTCTATGCCTTTGTGTCAAAAATATATTGTCGGCCAACCGCAGTCAGGGGCTGGCAACAAGCAGCGGCAACCACTCTCCTACAAAACTCACCAGGTGGGAAGAGACTTGCAGCATGACCATAAACATGGAGGGAATCGAAGGATTCAGAGATGTTGAGTTGGGAGTACCGTCATCGGCAGACGAAGGTGAATGACCCCACAAACCATAAATGACCAAAGCATGATGTAGGCCAACTAATGTGATAGTGAAGTAAGGCAATGCATGACCTTTCATACACAAATAGACATATCCCTGTTCAGATGGTGGCCCAACCACTGTCGCATTAACATGCATGCTGCATGCCAATTCCATATCCAATAGACACCCTACACACAGCAAAACTGCATGTGTCACACAGCACGCAAACCACAACACAACGGTAGGCCCCACAGCAGACACCAACGCAGAAATGTGAAAACCCGACGTATGGCAATATACCCACCCCATTTCAAGCACCCTGTCCGCCACAACTACAAGAATGCAATGCATAAAATGGGAATAACTGCACTAACACCAATGTATGCATGATGCACGTACTTCCATCACTGATGTCCTGCCTCTATTGGTCCCCCACAGGCACGGATGCTGACAGTGACGGACAGGTTGCAGCCGCACAGGCCAGGATACCTGTTAAACAATCCAGGCCCAGGGAGGATGGCACCAGGGCATCAACATCTAGGGCCATTCTGATGCCCAGACTGCCACACAAAGCTCCACCATCAACACAGGCCAAGCCACATGACAGCCAAACAGCAGCCGAGCCACCACATGAGGAGACTGCAACACAGGATGTGTCCACTGTAGTGAAAGCAGAGGCAGACAGGACACAGTCAGCCGCCAACAGCTCCATCGGGGAGACAGCTGCCTCAGCGCCCCATAGTGATGCAGAGGGAGAGTGCCACATTGAGGAGCACTCACAGGAGGACGACAACCTGTATGAGGATGGTGCACACACACTCAGCCCCCAGGCCACCCCCCAGCACACCACAAAGGGCACCACAGACGGAATCCCAGACAGCGCCCCTCAGCACCAGTCTGGAGGACAGAGTTGTTGAGGGGCTTGGTCCCCATCACCGGACAGCCCTGCATTGGGCCCCCCTGCAAGTGCCCCATCCAGCTCCGCAGACATTTGTGACATTGAGGGGCGCATTACGCACATGGAGGGGCGCCAGGAGGAGATGACCGAGCTTGTTAGGCAGTATGTGGCAGAGGGTAAGTTGACCCAGAGCCAATACCGTGAGAACACTGCCTCAATCATAGAGGCCATGAACAGGAACACAAGGCTGATCAATGAGGTGTTGGCAGCAGTAACCCAGGTGTTGGGCAGGATTGCAGATAACTATGAGCAGCAGTATCCTGCACCAACAGAACCACAACAAGGCACATCCACATCATCAGGCACAAAGCCAGCTCGACCCAAACCAGCCCTGTGAGGATGTCCAGGCGCACCACAAGGTGCTCAGAAATGCAGCCCCTAGATCCAAAGAGAGGCCGCAAGTCGCAGGGACACCCAGCATGTGCTGACTCCATTACCACCAATAAACATTTATTGAACATCATGTGTGAGGTGTTTGAGGGGGCAGGGGGTAGGGGGTAGGGTGTGTGTGGGGGCGTTGGTGGAGGGGGTGTGTGGTAGGTGGAGGGTCATTTGAATATTATGTTTACAGTTAAATACACCCATTGTGTGCAAAAAATATCATGCCTGGACATTTGGTTTCTTCGGTGTGTGTTTATTCAATGCATGACAGTGCACAGTGCCCATCTACCCCCACACCCTGTGTCCATATGCACATCATCCCAGTGCCCAGAGTACAGCATTCATTGCAGCCTCTGCATCCCAGTCTCTCAGTAATAACCTTCTATTACTGATTGGCGCACAGCACGTCCATCTGGTTCATCGTGACCTGGCCGATGTGCTACATCTTCTCCCTCCTCATCCTCATCCACACCCGGTGCTTGCTCGTCAATGTCAGGTGGCAGAGGTACGTTCCGCCGGATGCACATGTTGTGCAGCATGGTGCAGACCATAATGATCTTTGCCACCTACTCAGGCCCTTAGAGGAGTACGCTACCAGACCTGCTGAGGTAACGGAACCGTGCCTTCAATAGGCCAAAGGTCTGCTCAATCACAACACGGGTACGGGTATGAGCCTGTTCTGTGGATTCCTGACAGGGGTGAGGAGCCATGGCTTCAGGGGATAGCCAGCATCACCTGCATGGGAGTACAATAAGGTATGAGTGAGGGTATTTCTTCTAAGAAACCTGTACTTAGCCTGCTATTTGTTCATATTGGTACGCAGGTTATCAATGATGGCAGCCATTGGCTACACATATGCGCAACGGACTGGCCTGCTGTCGACTTGGCCAGGACATGGTGGAGGGCATTTGTGACATCAGACTCACCACTCAACCAGATGGTGTGAGAGGCACCATGACGTAGGCACCAGTGAGGGATGTGTGCCAGGTCATGTGACAAATGTCATGAAGGACAATGTTTGGTAATTTAGGCTGATTACTTAGGTGTGGGCTTGCGTTCCTAAGATGATGCAGAGTGTCCACTTGCATGGTGGTACTCATGTACTGTGGATGCCTTCCACTGAAATCACACTCATATAGGTGATGTTGACTACTTGGTAGGTAGGTCTACTAACGGTCTTGTCACAGGTTTGTCATTGCGCTGTCATAAATCAGTTCATTTGGCCATGGTGGCATGCACTGCTACTGTGGTGGAGGGCCACTGACAATCAGTGGATTCCCTGGGTGGCATGTATCCATGCGCACTCATGGATGCATGACCTGTGTGGTGCTTAATACAGTCATGTATATTTTGCTTACTGACTGCATGTTGCTGATTTGTGTTGCTGAGGGTACGGTCTGATGATGTACAGTGGACATGATGAGGGGTGTGGGCTGCTTTCCAGTCTGACATTTTGGCATTGGTGTGCCGCCAGAGGAAGGTGGATGACATATTCAGTATCATGTTCAGTTTGGGATGTTTAGGGGCACATTGTTTTGCAGTATGGACAGTGTACAGTCACCACCCCAGACTCACCCAGGTGGTATATGCATCTCTCCGCCCCCCCCGGACTCACCCAGGTGGTATATGCATCTCTCCCCCCCGGACTCACCAAGGTGGTATATGCATCTCTCCCCCACCCCGGACTCACCCAGGTGGTATGTGCATCTTCCCCCCATTTCACTACCATGGCCCTGTAATCTGACTTACCCAGCAGCCAGGCATGTCGTGCAGCATGTCGCTCCATGTAGCGGGGTAGTGTGGAGTTTCGCAGCACCATTGCATCGTGAGTTTATCCGGGGTATCGGGCACAGCAATGGGTGGTCATCTTTCTGGAGTCACATACCATCTGCACATTGATGGAGTGGTATAGCTTACAATTGTGGTACACGGCTTCCATGGCATGAGGGACAACCAATTCCACATGGGTGCAGTCGAGGGCACCTATGCAATTAGGCATGCCTGTCAGTGCATGGAAATCAATTTTTGTGTCATTCACCTCCTGGGCAGTCCGTGGTAAGGATATGTAGTCCCTTGCATGCTTCAGGAGGGCATCCAGCACTTGGTTCAGCATGCGTGAAAAACAAGGTTGTGATATGCCATGCAGCTTCCCAACTGTGTGCTGGTAGGTGCCTGTGGCCAAGAAGTGGAGCACAGACACTACCTTCAGTTGAGGGGGGATGGCAGTGCGGATTACTATCAGGCTGACTATGTTGTTTGTATCATGTCCACAATGGAGGTGATGGTGTCCCGGTCCAGGTGGTACAGGGTGTGTATCTGCACAGGGGTTAGGTTGAATGGAATAGCCCTGATGCGAGGAAATGGTGGCTGCCTCCATGGGACCACTGCCTGCACTGGTGGGACTTGCTGGGCCAGTCTCACCCTCCTTCTCCTGCGTCTCCTCTGTAGTGCCTGTTGTAGTTGCTGCTCATGGAGTAGCAGTGCAGGCATGTCCCCCAGCCCCATAATCGCAACGCAAGTGGGCTCATTTTGGTGTGGGAAGTGGTGTGGTGTGTGGGTGTGCTCCTTTTGTGCTGGCCCAGACTCCATTGCCTCCACCTGTGCTGATTGTGTGCACCTGTGGCAGTTGGGTACACAGCAGATTGCTGTTAACGGGTGATACGCAATGCAGGTATTGCCGGCATCATGGTGGCCCTTCTTACCGGCATCTGGATGCCAGTATTTGCATGTCTGCGCTACTCGTAATGTCCTCTTCCTTACGGCATGCCGTTGTTACTGGCACGGCACCCGCGCGCATGCGCACACGCCTGTATGGTGGTGCACGGCCACACCAGGTCCCTGTCGATGCCGGTAGTACCGGCATATAGGGTCCTAATACAACGGCCCGGTAATGGTTGCCGGTATTGCCTTAGCGGTACCGTTATTACCAGTGCGCAAACCTTGCAATGAGGCCCAGTGTGTTAGTTATGGATAATGAAATGACTTCCACGCTTTAAAGAATGGAATTGCATGACTGGCCATCAGAAAACATTCACTGGAGCACTGAAGTTAAAGGGAAAGTTGGTTCTTCCTAGCCCCCTTTGAAATAACTGAGACTGATGAAAGGTGGTTGGGGAGAATGATGTCTGGGTGGAGGAAGAGAAGTCAGCAGCTTGTTTTTTGAAATTGGGCCTTGAATGTCTACCGTGCTAAATAAATGTGAAATGAATTAGCAAACCTGTGAGACTGCATCGCAAATTGTGATGCAGCGCTGCACATTGTACAATATACTATTTTCCTGGACTATTATTAGAAATAAAGTTAATTTGTAGAATTTCTATTTGTACTGAAAGTTATGTTAAGGAAATGAAAGCAGAAAACTGCCATGTCTTTAAAAGAATCACCAGCGCATATGGGGAGTCTGCATGCGCGGGGGAATCTCAATGTGCTGGGGAATCTGCACCTGCCGCTGATTAGCCAGGCTGCAGAATTTAGGATTGTGAGACTCTTGCCAATAATGACAGACTAGCATTAACGATATGCACATCCACTTTATTTTGGTCAGATCCATGTATGTCCCCCAGCTTCTTCGGGGTATCAGAGTCTATACTTTCTTCTACACAGGTTGCTCTTGACAACCAATCGCTTTAGAGGAGGATGGGCTGGTCCTTTCGTCTCTCTCTTAGTGTTGCACATAAAGGTTGTGGAGTGCAAGACTGGGCTCGCTTCTATGGCCTCTCGGTTGTTTATGTTGTCACGGAAGACCAGGGTGTTTATTTGTGGCCTCTCTCACGGTTCGTTCAGTTTATGTTGTCACCCGGGGCGTCTATTTGAAGCCTCTCACACTGTTGGTTTGGTGAAGGCCGGTGAGCACAGTTTCAATGTTCAAGACCCCAATGCTTGGAACCTGCTACCTCTGGGCTTTGGGGCCACCGAGACACCGGCTAAATTTAAGAGGGAACTGAAAACGTTCTCTTCAACCTGCCGCCTGATTAGGATTATGATTGCTCTCTGACTATGGAGCTTTTCCTGCACTGATTTATGAGTTTCTGCACTGGTTTCTCTTTCTCGCACAGTTTTAACACCTTCTTTGTATTGTTGCTTGTTTTGTCGATTATGTGTGCGCGCCCTGAGTCCAATGGGCATGAGCTTCTACTCCATGGCCGCTCTCCGAGTTCCTCGCTGTTTTCTCCTCAGCGTCTCAGTAGCCCACACTTATTTGTATTTAAATCTAAAGAAAATGCTCATAGGGATAGGATGACCTTATAAAGAAGAAGCAGAGAGTGAATGCTGGCCTGGGATTCAGCAGAATCCGTAATGGCCCCCAACAGACAAAGCAGAAACTGTAATCTTGTAAAGCTGAGAATTAAAAGGAGAAGAACCATTTACGCTGTGTACGAAGGAAAACTAACCCATTCCCCAAATTATAACTTTTCACTTTTACAAGTATGAACATCGCTTATGAGTCTGATGGGACTCCTGTTTCATATGCACAAACTACGGTATTAGAGAGACCTTTGAACACCAAGAGATAGGTAAGCCCTATTTGGAGAACATTTGTATTTAATCACATTACTAGACAAATGGAACTTTCAAAGCTAAGTAGCGCTAACTCTACTCTTATGTGTTGTTGTTTTTCTTTCCTTCTCTTTCCTTATTCATTTCTACCACAATGTCCCTCCCCGCCTTATCCTTTTTCTCTTTGCCTTTCCCACCTTATCCTTTTTCTCTTAGCCTTTCCCATCTCCCTTGGAATACTTACCATTATGCATGTATCAACCCTACAACTGGTCGTCATGATGGTATGTGGTAATTTTTATTTTCATGATGGAAATTTATGATGTTAAACATGCTTTACATGGGCTTTAACCAAAAAGAAATAAAGCATGCAAAATAATGCAAGAAAATGCAAAAAACAAGTTTTGAGTGATACTTCCTGTGGCGCAGAAACAGATGTGTGTGGAACCCCATTTTTTTCACTTTTGACATACGAAGTAGGGGAACTCTGGGTCTTTGTTTCCTGCACACATCATTGCGACACGACAAGCTGTTATTTTACTGTAAGGTCGCGGAGGTTTAAGAGTGTGGTCAGAAAAGCTCCCCAAGTTTGCATTCCCCCACTCCTGATTGGATGCAATCTGACCACTATTTATTTATTCATTTATATAGCGCCAAGCAGCCCGTGGGCACTGTGGCGCTGTTACAGAGGTAGGTAAATTGCTTAGTTACCGTGATACAACCAGTGGGTATGGTTACAGTGGTACAAGCATGGTTATAATGGCAATTACAGAGTAAGGTTACATACTTACACTGGTAGGGACATGGCAAGACAAGTGTACACAGCTCGTTAGGTTACATGGAATGTGCTCCGGAGTAGGGAGAGAATGGCGGCGCAGAAGTGAGCGGTTATTAATACATGATTCAGCCCAGGTGTTCAACCTGTTAAAACACACATGCAGGACAAGGGGAAGAAAATGGGAGAGGGGGGGACTTTATCTAATTTGTCTGTTCAGAGCTGCATACTTTATTCACAGGGGCCCCCAACCAGACATTCAAATTTCCAGCACACGTGCAGTAGCTTTTATACTGTCACTTAATAAATGTAATTCAGTAGACTGAAAAAAGTATACAGTAATTATATCCAATTGGATTATTTTGCATGAATTCTATAGAGGATTCATCAACTTAATTGGAAGAGTTCAATATATGACTTGAAAGAGGCTGTGTAGCACCAGGAAACTGGGATATTATGAGAACATGTGCATATAGGGAATACAATGTTGAACAACACGATTTCTTAAGCCAATATTATGCCTACATATCACAATCAAATATACACGAGTCTTTAATAGGCCCTCGTCGACATTTGCAGTATGCTTAAACTGTAAGCGCAGTCAACACTTCCCTGTTATTGAAATAATTCAGCTTGAAAAGACCCTTACACTGAACAGTTTGGAATTATATTCACTAATTATAGCAGTATTTGCGCTGTGATGATTCACTCGGCTCATATTTTTGTTGCTGGTTCTGGAAATACGTAAAAAAAAGAAATTCACAGTAAACAAGCATGGCATGTCTTCCTTTGAGACGGCTACATCCTCATAACACACAGTAGTTCTGGCTAATTAGCCGGAATATTTAGATTCACTGCAAAGTGTATCTATTTGGCATTTTGCTTTCTATAATTATCTTCTATTTTGGGGTGTTTTGATTGGTGAGGAGTCGGCAAACCATATTTCCAAATCCACTAAGTACCTTCTTTGTAAATGAAAATTGTATTGCAGACTAATTAGTGGAGTGTTTTTAACCTTCGGTTTAGGTTTTTATCATTGTATGTGATACACCACAAGCACAGCTTTCTAATTAAATGCATCTGTGGTATCACTGACCATTATCATAAATATAGACCGCCAAGGCCCTCCTTAAATGTTGAAGTTAATGGTAACTGTTAATGACTGATCAGACTCTACAGTTTCACAAAAACACTTTCTATCTCTATTGTGCTTTTAAATCACTATTTGCAGTTTTGAGCAAGAATTAAACGTTCCCTGTTATGGAGGAGGGTTAACCCTCGACAGTGGTGGTGTGCCGCCTATCTAAAAGGGATAGAAACATTCTCGACATTGAACTCATTTAAAAAAAAGAGCTATTTATAGCTAAATCTGCTGCCTGCACGTTGGTTGTATTGCAAGCAAAAAACTTAAGCCTGAGCCTCTGCTGAAGAGGAAGCTAAAATCCCAAAACTATGTTATTGTTATGGTTTCTTGTACATTCAAGCAAGCATTCAACAAATTGGATTTTTCCTTCATTTGAATATTTATAGCCTCACAATTTTATATAGACACATATTTTGTTATTCAGCCATCTTGTTGATTAAAGGATATCACCAGGGTGTGACTGACCGGTTTCAACAACTGAGGAACCGGCTGTATTCTGGTTGTATTCTTCGGGACCAGAGAACAGAATCTGATGTCTTCTTTCTTTTGGGGTCAGGTTGCAGTTCAGTATTACTTAAAAACAGCCATTTGTCCTTGTGATAAGAATGCACAGTCTCCTGTATAAAAAAAGCTATAGAGAATTGTAAACCCTTAATGTTTATATATTCTAAATGTATGGCGGGAAACTATTCAGGACGGGTTTAGGCTCATATTCAATGCACCCGATCCCTGGATTGGCTTTTCATTAACCTTGTCCTTAGGAATATTGCGTTTGTGTCCTTATTGGTACCTTTGTACTTCTTTTTTTTATCATTCACATCCCTGCATTTTTTCCCAGATGAAGTCATAAGAGAGACCCAGAAGTCAATTTTTCCCACTGCACACAATGTTAGCGAAACAGTCAATTGAATGATGGGGTGCCTTGAATATGGCTCTACTATATATAAATGCAGTATATCAAGGTATACCCATTGAGCATAAATGTGAGGCCATTGCTATGTTGCAAGATAAACAAGAAGGAGATATGTGACATGAATAATGCAGTGGCAGCAATTATTTTGAATTATTGTTAGCTAAGGTGCACCAAGAGTTATGGTGTCAACACACTGATGATGCAGGTTTATTCTGCAATTGTGAATCAGTCGAAATCAAAATAAACTCAAGTAAGCCTTTATCTGGAAAGCCACAATATTCGATGAAACCAGAAGCAGAGGCGGAATTGTGGTAGTAACGCACTCATTATTAGATCAAACAATACTGATAGCCACCAGTAGCCCAGGTAATACCCCAGTTCTACCCATTTGAAAACCCGGGTTGGGATGTTTATGGACTTGTTCAGGACCTGTGGGATCTAAACACAGTAGTATTACAATCATTCCTGGCTGTCCTGAACCCTAAAAGCATATTGCTGTGTATACCGCTCACTGCCACATGGTTTACAGGTATCAGGTAATAATGTCCCTATATATACGGTCGCCGTACATAATGTCACAGGGAAATGTTTGTGGCGACATTATATAAGTGACCATATGTTTAAGGACAGGGGGAGAAGGGGGAGCAGGCGTTGCGGGGGTGTCCCCCACTCCCCTTGAAAAAAAATAAAGGTTTTGGGGTGGTGGGGGTGACCCCCATGTTCCATCTAATAATGTAATCTTTTGAATGGCGAAAAGTTTGTGGGGACATTATCACATGGAACCGGTTTACAGTGGTTGATCTGCACACACTTTTCTTTTCAGACTTCATACATCCCGATTTCCGAAATGTATTTGTTTTTACCAGCTAGGTCTCCAATTTACATAGACCTGCCTCTCACAGGCGTACACAGAAAGCCCAACATTTTTAGTGAGCCTTTGAACAAAGATCTGGATGGCATTACATTTCCTGGGGGCTCTATTTTAGTTTAACATGTTGACGACTTATTGACTGCCTCTTCCACAGACGAAACATGCAGGAAGGACACATTCGTGTTTATTTATTTTTTTATTTTTTATTTTTTATTTTTATTGTATATGGTTTACAAGAAACTTTTACAAAAAGTTAAAAAGAAAGAAAACATTAATTACATCTAAATTTCAAATATACAAGCATACATTAAAAAACATAGATCCAATCTCCAAATAGTAAGGGACAAATTTAAAGGATTCAGTGCAAAATACAGTTCGACAATAAAATTCCAACATTAAAATTTGAAATTTTAAAATAGACAACAAGCCTTCAGGAATTAAAAATTTCACAGAGTCGAATTTAATCATATCAGAGGGGCATATAGATCTAGAGCTTTGATAAAACCTGCCACAGCAAGTCCATCCTTAATATTAGTAATAGCGAGACACTGTGACCAGATCTGATTATCAGCCCCCATTTGACCCATTACACTGAATCTAACTAAATATTTTTCCCTTAAAGATATCAGAGCAGTACAATCTAAAAAGAGATGCTGAGAGGTTTCAATCACCCCCAGAGTTTTACAAAAGCGACAGATAGGGTCTAAATCAGAAAACTCTTTCCTTTTATGTAGGACTTCCTGGGTGGGAAGGAGATTCCATCTGAGTTTAATGAGAAGAGAACGATAATATCTATTGGGAAATTGAAACAGAATAAAAGACAACAGACCTCTTTTCTTATGGTCGAATTGTAAGTCTCTCAGAGAGGGATAAGAATGCAATTATTCAATGGTGTTACTCCAATCATGACTAAAAAGACACTCCTTAACCGTATTGGGATTCGTTAGTAGAGTGACCCTATCAGTGGAGATATCCGACAGGGTCTTGTCACAGAGATCACTGAATGCGTTGAGATATAAATTACGGACCAGAGGTCTCTGAGAAAAAATCATGTGACCCAGAACAGCATAGAGGGTATCAGGTTTAGGAAAGAGCAGTGCTGAAAAAAGAGAAAGGACCCTCCAGAGAATCCTGGCTCACAGTGAGACTAGCCCTAGTTCGTACCTAATGGCCACTATTGGAATAGAATTCGGCAATTTCAGAATTTTCCTCCAATAGATACCCTCAAGAGAGTCCCAAAAAGTCAAAAGTGCCGAATAGTGAAGTTCCATTCCATCAAGTAGCTTTGGAGTAACCTTACCCTTAAAAACGTCTACTACGGGCTTGAGGGAGAACATGCAGTATTTGTTGTCTAATCTAATGGATTGGGAGATGAGTGGGAGCAGTGTGTGTCTAAGAAACCGTCTAAGCTCAATTGCCGAAGGTTGGGCAAGAATCTGTAATGCTCACCTGATTCCCGCAGAGGCGCCGGTCTTGACTGGGTGAATGCCGTATCTTCAAAGGTGATGTGTAACACACGGTTGGCTCTTTGGGCTGGACCTCTGTGCACTGTATGTCTGACTCGAAGAGTAAGATGTCTGCAGATAGAAAATATGGGATTAATGAACTGGGGTTATTGGGTGCCTCTCTCCTCTTCCCTTTCTCTTCTCCTGTAGAACCCCAAAGGTTAACGCCCTCACCTTAGGTAAGTGAACGCCGAGCTCTCCATCTGCCTCGGGGCAGGGTGCCGTAACCAGTTTCTTCACTGGATAAGGGTGCAGGCCTCTTGACCTCAGAGGACTGCTGTCCGTCGTTAACTGCACGAACGGTAAGTTCTGGGCACTTCAAATGTCTTAAAAGTCTTTTGTAATGATATCTCTTGTTTTGCAGGGTTCTGGCGATGGCGGATTGCGGGCTGATGAGAGTTGAGGATCGAACCCGAGTGAGGAATAGAAGCGCCTGGAGCACGCAAGAAAGCGCTTGTAGCCTGCTTCACGATGCGCACTAACTGTCCCTTTTATCTTGCAGGTACAAGTTCGGAGCTTCAGAGAAGCTGAAGGGTGCTGGAATACCCACTGGATTCGGCATGGGAAGGAGTAATGGCACGTGAGTAATAAAGTTGCCCAATGTCTTTAAACGCACCTTCTTTTGTCTTTCAGATGCGGGATGCAGCGCCGAAGGCCTCTGGAGCGTGCGAAGAGCTGGTAAGCTTTTGTCTTTCAGATGCCGGAATGCAGTGCGAAGACCTCCGGAGCATGCGAAGAGTAGGTAAGCCTTTGTCTTTCAGATGCCGGAATGCAGCGCGAGGCGTTGGTGACAGCCGATGGACCAGGTAAGAGATGCGCTGCCACTGAAGACCGTAGTGCTAACCTGTTCTTTCTTTGTCTTTACAGGTGCTGCTGAAGACTGGATTCCAGGATGGTAAAACTTTGTTCCCTTAGGCCCAGGATCAGAAGCAGAAGACACGATGAGTGTTCTGCTGCAGAGAATGCAGAATAACACAAAGCAAGATTCATCCATCGGGTGTGGTTTAAATAGCCTCCTGTAGTGCTTAAGTGTCTCCTTCCACAGCCACGCCTAGGTAAGAAAAGAGTTCCTGCTTTCCAGAAGAGTTCCAGTATTCTGAACCTAGGGAGTGGCTCCTGCCCCACCCAACAGGAAAAGTAGTCCCAAACAGAAGAGGATCAGGGGTTCAACTGGCAGGTTAGTAAGCAGCATGGTCTGCTGCAGGTAAGTCCACCCAAGCATTATGAGCCCGGCGCTTCCAGCGCTGGGACTGGGCATCTTTATGAGCCTGGTGCCACTGGCGCCAGGACAGGGTCCAAAAGGTCCCAATTGGGACTGGCTGGCACTCGGAACCGGGGTTATGGGTCTGCTTCCAAGGGAGTCGGGCAAGTCCTGATCTTTTGGAAGCAGAGATCATGACAGCACCCCCCCCCCTCAAGGCCCCTCCCAAACCGGGCTTCTCCGGGGGTTTGGGCTTGTTAGGAAATGTTCGATGAAATCTTTTGATTAGACGAGGCGCGTGGACATATTCTGCAGGTTCCCAGGATCTTTCTTGGGGACCGTAGCCTTTCCAGTCAATCAGGTAAAATAGTTTAGATTTGGAGATCTTGGAATCCAGGATGCTTTTGACTTCAAACTCGAGTTCTCCATCAACTAGAATAGGTTTTGGAGATGTAGTTAGTCGGGTTTGAGGTTGCACGGGTTTTAATAGAGAGACGTGGAAGACCGGATGTATCTTCATGTGAGGGGGCATGTCCAACTTGACCGCTACTGGATTTACTATGGTAGTGATGGAATAGGGATCAAGGTATCTTGGGTTGAATGTGCGTGGTCCTTTTAGAGGTAGATATTTGGTGGATAACCAGACTTGATCTCCTACTTGATATTGGGGGGCTTCCTTCCGATGTTGGTCTGCTCCTTTCTTGTATTGTTCGTTAGCCCTTTGAAGGTGAGAAACGGCTTCCTTAAAGGCTTGGGTGATTGTAGAATGCAGGTGGTCTACTGCTGGTGTTCCAAGATCTTGGAGTGGATCCAACTCCGAGGTTCGAGGGTGACTACCGTATAAAAGAAAAAACGGGGTCTTCCCAGTTCCCGAGTGGACAGAGTTATTGTAGGCATATTCGGCTATCCAAAGGATATCTTTCCAAGTTTTTTCAGTTTGTTGTAGCATGCAGCGCAAATACTGTTCCAGAGTTTGATTGGTCCTCTCGGTTTGTCCGTTGGTTTGAGGGTGGTGGCTGGTCGAAAGTCTCACATCAATTTGAGCCGACCGACAGCAACTTCGCCAAAAATGAGAAATAAATTGACTACCTCGATCCGAAATTAGAACTGAAGGAAAACCGTGCAGTCGGACGATGTTTTCGAGAAATTCTCGGGCCAGAGTTGCTGCTGTTGGTAAGCCTTTGAGTGGAATGAAATGCGCCATCTTGGAGAATAGGTCCACGATTACTAGGATCGTATTGTATCCGGAGCATGGAGGTAGATCGGTGATGAAGTCCATAGAAAGCGTATGCCAAGGGCGAGGCGGGATGTCAATAGGGCGTAAGAGGCCGGCTGGTTTTTCCTTTTGACTCTTGTTTTGGGCGCATACTCCACAGGACATTATAAAGTCTCTGATATCTTTTTTCCAAGACGGCCACCAGAAGTAGCGCTTGATCTTTTCCGAGGTCTTGGTCATACCGGGATGTCCTTCCATTAAAGAATCGTGATAACAAGAGATTACCTTTTTCTGTAAATCTGTGCTGGGCAGGTATAACCGTTCTTGGAAATATAATAGGTTGTCCTTCACTGTAAAGTCCTTTCCCTGCAGATGCCAATTCTGTATGTCTGCTGGAGTTACCAGTAGCCTGGCTTTATCCTTAACTTCCTCTATGGATTGTGTGGCGATTACACCTAGAATTCTTTGTTCGGGAATGATAGGTACAGGTTTAGGATTGATCAAATGTTCTTCCACTCCCATCCGAGAAAGGGCATCAGCTTTACCGTTTTTTGTACCAGGTCGATAGGTAATTATGAAGTCAAACTCGGCAAAGAATAGTGCCCAACGGAGTTGCCTAGAGGATTGAGCTTTTGCGGTTTTCAAATATTGCAGGTTTCGGTGATCTGTAATCACAGTAACGGTGTGTCGGGCCCCCAGAAGATAATGCCGCCAAGCCTTAAAGACGGACTTGATAGCTATAAGTTCCTTATCAGTAATAGTGTAATTGATTTCAGGAGGCGAGAATTTGCGGGACCAAAATGCCACGGGATGCAACTGATTGGTTACTGGGTCCTTTTGTGATAGAACTGCCCCCATGGCAAGGCTCGAAGCATCAGTTTCAACGATGTAGGGGAGTTCTGGGCGAGGATGTTTTAAGATCGGTGCAGAGATAAATCTAGTCTTCAAATTCTGGAAAGCTTGTTCCGCCTCGGTAGACCATTCAAAACGTTTGTTTTTCTTTAACAAGGAGGTGATGGGCTGGACTATTCGAGAGAATTCGGGGATAAACCTGTGGTAAAAGTTAGCGAAGCCTAACATGCTTTGAACACCTTTTACGGAGGATGGCGATGGCCATTTGAGAATTGCATCGACCTTCTTTGAATCCATACACACTCCGCTAGGTGATAATATGAATCCCAAGAATTCAACTTCAGTCACGTTGAAAACACATTTTTCCAATTTAGCGAAAAGTTTGTGTTGACGCAATCTCTCAAGGACCATTTTCACGTGTTTCCGATGTTCAGTTTCCGATGAAGAATAAACGAGGATGTCGTCAATGTAAACAACAACACACACATCTATGAGCTCTCTGAGGACATCGTTCATAAAATATTGAAAGGCGGCCGGGGCATTGCAAAGTCCGAAGGGCATGACCTGATATTCAAATAGCCCATACTTGGTGCGGAAGGCCGTCTTCCATTCATCGCCCTCTTTTACTCGTACCAAGTGGTAGGCTCCTCTAAGATCCAGCTTTGTATATATGCATGCTTTTCTGACTTGGTCCAGTAGTTCAGGGATCAAAGGTAACGGATATCTATTCTTAACGGTGATCTGGTTCAGGGCGCGATAATCTATACAAGTTCTAAGGTCCCCTTCTTTTTTTGGAACGAAGAACAAAGCTGAGGAAGCAGGGGACTTGGAAGGACGAATAAACCCATTCGCTAGGTATTGATCCAGGTATTGTCGGAGGTGAAGATTCTCAGGCTCGGTGAGGGCATAAATTCTACTACAAGGAGGAGTAGATCCAGGTATCAGGTCTATCTGGCAGTCATAAGACCTATGAGGAGGTAGAGAGTTAGCCTGATCCTTCCGGAAAACATCTTGGAATTCTAGGTATTCAGGAGGTAACTGGGGAGCCTCCGAGGAAATTGCTGCCAGTGCAACGCCAGGTCGAGGGTGACAAGTAGAGACACATTCTGGAAAATGAACCGTTCTTCCCTGCCAATCGATCTGAGGATTGTGCTTCTCTAACCAAGGAATTCCTAGAATAATCTGGAACTGAGGGGCCTTGATCACATCGAACACGATCTTCTCATGGTGTCCATCTTGACTTACTAGCGTCACTTCTTGGGTGGTATGCGTTACTGGTCCGGAGGCTATCTCCGTACCATCCACCGTAGTAATCACGTCCTTTACAGCCTTTGGACAAAGAGTCAGATTCATCCTCAAAACCATTTCATGATCCACATAATTGCCGATGGCACCGCTGTCGACGTAAGCTTTAATCGCATGTAATCGATCCGGATGTTCAGGGCTAATGAGGACCATAGGTATCACGAAATGCGAGGTCACTGAACTGGTTTTAACGCTCTGCAAGAGGACCTTTATTCTTGTCGGGCGAGGTCGTTTCCCTGCTCAGAGTTTGTGACCCTGGTAACTGCAGCTCCTACTGCCTTCTTGGCTGGTTTCACCGGACAGTCTCGAAGAAAGTGCCCCGAGTTTCCGCAATAGAGGCATAATTGCAGCTGTTTTCTCCTTTCCCGCTCCTTTTGTGTTAGTGGTCCTTTCAGGCCCCCCTATTTGCATGGGTTCCCCGGAGTCTACTGCTTTGGTAGGAGTTGGTGGTTTGGAAAATACTCGAGCATCAAACTTGGAACGATCGGCCTTCCTGTTCTGCAGTCTGTGGTCAATTTGAACGACTAAGTCAATATAGTCCGAACAGTCTTGCGGGGGATTCACTACTTGGGCTAACACATCTTTGAGCTCTCCACGTAGACCGCTATAAAACAGCGTAATCCTTTTGTCCTCAGGCCATCGAGTTTCCACTATCAGTCTGTTGAAAGACGCAATATAAGCCAAAAGGTCTTGATTACCCTGTCGCAATGAAAGGAGCTCATTGTCCAAGGCCTGCCCCTGTGAATGTCTTGCAAACAGTTTTTCCATACTGAGCTGAAAAGCTTGAAAATCATGGAGAACCGGATCATCTTGATTAACTAAAGGGATCGACCAGTCTGCCGCATTGCCACTAAGGTACGAAAGCACGAAAGCTACCTTAGCTTGATCAGTTGGAAATGCTGCTGGCAGGCATAAGAAGTGCAACCAGCACTGATTAATAAATACTGCAAACCTCTTTGGGTCACCAGAAAATCGTTCGGGCGGAGCCAGAGGTACATTCCCAGGTAGGTTGATCTGCACTGGGTTCGTAGAGGATGTTGAAGGAAGATTTGCCCCTGATGCGGGTAACGGAGTTTGTCCGGCTTGTGACTGTAGCAATTGTCTAGCGAGATCGTCTGTTCGCTCCTTGGAAATAATCAGTTCCCTTCTTAGAGCATTTGTCTCCTGACGGGCTGCATGCACTTCTGCTCTTAGTTCCCCAAGTAACTGGGCTAGCTGGTCGGTATCCGAGGTTTCCATAGCGCCTGGGTGGGAGTTTTGCGGTAGGCTTTGTGTTCTGTAACGCTCACCTGATTCCCACAGAGGCGCCGGTCTTGACTGGGTGAATGCCGTATCTTCAAAGGTGATGTGTAACACACGGTTGGCTCTTTGGGCTGGACCTCTGTGCACTGTATGTCTGAATCGAAGAGTAAGATGTCTGCAGATAGAAAATATGGGATTAATGAACTGGGGTTATTGGGTGCCTCTCTCCTCTTCCCTTTCTCTTCTCCTGTAGAACCCCAAAGGTTAACGCCCTCACCTTAGGTAAGTGAACGCCGAGCTCTCCATCTGCCTCGGGGCAGGGTGCCGTAACCAGTTTCTTCACTGGATAAGGGTGCAGGCCTCTTGACCTCAGAGGACTGCTGTCCGTCGTTAACTGCACGAACGGTAAGTTCTGGGCACTTCAAATGTCTTAAAAGTCTTTTGTAATGATATCTCTTGTTTTGCAGGGTTCTGGCGATGGCGGATTGCGGGCTGATGAGAGTTGAGGATCGAACCCGAGTGAGGAATAGAAGCGCCTGGAGCACGTAAGAAAGCGCTTGTAGCCTGCTTCACGATGCGCACTAACTGTCCCTTTTATCTTGCAGGTACAAGTTCGGAGCTTCAGAGAAGCTGAAGGGTGCTGGAATACCCACTGGATTCGGCATGGGAAGGAGTAATGGCACGTGAGTAATAAAGTTGCCCAATGTCTTTAAACGCACCTTCTTTTGTCTTTCAGATGCGGGATGCAGCGCCGAAGGCCTCTGGAGCGTGCGAAGAGCTGGTAAGCTTTTGTCTTTCAGATGCCGGAATGCAGTGCGAAGACCTCCGGAGCATGCGAAGAGTAGGTAAGCCTTTGTCTTTCAGATGCCGGAATGCAGCGCGAGGCGTTGGTGACAGCCGATGGACCAGGTAAGAGATGCGCTGCCACTGAAGACCGTAGTGCTAACCTGTTCTTTCTTTGTCTTTACAGGTGCTGCTGAAGACTGGATTCCAGGATGGTAAAACTTTGTTCCCTTAGGCCCAGGATCAGAAGCAGAAGACACGATGAGTGTTCTGCTGCAGAGAATGCAGAATAACACAAAGCAAGATTCATCCATCGGGTGTGGTTTAAATAGCCTCCTGTAGTGCTTAAGTGTCTCCTTCCACAGCCACGCCTAGGTAAGAAAAGAGTTCCTGCTTTCCAGAAGAGTTCCAGTATTCTGAACCTAGGGAGTGGCTCCTGCCCCACCCAACAGGAAAAGTAGTCCCAAACAGAAGAGGATCAGGGGTTCAACTGGCAGGTTAGTAAGCAGCATGGTCTGCTGCAGGTAAGTCCACCCAAGCATTATGAGCCCGGCGCTTCCAGCGCTGGGACTGGGCATCTTTATGAGCCTGGTGCCACTGGCGCCAGGACAGGGTCCAAAAGGTCCCAATTGGGACTGGCTGGCACTCGGAACCGGGGTTATGGGTCTGCTTCCAAGGGAGTCGGGCAAGTCCTGATCTTTTGGAAGCAGAGATCATGACAGCACCCCCCCCCTCAAGGCCCCTCCCAAACCGGGCTTCTCCGGGGGTTTGGGCTTGTTAGGAAATGTTCGATGAAATCTTTTGATTAGACGAGGCGCGTGGACATATTCTGCAGGTTCCCAGGATCTTTCTTGGGGACCGTAGCCTTTCCAGTCAATCAGGTAAAATAGTTTAGATTTGGAGATCTTGGAATCCAGGATGCTTTTGACTTCAAACTCGAGTTCTCCATCAACTAGAATAGGTTTTGGAGATGTAGTTAGTCGGGTTTGAGGTTGCACGGGTTTTAATAGAGAGACGTGGAAGACCGGATGTATCTTCATGTGAGGGGGCATGTCCAACTTGACCGCTACTGGATTTACTATGGTAGTGATGGAATAGGGATCAAGGTATCTTGGGTTGAATGTGCGTGGTCCTTTTAGAGGTAGATATTTGGTGGATAACCAGACTTGATCTCCTACTTGATATTGGGGGGCTTCCTTCCGATGTTGGTCTGCTCCTTTCTTGTATTGTTCTTTAGCCCTTTGAAGGTGAGAAACGGCTTCCTTAAAGGCTTGGGTGATTGTAGAATGCAGGTGGTCTACTGCTGGTGTTCCAAGATCTTGGAGTGGATCCAACTCCGAGGTTCGAGGGTGACTACCGTATAAAAGAAAAAACGGGGTCTTCCCAGTTCCCGAGTGGACAGAGTTATTGTAGGCATATTCGGCTATCCAAAGGATATCTTTCCAAGTTTTTTCAGTTTGTTGTAGCATGCAGCGCAAATACTGTTCCAGAGTTTGATTGGTCCTCTCGGTTTGTCCGTTGGTTTGAGGGTGGTGGCTGGTCGAAAGTCTCACATCAATTTGAGCCGACCGACAGCAACTTCGCCAAAAATGAGAAATAAATTGACTACCTCGATCCGAAATTAGAACTGAAGGAAAACCGTGCAGTCGGACGATGTTTTCGAGAAATTCTCGGGCCAGAGTTGCTGCTGTTGGTAAGCCTTTGAGTGGAATGAAATGCGCCATCTTGGAGAATAGGTCCACGATTACTAGGATCGTATTGTATCCGGAGCATGGAGGTAGATCGGTGATGAAGTCCATAGAAAGCGTATGCCAAGGGCGAGGCGGGATGTCAATAGGGCGTAAGAGGCCGGCTGGTTTTTCCTTTTGACTCTTGTTTTGGGCGCATACTCCACAGGACATTATAAAGTCTCTGATATCTTTTTTCCAAGACGGCCACCAGAAGTAGCGCTTGATCTTTTCCGAGGTCTTGGTCATACCGGGATGTCCTTCCATTAAAGAATCGTGATAACAAGAGATTACCTTTTTCTGTAAATCTGTGCTGGGCAGGTATAACCGTTCTTGGAAATATAATAGGTTGTCCTTCACTGTAAAGTCCTTTCCCTGCAGATGCCAATTCTGTATGTCTGCTGGAGTTACCAGTAGCCTGGCTTTATCCTTAACTTCCTCTATGGATTGTGTGGCGATTACACCTAGAATTCTTTGTTCGGGAATGATAGGTACAGGTTTAGGATTGATCAAATGTTCTTCCACTCCCATCCGAGAAAGGGCATCAGCTTTACCGTTTTTTGTACCAGGTCGATAGGTAATTATGAAGTCAAACTCGGCAAAGAATAGTGCCCAACGGAGTTGCCTAGAGGATTGAGCTTTTGCGGTTTTCAAATATTGCAGGTTTCGGTGATCTGTAATCACAGTAACGGTGTGTCGGGCCCCCAGAAGATAATGCCGCCAAGCCTTAAAGACGGACTTGATAGCTATAAGTTCCTTATCAGTAATAGTGTAATTGATTTCAGGAGGCGAGAATTTGCGGGACCAAAATGCCACGGGATGCAACTGATTGGTTACTGGGTCCTTTTGTGATAGAACTGCCCCCATGGCAAGGCTCGAAGCATCAGTTTCAACGATGTAGGGGAGTTCTGGGCGAGGATGTTTTAAGATCGGTGCAGAGATAAATCTAGTCTTCAAATTCTGGAAAGCTTGTTCCGCCTCGGTAGACCATTCAAAACGTTTGTTTTTCTTTAACAAGGAGGTGATGGGCTGGACTATTCGAGAGAATTCGGGGATAAACCTGTGGTAAAAGTTAGCGAAGCCTAACATGCTTTGAACACCTTTTACGGAGGATGGCGATGGCCATTTGAGAATTGCATCGACCTTCTTTGAATCCATACACACTCCGCTAGGTGATAATATGAATCCCAAGAATTCAACTTCAGTCACGTTGAAAACACATTTTTCCAATTTAGCGAAAAGTTTGTGTTGACGCAATCTCTCAAGGACCATTTTCACGTGTTTCCGATGTTCAGTTTCCGATGAAGAATAAACGAGGATGTCGTCAATGTAAACAACAACACACACATCTATGAGCTCTCTGAGGACATCGTTCATAAAATATTGAAAGGCGGCCGGGGCATTGCAAAGTCCGAAGGGCATGACCTGATATTCAAATAGCCCATACTTGGTGCGGAAGGCCGTCTTCCATTCATCGCCCTCTTTTACTCGTACCAAGTGGTAGGCTCCTCTAAGATCCAGCTTTGTATATATGCATGCTTTTCTGACTTGGTCCAGTAGTTCAGGGATCAAAGGTAACGGATATCTATTCTTAACGGTGATCTGGTTCAGGGCGCGATAATCTATACAAGTTCTAAGGTCCCCTTCTTTTTTTGGAACGAAGAACAAAGCTGAGGAAGCAGGGGACTTGGAAGGACGAATAAACCCATTCGCTAGGTATTGATCCAGGTATTGTCGGAGGTGAAGATTCTCAGGCTCGGTGAGGGCATAAATTCTACTACAAGGAGGAGTAGATCCAGGTATCAGGTCTATCTGGCAGTCATAAGACCTATGAGGAGGTAGAGAGTTAGCCTGATCCTTCCGGAAAACATCTTGGAATTCTAGGTATTCAGGAGGTAACTGGGGAGCCTCCGAGGAAATTGCTGCCAGTGCAACGCCAGGTCGAGGGTGACAAGTAGAGACACATTCTGGAAAATGAACCGTTCTTCCCTGCCAATCGATCTGAGGATTGTGCTTCTCTAACCAAGGAATTCCTAGAATAATCTGGAACTGAGGGGCCTTGATCACATCGAACACGATCTTCTCATGGTGTCCATCTTGACTTACTAGCGTCACTTCTTGGGTGGTATGCGTTACTGGTCCGGAGGCTATCTCCGTACCATCCACCGTAGTAATCACGTCCTTTACAGCCTTTGGACAAAGAGTCAGATTCATCCTCAAAACCATTTCATGATCCACATAATTGCCGATGGCACCGCTGTCGACGTAAGCTTTAATCGCATGTAATCGATCCGGATGTTCAGGGCTAATGAGGACCATAGGTATCACGAAATGCGAGGTCACTGAACTGGTTTTAACGCTCTGCAAGAGGACCTTTATTCTTGTCGGGCGAGGTCGTTTCCCTGCTCAGAGTTTGTGACCCTGGTAACTGCAGCTCCTACTGCCTTCTTGGCTGGTTTCACCGGACAGTCTCGAAGAAAGTGCCCCGAGTTTCCGCAATAGAGGCATAATTGCAGCTGTTTTCTCCTTTCCCGCTCCTTTTGTGTTAGTGGTCCTTTCAGGCCCCCCTATTTGCATGGGTTCCCCGGAGTCTACTGCTTTGGTAGGAGTTGGTGGTTTGGAAAATACTCGAGCATCAAACTTGGAACGATCGGCCTTCCTGTTCTGCAGTCTGTGGTCAATTTGAACGACTAAGTCAATATAGTCCGAACAGTCTTGCGGGGGATTCACTACTTGGGCTAACACATCTTTGAGCTCTCCACGTAGACCGCTATAAAACAGCGTAATCCTTTTGTCCTCAGGCCATCGAGTTTCCACTATCAGTCTGTTGAAAGACGCAATATAAGCCAAAAGGTCTTGATTACCCTGTCGCAATGAAAGGAGCTCATTGTCCAAGGCCTGCCCCTGTGAATGTCTTGCAAACAGTTTTTCCATACTGAGCTGAAAAGCTTGAAAATCATGGAGAACCGGATCATCTTGATTAACTAAAGGGATCGACCAGTCTGCCGCATTGCCACTAAGGTACGAAAGCACGAAAGCTACCTTAGCTTGATCAGTTGGAAATGCTGCTGGCAGGCATAAGAAGTGCAACCAGCACTGATTAATAAATACTGCAAACCTCTTTGGGTCACCAGAAAATCGTTCGGGCGGAGCCAGAGGTACATTCCCAGGTAGGTTGATCTGCACTGGGTTCGTAGAGGATGTTGAAGGAAGATTTGCCCCTGATGCGGGTAACGGAGTTTGTCCGGCTTGTGACTGTAGCAATTGTCTAGCGAGATCGTCTGTTCGCTCCTTGGAAATAATCAGTTCCCTTCTTAGAGCATTTGTCTCCTGACGGGCTGCATGCACTTCTGCTCTTAGTTCCCCAAGTAACTGGGCTAGCTGGTCGGTATCCGAGGTTTCCATAGCGCCTGGGTGGGAGTTTTGCGGTAGGCTTTGTGTTCTGTAACGCTCACCTGATTCCCACAGAGGCGCCGGTCTTGACTGGGTGAATGCCGTATCTTCAAAGGTGATGTGTAACACACGGTTGGCTCTTTGGGCTGGACCTCTGTGCACTGTATGTCTGAATCGAAGAGTAAGATGTCTGCAGATAGAAAATATGGGATTAATGAACTGGGGTTATTGGGTGCCTCTCTCCTCTTCCCTTTCTCTTCTCCTGTAGAACCCCAAAGGTTAACGCCCTCACCTTAGGTAAGTGAACGCCGAGCTCTCCATCTGCCTCGGGGCAGGGTGCCGTAACCAGTTTCTTCACTGGATAAGGGTGCAGGCCTCTTGACCTCAGAGGAATGCTGTCCGTCGTTAACTGCACGAACGGTAAGTTCTGGGCACTTCAAATGTCTTAAAAGTCTTTTGTAATGATATCTCTTGTTTTGCAGGGTTCCGGCGATGGCGGATTGCGGGCTGATGAGAGTTGAGGATCGAACCCGCGTGAGGAATAGAAGCGCCTGGAGCACGTAAGTAAGCGCTTGTAGCCTGCTTCACGATGCGCACTAACTGTCCCTTTTATCTTGCAGGTACAAGTTCGGAGCTTTAGAGAAGCTGAAGGGTGCTGGAATACCCACTGGATTCGGCGTGGGAAGGAGTAATGGCACGTGAGTAATAAAGTTGCCCAATGTCTTTAAACGCACCTTCTTTTGTCTTTCAGATGCGGGATGCAGCGCCGAAGGCCTCCGGAGCGTGCGAAGAGCTGGTAAGCTTTTGTCTTTCAGATGCCGGAATGCAGTGCGAAGACCTCCGGAGCATGCGTAGAGTAGGTAAGCCTTTGTTTTTCAGATGCCGGAATGCAGCGCGAGGCGTTGGTGACAGCCGATGGACCAGGTAAGAGATGCGCTGCCACTGAAGACCGTAGTGCTAACCTGTTCTTTCTTTGTCTTTACAGGTGCTGCTGAAGACTGGATTCCAGGATGGTAAGCCTTTGTTCCCTTAGGCCCAGGATCAGAAGCAGAACACACGATGAGCGTTCTGCTGCAGAGAATGCAGAATAACACAAAGCAAGATTCATCCATCGGGTGTGGTTTAAATAGCCTCCTGTAGTGCCTAGGTGTCTCCTTCCACAGCCACGCCTAGGTAAGAAAAGAGTTCCTGCTTTCCAGAAGAGTTCCAGTAGTCTGAACCTAGGGAGTGGCTCCTGCCCCACCCAACAGGAAAAGTAGTCCCAAACAGAAGAGGATCAGGGGTTCAACTGGCAGGTAAGTAAGCAGCATGGTCTGCTGCAGGTAAGTCCACCCAAGCATTATGAGCCCGGCGCTTCCAGCGCTGGGACTGGGCATCTTTATGAGCCTGGTGCCACTGGCGCCAAGACAGGGTCCAAAAGGTCCCAATTGGGACTGGCTGGCACTCGGAACCGGGGTTATGGGTCTGCTTCCAAGGGAGTCGGGCAAGTCCTGATCTTTTGGAAGCAGAGATCATGACAGAATCAGAAAGCTGAGATAGACGATTTTGTGTGCTCTGATGATGTTTTCACCCCCTATTTTCCATACTTTGTTGTTCCCCGTTCTCCCCTTTGAGAAGACCATAGTACGGGTTTTACTCGGGTTAATCTTCAGCCCATTAAGAATGGCATATTCTTCAAATTTGCAAATGAGCCTCAGCAGGCCAACTTTAGTGTGATCAAAAAGAAGAAAATCATCGGCATAGGCCAACCATGAGAGCCTCAAGTCCCCCAGTTTATCACTCACCACGCCTGTATTTCCCAGAAAATCATCCACATCAGCCATATAGAGGATAAAAAGACAGGGTGCTAACGAGCACCCCTGTTTCACCCCAATACGGGTCCTTATCCTTCTGGAGAGAGTTCCTGCCAAATGAAGCCTGATATGGACCCCCGAGTTTTCATACATAGCCATAATAAGAGTTAACAGACCGGCCGGAATGCCCCATTTGGTTAATTTTTCCCATAGTCTAGACCTGATAACCAAATCAAAGGCGGTTGACAGGTTGATAGACACAAGGTAGAGGGAACCATCATATTTACCCCAGGTAGAACATTGCAGGGCACTAATAATAAGACCATTAAGATTAGTTGAGTAGCCTGCCCTAAAACCTGTTTGTTGTTTGGGGAGAATATGATTTTCCTTAATCCAAACGTTATGGTGGGAAAGAAGCATAGAGGCAAAAAGCTTGCAGTCCGCATCAATAAGCGAAATAGGTCTATAATTTTTGATCAAAGTACGCAGACCTCTTTTGAAAATTGGAACAATATGAGCGGTTTGCCAACTAGTGGGTACTTTCCCTGAATTAATGACGTCTTGAAAAAGCAGGGAGAGGAGGTTGGCCCAGAGATCTGGCTCGGCTTTAAATGTATTATTAGTAAGGCCATTAGGCCCCAGAGCCCTAGATTTCTTGGCTTTAGAGATAAATCCTGGTACTATCTCAGAATCGATTGCAGGCTTCCAAGAGTCCTTAGACAGGCTGTTCCCCAAAAGACAAAAATCTAATCCCTCACCCCCTATATCAAATAAATCGGTATAATGCTCTACCCATTGAACCTCTGGGATGGCATTCAACTGGTCAGCCTCAGCCACATCGTCTAGGCTAGACAAGGTAACCCAGAATGCCTTTGGATCTCATTTTATTAGCACTGCAAGCATATGCTCTGTGCCGTTTTGTAGCATAGTAGCTTTTCTTGATTAACAGTAATTTTTATATTTTTGGCGGATGGTTTTAATTTTTGTTTTTTTATCAACCCATTCAATATCTAGGGCTTGTACATCTCTAATAAGTTTCCGAGTGAGGCCCTTTGCATTAGCCAATTCTTGGTCAAATCTATGAGGTATGGGTTTTTTGAAAACGCCCTGCCTAAACTGGCCATGAACACTGCAGTGAAGAGTATTAAGAAAACTATCGAAATGAGCTGTATTGAAAACTGCTAATTTCCAAGAGAAAGAGGTATGATTAAAGGAAGAAATCAGTTTACGGTTGAGTACCCTGATATTGAGAGGTGACCAACGTACCCCTGTCCCTTGTCCCACAGGGACAAGGGACAGGGGTATGACCCTTGCGGCTGGGGCATTGAAGATGGCTAGGACCCCCCACGGGCAAAAACTTAATGGGAAAAGGACAGAGAAAAGAAACCCGGAGGATACCATGATCACTCCATGGATTAAAAGAGACCTCAACATTGGATAAAAAAGGAGTAAGGGAATAATCTACAAAGACATAGTCTAAGGTAGATGCTGATGAAGATCTGTGCCATGTGGGACAAGGTAAGTTAATGGCATCATAGTAGCCATTAAGACAAGTGAAACCAACCGAATCCAAAGCGGAATTCCAACGACGACCCTGTGCGTATTTGAGGCCTAGGCGAGAGTCATCCTCCATAGCCAGGTCCAGGTCATCATATTTGGATTCGGAAGAAATAGAGCAATCAGAGTTAAGATCACCTGCCAAAATCAATCTACCCCTAGGGTACAGCGATCTCCAGGAAAGAAGCATATCCGTTAACCTTTGCAGAAACGGCTCAAGAGAAGAGATTCCCTTGTGCCAATATACATTAATCAAGAGTAAAGTGACCGTTAGATCAAGAGAGGACACCTCCAGGGCCAAGATGCCAAAAGGCGTATCCAAAAGAACCTTAGTCCTAAAACCAAAAGAGGTTTGAATTCCTATAAGAAGACCCCCAGAAGTCCTCCCTCCAAAACTGGGTTTAGTATTTTGAGAAAAGATATCAAACCCATCTAAAACGGGAGTTGAGAGCATCCAGGTTTCTTGCAGAAAAAAACAGTGTGAAGCCCTAATCAGAGTTACAGTATCAGGATTCGTGAAGAGATGAGAATTACCTCTGGAATTCCAAGATAGAAACACAAAGCTATTCACGAGAAGAGCCTTTGGAGAGAGTTCCGAGTGGGTCAAAAGAGACTCATTTCCACAGACCTGCGGTAACCTGTGCCCAGTTTCGAAAGTTTCCATTTGATCTGGGCGTGAATTGCCTCTGTTGGGGCTGTGGAGTTCTTTCCGGATGATATACCATAGTGAGATTGCCCCTATAGTCTGCACCCCCTCGTGTTTTTAACAACCCTGGCAAAGAAGAGGCATAAGAAATCTAAACAAAAGTTGCAATTATGTAGAGAAAATGCACATTATTTTCATCACAACATATCGGCAGGTGAGCAAAGCATTATTAAGTCAAGAGTAGAAGCCGTAGTGAAATTGTCCAATCCAGTAACAATCAGCTGAATTAGGTCATTTGCAGATGCCACAATTAGTGGGTAATGGGTAATGAAAGTATAATGATGCCACTATAAGAGATTCTCGCCTAAATGCGCCTGAACCTCTCCAATAGACGAAGGAAGCAGAAAAGGCATTCATAGAAAAAAAAGATGCCCTAATGAGTTCCTCGGCCCTTGGGCTACCAGATTTTAAAAAGTCATTTATGTTATATTGCTGTGGAAAAGGGGGCTACGCACAGGCGTTGTTGACTCAGAAGCACACTGATAAACATCATATAATTGCAAACTATAGTACGGCGCTGGATCCATTTGTGGCAAGGTTACCACCCTGCCTTCAGTTAGTCACAGCAGCGGCATTGACCAGTTCAGTAAATATACCATTAGAGAGGCTGCAAATGCCATGCTAATAAAAAGAAAAACATAACATGTATCTAAATCACAATGGACTGCGCTGTAACTAGCACTGCTGAATTCTGCAGAAGTTACTCTTACACAGTGTTCAGAAATACATTCAGTGCCACTTTTACCACGCCCCACAGATGATGAGGAACACAATTGTGTTGGAATCACAAATGGCCTCAGCAGACCAAAAGCAGATATACAGGAAGACCCATCACAAAACCAAGAAGCAGTTTTTCATAAATGGGGGTTGTGTGAGAAATCACAAGTGGAACTAAAAGCCACACGGGCAGTTTGTTCAGCCCATAAAATGGTTGAAAGCAACAAACTGACTCTCGCTAACACTTAAGGATATTACACGATTATGGAAGCTTGTGAAAGGAGTGCGGTTATTTAACCCCCAAAAAGATTGCTAAATATGTCGATGCATTCTCTGAAGTAATAGGGCTGCCAAAGGGAATAGTGGTTGTGAAGTGCTAAGCACTAAGCCCCACGAGATGACTTCAGCAAAGGAAATGCAGTCACTGACCAAACAGCGAAGAAGACTGCGCTTTCCCTTGAAGCATTGGTAGAGAAAAGTATGTCTCAGAGGTAAGTGGAGTCTGAAACGATTGTCAGTGATGCAAGAGCAATCGCCCGATGAAGAAACAAATGCATGGGGAAATACAGCTGTTCTGTTTACTGTGATATGCTGTGTAATTCTTTTGAAGGACTTCTTTCGAGATAAGGCTATCTTCAGGGCAAGACTTTCTGTTTGCGCAAGTTGCTTGCAGTGGCTGATTTGTGAGGAAAGAGTTCAACCAGTCCTGTACCCAGTCCGTGAAATCAAGGGTATCACAGAGTCGATTTATGAGGATGGACTGATTCACTGTGTCAAAGGCAGAGGACATATTGAGGATTAGTGCCTGGCGAGAGTCAAGCAGAATGCAACACGAATTCTGATTGGCTGTCGCCAGGTCCTTACCTGGCCGAGAATCCTTCGATTCTCAGCTGGGATTCCAGCCGCCTTGTCCTCGGCGGGGGCGTGGCAGCCCCTCAGCCAATGAGGAGGCTGGAAGCGGGGCCATCCCCGCTCCGAGCCTCCCCGCGGCTGAGAGGCTGCCTTCGCCCCCCACCGGGGACTCGGGTAAGGCTTTTTTAATTTGTTTTTTATTCCCTTTCCTCCCTCCTCCCCCCTCATCCCCACTTACCTTCTTGTTCCTGCTTCCCTGACGAGGGACGACGGAAGCCTCCAGCCATGTGGAGACTCGGAGCAGGGCCAACCCCCGATCTGCGCCTCTACACGGCTGGAGGCTTCCCTCGTCCCTCGTCGGGGATGCAGGTACGCTTTTTTTAAAATGTATTTTTTTACTTTTTTTTATTCCCGTTCCATTCTCGCCCTCTCAACCCTACTTACCTTCTTTTTGGTCCTTTTTTGGGAGCGGACGTGCTGGGAACACTTGTGTTACCGGCGCGCCTGCTCCCAATGACCGCCATGGAAAGGGAAAACTGACTCAGTTTTCCCTTTCCATGGCGTCCATGGCGGCCATTTTTCTGATGGTTTCTTTTTTTTTTTTTTTTCTGTCCCGAACCGCTGCAGCATTTCTGGACAGAAAAAAATGCTTTCAGTGCCCCAGTCACGCACATAATGCGGGCCGGGGTACTAATAGCAATATGACCCTTGCGGCTGGGGCATTACCGACTAAGGTAATGCCCCGGGGCCTTCGTTAAGGCCCTCACTTCGCTCGGGCCTATAACTATGGGCCCTGGGGCATTACCTGAGTCGGTAATGCCCCTGCCGCCCAGGTCATGTTGCTTAAGTATAAGGGTGGAAGGAGTGTTGGAATCGAGGTTTGAGAGCAAGTCATCACAGGTGCTCAGTAGAGCAGCTCGCATGCCTCTGGCTGCTCTGGGGCCAGACTGATGGTCATGGAGGTAGCTGACTGATTCAGTGTTATGGATCAGTGTGATGGATCAGTTGGGAGATGACCAACTTTTCCAGGGAGTGCACAAGGGAGTGCTTCAGAGGTGAAGGGAAGGAGCCAGTGGCAAAAGAGTGGTTACACAACTCAGCCAAGGAGGGAGCGAGAGTGGCAATGTTGTCCTTGATAGTTCTAGAGAAGCTGGGTAGCACCTGTTTGGAGGAGACTTTCATACAGGAGACTAGCTTAGTTACCTCGTCAGGTGCTATGCGTGAGAAGGAGGAGAGTAGGGGTGACCGAGGAGGAGTGAGGGAAGGCCTGCATGTAGGGGGAGGAAGGAGGGGAGAAGAGGACAGCATGACCTGAGTTTTGGTTGTGAAATGGGAGGCCATCTCCACGCAGAGGGCGTGAGAAGGAAGAGGAGAGGTGGAGACTGCAGTAGGATTGGCAAGTTCCTTACAGATTTTGAAAAGTTCAGTATTGTTGTTTGAGGCCCTAGAGATGCAGCATTGGATATGAACCCATTTCTTGGAGCAAATGCAGAGTCGGTATTGCCTTTGGAGCAAGTGGCAGTCCCGTTTGTCAGAGGATGTATTTGAAGGCAACCACTTCCGTTCCATAGCTTTGCACTTGCAAAGGCTAGAGGCTCGATCAGAATCATGCCAGCTGTTGGACTTGGCAGCTGGCTTCATGCAGATCCTCATGGCAGTGGCAAGGATGTCAAGGGTGTTAGAAATGGAGAGGTGAAGGTTAGTAAGAGCTGAGTAAGCGTGAGAGTGAATAGTAGTAGTAGCGGGAGGAAAGGAGGCAGCAAAAGCAGCTACTAACATTCACTACATCGGTGGAATGATGGAGAAGGAAACTGGCAGTGCAGGCGGAGGGTTAGCCGAGGAGCCAGGGAGCTCAAGATGGGAGGAGAGGAGAGGGGGGTCAGTCCAAGAGAGAGGAGTAGTGAGAGGGTTGAAGAAGGAGATATCAGCTGAGATGAGCACGTCCAAGGTGTGTCGAGCTGAGAGCATTGGACCCAAGGGAAGAATGGTGAGGGGGAGAAGTTCACAGAGGTTGTGGAAGAGTAGGGCGGCCACATCAGGAGAATCCAGATGAATATTGAAGTCTCTGGGGATGAGAAGTTTAGAGGTAGAGGTTTGAAGAGAGTAGGCAAGGTCGTCCCACTCCAAATGGAAGGGGGAGATCACCCCAGGAGTCCTGTAGATGGCAGCGAGGTTGAGAGAGAGGGTAGGAGAGACACAAAGCTTGCAGACTAGACATTCAAAGGGAAGAGTAGGATTGAATGGATATTATGGTAGCAGGTAGCCATTCATGGAAGACAAGGGCCACTCCGCTTCCAGACCAGTTAGACCTGGGCTTGGAGAGGATCTTGTAATCCTCAGGAAGAAGTGTTTGATAAGCAGTGACAGAACTGGCATTGAACCACGTCTCGGTGAGAGTGAGGACGCCAAGGTCAAAGTCTTCAAGGAGGTGACAGATGTCGGAGAGGTGTTTCACGGCAGAGCAAGAACTGAGGGTAGCTGCGTGACGTTGGTTGTCAACTTTAAAGGTCTTCGTGGGCGGGGTACAGGGGTGAGGTATAACTGTCAGTAAGGACAAAGAGGCCAGAGGGGTGGCAGCTAGAGGAATGGCAATAGAATGGAGGAAGTTGATGACAGGCAGGAGACACCTGTCAAGAAGGAGGAGGTTGGGCTGAGAGCCCTGAGCCATGTTAGTGCCATTCTGGTGGACATTAATGATGCACATAGATGTTAGGAAATGTGCCAAGAGAACATTCCATCTGGTTCCACCATTAACGGGAGAGGAGGAACAAGGGGAGAGGATAGCGACCATGTGTGGGATCCATAGGTCGGGAGAGTGGACAGCTAACAATTTCCGTAAAAGTCTGCCTGGAGGAAGCATTGACGTAGGTGTCAGCAATAGGCAATCCTGGGTTAGAGACCAGTAGTGCTTTCTTAAATTATTTCATTCCAGACTTGTAGAGAGGTGTAGGAAAGGCGATAGAGTAGCAATTAGAATAAATAGGATATGATATGACATTAATAACGCGCCTATACACAAGCGTTTCAAGACACGACAAGGCAAGGGAGGGGAAACAAAGGGAGGACAAGACAACAATCTTACTAGGCCTTGTGACATTGAGATCACGCAAGTGCAGGAGAGATAGAGAACAGTATCGTTACAGGGCGTGGGATGGAGAGTAGATGAGGGAACTGCACACTGCAGGAGGAACTCATCAGGTGGCCTAGCAGCAAGTCCAGTGAAGGGGAGTCACATACAACAAGTGAGGCAGTAAAAACAAGGGTAATGAGGAATAGGTCCAGTGGTAAATGGGTGACACTGCTCTGTAGAAGAAGCTAGATAAAGTTGCCATATATCATATCATTCATATCATTTGTAATGAGACGCAGTAGCACATCCCATATCGGCCTCCATACATGACATACATGACATACATGACAGCTGAAGGAATGACCCTTTCAAGTTTGTAACATTAGCAGGAAGCTGTGTGTTTACTCCCTATGCTTTTCTTTATGAGCACTGTTATGCACACCTTCTCATAGTATTCAATGTATCCATAAAGGTATAAGAACTGCTGTGGTTTGGGGGGCAGCTAGTTCTGTTGTGGGATTTGTTCATGTTGACCTGTCCTGATGATGTTCATTTGCTGCCTTGAACCTTTTTTTATTAAGGACTTTTATCAAAATCCTCTACTGGACTATGGATTATTTCCCTGTCTGGTGTACCCACCTGGACACACACGGTGCACGGCCACACAGGAGCACTGCAGGGCATTGCTGTAGACAGTGACACCAATCATGATGTGTCTACTGTTCAGTGTCATGATACTGCTCTTGGTTTTCTGCTTCTCAAGGGAGGAGAGATATTTTAGAGCAGATCGTGGCCGTGAGCGGGCTGTTTTGCTGTCTAACCAGTCCCTTGTGAAGGAGGAGGGGCGCTTTCCAATCCGCAGCACCTTGGGACCTTTAAATCCAGCCCTGCGCCCACGCAGCCGCGCGGGCCATGAGCAGGCTGTTTTGCTGTTCTTCTATTCTGGAGTTATGGTTACAGTCTTCTGTGGACTTCCCTTCATTGACACAGTCTGACACAGTCGCAGCTGCAGGCTTTCTTCCCCCAATGTGCTGATACAACTGATACAGCCAAGCATGTGCTTCTGTGTGTGTCCTGTTTGCCCTGTTTTGCTAACCACGAGTTAACAGTGAGTCAACCTGCATGTACCAGGGATTAGAAAGCTTGCTTTGGATTTGATTTTGCCCGGAGCTCATTTACCTTGGATCTCTTACCATCAGGAGACGAACGCCAGGGATCCTGGGAGAGAAAAGCCAGTTGCGTAAGCAGTAGCAGCAGCAGCTACTAGTAACACACGCCACACGCAAGTACCCTCTATTATTTTGTATTATGATGGGAGGAGTAGGGGCTTGCGAGCTGGCCTGTCTGTGTTGCAAAGCCCAGCAAGCCAGAAGGCCCCATGGATAGAGACGTTCAAGAATACTGTGACAGCCCTGAGACTACTTACAGGGTAATTCATAGAATTTTGCAGAAAAGTGTCGCAAGCGTCTGGCGCAGAGTGTCCGCGTGCGATTGTCTGCGCCAGGCACGTGCGCTAAAACCGATTTCCGCGCACAGCGTATTCATGGGTTCTAGGCTCCCAAACCAGCCGTGGCGCAGAGTATCGCAGCGACCCTGCAGCAGCGCCAGTAACGCCTCCAAGAACGCCCTCGCGTAAGGAAAAGCCATCAAAATCGCAAAATCATCGCAAAGGGCTGCGCTAACCTTGGACCAGTTTACAGGGCTGCCAAACAAGGAACGCAAAGCGGGTAACGTTCATATCAGGGGTACGCGGGAAGTTTTACACGCGATTAGCCAGGGTACGTGCATTACAGGGGTACGCGGGAAGTTCAACACGCGATTGGCCAGGGTACGTGTATTACAGGGGTACGCATGAAGTTTTACATGCGATTAGCCAGGGCACGTGTATTACAGGGGTACGCGGCAATTATCACACGCGATTTGGCTGGGTACGTGTATTACAGGGGTATACGGGAAGTTTTACACGCGATTTGGCTGGGTACGTGTATTACAGGGGTGCACGGGAATAATCACACGCGATTTGGCCAGGTACGTGTAATACAGGGGTGCGCGGGAATTATCACACGCAATTTGGCTGGGTACGTGTATTACAGGGGTGCGTGGGAAGTCAAACACGCGATTAGGCTGGGTGGGTCCTCACAGGTGTACCCTGTACACCCTCCACGGCCCCTGCAGGCCGCCCACACCACAGGGGACTACCCTGCACACCTGCTCATGTCCCCCTGCACCCCCACCCCCAGCAGTGCAGGGGCACCCTCCACCAGGCCCCCACCCATGTCCCCTATCACCCCCACCCCCCAGCCACCAGGGGCACCCACCACCAGGCCCCCACTCATGTCTCCCACCACCCCCACCCCCCAGCCACCAGGGGCACCCACCACCAGGCCCGCACCAATGTCTCCCACCACCCCACCCCCCAGCAGTGCAGGGGCAGCCTCCACCAGGCCCCCACCCATGTCTCCCACCACCCCCACCCCCCAGCAGTGCAGGGGCACCCACCACCAGGCCCCCACTCATGTCTCCCACCACCCCCACCCCCCAGCCACCAGGGGCACCCACCACCAGGCCCGCACCCATGTCTCCCACCACCCCACCCCCCAGCAGTGCAGGGGCAGCCTCCACCAGGCCCCCACCCATGTCTCCCACCACCCCACCCCCCAGCAGTGCAGGGGCACCCACCACCAGGCCCCCACTCATGTCTCCCACCACCCCCACCCCCCAGCCACCAGGGGGATCCACCACCAGGCCCGCACCCATGTCTCCCACCACCCCACCCCCCAGCAGTGCAGGGGCAGCCTCCACCAGGCCCCCACCCATGTCTCCCACCACCCCACCCCCCAGCAGTGCAGGGGCACCCACCACCAGGCCCGCACCCATGTCTCCCACCACCCCACCCCCCAGCAGTGCAGGGGCAGCCTCCACCAGGCCCCCACCCATGTCTCCCACCACCCCACCTCCCAGCAGTGCAGGGGCACCCACCACCAGGCCCGCACCCATGTCTCCCACTCCCCCACCCCCCAGCAGTGCAGGGGCAGCCTCCACCAGGCCCCCACCCATGTCTCCCACCACCCCACCCCCCAGCAGTGCAGGGGCAGCCTCCACCAGGCCCGCACCCATGTCTCCCACCACCCCACCCCCCAGCAGTGCAGGGGCAGCCTTCACCAGGCCCCCACCCATGTCTCCCACCACCCCCACCCCCCAGCAGTGCAGGGGCACCCACCACCAGGCCCCCACTCATGTCTCCCACCACCCCCACCCCCCAGCCACCAGGGGCACCCACCACCAGGCCCGCACCCATGTCTCCCACCACCCCACCCCCCAGCAGTGCAGGGGCAGCCTCCACCAGGCCCCCTACCATGTCTCCCACCACCCCACCCCCCAGCAGTGCAGGGGCACCCACCACCAGGCCCCCACTCATGTCTCCCACCACCCCCACCCCCCAGCCACCAGGGGCACCCACCACCAGGCCCGCACCCATGTCTCCCACCACCCCACCCCCCAGCAGTGCAGGGGCAGCCTCCACCAGGCCCCCACCCATGTCTCCCACCACCCCACCCCCCAGCAGTGCAGGGGCACCCACCACCAGGCCCGCACCCATGTCTCCCACTCCCCCACCCCCCAGCAGTGCAGGGGCAGCCTCCACCAGGCCCCCACCCATGTCTCCCACCACCCCACCCCCCAGCAGTGCAGGGGCAGCCTCCACCAGGCCCGCACCCATGTCTCCCACCACCCCACCCCCCAGCAGTGCAGGGGCAGCCTCCACCAGGCCCCCACCCATGTCTCCCACCACCCCCACCCCCCAGTAGTGCAGGGGCACCCACCACCAGGCCCCCACTCATGTCTCCCACCACCCCCACCCCCCAGCCACCAGGGGCACCCACCACCAGGCCCGCACCCATGTCTCCCACCACCCCACCCCCCAGCAGTGCAGGGGCAGCCTCCACCAGGCCCCCACCCATGTCTCCCACCACCCCACCCCCCAGCAGTGCAGGGGCACCCACCACCAGGCCCCCACTCATGTCTCCCACCACCCCCACCCCCCAGCCACCAGGGGCACCCACCACCAGGCCCGCACCCATGTCTCCCACCACCCCACCCCCCAGCAGTGCAGGGGCAGCCTCCACCAGGCCCCCACCCATGTCTCCCACCACCCCACCCCCCAGCAGTGCAGGGGCACCCACCACCAGGCCCCCACTCATGTCTCCCACCACCCCCACCCCCCAGCCACCAGGGGGATCCACCACCAGGCCCGCACCCATGTCTCCCACCACCCCACCCCCCAGCAGTGCAGGGGCAGCCTCCACCAGGCCCCCACCCATGTCTCCCACCACACCACCCCCCAGCAGTGCAGGGGCACCCACCACCAGGCCCGCACCCATGTCTCCCACCACCCCACCCCCCAGCAGTGCAGGGGCAGCCTCCACCAGGCCCCCACCCATGTCTCCCACCACCCCACCCCCCAGCAGTGCAGGGGCACCCACCACCAGGCCCGCACCCATGTCTCCCACTCCCCCACCCCCCAGCAGTGCAGGGGCAGCCTCCACCAGGCCCCCACCCATGTCTCCCACCACCCCACCCCCCAGCAGTGCAGGGGCAGCCTCCACCAGGCCCGCACCCATGTCTCCCACCACCCCACCCCCCAGCAGTGCAGGGGCAGCCTCCACCAGGCCCCCACCCATGTCTCCCACCACCCCCACCCCCCAGCAGTGCAGGGGCACCCACCACCAGGCCCCCACTCATGTCTCCCACCACCCCCACCCCCCAGCCACCAGGGGCACCCACCACCAGGCCCGCACCCATGTCTCCCACCACCCCACCCCCCAGCAGTGCAGGGGCAGCCTCCACCAGGCCCCCACCCATGTCTCCCACCACCCCACCCCCCAGCAGTGCAGGGGCACCCACCACCAGGCCCTCACTCATGTCTCCCACCACCCCCATCCCCCAGCCACCAGGGGCACCCACCACCAGGCCCGCACCCATGTCTCCCACCACCCCACCCCCCAGCAGTGCAGGGGCAGCCTCCACCAGGCCCCCACCCATGTCTCCCACCACCCCACCCCCCAGCAGTGCAGGGGCACCCACCACCAGGCCCGCACCCATGTCTCCCACTCCCCCACCCCCCAGCAGTGCAGGGGCAGCCTCCACCAGGCCCCCACCCATGTCTCCCACCACCCCACCCCCCAGCAGTGTATGGGCAGCCTCCACCAGGCCCGCACCCATGTCTCCCACCACCCCACCCCCCAGCAGTGCAGGGGCAGCCTCCACCAGGCCCCCACCCATGTCTCCCACCACCCCCACCCCCCAGCAGTGCAGGGGCACCCACCACCAGGCCCCCACTCATGTCTCCCACCACCCCCACCCCTAGCCACCAGGGGCACCCACCACCAGGCCCTCACTCATGTCTCCCACCACCCCCACCCCCCAGCCACCAGGGGCACCCACCACCAGGCCCGCACCCATGTCTCCCACCACCCCACCCCCCAGCAGTGCAGGGGCAGCCTCCACCAGGCCCCCACCCATGTCTCCCACCACCCCACCCCCCAGCAGTGCAGGGGCACCCACCACCAGGCCCGCACCCATGTCTCCCACCACCCCACCCCCCAGCAGTGCAGGGGCAGCCTCCACCAGGCCCCCACCCATGTCTCCCACCACCCCACCCCCCAGCAGTGCAGGGGCACCCACCACCAGGCCCCCACTCATGTCTCCCACCACCCCCACCCCCCAGCCACCAGGGGCACCCACCACTAGGCCCGCACCCATGTCTCCCACCACCCCACCCCCCAGCAGTGCAGGGGCAGCCTCCACCAGGCCCGCACCCATGTCTCCCACCACCCCCACCCCCCAGCAGTGCAGGGGCAGCCTCCACCAGGCCCCCACCCATGTCTCCCACCACCCCCACCCCCAAGCAGTGCAGGGGCACCCACCACCAGGCCCCCACTCATGTCTCCCACCACCCCCACCCCCCAGCCACCAGGGGCACCCACCACCAGGCCCGCACCCATGTCTCCCACCGCCCCACCCCCCAGCAGTGCAGGGGCAGCCTCCACCAGGCCCCCACCCATGTCTCCCACCACCCCACCCCCCAGCAGTGCAGGGGCACCCACCACCAGGCCCCCACTCATGTCTCCCACCACCCCCACCCCCCAGCCACCAGGGGCACCCACCACCAGGCCCGCACCCATGTCTCCCACCACCCCACCCCCCAGCAGTGCAGGGGCAGCCTCCACCAGGCCCCCACCCATGTCTCCCACCACCCCACCCCCCAGCAGTGCAGGGGCACCCACCACCAGGCCCGCACCCATGTCTCCCACCACCCCACCCCCCAGCAGTGCAGGGGCAGCCTCCACCAGGCCCCCACCCATGTCTCCCACCACCCCACCCCCCAGCAGTGCAGGGGCACCCACCACCAGGCCCCCACTCATGTTTCCCACCACCCCCACCCCCCAGCCACCAGGGGCACCCACCACCAGGCCCGCACCCATGTCTCCCACCACCCCACCCCCCAGCAGTGCAGGGGCAACCTCCACCAGGCCCCACTCATGTCCCCTATCACCCCCACCCCCCACCATCCAGGGGCACCCTCCACCAGGCCCCCACTCATGTCTCCCACCACCCCCACCCCCCACCATCCAGGGTCAGCCTCCACCAGGCCCCCACTCATGTCTCCCACCACCCCCACCCCCCACCATCCAGGGGCACCCACCACCAGGCCCCCACTCATGTCTCCCACCACCCCCACCCCCCAGCCACCAGGGGCACCCACCACCAGGCCCGCACCCATGTCTCCCACCACCCCACCCACCAGCAGTGCAGCGGCAGCCTCCACCAGGCCCCCACCCATGTCTCCCACCACCCCCACCCCCCAGCAGTGCAGGGGCACCCACCACCAGGCCCCCACTCATGTCTCCCACCACCCCCACCCCCCAGCCACCAGGGGCACCCACCACCAGGCCCGCACCCATGTCTCCCACCACCCCACCCCCCAGCAGTGCAGGGGCAGCCTCCACCAGGCCCGCACCCATGTCTCCCACCACCCCCACCCCCCAGCAGTGCAGGGGCACCCACCACCAGGCCCGCACCCATGTCTCCCACCACCCCCACCCCCCAGCAGTGCAGGGGCACCCACCACCAGGCCCCCACTCATGTCTCCCACCACCCCCACCCCCCAGCAGTGCAGGGGCACCCACCACCATACACCCCACCAACCTGGATGACTCCGTGCCATCTCCCCTCGTTGGGCCCTGTGGGGTCCCAGCTGCCTCTTCTGCTGCTGAGGAGTCCAACTCCGACCTCCGCCTCTTGGACCTCCCCTTGCCAGCTGCGGCCTGGGACGCGGCACCAGACTCCTCACTCCCCGACGAGATCACAACTTGGGAGGGGATCTGGCCCTTGCGTCTCCGGCTGGTGGTGCGACCCCTGCCGCTGTGCTCCACAGCACCTGCTCCGGCCTCTTCATCAGTTGACGGTGCAGACAGGGAGAAAGAAAACACAGGCATCAGGGCACTGTAAAATGGACTCATACACACATGACAGTTATACATGAGTGGCATAGGTAAACCTCAGACATGGCATCACAATCCCCAACACACATGTCATTTCAACTTGCACACATGAGCCATACCACAGCCATGATGCAACAGCCAGCACCATCCATTCACATACAACAGCATGTGCAGCCAAAGGTCATCCACACATCACATGCAACATAGGGAGTACACTACACATGCACACACAACACCAAACCTGCATGCATGTGTACACCTCCGCCAACTGTCGCAGTGTCTCCATCGACATCCATGTCACACCTGACAATCATTCCTCCACATCCTGTGCCATGCAAGCCCACACACACAAGCACCATCCATGTGTCACACATGAGACCCCTCGCATGTGTCACCCTCACAGCCCTGTACACCCCCCCTACTTGGCCACATAAAAATACATGTTCAACCTGCACACTCCTGGCACACCACCACACGCACAACTTACTATCAGTATGCATGTACACTTACCGCTCGACTCCAGACGGGTCTGCTTCTCAAGGACATGGATGTGGAGCGCAGGGGATATGCGTTCCAGGACCCTCATCTGATCTTCCGACAAGTGGCCCCGCCCGCCCCTTAGCATCTGCTGCCATCATGAGGCGCCGGGCCTTGTTGAGGGTGCTGGACCTGAAGTCCTCCCAGCGCTTCCTGACACATTAGTAGTCGCGGACTGCCACCTCCTCCGCGTTGATGGCAGTCACGACGTCCATCGGCGCGCAACCTTCCGAAGAGGGCATCATACTGCCCCACGACATGCTCCACCAGGACAACAACTTCCCTGGCACTGAAGCTGGTGCCCCTCTGCCTCCTTGGCCGGGGGTTGCCACTGGTGCCAGATGTCGTAGTGCCCGACATGGCAACCCCAGAGGCAGGAGTGGGTGGGCAACTGGGTCCTGGTGCTGGGCTGTGGGGTGACAGTCGGGAGCCTTTGGTTCCAGCAGGGGTGGTCACAGCAACAGCACCCCTGGCTGATGTGCAGGCAGCAAATGGCAGGGCACGTGGCCAGCAGGCAGTCAGGCAGCAGCAGATGGCAGGTGGGAGCGTGCTCAGGGCTCTGGGGGGCAGTAATTTGGCCTCCTGGGCAGGAGCGTGGTCTTCCGTGTGCTTACGCGTGGACAGCCTGATAGGGAGTGATTTTGCACGTGAAAATCCCACACGTCTGCGTGTGAATCGAAGAAAGGCCCTTAGCGCGTAAACCCATCAACAGCATATGCGCGTCCATGAAGTCACGTGCACGTGCAGGAAAATGTTGCTGACACGTCCGAGTGTCAAAGCGTGTGATTGGAGAAAATAGACCTACACGCAGAAGTCACAAAGCGTGTAAATGGTTAAAATGGACCTACACGCAGAAGTGACAAAGCGTGTGATTGGTGAATATGGATCTACACGCAGAAGTGACAAAGCGTGTGATTGGTGAAAATGGATCTACACGCAGAAGTGACAAAGCGTGTGATTGGTGAAAATGGATCTACACGCAGAAGTGACAAAGCGTGTGATTGGTGAAAATGGGCCTAGCACGTACACGCCGCGTAAGTGACGCTGTACGTGTGGGCCTGTATATAAGGTACGTGTAGAACACCATTTCCTTGTACGTGCTTTTCGTGGAGAGCGAGTGGGTGAATTCTGTACTTCTTGTCGTTTCACACGCGATTTACTTCACAGCGTTTCCAGTTCGTACTCCCTGTTACCTCTGACAGCTTTTTCTCTTTTTTCTCTCGTACTGGTTTACCTGGGCCTGTTCCCTCAAACAGTGTCCCCTTCTACTGTTGTCCTGTCTCCTCAGACAGTGTACATATCTTCTTTTGGCGGGGGTGTTGCCAACCAAACGCGCTCATTTTTCACGCACTTTTACCTGGCAGACGGTGAGTCACGCACGTATCTAACTTCTGTGCTTGCCCCGTGTGTAGCCTACCCCTTCAGAGGTCATTCTAGGCTGCGTGTGACACGCATACGTTCATTCTTGTGTTACTGGGTGCCACAGCGTAGTGCAGGTTTTTCTTTCTGCACACGTGGTCTAGGAGGGGTTGCGTGCACGTCATCTCCCTTTTTTGGGCCTCCTGTGCGTTGCGTGACCCGTCATCTTTCCCCAGGGGTTACAATCAGCCTTGCTAGAGCACTAGGGTACAATTACCATCTGGTACCCAACCCCTTTGACCCCCAATTGCCCAGGACTATAGTCTACAGCCACTCCCATACGCACATTAATATCAGTGCCATGGCTGGGAGGCGAGGATTCCGTAAGGGTGGCAAAGGTGGAAGAGCCACAAGTGGTGGCCGTGGTGGATCCGGTAGGGGACGTGGTCGTAACTTGCAGGGTGAGCCTGTCCCCCCATGTGCGGAGGACCAGTCAAGGGCACCCATTATCCCCCCCCCCCTCCCGTTGAGGCTGATGTGGCTGACACCATCCATGCTCAGCCCTTGTTGGACCAGCCCATTGTGGCACCACACCTGGCTGACTCCATGGCTGACTTCCAGGTCAGCAGGGCTACCACACGTGCGCTGGTGCACGTTGATGCCATCATGCCACGTGGATCTGGGGCAGCAAGGTCATCTGCTGCCCCAAGTAGGCAGGGCGGAGAGGCTGCAGGGGCAGCTGCGGCTCCATCCACCCCAGCTCTCACACACCCAGCCAGGACAGTGTCCGTCCTAGTCCATTCTGCTGACATTCCCCATGACACCATTACACTTGAGCCAATGCCTGCACCAACTCCCATGCTGAGTCTGCAATCCCACACACCTGGTACAGAGCCCACCAGGGCTCCTCCCCCTAGTGTCCAGAGCGGCGCAGGACACTCAGGATCACCACCACCTTCCAAGCGGAAGAGGAAGAGTGCTCGTCCGGCACAGGCTGATGCCCCAGACACGGCTACACAGTCCGGTCCGTCGAGGAAGCCCAGCTTCACGGATGACGAACTGAATGCACTTGTCGAGTATGTGTCCGGACATGATAACGAGATGGTCATTGTTGCAGGATCAAAGACCACACCTGCACAACGCCAGGCACACTGGCAGACCGTTGCGGACATCGCAAGTGCCCTTGGAATCGTGAGGCGCACAGCCAATGATTGCTACAAGCGCTGGAATGACCTAAAGCGCAGGGCAAAGAAGAAGCTGGCCTCAAGTCATGCCGCAACTCTAGTGACTGGAGGTGGGTCTCCAGTAGAAGACATGGAACTCACTCCACATGAGTCAGTCGCTGGGACCTACGTCACGGAGGAACAGATCCAAGGCGTGGGAGATCTGCCTGATTACGAGGCATTGTCTGGTGAGTGCACATGCATGTGTGTGTCATCCATGTGCATGGTGTGTGTGTGAGGGCATCTGTTTGTGTGCCAGGTGAGAGTGTGTGCGCCTGAGTCGAATGTGTCAGCCATGTGCTTCATGCAATACATCCTGCACAGCTGCAATTGGCCATTGCAGTATCCCTTCTGCCAACAGTAGACATCTAGCCCAACAGCACCCCAGTTGCCCTTGAAGTGTCACCTTGCCACAACATTGTTGCTTATTTTCCTATGTTCAATCAGACAGATTGTATGCATTCCACCACTTATACTAGGCATTCCTCAGTCCTCTAGTCACATGTCTGGCATGGCCATGGTAAAGTGGAGTGACTTTGTTACCTGGATTTCATATGTTCACACATGTCCCTGTGCAATTGGACCATATTGGACTGGCAGCTCCAGGTGATAAAGCAGACCTGTTTCAATTAGAAAAGCTATTGCATGTGGGAACTGGACAGAATGAATAAGTGCTGCCCTCCTCTCCATCTACACTCAATAGCAATGGCACATGCCATCTGTGTGATGGCATGTGTGTGTCACCTGGCAATCACAGGGCAATGTGTGATGCCACTGCCAGGCAGCATGCAGAAAATGTGTTCATCTTCCATCTTTGTGTAATGAGTGTGTGCCATTTGCCTGCCCTTCATACGCAGTGAGGGTGCATGCATGGGAGGGTCTTAGTCATGTGGGACATGTGTCAATCAAGTACTGGTTCTCTTGCTTCTCAGCCCTCATTGTGTGCCATGGTGCTAATGCGGGTTTCCATTTCTTTGTTATTATGTCATTGCAGGGGAAGACGCACCTGATACTGCTGGGGTTGTGGAGATGTTGCAGAGCCAGGAGGGGTCCGAGGGCCGACCAACCACCAGTGAGGGACGTGGTGTGCTGGTGGGTGAAAACCCACAAGTGCTACAGGTTGTGCTCTCAAGGGGTGTCTCTGGCTGCACCTCCCCCGAGCTGTACTCAGCTGTTGACTCGGATGATGAGACCTACGTGCCGTCGCAGGTGAGTGTTCCAGGGAGGGAATCTGTTCTGTCCCACCCACCTGCACCAGGGTCAGAACCCTCAATGGGGATGTCAGTGTTGGCAGCTAGGCCTTTGGTGGTTACGGATGCAGGGTCACACTCCGCGACATCTGATCCTGTTCCTGGGCCAGCAGATCAGAGGGGGAATGCAGTCCTGCAGCCTCAGGCAGTGCCGGCACAGCAAGGCGCAGTCCGCCTTGCCCCAGACAGGTGTGGTGCCCGCCGACGTGGTGGCCGTACGCCACCTGGCAATACCGCATGGGAGCAATCCATTTACGGTATGGCTACCCAACAGGCAGCATCATCCGAGATGATGGCTCAGGCCATGGATAGGGTGGCCACTTCCATTGTCCCCCCTGAAAGGCTGATGGAGCGACTAGAGCAGGCAACCGACTCCATCTGCCAGTCACACAGGGAGGACATGTTGGCGTCCAACAGGGACAGGCGGACGGCACTGGCGACTCTGCAGGAGGCCATCTCCATAGAGTCCCAGGGCCACAGGGAAGCCCTGAGGCAGGAGCTACATCAACTCAGGACGACTCTAGTTGAGCTTGAGGCTTCAACACACCAAAGGACAGAACAGCAGCTGGAGCGTCTCACCCGTACGCTCTCAGCTGAGATGCAAGCAACAAGGGCGGAGGTCCGGGCATCCCGTGAGTTGTTGCATGGGGACCTCCGCACCCTCATCCTCCAGAACCAGACCTACCACACCCGCATGCTTGCAGCCATGGAGGAACAGAGTAGGGCCTTGCGTGGGCTGCCTCCCATAGTGCAACCACCTCCGGATGCAGCTGCACAGGGTGATAATAGCGACAGCAGTGATACTCCCACAATAGGGTAGCCGTGTGGGCCATGAGCCCATGGAGGTGTTTTTTTTCCCAGGATCCACACAGGTGGTTTCTGGTGTGCACCCTGACCTCGGACCTCCTGGGTGGCCTCCCCAACCCCCCCGGGCCCTTTAATGGCCATTTTTGATTTTTTTTTATTTTTATTTTTATTTTTATTTTTATATTTTTATATTTTTCCCAATTTTTTTGGGACAATTTGTTGGCTTCCGTGGTTCCTGTGGGCATACGCTGCATTGTGGCTGGGCACATGCAGGCTTGTCATGTATTAGGTTCAGATGCCTGGGTTTGAGTCACACACACCCCTCCTGCTTCCCGTTTCCATGGGCTTGCAAAGGGTGTGCCCAAGTGACATTGAAGTACATGGTGACATTGGACTCCCACTACAAGTGTGGGTAGTCTAGTCAATACTGTGTATACATTCCTAGTGCATATTGCTGTTGTGTTGTACACTGCATGTTGCATTGATGTGTAACTCATCATCTGTGTCTGCCTCCCAATTTGCAGGTCCCTTCCTCATGTCTACACAAGGCCCTCTAGTCTGGAGATGGGGTCCTTGTTGGCAGCAGTGCACCTACAACTCTACATGGCACCAACACTGTTCAGTTGGAAGTGGTGGGAGTGCAGGCATATCCAGGTGGTGAGACAACTGATTTATCACATTACTGAAGTCATGTTAATGGTAGTACCTGCTCAAGTTTGTTGTTGGTCCTGCATTACAGTGAGCATTTCAGGTGTAGGAAGTTTCAATTGGGGACACTGTACATTGCAACACTTGTCATGTTGTGGGGATTACTTTGTTTACCTGCACATAGCATGACATGGCACGGTGTGTTATGTGGCGGTGCTGGGGATGGGTTGGGTGACATGGCACTGTCCTCTTGTTGCATTTAGCAAGTGGGTATTCATTTTGGCTGCTTGAATGTGTTTCTTCACAAAACTGCATTGGTGTTGTGTGTGGGTAGGGATGCACACATTGTAACACTTCCAGGTGAACAATCTCAGGCTGACATGCTTTTCACGGTTGAATCTCCAGACATTCAGGATCAGTGTCAGGTTGAGTCATCATTGACTGTCAGATGGAATGTGCCAGGCCAGTGTGCACTCCACAGGGGAGTGAATACTATGTGAAGTAATTAGCCACTAGCTGTGTACGGGCTGCCTCCCCCCGTGCCCTTTCCCCTCCCATGCGCAGCGGCTGTGCATGTGGTTGGGGATGTGGGGCCACCACCATGTCCACGGCCAGGCCCCGGCGTGTTGCAACGTTGTGCAGGACACATGCTGCCACTATGATCCTGCACACTACTGGGGGAGCGTATAACAGCTGCCCGCCAGAACGGTCAATGGAGCGAAAGCGTGACTTTAGCACTCCGAATGTGCGCTCCACTATGCCCCAGGTTGTAATGTGGGCTGTGTTACATCTTACCTGGGGTGGCGTGGTGGGGTTCCGAATTGGCGTCATCATGTGGGGGCTGAGAGGGTAGGCACTGTCCCCTGTGGAGGTGGTGATTGGTATCATTGGTGGGGTTGTGACCTTGCTCAGTATCCAACATGCATGCATGTGCAGTGGCATACATACTCACCAAGCAGCCATGTATCGCCATGCCGCCCAGCATCTATGTCCCGGCATAGGGTGGACATTCGGTAAATGAAGCTGTCGTGGGTGGACCCGGGATAGTTGGCATATACTGAGGTGATGATTCCCTTGGCATTACATACTACCTGCACGTTGATGGAATGCCAGTGCTTGCGGTTCCTATAGATGTGCTCAGATGCCCTGGGGGGACGTAGAGCCACATGGGTGCAGTCGATGGCACCTAGCACTTTGGGGAATCGTGCCACACCGTAAAAATCCTGGGCCTCAGCATGCCTTTCTGCAGGTGTTCTGGGCAGGTATATGTGCCTGCGGACTGATGGGCGTGCAGTGATGATGTCCAAGACCTGGTGTAGGCAGCGTGACTGGGTGGCCTGTGACACCCCACCCACTATGGCACTTGTCCGCTGAAATGATCCAGTGGCTAAGAAGTGCAGTACATTGAGGACCTTCTCCAGGGGGCTGAGTGCTTGGGAGCACAGGGTGGGTGATGTGAGGTCATCCTCCCACTCACTCACCAGGTCCAGTATTATGTGTGGTGGAAACCTGTACCTTCCATACACCTGGTCATCAGGCATCCCGAACAGGCTGGTTCTGGGTGTGAATATTCTGGCCCTGACTCTCCTCCTCCTCCTCCTTTGGTAGCCCACTGCCACTGCTGCTAGGAACGGTATGTTCATCCTGGCATCTGGCTTGTCATTTGATAAGTGCGCAAATTAATGCTTTGCGCGTGTACTAGGCGAGCGTGTGACCCGCGCACCCCTGGAATCTAGTTCCCAGTCCAATAGCGTGTGGAAATTCCCACGCACCATGGGATACAGGTGCGCTGACGTACTTGCTTGTGTAAGTGCCCGCGCACCCCTGAAATACACGTACATAGGCCAATCGCGTGTAAGCGCACTTTTGTCCAATTACACGCGATGACACTCGGACCTGCAGTATTTTCACGTGTGCTCCGTCATCACGTGCTGAGTGGGGAACACCCATGCGGGTCACGTCACAGACACGCTTACGCGCTGAGGGACTCTGGTCCAATAGAATTGCGTATGCGTGCTGACGCGCTTACGCGCTAAGGGCCTTTCCTCGGATTTCACGCTGACGTGCAGGATTTTCACGTGCCAAATCACTCCGTATCAAGCTGGCCACCCGAAAACACACGGAAGACCACGCTCCTGCCCAGAAGGCTGAGTTACTGCCCCCCAGTGCCCCGAGCAGCCTCCCACGTGCCATCTGCTGCTGCCTGCCTGCCTGCCTGCCTGCCTGCTGCCACCGTGCCCTGCCATTTGGTGCCTGCACATCAGCCATCTGCAGGGGTCCAGTTGCTGTGTCCACCCCTGCTGGAACTGAAGACTCCCAACTGGGATTACATCGCTCCACAGCCCAGCCCCAGGACCCAGTTGCCCACCCACACCTGCCTCTGGGGTTGCCATGTCGGGCACTTCCACATCTGGCACCAGTGGCAACCCCAGGCCAGAGGGGCAGAGGGGCACCAGCTTCACTGCCACCGAAGTTGGTGTCCTGGTGGAGCATGTCCTGGGGCAGTATGATGCCCTCTTTGGATCGTCCCGCGCCAGCAAGGAAGGACGGGAGAGGATCTGGGCCGACTGTGTGGTTGCCATCAACGCGGAGGGGGTGGCAACCTGCAACGTCCAGAAGATCAAGAAGCGCTGGGAGGACTTGAGGTCCAGGACCCTTGTGAAGGCCCGGCGCCTCGTGGAGGGGGGCCGGGGCCACATGAGTTCCATCCAGAAGAGGGTCCTGGAACGCGTACGCCCAGCGCTCCACGCCCAGATCCTTGAGAGGGAGGCCCGTCTGGAGTTGAGCGGTAAGTGTCCAAGCATTACTGTGTGAGACAGGGCATGTTGCGGTGTGCTGGTTCTATGATACTTGCCTGTATGTGTGCCATAGGCCATGTATGCATGTATGTGTGCAGGCACATCATGGTAATGCATGTGCGACCAGTGATGTGTGACCCACGTGGTTGTTGCATGTGTCCAAATGCGGCATGGGGAGCCCTATGCAGATTTTGAACATGAGAGCATGCCAGTCTCTGTACCTGGACATGGGTGGGGGTGAGGGATGGGTGCTGATGCCAGGTACATATATGGTAGCCATGTCTGTGTGCCTGACCTGCGTGTCTGTGACTTGTGCATGCCATGGATGCATGACACATGTGTGTGACAATGCACAGATTCAGTGAAGCAGCCAACTTACCCTTGTTTTGGCTGTGTTTGGTGTGTTTGGGGCCAGATGGATGTGACTGAGGTGAAGTGTGTGCATGTGATATGCAAGAGCCATGATGCATGTGAGTTGCATATCATTGAATGTTTCAAGAGTCCATTGGACATGCATGGAAATATCCATGGCATGCAGCATGCCTGTTACTGTGTGTGTTTTTCCTGGACTGACCCATGTGTTGTGGAGGGACATGATGGAAGTGTACTTTGACAGTGGTGCTCATCTGCTATTGCTTCCTGTCTAGGGGACCATTGTGCAGTACCCTGATGCTTGTGTTCTTTGTCTCCCTCTACGCAGCGGCTAGTGAAGAAGAGGGCGGAGACGGCGCTGTGGAGCAAGGCGGCGGGGATGCACCCACGGCTGCAGCGGAAGGGGTGGGTGAGCCCCCACAGGGGCCTGCTACGGCGGGAGACGGTGAGGAGCCATCCAGGTTGGTGGTTTGCACAGAGGAGGAGGAGGCCGCCACTGGGGCACACATGGGGCCTGGTGGGGGCATCCCTGCTGGTGCAAGTGGTGCAGTCCAGGGCCAGGGGCAGGAGGCAACACAGGTCACCGTGGAGGGGCCTGTGCATGTCGCTGTCCCTGACCCTGTGAGTGCACCACCATGCACCAGCAGGGATGCCCCGTCCCAGGCCCGTCCGCAGGTAGTGGGGATGTCCATGTCACCTGACTCCCCTCCACCTGCGGACGTGGGAACCCCTGGCCGTGTGGAGAAGGTCCTGATTGGGGTCGCGATGCGCACGGCTGTGATTCGTGATGCCGTGCGTGCCTCCCGGGAGGAGCACGCACGTCATCACGAAGTGCACCGTGCCGACGTGGCCCAATTGGGATCGGCCATGTTCGGGGGTTTCCTGCATGTGTTGGCCAATGTGGCGGCCCTCTCCTCCTCTGTGCAGGCTATCCACCAGTCGTTCTCCTTGCCGTCTTCCGGGCCAGATGCCACCAGGGCCCCCTGTGGACCTGCCCTGACCAATGCAGCCAGCTCGGTGGGGATCCCATCCCTGCCACAGTTGGGAGTCGGAGGTCCAGCAGGGGTGGACAACACTGCAACTGGACCCCAGCAGATGGAAGATGTGACAGCATCATCAGGCAGGGCACGTGCACGACGGCGTCGGTGGTTTCCATCAGCCTGGATGCCGTCGTGCTGGCAGAGGCAGTGGCGTCGGAGGCAGCAGCGGGCTCGACGTGGGAGGCATAATGGCTCGGGGCCATCAAGATCAGAGGGGCAGCCATCGGCCGGAGGGCAGGGCAACCCTGGGATGGTGGTGTCTTCCATGTGGGAGGAGTTGGTCCAGCGGATAGGTGCGGAGCGGCAGCGGGCGGAAGAGGAGCGGCTCGCCATGGTCAGGGCGGAGTTCTCCATGCGTCGGGCATTGAGGCGGGCTGAGTGCCTCGAGGAAGCTCGCAGGGAGTTTGAGCTGAACATGGGGTTATCCCTGCGAGACCTCGGGGCCAGGACAGAGTCCCGCCTCCAGGACATCGACATGGAGTTCGATGATGCCCTGGCCAGCAACATCAACAAGTGAGCCGCAGGACTTGCCCGCTGCCTTTGTATATAGGGTTTATAGTCAAAATGTCGACAAAAAAATGTCGACATGCAAAAAAGTCGAAAAGAAAATGTCGAAAACAATAATGTCGACATCCTATACATAGAATGGAAGAAGTCAATTTATCGAAAAAAAAATGTCGACAAAAAAAATGGTCGATTATCATAGACAATAACCAGAAATAATCATTGGGGGGGGTCCCCCCCCCAACCCCCCAACCTCACCCTCCATCACGAACCATCCCAGCACCCCCTCCCCTTCCCTTCGTCCGTAATCACCCACTTGTCTGTGACACTGGATAAAGATAGGTTACGAAATGGTTAACACGCTAGATGACATTCCTGAGTAAAGCACCTTGTTTTTGATAGCAGGAAACGGGTAACGGCTGTGAAAAAACCGTCATTACCTGACAGAACATCTCTTGAGAGGTTACTTCGGGCAATTGACAGCATTTTTTTCGTACTTTTTTCTAGCGAAAAGGTAAGACGCACTACCATTATGAAAAATTACGTCTACAATAAAGGAAATAGTATACAGTACCTCAAAAAAATTATTTTTACGTGTCGTTTCAGGTGATAAAATGGAAAACAAAATAGAATTTATAGAAAGCCAAAAAGGAAGTAAGCAGCTGGTATGGAATGGATACATATTCTGTAAAGAACTTCAGCGAAAAGAGAGAATATACTGGCGCTGCACAGAATATACAAAAAATAAATGTTCAGCCCGCGCAGTAACAGTGGGAACAGATGTAAAGGGAAACGCTGAACACAATCATATGCCTGATCAAACAAATATAATCATCAGGAAAACATTAACGGAACTTAAAAGAAAAGCAGTAGAACATGAGGGGGAAACTAGTGGATCGGTACTCAGGGAAGTTTGTGGCCAATTACCAACGCATGTAACAGCGCAATTACCAGCTGAAAAGTTGATGCAACGCACTATGAACCGAGCAAAACATACCAATGAAAACCTACCCCCTCCACCTACATCCTTTGAACATATACGTATTCCGGATATTTTTAAGATTACAGCGAGAGGAGAACATTTTTATTGTGGCGAAATGGGAATAAACAATGAAAAAATCTTGGTGTTCGCTACCTCTGAAAACTTTCGCCATCTAAGTCAAAGCAAATATTGGCAAAGTGACGCCACGTTTAAAGTATGCCCCCACCCGTTTTTTCAATTTTATACTGTCCATGGAACAATCAATGACAAAACATTACCACTGATTTACTTTTTGATGCCAAAAAAAACAGAGGACGCTTACAAAATCGTATACAATAAAATTAAGGAAACTACACCAGATTCACAACCAGAGACAATAATCATGGATTTTGAAACAGCACAAATCAAGGGTTTTTCATGCGTGTACAAAGACACTACAATAAAGGGTTGTTTTTTTCATTTCACTCAAAGTGTTTGGAGAAAAATACAGAAATTAGGTTTGTCAGCAAAATATACGGAGGACAGTTACTTTCAGATTAACGTAAAAAAACTTTTTGCATTGGCTTTTGTACCGGAGAATCATGTTATTAATTATTACGAACATTTAATTGACAGTGAATACTATAAAAATCATGAGAATGAATTAACAAATTTACTAGACTACTTCGAAAATACATGGATAGGCCAGTTAACACGGAGTGGCAACAGACGCCGACCAAAATACACAATTGAGTTATGGAACTGCTACCGCAACACCATGGAGAACAAACCCCGAACAAATAACGCATTAGAAGGCTGGCATAGCCGCATAAGTAAAAATTTCAATACCCAAAATCCAAGTTTGTGGCATTTCTTGCGAGACTTAAAGTTAGAAGAACAACACCAAGAAATGAGAATTTCGCAAACAATTTCTTTGGCAAATCAGGCACCGAAAACCAAAAAATACAGAGACTATGATAGTAAATTAGTGCAATTAGTACAAGCATTCACAGTAGAGAACAAGGACATTTACTTAGATTCCATAGCTTTTAACTTAAAATGCTAAAAAGAGTACTTACGTTGCATTAACCGTGAAAAAGTACCATTTTCTTGTTGAAATCCACAGCTTCAGTAAAAAAAGGTATCCAAACTCACCGAAAAGTGTCCAAAATCCATATTACTCGAAAGTCCAATAATCAGTTCCGGGTAATCTCGCTACTCCATGAAAATAAAAACTTCCAAAAAAGCCATATCCGAAAAAAAAAATCCACCATCCGTACGACAAAATCCTTGAAATCCACATAGACCCGGTCCGTCAGATGAAAAACCATGAAAAAAATGATGAAATGCCCAAAAAAAAAACAAATCCATGGAGCGAAGGGACGAGGAGGCGACCGCGGTAAAAACAAGTCGAAAGTGAGCTTTAAAAATGGCGCTCACGTTTACGTTGTGCTACGTACCTTACGTAGAAAGTCAAAACAATTATAAGTTAATAATTATAGACATACATTTTTAGCTCTCAAGCGCCATCTACTGGTTCTTTATTATATAACAAGTTAAAATGAATTACACAAAGGTGTTGTATTTAATTATATATTTATTAAAGTAAAAGTATTGTTAATTTTATTTATTTATTATGTTGTACAGTTACGTTTACTTACACATACTACTTTCAATTTAATAAACATACTGATATATCAAACTTACCATCAACAACGTATTTGTGTGTATATATATAGAGAATGTATTTATGCTTTTATTAAATGTCGACAAAATAATGTCGAAAATGTATTGTGTCGACATTTTTGTATGTCGACATTATACATTTTCGACATTATTTTGTCGACATTTTGACTGTCGACATTATTGATGTCGACATTATGACTGCACACCGTATATAGTTATTTAGTTAGTTAGTGTTAGGTTTCCTTTATTTTGTTTTATTATTTTGGACCGCTCGGACAATGGCCACTTTTTTGTATATATTTTTTAGATTAGGTAGTAGTAGGTTTCATTTATGGTGTTGGGCTCATGGACCCTGGAACATTCCTGTATATAGTTTGCTTTTTGTAGATACTTCTTTTTCATTTCTTATTGTGTTCACCATGAGGAAATGGTTTTTCATATTTTTTCATACTACATGATATTGCTTTGGACGACAATTTTTTTTTATTCCTTTGTTTTTTTGATTATGACTTTTGTTCTCGGACATGGACCATTCATTTGCTTATCCACATAGTTGTATGTTTGATTTGTTTACTTATTTTTAATCTATAATACATTTTTTATTTTTACTTTCACTTGTTTTATTTTCTCATTGGTTTCATACATGTCATGATATGTGTTTTGACATTCACTTGCACCCATTGTGTATGTGTGTGTGTCGGGCATGTGTCCATTTACATTGTTGCCATTGGGGTTGTATCATGTAATTGCATTCACTATGTGGGTGGATGCTATCCTTGCCTGGGTGTTTGTGCTGGGTATGCTGCCCATTACTGCCATGATTGTGTATCGTCAGGACCTGGGGCCAGGGGGACATGTGTGGGTGCCTGGTGGAGGTTGCCCCTGCACTGCTGGGGGGTGGGGGTGGTGGGAGACATGAGTGGGGGCCTGGTGGAGGGTGCCCCTGGATGGTGGGGGGTGGGGGTGGTGGGAGACATGAGTGGGGGCCTGGTGGAGGCTGCCCCTGGATGGTGGGGGGTGGGGGTGGTGGGAGACATGAGTGGGGGCCTGGTGGAGGCTGCCCCTGGATGGTGGGGGTGGGGGTGATAGGGGACATGAGTGGGGGCCTGGTGGAGGGTGCCCCTGGATGGTGGGGCGTGGGGGTGATAGGGGACATGAGTGGGGGCCTGGTGGCGGTTGCCCCTGCACTGCTGGGGGGTGGGGGTGGTGGGAGACATGAGTGGGGGCCTGGTGGAGGCTGACCCTGGATGGTGGGGGGTGGGGGTGGTGGGAGACATGAGTGGGGGCCTGGTGGAGGCTGACCCTGGATGGTGGGGGGTGGGGGTGGTGGGAGACATGAGTGGGGGCCTGGTGGAGGGTGCCCCTGGATGGTGGGGGGTGGGGGTGATAGGGGACATGAGTGGGGGCCTGGTGGAGGTTGCCACTGCACTGCTGGGGGTGGGGGTGGTGGGAGACATGAGTGGGGGCCTGGTAGAGGCTGACCCTGCACTGCTGGGTGGTGGGGGTGGTGGGAGACATGGGTGGGGGCCTGGTGGAGGCTGCCCCTGGATGGTGGGGGGTGGGGGTGGTGGGAGACATGAGTGGGGGCCTGGTGGAGGCTGCCTCTGGATGGTGGGGGGTGGGGGTGATAGGGGACATGAGTGGGGGCCTGGTGGAGGTTGCCCCTGCACTGCTGGGGGGTGGGGGTGGTGGGAGACATGAGTGGGGGCCTGGTGGAGGCTGACCCTGCACTGCTGGGGGGTGGGGGTGGTGGGAGACATGGGTGGGGGCCTGGTGGAGGCTGACCCTGGATGGTGGGGGGTGGGGGTGGTGGGAGACATGAGTGGGGGCCTGGTGGAGGCTGACCCTGGATGGTGGGGGGTGGGGGTGGTGGGAGACATGAGTGGGGGCCTGGTGGAGGCTGACCCTGGATGGTGGGGGGTGGGGGTGGTGGGAGACATGAGTGGGGGCCTGGTGGAGGGTGCCCCTGGATGGTGGGGGGTGGGGGTGATAGGGGACATGAGTGGGGGCCTGGTGGAGGTTGCCCCTGCACTGCTGGGGGGTGGGGGTGGTGGGAGACATGAGTGGGGGCCTGGTGGAGGCTGACCCTGCACTGCTGGGTGGTGGGGGTGGTGGGAGACATGGGTGGGGGCCTGGTGGAGGCTGCCCCTGGATGGTGGGGGGTGGGGGTGGTGGGAGACATGAGTGGGGGCCTGGTGGAGGCTGCCCCCGGATGGTGGGGGGTGGGGGTGATAGGGGACATGAGTGGGGGCCTGGTGGAGGGTGCCCCTGGATGGTGGGGGGTGGGGGTGATAGGGGACATGAGTGGGGGCCTGGTGGAGGTTGCCCCTGCACTGCTGGGGGGTGGGGGTGGTGGGAGACATGAGTGGGGGCCTGGTGGAGGCTGACCCTGGATGGTGGGGGGTGGGGGTGGTGGGAGACATGAGTGGGGGCCTGGTGGAGGCTGACCCTGGATGGTGGGGGGTGGGGTGGTGGGAGACATGGGTGGGGGCCTGGTGGAGGCTGCCCCTGCACTGCTGGGGGGTGGGGGTGCAAGGGGACATGAGCAGGTGTGCAGGGTAGTCCCCTGTTTTGTGGGCTGCCTGCAGGGGCCGTGGAGGGTGTACAGGGAACACCTGTGAGGACCCACCCAGCCTAATCGCGTGTGTAACTTCCCACGCACCCCTGTAATACACGTACCAAGCCAAATCGCGTGTGATAATTCCCGCGCACCCCTGAAATACACGCGCCCAGGCTATTCGCGTGTGGAAATTCCCGCGCACCCCTGAAATACACGTACCCTGCTGTAATCGCGTGTGGGACTTCCCGCGCACCCCTGAAATACACGCGCCCAGCCTATTCGCGTGTGGAAATTCCCGCGCACCCCTGAAATACACGTACCCTGCTGTAATCGCGTGTGGAACTTCCCGCGCACCCCTGAAATACACGCGCCCAGGCTATTCGCGTGTGGAAATTCCCGCGCACCCCTGAAATACACGCGCCCAGGCTATTCGCGTGTGGAACTTCCCGCGCACCCCTGAAATACACGCGCCCAGGCTATTCGCGTGTGGAAATTCCAGCGCACCCCTGAAATACACGCGCCCAGGCTATTCGCGTGTGGAAATTCCCGCGCACCCCTGAAATACACGCGCCCAGGCTATTCGCGTGTGGAAATTCCCACGCACCCCTGAAATACACGCGCCCAGGCTATTCGCGTGTGGAAGTTCCCGCGCACCCCTGAAATACACGTACCCTGCTGTAATCGCGTGTGGGACTTCCCGCGCACCCCTGAAATACACCTACCCTGATGGAATCGCGTGTGGACCTTCCCGCGCACCCCTGAAATCCACATACCCGGCCAAATCGCGTGTGAGACTTCCCGCGCACCCCGGTATACACGCACACGTATTTTTTGTCAGCGTGTCCGTGTTTGTGGGTACCCCTTTGCACGTCATTTGTCCTGGAGGGCCACAGTATAGGACATTCATCATGGCAGTATATGGGTGCTATTTGTTGGCGCACCTTTTGGCGCACATTTCTTACAACCGCAGAGACGCTACCGCCTGCTTTCTTGTGGCGGTCATGTTTGTGCCTGTGCGCTGGTTTGAGCGTGCGCTTTTTTGCCCTATTCTATTCCATGAATACGTGTTCTAGGCGAGCGTGTGGGCGTTCCGCGCACTTGTGCCCTGTGCTTCCCCCGTGACGCCCACGTTTTTGCAAGTTGTTCCCCATTCCGAGTGTTACGCCCGTGTTCCGCCTACTTTTGTTGCGTGCGCCGCGCTATGTGCGAATTTCGCTGTGGCCTGTGCGATTTTCGCTGTGACCTGGCGCACGCTGTTTGTTGGCCTGTGCGCCAACGTGCGCCGCGCACTTTTTTATCGCACATCCGCTGGTCTTCTCGCGCACGGCCTTCCATGAATCGACGTGCGCTGCTTTTCGTGCGATTTTCGCACTTGCACTGCGATTTTCGCTATTCCACTGCGATTCGCACGTTTTTGCCCACTTGCGCCGCGCTAATTATTCCATGAATCGGCCAGTTAATCTATTGATATTGTGGCTCTGCAACCTCGCATATTGGCACCTGCTGGCTCCTAACCGCGGTCTTTCTTGTACAGATTTCCTGCTAGCGTCCGGTGCTGTTCCAAAAAGCGACAGAAGGAGCAGGGAGGGGTAGACGGACTATGGATGCCCCTGGGCGGTCGAGCGTCTCCCGCTCTGCACACTGTTCATTTTTATTCATTCATTTTTATTTTTGTTTTTGTTTTTCAAACATCATCACTGTTTTATCAGACTTTTTGACATCCGGGAAATTCAGGGAAGTTAACTGTTTAAGTATGAGGAATTTGGATAATCCTTGTAATGCATTGGTATGTCTTTGATAAGTGGACTTGTCTGGAGGCTCAGACTGAAATCAGTTGTGTATTTTGCTTATATATTGGGCTGTCTATGAACTGGAATTTATTGTGCATTTTGCTTATTTAACTTGTTCTGTACAGTACTGCATGATTTTATATGGTTTATATGTCAAGCTGCATAAAGTTTTTAAATAGTAGACTTGAAGGTATTAGACGTTTATCTAACTTTGATTAATTTTTTAAAGGTTGTTGGACCACTAAAACTATTTTCTGCACATTTGCACATGTGTGTACTTTGGAAATGTGTACAAAACATATCCACCTTGGATCACTAAGGCACTTGAATATTAAAAACCCCAAGAGGAACAATAACACACGCAGCTCATTATTAGGAGGTGAGGTAGCGTAATGCCTCTTTGGAAGTAGAAGCACTTGTTGCTTTTTGTAGAGAATTGTGCAGCTATTATTGTGTTGTGCAGGTATTGCATAGGTGATGATTCTTATCCAGAGGCTTCTGATCTCGATATAGAGGATTAGTGAATCACAACTGAGGATGGTGAAATGTAAAGCTACCTCCACAATCCCGACATGGGTTGGGCCAAAAAAGAGTATATAAGCTCTTCAAGCCTATTAATGAGGTAAATGTACTCATTTCAGAAATCATCCGTTTTCTGTATGATGTAGATGGGGGGGGCAAGAACCATAAAATCTAACTGCGTAATTCAAGATGAAGGCATTCATGCAATGGGTTTGATAGAGAATGCTGATGATGGTGGCACAGTCCAATGAGACACTAGAACAATGAGCTGGAGATGTGCAAGGAGAGCAGGTAACGAGGATCCCCTAAATACATTAATAGTAGAGAACACTACTGGCCAGGAGGGGGGAAAACGTACTCCATTCTGGTACATATTCTTAAATCTTTGGGTTCACCAACGAGTAATGTCATCGAAATATATTCCATTCCAGGGCAAGTGCAGGAACTTCCAGGTATTGAAACGGCCCTGACTACTCCAATCCTTAACAAACTAGATAGGGAACGAATGATGGGGCCTGATATAGGTCTGGTTAAATCAACTAGTCATGCACAGACTTCTGGGTCCACTATGGTTGCACCCAAAATTCCTTTGCAGAACAGATTATCTCCCCTGGTTAAATAGAGGATTCTGGGGAAGTGGTTCAATGGAATGGATGGTCAAGTGTAATGACAGTAAGGGCAGTTTCCCTGTGTGAGGCTGGTAAAGAAAACACATCACCAAGGGGAGAAGAAACACCAAGATAACACCACCTAAACATACAGTCGGAACCAAAATGGTTAAAAAAACTGATAGCGAACCCTCATCTAAAAAAAACACATGATTGTTGACCTGTGGGTGTAAATGTAATTTAAGTAATAACCCAAAGGAGATTTTAGGAGAGGTTGGAAAACTCAAGGAAATGTGACCAAATTGACTAACATAGTTTTTGGACAGGGGAACCAGCTATATGGGATACAAAAGGAGCATGCCCCTTTACCCCTTGATACCCTGCCTGGGATGGCTGTACAACAAGCAGCAGTTAATGGGTTATCCTTGCCACAGCACCATAGTGAGGTGGATAGTATTGTCGGTGAGAACGTGTTGCCAGCAACCAATGCTTTGAGGGTTAGGAAAGATCTTCAGTGGGCAAACTCAATTACTGATGCCATCATCAAGCATGTGTCTACCCACCCACTATGATGTATTGACAATAGTCGGTGTAACCCACTGCTCAATACAAGAGGATTTTGGTCCCAATACCCATATTAGAAATCAAGCTGGGGCAAAGTGTGGAGCAACTGTTTATATCTGTAATGTCCCCAAACTAAGAACAGGATCACACGATAATAAGAAGATGTTAACCTACTACAAGAGCATCCATTGGGTTTGTTATGTCAGGGTATGTACTTCTGTCATAAGAGAGGACATTACTACCTGTGACAGAGGGACTATGCCCAGTGGACAGACAGATTATATCTAATTGACGCTGAAGGACAAGGAACTTGTTGAGGGGTTACTGGAAATTGAGGGAAGGTGCTATCCTCCTCCCTGAACAGCAACATCATTAAGGCCTTTCCCGTCTGGTGGGTTTCAACAGAGAACCCCTGGGCAATTTTAATTGAAGGTAAGTGCAATCCATCTCCAACGGGTGTAGAATTAGAAGAGGTGGATTGACATCCCCCCCCCCAGCCCAGACGCAGTGATAACAGAACCCTGATAAAGCCAAAAGGAATAAGGGTGCTATCTTGGAATGTTGCTGGGATCGAAAGGCATTTTATGGACCCAGATTGGATTGCCTTAATACAAAGTAGTGAGATAGTATGTATGCAGGACACCTGGGCTCTATATCACCAGTTGGGATACATGGGTTTAAGGCAATCAATACCTCAGCGACCAAGGGTGCTAGAGGGTGACCATGGGGGGGGGCGTATTGACCCTAGTAGCGGTAGATTCAGGGTGGAAAACAGAAATGTGTGACCAGAGTCCCCCATATCAACATTTAGTAATTGGCAAAAATAGTGAGGGGCACACCCTACCTATATTTAATCTGTATAATAGACCTTATGGCACCAACCGTTTGGGGACAATGACACTTTTACAGGAGTTAATAACTAGCTGGGAACACACTACACCTGGGACACTTCATATTTTACTCAGGGGTGACTTCAACCTGCAATTTGAACTCTTAAAAGAACTAGAAGGGCTATGGTATGATGTTGACTTGGAGTGTAGAGGCATGTTATCCCCTATGGGCCCATAAACAGGCGTTAGATCCAGGCCGCATTTTGCAAGGGCTTAATCTAAGGGCATGAAATGGCAGCTGTAGTGTTGATCGTCCTGGCAGGAACACGTTTTTTTGGGTTCCAGTGCTCCACACCGATTGATTATATCCTTGTGTCAGTGAGTGACTGGGAACTTGTTGAGGAGTTTCCTGCCATTGACCACAGAGAAAGTGATCATAAACCCCTTCTATTGGATGTGAGACTAACAGGCAAACTGGGTGATATTTCTGTGCCGAATGTACTGATTAGGATTTCCGGGAATGCTAGACGAGTCATTAAATGGGATCAAATATTGATGGCTGGGCTAAAACATGCTATTTACCAAACAATATTGGCAAATATTGAGAGTATTTGTGACACCGTCATTGGTGAAAGGGAGGTTTTGGCTGAGTTTGATCACCTGGTTGCGGGTCTTTGCCCCCGTGTTACTAGACTAGTAAATGAGATGAAACAGAAAAGGGTGACAACGCCTGACTGGTTTGATGATGAGTGCAGGGTGGTGAAGAAACCTCTGACACTTTGCCTTGCAACAGAAGGCCAAGTGAATAAAGAGTAATTGCAGCTCTGCAGAATTAATTATAAGAATACAATTTGGCTGAAAAAAAGAGGAGCCCCAGAGGCAGCTAACATGAGGGATGCTAAACATTTTGGACCCTGGTATCTGACAAAAAGGGAATAAACGATAATGGTTTCCTTTGCCACATCTCCCACAAGGACTGGCATAACCATTTCCGGGAGTTGTATTAAGACAGTGTGGTTAAAGAATGTGTGAATATTGAGGGCTTTTCCAACAAAGGTTTATCGACGATTGAATGCAATCGACCATCAATGATGATTACACTGGCAGAGGCGAAGAGTGCAATTCTGAATTCCAAAGCCAGAACGTTCCAAGTCCAGACAGGATCCCATCCAATCTGTTGAAGGATGTGCCAGATGTCAGGGCACCAATTTGATTTAAGCTGCTTTCAGCAGTAGTTAAACCTAATCAAGTTCCCCACTCCTGATGAACCGCCAGAATAGTGCCGAACTGTAAAAAAAAGGTGGCAGGGAAAAGTCCTGTAACTATAAGCTTATTTCATTACTGAATGCCACAGGAAAAATATTTGTGAAGGTGGTATTAAAGCAGCTGCAGGACTGGGTGACTTTGCTTATCCCTTGTCTGACACAAATATACGGTACTGAAGAAGATGCAGGTGTAGGCTGTCTTTGTGGCTCTGCACACAACTTTTGATTGTGTTGCTATAGAGCAGCTGTGGCAGATATTGTTGAAGCAGGCGGTGCCTGCCTATTTGGAAACAGGGATTCACAAACTTTACTCAAACAACACTTCAGTGGAGAGGTGGGAGCTCACAGGTGAAGTTACTGATCCATTCAGGGTAGACAGGGGCGTGCAGCAAGGCTATGTCCTTGCCCGGATCCTTGCCCGGATCCTGTTCAGCCGTTTTATTAACAAGGTCATTTTGGGAGTGATGACTGAATGCCCGGGCAGCAGGCTTGATCCCCCGAAACTTGGTATTGACATTCTTCCGGAATTATTTTTTGCTGATGATGCAGTGCTGCTGGCAACATCACCTATGGGGACCAGGGAGTGTTTCTTCAACAAATGTAGCCAACTGGGATTGACCCCAAGTAAGTGTAAGACGAAAGTACTGGTCTCTGTGCCCTGTGAAGGTAGATTGGATTAATCTTGAGTAAGTAACCTGTTATGACTACTTAGAAGTAAGATTTACTGACACTGGGGCATGGTCCGCACAGCTCGAAAAATCACAGGTTATTTTAGAAAAAAATAGTGGTGGTTTGAGGAAAATACTTTGTAGATCACGGAGAAAGAGCTGTTATCTCCAGCTATCAACATTTCTAAGATACAGACCACCTTGGCTGCTCTTTATGGAGGTGAATTGTGGGGACATATTAACTGCCAGAAGGTGGGGATTGTGGAGAACAAGTTGTTAAAATGTTTACTAAGGTTACCAATATGTTTGCCAATTCCACATTGTTGATGGATTGTGGCCTGCAGCCGATTGTCTTACAAACAGCTGGGAAACCGGTATTCTATTGGATTAGACTCTGGGTGAGCCTGGAACTTGGAAACTACAGAAAGGCCCTTATTAGTTTACTTAGTACCCGGGAGGGCATTCACTTTCATGGGTGAAGCCTGCAAGGCAACAGTTGAGTGCACTGGGCTTAAGTGACATCTGACAGAATCCCCAGAATGTATCCAGTAGTATTAAAGTAGAGGTAAAGTCAGCTGTCAGACAGGCTAAATATGAATTTCTTATACATTCTTGTATAAATTAAAAAATAGGGCTGGACTATTTGTTGTTAAAAACTGAACAAGGATCTGAGAAATATTTAGATTTAATAACACCTGTACATGCCTGCACCTAATTCATGGAATTTAGAAACGATACCCTCAAGACTGTGACATTCACCAGTGGCTGGAAAGTACTTCATTCTGAATCTTGTCAGCTGTGTGGTTCATGTCCAGGGATTACTATGCACCATGACAGCTTCCAATAACGGTACCGGCACCGGTCTCGTTCAATGGGGACTTACTGGTGTAGTCCGACCTTTGCGGGATCGGCAAGTCCCCATTGAAAAAACCATTCCCCATTCCCATTTGAGCCCCCATAGGGCTCAATGGGAAGGGGGAAGTAGCTAATAACGGTACCGCAATTTGCGGTACCGTTATTGGCTCTGATTTCCCTTAACGGGTCCCGTCCATAACGCCTGGTCAGACCAGGCGGTAAAGAAGGTACCCGCTAAGGGAACTCGTAGTAGGACAGTAAGAGATTACCAGCACCGGTCTCCTTACCGGTGCCCGTTATCCCTTACCTCCCCACCCGGAATGAGGCCCAGTGTGTTGGGTGCTACAGAGAGTTACAGAGAGCCACAGTGCTATGAATGACGAGAATCAGGGAATGCTGGGGTTTGCCCTTCAAGGAGCTTCCCACGAGTCTGCTCTATATTACCATACTCTTGAACGTGGATCGGTTTGGCTATTTGAACAAAAACCCAGACACACGCGGTGAGTGCGCAGTGTGCGACGCAGTGAGTTGGGTGTGTTCAGTGTGCGAGTGGGAAGAGCTGCCTATTTCAACAGTAGTGGCCTCCTGGGACTCCCATTCTCAAGGGCGAGGTTCGCTCCCCATGTGGTGAGTGGAAACGTTTGTAAAGAAGACTGAGAACGCCAGTTTTGGATTGGTTGTAGAGGTTTTCAAAGATCTCAAAAGAGATGTTGGTTGGAGGCAAGCGCTCTGATAACACAATGTAAACCGGGGAGGAAACTGTGGTCCCCGAGGGATTTGCCACTTCAATTGAGTGGTTGAACCATGTGAGGATCGTCCCACCAAAATCACTTACTTGGCACATAACCCCAGGACGAATAGTAAGGGTAGCCCTAATCTCCTCTCCCTGCATTTACCATTCCCACCCTAAGCCTTTGCTCGATTTGAGTGTGTAAAAGGTGATTGGAGGCTGTATTAGTTCTGCTCTTCCCACCCTGTCATTGTGAAAAGTCGTTCAATTCCATGCCTCCAACCCTCACTCTTTTCCCAAACACCCTGTGAGTGCCAGCAGGCTGGCTTGGATACTCCAGAACCCCAGTGTACAGCCAATTCTAGGGTCTTGACGCAGAAAGGGGTGGAGGCAAATGCAGTGAATCCGGCTGTTTATAATTTTGGACAAGAAAAAGGATTCTCTAGAATGTTTACCAACGACCTCCAGTTTGGAAGGAGAAACACACATGCCACTAGTTAATCTTGTTCCCACGCCTGCTTCCTCCAATTTCTGAGCTACAATTTTGAAAGGCTTTACCATGGGTGATTCCTTTCAGGCCCTGCTCTCAGCTAGCAGGGGCCTCTTAAGAGACTTAACAGATGTGGAAATATTGACTGTCCATGACAACAAAGACCTAAACGGCAGAAGTAGGGAGGCGGGAGCATCTGAAATGTCAGATGCCAGTGTTTTAAATGGGGTTGTTAACGTTGCTAATGCCCACATTCCAGGACAGTCATTGAAGGAGGAGAACAGCATAGTTGTTGTTATGACAGTTTAAAAAACCCAGAGGGGACGTTAGGGGGACGCCGGCCTTATGGGTGCCTTGGAGTTCTTCTGTTCTGCATCAGCAGTATTTATTTATTTATTTATTACATTTATATTGCGCGCCTAACCCTCAGGCATCTGGGCGCTTGAACTTAAGAATACGGGCACATTGCACAAACTTGGTTGTACAGTAAAGTTACAGTTACAGAAATAGTATCGATACGTGCTGTATAATTGCATTATTCACATTTAAGTGTTTAGTTACATTTTGATCTTAGACTTTTTAGTAAAACATATGCATAGAGCAAAATCACAGTTTCTAGTTGTGCTGTGTCAGTCCTGGCTGTGGATGGAGGACAGGGGGGAGACCTAGAGCTCATTAGAGGAACGGTGTGGCGTCTTAATATCCTGGTTGAAAAGACAAGTTTTTAGTTTTTTGCGAAAGGACCATAGTGAGGGGTCGGTTCTTAGTTCTGAAGGCATAGCATTCCAGTAGTTGGATGTGATAACAGGGAAGCTGGATCCTCCTGCTTTTTATCTTTTGTATCTTTGTGTAGTCAGTTGACTTAGGTAAGCCGACCGGGTTTGCATGGTCGATTGAGCTTTGGAGATTAGGTTGGAGAGGTAGCGTGGAGCGGTGTTAGAAAGACACTTATGAGTAAGAGAGTATTTTAAATTTAACACTGCCTCTTACTGGTAGCCAGTGAATGTTTCTTCTAGCTATGGTTATGTGGTCTTGTACTTGGGGAACCTTCAGGAGACAGACCACACTCCGGTGGACTCCCTACCTGAGTGACTGCCCATGAGCAGGCCACTACCTCTGAACCGGCTAAGCCATGGGGCTAAAAGTGTACCAAGTCAAACTCATTCAAAGACTTGAGTTCATTTCTGCCATCAGCTCTACACTTCGGCGATGCTTCGCCTGTCCTACCTACTGGGATTCCCAGACACCCAAAATATTGTATATCTAATCTCCAGGCTGTGTTTGATGCTAGCCTGTTTTCCACCGTGCGGGAACATTTTAACCTGGCACTTAAAGCCCTGACTGATGGCAATGAATGGGTGTGCTGTGTTTTGGGGCAGCAGCTGTCGGCTTTAGAATCGCTTGAATGAAAGATTCACCTACATTGAGGGACACATCAATGGGGATGTGGATGGGGGTGGAAATGGGCATTGTAACTCCCATTACTCTGAAGTGGTTGTGGGTGTGTGTCATTCTCCAGGTAGACCAGTACAGCCGGTGATCTCCTCTGGGATTATGTCTAGTAATGGCAACAATTTTGATAACTGCGTAGAGGTTTCAGGGGGCCTTAACTGTTGAGGACTCTCCTGCCACTTGTAATTTACCTTTGGTGGAACAGAGCAGTTCTTTTGCCAAATATGACCCCCCCTATTAACTCCCCCATAAATCCCAGTGCGTTGCAGATGGCACAGGACTTGCTTGTTGAAGGGGTGGAAGGGGCGGAAGTGGACATGGATGTGATTGTAATGGAGGGAGCAGGTGGGAGTAATGCAATATCTTTCGGCAGAAGATAAACAAGAAAGAAACTAAGAAGGGGGTGGAGGTGGTTGAAATCAAAAAATCTAAAAATAAAAAGATGGTAATAAACACAAATTCGAGGGGCTTTCTGCATTTTTTTCCGAAAGCTATTTCTCCCACGGGCTCCGAGTGTGGGGACACTTTGGAGTTCTTCCCGGACACTGCCCTACCAGAAGAAGCTATGGTGGTGGAGGTACAAGACTTTCAAACCGGGCCCACTCTCTCTGGGGTGAGGGTTGTGCTAGAGAGGGAAACAGGAGTGATCATGGGACAGACTGAAGTGGGTTTGGGCTCTACACTGGAAACAGTCAATGGAGTGAACAATGTGTTGCCCCCAATTGTGGCAGAGCCGAGGTGTCTAAGGTCTTTAGTGGGTTTTGACCCCTATGCTGTTGATTTTAGGCCAAGGTTCGGGTTAAACATGGGGGCCAGACCAAGTATCACTACCCTGGATGTGATATCAGAAGAGGTGGCAGAAATACAATATGTACTACAACCTCTGCCCTTTTTTTCCTTGGCCGGGTCGTGGTGCGACCCGGTGAGCCCCACTTTTTACACTTTGGAGGCAAGGAGGAAAATGATTGGAACAACTCACATTTCAATCGAGGCACCTGGGTGAGGGGCTGCCCTTGGTTAGACAGTCCCCTAATCAACTGTTGTTGGAAAAACTAATCAAGGATCGGGAGGTTTTGGTGCTTAACTGTGCAAACGTTCTTAATATGCTGAAAGAAGTACCATCATTGTCGCATATTAGTTCAGGAGACATTACCCAGTAGGGGTTTTGTTATGTTATGTTATGTTACGTTACTTGGCATTTATATAGCACTCTATGGCCCTGATTCATGGATTATTTGCGCCGAAAAAACGGGATTTGTACGCCATTCTGCCCGCAAATCCCCATTTGTTAAACAGGGATTTGCGGGCAGAATGGCGCACAAATCCTGATTTTTTCTGCGCAAATAATCCATGAATCAGGGCATATATGTCATTAGTATGACCTCACAGCGCTGGTAGGTTGAACGCCCTTGGGAACCGTAATTCAGGTCTGTAGAGAGGGATAGTGTTATAAGGTACGTGGGTGCACCAGATATGTGTGCAGATGATGTATTTCCAGATGGTAGCTGCATCCTAGCGTTAGGTGTGGTGATGAGGGTATCAGTTAGATGTGTGCAGTATGGTGGGTGGACACCCAGACTGGGCTTTGGCTGCGTTAGGCCCGAAGGACGCATATGTGAGCAACTAACTGGAATGTGCTATTCTAGCTGCGTTTTATAGGGTGATGAGGTGATCAGGGGGTCGAGTTTGTATGTGGACAGCTAGGCCGAATTAATCTGGGATATAGTTGTGATCTAGTTGAATGATGATGTATAGCAGAGAGTAAGTGTAGTGATGTGATGTGATGGTTATATTTAAGGATGCCGAGACCAGGCACGTGAGCTGGAAGGCAGGGAGCAGAGCGACATACAGACACATAGAGACAGGTTGCTGGGCTTACGGATATAAAGCAAAAGGATGGGAACTGGGAAGCAGGTTAACATTTTCATTCGTATTTCATCCGTTCTGTCCGTTCCATCCACTTTGTCTGTTCCATCAACTTTGTTCATTCTGTCCACTCTGTCCATTCCAACCACTCCATCCACTCTATCTATTCAGTGCACTCTGTCCATTCCATCTACTCTTATTCAATCCATCCATTCCATCTATTCTGTCTGTTTCCTCCACTCTGTCCATTCCGTCCTCCCCAACCAATCCATCCACTCTATCCATTCCATCTACTCCGTCCTCTCCATCCATTCTTTCCACTTTTATTTATTCCATCCATTTCATCCACTCTATACATTCCATCCATGTCACTCACTCCACGCATTCCATCCATTCCGTCCACTCTATCCATTCCATCCACTCCATCCATTTCACCCAGTCCGTCCACTCCATGCATTCTATCGACTCTTATTTATTCCATCCGTTTCATCCACTCTATCCATTCCGTCCAGTCCATCCATTCCATCCACTCTGTCCATTCCGTCCAACTCCATCCCTTTGACCTCTGTTCCATCGATCAGGGAAGCATACTCTCCCAAGCAGGTTAGCCACCGCTGTAGGCCAATAGCTGTCCTATTGACCAAGACGATATCATCCGCATAGGCCAGCCAGAATATCTTTTTCCCATTTAATTCTGGACTGGCCAGAGCTGACAAAATCAGATGGTCCCCCACATCTGTCAGAAATAGGTTGAAGAACAGAGGTGCCCCAAGGTACCCCTGCTTTACTCCCTTCGCAACCTCCACTGACTCTGAAATATGACCCTGATTATCCAAACGGACCCTCACCGATGTGCCTCTATGTAGTTCCATTAACATTGAAAGGAGTGTTTCCGGAATCCCTTTTACTCCTAAACTTACTCCTCAGCTTTAATCTGTCAATTTGGTCGACCGCCTTGGATAGGTCAATTCAGGCGGTATACAAATGCATGCCTCCCTTTTGCCTGGCAGGTTCACTAGCCAGATTTAGTATGATACTATTCAGTGCCATTGACATCCCCTTTCTGAATCCTGTTTGAAAACAAGAGAGGGTCTCTGCACGCTCCACCCAGATTAATAGTTCGTTCAGCAACAACTTCATAAAAACCTTTCTCTCAATATCAAGGAGGGCCATAGGACGATAGTTTGCTGGATTTGTCGTATCGCCCTCCTTGAAGAATGGTATAACCAGAGCTGTTTTCCACAAAGAGGGGAACTGTTTATTTCCTAGAATATCTAGTAGATGTCTATTACTATCAGTTCTGGATTGGCTAAACTAAATTCCAATGGAACTTTACACACTCATATTCCCATGTCATTTTGGAAAATGGGAACAATTTATTTAACATAACTGTTTTTAAATGCTGTAAGGAGACCTCCCACAGGTCGTCCCTCTGCCTTTTGGGTAGTAGGCAGACAGTTTGTTGTAAACCCCTTGATCTCAATTGGATTTACCAACCAAGTTTCTTGGAATAAGAGTATATCCATTTTACCAAAAAGGTAATCTCTTGGGGGTTTTGCTCTAAATGTACTAGATCCCCGCATGTTCCAGCTCACCACATGGACGCCTCTCTGACTAAAGGCACTGAGGACCTATTCCCATATTCGTGAGAACCTGCTACAATATGACTTTTTCCTGTATTGAATCCTCTCGTTCACTCACAATTCCCCCCTTTCTTGGCCACTGCGGCCCTCTCCCTTGTTGTTGTAAAATTCCTCTTGGTGGACTGTTAGTTGGAGTGTTACAGAGGGAAGGTGTTCTGAATGGTTCACTGGCTATTATTAGCCCTTCCTGTTCTAAGGCTCTTAGAATTTCTCAGTGTGCCTTTTCTGAACTTAACCCAATCTGAACCATGAATGAATTTTTACGATCTGGGAATTTCACATATTCAATGTCTCCAGTTGAAAAGAGAAAAAGACTTCTAATTTTTTTAAATATAGACAAAATCACAAGTCTAATTAAGGAATTGAACTGCTTTGGTTTAGATATGAATTTTAGCCAGAGTCTTGGAACTTCAAATCCAGTGGGTTCCACTTCTTGGTTGCTCGTTATATCTCTCTGACCCTCCCGAGGAGCAAGATTATGGATCCACTCTTTTCCTACCGTATTAGATTTCCCCAGGCCAGTCCAGGTTCTTGGGATGGTATGATGTTTTCCTTCCCCCAGGTTAATGGCCACTGCCGGAGGGGTATCTGTTTGGCCAACCGGTAATGGTTTCAGTTCTCCTTTTTTCACTGTAAGGAATATTGGTGCCAATTTTATATTTGCTCCTTGGGTCTGTTTGTTCGTAGTTACGTCCAGAAAACTTGAATTTGCCTTAGGTTGCTTCTTCTGTATGAATATTGGGGCTAATCGCAAGGTTTGCATTACTTGTCCAGTTTCTTTTGTGACTGCTTTCTCTTGTGGTTCAGTCTGTAAGCCAACGCTCACATCACACTTACAATCTCTGGTTGATCTTTAGGCTCTAGCTGATGAGTTTTATTTGTCCCCCCCACCCCTGATTTCGAGCAGAGCGACCAATGCTGCTGGCTCCGAAGTCTTGAGTCGACCATCTGCATCGCGGGGTTGCCTTAGGGCAATCCCTCTTCTTGCCTCTTCGCTTCTGATCTCTTTGTCTTTGATAATGTAATATTTTCCATAAAGCGTTGCGTGTCGATGATTTTGGCACTTTGATATTTTATTTTTCTTCTCTTTTTTATTTTTTGGTTGGGATAGGGTGTTATTCTGATTTTTCTTCCCATGCCGTCTTTTGTTCAGTTTTCTCCTTTGCCTGTAGTTTTGGTTGCCGGCCTCGATCCAGTTTGAGGCTGTTCCATTTGCAGCTTCTATTGGATCCTCTGCCGGTGTCTGATGACCCTCATTTACGGCCTCTGTTTGCTCTTCTGCCACCTGGGCCAGCCTCATGAATTCCTCAAGTATGGATTCAGATAACGTGGTATCATCAAATGTTTTAGATATTTGTTTTCAGCTGTGTCCCCCTTTTCCTGAGGTAATAGTTGATACTGCATGAGTCGCAGGGCCTCCTGCAGATGGCCTCTCAAAATTTCTTCCTCGTTTTTACTATTGGCCAGGAGCCCCCGGAGGGAAGCAATGTCCAGACTCTGTTTTGACAGTTACTTTTTGGTTTCCTTTACAGATGGTACGATTATGGAATTGATCACATTGCTAAGCCCAACAATGGACACATCGCATTTTGCCATCTCATTTGTAAGTTCCAGGAGTATCCCTGCTTGGGACTGGGCTTCTCCTTTTAATAACTCGAAGACCAAGACCAGGGAGTTCAGGACATAATTTAGTGCCCTTAGGGTGGTTCCACTTGGGTTGGAGTCTTCAACAGTTTCCTCCCCATGCACCGATGAGTATCCTTTTTTTTTGGGAGTCTCTTCTGGCGCTCATGTCTCTTGCAGCATCCTGTGGTTCATGCATGACATCTGCAGGGGCAGCTTGACCTGTCAGTGGGGCTATCTCTTCCCGCCATGCTTCTCTTGGCGTAATGCTGCTCCCTATGTTACCCGATGTTAACAGGCCCCACATTTGCTCTGGGTCTTCTTCTGCATCGTTCAAACTTTTAGTCCTTTTCTTCCCAAAGTACGCCTTGATTTTGTTTTGAATGTTCTTTGTAGTTACCATATACTCAAAACCCTGTTTCCAGCGGTTTGTTTGCTTGGGTTGGTTTTCATTGTCCCTCTCTTCTTTGAGCTGCCATGTATTTGGGCCTTAGTTGTTGATAGATTGTTGGCAAGTCCAATCAGTGTTCCACTTGATAATGGTGTACCCGCTGTCGTTGATTGTGCCACAGGATCAAGGTAGGAGCCATCCCATTCGGGCACTTTTGCCAGATCCAGGAGAGCTGTACTCTGCAGCTTCATTTCTGGGTGGTTAGATATTGCCCTTCTTTGTTTGCTTCCCCCTTTGTTTAGGTGCAAGTAAAGGTGTTTGCAGGTGTATGTGAGGCCAAGGAGTCAAAGTTCTCCTATAGTGTGCTGTCTCCTAACAGTCACACTATTGTCACAGGGAACTAAGATGATTTCCAAATCTACGTCCCTGATCTAGTCACGTAGGTTCCCAAAGCTTCCTCTGCGCTAGTATATTACTCTTAAGACCAGCGCCCACTCCCGTGAGCAATAAACAGTAGGCAGTAAGTTGTGAGTAATCAATAGGCTGTCCCCCGCAGTCTCTTACCTTTTACTTCATGAGGGGCTTAAGTCCTGATCTTGGTTTCCTTAAGCGTTACGGTCTGGTAATCCTGCATTTCTTTCCGGCCTCTCACTGACCTTTGCCCTTCTCCCTTCCTGCATCCGCCTTTGGTCTTTGCTACCTTCACGCCGGCAAGTTTTGACAGAGGATTTAGCAAAAGGCCTTTGTGGCAAGGTGCACTTGAGGCTTCACAATCTGCACATGGTTGCACCGATGTTCTCAGCAGCCACACACAGGATTAAAAACGGACAGAATTCACACTGTTCCAGTGTGAGTTGCTTTGGTCTTCGTTCACACGGTTCTCTGTTCAGAATATAAAGTTTCAGTCGACCTTCAACCTTCAAACCCTGCCAAACACAGCAAAACATTCTCGCCTCACTCCGCTCTCGCTCCGCTCGAGATTGGGACTAGGGTTTTAAAGGCACTCCTCCTCCTGCTGGTTTGTACGGAAGACAGACTGTGCAAAATGCTGAAATGCTGAATTGGCAGAGTGACAACAAAACACTCTCGCCTCACTCCGCTCTCCACACAAATAATAGCATCAGAATACTGCTCTTTACAAATGTATTCTAAAGACCCCAGATTCAGACAAAACATGGAAAACATATTCCACCTCCTCTTTGAAAGTGAACTAGCAACTCTATGTTACAGAGTTGCACACACATTAAAAACAGGTTCCAACTTTGTAAACATGTCTGCTACACAGCTACTTCAAAAGGTGCAAGAGAAAGATTAAGTTTTACAATCACGTATTACAAATCTCTTGGCAAACATGCGTGGTATGAAAGAATACTGGTTCCGATGTCACGCAGATGTACGGTGCATGCTACGCAACCCTGGCCCACCCACATGGTTTGTCACTTTAAGTTGTGCAGAGTATGCATGGGAAGGTGTGCAGTCATAATGTCGACATCAATAATGTCGACAGTCAAAATGTCGACAAAATAATGTCGAAAATGTATAATGTCGACATACAAAAATGTCGACACAATACATTTTCGACATTATTTTGTCGACATTTAATAAAAGCATAAATACATTCTCTATATATATACACACAAATACGTTGTTGATGGTAAGTTTGATATATCAGTATGTTTATTAAATTGAAAGTAGTATGTGTAAGTAAACGTAACTGTACAACATAATAAATAAATAAAATTAACAATACTTTTACTTTAATAAATATATAATTAAATACAACACCTTTGTGTAATTCATTTTAACTTGTTATATAATAAAGAACCAGTAGATGGCGCTTGAGAGCTAAAAATGTATGTCTATAATTATTAACTTATAATTGTTTTGACTTTCTACGTAAGGTACGTAGCACAACGTAAACGTGAGCGCCATTTTTAAAGCTCACTTTCGACTTGTTTTTACCGCGGTCGCCTCCTCGTCCCTTCGCTCCATGGATTTGTTTTTTTTTTGGGCATTTCATCATTTTTTTCATGGTTTTTCATCTGACGGACCGGGTCTATGTGGATTTCAAGGATTTTGTCGTACGGATGGTGGATTTTTTTTTTCGGATATGGCTTTTTTGGAAGTTTTTATTTTCATGGAGTAGCGAGATTACCCGGAACTGATTATTGGACTTTCGAGTAATATGGATTTTGGACACTTTTCGGTGAGTTTGGATACCTTTTTTTACTGAAGCTGTGGATTTCAACAAGAAAATGGTACTTTTTCACGGTTAATGCAACGTAAGTACTCTTTTTAGCATTTTAAGTTAAAAGCTATGGAATCTAAGTAAATGTCCTTGTTCTCTACTGTGAATGCTTGTACTAATTGCACTAATTTACTATCATAGTCTCTGTATTTTTTGGTTTTCGGTGCCTGATTTGCCAAAGAAATTGTTTGCGAAATTCTCATTTCTTGGTGTTGTTCTTCTAACTTTAAGTCTCGCAAGAAATGCCACAAACTTGGATTTTGGGTATTGAAATTTTTACTTATGCGGCTATGCCAGCCTTCTAATGCGTTATTTGTTCGGGGTTTGTTCTCCATGGTGTTGCGGTAGCAGTTCCATAACTCAATTGTGTATTTTGGTCGGCGTCTGTTGCCACTCCGTGTTAACTGGCCTATCCATGTATTTTCGAAGTAGTCTAGTAAATTTGTTAATTCATTCTCATGATTTTTATAGTATTCACTGTCAATTAAATGTTCGTAATAATTAATAACATGATTCTCCGGTACAAAAGCCAATGCAAAAAGTTTTTTTACGTTAATCTGAAAGTAACTGTCCTCCGTATATTTTGCTGACAAACCTAATTTCTGTATTTTTCTCCAAACACTTTGAGTGAAATGAAAAAAACAACCCTTTATTGTAGTGTCTTTGTACACGCATGAAAAACCCTTGATTTGTGCTGTTTCAAAATCCATGATTATTGTCTCTGGTTGTGAATCTGGTGTAGTTTCCTTAATTTTATTGTATACGATTTTGTAAGCGTCCTCTGTTTTTTTTGGCATCAAAAAGTAAATCAGTGGTAATGTTTTGTCATTGATTGTTCCATGGACAGTATAAAATTGAAAAAACGGGTGGGGGCATACTTTAAACGTGGCGTCACTTTGCCAATATTTGCTTTGACTTAGATGGCGAAAGTTTTCAGAGGTAGCGAACACCAAGATTTTTTCATTGTTTATTCCCATTTCGCCACAATAAAAATGTTCTCCTCTCGCTGTAATCTTAAAAATATCCGGAATACGTATATGTTCAAAGGATGTAGGTGGAGGGGGTAGGTTTTCATTGGTATGTTTTGCTCGGTTCATAGTGCGTTGCATCAACTTTTCAGCTGGTAATTGCGCTGTTACATGCGTTGGTAATTGGCCACAAACTTCCCTGAGTACCGATCCACTAGTTTCCCCCTCATGTTCTACTGCTTTTCTTTTAAGTTCCGTTAATGTTTTCCTGATGATTATATTTGTTTGATCAGGCATATGATTGTGTTCAGCGTTTCCCTTTACATCTGTTCCCACTGTTACTGCGCGGGCTGAACATTTATTTTTTGTATATTCTGTGCAGCGCCAGTATATTCTCTCTTTTCGCTGAAGTTCTTTACAGAATATGTATCCATTCCATACCAGCTGCTTACTTCCTTTTTGGCTTTCTATAAATTCTATTTTGTTTTCCATTTTATCACCTGAAACGACACGTAAAAATAATTTTTTTGAGGTACTGTATACTATTTCCTTTATTGTAGACGTAATTTTTCATAATGGTAGTGCGTCTTACCTTTTCGCTAGAAAAAAGTACGAAAAAAATGCTGTCAATTGCCCGAAGTAACCTCTCAAGAGATGTTCTGTCAGGTAATGACGGTTTTTTCACAGCCGTTACCCGTTTCCTGCTATCAAAAACAAGGTGCTTTACTCAGGAATGTCATCTAGCGTGTTAACCATTTCGTAACCTATCTTTATCCAGTGTCACAGACAAGTGGGTGATTACGGACGAAGGGAAGGGGAGGGGGTGCTGGGATGGTTCGTGATGGAGGGTGAGGTTGGGGGGTTGGGGGGGGGACCCCCCCCAATGATTATTTCTGGTTATTGTCTATGATAATCGACCATTTTTTTTGTCGACATTTTTTTTTCGATAAATTGACTTCTTCCATTCTATGTATAGGATGTCGACATTATTGTTTTCGACATTTTCTTTTCGACTTTTTTGCATGTCGACATTTTTTTGTCGACATTTTGACTATAAACCGCATGGGAAGATTTGCACACTTTCCTACGCATAGCAAACGAAAACAAATCAGAGATAGATATGAAAACACCAGGAGAACTCTCCTCTCTTGACCCTGTAAATGTGTCATGGTACTTCCATCATCGTGTTAATGCCATGCTACACTTCATTTGTAAAAAAAACATTCCTCCCCTTCGAGAAGTGGAACACTTCTTTTGGAGAAAAGAATAATCAAGCCAGAGGAGCACCACACATCCACATGCTTTTGTGGATTAAAAATGCTCCTAATTTTGATCAGGACAGTGATGCCACTGTTTTGCAGTTCATTCATAAATATATCACGTGCAAAATCCCTTCAGAAAGTATACATAGTGACCTACATGCAAAAATGGTGCAGTTCCAAAGACACAAGTGTGGCACAAATATAAAATGAAAGGAAAATACTACACCAAATGCTGCTTCGGTTGCACTAGACGTGTTTCAGAAAAGGACAAGCAAACAACTTCATGTCTTCTATTAGACACAGTGTGAAAGGTAAATCGCCAAAGAACACATACTACATAAAAAGAACTGAAGCATCAAAGTACATCAATGCCCTCCTATGGAATGCAAACATAGATATGCAGTACATTGCAGACAATTCCACTGCACTTGCACGGTATGTCACAGCCTACTTAACCAAAGCAGAGAAAACAGAACTGAAAGACCTCTGACATATCATCTGACAAAACACTGTCACAAAAATTGTACAGGTTTGTCATAAAAATGCTCTCCCATAGAGAATGTGGCTTCTACAAAGCTGCCGACCATTTAACTGGCACTGCCTTGTATGGCAAATCTGAACACATAGTTTGGCTAAGCCTGGGTCCTGCTGCATCCAGAAAAATTGTTCTCAAATCGTACCAATACATGAAAACAATAGCCAAAAATGATCCCAACAGCTAGGACATTTTGAAAAATAACCTATTGGACACATACTACCCAAACAGGAGTACTGCTTGTCTATACCACATAGCCCAAAACTTCTCATAGAAAAATAATATTAAACCAGGTAAGAAAAAAGGTAAATACACAGCCAAATGTTGTGAGGGCAGCCTGGTTAAACTTACAAAATGCAGCCTTATTAATCATATGAAGCTGTCATTAAAAACCTCTCAACATAGAGAACTGTACTACATGTCCCTACTGCAACTTTTTAAACCATGGAGAAAAGAAGATTTATTGGACACCCATATCTCCTATGAAGATGCTTTCAATGCAACTGAAAGCACTATAACAGATAAAAACTTTGCACAGTACAAAAACATGCAGGACAAGGAACGCCAACAAGAAGAAGACATTCAAGCACAACTAAATGTAGACACTCCTGAGAGCAGTCAACCTTCTCTTACAGGAAGCCAAGAACCACTTGGACAGCCATCCATGGGCACATGAGGCAGAATTAGCCATGACTGAAGCAGAAAACGCCATGTGTCAGTATGAGCAATCTAAAGAAATCTTTGCTCTACTGAAATAACAACTGAACAATGGGCTGCTTAGCATTTTCATAGAAGTAACTAAAGAAATTGAACATGGTGTGTAGCGCAAAACTAAAATGTGTACCTGTCAAAACTATAAACCTTGACTCCTTTATGTAAGTGGTCAAGTTGGTCCAGGCAAAACATTGTTGATATAAATTATCAGCAAGTTCCTCCAACAAAATTGACAAACAACACACTTTCAGCTGTTGTAACTGCCCCCACAGGTTCAGCTGCCTACAACCTAGGTGGTGTTACTTTACACTGATTGCTACTCCTCCCAGTAGAGCACCAAAACAAATTAGATTACTACAATCTTTCAGCAGAAGCTGCTATGGAACTACGCAGAGTTTTGAAACAAATGAAAATGCTCCTAATAGATGAGGTGAGCATGGTCTCCAACCTAATGTTGGGTTTTAATTCAGCTCAGATTGCAAGAGGTCCTTAAAACAGACTACGAAGAACTCTTTGGAGGAAAACACATTATTGTTTTCAGAGATCTTCTTCAATTAACAACAGTAAAAGGTGAACCTATATTTAAAACCTTAGCACACAAACTATACCGTGAGACACTTGGCAGAATAAGAAATGTAAATCTCTGGCAACATTTCCAATACAGAGAACTAACTGAAAACATGCGTCAGTCTGCAGACCTCACCTATTCCAACATTTTGAAAAAGCATTTGCATTGGTGTGCTTTCTTAGGAAGCATACTCTGTCTTAAATAGCAGACATATCCATCACTTGTACGGGCATAACACATGTCCTACTGATGTCATGAGACAATTAGCACAGAAAAATGTAAACTGTTTGTCATTAATGCCTACCCTAGCAAGCTGTGCACAATTCAGTGAAACAATGTTGAAAAAAGAAATGCAACCACTAATTTACTCCACAGACAAACTGGACGTGCACGGTATGACAGTACCTGTGTGTCAACAAGCCACAGCACGACTAAATATCTTAGAGAACTCTATCTCTAACACAGCTGGTTTGGAGAAAACCTTAACATTGTGTTTAAATTGTAGAGTAATACTGAAGGGTAACTTTGACGTTGAACAAGGTTTAGTTAATGAAGCACTTGGTACAGTTGTTGGCTTGCATACATACCCACGTAACAACAGCATTCAGTTTGTCAATATTCAGTTTCACAAACTTTCAGAAGTGAAAAGGATAGCACGCTCAACAGCCCAATTCCTTCTTTTCAAAGACATGTATCTACGCAGAGAACAGTTTTCTCTGTCTCTAGCATATGCAGTCACTATTCATGAATCACAAGGTCTACCCTAGATCAACCACTGATTGAAATTGGCAGCACATTCTTTAAAGAAGGCATGCGTTACGTAGCACTGTCACGCCTATGTACACTTGAAGGACTATTTCTAGTCAATGTTGATGCAAGTAAAGTCAAACCTGACATTCCTTGCATCGAAGAGTACAACAGACTATGTGCACTCTACACACCCTATTTCAACATGTACCTTGTTCCTCAAAAAGTCAAACTTTGTAAAAGAAAACTAGAGCAAACACAATTTATACACGATCTCCCAACAGTGCCACCAAAGAAATTGAAAACAGCTGGTATTCCATCAATTATCACAACCACAGAAGGATGTACTGAAAAGGCAAATGCATGCACAAATGCAGAAACAAATAAAACTACCTCTTCAAAGAAACCACATAGACTTCCATCAAATGAGTCAGACACAGAACTGTCTGGTCCATCAAATTTTCCAATACAGCTGGTGTAAACTGCTATGCAAATGTAGCAATCAATGTTCTATTCCAATTGCTACCAAGTGTTGAAAACATTTACTTTAACGGCACAGACCAGTTGTGTTTGCAAAGTCTACTCCTTCACAGAAATATAACAAAAATCTTGAGAACACTTATAGTGTCTCAGGAATACAGACAGGAATTGGACTACTGTGCGGGAATGGTGAGATTCATTATAAACACACAAGAAGATCCACAAGAATTTCTGATGTACTTACCGCAATTACTAGAAAGCAAAAACATAGCTATAAATACAGAGGCCGATTCATGGAATTAATGTGCGCTGAAATTTTCGGCGCAAGCGTGCGAAAGCATGCGAATCGCAGTGCCAGTGCGAAAATCGCAGCGAAACCCGCGTACAGAGATTCATGGAAGTCCGTGCACGTGGAAATCCCAGGATGTGCTCCAAAATTCTGCGTGGCGCACACGTTTCCAACCAGCGTGCGCTACGTGCACAGCAAAATTGCACATAGCGCGACGCACACAACAAAAGTAGGAGGAACAGGGGGCGTGACACGCGGAATGGGGAACAACTTGTGAAAATGTGGGCGTCACGGGGGAAGTACCGGAGGAAAATGCGCAGAACGCCCACACGCACGTTCAAAACACGAATTCATGGAATCCAACGGGGCTAAGGCGTGTGCCAAAAAAGACGCGCTAATCAGGAAACACGTATGCCAGCAGAAAGCAGGCATACGTGAACCCGTACAGCATAAAAGTGCGCGCAAACAACAAACAAACTCAGACGCCAGGATGAATATACCGTTCCTAGCAGCAGTGGTCGTGGGATACCACAGGAGGAGGAGGAGGATAGTCAGGCCCAGAATTTTTACACCCAGAACCAGCCTTTTTGGGATGCCTGATGACCAGGTGTATGAGAGGTACAGGTTTCCACCTCACATAATACTCAACCTGGTCAGTGAGTGGGAGGATGACCTCACATCACCCACTCTGTGCCCCCAAGCACTCAGCTCCCTGCATAAGGTCCTCAATGTACTGCACTTCTTGGCCACTGGATCATTTCAGCGGACAACTGCTATAGTGGGGGGGTGTCACAGGCCACGCAGTCACAATGCCTACACCAGGTCTTGGCCATCATGACTGCACGCCCATCAGTCCGCAGGCACTTATACCTGCCCAGAACACCTGCAGAAAGGCAGGCTGCCGTCCAGGATTTTTACGGGGTGGCACAATTCGCCAAAGTGCTAGGTGCCATTGATTGCACCCATGTGGCTCTACGTCCCCCCCGGGCATCTGAGCACATCTACAGAAACTGCAAGCACTGGCATTCCATCAACGTGCAGGTAGTATGTGATGCCAAGGGAATCATCACCTCAGTATATGCCAACTATCCAGGGTCCACCCACGACAGTTTCATTTACAGAATGTCAACCCTAAACCGGGACCTAGAAGCTGGTCAGCATGGCCATACATGGCTGCTCGGTGAGTATAAATGCCACAGCACATGCATGCATGTCAGATACAGAGCAATGTCACAACCCCACTAATGATACCCATCACCACCTCCCCAGGGGACAGTGCCTACCCTCTGAGCACCCACATGATGACGCCAATTCGGAACCCCACCACGCCACCCGAGGTAAGATACAACACAGCCCAAATTGCCGCCCAGGGCATAGTGGAGCGCACATTCGGAGTGCTCAAGTCACGCTTTTGCTCCCTTGACCGTTCTGGCGGGCAGCTGTTATACGCTCCCCCAGTAGTGTGCAGGATCATAGTGGCAGCATGTGTCCTGCACAATGTTGCAACACTCCGGGGCCTGCCCGTGGACATGGTGGTGCCCCCACATCCCCAACCACATGCATGCCCGCTGTGCATGGGAGGGGAAAGGGCACGGATGAGGCAGCCCGTACGCAGCTGGTGACTAATTACTTCACCTAAAATCACACCCCTGTGGAGTGCACACAGCCCTGGCACATACCATCTGACCATCAATGACGATGACATAAGGGACAGTCAACTGTAACAAACATACCAGCCTGAGATTGGTCACCTGGAAGTGTTACCTTGTGTGCATCCCTACCTAAACAAACACCACCAATGCTGTGTCATCAGAAGACACACTTCTATGCTGCTAAATTCATTACCTCCTTGCAAAGGGCAAAATACAACATGACAACAACAGTGCCATGTCACCCAACCTCTCCCCAGCACCACCACCCAACACACCATGGCATGTCATGCTATGTGAGAGCAAACAAAGCAATCCCCAAAACATGACACGAGTGTCAAAGTACAGTGTCCCTAATGGAAACTGCCCACACACAAAATGCTCCCAGTAATGTAAAACTAACAACACACATCACCAAATAATTACCAACAATACAATGCAGCTACACAACTTCAAACATAGCATAAATATGACAGTACCAAGTTAAAGTAGTGGTAGTCTCACAACCTGTTTATGCCAGCACATCGACCACTTCCAACTGTACAGTACTGCTGCCACGCAAATGTGTAACTGCACTGCTTACAACATGAACTCCATCTCCAAAGTAGATTGCCTTGTGAAGACATGAGGAATGAACCTGCAAATTAGGAGGAAGACACGGATGCACAAGCACATATCAATACACCATGCAGTGTACAATACAACAACAATATCCACTATGAATGTATACACAATATTGACTACAGACTGCCCACACAGCTCATGGGAGTCCAACGTCACTGTGTAAGTCACTGTCACTTGGGCACACCCTTTGCAAGCCCATGGAAACGGGAAGCAGGAGGGGTGTGTGTCTCACGAACCCAAGCATCTAACCCAAACTCAGGACAAGCCTGCATGTGCCCAGCCGGAATACAGTGGATGCCCACGGGAGCCACACAAGGCAACACACTGTAAAAAAAAAAATCAAAAATCTAAAATCTAAAATCAAAAATGGCCATGTGGAAGCCGGGGGGGCACCGAGGAGGTCCGAGGACAGGGTGCGCACCAACAGCCACCTGTGTGGATGTTGGGAAAAAAAAAACACCTCCATGGGCTCATGGCCTGCACGGCTATGCCAATGTGGGAAAACTGCTGCTGTCGCTCTCATCACCCTCTGCTGCTGCCACAGGAGGTGGTGGTGCTATGGGAGGCAGCCCACACAATGCCCTGGTATGGTCCTCCATGGCAGCAAGCATGTGGGTGTGGAAGGTCTCGTTCTGGAGGATTATAGTGCAGAGATCCCCATGCACCACCTGACGTGATGCCCGGATCTCCTCCCGAGTTGCCTGCATCTCAGCTGAGAGTGAACGTGTGAGCCACTCCAGTTGCTGTTCTGTCCTCAAATTAGTGGAAGCCTCAAGGGCAACAAGAGTCTCCCTGAGGTGATGGAGTTCTACCCTCAGGGCTTCCATGTGGCCCTGGGACTCTATTGATATCGATTGGCGTAGAGTCTCCAGTGCCGCCCGTCTGTCCCTGTTGGACGCCAACATGTCCTCCCTGTGTGATTGGCAAATTGAGTCTGTTGCCTGCTGTAGTTGCTCCATCTGCCTTTCAGGGGGGACAATGAAAGTGGCCACCCTCTCCATTGGCTGAGCCATCATCTCAACTGATGCTGCCTGTTGGGTTTCCATACCGTATATGGATTGTTCCCATGCGGTATTGCCTGGTGGCGTACGACCACCGCGTTGGTGGGAACCACACCTGTTTGGGGCAAGGCGATCGGCGCCTTGCTGTGCCGGCACTGCCTGAGGCTGCAGGACTGCATTCCCCCTCTGATCTGCTGGCCCAGGAACGGGATCAGATGTTGTGGTGTGTGACCCTGCATCCGTAACCGCGAAAGGCGGACTTACCAACACTGACATCCCCATAGAGGGTTCTACCCCTGGTGCAGGTGGGTTGGACAGAACAGAAACCCTGCCAGAAACACTTACCTGTGATGGCACATAGGTCTCATCATCCGAATCAGCACCTGAATAGAGGCCTGGGGAGGTGCACCCAGAGGCACCCCTGTACAGAATGGTCTGCAGCAAGATTGGGTTCTCACCCACCACCACACGTCGTCCCCCACTGGTACCCGGTTGTGCCTGAGATCCCTTCTGGGCCTGCACCATCTCCTCAACCTCAACAGCATCATTTGCGCCATCCCTTGCAAAAACATGAAGACAAAAAATGAAAACAGGCATTAGCACCATAGCGCACAAATAGGCCTGACAAGCTACAGAACCAGTACATGATTTACACATGTCCCACATGACTATAACCCTCCCATGCATGCACTGTCACTGAGTTGGAAGGGGAGGCAAAAGGCAGACACTGATGACACCAAGATGGAAGAGCAACACATTTGCTGTATGCTGGGTAGCACTGCCATCACACATTGGCCTGTGAGTGGCATGTCCAATACACATACATGACACATGCCATCACACAGATGGCATGTACCATAGCCATGGTACATTCCACAAGTACATCCGTCAGCCATCCATGTGAGATGGACATGATGAGATGAAAAATGCTACATAGTGTGACAAAATAGGCATGTCCCACACACTGCAACACATCCAGTGTACAAAGATACAGTGATTGCAGGCCGATGTACACATCAATGGTTGTGCACTTCAACATGACAGGAAACAACTATCATGTTCCACATTCAAACAGGCCCCAAAAAATGTATGTGATCAGGCCAATATTCAATCAGCCTGAATGGTCAAATCATTCACCTAACAAGGTAACACATGTGGGCCAATGTGGGGTTCATCAATTACAGAAGGATGTCACAAATGTGACAATAGGGCTGAGGAATGCGTAGCAAAAGTGGGAGAATTGAAACAATCAGCCTGAACGAACATTGAAAAATACAAACAATGTTGTTGCAAAATGCCCCTTCAAGGGCAACTGCCATAATGTTGCGCTAAATTACTACTGTGGGCAGAAGGGATACTGTCACACCCAAATCCAAGCCCGCTGAATGTTTTGGATGAAGCACATGGGGGACCCATACCACTCAGGCACACACACCCTCACCTGGCACTCAATCAGAACCTGTCACTCAAACAACATACACATGCATTACACACGCATGCATGGGCACTCACGGGACAATGCATCATAATCAGGTAGTCCTCCCACACCTTGGATCTGTTCCTCTGTGACGAAGGCCCCAGCAACAGACTCATGTTCAGTGAGTTTGCTGTCCTCTTGTGGTGACCCACTTCCAGTCACCAGAGTAGCAGCATAATTTGAGGCCAGCTTGTTCTTTGCTCTGCGTTTCAGGTCATTCCACCGCTTGTAGAAATCATCAGCTGTGGCCTCACAAATCCAAGGGCACTTATGCAGTCGGCGATGGTCTGCCAGTGTGCCTTACGTTGACCAGGTGTGGTCTTGCACCCTGCAGTCACCAGCATTTCGTGGCTATGTGACGACACATAGGCCACAAGTGCATCAAGTTCCGGATCATTAAAGCAAGGCTCCCTTGAGGTACCAGAGTGTGTAGCAGTGTCTGGGGTCTCAGCTTGTCGTGCCAGAGCACCCTTCTTCCTCTTCTTTAAGGTGGAGCAGAGCCAGAGTGGCTTACGCCGCTCTGGTCAGTAGGGGCAGAATCACCAGTGGACTGGGTAGTAGGAGTGTGGGAATGCACAATGACCATAGGTCTTGATGCAGGCATTGGTTGCAGGGTAATGTTGGCAGGGGGAACGTCAGTTTGATGGACCGGGACTGACACTGTCCTGGCTGGGAGAGTCAGAGCTGGGGCGGATGGAGTTGCAGCTGCCCCTGCAGCCTCCCCACCCTGCATACTTGGGGCAGCAGATGACATAGCTGCCCCAGATCCATGTGGCTTGGTGACAACGACTTTCACCACCACACGTGGCCTAGACTTGCTGACCTGGAAGTCAGCCAGGGAGTCATCCTGTGCCAGGTCAGGTGCCACAATGGGCTGGTCCAACAGGGGCTGAGCTGGGATGGTGTCAGCCACATTTCCCTCAACCATGGGGGGGGGCATGGGTGTCCCTGATTGTTCCTCCACAAATGGGGGTATAGAGGCACCCTGCAAATCCTGGCCATGTCCCCTACCGCACCCACCACGCCCACCTTTTGAAGGTCGGCCACCTTTGCCTCCCTTAACGCTTGGTCGCCTCCCAACCATGGCACTGATGTTGTTGTGCGTATGGGAGTTGCAGTAAACTATTGTCCTGGGCAATTGGGGGTCAAAGGAGTAGGATACCAGATGGAATTCGTACCCTAGTGCTCTAACAAGGCTCTCTGTGACCCCTGGGGGAAGATGACGCGTCACGCAACGCACATGCAACCCAACATCAAAAATTAACGTGCACGCAACCCCTCATAGACCACGTGCGTGAAAAAAAGAACCCGCACTACGCTGTGGCACCCAGAAACACAAAAATCAGTGTACGGGTACTACACGCAGCCTACAATGACCTCTGAAGGGGAACGCGACACACGGGGCAAGCACAGTTGCTAAGTACGTGTGGAACTCACCGTCTGCCTGGAAAAAGAACGTGAAAAATATGCGCAACACCCCCGCCAAAAGAAGAATTGTACGCTGTCTGAGGAGACAGGACAAAAGGAGAAGTGAACTCTGTTTGAGGAAACAGGCCCAACAAAAATTCAGAAAAGAGCTGTCAGATGTAACAGGGAGTACGAACTAGAAACGCTGTGAAGTAATCGCGTGTGAACCGCCAAGAAGTACAGATTTCACCCACTCGCTCTCCACGAAAAGCACGTACAAGGAAATGGCGTCCTACACGTAGCTTTTAAACCGGCCCACACGTACACGTCAGAAACGCGTGTACACGGGCACTTTCCTCCAATTACATGCGATGACACTCCGACGTGCAGTTTTTCCACGTGTGCTCTGTCATCACGTGCTATGAGGGAAACGCCAGCGCGCGTAATGTAACTTACGCGCTAAAGGCCTTTGGTAAAATGGAATCGCGTGCGTGTGCTGACGTACTTACGCGCTAAGGCCCTTTCCTCGAATTACACGCTGACGTGCAATTTTTTCATGTGCCAAATCACTCCGTATCGAGCTGGCCACGCGAAAACACACGGAAGACCACGCTCCTGCCCAGAAGGTCGAATTACTGCCCCCGACAGCCCCGAGCAAGCTCCCACCTGCCATCTGCTGCTGCCTGACTGCCTGCTGCCCACGTACCCTGCCATTTTCTGCCTGCACGTCAGCCAGGGGTGTAGTTGCTGTGACCACCCCTGCTGGAACCGAAGACTCCCGACTGGATTTCCATCGCTCCACAGCCCAGCCCCAGGACCCAGTTGCCCACCCACTCCGGCCTCTGGGGTTGCCATGTCCGGCACAACACCATCTGGCAGCACTGGCAACCCCCAGCCAGAGAGGCAGAGGGCCACCAGCTTCACTGCCACCGAAGTTGGTGTTCTGGTGGAGCAAGTCCTGGGCCAGTATGATGCCCTCTTTGGAAGTTCACGCGCCGACAATGAAGGACGGACCAGGATCTGGATGGACATCGTGGCTGCCATCAACGCGGAGGGGGTGGCAGTCCGCGACTTACATCATGTCAAGAAGCACTGGGAGGACTTCAGGTCCAGGACCCTCAACAAGGCCCAGCGCCTCGCTAAGGCAGCGGATGCCAAGGGGCGTCGGGGCCAGCTGTCGAACCATCAAATGCGGGTCCTGGAAAGAATATGCCCAGCACTCTACGTCCAGATCCTTGAGAGGCAGACCCGTCTGGAGTCGAGCGGTAAGTGTACATGCATGTTGATAGTATGCTGTGCGTGTCGTGGTGTGCCAGTAGTGTGCAGGTTGCACATGTGTTTATGTAGGGCCATGTAGGGATGTGTATGAACATGGGCGTGAGGCTGCCACATGTCAGTCCTCTCAGTTGTGAGACACATTGATGGTGTATGTGTTGGTAGGCATGCTGGGCAAATGCAGGTGTGGGAGCACACATGTTTGAATTTCTGTGTATGTACATTGGCATGGTTGTGATATGGATGGTGGTTCATAATGCATGCATCTGCACTGTGTACATGTGCATGTATGTGTATCTGACAAGTGTGCAACTGTGATGCAACATGGATGCACGTGACACTGATATGTAGAAGGATGAATGGCAGATGTGACATGTATGACGATCTCATCACTGCAACAGTTGGAGGAGATGTAGACATGCATGTAAGTGTGGTGGCGTGTGTGCATGTCTAGTGCACTCCTTGTGTTTAATGTGATGTCAGGCTCACCTTTGGCTGTTCATGCTGTTGTATGTGTATGGATGGTGTTGCCTGGTGCAATATTGCTGTTGAAATGTTCATGTGTGTGAGTTAAAATGACATGTGTGTCGTGGAGTGTGATGCCGTGTCTGTAGTTAAAGAATGCCACTCATGTGCAACTGTCATGTTTGTATCAGCCCATTGTACAGTGCCCTGATGCCTGTGTTTTATCTCTCACTGTCTGCAGCGTCAACTGAAGAAGAGGGCGGAGAGGGTGCTGTGGAGCACAGCGGCAGGGATCATCCCACCGTCCGAGATGCAAGGCCCGGCTCCCCTCCCAGGATGTCATCTTGTCGGGGAGTGAGGAGTCCGGTGCCGCGTCCCAGGCCGCAGCTTCCGAAGGAAGGTCCAAGAGGCGGAGGTCGGAGTTGGACTCCTCGGCAGCAGAGGGGCAGTCCGACGGAGGAAGATGGCACAGAGTCATCCAGGGTGGTGGGGGGTTTGGTGGAGGATCTATCCCTCAGATTGTTCGGGGTACATTGCGAAGAGGAAAATTACCAGGTCAAATTTGGCTGTTTGATTATATTGGTCCCCTGCCAATTAGTAAAGGTTGTCAGTATGCATGCACTATTGTGGATACATACTCAGGATACATGATGGTTTTGCCGTGCAAGCGTGCCACACAACTGAACACCATTAGGTTGTTAGATCAGATCATATTGCATTACGGAGTGCCTTTGCAGATACAAAGTGACAATGGGTCACACTTCAAAGGCAAATTGTTTCAGGAATATTGTCAGGAAAAGAGCATTGAATGGCTCTACCATGTGCCTTATTACCCTACTGCTTCAGGAATGATTGAACAAACGAATGAATGGTTTGTTGAAAGAACAGCTGCGCAAATCTGGAGATGGCAATTTGGCAGGCTGGCGTGATCATGCGTTTGATGCGGTGCAAGTGCTAAACAAAAGGCCTGTGAATGAGCATGAAACTCCTTTGATTCGGCTAATGACTCCTGCTTTACAGATTCAACCCAACTCAGTCAGAGAAACCCTAATGTACTGGGAAATTACCCCGGGTTATTTAGCTCCCTTTCGGGCGACTCCAGAGTCAGCAGGGGTAGACTTGCATTCCCATGAGGAAATCAGATTAGACCCAAGAGGGATTGTTGTAATTGAAACAGGGATTGGAGTACACATTCCCCCAAAGCATATGGGATGGATTGCCCCTAGATCTGGCCTAGCATTGAAGGGAGTTCAAGTGTTGGGAGGGGTCATTGATGCCGATTACCAAGGCGAGATCAAAGTCATCCTGATGAATAGTGGGGACCAATTGTTACCGATCCACAAGGGCGATCGGGTGGCCCAACTAATTATTATCCCCGTTAATTTGTCTATGATTAAGAAGGGGGAGCCTCTACAGTGTTAACTACCCGTGGGGATCGTGGTTTTGGCTCTTCAGACAGTATGGTACCGGGTGCGAAGGTGTGGGTGGAAAGGCCAAGTGGCCCACCAGTACCCGCAGATGTCATTGCATCAGGCAAAGACCAAGTAGTTTTAGTGATGGAGCCCGGTAGAAAGAAATGGCAATATGTGCCCGCAGACAAATGTTACCTAAGAGAGCGATTTACAACACTGATATCTCTTTTCTGGGTTTGCCTTGGTGATCCTGTGTCTGGCTGGTGTAATTGTGGGACTAAATGGACTCCGTTCGGGAGAGTCAAACGGCATGCTGCTACCAATGCAAAATGTCACATCTGTGCCAACGATCAAGGAGAAACTGATAATGATGAGTAATGATGTCCAAAAGCAGCCCTATGCGGAAAAGCCAGCCAGACCGAAGACATGATTTGTGAAATGCGGCAAACACGTCAGGCGCAAGTGAAAACAACATTGATGGCAGTTATGCGAGAGGCATCTTCAGGACGGCGAAAATATTCTCCAATGATCACCCAAACGGAGAATATGTGGACATACCTGGCACAACAGGTGCTCAACATTACGCACTTTTGCCTTACTAATGTGCCCAATGCTGAAGCCTTACTGACTACGTGCGTAGTAGCATTGCCGATGCCAGTTCCGGTTCTAAAGCATATTTTCGGCGTCACGCACAATGATTCTTTGGTTCAAGATTCCCATATCAGGCAATCCTTTTCCGTCTATGAGTACTGCATGTTTTGCCAGGAAACAGATCGCAAATGGAGAAACTTGACACATATTATAACCTATAATATAACTCAAGGCGAGGTGTGTTACCTTATGACATGCAATGCAAAAGAATTTGGCAAATGCCAACAGTTCAATTTAACCAAACAGCAAAATCAAACTGTGTTCGAGAAACGATTGTGTTCACGAGTTCCACGCACATGTACCAGTGTAAATAACACTATGGGCCTGATCACGACCTCGGTAGTAACCTTTAAATCCGGCGGTAGCGCTATTACCGCCGGATTTAAGGGTCTGCCGAATCAGGGCTTTGGCAGATTTTGCCCCAGCTCTTGGCTGGGGGGAAATCTGCTGAAAATTCGCGCTATTACCGCCGGTGGGAAATCCGCTGGCGGTAAGAGTGCGAATTTTCCCCATTGAGCCCAATGGGGAATGGGGCATTCCCGAATGGGCTCAATGGGGAATGGGGACTTCCAAGTCCCCCCAGGTCGTGATCCCGCGCTATTAGTGCCAGGGGAAATGGCGGTCGCGCTAATAGCCCCCGCGCTAATAGCTTTAGCGTTACCGCCGAGGTTGTGATCACGCCCTATGTCTTGTAATCATACAGTGATAGCTGCCAGTCATCTGAATCATGTGAAACATCCAACAGGATGGCTCTTTTCATGTGGCAACATCACATACACTTATATTCCAGCTAACATTTCCAGGTCCATGTGCCTTAACTCGATTAGGACTACACCCAGCGATATCTCGAGGCAAAAGGTCATTAGGTTGTAACGCAGTTGAAGGTATGTGTTGTTTCAATCTAAGTGACCATTCACGATCCATTGAAAGTCATATTAGAGGTTTGAGGGATCTCATTTCTCAAGTGTCCCAAGATCATACTGGGAATTGGTGGGATTGGTAATTTTCATGGATTCCTGATATTGGGGGTACACTGCGTTATGCTTTTGCTTGTATTTGCATTATATTAGCTATCATAATAGCTTGTTGTTGTATTCAATGCATTCCCAACTTAGTTTTAATATTTTGTCGGTTTCAGAGACCGGCTCCTCTGCAACTGGGCTATGGAAGATAAATATCCATGGGTGGAATTGTTATGCTTGAGCTAAAACATGGCGCTGGTGCGCAGTGTATTCTGGGGGCACTCAGAGCCATAATGGATATTTACTCCATGCCTCAGTGAAAAGCTGTACTTACTTTGCTGAGAGCTGAAATTACTTTGCTGAAGAAAACATGCTTTCCAAACCTGGTATGCAGTCAAGGACATTCTGCTGGGAAAGCTGGTTATTTATGTCTTGCTATGAGTTATGGGACTGTTTTCTGTGGCGTTTGTTCTTAGGAGAGGGAAGCGCTTTGCTCCTTGAGGTTACTGTCGGTTGACCCAGCTGGCAACCAACGGTTACCCATCAATGCGCAAGTGCATTGCCAGAAAGTTCGAGAAATTACCACCCCTTTTAGAGGAGTGCATATATGCGGAACACCTCAATGGACAGACGGGACAAGTACTCAGTCAGAAGGGGGACGCCTTTGTCTGGCATACCTGTGGGCTGTTGTGCTCTCGGCCTGGCTGTTACCGGGGTTTTCCAGCTGCTTCTGGCGAGATGAGGGATTCAGTTACGCCCACGGTGATGTATTTTCTTTTGAATTCTCTGTCTTTTCTGTGATTTATTTCTGTGTTATCACTTGTTGCTTCCAAGCTTTGAATGAATAGCCGTATAAGTGCTCATTATTTTCTAAGTGTGCGTGTGGTTGTAAGTCATTGCGTTCAAAGTATTGGCTCTGCAATTGGGCTGGTGATTAATGACTGTCCGTGCACTCTGTGCGAACAATACAGCACCTTAAACATTACTGTAAGCAGTGCACACGTCACTGAAACAGAGTGTTCCACATAACAAAAAATGTATGTATCCTGCATGGATTTATTTTCCCCACAGACCTAATGATTATGCAAAAAAACATATGAACTGAGCACATTGCACAGTGCACTTGTTTAAAGCATAGAACTGGTGAAGCATAATTATGAGGGTCCACAAAGTGCACAGATGTCTGCAATGCAATGCAATATGACATTATGAAGCACCTACTTTAACATGTTATGTTTTCTTTTATCACTTTCTTCTACATTTCCACATACCACAGAAGGCAAATCTCCTATTGACGCTTGAATACTATTCTGCAGTGCATGCAAAAAAATTCACAGGGCCTCAACAATACATACAGTGAGAATACAATTATTGGTGTCATGCTTCTTTCTAATCTGCAAATTGCATTCTATACACATATTTATGCAATCCATATGCCACTGCCAAAACGTTGTGTGCATGACTGTATTATTCTGCAGTGGTTGTTGCCAGGGCCTCGAGTCTAGGGTGCATGGTCTACGGCCTCCAGCCTCCAGCCATATACCCAAGAGTCTGGTAGCTAATCAAAATCACCACAGCATAATACAAGCATGCACCCAACAATTACACTGCCACAACCCACACACATAAACCATAAACCAACCACCTGAGGCCCTGTCCACTTCTGTACACATACTATTCCAGTAAATACAGCCAGTCAGCACACTCTTGAATCCAATAAGCCAGTCACCTAAGACCCTGTTCACTTTTCTAGACATACTATTACAGTACTTCAACCAGTGGGCAAACTCTTGGACTCTTGGGTGCATGCACCCAATACTGCAGTAACTGGCCGCAATCACCTCCCACTGCATAGACTATCAAATACCCAATATTCTCAGGAAAGTCCAACAGGCCACCTGCCATACACCCTGTCCACTTTTGTACACATACTATTACACTAGTTACAACCAGTGGACAAACTCTCGGGTGCATTTCCTCCTATGCAATCCATATAACACTGTCAAAATGGTGAGTGCATGGCTGTAATATCCTGCGGTGGTTGTGGCGAGGGCCTAGAGTCTTGGGTGCATGGCCTAGAGCCTCCAGCCATGCACCCAAGACTCTAGGCCCTGGCCACAACCACAGTAGCATAATACAGTAGCATCTAAAAAAAACATCGAATGCATTTTATTTATTTTTTAAATGGGGGGTTCTCCCCAACCCCCTTTTTTTAAAACATCAAAACACATTTTTACTAAACTAAACCCTTCACCATTTAATAAAATGCATTAGATGTTTTTATTTCGATGCATTTTTTTCAATGGTATGGTCTGTCGAGGCTTTGGACTCCACTAAATGACCGTATACCCCCACAAACATAACACAGCCACCTAAGGCACTACCCACTTCAGTTGACATACTATTACACTACTTCCAGCCAATGGACAGGCTCTTGGATACATGGCCTCTGCACCCCATTGAATCTATGTAAAAAGAAAATGTTTGGACCCCCTGTAACTTTGCCCCCATCACAAAACCTCACCAAACCTGCTAAAAGAATTCAGAGTGGGCATGTACTCTATTTGCAAAGTTTGGTGAAGATTCGTCCAGGGGGAGCGAAGTTATAAGCTGCCCAAAAAGTGGTCTCCCTATGAGTTTAGCAACTTAACCATAACAACACAGCCGCTACCGAATTATTCACTGAAAAAACTTTGTTAAATGGTTAAGTTGCACTAATAAAAACATGTGAAATTCAATGAAAACACTTTGTTAAAGGAACATTATGGTTACAAGTAAAATCGAAAAACCTCAGAAATTCACCAGTTATGGTAAGCTAAGCAACCATAACTCACACCACCACTGTTAACTGCTAAGAGTAACACCCAGGACATCAAAGATTAGATCACAAATGTCATTCATGACATCACTGATGTAATCACATATCTGGGCACTTGTATTTGTTTACTGACATGATTAGGCCAGTTTTTTGTTTTTACTGACAATGAGAATTTCTAAAGTTTAAAAGAAGCTATATATCTACACATTAAACTTTTTATATGTTCTTAAATTACTTTCCTTAGAGTTTGGTCTCAGCTCATGGTGCACATACATGGGACAATAAGCAGGCCTCAAACACAATTTATTTGTGTACATAAAGATATACTTTAATGTTATTAACTATTTCTGGTGATGCTGTTTCTTTCTTCCTTACTTTAGTTTTCCCTGTATGTGCCTCTGATTGTATGCATGTGGGTCTTCATATCTATTGTTTGTACTAGCACAAGTGTGTAGTATGTCTTGAATTGTTAGCTAGTTAGTACATGTTTAACATTACTCAAAACTCTGATAAGGTAACATTCATTATTTACTATCCAAAATGACAAGATTATACATTTTGTACTTCTATGGTGCATGCTGCAGCCACTGCCTATGTTTATGTATAATAAGGTTCCTGTATTAACAACAACACTACAATATAATGTTTTGTTTAGATGAGTACATTCATTAATAGATTAAGTAGTTCATGATAGGTCTCCGATCACCCCTGACATCTTGTTACCCACATTATAAACACAACCCCTTGTAGGGACATCTCATAAAAATTAATTTCATATGTGATGTCATCAATGACATTTGTGATGTTGTCTTTGATGTCCTGGGTGTTAGTTTTACCAGTGCACAGTGATGGCGTAGGTTGTGGTTGCTTAGCTTATCATATCTGGTGAATTTCTCAGGTTTTTTGGTTTTACTTGTAACCATAACGTCCCTTTAACAATGTTTTTTCAGTGAATTTCATTGGTTTTTACCACTGCATGCCAATTTCCTAAAACCTACTAATATCATACTTACTCCAATATAGCAACATTTGTGTCCAATTTACAATGTTACACCTTAAAACTCTGCCATTTCACCTTCTAGAATAATTTCTAACACTTCTATACACATTTTGCAACTTCTTCCACTGTTTTTGCATCTGTCAACATTCGCGTATGTCTGACGTCAGTCCAGACCTTCCGGACAGTGTCATGTGACCATGAGCTCACGCGCTGCATGATGAAGTGCTCGCGAATGCATCTGCACTTAGCGAACAATTCTGTGCTTCGCAGACAGTTCGGAAATGTACTTTCTACTGATCTAGGAACTTTCAAGCTCAAAATGTTCCCCTTGCACAGCTCCTACACCTATTCTTACTCATTATCCATTAACAATCTAGTACACAGCACATACTTGGAGGAATGTTAGAAAAACTGCTATTTATTTTTAATGGCATTACTTTTTGCTATCCATCCTCCCCAAGAGCCACCATCAACATCACCACTACCAGCTGGAGGACCTATACAAAAAAAAAGCACAGTACTTCCGAAGACAATGAAGAGGACCAAGAAGATGAGATAGAGGAAGTGCCTATCTCTAACAGCCAGAGAGAATCAGGGGTATGGCAGTTCTTTACCACTGTTTGGAATGTACCAAAGGCTAAAGCTACCAAAGTGAAATGCACTGAGTGCAACGTTGTACTCAGCCACAGACTACCTGGACAGTACTCCTATGGGACCACCTCCATGCGCCACCACACCCAATTCAACCACCGCAATGCTCTCAGTAAGGCTCTTCCTTTCTTAGCCAGTAGTAGGCTGTCTTCCTCCACCTCATCTTTCTCAACCAGTACTGTAACCACACAGCCTACTTCTGTGTCACACATAATTCCACCAGCTACCTTGCAAGCAATAAAAGTGGCTGTTGATTCATATCTTTTGAAGACAACAGTCCTCTGTATATACTGCAACACACCACTCTGAAGGGACAAGCAATTTCAAAGGCTTTTGAAGCTGTAATCAAGGAGCATGAGAAACACTGCCTCCTATCTTAGATGAAACACACAGGCAACATCTTCCCCTGTCCACCTGACCTTACATTTCTCAGTGATGTACATAGATGAAATAAGATTGTCCAACATTTCCATCAGCATTTTGTGTTATGCTAATACTGTGGTGTTCATCCTCCATTCCAGGGACTGGAATGGGGAATAACGGCCCGGCAGCCCAAGTTATCGGCCCAAGCGAAGCAAGGGCAGATAACAAATGCTCTGGACCGTGATCCCCCATTCCAGCCCCTGCAATGAGGGATGAAGGCCATTCGCACCCCAGCGTGCCAAAGCGGAATCCCGGGGTGCTAAAAAAAATGATTTTTCTTCCTACACCGGAATGCATGCGGCATTCCACTGTATGAAGGAAAATACTTTTCCAGGATGGCCACCATGGAAAGGGAAGACGGGGCTCCGTACAGAGCCCTTCTTTCCTTTCCATGGCTACCTGCAGAAGGCCAAGAGAGAACCCTCTGACCATATTACCACAAGCACATTTTATTTTCCTTGTCAAACCTAACCCAATTTCAAAAACCATTACCACATAGCCGGCCCCTTGTGAACATAGCCATTTTATCCCCATTGGTGGTCCATCGTGGTCGTGGCCAGTAGCCAGATTGTCTGGGTCATGAACTTATGCAATTACCTGGAAAATCTGCCCACTGCTCATGGTCACAGGCTATACCTCAGTCACCAAATGTATATCACTACTTTTGGTACCTACATTATGACACTTGTCAAAAAATAAAACACAGTCACATTTTCAAAACCATGCTTTCAGGAACTTGTCAATGCTCCTTACACAAGTTTGCTGGAAATGTGCCCATGTTCAAAAGTGTCAATATGTACATACATACAATAGTCATATAACTTGGCTTCCACTTGACAAAATCCATTCAGACTTTGCACAGGCATTCAAGGTTGGGTCTCTAATCTTTCTGAAACCTTTGTCCACAGTCGTCAAACAGCAACAAAGTTATAAGCCATCTATACATGTTGAGACCACCCTCTAATTTTGCCCCCTCGTGACAAAATCCCACCATATTTTGCAAAAACATTTATATCTAGACTTAAAATCTTTTTGCAAACCTTTGCGCAGATTCGTCAGATAGCACCACATTTATAAGCCTTTACAATATTTTAGACCCCCTTCAATTTTGCACCCTCTTGACAAAATCCCACCAAACTTTGCAAAAACATTTATTTATCGATCTAAAATCTTTTTGCAAGCTCTTGTGCACATTCGCCAAATGGCACCACATGTATAAGCCTTTACAATATTTTGGGACCTCCCTCTAATTTTGTTCCCTCTTGACAAAACAACACCACATCTTTCAAGATCATTCAGGCCCAGGGGGTCCTTATGATTTGCAGGTAGCCATCTAAACTCGTGTCCAGGTTCTCAGAATTGGGACTTACCGGGTCATTCCAACCTTGGAGGGCCCGGTAAGTTCCCATTCTGAAAACAATTCCCCATTCCCATTCGAGCCGCCATAATGAGGCCCCCAGAATGAGATCCTGAAATTTCATGTAGCTTCCTTGAGTGGTGCCAAAGTTATAAACCATCCAAAAACGTCTTTTCACCAATCCTGTAATACACAAATAAGCATAGATGCCCCTGAACATCTAACATCACAGGACTGCCCCGGACTGTTTGCGGACATCGGAGAAGAAAGATGACCATTTTTTTGGCTTTTTAAGGCCATATCCTATCCCATCCTCATCAGCCCTCATCTCCCCAGAGATTGTTTGAGAGGGGCAATGTTGAGTTTTTTCATATGTTTTTATTGCAATGTTCGCAGACAACGGGCGCTGTCCGTGAGTCCAACATGGCGGGTATTTCCAAAAATCTAACGCACCTCACGTTTTTTTATTGACCAATTATCGGGCGTGTCCGTTGTCCACAGACAGCAGCATGTCGTCCTCTGGGCCAATCCAAAGCCCACCCACAGACTGAACAGGGAAGTAAGCCTGCGGACCGAACCCAGATATCACACATTTTCTTTTACCTAAATTAATGCCATTTTTTAAAAAAAAACTGGATGGATTTATACCAAATTTACAAAAGCATGCTACTCCTGCCGCAAATTTGGGCTGTAAATGTGAGTGAAATCTTTTTTCGATTGCGTCTAACTTTGCCCCTCTTGACGAAACCTCACCAAATTTTGCAGGATCAATCTGACAGGTCATATACATTTTTTGCAAAGTTTTGTGAGAATTCGTTCTGAGGGGGGGGAGTTATAAGCCACCCAGAAGTGCTCTTTCTATGGATAGAGCAATTTAACCATATCTACAGGGACACCACCAGAGGCCCTGTAATATATTCACTGAAAAAAGTGAAGCTAGCCCTTAAGCTCGAAGGTGCGGAATGGCAGAGTTTTAAGGTAAAACATTCTAAATCGGAGAAAGATTTTGATATATTGGGATAAGTATGATATTAGTAATTTGAAGCAAATTAGGGTGGACTGGTCAAAACCCATGAAATTCACTGAAAAAACATTGTTAAAGGGACGGTATAGTTAAGGAGCACTAATTCCACTTATAATGGGTACATTCACTTTGTCTCATATAATCAATTCTCATTTTTAAATGATGATTTTTCAATATACTTTGTAAATGACAATTGTGTCTTTAACAATTATTACCATATTTTGCCCTTTCATCTAGTGACTTGGGTATTATAATGTATAAATCCACTGCAGTATTCTGATTGGCATGTAAATCCTACCGCGCTTAGAAGCTATCTATGCAGCAGCTTGATGTTTTCAATTATTTCATAATACAAAATCCTCAATAATCATCATTACTTTTCACAAATAGCCATCCCAAGTAGGTTTGCTATACACTGAATTGCTCTGTGCTCAGTTTTTTTCTTCAGTGTTCAAAGGTCAATGAAGTTTGTAAAACACAACAGCAAGGGTTGGGGGTAAACCCAACTGCATTAGTCAACATAGAACATGACACCATTCTAGTAGAGGTGGATAACAGCGACTTAAAGAGTATTACTCTAGCCGCAGGCACCATTATTGGAGTGGCGGTTGATGACCGTCATTTTTCCATCGATTTAGGAAATGAACTGTTAGGACCAATCCCCAAGGACTGTTTTGACAGTGACAGTGATGACAATACAACACCAGACAGGATTGTTACCCGGCATGGGGGGAACTTCCTGGTGTACACTTCCTGCCCTTACGGTAAGGAAGATGTGACTTGTGACTTCATGAGGGATGAGGTGATTTTCCAGGTCCATGAGGGTTGCCTTTCCCACCTGAGGCCTCCAGTCCAAATCAGCACTCTGACCAGGGACTTCTCCACCCAGCTGGAGGAGGCCCCTGAGATAGCCAAACCAGAAGTCTTTCCAGGCTTCAGGCAGATGGTGGAAGAGAGAGACAACCTAGCTGATGCTTGTGTGACTCTGGAACAAAAGCAAAAGTTGAAACAAGTTTTCTTGGATTTCCAAGAACTCTTTGCGGTAGACTCATATGACTGTGGCCGCACCGACATCCACACCACAACAATTCCCACGGACCCTGGAATGACTCCAGTGTTTGTGAAGAAATATCGCTTGCCTCTCGCATCCATGGAGTCCCTTACTGAAGTAATTAAGAACCTGGAGTCCCGGGGAATAATCCGTCCAGTTCACAGCAACTTCAATAACCCGGTGCTGGGAATATTGAAGCCAAACGGCCAGTGGAGACTCTGCGCCGACCTCAGGGAGCTCAACAAACGGGTCCATACTTCCCGATGGCCTCTGCCCTACATTGACCAAGGGCTGGCCCAGATCCAGGGGTCACAGGTATTCACTGCAATAGACCTGACCAATGGATACTGGACTGTGCCTGTCAGTAGGGAGGACCAATATAAGCTGGCTTTTACCTTTGGGGGCCAGCAGTACACATGGACCCGGACTCCCTTCGGATACCTCAACTCCGGTAATGAATTCAAATTTTCCTACACAAGGCCATGCCCGACCTGGGTGCAAGGGGTAACCTGGCTTATGTAGATGATGTCCTCATCAAAAGTTCATCTGTGGAGGAACACATAGCGGAGATCCGTTATGTTCTGACACAGTTGAGGGCCGCCGGAGCAAAACTTTCCTTTCGGAAAGCACAGTGGTGTAAAACCCGTGTTAATTTCTTGGGGCATGAGATTACTCCTCAGGGTCTCTGTCCCCAAGAAAAGAAAGTGGAAGCACTCCAGAAACTGAAAGACCCCACCACTCTGCAGGAACTAAGGAGCCTCATTGGACTGACTAATTACAGCAGAAAGTTCATTGAAGCCTACGCAGTGATCACTAGACCCCTGATTCATCTCTTGAAGGGGGGGTCAAGTGGGAATGGGGTCCAGAACAATCCGAGGCAGTAAGACAACTCAAAAGAAGCCTCTCACAAGCGCCCTGCCTAGCTTACCCTGTCAGAAACAAGGAGTTCTTCCTGGAGACGGGGTTCTCTAATACGTGCTTGACGGCAGTATTATACCAAAAGCATGACAAGGTCAATAAAGTAATCTCCTATGTGAGCAAAACTTTATCCTCTGTGGAGGAAAAATTCAACGATTGTGAGAAGGCACTCCTGGCAACGGTGTGGGCATTGAAGAATTACTGCCCGTTTATACAGGGGGAACACATCATAGTGGAGACTCCACACCAGCCTCTGCAATATCTCCAAAGTGACAGAATCCAGGCCGGAAATGTGAGTAATTCCCGAATTACTTCCTGGATTCTGTCAATGCAGGCCATCCTCACTGCTGTCCAGCATCAACTCCACGAACTGGTCATAATCACAGATTCGGATTATGTACGGAACGGGTTCGTGGAGCACCTGGTCAACTGGAAAACCAGAGGCATGTTATGCGCTAATAACAAACCCCTGAAACATGGGAAGTTAATCCAAAACATTGATGATCTGGTCACCTCGAATGGGATGACCATCTACTGGAAGAAGATCAAGGGTCATTCCAAAGTAGAGGGACCAGACAAAACTGGAAATGACTTAGCTGATCAGCTGGCCAAAACCGGGGCCATCCAAGGGGATCTAATCGAAATAGAGTCCCTGTTGGGGGAAATCCAGGTCACCGCTATCACTAGGTCCCAGACAAGTGCTCACAATGATCTTTCAACTGCACAATGGAGTAAGGAGACCCCTGATGCTGATTTAATTACAGCTCAGAAGGGGATCCAATTATTGGTAAGTTTTACCAACACCTTGAGGACCCTGAGAACTTTCCCATGACGGATACCGATTACATTGGGAAAGAGGACCTAAGAGTGTTGATGAAATGTCCAAAAATGTTCCGAATCCAAGACGGTTTGTTGGTAAGGAAATCCGAAGCTGGCCATGGTCAGTGGGTGGTTCCTACCTCATTCCAAAGCCTGATGTTAAGTCACGCCCATGATGCGGCCACCGCCGGTCATAGGGGGTTTAACACAACACTGGAAATCTTAAGAGAGGTTGCATACTGGCCACACATGGGGCAGGACCTCGACCAATACTTGAAGGGGTGTCTTGTGTGTGCACAATTTCAGCCATCATCCCTCACACAGCGTGCGCCTCTCCAAAAGAGGGGGATGACACTGCCATGGTAAGATTTGCAAATCGACTTTGTAGGCCCTGTGATTCGCTCGTCTAGAGGAAACAAGTACATGTTGACCGTTACATGCTTGTTTACCAAGTGGGTGGAATGTCTCCCAACCCCAAACTGCAAGGCAGAAACAGCAGCTGCCCTGATGATTAACCACATCTTTTCCCGTTTTGGTCTACCTCAAAGGATTGAGTCAGGCAGAGGTAGCCACTTCACCAGTGAAGTAATGACAAAGATGTGGCAGATACTGGGGGTCAAAAGAAAGCTACATATTGCTTACCGGCCAGCTTCTTCTGGGGCAGTAGAGAGATACAACCGAACCATTGTGAGCATCTTAAAAAAGTTTGTGGCAGATTCTGGGCCAAGTTGGGATATCCGACTACCTCTGGTCCTAATGGCCATCAGATCTACCCCTTCATCTGCAACCAAAATGTCGCCATTTGAGTTGATGACTGGACGCAAGATGGTGCTTCCCCAGCATTTACTCTACAGAACCCAAGAGCAAACGTTGATAAATGCCTCCACAACTCATGAGTATGTGGAGAATTTAAGGAAACACCTTCAGCATGCTTTTGCCTATGCTCAGCGGAATCTAGAAAGATCAGCCGAGAGCATGAAGACCCACTATGATTTAAAAACTACCCGAAAGGAATATAAGGTGGGTGATCGTGTCTATCTATACAATTTCCAAAGAAACTAGGCCAAACAGAGAAAATGTTTGCCTACATGGAAGGGACCGTTTGAAATTATAGACAAGATCTCCCCTGTGGCCTACAAGATCCGCATCCCCAAAGGCGGTTTGGCAGAGGGGGAAGACAAGTGGGTACATATAAATCAGCTAAAGTGTTGCCATCCCAGGCACACTCTGCAGCAACTGGAGGAGTCCTCTGCAATACCAGAGGGGACCACTCCAGATTAATTCAGTTCCAACCCTAAAATATCCCACATATAGTCTCTAAAATATTATACTCTTGTAAGCCACTGTCTTTGAATGATAACTTGTATCTCAAAAGTAAAATGTTAGGTATGTTAAAGTATAAAATGTATATGTCTGCCACACCATTAATAGTGGTGGAAAAATGTCTACCAATAGGTATTGCCGCTTTTCCTTTGTCGTCCTAGGAGAAAGAAAACCTGGAGACTGACCAAGGAGGATGACCGGGAGCCGAGACCCGAGGGGCCCAGTGTACCGCCCAATCCTCCCATCAGGACCAGCAAGGAGAACTGATTGATCGACTGGAGGGAGGAAAAGATGCTGAACTGTGCCACCTACAGGATTGGAAGAAGATAACAGGGACATAACAGCGCAAGGGCTCAAAACCTCCTTTGCACCTGACTTCCCCTCGACTTGAATCAAAGCGCAGTCGAGCGGGGGGATTTGTCATGGGTTTTGACCCATGTTGAATCAATAGACTGGGTAGACGTGGGGATGAGCTGTCGCTGCCCATTATTCTATCCCAGAACAAACTAAATCAATAGACTGGGTGGATGTGGGGATGAGCTATCGCCGCCCACATTCACGCCAGAATAGGAGAACTGCGCAGTTGGCACGAGACCACTCCAAAGATACAACCTTCTTGTGGGGAATTCATTTTCTTAATCCCAAAAATGGTTGCATTACCAGCTCTCCACCAGCTATCAGAAAGCCGGCGTTTTAAAACCACCAGACGTTTGTGTAAAACTGAACAAATGAAACAAAACCAGACCAAGGAAAGACTTGCTAAGAGGTGGATACAATGTAAAACTATTTTCTGAAATGACTTGAAGGAAGTAATTATTTAATGTATATGTAAAAATGATCAGTTTGATTTGAATGTAGAAAACTGGGAACAAAAAGTGACATTTAGCTGAAACCTGGCTTAATGAAACTGAATTCTGCCTGACAACTACCCCCGACAGGAGTTGATACTGGATCAACAGCTGTGTTCCCAGGCCTGGCTGCCAGGCCTGGCTGCATCCTGAGGTCACATGGCCCTGTTGATTAGATTAGGGATGGAGCAGCTGGGGACTACAGGGAGTTGAACAAAGGCCTGTCCTGGACTCAGGCAAATGTTATATTGGGGGGCCGTAAAGTGGCTTCCTCTTAGGGGAAACTGGGAGGGGCAGTGCCTCTGCTAGCAGCTGAGCTTGGGGGAAGTGGATAAACCAGTTATTTCACCCTGTGATGTGGGAAGCCACACCCCTTTTTGACCAAGGCATAATTTTAACAAGATAGATAACTCAAAGTGCGAACTTGTCAGAATTATATAAGTAATCTCATTATTTTTGTGATTTTTCTGTGAACATTTTGAGATGTGTTAGGACCCTGTGGTGTATTCTGGGGGGCTGCTAGCGGAAAATAGGGTCTCACTCCAAATATCTGCATGTTAAAAATCTGACACTTCATCAATTAATGTCCATACTGCTTGCGCACATGTGTGTAAATTTGGGTAAATGTCCGATATTGCAAAACCAGTTAAAAAGCACGAAATGTTGTCATTTTTTAATGCAAGCCCCCAGGAAGATCAGAGGCGGACAAGCATGGACCATAAGGAATATATAATGTGCACATGTAATTTCAACAAATTGTATATCTGGGAAGGATGTAATTGAATCAAATATAGATTTGTGGGCAAACTGACCAGGGGAAGATCCTCTGACCCATAAAACCTACAGCATCACTCTGACTCACATTTCCTTCCCCCAATCATGGGAGAGGGGAGAATTGGGCCAATGACAAGTAGAGAGGGGCAGGCTTAGCTAGGCCCAGGCACACACCCATTTTCAAAACACATAAAAAGAGCCACTGGAAGCTAGAGAGGACATTCAAATCCAGTTGCTGCGGAGCGTTTTGCCGGACCACACAACATCCAGAAGATACCAGTTCCAGACTGACTCCAGCTACATACTCCAGAACCTAGAACTTATACTTTAGAACCTAAATCAGAGGCCTAAAACCACAAGCTGAGTTCTCTGCAGCAGGCCTCAAATCATTGCAAGCTACTCACAGCCGGGCGAGCTGCTTGAATCCCTTGCCAAGAACTTTTGCCAGGACCAGTGCAGAGGTCCAGGATCCGTGCAGAGACCGCTGTATCCGGACAGACCAGACCAGTGCCAGACCAGACCAGACCATGCAGAACCGCAGACCCAGAGACCAGATCGCTGTGAAGTGCCGCTAGCCTGATTGATCAGATCCGTGACGAGGTCCAGTCCTTCCAAAATATATTGTGAGTACTTAGGTCAGTTTGTGACAGAAATAAGCTCTTAGTTTAAAATAATCTAATCCAAACTATTTTAATCTAACCAGAACTGCCTCCTAGAAGTTGTCACTTGTCATTTGTAAAGCTGCACCATTGTCATTTGTCAATTCTGCAGCTGCAAAGCTGTCACCTGTCATTTTGAGTTTACTTTAAATCCGAAAAACGACCTTTACAAAAGCGTTCATATCTCTGGAACCGCTTGGACTACGAACTTGGTTTGACTTTCCTCTGAAAGCTTAGAATCTAAGCTCTCCAACAAGCCTAGAACCGACCTCCTAGTCCTTATATTTTTCCCACAATCACGATTCACGCACTCACGAATTTTACCACGATTTGCGATTTGGTTAAAAATACAGCCACGTGTAACCATCAGCAGTCATTTCTTTCCTTGCTAAAAATTAATTTGCCTCTTAATCACCATCTCTGAATCATTGCTAAAGTGAGCCTGAACTCATCCCAAGTATCTCTCACTCACCCTGAACTTCCTAAAGGGAATTAAAACCATTTTCGGCATATTTTTCACTTCCTTGCCACCACATTCAAGCACTTGGGCCGGTGTTTTAAAACTCATACCTGATTTCTCTAAGTTGCAGGGGGGGGGAATTGAACTGAATTATATTTGATTGCATGTCTAAGAACTGTGTGCTCTCCTCTTCATCTCCTTACATTGCAAGAAGGGGGGTGAATTGTCAAAGAAAAGTGATTGCTTGTTTTGTTGAAGTCATATCAAGTTATTTCTGTACTGCGTTTATTCCAACTTGCATTTCCTTGAACCGTATAAAGCATTCTCTACCCCTTTATTCTTCTGTTCCTATTCACAAGTGTGCTACCTCATCTCCTATACTAACTCCTCATTGATTATAAAGAAGTGTGCTAGTGTCAGATTACCCATTGTTGATTAACGTTATATTTATAAGGGCGATATCGATTATTAATTTATTATTAAAGCGTGGTATCTATATTTTGTCTTATTTCTCAAATAAACCTTTTAAACTTGCAAAACAGAACTACTTCTTGGCTCAGTGGGGTCAGGGGGATTCTAAGAGAGGGGTGTTATATAGGGGTAGTCATCCAGAACTCATGAACTGGACATAAAGATATATCAATAAGGGTTTCCATTCAGTATCTCAGACTAGGCATTGACTTAGCTGTAGTGTTGAATTGAATCTTCTTACAAAGGCTATGCTTTGTTGAAACTCTTCAACTATGACAATATCATGCAGTCGCTTATCTATAGACTGCCTCGTTTCAGATTGATGCATTTATACTTGGAAACTTTGCTATGGCATATCAATCAGCAGCATCTTTTAGCAATTTAAAGCAAAACGTATTGTAGCATCTAAAACTAGTTACCTGAATTAAGCAGCAGTGTAAAGTGTAAAAACGTGTTTTTCCAGTAAGTATTGACCTGGGGCAAAGAGAGTGGTTGCAGTGTAATTTACCAATTTTATCACAGACACTGTTTTTAGTGTATTCAGTTAAGCCGGAATCAATGTATGTACAAGGGTGTGTGACCTTTGACTCTCCATATATCTTGGACGAAAATCCCCATTACCCCCAGCCAGCATAGCCAATAGTGGGGGATCGTGGAAGTTGTAAGACCAAAACATCTGGAGAGCCGATGGTTGTACACTGCTCGCGCACAATAAGAGTAGGGTAGGGTAGGCAATTATATGATTTGTTCGGCAGGTGCATTGCACTTTTTGTCATTCAGGTCTGTTTTTTCTGAACTTTCTTCTGTTGAAATGCAGTGTCTTCTTGTACTGGTCTGCCAAAGCACCGGGCCAGGGGATTGCATGGCAGAGAACGCTTTGTTCCTTTCCACCATCAGTAGATTCAGCTGTTCACGCTTCGTAAAATGCTGTCATATCCACTACAAGATACAGTATTGGTTGCTAGTAAGAATATATCTCTTTTGACGGGTTCATGCTGCTGTTTGATGGAACTACCTTTTCTAGCATTTCCATCTGTCAGTTTTTCAAGCGACCTCCGGTTGTTGCCATGCTTGTCCTCCGATTGTTGCAATGCTTGTCCTCTGATTGTTGCAATGCTTGCTCTTCTAGAGTGGGGTAGTTCAGACAATCTATTGTTTAGCTCTGAAAGATGTGGATCCACGCCTCCAAGCACAGCATTACTTGTCTACTTGGGATCCGTACATCACTTGCCGAGTGTGCACGATAATTGAAGCTTGTGTCTCATGTCTCCTTTCAAAGCTGTGCTGTCTTCCCTTTGGAACGTTTCTCAATAATACAAGGAGGCTGCATGACACACTGCCTAATACGACTCCACTCCGCAAACGTGTTACACATTTGTGTAGTCTACATCAGAGACATGGTCTGCTGCAAAACACTCAAACAATTTGCAGTGCTGTAAATGGCAGTGTGTCCATTCTACCCTTGTTGAGTATCTGGTCATAATAATAAATCACCAGTATTGAGCAGCAATATGTTGTTAGGAACAAAACCACTATGACTAAAATAACAGTGGTGACCTTACCACTAAACTGTAGAAACCTTTTGTGGATGGGTATACCGTCAGAACAAAAATAAAAATGGCTTATAAGGCTAGAGCTTGCACCCTTAAGGTCAGCAATTTATTTAATTGTTCATTTATAACGCACTCAATATCAATGAGTGGTTTCTAAGCGCGGGAACACGATTCAAACCTGTGTCGCGCTGCGTTGTCTTGCTTCCAAAAGTGTTGCCCCTGAGCTATCATTCCTCCTCACTGTATTATTCTATGGCATTGCCACAGGTGGAGGGTGACACAGAGGGTAAGGTATATGTGTGGCCGCTTCAGGGGAAGGATGGTGCAGAGAACTGAATAATACAGAGGAGAGAACGAGGCAGGGTCAAGTGATAAACTGAGGAGATAGTGGGTGGGTGAGTGGTTCACAGCGAAAATGTGTGATGCCTAAACATTTGGAGAGTCAAAGGCAAGCAGACACAGTGAGAGCAAGAAGATGATTTAGATAGAGAGGTTACAGCTGCATAGGCACATAGCCAGAAAGACACCATTACAAAAACAGGGCCACGGGGACTTAGCTATGGAGGCCCTGAGGCTACAGCCAGAGAGATAAAGGGCTCCATGCATTCCATATATATCACATAACCGGAAAGGCAATATTATATCGAAGAAACAAATATAAACACAGACACAGAGAGATACAGAGAGGGCGAAAGACAGAGAGAGAGTGAGAGAGAGAGAGAGTGAGAGAGAGAGAGAGAGAGCTGAGTATTATGGCGCACAGTACCTCAGGCTAATTGGAATATTCCCACAGGCTATATCTGACGCAGCAAAGACAGACTAGTGCCAGGTACAGCCCAAAGCGCACAACTCATTATTACAAGAAAATAAAGCATGCCTGCAGTGCTCGGCAATGGGGCAGCATCCATGCTATGCTGCAAACAGCATTCACCGTCGCTGAAGATGACGGCACAGCCGGAGATAAAATTCAAGTTCTCCTTGGAATCCAGTCACATCACATCTCCTACATCTGTATCTGCTTTCCCTGCACATTCGGTTCCCGTTCGAAGGAGAATGTTGAAGTGTGAATTGTGTGTATATACACCGGTCCTCCCCGCCAAATACACACGTCTTGATTGCCCAAGTGCGTGGTTTGTTAATGAGAACATTGCACGTGGAGAGTCACATTTCCCCATTTGCATGGGCACACTCTCATGTAAAGGAAGGATCAGCGTTGCGCAATGCACACCTGCTAACGTAGTGGGCCTGCATTTGATACTGAGCAATGGACCTCATGAATCCTGTCGTTTCACCAAAGCGTGCATCCTGCAGCAAAAAAATCACCATGTGCAATTTATATAATATTAGACCTCATTACGAGGCTGGCGGTAGCCGTGTCTTTTTTACCGGCACCCGCAAATGGGCAATTACCGGGTCATGCTGAGTTTGTCGGACCCTGTAATCGCCCATTTGCAGGTGCCAGTAATAAGGGACTCCCCATCCCCATTCGGCCCCATAGGGCTGAATGGGAATGGGATGTCGGATGCACCGGCACCATTCAGAGTGGTGCCGGTGCATCCAACGTGCTGTGCTCGCGGGTGCCGCTCTGACAGGCGCCCGCGAGCACAGCCCATAGTATGGCGGTCTGGGAGCTACGGTACCGGCATGCTTACCAGTACCGTAGTTCCCGGACCGCCATGCTTGTAATGAGGCCCATCTGAAGTTCAGTGCTGCACTATTCTATGTCGGCGGAAGGGTGGAGAGTATTCTCGCAGGTCGAGCTCCAGTTCTTGGATGATATATTAATCACTGCATGCGCATATGTGTACTGTAACACAATGTACTTCAACGCTGATATTTTGAAGCTGGCCTGACATAGAGAATGTGGCTGGTAGTCAGCTGTAGAGAGATACAGAGTGATAGGGTGAGAACGAGAGTGAGAGAAAGAAAGAAAGAAAGTAAGAAGGATAAAGGGAGATAGAGAGCTAGCACCAGAATTGTAACCAGATAGTAACAGCCTTATAAGACTGTACCAGAATTATTTTGGGCCTAATCCAAAGAATCGTTTTATAATGGCAAAACCCCATTGGAAAATGCTCTGTGAATTCGGCCTTTTGTCTGCAAATGCAGCCTGCCCTCAGCCAGAACTATGTCACACACACTCTCTAGAGTTACCAAGTCATCACAGCTTTCCCCCAACACACACACACACAATTTATCTGCAGCCGAAATCGGCGTCCGATGTTCCCCAGTGTCTCCCAGATGGCATCAAGATTCCAAATCCCCCCTGCAGCCAGACACAGGACCAAAGGGTTTACATATGGACCCAGATTGTAACTGTCTTCCCTCTTTTGGCTACTCCCACATCCTTTCTGAAGTCAGATGCCTGACACAGGTGCAAACCGAGTGCATATTATTGAAAACTGGGCTCTCGAGTGTAAATATATGAGTATTGTTTAAACACAAACTTCAAATATATCGAAATATATTCATGAAAGATGACAGTGCTAGAGCATGAGAAGGTATGCCTAGCTGAGGAACCTTTTGAACAAGAAACGATGCAAACACAACAGACAACCTATTAGGTACGCGCTGCACTCTGATCAAGTTGCTGACTGTTTTTTAACTAATGATGGTATTACTAACACAAGTGTTGAATGTAAACTATAAACGGATTTTGTACACACAGATTAATTTCCGGCAAACTGTTTGTTTCATTGGGAACAATCTTTATATCACAAGTGTATCAAATTTAACAAACTGAGCAATGTCATTCTTGTGTGCTTACACAAATACCAACATAAAACAATTTCCGCAGGTAATTCCAAAAATAAACTCAACTTGCAATAAATGTGTCTTCATCTTATGTTCCATGATGTTGTACACCATAAGGACTTATAAAGGTTGCCCAGTGCATTTCGAATATAAATATATTCTTCTTCAGGGGGAAGGATCCTGTGTGTAATTCCTAAAATTAATATAGATTTGTGTAAATATTCTAAAGTGTATACTTTCAAAGAAGTAATTATCACAACTGTACTGTAATGGCACTAACGTGTTCATAACATTTACGATCTTGCTCTAACACTGGTAATTTGAGGAAAGTGGTTATCCTATTAAGTAAATATTAAGAAGTAGTTGACAATATAAAACATACTGATACATGTAGATAATTTTTTTTATTGATTTGAATGAAAAGCAACCTTTCAATAATTATTATAGAATATAAAGAAATAGAAACACAATGTTATATAATTTTACATTCATAGGTTTGAGTTATCTTCAAGAATTTCATTATATTTGAGCATTAATTTCATATTGTAGAAGAGAAGGAAGATACATAAAATTATGCAATACAGCAATATATACGAAAAGAAAAAAAGGAAAGAGAGAATGCATAAAAGAAAAGAAATACAACAATATAAAATATTTCAAAGGGTATTAAATAGAATAAGATGCTATCATTCAATAGTTCACACTTCTAATGTGATGCCAATATTAGATTCTCCTTATGCATGGATCATCAAAATCATGACTTCTTTTCCTGTGACTTCAATTTCACCATGAATGTATGCATGCTCAGATTGTATCATCTTTAAGCTCGACTCATATCTTCTATTACTACTGTTTTAGCAGTATTTTATCATATTGCACATTATTTGTCACTCATCCAGTTTTAGCAAAGTGATTAATTTAGCAACTGCCACTTGTACCCCTGGCAGTTTGGAGTGAAAGAGTTTGATCCACAGACTTTCAGATGTCCGATAATAATTAGTTGCCATACTCACTAATTGGGTAAATCAGGTCCTATTGCAAACATTTAATATGACTTCTTGTTGTAATAGGAAGCCAGTTGGCCTGGAAAATATCCATAATCCAATTGCTAGCTGATCTAGGATCGATGATGCTTTTAAGTAATGTTATCACAATTCACAGTATTTGCCTTGATTAGAGAGAGAGAGACACAGCTAATATCTCCTTCTTCCAGATGACTAATCTGAATGTGTGAAAACGGGTGCATGAACATAGAAAATGGACTATTAATCCACATCTCATTTGTGGTGTTACATGGGTGCCATCTTAAAAAAGGTTGTAAATAGTAGTGTCACAATCAATACACACCATGCATCACTAATATGTAAACAAACATGTCTATTTAACATTTAAACAAAAGAATATCACAATAACTTGATCAAGAGACATCTCCTTTCAAAATATGTCTATAAAAGAGGTTATGTTCATCATTCCCTTAACTAAACTGTTTTACAGACATATATGTTTGCGGAGGAATCAGTAGATCACTGAATGAAATATTCCAGTCATGACTAATGTCCATTGAATTCAAAATAGAATCGCTAAAATATTGCAAACATCTGATTGGGGAAATTACACAAGCTTTCATGAATGTTCACTATAAGGTACACGAGAGAGGTAGCAAGAGAGTATTTATCACTACATACTGAATAATTAGATAACATCAGTACTGACTGCTGACATTGTGTGTAGTATTTCACCTCTACTACCTTATTGTTACGCCTATATAAAGGATGCAAGTGTATGATTATATACACAGAACAGTATCATCATGTAACCCTAGAGGTATTTAAAACAATTTTTACTATAAGCTGGTAGAAACATGTGAAATTGCTGTGATATAACCTGTTATCTAGTAAGATTTAATGAAACTGTAATCATTAAATGCTCTTCGTCATCTGAATTAGAGTAAAACAAATACTCAAACATATGTACCATACAGAATCTGTCAATCTCTGATTAATGTAATAGCTCAAAATTTTCAAATAAAGCTTGATACATCATAGTCTGGATTCATACCTCTTGGTTTCAATGACTGCAATGTCTTAATCCAAAATAGTTATCTCTTTTCTAACATACATTTAATTTTTCATCCCTGCTAGGAAATGTTATATCCAAATGTGAGAAAGTGTTCTGCTACTGGGGATATGATGTGCTTAGTTTTAATATTTGAATAATGTTCACCAAGGACCTTAGCTTTCCTGGTAGTCATTCCAACATAATAAAACCTGCAAGGGCACTTAATGCCATAAACAACATTAGTTGTATCACATGTAGAGGTATGACTTAATGTGATCTTCTGGCCGATGTACAGTATTACCCAACAGAATGTTATTACAATTTTGACAATTATTACAAGGTAATTTGCCCTGCATAACTGTTAGGATTTCCGTCTCTAATAGATTGGCTCTTCCGATAGACAAAAGTCAGTAGATTCATAGATAACACTTTGAAAGCTGGATCGAATTCCAAAAGGTCCAGTTCTTCTTAACTATATAACACATTTGTCTGATTTGCTGTGAAAATGTTGTGACATAGACCAAAAATGATGATTGTAAGACTGGAAGGGGTGTCTGTGCTAATACCCACTATATGGTTTGGGTAGAGACACAGAGGCACCCCAGCCAAGTCTCCAAATGTTAGTAGTGGACAAACAACCAAGGCTGACACTCAAAGGAGGTGATGCAGGCTGGTTCTATAGGCAAACCACAGGTGCACAAAAACACACACTAGGGGTATCAAGGTAAACCTGTACCCATGTATGCCATTGGGGTTTCCCATGGGTCTTGTTCACCAATAATAAAAATGAAGAGTTGCCCTCTCTGGACTCCTGTGGCAGAAAAACACACATAAAAAAACCAACAGGTAAGTAGTGGGACAAGGACGAGGAGGCGTTGTCCCTCCAAACAATTCCCAGCATCACATTGATGTCTTAACCTTATTAGCCCCAAAGTTATTAGATCTTAATAACATTCATTACATGGCTTTAAGGCCTTCAACATGAGGAATCGAAGTATATGAATTTGCAACATCAAAAGTTACTAAAATGTCATGTGTTATATCAAATTGTACATCTCATAGTATCTGTAAACAATCAGCAGTATCTCTGATGTGTGTGTCGCTGTTCTGAATTAACAGTTGAACAATGTTGTCGATGTATCTAGCCAACGGTTCTAAAAGACCATCTGTCTCTAATCAAGGTAAAGACTGTGAATTGTGATAACATTAATAGCATTAGTGATGCTAGTTTGGCAGGTAATTGAGTTATGGATTTTTTCCAGTGCAAATGGCTTCCCATTTACCACAATAAGTCATATTACATTTTGGGAACAGGACCTTATTTCACCAATTAGTGAGTATGACAACTAAATATTTTCTACATTTATCAGTAGATTTTATATCGTCTCCAACTTTTTATTATTATTTACTTGGGGGGAGGGACCACTTTTCTCAAACTACCAGTGCCAAAGCGAGATTCTAAACATTATAAACAGTTTGGTGCATGTACAATACAGTTGTTGTGATTATTACTTCTTTGAAAGTATACACTTTCAAATATTTACACAAATCTATAGTAGATAATTTCCCCCGAAGAAATATATATTTCCAAAGGGGGAGGCTCCAGTTTTCCATCCATTGCAGGCAAACAATGGAACTCCCTACCACAAGCCCTGAGTGCCGAAGATTCCTACTGGGCCTTCTGAAGAGCTCTGAAAACCTGGCTGTTTTCATAATGGATGACCCAACCCCCTGCTTACTCCACCACAAACAATACTAGGTTCTGCATGCCGATAACGACTTTTGCCCCTCACATTCCTTTTTACCTCTCTCGCTTTTTTGCTTCTTTCCATTGTAAGCATAAATTGCCATTTGGCCACATGTAACTGGTTACTGCAACATCGCCTCGATGCCTCTGGGTTTTGTGCGCTTTACAAATAAAATAAATAAACATTCAAAACGCATTGGGAATCTTTTATAAGTGTCCTGAATCTTTTATAAGTGTCCTTATAGCGTACAACATCAAGCAACATCATATGAATAAATATTTATTACATGTCGAATTTCGTTTTAGAATTACCTATGGACATTGTTTTATGTTGGTATTTATTTACACAGAATTACATTGCTTACTTTGTTAAATTTGATAGCTTTGTGCTATACAGTTTTTTCCAATGAAACACAGTCTGCATAAAATGTGGTAAAAAATCAGTTTAGAGCGTTTATTGCATTCATTACTTTTGTTACACATTTTATTATTAGTTTAAGAACCGTCATCCACTTGACTAGAGTGTAGAGGGTGCATAATAGGTTGTCTATGGTCTTGTATTTTGTGGGCTCACCAAGTGTACCCAGACTGTAGCAGCATTCAAGCCTCAGGCCACAAACCCATCCGACCAACGGCTAGAATCAGGCTTTACATTCATTCTGTGCCAGCTATGCCCATGCTGCACCTGACCCCATGCCCTGCTTCATATGCAACCCTGCCACATTCATTGGGCCTCATTACACGGATGGCGATAAAATACCGGTACCGGTAAATCCCTACTGCCTTACTGCGAGGTCCCATTGCGGGTTGGGGGATTTAACGCCTGCTTTTTGCAGGCGTTAAAATCCAACCCGCTAAGGGACCTCGGATCTAATTACGGCACCGCAAAATTACGGTGCCGTAATTAGCGCCTTGCCCATTCCCATAGAGCACTATGGGGCAGAAATGGGAATGGGGAAGGGCAATGGCGGAATGGGGATTTACCGCCCCTCCAGCCTTGGAATGGGGCGGTAAATCCCCTTTCCGCCAAGGCGGTGCCGGTATTTTACCGGCATGAGCCATGGCGCTAATAGCGCCATGGCTCACCGCCTACCGGGTAATGAGGCCCATTGTGCTAAAGCCGCACTCCACAATATGGAAAGTTACAATAATTGCATACAGTACTTGCCAATGACATTTGATCAGCTGGCACATGATGCACCCTTTGTCCCAATGCGAGAGTAACTGTAGGATTATTTATTTCTCTTTTCCATTTAACCCTGAAGAAACACTAATAGCACATCCCCATTCTCTCAAGAGTGTGGTGCTGGACATAGAAAGCACTGCCCGTGTACAAGGTTTTCGCCAAGCGCATGGTGACATGTTAAAACGTGTGCTTATCTACTCTTTTTAAAGCTTAATGGCTACGGTGCTGAATTGAAGTGGTTTTGATGCTCATCTCCTAATAAGGAGCAGTCATGAGAGCTGGGTTTCAATGATAATTCCTTCAGCTTGTTTTTGAACTGATTTTTCTTTTGTTGCTTTTGTTTATCTGTTGACAATTAAAACAATAAGATATAAAAAAAAAGGGAAGGCTCTTATAATAGTCACTCTCCACTCTCTTATCTAAATTAAATGGGAGACAGTCCAGAAATAAGTAACCCCCGTTACCGCTAGTTATGGTATCGTGAGCACATATATGCAAATACTTGATTATACAAATAACATAAAAAATATAGTTCATTTGAAAACTTTTTCAATCCACAAAACCATTGGTTCAATTGATTCACAGTACACATACATCAATACAAATATTCACATATCTCATGTAAAATACATGTTTGGAAACAGCACCAAGACAATAATTATGCCCACAAAATGTTCTTGGAACAGTGTGGAGTAGTGCAGAGATATTCCTGTATTGTGCACTGTGTTTATGGATTGTTCACGCATATCTGAAATGAACATGATGATGATGATAAGCTGAACATTCCTCAGGGGCCAACATTTTCCACAACCGTGTAATGAACTTCTAGATAAGTGGAAAGCTTACATTTCAGCATGTGTACTGAACAAAAACATCTTCCAAAATCATAGAAGTGCCCTTCGTGGATCATATGAATAGTAACACACACACACACACACACACATTGAGTGGTCAAGGGAAGCTCAAGGTTTAATCCCAGCTTGTCCTTCAGCAGCCAGTCCGGTGTGAGGGGGAGGGTAATGAGGAGTGGTTGCTTCAGCTCAACAGAGTTTTTAAAGAAGCTGGTGTTGTGAAGGAAGAGGGTAGGGGGGCTCTTTGAGATGTTCAGATAGCTTCTGTATTTATTGGTTGATGCCTTTTATCCTGCCTTCACCAGCTACTGCATACTTGGTACTGTGACAACAGAAGAAAAATGCATGAAAACAGAAACAAATAAGTAACAACAAATACTGAGCACATTAACCGACGATACTTTTCCCCTCCCTCCTGCACCAATTTCTTTTTAAGATTAACCAAAAAACAAACCCAAAAAATGTATATGTTACACCACAATGATTACATAAAAATGGTGACACCATTAAGCACAGTCACAATGGGTGGCAATACAATATTTCATTTGTGTCCCATGTACAGTACAGTAATGGATTTGCACTATACTCTACAGTATTTCATATTAAGAAATAAGAACAGTATTAAAATAATGTATATCTCTTGACAAATTAAATGTTATATACGCTGGTTACTGAGCGCGTTCACTGTACACATAAGCATAACCTGCATTAAATCAATAGGTAATAAATAAATAGTAGAGACCACAATAGACAACAAAATACCATTGGTGGAGCTGATCCAAACTTTGAAGAAGTTGCTGAGATGCTCAGCCATTTAATATGGTGATCACCAGGCTCAAGCCCTGGTCGCCAAGCTATTAATTGCCAACCAGAGAGACACGCACATGCTTGTCTACCGATTTTACAAACCATGGGCTTATGAATGTCTATGTGCTTGAAAGGTTGCCAATGTCATCCTCTCCCAGAAAGCCATTTCAGTTCCACTCCACCAAGTGCCCTAGATGGCACCTCACAGTGAAAGCTGTAATCCTGTCCAGTGTGAATGGGTGTCAGAGGGGAGAGGCGTCAGGGGATGGAAGCTTCAGCACAACAGTGCTTTTGAGAAATCTGGTGCTGTGGGGGCAAAAGTTTCACTGAGAAGTTCAGATTGTTTCTGTGTACAGTATGGGGTGACTTTCCGACCAATTTGCAAAAGTTGTGTTTGTTTGTTTAGTACATGTCAGTATGACCTGTGCATACTGACACATATGGGGCATCATTATGAGTCCGGCGGTAACCCTGCCGGTGCTTCCGGGGGGTTGTTGCCAGACTTGTAACATTTTACCGTCACCTAGCTTCCCAGTGCCACGGGGACATTACAAGTCCTGGCAGACCAGGAACCTGGTTGCGGAAAATGTTAGTCCCCATTCCCGGGAATGGGTTCACGGCAGCATTGGCACCGTTATTAACAGTGCCAATGCTTCAGTGATGAGTCTGCCTACCGGGGCTGCTGCGCCTGGCAGGGTCAGACCTGTCGGGTACAGTGGCCCGGCAGGCAAACATGTAGTGTGGCGGTCTGGAAACAAGGGTACCAGTGAGCTTACCGGCGACCTTGTTTCCGGACCGCCACACTCATAATGAGGTCCATGGTCCTCTAACCGTAAAAACAAATGTGCCTGTGAGAGTCTATACTGTGGTACTGCCCCAAGACACTTTATTCATGAAACGCTGATTCCCAACTGTCCTGTACCTCCCTCCAGCACTATGACTGTCCCACTGAGAGAGCATATGAATTTACTGTATTTCCTTTTTTGTCCTATCATCAGTACAGAATTGTTTTACTCAATACTTTATCTGAGAAATGCAGTAAATAATGAATACAATAATAACACTATGCTCTGTAAAACCAGAGGGGAAATATAAAAACATTTTTTTAAATAAGTATTATGGCGAGCCAGCTATTGTGTTAATGCCACAGCTGTCGGAAGCGGCCAGTACTCTTGACACTTAGAGGGTAATTCATAGAATTCAGCGCACAAGTAGCGCACGCGGCTGGCGCACAGCGTGCGCGTGCGATAGTCTGCGCCAGCCGCGTGCGCCAAAACCGAATCCGGCGCACAGCGTATTCATGGATTTTAGGCACCCAAACCAGCCGTGGCGCAGAGTATCGCAGCGACCCTGCAGCAGCGCCAGTAACGCCCCCAAGAACGCCCTCGCGCAAGGAAAAGCCATCAAAATCGCTAAATCATCGCAAAGGGCTGCGCTAACCCTGGACCAGTTTACAGGGCTGCCAAACAAGGAACGCAAAGCGGGTAACGTGCATATCAGGGGTACGCGTGAAGTTATACACGCGATTAGCCAGGGTACGTGTATTACAGGGGTATGCGGGAAGTTTAACATGCGATTAGCCAGGGTACGTGTATTACAGGGGTACGCGGGAAGTTCAACACGCGATTAGCCAGGGAACGTGTATTACAGGGGTACGCGTGAAGTAGAACACGCGATAGGCCAGGGAACGTGTATCACAGGGGTACGCGGGAATCATCACACGCGAACAGCCAGGGTGCGTGTATTACAGGGGTAGCGGGAAGTTCAACACGCGATTGGCCAGGGTACGTGTATTACAGGGGTACGCGTGAAGTAGAACACGCGATAGGCCAGGGAACGTGTATTACAGGGGTACGCGGGAATTATCACACGCGAACAGCCAGGGTGCGTGTATAACAGGGGTAGCGGGAAGTTCAACACGCGATTGGCCAGGGACCGTGTATTACAGGGGTACGCGTGAAGTAGAACACGCGATAGGCCAGGGAACGTGTATCACAGGGGTACGCGGGAATTATCACACGCGAACAGCCAGGGTGCGTGTATTACAGGGGTAGCGGGAAGTTCAACACGCGATTGGCCAGGGAACGTGTATTACAGGGGTACGCGTGAAGTAGAACACGCGATTGGCCAGGGTACGTGTATCACAGGGGTACGTGGGAATTATCACACGCGAATAGGCTGGGTGGGCCCTCACAGGTGTACCCTGTACACCCTCCACGGCCCCTGCAGGCAGCCCACAAAACAGGGGACTACCCTGCACACCTGATCATGTCCCCCTGCACCCCCATCCACCAGGGGCACCCTCCACCAGGCCCCCACCCATGTCTCCCACCACCCCCACCCCCCAGCAGTGCAGGGGCACCTGCCATCAGGCCCCCACCCATGTCTCCCACCACCCCCACCCCCCATCCACCAGGGGCACCCTCCACCAGGCCCCCACCCATGTCTCCCACCACCCCCACCCACCAGCACTGTGGGGCACGTGGCCAGCAGGCAGTCAGGCAGCAGCAGATGGCAGGTGGGAGCGTGCTCAGGGCTCTGGGGGACTGTAATTCGGCCTCCTGGCCAGGAGCGTGGTCTTTCGTGTTTGGACGCGTGGACAGCCTGATAGGGAGTGATTCAGCACGTGAAAACCCCACACTCAGCAAATCGCGCGAAAACCCGTCACCAGCATATGTGCGTCTATAGTTACCTGCACGTGCAGTGTCAAAGCGTGTGATTGGTGAAAATGGATCAACACGCAGGAGTGACAAAGCGTGTGATTGGTGAAAATTGATCTACACGCAGGAGTGACAAAGCGTGTGATTGGTGAAAAGTGAGCTACACGCAGGAGTGTCAAAGCGTGTGATTGGTGAAAAAGGATCCACACGCAGAAGTGACAAAGCGTGTGATTGGTGAACATGGGCCAAGCACGTACACGCCGTAAGTGACGCTGTACGTGTGGGCCTGTATATAAGGTAGTGTTGAACACCATTTCCTTGTACGTGCTTTTCGTGGAGAGCGAGTGGGTGAATTCTGTACTTCTTGTCGTTTCACACGCGATTTACTTCACGGCGTTTCCAGTTCGTACTCCCTGTTACCTCTGACAGCTTTTTCTCTTTTTCCTCTTGTACTGGTTTACCTGGGCCTGTTCCCTCAAACAGTGTCCCCTTCTACTGTTGTCCTGTCTCCTCAGACAGCGTACACATCTTCTTTTGGCGGGGGTGTTGCCAACCAAACGCGCTCATTTTTCACGCTCTTTTACCTGGCAGACGGTGAGTCACGCACGTATCTAACTTCTGTGCTTGCCCCGTGTGTAGCCTACCCCTTCAGAGGTCATTCTAGGCTGCGTGTGACACGCATACGTTCATTGTGTTACTGGATGCCACAGCGTAGTGCAGGGTTTTCCATCAGCACACGTGGTCTAGGAGGGGTATTGTGCACGTTCCTTAACTTTTCTGGGGTGCCTGTGCGTTGCGTGACCCGTCATCTTTCCCCAGGGGTGTCATATAGCCTTGCCACTGCACTAGGGTACGAATACCATCTGGTACCCAACCCCTTTGACACCCAATTGCCCAGGACAATTGTGCACACCGACTCCCATACGCACAATAACATCAGTGCCATGGTTGGGAGGCGTGCAAGCCGTAAGGGTGGCAAAGGTGGCCGAGCCACACGTGGTGGCCGTGGAGGATCCACTAGGGGACGTGGTTGTGACTTGCAGGGTGCCCCTGTCCCCCCCAGTCTGGAGGACCAGTCAGGGACACCCATGCCCCCCCCCCAGTTGAGGGTCATGTGGCTGATACCAACCCTGATCAGCCCTTGTTGGACCAGCCCATTGTGGCAGCAGACCTGTCCGAGGGTGATCCCATCGCTGACATCCAGGTCAGCAGGTCCACTGCACGTGCACCGGTGCACATTGGTGTCATCAGGGCACGCGCATCTATGCCAGATAGGTCATCTGCTGGCCCCCGTATCCAGGGTGTGGCTCCATCCACCCCACCTCTCATACACCCTGCCAAGACTGTGTCGGTCCTAGTTCATGCACCTCAGATCAGGCCTGACCCCATCCCACTACCCCCAATGCCTGCACCTACTCCCATGCTGAGTGTGCAATCCCACACACCCAGTACTGAGTCCACCACGGCTCCTGCCCCTAGTGTCCACAGCGGCGTAGGACACTCTGGATCCCCACCCCCTTCCAAGCGCAAGAGGAAGAGTGCACGTCCGGCACAGGCTGATGACCCAGGCACGGCTGCACAGTCCGGCCCATCAAGGAAGCCAAGCTTCACAGACGCCGAACTGAATGCACTTGTTCAGTATGTGTCAGATCATGATAGGGAAATGGTCATCGTTGCAGGGTCCAAGACCACACATGCCAGACGCCAGGCACAATGGCAGACCATTGCTGACAGAATAAGTGCCCTTGGAGTAGTGAGGCGCACAGCTAGTGATTGCCAGAAGCGCTGGAATGACCTTAAGCGCAGGGCAAAGGATAAGCTGGCCTCAAGTCATGCCGCAACCTTGGTGACTGGAGGTGGGTCCCCAGCACAGGAAATAGAACTCACACCACACGAGTCCGTAGCTGGATCCTACGTCACCGAGGGACAACTCCAAGGTGTGGGAGATCTCCCTGATTACGAGGCATCATCCGGTGAGTGCACATGCATGTGTGTATTATCCATGTGCATGGTGTGTGTGTGAAGCATTCATGTTGGGTGCCTGTCAAGGGGGTGTGTGGCAGAGTTGATAGTGGCACCCATGTGCCTCATCCAGTATGTTCAGTGCAACACCATCTGCCCACAGCACTATCCCTACTGGCAACAGTGCACATATGGGCCGACACCATGGAAGTTGCCCTTGAATTGTCATTTTGTCACTACATTGTTGCTCATACTCCCCTGTCTATTCATCTGATGTCTTACATACCATTCCTATACTTTCCCCCAGCCATTCAAGTTTCATCTTCACATGCCTGACATGCAATGATACCACATGCTAATGCGTCCTCTGTATATAAATGCCAACCAACATGCTGTCATACTGTGGATGTTGCCTTGACATCCACCTCCTACCTGTGGGCTTTGGTACCGTCTGGTTTCGAGCCCCATTCCCTCACACTCCATGCTGCTCTTCATGGTCTATCTTCCATGACTTCTACAGTTCAGACCATTGTGCCCTACTCACGACACCTGCTTGCCAAAAGTCAAATGACGGCACCCTGCCCTCCAATGCGACCCACCCTATTGCTGACCAGTGCATCTGAGCCTACTCAAAGCTAACTCTCACTGACATCTGCTCATACATGCCTTTGCCTGTCCCATAGACCCTTCACATGGTCCCTGTCCTCTCTCCTTGCTCCTCTTCCACCATCAATGGTGGGACCCGTTGGGGTGTACTCCTGGCCTCCCTCCAATCCTCAGAGGCCACTATTGATGTGCATGGTAATGGGAGCGTCTCAGTCCAAGGCCCTTAGGCCAACCTCAATCTCCTTGAGAAATGCTACCCACATCTCATCAACTTCCTTACCTCTCCTGCTGTCCCCCCTCCTCTCTCCTCATCAATCCTGCACTGCCTCCCTGCACCCTCCCATGAACCTTCTCCGCCTCCCACTCCAACTCCTACACATGCTGCACCTCTGATCTCTAGCACTCCCCGTAAGTCCTACAAGGCTGTCAACCTCCTCCACAATTACACTCCTTTCACTGCGGCTGCATCAGGCATTCCTCCGATATCTGTCACTTACATGAGGTTATGCACCTTGACATCCTTGGTCTCATGGAAACATGTCTGACGGCCAGCTCTGTCTGCATCCTTCACACACTCCTACCTGATGTTCAGGAGACCCTCTCCTTGGCCCGCCACTACTGTGCAGGGGGGGTGTGCCCTTGGCTTCCCTGAGGGTATTCCTGCCACTGTCACTCCTACTTAGACCTACTCCACTCTGGAATGGCTTGTGTGACGTCTCTCTCCACCACACCTTGACATTCACAAACTGTGCGTACTGTGTCTTGGAAAACTGGTCAAATGTACTACTTCCTTTCTGAGTGTCCTCACCTCTCCTCCTCACTCATGTCCCCAGACACAGAAATCCTCTTCCTTGGTGCTGTACGCATCCACCTGCATGCTTGTTGACGCCCCCACGTGACCTTTCTGTGACCTCAGCAACTCCCTCTCACCCTCTAGACTCCCGTCTGTCCCTACTCATTCTGCAGGGCACACTCTTGATGCTCTGATCTCATCTGACTTTCCCCTCTCCGTCCATCTCTGCACTCCTCTCTCCTGGAGTGATCACATTCTCCTATCCTCCCAGCTCACCCTCACCACCTCACAGGCAAAGCCACCCTCACCACTGTCACACACCTTCTTGGTATTCCGACCCATGAAGTGTGTGTCAGTCGAGGCTCATGCTGCCAAAATCTCCCCCCCATCCAGCTCCCCCTTAGGCTCACTCCCATCCTAACAGGGCCCACTCCATGCTCCACTCCATGTCAGGTACACTGGATGTCTTTGCCACGGTCATGACCACCTGTCTGAAGCCCCATGCCAATGCAGAGTCCTGGCATGACTCGGATCTTGTGAACCCAAACCACAGGTGCCGGGTGGCAGAGAGGGAATGTCCTGCATCATGGCCATCCTCTGGCAAACTGGCCTGCCACATGCTCCAAAGGCAATAGCGCCTCACCCTTTTCACCAAGATGAGATCCCCAATCCAAGGGCACATATCTGCGGCATGCGACAACTCTGCAGGACACATAGAAATCTGCAAGGACCTTGCCGAGCCAGATGCTGTGTGTACCTCCCCTGTCCCCTCCGAGCCCACAGCACTGCATGATTGTCTCTGTACCCCTATAGGCCACCCCCCCAGCACTTGTCTGCGCCTAACACCATCTGCCCTTGACGTCAAGTCCTACTTACCTTGTACAGCACTTCCAGCCGCCACTTCCCCTTGCACTTCATTGTGCCACCCACCCCTGCACTTGCGTGACATGAATGAGACCAGCACCAGTAGGATTGTTGACTGGCATCCCCTTCTGCCCCACCACCCCTCAGTGCTCCGCTGTACCTTCATACATTTCTGGACCGGTGCTTCACGAATGCAATATGAATCCTTTACAGGTGATGGGGAGGTGGAATCACATTGTTTACTGCATTTTGTTGATGTAGACAAGGCACTGTGCATCGTGGCCAATTTGGACTAGCAGATCCATGTACAACATGTTTACTTATTGATGTGACGATGCAATGTCAGGACCAGAGTGGTTGAAATCCAAAAAAGTAGCCCTCCTCTCCCTCTTCACTTGGTGGCTATGTCACATGCCATGTGTGTGATGGCATGTGCCTTTGACATGGCAATCACCGGCCAATGTGTGATGGCAGTGCTAGGCAGCATGGTGAGCAGGCGTTGCTCTCCAATCTGTACATTGTATGCCCTGAGCCTCCCCTACAGACCCAGTGATGGTGAATGCATAGGAGGTCTCCCAGTCATGTGGGACATGTGTCGTAGAACTACTGCCTCTGTTGTTCATCAGCCCTTGTTGCATGCCATGGTGCTAATGCCTGTTTCCATTTTTCTCTTTCATGTCTTTGCAGGGGACGAAGCACTTGTTGATGCTGGGGATGTGGTGGTTGAGCCGTCCCAGGAGGGCAACCCGGGCCGACCTACCACAAGTGAGGGACGTGGTGTGTTTGTGGGTGAAAACCCACAAGTGCTGCAGGTCGTGCTGTCGAGGGGTGTCTCTGGGGGTTCCTCCCCCGAGCAGTATTCAGGTGTAGACTCGGAGGATGACACCTATGTGCAGTCGCAGGTGAGTGTTCTTGGGAGAGAATCTCCTCTGTCCGACCCACCTGCAGCCGGGCCATTGCCCTCAATGGGGATGTCAGTGTCGGCAGATCAGCCTCCGGTGGTTACGGATGCAGGGCCACACCACCCAATCTCTGATCCTGTTCCTGGGGCTGCAGATCAGAGAGGGAATGCAGTCCTGCAGCCTGAGGCCTTGCCGGCACAGCAAGGCGCAGTCCGCCTTGCCCCAGGCAGGTGTGGTGCCCGTCAACGTGGTGGCCGTATGCCACCTGGCAATACCGTTTGGGAGCAATCCATCTACGGTATGGCCACCCAACAGGCAGCATCATCTGAGATGATTGCACAGGCCATGGATAGGGTGGCCACTTCCATTGTCCCCCCAGAAAGGCTGATGGAGCGACTGGAGCAGGCTACAGAGTCCATCTGCCAGGCACACAGGGAGGATATGTTGGCGTCCAACATGGACAGGCGGGCGGCACTGGCGACTCTGCGGGAATCACTTTCCATGGAGTCCCAGCGCCACAGGGAAGGCCTGAGGGAAGAACTCCGTCACCTCAGGTCGACCCTGTTAGAGCTTGAGGCTTCATCCCATAGAAGGACAGAGGAGCAGCTGGAGCGTCTGACACGGACGCTCTCGGCCGAGATGCAGGCAACTCGTGCGGAGGTCAGGTCATCCCGGGAGTTACTGCATGGGGACCTCCGCATGATTATAACCCAGAACCAGAACTACCAGACCCGCCTGCTTGCAGCCATGGAGGAGCAAACTCGTGCTTTGGGTGGGCTGCCTCCCATTGTCACACCATCTTCTGAGGCAGCTCCCCCACCTCCAGAGTCAGCTGCAGGGTCTGGCCAGAGCCATAGCGACTCATCTCCCACAACAGAGTAGCCGTGTGGGCCACGAGCCTATGGGGTGTTTTAGTTTCCCATGATCCACACAGGTGGATTGTGGCGTGCATCCTGTCCTCGGACCTCATAGGTGGCCCCCCCCCCGCCGGCCCTTTCATGGCCATTTTTTCTCAATTTTATTTTTTCTTTTCCAAGAGTGTTGCCTTGTGTGGGTACCTGGGCATACACTGTATTGTGGCTGGGCACATGCAGGCTTGTCCTGAGTTTGGTTTAGATGCTTGGGTAGCAGACATCCACACCCCTCCTGCTTCCCTTTCCATGGGCTTGCAAAGGGTGTGCCCAAGTGACAGCAAATTACACGGTGACATTGGACTCCCATGAGCTGTTGGCCAGTCCATAGTCAATACTGTGTAGACATTCATAGTGTACATTGTTGTTGCACCTAACTATGCATGATGGTTTGATATGTGCCTCTACTTACATATGTTGCTCATGTTTTGCAGGTATTTCACACAGTTCTTCACACGGGCATACTCTCTGGAGTCAGACTACATGTCGGTAGATGTGCACTGACACTTTTGCGTGGCGCCATCACTGTACATCTGGACGGTGAGGACATACCAGCAGAATCAGGTAATGAGACTACCATTGATTACATGCATTGTGTCTTGTTTGGGTGGGCTTCAGGGTGGGTTGGTGTGTAATTTGATTGAAATTACTCTTACACAGGTGTGTAGCAGTGGCTCCAGCGCGGTTAGCTGTTCAAGTGCGGCTATGTTCCATTTGGGGCACTGCTATTTGTGACACCGGTGTCATGTTGTGATGGCCAGTTTGTTTGCTCTCACATACCATGACATGGTGTCCTCAGTGGCGGGACTGTGAAGGGGATGGGTGACATGGCAATGTTGTCATGTAGTGAATTGCCTGTGGCAATGCATATTTGATTGATGGAGTTGTGTCTTCTCGTTGTGATGCATTGCTGGTGTATGTGTAGGTAGGGGTGCACACATAGTGACACTTCCATGTTAACAATCTCAGGCTGATGTGTATCTGACAGTTTATTGTCGAGTAATTTAGTGACATTGTCAGGTAGTGTCATCATTGATTGTCAGATGGTATGTGCCAGAGCAGTGTGCACTAGCCAGCACTGTGATTCCTAGGTGAAGAAGTTGGCCACCAGTTGCGTACGGGCTGCCACCCCCCGTGCCCTTTCCCCTCCCATGCGCAGCGGGCGTGCATGTGGTTGTGGATGTGGGGGCACCACCATGTCCACGGGCAGGCCCCGGCGTGTTGCAACGTTGTGCAGGACACATGCTGCCACTATGATCCTGCACACTATTCGGGGAGCATATAACAGCTGCCCGCCAGAACGGTCAAGGGAGCGAAAGCGTGACTTCAGCACTCCGAATGTGCCCCGTGTTGCAATGTGGGCTGTGTTGTACCTTACCTCGGGTGGCGTGGTGGGTTTCCGGATTGGGGTCATAATGTGGGGGGTGATAGGGTAGGCACTGTCCCCTGCGGAGGTGGTGATGGGTATCATTAGTGGTGTTGTGTCATGACCCAGTATCTGACATGCATGCATGTGCAGTGGCATTCATGCTCACCAAGCAGCCATGTATCTCCATGCTGGCCAGCCTCCAGGTCCCGGCATAGTGTAGACATTCTGTAGATGAAGCTGTCGTGGGTGGACCCGGGATAGTTGGCATATACTGATGTGATTATTCCCTTGCCATTGCATACAACTTGCACGTTGATGGAATGCCAGTGCTTGCGGTTTCTATAGATGTGCTCTGTTGCCCTGGGTGGACGTAGAGCCACATGTGTGCAGTCAATTGCACCAAGCACTTTGGGGAATTGAGCCACACCATAGAATTCCTGGATGCACGTCCGCCTTTCTGCATGAGTCCTGGGGAGATATATGTGCCTGCGGACTGATGGCCGTGCAGTGATGATGTTCAAGACCTGGTGTAGGCAGCGTGACTGCGTGGCCTGTGACACACCACCCACTATGGCACTTGTCCGCTGAAAGGATCCAGTGGCCAAGAAGTGCAGTACATTCAGGACCTTCTGCAGGGGGCTGAGTGCTTGGGAGCACAGGGTGGGTGATGTGAGGTCATCCTCCCACTCACTGACCAGGTCCAGTATGATGTGTGCTGGAAACCTGTACCTCCCATACACCTGGTCATCAGGCATCCCGAATAGGCTGGTTCTGGGTGTGAATATTCTGGCCCTGACTCTCCTCCTCCTCCTCCTTTGGTAGCCCACTGCCACTGCTGCTAGGAACGGTATGTTCATCCTGGCATCTGGCTTGTTTATTGATAAGTGCGCAAATTAATGCCTTGTGCGTGTTCTAGGTGAGCGTGTGACCCTCGCACCCCTGGAATCTAGTTCCCACTCCAATAGCGTGTGGAAATTCCCACGCAGCAGGCATACAGGTGCGCTGACGTACTTGCGTGTGTAAGTGCCCGCGCACCCCTGTAATACACGTACATAGGCCAATCGCGTGTACGCGCACTTTTGGCCAATTACACGCGATGTAATACACGTACATAGGCCAATCGCGTGTACGCGCACTTTTGGCCAATTACACGCGATGTAATACACGTACATTGGCCAATCGCGTGTACGCGCACTTTTGGCCAATTACACGCGATGACACTCTGACGTGCAGTATTTCCACGTGTGCTCCGTCATCACGTGCTGAGTGGGGAACGCCCGTGCGGATCACGTCAGACGCGCTTACGCGGTGAGGGACTCTGGTCCAATAGAATCGCGTATGCGTGCTGATGCACTTACGCGCTAAGGCCCTTTCCTCGGATTTCACGCTGACGTGCAGGAATTTCACGTGCCAAATCACTCCGTATCAAGCTGGCCACCCGAAAACACACGGAACACCACGCTCCTGCCCAGAAGGCCGAGTTACTGCCCCCCCAGTGCCCTGAGCAGCCTCCCACGTGCTATCTGCTGCTGCCTGCCTGCCTGCCTGCCTGCTGCCACCGTGCCCTGCCATTTGGTGCCTGCACATCAGCCATCTGCAGGGGTCCAGTTGCTGTGTCCACCCCTGCTGGAACTGAAGACTCCCAACTGGGATTACATCGCTCCACAGCCCAGCCCCAGGACCCAGTTGCCCACCCACACCTGCCTCTGGGGTTGCCATGTCGGGCACTTCGACATCTGGCACCAGTGGCAACCCCAGGCCAGAGGGGCAGAGGGGCACCAGCTTCACTGCCACCGAAGTTGGTGTCCTGGTGGAGCATGTCCTGGGGCAGTATGATGCCCTCTTTGGATCGTCCCGCGCCAGCAAGGAAGGACGGGAGAGGATCTGGGCCGACTGTGTGGTTGCCATCAACGCGGAGGGGGTGGCAACCCGCAACGTCCAGAAGATCAAGAAGCGCTGGGAGGACTTGAGGTCCAGGACCCTTGTGAAGGCCCGGCGCCTCGTGGAGGGGGGCCGGGGCCGCATGAGTTCCATCCAGAAGAGGATCCTGGAACGCGTACGCCCAGCGCTCCACGCCCAGGTCCTTGAGAGGGAGGCCCGTCTGGAGTTGAGCGGTAAGTGTGCAAGCATTACTGTGTGAGACAGGGCATGTTGCGGTGTGCTGGTTCTATGATACTTGCCTGTATGTGTGCCATGGGCCATGTATGCATGTATGTGTGCAGGGACATCATGGTAATGCATGTGCGACCAGTGATGTGTGACCCACATGGTTGTTGCATGTGTTGAAATGTGGCATGGGGAGCCCTATGCAGATTTAGGACATGAGAGCATGCCAGTCTCTGTACCTGGACATGGATGGGGGTGAAGGATGGGTGCTGATGCCAGGTACATATATGGTAGCCATGTCTGTGTGCCTGACCTGCGTGTCTGTGACTTGTGCATGCCATGGATGCATGACACATGTGTGTGACAATCCACAGATTCTGTGACGCACCCAACTAACCCTTGTTTCGCCTGTGTTCGTTGTGTTTGGGGCCAGATGGATGTGACTGAGGTGAAGTGTGTGCATGTGATATGCATGAGCCATGATGCATGTGAGTCACATATCATTGAATGTTTCAAGAGTCAATTGGACATGCATGGAAATGTGCATGGCATGCACCATGCCTGTTACTGTGTGTCTTTTGCCTGGACTGACCCATGTGTTGTGGAGGGACATGATGGAAGTGTACTTTGACAGGGGTGCTCATCTGCTATTGCTTCCTGTCTAGGGGACCATTTTACAGTAGCCTGATGCTTGTGTCCTTTGTCTCCCTCTACGCAGCGGCTAGTGAAGAAGAGGGCGGAGACGGCGCTGTGGAGCAAGGCGGCGGGGATGCCCCCACGGCTGCAGCGGAAGGGGTGGGTGAGCCCCCACAGGGGCCTGCTACGGCGGGAGACGGTGAGGAGCCATCCAGGTTGGTGGTTTGCACAGAGGAGGAGGAGGCCGACACTGGTGCACACATGGGGCCTGGTGGGAGCATCCCTGCTGGTGCAAGTGGTGCAGTCCAGGGCCAGGGGCAGGAGGCAGCACAGGTCACCGTGGAGGTGCCTGTGCATGTCGCTGTCCCTGACCCTGTGAGTGCACCACCATGCACCAGCAGGGATGCCCCGTCCCAGGCCCGTCCGCAGGTAGTGGGGATGTCCATGTCAACTGACTCCCCTCCACCTGCGGCCGTGGAAACCCCTGGCCGCGTGGAGCAGGTCCTGATTGGGGTCGCGATGCGCACGGCTGTGATTCGTGATGACGTGCGTGCTTCCCGGGAGGAGCACGCACGTCATCACGAAGTGCACCGTGCCGACGTGGCCCAATTGGGATCGGCCATGTTCGGGGGGTTCCTGCATGTGTTGGCCAATCTGACGGCCCTCTCCTCCTCTGTGCAGGCTATCCAACGGTCGTTCTCCTTGCCGTCTTCCGGCCCAGATGCCACCATGGCCCCCTGTGGACCTGCCCCGACCAATGCAGCCAGCTCGGTGGGGATCCCATCCCTGCCACAGTTGGGAGTCGGAGGTCCAGCAGGGGTGGACGACACAGCAAGTGGACCCCAGCAGATGGAAGATGTGCCGGCATCATCGGGCAGGGCACGTGCACGACGGCGTAGGTGGTTACCATCAGCCTGGATGCCGTCGTGCTGGCAGAGGCAGTGGCGTCGGAGGCAGCAGCGGGCTCGACGTGGGAGGCATCATGGCTCAGGGCCATCAAGATCAGAGGGGCAGGCATCGGCCGGAGGGCAGGGCAACCCTGGCATGGCGGTGTGTTCCGTGTGGGAGGAGTTTGGCCAGCGGATAGGTGCGGAGCGGCAGCGGGCGGAAGAGGAGCGGCTCGCCATGGCCAGGGCGGAGATCTCCATGCATCGGGCATTGAGGCGGGCTGAGTGCCTCGAGGAGGCTCGCAGGGATTTTGGTGAGCACATGGGGTTGTCCCTGCGAGACCTCGGGGCCAGGACAGAGTCCCGCCTCCAGGACATTGACATGGAGTTCGAGGATGCCCTGGCCAGCATCACCAAGTGAGCCGCAGGACTAGCCCGCTGCCTTTGTATATAGTTTTGTAGTTAGTTAGTGCTAGGTTTCCTTTATTTATTTTTATTATTTTGGACCGCTCGGACAATGGCCACTTTTTTGTACATATTTATTTTATTAGTTAGTATTAGGTTTCATTTGTGCTGTTGGGCTCATGGACCCTGGAACATTCCTGTATATATTGATCTATTTTGGGAGATACATTTTTTAAATTTATTATTGTTTACACCATGACGTAATGGTTTTTCTTTGATTTCCTACTACATGGTTTTGCTTTGGACAAATTATATTGATTTTTTCATCCTTTGTTTTTTGGTTTATCATTTTTGTTCTCGGACATGGACCTTTTATTTACTTTGCCACATAGTTGTAAGTTTTATTGGTTTACTTGATTTGTGTTTTTAATACATTTTTATATTATCTTACACTTGTGTTATTTTCTCTTTGGTTTCTTACATGTCATGATATGGGTTTTGACATTCACTTGCACCCATTGTGTATGTGTGTGTGACAGACATGTGTTCTTTTGCATACTTGCCTTTGGGGTTGTGTCATGTGATTGCATTCACTATGTGGGTGCATGCAATCCTTGCCTGGGTGTTTGTGCTGGGTATGCTGGCCATTACTGCCATGATTGTGTATCGTCAGGACCTGGGGCCAGGGGGAAATGGGTGGGGGCCTGCTGGCAGGTTCCCCACAGTGCTGGGGGTGGTGGGAGACATGGGTTGGACATGGGTGGGGGCCTGCTGGCAGGTTCCCCACAGTGCTGGGGGTGGTGGGAGACATGGGTGGGGGCCTGGTGGAGGGTGTCCCTGGTGGATGGGGGGTGGGGGTGGTGGGAGACATGGGTTGGACATGGGTGGGGGCCTGCTGGCAGGTTCCCCACAGTGCTGGGGGTGGGGGTGGTGGGAGACATGGGTTGGACATGGGTGGGGGCCTGCTGGCAGGTTCCCCACAGTGCTGGGGGTGGGGGTGGTGGGAGACATGGGTTGGACATGGGTGGGGGCCTGCTGGCAGGTTCCCCACAGTGCTGGGGGTGGGGGTGGTGGGAGACATGGGTTGGACATGGGTGGGGGCCTGCTGGCAGGTTCCCCACAGTGCTGGGGGTGGTGGGAGACATGGGTGGGGGCCTGGTGGAGGGTGTCCCTGGTGGATGGGGGGTGGGGGTGGTGGGAGACATGGGTGGGGGCCTGGTGGAGGGTGTCCCTGGTGGATGGGGGGTGGGGGTGGTGGGAGACATGAGCAGGTGTGCAGGGTAGTTCCCTGTGGTGTGTGCTGCCTGCAGGGGCCGTGGAGGGTGTACAGGTAATGCCTGGGAGCACACAGCCATATCGCGTGTGGGACTTCCCGCGCACCCCTGCAATCCACGTACCCGGCCATATCGCGTGTGGAACTTCCCGCGCACCCCTGTAATCCACGTACCCGGCCATATCGCGTGTGGAACTTCCCGCGCACCCCTGAAATCCACGTACCCGGCCATATCGCGTGTGGAACTTCCCGCGCACCCCTGAAATCCACGTACCCGGCCATATCGCGTGTGGAACTTCCCGCGCACCCCTGAAATCCACGTACCCGGCCATATCGCGTGTGGAACTTCCCGCGCACCCCTGCAATCCACGTACCCGGCCATATCGCGTGTGGAACTTCCCGCGCACCCCTGAAATCCACGTACCCGGCCATATCGCGTGTGGAACTTCCCGCGCACCCCTGAAATCCACGTACACGGCCATATCGCGTGTGGAACTTCCCGCGCACCCCTGAAATCCACGTACCCGGCCATATCGCGTGTGGAACTTCCCGCGCACCCCTGCAATCCACGTACCCGGCCATATCGCGTGTGGAACTTCCCGCGCACCCCTGAAATCCACGTACCCGGCCATATCGCGCGTGGAACTTCCCGCGCACCCCTGAAATCCACGTACCCGGCCATATCGCGTGTGGAACTTCCCGCGCACCCCTGTAATCCACGTACCCGGCCATATCGCGTGTGCAACTTCCCGCGCACCCCGGTATGCACGCACACGTTTATTTTTTCTCTCAGCGCGTGTCTGTGTTTGTGGGTACCCCTTTGTACGTCATTTGTCCTGGAGGGCCACAGTATTGGACATTGATCATGTCTGTATATAGGTGCTATTTGTTGGCGCACCTTTTAGCGCACATTTCTTGCAGGCGCAGAGACGCTACCGCCTGCTTTCTTGTGGCGGTCGTGTTTGTGCCTGTTTGTGCCTGTGCGCTGCTTTGAGCGTGCGCTTTTTTGCCCTATTCTATTCCATGAATACGTGTTGTATGCGAGCGTGTGGGCGTTCCGCGCACTTGCCTCCTATACTTTCCCGTGCCGCCCACATTCTTCCCCATTCCGAGTGTTGTGCCCCATTTTATTCCCCATTCCGAGTGTCCCGCCCTGTGTTCCGCCTACTTTAGAGCTGTGCGCTGCGCTCGGAGTGATAGCGCAGTGGCCGTGGCGCACGACGTTGGTTGACCTGTGCGCCGGCCTGCGCCGCACGCTTTTTCGGCGCACGTCCTCTGCTTTTCTTGCGCACGGACTTCCATGAATCGACGTGCGCTGGTTTCCCTGCGCTTTTCGCTAATTTTCGGCGCAGCGCACGTATTGGCCCCTCTGCGCCGGGATTTTCGGCGCACATTTATTCCATGAATCGGCCTGTTAGAGTCTTCAGTGAGGTTTAACGGCAAAGTGAAGAGCCTTCTGGAATTCTCACCAAAGCCTGAAGCGTTCCTGATTTGTACCATATTTTGCGCCTCGGACAGAGAAGCGCAGAGAAGCGGGCAGAGAAGCGAAGCGAAACGAGGAGGAGGAACGAGAGAGGCAAGGTGGGTGAGCGTTCTGAGCGTCCTGAGCACAGTGGATGCCGTGACTGGAAGCAAGCAGCTCCGATTTTACCCTGACCTAACCTGACCCTGTCTCTACCCTGCAGGTATATTTTCAGGTATATTTTCAGGTATATTGTCTCCAGCTTAAACGGACGAGGCTTGGAGGTTGGCAGTGACTCAGGCAATCTCGGCTTGTTTAACTCACCTGCCCGAGCTTATTAGAGCTCAGTAGAGCTGCTGAGTGCTGCCTAGAAGCACATTGGTGGGCTCGTGGGCTGGGGGCAGTGGGAGTTATCTTTTCTGCCTACTGCAGTATTGCATTGTTTACCTTCTCCCGCAACCTGCAACCTGCAACTGCTCGGGACCCCACACCCATATATCTAAGCCTTACTACTATCCCACCTTAACGAGTGTGGAAGGGAGACTGTGGGCAGAGAGCCTTTGATCCCGACCTTACTCAAGAGAGATGGGCCCAACCTTTTGAGTATCTGTATTGTATCTGTATACGGCAAAAACAGCTCCAGAACTAGCCTTAAAATGATACAAAGGCTGGTGAAGTGGAGAGGAAGTGTTTCTGTGGGCTAATTTCGAATCCAGTGTAAATTCTTTACCGTAATAGGATTCGAATTTTAAATTTTGCTGGTTCCTGTTTGTGACTTCAGGTCTCAAACTCCCCAAGTCTCACTTATGTGTCACTTATGTTTGGATACGTATGGAGGACGACTCGGACTTTGTGATTGCTATGGCTGAATCCAATTTTGAGGACAGCCACACTGTATTGGGGAATGGTGAGGGGGTATCACAGCTAAAATTATAGCTAATACAGAGGATGAATGTAGCTTGCCCCAAACACCACAAATCCTCCCCCGACAGCCTTCGAGGGGCCTTCAGTTGGGAGTGCACTTGACCCCTACAGTGGTAGTAACCAAGAAAACACTGACACACGAAAACGCTCTCCAAAAGGAAGGGAGGGCATACATGGAACAAACACCAAAGGTAGTAATGGAGCTAGCAATCGGCATTGACCTCACTGTATCTCCAAGTGAGGAAAAGAGTGACAATGGGCATGATCCCACAGCAGACATTAATGGACTTACTTTGGGGGAGGCTAAAACACCAGCAAGCCTCAACACTAGTAAGAGTAAATCTACACCTCCCTCACCTGCAGGAGTGACAGAAAATCACAAAGTAGAGACTGCCAAAGCACGTCAAGACACCCAGGATACCCAGGAGGAATATAGGGGAGCCACATTAACCTCCTCATATACATTTGGTACAAATGCCAAACACCAACTACACAACCACCCGGTTCAAGGTACTCTGGAAACTACCTGGAGACCCCGGGGAATCATGCCCATCCTGTTGAAAGGGAACCAGCGTTTCCACTACTACAGGAAAAAGGATAAACAAGGATGGGATTGGGGCCATGCTAAAAGTGCCTAGAATACTAAGGACAACGGTCCAATGCCCTCAGAAAGAGGTGAAATGGGCAGAGAATTGTCAACCCGCCGGCTCCCGGGACCAAAGGTAGTTTGTCAGAAACACTCCTAGGTGCAGACATCATATTGAATGCAGAGGCTGTTCTGGATAATGAACTGACTCAATGGTTCATCATGCCAATGGAAGCTCCAGGTGCCTGCCGGCACCTGCTTTGAAGCAGAAGGAACCAGTGACTGCGGACCCTAGTGTAAAACAACGCGCTTTAGCAGGTGCAGAAACGGGCAATACACAGCGGGCAACATTATGCTCAATATCAACAAAGACAACCCCTGCAAACAAATGACAAAGGACTGACTTGGATAACGTAACATCTTATTCCCTCAATGAGGATCTACTGATGGATTTAATAGCCTCTCAGGCAGAGCAAAGCAAAGATGAATCGAATAGTCAAAGCACAATTGACCCTAAACTAATAACAGCCTTTACTCTAACCATGGCACCTTTTATGAAGCTGATTGAAACCCAAAATGATCAGAAAAGAGACCAAACCACAGTGATTGCAATGCTGCACGGCAAAATGATCTTTGTAGAAGGATTCATCACGGCTATCCAATCAAAAATGGACAAAAACGAGGAACAAAGTACTAACATCTTGAAGAATATATTAGAGCACGTAATTCGAGACAAAGAGAGAAGAAGATCATAAAGATTCTTTTCACTCACTCACCCACAACTTCCGTTGGGAGGAGAGTCCTTGAATATGGATGGCCTCAACAAGAAAGGGTCGTGGGTAAGAGAAATTGAGACCTTTAACAAATCAGGGAAAACATACACAACTGTGTCGACACTCACAGAGCCAATGCCCCCTGTAACTACAGTTATTGCAGACACAGAGGCAAGTCAAACTCAAAGTCAATCCATGTCTGAAGAGACCCAAAACCCTGTGTTGGTACCCCCGGTTGAAAACAACAAAAAACCAACAAAGAACTCTACTCGCACCCAAAGATCTTCAATATCTTTGATAAACTAGGTGAGTGCGATAAAGGATTAGTAAAAAAGGCGGACTCCCCACAGTTGAAGAGATTAGCTTTCTTGAGCAAGCAAAAAAAACACTGACGAAAAAGACACCGTCTAAGCCACAGCCAGCTAAGCCACAAGTTGATTCGAGGAAAACTGGGGGAACGGTAGTGCCCATTAAAAAGGGGACAAGACTAAATGCAAGCACTACTATTCAAAACATTCAGAGATCCAAAACTCTAAGATGTTTGTTAGAGGGTCAAAGAAGCCTACTGTCAATGAAAGTGCGAAAGAGATCCCATATGTGGACGCCCAATTATCCAATGCTCAAGGGCAGCACAGTGACACCAATATAGACTTACTAAATTTGACTACTTATTCTGATGGTTCAGTGTCAATACGCTCAATCGGGTCTGAAAACCAGTCACAGAATGCAGAATCTGACTCTAACCTCTCTGACGATGAGGATGGAGAACAGGTTGAGGAAGTGGAAGAGGAACCGGAGCAATGTAACAAACAGGGGCCCATCACGAAAAAAGACCCTAAAGGTCAGATTCTCTAAAGACTGACAAATCGTTGAAACAACCAGCTTAACTAGTGGAAAAACACCAAGCACTAGTGGTCAGTCAAATAAGAATCATGATGAAACTACAATGGATGACTTTGACGCAGAGCAATTGGTAATAGAAGAGTACAAAATCTGGAACCAGAACAGACACAGAAACCTGGAAAGGAAGGAGGCAGCTCAAAAACTGACCGGCAGACTTGTCACACAAGAGAAAGACAGTATTAGAATAATTAGGGTGATTGAGAGTTGTGACAACAGGTCTCCCTCGCGCTCTTGGTTGATCGAGAATTGCGATAACAGGTCTCCCTCCTGTTTTCTGTTAGAAAGGGTCTTAATCATCAAAGGCAACTTGATCCTCAATAGAACCAACATTATGAGACTCATTGGATCAATTGAGGAATTTAAGAAAAATCAATCAAGGGACAAACTGCTAATTGAATTTCCAGAGGAAAGCGCCTAGATGGAGCTCTAATTTACATATCGGATCACAGAACTAAAGACACTTTCATTAAAGAAGGCCACAGACTCCTCAAAATGGGTTTTTGGTTAAAAGAAAGAGAAATACCATCTCCCACATCAGCATTTACATCCAAAGAGGATCGTCATCATCCTATCAAATCGGTACACGCGGAGCCTACTAGCCTGAGAGTTAGTGAGGCCCGCCCTGAGGAACTATTAAGTAAGAAGCAGGCAATAGGAGACAGACAACGACCACGCTGGGTAGGACCAGATGATCTGGGAAACGAATTGCCGCCGTTTAAACAGCTCGGAGCGACACGCCCAGATAACCCAAGAGAAGATTGGGGCTGGCTAGAGGGCACACTGGCCAGGAAGTCCTAATGCCAAAAGCGCACAGAAACTGCTCTCTTCCAGAACTTGACCATCTGTTCTTGGAATACCAGGGGTTTCAGGCACTTATTAGGGGAAGGGGAACTCATAATTGAGAAAAATGATATACTGTGCCTCCAGGAGACTTGGCTGAATGAGGAACCATCCCTGGAAGGCTACAAAGTTTTCCTGAACCCCGCTGTCAAAGGGAATCTTGGATGACCCATGGCAGGACTGATACAGCATGTAAAAGAACAAACGGCTGGACCAAGCTCTGTGTACAGAACCCCATACCATTGATTCAGTTTGTGTTGCTGGTAAAAAGGTACAACCAACACAACTGGCACCTCCTGATATGTAACACCTACTGGAATCCTGCATCACCATTTGCAGTAAAGTTTCCAGAGACGGTTACGAACTACATAGATGAAGTCAAAATTACCTACAATAACATTGATGTTCTGGTATGTGGGGAAATGAATATGGAATGCTTCGACTCCAGGAATGAATTGATAATTAATCCACCAAGAGCTCCACTTCAAAGATGCTAAGGGGTATAAGTTAGAGAGATGATCTACAAAAAAGAAACATACATTTGATGAATGGCAATATAAGGGGTGACATTCAACTGAAAGCAACCTGGAAAAGAGATCCCCACACTAAGATCTTAGACTACATTTTCGCGTCAGATACTCTTTTTGGACAGATGAGCCACTTGGAAGTGATATCTTGTAACAACAGTGATCATAATTTGTTGGAGATGGTGGGAAGCAATGCCGAAGTTACCGTTGGGCAGCTTTCCCACTTATACAACAGTGCCAACATTGCGGTCACACCGGGTCTCAACCGGTTAAGAATCTCTCCCACTGACCTCAGTAAACTAACTACGTCCCTGTTTAATGGCAAAACCAGGGACGCTTCTGGCAACATTATACGACCACTCCATTATCCATTAGCCTTGAAAATATTTCCTGCCAAAGCTGGAAAAGGTTTAAAAAGTGTGTTTACAAGGAAACACGTCTTTAATAAGGACATCTACGAAAAGAAAAAGTCTATCTTCATCATCAGTGATGAAGATACAATACCTTTGACAGAGTGGTACGGCACCATGTGGGTGCTCAATCGAAGGTCTCTGTAAGGTATCCAGTTGAAAAGAAAGAGTTGTAGAGAGTTGTGAATCAAAGTGGTGCTGCAACGGGTCAAGCAAAACCCAGCTCACAACTGAAAGCCTTCGATGTTGATACAGTAAAGAGCATTTTTGGCAAAAGTAGATAAAGTTGATCCTAGCCCGAGTGAGGGAGATCAATTGAATAAGTGTGAATCGAAGTGGTCCTGCGACGGGTCATGTCAAATCCTGCGCACAGTCGAAAGTCTTCGATTTCGATAAAGTAAAGCAAGTTTTGAAAAGTATATGGATTTGGTCTGAGCCCGACAGAGGGAGATCAAATGAAAGCTTTGTGCTGAAGTGGGTCTGAGCCCGGCAGAGGGCGGCCCGGGTTAGTCGAGAATCACCCAAGAAATTGTACATTAGAAACTTGAGGAGAAATGAACATTGGAATGTTTGTTTGTCGCATCAGGCCCTCTGAAGTAAGAGACCGCATGGCAAAGCGACTTTGACATAGAAGGGCCTGATACCGATATTGGAACTGCACACTCATGCTAGAGAAGCCAGAGACTGTGCTAAGCTCGAGTGTGCCGCCTTGCCCCATGACTGAAAACATGGGGAAGGAGAGACAATTTTTTGACAAGACACCACTAGGACTGCGTCATTATTTGATGATCGTAGCTTGCTCCCATCTTTAGATTTAGGTTTAGATAGGCATTTTTCAAACCCAATTAAAGTGCAATAAACACCCTTGAACTGTGATCACTTGTGTCTGTTTTACTGTTTGATACCATGCCTTCCTTACATATGGTATCAGTTGTGGGATTTGATTCAACGGATACAAACTGAGAATCCATACTGATAATCATTGTACCACCAGAAGGGGAAAATAGAATTGTTGAACTCCTTGATTCTGATTGTGTATCCACTCTGAAAAAGATTTTGTTTTCCTAACTTCACGTCCCAACTGGTCAACAAGATTTGTTCTTCAAAACTCAGCTGTTATTAGGTACCCTTTCACTTTCCCACTGTAACATGCAAAAGTGGGATCGAGTAATCTTAAAAGTACGACCCACACGCATCTTGATTAGACCTAACGCTCTGAATCCACCTTTTCCTGAACCTTTTCTTTTTGATAACAAATCTGCTTCGGTTCCTGATCTATCAGGTTTAGCAATAAACCTATCTAGATTTTCCCCTCTGTCGGAATCAGACTCAGCGGAATCAGATGACTTTGAAACCCTATCAGAAGGAGCCGAGACCTGTTTTCATTCTAATTCAGAAAATACGACTGAGGGATCCCTTACCCCACCAGAAGACATGGCCGACCTAACAGCCATCATGCCCCAATTGGCCACCCATCAGATTCAGGCCGAAACTCGCCTTCAAGAGAATTTAACAAAATTGGTTGATTTACAGGCAAGTCCCCTAATTCATCAAGGAATACTGCAAACATACCAAGATTGCAAAAATCTAGTAAATGTATTTTTGAATTTTGAGCGATAAGTCGCGCAATTGGAATGGAAGGAAAATCTAATTTAACATGGGGAAGGGAAGCCAACGGCTAGACTATCCTGACATATCATTTCTTGAGCACCTTTCTTTTGCATAACATTATTTCCCACACTATTTGCATTTAGAAATAAGGATTGGCAATAGCTTTATTAGTATAGGCCCTTTTATTTCGACAAGACACCACTAGGACTGCGTTATTATTATTTGATGGTCCTAGCTTGCTCCCATCTTTAGATTTAGGTTTAGATGTGTGTTTTTCAAACCCTATTGAAGTTCAATAAACACTCTTGAACTGTGATCACTTCTGTCTGTCTTACTGTTTGATACCATGCCTTCCTTACATAGATCAGTAAAATGCAACCCAGACATGCAGTATCTGCAAAAGGCTGCATTTGGTGTCTCCAAAAAGCCTATGTCGAGGTTATGCTTGCAGCTTCAAATGCAGCACTAGCAAATACAATCATATTTCAGACACACTGTTAAATCATGGGTTCAGCCTGATAATGGATGCAGGTTGCAATGACAAACATATGCTGCAATCAATTGGTTAAACATCAGTTGACTTGACAAACATATGTACCTGGACTTGGCAGTGTCACAGGGCTTGCTACCAACATTTTCACATTCCTGGGTCAATCGCCTAGTTGCTAAGATTCTTCGCGAAATAAGGACATTATTTTCTACTCTCAGTTAAAGTGGAAGCTTCTTCCACAGTGTTGGGCCAATCAAGGAGAAGCAACTGCCATACTGTTGTAATCATTGGGGACACGTCTATTGGAGCAGGTAGGTTGCAGTGGAGTGGCATGATATTTTAGGGTTCTATGCTTCCAATAATTTTTTCTTCACTTAGTCTGGACCCTTACGCCGGTCTGCTCATTTCATCATGCACAACACCTTAAACTCATTTCTTTGCTCTATGTGATGCTAGTGAAAGCCTTGGGTTTATCCTGGCTCTGCATAAACCTTTAAACAACTCCAATAGTGTCCTGATGTGACAGGAACAAGGCAGGTTGTTCAACAAATTATTGTCTAATCGACATCATCCCTAGATTATTTTATCCACTTCAGAGTAATCTTCCGTTCCTAAATTTACAGCACTAGCTAATGTATAGCCCAACCTAGATGAGAAGACAATAGATTTGTCTGCAGCATTCTATCATTTCATTTTCTTGCAAATTCTATCACTTTCTTTCTAGTCATGTATGATGAAGATGGAGTGGCATAACCAAACCAGTATATCATCAAATCCTCCAACCTCTTGGCTACATATAAAAACTGCTAACAAAGTCTGCCGCATCTCTCTCGTGAGTCGGGCATCATTGGGGAGGATGACATGCCCATGGCTTTGTGGTTAGATGCCTTATATTCATATTTTTATTGCAATTTTAAAAACGATCTGCAGTCATTAGAGGTCCGTCCAATCCCTCTCACAAAGGCCGCTCCTGCTGATTTGGGGGACCCGAATAGAACATCTGTGTGAATTAGATTATTATTTTCACATTTATTTCAAGACCCTGATTGAAAAGACGTTTGTAATTCTAGCGATCTCTATGTGGCGGCCAGGCGATGCTCCTTCTTGGTTGTATATCATTGCACCTGTGTGCAGGGATATCTCCCAGTTACTGGGACTTGATTCAAATTGGAATCGCTTTCTGGAGAATGGAAATATAATTCCCAGAACTGATGCAAAGACAATTTCCTAAAGCTTGGAGAACTACTAACATTTTTTAAATGGCTTGAGCTCCTCGTGTGAGTCAGCCATCACAACAAGATCCTTGCTTTCACAGATGTCACTAAGATCATTCTTCTCGCCTGTGTTCATGGTTTCGGTCTAGTTGGTCAAACATATTTGACCTTTTCACATTTGACTGAATTCCTTTTGCTCCTTTTTTGGTCAAAAATGTAGGGAGAGACCCCCCGCAACTCCCCCCTCCCTATTCCCTTACCCCAGCCCCTGTATATATATATATCTAATTAAATTTGACCGAATTTCGACCAAGCAAATGATCCAAACAATTTGGTCAAAAGTAAAAGGTCAATTGTTTTTCGAACAAGTAGTCTAATACCGTATTCATGAAAGTTACGGGTGGTAAAGCCTCCTTCACTAACATCTTGGTACAAGTCCCATGCGTTTCTTCCACTTTAAGTCTCGAAAACCAAAATGAAGTTTCAATCTGTTTGTTCTGATACAATGAGCAGTTTGTTTCTGTGTGTACCACTATAGGCAAGACTGTGATGTGCATGTGAAGGCAATCACCAGCCACCTTGTTTTTATTTGAAGTAAACTAATCACTGATTGTCTTTGGTCTTTCACTTCCAATAGGGCCATCTGATCGAGGGCCCACACCTGTGGTTAGTTGCTGTTTCCAATGATCATTACCCTGTTTACATGTTAGCATTCATGCGTCACTGGTTGACCCATCCTGTGTTCTTGTTTCTGCAATTCTAATTCGTTTTTTGTTATAGTTGCTTTAACATTGTGCACGTCGCACTGACCTAATCCAGGGTGGATACTGCACCTCGCTGTCTTTCTGTCTATTTCTATCATCTATAGATGTCTCAGCTAAGGCTAGAATGCAGAATGAGTCATACACATTGGCGTTTGAGCCACCAAGAGCAGCCTTAATGATGGGTGGGTAGAAGACGTGCAGCTGAAATGACATTGTTGTGCAGTCAGTCTATATTCACATTGTAGCAAGAACTACAAACACTACTACTTATCCTTGCATAGGGCTCAATATAGCCTTATCGACCGGATGTTGCGTCATTGTCCTTGGATATCGCCCACTCCCAAGTTATGGTGAGAGGGGAAGCTGAAACCCTAATAGATCGACCGACATCTATAATGCTATTAACACATTGTGTTAGTAGCAGTAAGGGTTTTGAAGTTGCGGTGGTGAAGTAAATAAGCAAAGCCAGCCGCCTGGGCCGCTTGTGAATGTATGGTTTAGACACATGCTAGGGACTGGCCATAAAATGACAACTGCTGGAAAATGTAGTGATTACTCTGCACATGCTTTTAGTATCTGGCAAATGCCTTTCTAATACCTCAAGCCAAAATAGATGGCGTTGACATTGTTTATTTTTAACAGGATTTCAGTGCAAGGTACAGGTATAAATCAAGTGGTGGAAGGCACACTTGGTTTAGACATTTTTATTACACTAGTATCCACTTACAGCTTCAATTAAGCCATTAACCCAGTAAACAGCCTAGAACAAACACTGGCAGACTAAGGTTTGATGTTACATCTTGATAAACAAACTCAAAGAGATGCCAGGAGGATGTGTTTTGGGTGGGCAGGGGCAAGTAGTGGGTGGGAATAGCCAAACGGGTCAGCATGGCCATGGCCAGTCGATGGGTGGGTTAACGAACCAAGCAACACCCCCCCAAGCTGTGTGCCCTCCTCATACGTCATCTCCCTCATACCTGTACTCCAGTACAATAGTTTTGGCTTATAGATGGTGCACCACCTAATAGCCCAAACTAAAATCTTAATTTAGTCATTAGTAAAGTACTCCAAACATGTTATTACATTAGGTGTGTTTTCATTTTGAAATATTTAAAGGATGTCTTTATAAGGTAAACACTTTAATTGTGTACTGAGTTGGACTCGAACAGTTTCAGTAACAGCAATGTTAAGTTTTCTTTAGAAAAAGGAAAGTGATGTTCAATGTTTTAGCTTTCACTTTGTTGGGTTAGATGAGGCTGGCGTGTCTTGTTGCAAGACATCTTGCTGGGAAATTGCATTGCTGTTTCTGAATTCATAGAAATGTGTTATATTGTTTTCCTGGCTATTTCTGAAGTCAGAATGTCCGGAATAGAGTCAATATGAATTCTGATTGGTTGAGAGGAGGGCAATAATGACTTCCATGTGCTAGCACTGGTTATCTCTCTGTAAGCTAGGACTGCCTCCACTACTTCCTAAAATATTAGGTTGATTTGTAGAGTCAAATGACTCTGCCCTTTTGATCACTTTCCACACCTCTTTTGTCGTCTTGTCCGGTCCTTTCTTTTTCTTGTTGATTACAGTATTTGCTGGACTAAAGAGTGACTAATCCTCAAGATCACAAATCCACATGGTAATACCTCCTATTGTCAAACTGGATATTAAATTATGCCTCCTATTGTAAACGATTATATGTATATTGGCCTACGCCAAGACGCATAAAACTGTACGCGAATAACTCTCTACGGCACGGTCTTGACCTTCGAAATTGATGTAAGCCGCCATCTTGAATCAAACCGCCATTTTAGGTTCTCTTGCTGTGTAAAAGTCACCCTGTACATCAAAATGGTGGACGATGCCATTCCGAACAGAATCTGGTCGACATGACCTCCGTACAGCTAATGTATAACTTGCCTGCAAGCCACTTGTTAGGGTCGTGAACTGAGACCTTGTCCTTCTGTTGACCTGCATGTAAATGGATTACCTGTATCAACGGAACTGATCTATGCACATACTAATGAATACATTAGAATTGACCTGGCAGAGACCCTAGACCAGTAATACATTCATGGAATGGTTAACCCGCGAAGGGGTTGGACAAAAGGCTGGAGAAATGTAAAAAAGCCTGAATGTCCCAATGTACAGTCTCTCACTGAATACATCGAACCCCGTTGAAGTTTGTTGTGTTGTACTGAGGGCCAATAGCTATCTGACCTATCATTGACTTTGTCATTGCTTGACCTTAAAATAAAGTACTTTGTATGTTCCTTTGTAACCAGTGTTTGGTGTGTTTCCTTTGGGTTTCCCGGCCTCATATTATTTATCCTCTTTTTCACACTATTATACCTATGCTTGTGCAGTTTCTGAATATCAATGTTTGGTAGAGAACGACAGTGTACTTCAGGGTGGAGCACCGAACAAAAACTGCCAAATGTGGCATGAGTCAGTTGCCACGTAAGACTGTGCAACCAGACCCAGCAACCGAACAGCCCAGCTATGGGTTTTCTGAAAAACACAGGAACCTCACAGATCTCACTCCTGGACCGCACTCCACTGCTTCACTGGCACCATTGTCGGTCTGATCTTTCATTATTGTATCTTTTCTCATCATCGATTGTTAACCACCAGGCCAGAAACCCAGAAGATTGCAGCACTAGAATGGGGCCCTCCCAGATTCTGGTGTACTGCGCTGCATACATGATTTTCAGATCTTAGTACTTAGCGTACTGCACTGGAATATGGAGTGAAGACCAGGGCATGAGCATTAGACACTAAGCACTGAGGGAACCTGGGAAATGGCGTTTATCAGCTAATACCTTGACCATCTCACCCAGCTTTTCTGGAGTAATGTATCTGATCAATGTACTCAGTTTTCAGTGTTTCCCAGACAGCTCCTGCTTGTGATGATGACCCTGGTCAGGTCTTGTGCTGGGCCGGATGGGCCAAGGAAGAACTGGACGCACACATCGGTTATCTGAGTTGCAGGCACTGACCCGTTTGGCGGGAAGTGCAACCTTTTATTTTCCACTCTGCGCCATGACGTGCCTCGTCATGACACCTCGACTACCATTCCTCCACACCACATACCTCCCCAACTTGCATAACTGAACACCCAATAATAACTTGCTGGATATGATATGATATGGCATTTATAACGCGCCTATACACAAGTATTTCAAGGTGCAATGCGGCAAGGGAGGGGAACAGCGATACTACTAGACCAGGTGTCATTAAGATTGCGCAAGTGCGTGGGAAGGGGGCAGGGACAGTGCAGTACATGGGAAAGATGATAACAATAAGTAAATAAATAACGGTCAGCCTGTGGCCAGTGCATGGGTAAGTGCGGGCATCAGGTGTCAAGGGCTGGTAGGGGGACTGTAGGGATACAGAAACAGTCCCCAAGAGCGGGGGTTGCCAGGTGGGCAGTGCAGGTGTGTGACGCTGGCGGGGGAGGGACCTGGGCCCGAGATCAGAGAGTGTCCAGGTAGCCAGTGCAGTTCCGGTTACAGCCAGGAGGTCAGCAGAGGAGAGGAGGAGAAAAGGCAGAAGCAAAGAGAAAGGTTTTGAGGTGCTTCCGGAACCGGAGATGGTTCTCCTCAAGTTTAAGGGAGGCAGGGAGACTGTTCCAGAGGGAGGCACCAGCCGAAGGGAGAGATCTACCACCAACTTGTTGCTTGGTGAAGCGACTGACCCTGAGGGAGTTGGAGGCGGATGAGCAAAGAGCTTGATAAGGAAGATATTTAGGAAGAGAGAGTTGAAGGTATTGAGGCCCCAGGCCCCAGAAGGCCTTGTGAACGATGCAGAGGGTTTTGAACTTTATCCTCACGGGCATTGGGAGCCAGTGCAGAGATTTCAGTCCTGGAGAGAAATGATCCCTGGGCTTGTGGCCAAGGACAAGTCTTGCAGTCCTGTTCTGGAAAAGTTGCAAAGGGCGGAGAGTAGAAGCAGGCAGATATAGAAAGAGGCTGCTACAATAGTCCAGCCTAGAGAGAACAAGAGCTCTGGAGGTAGTGAGCTTTTGTGGGAAGGAGAGGAAAGGAATAATACCAAGATGACCCCAAGGTTTTTAGCCACACAGGTGGGAGCAGGAAGAAAGCCAAGAGAGGCCGGCCAGAGAGCTAGAGCGAAGGAGGGAGCGGGTGTGCCGATGAGGATAATCTCAGTCTTACTGGCATTAAGGCAGAGGTCATTGGCGGCACACCACTCCTGGATAGCAGACAGACAGTAGGAGATGAGCGAAGGAGAGGAGGAGGCCGAGGGTAGCCTGAAAATGAGCTGGGTGTCATCCGCATAGCACAAAGTTGGGGCATAGAGAGGCGATGCTGTGGGCAAGGAGTGCCAGGTATTGGTTGAAAAGCCAGGGAGAGAGGTTAGACCCCTGGGGGACACCACAGGTAGAGAAAAAGATAGCAGAGAGGAAGGACCCAAGTTGGACCTGGGAGGGTCGGTCGGAGAGGAAAGAAGTCTGCCACGCCAGAGCCTGACCAGTGATGCCCAGGTTATCACGGAGACGGTTGAGCAGGATGGCATGGTTGACAGTGTCAAAGGCAGAAGAGAAATCAAGCAAGATGAGGACACAAGGGGTGTTAGAGTCAAGGTTGGAGAGCAGGTCTTCACGGATGTTCAGGAGTGCAGTTCCTGTGCTTCTGGCAGCTCTTAGGCCAGACTGATGGTCGTGAAGACAACCAACAGATTCAGTGTGTAGATTAAGCTGGGAAATGGCCAGTTGCTCCAGGAGCTTGCCCTGGAAGGGGGTGATGGAGATTGGGCGATAGTTGGCTGGGCAGGAGGGGTCGGAACAGGGTTTCTTAGGAAGAGGGTGCACAAGGGAGTGCTTCAGAGGGGATGGGAAGATTCCAGTGGCGAAGGAATGATTGCGTAAATCAGCCAGGGCAGGAGCCAGGGAGACAATGTGGTCCTTGATAGTTTTGGAGGAACAGGGGTGAACCTGTTTCGAAGAGACTTTCATAGATCAGACTTGTCTAGAAACCTCATCAGGAGAGAACAATGGAAATGCAGAGAAGGAGGGAGGATAAGTGGCTGCAGAAGGGCGATAGGGTGATATTCAAATCTTACAGCTTCTTCAGCTCTGCGTCCATAGCACACACATTTGAAAAGGGACCCATCTGTGCCAAACAGGTTTTGGCTCCACAGTAGGGTCGATGTGCAGTGTTACTGTTCGGTTCTTCAGACAGCTGATTCCTTTGAATATGTTTGAGTGTTTTCTTAGCAATTTGTCAATGGCTGGTTGTTGCACCTGAAACGCAAAATAAATTAGCTTTAATTTTTCTGCTGTTCTGCAGTTTAGCAACGTCTCACTGCCTGCATCCATGACATATATTCTGGTTCGGCATAATTCACTGTTTTATGCAACATTGGCATTAAACAAACCTTTTTACAGTGGAGGGGCTTCTTGCTGCCATAGGCATAGAGCCGGATGGTCTTGCCTTGCAAGTGGGGGCCATTTGGCACTGTATTGAACTTGGTCTAGGAAGTGATGCTCATGGTGACCACAGTGTCAATTACTTCCTATGTCGACGTGCTGTCCACTAGCACTGTGCATGTCGGTTGGGACGTACATTTTCTCATCTTGGTGCCCTTGGGCAATTCCACTGCCAATATTAGGTGCACCTGCTCACTTCATCTCCTCCGGTGTTCGGTACGTCGTTCTGGAGATGACTTGTCCTCTGACTGTTCACTTGCTTCGCTGTCGCTTTCCCTGGTGGTTTGATCACACCCCACCGTTCTTGCTTTTCCTCTGCGATTTGCCTGGTAGCTTGATTTTAGCTTTCGTTCTCTCTCTCTCTCTCTCTCTCTCTCTCTCTCTCTCTCTCTCTCTCTCTCTCTCTCTCTCTCGAGATTGAGATTTTCGAAGGTCTCGCTGTAGCTTGGAACTGAGGCCGAGCGAGGCAAAATGGTTTAATTTTCCACATTTTTGCCATGTTGCGCTGATAGCTGGGGATGGTTCTTCCTTGTGCCACGCTCCTCTGCACCACATGCAAGATTGCTGTGTTCATGGTGGGCGCGTTGGGAAGACGGGTGTCCTCCCACAGGGGCGTCCTTTAGCCTCCATGGTGGCAATGTTGGCATTCAGCTGGTCTGTGTCAATCGGCAGACGGCTCATGGCTGCTTCCATAGCTGCTACCTGGGAGTCCGTTCTTTCTCTCTGATGTCCCATCTCCAAGATTCGTCCGAGGGACAGATTGCTCAGTGATAGAATGTCTTTCCTGAGTTTTTCGGAAGAGATGGATGCCATGAATGACCTGTTGGGAAAATCACATCCAATCGCTAATTCAGGTATACTTGTGTGGAAGTCATCAATTGACTCAGACAGTTGCTGTCTAACCAGGCTTAGCTGTAACCTCTCGTAATCTGATTTTAGTTGAGGCCTGAATTTCTGTTGATTGCTGTTCTGGCTGCTTGATAGTCATCTTCCTGACCTCTGTTTTGCAGGGTGTTGAACAGCCGCAGGGCAAGCGTTTCCAAATTCAGCATGAGCAGTGTGCATTTCTCTTCTTCTGCCGCAATTTTCTTCGATTTGAGGTGGAGCTCAAATTGCTGCAGCCAAAGCTCTGACCGAAGGTTATGCACCTTCCCTGTAGGGGTCGAAAGGTTTCTTACACGAACCTTGTGATGAGTCCTGCCATGTGTTCCTTCCTGCGTGCATCTCTTACTGTCTGGATGGTTCCCCTGGGGATCTGTGGGCATTCCGGCAGGCGGATGGCGACTGCTGCCCATCTGACATCTTGCTGTGGTTAAAAGTGAGCACTTGGTTTCCTTCTGCGCCTTATTCACTGTCAGTTGTTGCTGCCTGTACATTGTTTAATAGAGGTCTTGCCGGGGTCTGCCTAGCTTGCTCTTGCTCCTCTGCCCCTTGATCTGTGCATCTGTTGGAGATCACCCTTGTGGGACCCTCTCTCAAGGTGGGTGTGTGTGGTACGCTTTGAGCTGGGGGCACTGTGTTGCCATTTCATTTGGGAGTCATCAATCTCATCCAATTAGGTGTAATATTCTGTGGCTGGGCCAGCCTGCAGCCCAGCACCCGTTCTTCTGAGGACGCAAGGGGTGCCAGGCCTGGCTCTTCTGCTTTGTGCACTCTCGCTTTCTCCAGGTGGATTAATCACCTATGCAGTGTGAGCGAGGTGCTGTGGGCACTACTGTCCTCTGTAAGCCGCCTCCGGATACAGTGTTATGCCCTGATTGAGGTGTTCACTTCACCAGACTCAAGCTGCTACTTGTGCACTCCACGCAGCATTGAGGATCATCACGGGCGCAGCTGGCTCACTGTAAGGTTCACCGCTGCGGGCTGCGGGTTTGACATCTGCCATCGCACAGCAGCAAGGGGCAGAGTGGAAGTGGCTTGCCCACTTTAACAATCACCGCTCAGGCCCCAGGATCGTATATGCAGATGGCAGGGGTGGGTGTAGACCTGCCTCATCGCCAATGTGATGATGGCCCCGGCCAGGCCTTGTGCTGGGCCGGATGGGCCAACGAAGAACAGGACGCACACACCGGTCATCTGGGTTTGCAATCACCGACCCCTTTTGGTGGGCAGTGCAACGTTTTAATTTCCACCCCGTGTCATGACGTGCCTCGTCATGACGCCTCTACCACAATTCCTCTACACCACACTGCTCACGCTGCTCGTGCTCTGTGTGTTAACCTTAGTACTCAAGTTACTGAAGCCCTACAGAAAGGCCTTCTTGTGGTCCCAAAGTGCTGTAGTCCTACCTTCATGCTTCCTGCATGCTTCTACAGTGCTCCCTGTATTCCACTCCCCGCGTCCATGCCGACTCACTGTACTCAAGCCGCACGGCTACATCAGCAGCTGCTTTTGAAAAACAGAAGATGCCACCACAGGCCACAGTCAATTGCATTTTGACAATGCACAACCTCATCACAGAAATGAAAGTATCCAAAATGCAGGTTAGTTCCCAAAGGTCTCACTCCTGATTGCTTTAACGAATGTAACTTAAGATATAGATGTTGCTCCTCGATCCTGGCGTGGTCTTCCTGCGATCTCCCTTGAAGGAATTGCACACATTATAATAAATGATCATGCATCAAGTAGCAGGCATTTTCTAAGGGTTTTTGAACGTTTTCCTGATTACTTGCAAGCAGTTGTTGTTCTCCTAATCTTGATTCCAGCCCTAGAGATAATTACGTTTATTGCAAGCGGCTAACGTAAATTAACATAAAACATGTACAATGTTGTAAATTCATGTATGAAACGGGTTGTTTTTTCAGAGTGTGGTGAGAAATAGATAGGCGCGGGGAAAGGCTAGAGTATGCATGAGATGATTGGCACTGCGCGAAACTGTGCCAGACAAAAATACATTATCACAGCTTGATGCATTGCCTGGCCGATCTATTTTTGATTTAGTACAACATTTATTAGTCCACGGTAACCTTTGTGGTAGTGCAGGTTGATTAATGTCATTTTAATTTGTGTACAGGAAAACTAATGAGCAGTCGTTTCTCCAATTCTGCTAAAGGTACTAACAATAATACACTGCAGAGCGAAAGAGCGCACTGCGTCTTCATAAGATGGCTGCGTGGGGCCACAAACGAGCTGCGTTTTTAGAATAATCACTGAAATTGAGAATTAACCCTATTTAGATGTACGAGATGCGCCCCTCAGGCATATTCATTCTGAAATATCCAAGCATTGCTATCTTTGAAGTCCTTCACGCTGGCGGTGTGCCCGTCTGGTTTCTTGTGTATTGCATAACTGACAAAAGGGTGAAACAGAAGAAGGACTGGGACTGCAGCAGTTACTGGCTCCAGCAACACTGTTGTTTTTGAAATCCATTCCCTTTCATGAAAGTTGATCATCATAAACTCAGATTTGTTGAGGTGGGACCGGTTAAGGGAGCAGATGTTGTGACTGCAGCCCTTCAGGACTGCTTGGGGCTTTCCTTGTTGCCACCTGCTACCCAGGGAAGGTAGCAACAGATACCTCTTGGCATGTCCACCTGGTGGACAAGAACTGCAGTGAGACAGTTGTGGGCCTCTGTGGGTGCCTGTGTCCCAATCACGTTCCTCCCTCTGCCTTCTCACACTTCCTATTGCTGGGGTCATCATTGTGGGCTATGGGAAGACACCCTTTTCAAAGAAAATAAAGGTTTACAAAGGTCAAATGTGTGCGACTGTTTAGCATGGATGAGCTTGTTTGTGAGTACGTGTTTGTTCTGATGCTTTAGTGGGTGGGTGGATGAATAATTAAGTCAATCTAAGTGTATGTTTGTGTGTGCATGCTTCTATGTCTTTATCAGTAGCTGGATGCAATGGTGAGTGTATATGGTTTCATGGAATAATGGAAAACAGTCTGGGTATGTAAGGTTGTCTAGGGATGCAAACTTGCATAAAAACATCACATCCATACCGAAATTGTTTTTCCTATGGAATATTCGACTCAAAGACACAAGACTCCCTCATGTGCTTGAAGAAATTTCTTGCCATACGTTTCAGTGTAATCCAAAGTATTGTCGTAACTTCAAATTAATGAACTCAAAGTTAACCAATGTACAAAATAAAACAAATCAAAGAGGCCACACACTGTGTGGCCTGTCCCTGCTCTGCTGGACACAGACTAACATAAACAAGCATTGGCAAAGCAAACAACTATATATTTTGTGTATATGAATAACAACATTTCGCTGGTCCAGCACCAGGTGAGTGTCTCCTGACTCCCACATGCTAATTTCATTGGATTAAGATCCATTTTAGCCATTTTTACGCTCTCGGCGCATGGTTTCTCTCCCCGGCATCCCCGCTTCCTGAATCTCCCATAGTCCCGCCTCCCGGAACCTGCCTCCCGCCCCAATTGGCCATCCACACGAAGGGCAAAGGCACAGGCCAAAAATACCTGCTCCTCGTGGCCCACACACGCCATTTCGCTGATCCAGTACCAGGCGAGTGTCTCCTGACTCCCACCTGCTAATTTCAATGGATTAACATCCATTTTGGACATTTTTGCGCTCTCGGCGCATGGTTTCTCTCCCCGGCATCCCCGCTTCCTAAATCTCCCATAGTCCTGTCTCCCAGAACCTGCCTCCTGCCCTAATTGGCCATCCACACCCTCATTAAGCACACTCCAGGGCAGCCCTCTGCCCGGCAGCCCCTGCGGCTAAGGGCCCAAGGAATAGCGCGGCTTCAACAGAGGCGGCTTGAGACGGTGTCTGCAGGTGTTTGCAGGGGAATCTAATGAAGCCACCAGTCAACAGACACCAACAAAAACTGTAAGTGTGGCATGGATGGGGTGTAGTTACTCTACTCCAGAAAGCCCCCACCACTCTACCTTACCTTTCCATTACGTAGACTACCGCAGACTTACATCATGCATACTGAGAGAGATTTGTGACCACCAGCCTAAATCTATTCATGGCTAGTCTGTACATGTTGCCTTGCATTACATTCTAACACACTTGCCAATGTCAACTAGTGTCACACTTAGACGGAATCTTTTCTTAACTTTAGCCTGTGACACATCTAGATACGACTATGAATGTTAGCATGTGCCACACTTAGATGGAATTCTTGACTACAGCCTGCGTCACATCTAGATAGAATGATGAATGTAAGCATGTGCTACGCTTAGACGGAATCCTTAACTTTAGCCTGCATCGCATCTTGATAGAAATGTGAATGTTAGCATGTGCCACAGTTAGATGGTATTCTCACCTCTAGCCTGCGGCGCATCTAGATAGAAATGTGAATGTTAGAATGCGCCACACTTAGATAGTATTCTTAACTTTAGCCTGCGTCACATCTAGATACGACTATGAATGTTAGCATGTGCAACACTTAGATGTAATTTCCCAACCTTAGCCTGCATCACATCTAGATAGGATTATGAATGTAAGCATGTGCCACACTTAGACGGAATCCTTAACTTTAGCCTGCATCGCATCTAGATAGAAATGTGAATGTTAGCATGCGCCACACCTAGATGGTATCCTTAACTCTAACCTGCGTCACATCTAGATAGGATTATGAATGTAAGCATGTGCCACACTTAGACGGAATTCTTAACTATAGGATGCGTCACATCTAGATAGGATTATGAATGTAAGCATGTGCCACGCTTTGACGCAATCCTTAACTTTAGCCTTGATAGAAATGTGAATGTTAGCATGCACTACACTTAGATGATATTCTTAACTCTAACTTGTGTCGCATCTAGATAGAAATGTGAATGTCAGCATGCGCCACACTTAGATGGAATTATTAACTTTTGCCCGTGTCACATCTAGATAGGACTATGAATGTTGAGGTGTGCCACACTTGGATGGAATTCCTTAACTTTTGCCTGCGTTGCATCTAGATCTAGGTGTGAATGTTCGCATGTGCCAAGCTTGACTGAAACTGTGAATGTTACCAAGTGCCACACTTGGATGGAATCGTGATCACTGACCTACCTCACATCAAGATAGGATATTGAAGATTAGCAAGTACCACACTCAGATATAATAGTGAATGATAGCAAGCATCACACATAGACACAATTGCAAGGACAGCAATGCCAATTAACCAATCCACTAACAATTTCAACCCTCTGCATACACCTCTCAAACTCTAACCAAACACAACCACAAGCCTACAACTCAAACAATCCGCACAAACTTCACTACAATGCAACAACAAAACAAATCACACATAGACTCGCACAACAGCACACAAAGACTACCGACCGTAAAACACCCCAAGCACAGCCAACAGACCCACCGGGCTGAGGCTGCCAACAGCACATCACTGCTCTCTTGCACGTTTCCAGCTTATTCCCACTAACTCAGCCCCCCCTTGCCCTTTTTTCAGAGATCCAGGGGATCACTCCAGTGGTGAAAGTGCACGGTACAAATATCCTTTAACATTAACATTAACATAACCTTCCCCCAGAAATGTGAATGGTAGCATGTTAGAATTGTAAATGGTAGCATGTCCCATAAAGTTCAATTTAGAAGATATTCCCAACATCTCTAATGTCCCCTAATAGCTTCTCTGTATTAAAGTTCAACCTAGAAAGTGTGCCAAATATCATCAATGTGCTCAATTCGAATCTAGAAAGTGTGCCTAATAGCGTCACTGTGCCAAAGTTTGAACTTTGAAAGTATGCCTAATAGCGTACCTGTTGTATAGTTGAATCTAGAAAGTGTGCCTAATAGCGTCACTGTAGTATAGTAGAATTTAGAAAGTGTGCCTAATAGCATCACTGTGCTAAAGTTGGATCTAAAAAATGTGCCTAATAGCGTCACTGTGCTAAACCTGAATCTAAAAAAATGTACCTAATAGCTTCACTGTGCCAAAGTTTGAACTTAGAAAGTATGCCTAATAGCGTAACTGTGGTATAGTTGAATCTAGAAAGTCTGTCTAATAGCGTCACTGTGCTAAAGTTGAATCTAGAAAATGTGCCTAATAGCGTAACTGTGGTATAGTTGAATTTAGAAAGTGTGCCTAATAGCATCTCTGTAGTATAGGCACTGTGGTAAAGTTGAATCTAGAAAGTGTGCCTAATAGCATCACTGTGCTAAAGTTGAATCTAGAAATTGTGCCTAATAGCGTAACTGTGGTATTGATGAACTTAGAAATTGTGCCTAATGTACGCTCCCTGTCCTGCTCTCGTGCTTGATCACAGGCACTTTACTGATAACCACCATATCAAATTCCTATGCTTACTCTCCCCTATACACCATCATTCAACTAGAACACAGCTGTACTATGACATATTCGGTCTAGCTGTTCTCATAATTAACATGAGTCCACAAACTCCACATCATCCTAATAAAACACAGCTAGCTGAGCACATTCCGGCTAGCTTAAGCGTCTCTTCAGGCCTAACGCAGCCAGAACTCAGTCTGGGTGTCCACCCTCCAGGCTGAACACATCCAACTCAGCCCATAACAGCACCACACCTACCGCTAAGAAGCAGCTTTCATGCAAAAACCACATTAGATGCACAAATATCCGGTGCGCCCACGCATCATACCACACTCTCTCTCTCTCTCTACTGACTGAACTGCGGTTCCCGAGGGCGTTCAACCTACCAGCGGTTTGAGATCATACCAGTGATACATACGGCGCTACATAAATGCCAAGTAACATAACATAACATAACATAACATGAAATAACATGTGCAGCTGCAAGTATGCCATTAACTCTCAGCAGACTGCTTAGAAATAACCCTGGCAGTGCCACGTTTGAGGTTACTGCTTGATAGAGCTAGCTCGAAAGAGATCCCAGGAGAATGTGCTTTGGGCCAAGTGGGCCAGGTAGTGGGTGGGAATTTCCATAGGGATTAACATGGAAATGATCATCCAATGGATGGGTAAACAATCAAACATCCACAAGCTCTATGTCCTTCCTCACATGTTATATTTCACTTAGCTGTATTCCAATGCAATAGTTTCAACGTATTGGTGGTGCTTAAGTGCGACCCACAAGATAAAACTAATTCATGGTATGTCACCATTAGTTGTATTTCTCTGACCTTCCCATTCACTGTACTAAATAGACAGACAGCTATTTCTAATAAGACCCTAGTGTGCTCTTCAAAGAAGTGTATTACACATTTAAAGTATATTATTAAGAGTCTCGCCGTAGAGGGAAGGAACATCTGGCTTGTCAGAAGCAAATGGGCAAAGGCAAGTGGGGGTATGACCTTCCTAAATGGAAATCAACATAGTTTAAGGACCCACCCAGTAACCCTGACAAGTTAATTATTTCTATTTTAATAAAATGATGGGCACCGCGGGTCGGCCCGTCCCTGCAGGCATCCAGGCATATCTTGAAGGACCTGTGCTGTCCCCTCCAGCAATCTCTTAATACTTTCAGGCAGATCTCTTAAAAAGCTAATTACACGTTTTGAAATAGTATTTAGAAACACATGTTGGTTAAAAAAACGAAGAAATCCACTAGAGCTTGCATATTATTTGCTAGTATATACCTCCTCCCTCCAATGCCAAACCTTCTGCCAGAACCGAAACGGTACTTACTTTAAACATTTTAATGGCTGTTTTGTAAAGACTCGCATGGGCATGATGGAGCGAGAGTCAAAACTAAAGGGTGAGCATGAGGATGAGGGACTATGCACCATGCAGGATGTATTGGACCAGCAAGAAACCCTTACGTGGTTTGGACAGCTGATTGATGTGCAAGGTTTTTCTTAGATCCATGCGCAGAGAACACAACATCTCTCTAGCTTGACATACACATTATGGGAACACATTAAAAAGACTTAGGGCCTCATTACACGGTAGGCGGTGGACCAAGGTGCTATTAGCACCTTGATCCATGCCGGTAAAATACCGGCACCGCCTTGGACGAAAGGGGAATTACCGCCCTATTCCAAGGTTGGCGGGGCGGTAATTCCCCCTTCCCCCATTGCCCTTCCCCATTCCCATTTTTGCCCCATAGGGCATAATGGGAATGGGGAAGGTGCTAATTACGGTACCGCAAATTGCAGTACCGTAATTAGCACCCTGGTCCCCTTGCGGGTTGGTTTTTAACGCCTGCTAAAAAGCAGGCGTTAAAGTACCAACCCGCAAAAGGACCTCGTAGTAAGAGGGTAAGGGTTAACGGTCACCGGTAACATTACCGGTGACCGTTAACCCTTACCGCCTTCCGTGTAATGAGGCCCTAAGACATAAAAAAGCTGTAGATCAGCTTCTTCCAAAATCTTGAAAAAACTCTGGAACTAGCTCCCCAAGGCAAAATGCTCCATTGAGGAACAACTCATGTGCAGGAAACTAGGCGCTTAGTTGCCAAGCAATCGGCCATTGTCAAAGAGGCCAAACATTGTTGACCACAGCACAATGGATTTGGTTACTCAACTTGCTACCTGCACAACTGTTATTTAGCGCTACACCATGAGGATCACCATTCTTTTCCACACTACCCCAAAATAAAGCATACTCCTGCAAACACACCACACGCAAACCAACCATGCCACGCACACACTGTACCTGTAACACTCCCCCACCCCACAGAGACCAATCAGCAGAACTCCACACCTCTTCCAATAACTTGCACAATATCAACTTGGCCAATGCATCCTTGCACACAAGGCTGCAACTAACAAAACCCACCCTTCTCTTATTTTCAGATCTGCCTGAGTTCCTGCAGACCATGCAAACAGTAGCAGTGTGCTGTATAAATCCCAGTGACATAACGTAGGGGAAACTGGTTTTGAATGGAGGAACTCAAGTGGGGAAGTTGGCTTCCATGCAGGTCACGCTGAAACAGCAAGGTTGCATACAATCATTGCACTAGTTCTGACATTTTCTTTAAAGAATAACTAGTATAATCAAAAAGGGACAGCAAGCCTAAATACTCATATTGTTTTAGGAGACTGAAGGCAGTCAACAGTTGTTTGTCAGTATGCAGTCCATGTCAATCCAAAGCATCTGCCTAACTTCTGATTTATGACTCTGATTCGCAAGCTTACAGACTTTCATTCTTCACAACCATCAAGTATTTCAGACTCCCACAGCTAGTGCCCCCCCATACATCGCCTAAACGGGAGCATTAAGAATGGTCTTAAGTAAACTGACTAGAGAAATGAACTTGTCACTGCAACCGTGCCAGCGGAGGGATTGGAACATGAAGTCCCAGCTGACTCGGTCAAAGGCTTTTTCAGCATCTAGTGCTATAACCGCTGCGCCCTGTTTATCTTTTTTATTTTTATTAGATAGATGGATAGCATTTAGAAGGAGTCTGGCATTGGAAGAGATGTTGCGCCCTTTAACATAGCCGACTTGTTCAGGTTTGACAAGAGAAGGAAGGGAGGATTCGATCCTGTTGGCTAAGATTTTTGCAAAGATTTTACTTTCTACGTTTATTAGAGAGATGGGTCGATAATTACCTGGTAATGACGGGTCTTTATCGGGTTTGGGGAATAGAATAAGCAAGGCTTCTGAGAAGGAACCTGAGGATGCTTCTTGGGATATGAAGTAGGAAAATAGATTTTGAAGCTTGGGTATGAGAGATTGAGCTAACCTGTCATAGAATTCTGTGGAAAGGCCATCTGGACCTGGAGCCTTGCTTTTACCCAATCCTTTGATTGCTTTGGAAATCTCTCTAGTCAGTTTACTTTACTCATCCCCAAAATCTTCAATATGTATTAATGGTCTTACCTCCCCATTTTTTTCCCTCAGCAGAGGTACTAGACAAGGTTGCCCCCTCTCACCTATTCTATATATCCTCTCCTTAGAACCATTAATAGAACTAATCAGATCCAATAACAATATTCCAGGTATAGCAAGTGGCACATCCCATATTAAAATAGCTGCTTACGCTGATGACATCCTTATTCTCATCAAAAACCCCAAAACACACCTCCCATATTTACTTGAAGTATTATCCCAATTTAGCTCAGTTTCAGGGTACAAACTTAACAAAGATAAGTCAGAAATTATGCCCCTCAATCCCTACTGCTTTAATATGACATAGACCCCTTTGGTTTTAAATGGTGCAGTTCCTCTATTAAATACCTAGGCCTTAGATTTGCTCCTACCATCCAAGACACCATTAAACAGAACACACAATCATTACTAGATAGACTTAAGGAATTAACATCCAGATGGTCCCCCCTATATTTATCTTGGTGGGGCCGACTAGATACGATCAAGATGATGTTATCACCAATAATTTTATATTATCTACAACTCTTATGTGTTCCGATATCTCCTTCCTTTTATAAATCAATTTACTCTATCCTACTAAATTTCCTATGGGGGGGAGGGCAAAAGCAAAAGAATAGCCTTAATCAAATTGAAGGCACCATATGACAAAGGAGGTGTCAGGTTTCCTGATTTCAAAGCATACCACACTGCCTTTCTTTTGAAGCAAGCTAGATATTGGTTTGCCTGCCCCATAACGTCAGACATTGCCACATGGTGTACCATAGAGAAGCAGTTAATGTATCCTGTAGAAATCACCGATCTCATTTATATATTTAAGCACTCCTCGCTGGCTATATCAGAACCCATCAGAGCTACAATATCAGCCCTCCAACTCTTTTTATTCACACAGACAGACTCCCCAAAAAAATACCTTTCTCCTTACCTATGGCATAACAATAAGATACTGATTAAGAATAAAACCCTAAATAGAAAATCCTGGAAGAAAAAGGGTATTAGATTTATACAACAAATCATAAATAAATCATCTATCCTTTCCTTTCAGCAGCTTAAAAATCGATTCTCAATCCCCAACACAGATTACAACTTCTATAATGAATTAGTCAACTCTTGCTTTGACGCTCTCCACAGCTCCTCCAATGATATTCTGACTCCTGATGCCTCAAGATTGCTACATCTTACTATGCCCACTGACACAAAGGCTTCAAAATTCTACAACATCCTAATATCATCTCTGAAGTTGTGCTCGATACGCCACAATGGGAAGATGACTTTGGTTATGTTTTAGACGATTACACATGGTCCAAGCTCTTCTCTAGAATCAAATACATTTCAACATCAGCAAATAACTCCCAACATTTTTTCTTCTTTATACATAGAGCTTTCATTACACCAGCCAAATTATTTCTATCCAATATTAATGACAATGACAATTGTTGGACTTGTGGAGCTGCCCCTGCATCGTATGAGCACATGTTCTTCTCATGCCCCTATACCCTTAAGTTTTGGCAACAAGTATGGAAATACCTTAACTCTATTTTCTTAACCGATATACCACTTTCATTTATGAATATTGTTTTAGGTAGTCTGGCAGTTACCACCCACTTGCCATATGATGCTTCCAGGCTCTATGATCTCTTTATTTGTTTGGCTATGAAGAGTATAACTGCCAATTGGAAAGACTCTCATTCCTTATGTATAAGAAGCTGGTGGAATAACATATGTCTCACGCAAAAGATGGAAATGTGCATGGCAAACAATCTTAACTCTATACCTAAGTTTAATGCTAAGTGGTCATTTTTTACTCGATTTCTGAACCATTTTAATGTAACCACGCATGGAATGTGACTTCTCCAAATCTCTCACACTCCTTTGATGTTCCCAAGATTATTATATGCGAATACCAATCTGGACACTTGACTGAATATTTACTGCATTATATACCAATGTGCCTCTCTGCATCAATACCTACCACCTCACTTTCTCCCCCCTCCCTCCATATGTCGTGTTCGTCATATGTCAGTCTTATGTTTGTCTTCCCCCCCACTTAGACATCATAATGCAGAATTTGTTCCATACTAAGTTGTGCACAACACTGTGCTATAGTTCTTATGTGTAAGTTTTCAATTATATTGACAATTTGTTCCTTATATGCAATTGCACACAGTGTATTTAATTAATTGCTCTACTGGAACACTTCCACTTTACCATTGTTTCATCTATTCTCATGTAAAAGTTTCACCGCATTATGCTTATGAAGTTATGACTATATGATTGTATATTACATACCTTAATAAAAAAAAAAAAATTATTAAAATAAAAAAAAAGATTCAAAAATAAAAAAAAGAATGGTCTTAAGTTGTTCCATTATCATATACAGATTTGCCTCCTTCATAAATCAATTTCTGCAAACTTACCACAATAGACCAAGAGCAAATCGTGCCATACTTTCCTTCCCTCCACATCAAATCTACATCCCTCCATCTCACATCCTCCCCCTTATGTTGTTTGTCTTGGTGAACAAGCTTCCTCTGACTATGCCGACTCACTTTTGAATTGCCTCCAGCTGAACATCAGCACCACCCCCAATCAGCTGCATTTCTACAAACGTGGGATGGCTCATGAAGTCGCTGTTTCCTACTAACCTTTGCTTCATGCTGCTCCAGGCAGCACTGGAAGCGTTTTAACACCAAATTAAAATATAAGTGTGAGCAATAGTTATTGTTGTGGTGTTTGTACAGATTCTGGCGTTTTGAGAAGAAGAATGGGCAAAAGTTTTCTTTATTGGGCAGCAGGAATTTCAAGCAGGTCGTTGGAAGACATTGTCGAATCTGGTACAGGTCATAGTGAACCAACTCACTTTGGCAATTTCCTTGAATTTCTTTGGCATTTTTATGGGGGTTCAGGGGTTGAGATCCCTTCTAAACCTCCCACTCATTCCTCTACCGTCAACTACACTTAAATATAAAGGATTGTTCCCTAATACTTCACCACCCATAAAAAATGCTGCAAAAAAATGCTGGGAAATGGCATGAAAAAAATGAGGCGCAACAGCCTTGGTCAGTATCAGTGATTGGACGTACCTGTTCCACTTGGCGATGGTCTGTATTGATATGGGGTCTGTCTTTTCTGGAAGCCCCAATGTCTTCAGGCGTTTAAGAATGGAGAGTATGTGCGAGTATGTGAAGTCCAGAGTGACAGCCAAAGGAAAACCCTTACGGGGAAGAAAAACATCTGACTAGTCAGGATGGAAGGCTGTGCCAGAACAGGATGTCAGGTAATAAGATTACAGGATGGAATTCCACACAGGACAGGAATGCAGATAATACCAGTACAGGATGGAAGGGTCTGCAGGACAGGAGGTTGGTTTCCACAACTTAAGTCAGGAGGACATGATAACAAAACAACGTGAAGGCAGACGACATGCAAGGATAAGGAGAGGAGAAAAGGAACAGACTGAGGGTGTGAAAGGAACAGGAGGCCAGGAAAAAGGAACAAGGAGGAAATGTCTGCATGAAGCGTTTCAGACACACTCAGCCACTGAATCTTAATAGTTATGTATCGATCTTCCAGAATGATCAGCTGCTCGGCATCGGTTGAGATGTCCCATGGGTGCCATCTTGGAAAGGGAAGGATGCAGCGTAACCCTGTTCATGCTGCGATGATAGGCGCTACTTGTTTCAGTGGGACTTGAACCGTCCAAAGAATTGCTTGGGGTGTCTGACAGTATGCCCACTCCCAAGGGGTAGGTACCAGGATTCCATGGATATTGCGGATTAAATTGGCTGACTAGCTTCGGGGCATGAACATGGGAGGCAGATTCCCAGGAACGATCACATTGCACATAGTCCTTCCAGTCTATTAGGTACTGTAATCTGCCCAGGTAATACCGGGAGTCACATATTTGTGCAACCTCATATTCAGGGTTTCCATCCAGGAAGAAAGGCAGGGGTGCAGGCATGTGTCTCAATAAATGATCTGCAAGATGTGGCTTTAGTTGCGAGACATGAAAAAGAAGATTGATCATAGACTAGGATGCCGGGACATGCAGAGAAAAGGCGGCAGGGTTGATTTGTCTGATGATTTGGAAAGGACTATAGAACTTCAGGGCCAGTTTCAAAGGAGTCAGACTAGCAGGTAGCTAATGAGAAGATAGCCAAACTTGATCACCCACATGTAAAGGAGAATCCTTTCTCTTCTTGTCAGCTATTCTCTTAACCGCTGCAGGAGTATCCTACAAAGATCATAGAGCCTGCACGTGCCCATCATGGAGTTGAGGTACATGAGCATCCGCGGTTGTCACCAGTAACTGAGGAAAAGCAGCGCAGCTATTGCTTCAGTGTTTGTTTTTGACATTCTGTCTGGCCGTTGGTCTGCAGATGGTAACAATAAGGTTTTTGCAGAGGGTGGGGGGACCAGGATTACAAGACATACAGGGATCCACATACAGATAAGATGGTTTCAGGTAGGCCGTGGAAACGGAAAATCTATTACAATGCAAGAACACACTAGCCCTCTCCATCGCAGTAGGTGCCTTTCTTAATGGGGAAACATTTGCCAATTGGAAAAAGAGTCTACAGTGACCATGATAGTCTTGAAACCATTACAATGAAATCCCTGAAAATGTGTTGCCAGGGTTGAGTAGGTAAGGGATGCTGTTGTAGTTTCTCATAGGGACAGCTGGGTTCTTCTTAGATTGAAGGCAGGTGGAACAGGTAGCTACATATTCCTCAAAATTGGAATGCCGGTGAGGCCACTCAAAATGTTCAACTACATCAAAAGTGACTATTATGCCTCTTTGGGCTACAGGCAAGGACATTTGACACCTCTGAGGAACTTCAAACTGAAAAGCTGTTGTAGGTACGTGTAGTCATTGCCCCTTAAACAAAAAGCAATCTCGTCTACACATATTGGGATTGGCAAGGAGAGTGTCCAGATTCCAGGTTCCAATGTGTCCAAGGCCTGTCGTGTCTTCTGTAGAAACGTCATAACCATAAGGGCAATGTGGTATGTGGAAAGAGAAGGTAATATGAGTCAGGTATTCCGGGATGATTAGTCTTTTCCAATAAAAAGTAATTAACCACCTTCTAAAGGCTGGACTGTAAGTAAAAATAATTGCAAATTGAGCGAAGAAATATAAACATCTTGACTACCAGCTGTTTTTAAACTTGATGTTCCTTCGCACCTTGAGATTACAGTTGTCAGTGCATATTTCCACTGTGCATCGAGCCTTAAATTGCAGATGTTGCTCCTTGAACAGGCTCCAAGATGACAGATATTAGGTGTAGAGGATAACCTTTCCTTGATGGTGACTTGGTTGAGGCCCCTATAATCCAGGCAAGGGGCATCATTATAAAACCGGACCCATTAATTGCCCATTCAAGGGCGCAAGAAAAAAATGCTCCCCATTCCCATTTGAGCCCCATAGGCCTCAATGGGAATGGGGAGGTCGGATGCACCGGCACCATCCGTGAATGGTGCCGGTGCATCCAGCATGCTCTGCTCACGAGTGCCGGTACGCCTGCCAGCTCAGACCTGACGGGTGGGAAGGCACCCGCGAACAGAACTTGTAGTCTGCCAGTCCGGTAACAACAGTTCACGCAAGCTTAATGGTACTGTTGTTACCGGACTGGCAAACTTATAATGAGGCCCAAGGTCTTAATTCCTTTTTGGGAACAAAAAATAAGGATGCACCAGCCAGAGATCTAGATTCTGCAATTACTCCATCCTTCAAATTAGAATGGAGGTATTGCTGGAGAGCCTCCTTTTTGGTGAAGACAAGGAATACATTCTCCTGAATGGAACCTGAGAATCCAAAATTAAGTCGATGGCACACTCTACATCTCTATGCAGAAGGAGTTCCTTTTCCATGTGGTCTAAAAACACACCCTTATAGTCCATATGAGATTTTGGTATAATGCTCAGAGAACAGACTGGGGTAGACTCCTGACCTGCCGTTTATTGTTGAGAGGCTTGAAGATATGGTACCTGTCTTAAGGATATGCAATGTGGCACGCTATGTTATCAACCCAGGGAACACAGTTTCAGCTGTTCAGTTAATGTAGGGGTTATGAAGGTATAGCCACGATTACCCTAATAGGATTGGGTAATGCGCCACCTTGATTACATCGAAGGCAAGCTCCTCCTGGTAGGTTGAAATACTCATCTCGAATTCCCCAGTCTGTTCGATCACTGGACCTGAGACCAAGGGATGTCATCCACTCCTTCCACTGAAAGAGCACATTTCTTAAGAATCCATGGAATATCATGGTCCTTCACCCATTGGTCGTCCATTAAAAGGCCAGCGGCACAGCAATCCACCAGAGTTGATACACATAGAATGCAAGACAAACCAGTGTTAGGGCAACATGAAAAACAACTAATCTGCTACTTCACCCAGCAGCATAGGAAGGCAAGGTAGGGGAAATTGCCTTCTCCTGGTCATACACCCCTCTTAGGACCGGGAGAGAGTGTTTCCCGATCGTCAAGGCGGAACAATGGGACATTCTCAGTGATTTTTGGGTTCACAGGACATGCATAGGCCTTTGCCACGACAACACCTTCGTTCTGTTAGAGCTATTTCTTGGTGGTACATTTTGGTGGTATTTTTGGTGGTCTTTCTGTAGTATAGTGGTGAGTCTATTATATAGGGAACTGCCTGGTGATTGTTTTTATACTGGGGTCATGAACGATAAGTCAAGACTGGACTTAGGACACTTTAGAACATAACTTCATGCCCTTGCAATATTTTATTTGCAATACCACGTTATGCCCTTTTGGCGGTTTCTCAGAATACATTGAGCATGTAAACAAAATATGAACATTCATTCAGAGCCTCTTAGAAGAACACAATTTACAGTGACCAACGTAGCTTTGTATTTTACCACATGTGATACAGTGAAATACCACCTGCGGTAAAATGCAATTACCACTTGCTTCACCTCTGTATGATAACACAAGGAACCAGGGCACACAAATAAGTACCAGAGCTGCCTTGTTTCTTTTGCAAGCACTTTATAAGTAATGAGCCTCATGAATAAAACAAAACAAACATGTAATGCACTTAAGAGATATCTGCCAATGCTGATTTCAAAATCTGTTAAAATGATGCAATGCATTTACAATTCCAGCAGCAATACTTAGCACACGCTTTGCTTTCTCCCGCTCCAGGCGATGATCCCTCCAGAAGTTTAGAGTATTACTGTAGCCCTCTCTCCCACCTCTAACTTGGCAGAGAGCACTATGCAACAACCTTGAGACACTTAGCCCTGAGAGCAGTAACTTCTATCTTTTGCAATTATTATTTATAAGCAACTGGTTTTACATTGGGAAATGCAGTTCACTTCAGTAGAATGGCGAACAGACTTGGAGATGCCTGATATGTAGAAACCCATGCAGAATCGATAGCTACATTTGTGTGGTTTCAAAACTACACACACATCTAAATTATACTTGTTATGCTCACCTACAGGATGTCTGGTTCAGCGTGTGCCCGGACACAGCAAGGTTGTGATTCCCCTTCAGATCAGCTCTTTGTGAAACCCCCCCATGGCTGCCCTCTGTACAGCGCTTGTACCCGGTCATCCTATAGCGGCCTTCTCCACTTTGTGCTTGGGACAGCTCAGCCCACACTCTTCCGAGAGAAAGCCTGCACACCACCAGCAAGTGCCCCATGCTCCAGACGACAGCCCAGGAAGAACAACCCCTTCAACATCACTGCACAGCCTTTTTAAGCCAACCCTATAGATCTGCCCCAATGTGTATGATCCCTTAAAGAAAACCTAAGAAAAACCTGCCTCTGATAGCGTCATCATGTGCTCATCAAAAACAGCCACAGCCTCCCTTTGGAAAGCTCCAAAGAAACACGTTTTCTGCTTGCCACCTTTTACCATGATCCAGGCTGCAGCAACAGATGCAAATAGCTACAATAAACTAGGTTGGAGCAAAAAGGATTTCACATTCCACAATTCTAACTTGTCACGTCTTCATTCAAACACAGCACAGCCTTAATGCTGCACATTTTATTTATTGCATTTCCAAACTAATTTTGCACAGCCCAAATGCCTTGATTCAGTTAATGAATCTGCACCAAGTTTATATAAAAGTCATAGGCCCTCATTACGATACTGGCGCTAAACCATGGCACTATTAGCACCATGGTTGGTGCCAGTATCGTAACGAGTCCGCCAATGTTCAATGGGGAATTACCACCCCATTCGAAGGTTGGTGGGGCGGTAATTCCCCATTGAACATTGGGCCTTCCCCATTCCCATTTTTGCCCCATAGGGCTCAATAGGACTGGGGAAGGTGCTAAGTACGGTTCTGCAAATTGCGGTACCGTACTTAGCACCAAGGTCTCTTTGCGGGTCCCTACTTTAACAGCTGGTCTAGACCAGCCGTTCAGGTCGGGTCCCGCAAAGGGATCTCGTAGTAAGGCGCTAAGTGTTTAACGGCGCCGCAGCCTTTTACGGCGCCGTTAAACACTTAGCGCCAGGGTCCTAATGAGGCCCATAGACTGATCTTGGCCTAAATGTTAATAGAGAATATGTTAGTGGTTAGACGATATTAGTATAACTTTGTGTATGTGAATTTCATGTTTTTCAGTGCAACTCAACCCATAACTGTGGTGTAGTGGTGCAAAATGATAACATCATGCTATGCAATGCCAAATTCAAAACCTTCATTTTTCTAGCATTAGTGCTGTGCATTCACAATACTGACATCTACTAGATTCAGCCTGAGTCTCACACATGAGTCTAACAATCTTGCTCACCAATGGGGCCAGTCCTTGTTGAAATGTGGATTTCTAGCTAAAATTCGGAGTCTCCTATGCCTACACTTCCCCATCAGTTAATGACCCTCAGGCCACCCCGATCTGCTTTGGTTCGTTGTCCTCGGGTTTCTCCATGGGCACCAGGCAGCTGTCATCTTCTGTATCTGCGTTTCTTTTGTCTCCATTCTGCAAGGCGGAAAGACAACTGTAACACCATATTAATGAGTTCAGTTAAGGTAGTAGTGCGAGGAACCTGGGGGAGTTCATCCTTGAGTTCCTCACTTAATCCACAATGGACCAACTTGAGCTGGGCTTTTTCTGACTGCATGGTTTCTGTGGCCATCTTCTTGAACTTGGCAACATAAGCCAGAATGTCATAGTCCCCTTGGCAGTAGTCTTTAGGGTTTCTTCAGCGATATATTCTAATTCCGGTCTTCAGTAGATGCCTTTGAGATGTACGATAAAACTGGCATAATTTGAAAGCAAAGGGCTACTAGATATCACTAACTGGTATCCCAGGCTAAGGTGCTGCCAGCTAAGTTAGATATAATATACCCAACTTTCGCCTTGTTGCTAGAATAGGATTGAGTGTCAAACGAGAGCTGCGCAGTACAAGCATCCAGGAATTCTTGGAGCTTTTTTGGAGACCCATTATATTTACCAGAAGGTAAACTGGCTAAGGGAGGATCAGGGCTATCAGGGTACCTTATGGCCACGATGTGCTGCAGGGTGGTATTTTGTGCGTTTAGATTTTGCACCTCAGTGGTAAGCGCCTGGATGGCAGCCATGAACTGCTGCAAGTAGTCCATCTCGGCTCTTTCGGCGTCTCAATCTATCAACGATTGGATGTACCTGTTCCACGTGGCAACAATCGTTATTGAGATAGGGTCTATCTCTGCTTGATGCCAGAATTTCCCCAGGGGTTTAAGAATAAAGAGTATGTGAAGTCCAGAGTGACAGCAGAAGGAACACTCTCACAGGCAAGACAAACCTTTGACTAGCCAGGATCAGGATCAGGGGCGTTGCTAGGGGGGGGCTAAGGGGCTATAGCCCCTGATCTTTTGGTTGTAGCCCGGGATAGAATCTCAGGAGCTACAGCCAAAAGATTAGCTAGCCCCCAGTCCCAACAGTTCCGACATCAGCTTAGCCCCAGGTCTTTTCCAGATCTAGCAACTCCCCTGATCAGGAAGGTTGTGTCAGAGGAGGATGGAAAGCAGGACCAGAACCAGATGGTAGGCTGCGCCAGAACACAATGGCAGTTAATACCAGGACAGGGTAGACGGTCGCGCCTGGACAGGAATGTAGGTAATACCAGGACAGGATGGAAGGGCGCGCCAGGACAGGAGGACGCCTTCCACAACTGAAGTCAGGATGACATGAGAACAACAAACAGGGAAGACAGACAGCAGGAAAAGAGAAGAGGATGAGAACAGGAACAGGCTGAGGACGTGGAAGGAACAGGAGGCCAGAAAAAAAGTATCAAGGAGGAAACGGCTGCATGAAGCTTTTGAGATGCGCTGAGTCAGGGACTTTTACCAGTTATATATCCAGCGTCCTGAATGATCAGCATCTCAGCACTGGGCGCTGCCATCTTACGGTGGGAGAATGATGTCACGGCGTAACATGCATGATGTCCCGGAGCACCATCTTGGGAAGGGAAGGAGGCACTGTGTAACCCAGTGCATAGCATGATGACAGGCGTCAATTGTCCTAGTGGGACTAGCACTGTCTGAAGAATCACCTGGGGCACATGACAGTGAGGTGGGCTGGTACCGGAAGTCCAGAAGCAGCTCTGTGGGAGGGTTCTGAGAAGCCAACTTAGGTGAGGGCTTTTTACGCTTGGTATCACCAACATTTGTCAAGGTTGCGTAGGCTGTGAAGTAAGGAGAGTTGGGAGATTTGGGAAATTAGGAGCTGGTCTGTAGGTACAGTTAACACCATCTTGGGATAAACATATGCGTAAAATCACTTGTTGGCATATGCACAATTAAAAAAAAAGAATGGACACACACTGTAACCCTGCTGTGGGGTGCAATGTGTGCTGATGTGTAAGTACAGTTAAAAACAATTAGAGACATCCAACTACTAGAGATCCAAACAGAAGTCTAAAAAATATACTATTAATACTATATGTATATGTACTATACTTAATATGTCCTTAACTCTTGCTGGTACGATTTAAGAATATTATGTACTCTGCTTATGCATTATTACATCTGTAAATATACATTAAGAATACTATGCACTACACTCATATTCAAATGTGAACAGGAATTAATCACAACGTGAGATTATACAAAACTGCAAACAATAAAAAGAAATTCAACAATAGCAAGGCAAAACTGTACTCAGTAAAGTGGGCGAGAAAGTTGTTACAAATAGATAGCATACACCCTGCCTAATCATTATAAGACATGCACCTAACTTAAGCAGTTATGTTGTACCCGGCAAGTAGTTCCAGAGTTCAAAACACAAGTAAAAGGCAAGGATGGGAAGACTCAGCATTCTCCTGCACAAGGTTTTGCCATAGCCAAGAGTTAAGTAAAATGCAGTTTAAAAGCACACTTGTTGAATAGAAGCTGTTAGGACGAATGCAGGACACGTGTAGGGGTATTCTACTGATCACATCCAGGCAGATTTAGAGTTAGGGAGTGGAAATTATATCCATGCAATGCCTATGGTGTAAGGGGCGCCACAAAGAGTGATATAAACACTGATATTCCAAACTCAGAATTGCCTGGTCCACTTAGTTCTGTCATTGATCCCGTTGGTGGAGGTCCAGGGGTCGTGGGTGCAGTGGCTGAAGTAGGTGTCTGGTTTGGATCTGGCGAGGCGGCACTTCTGAGCTCCGGTTCCAGGACAGCTCCAGCAGACTTGCAGAAGCATGGTCCAGACTCCACAAGACAGCAGCCACAATAAGGATGGACCACCAGCACATTGCAGGCAAAGAGTAGTAGTGCAGAAACCCTGGTCTGTGTCAGCAGGCTTGTTTGGTGGTAGCAGCAAAGAACAGGCTTGAGGGAGGCCCAACTTCATTCAGGAGAGCAGTTGATGCAGGCAACAATGTTTCACAGCCGCACGTAGATGACCCAAAGGGTCACAAGCTGCAGCCAGACACAACCATTGCAGCAGAGAGCCCTGGTTGATAGATGGTCAGCCCACATGAGGGTCTCTGGGCAATTATTTCATCCTCTAATGTCAGGAGCCTGAATGATGTATTCTTCTTGTCCAAGGGAGTAAGTGTTACGCTCACCTGGTATCCACGGGGATGCCACCCAGCCCTGCTTGGATGATTTGCACTCTCAAACCCTCTCCCGGTCCCTTGGTAAGGCCTCTGGTTAAGATGGGTCTGCAATATAGGAGAGCTGGATTCAATACCAGATTGTCTTTATGTTTTCCCACCTCCCTTGGCCTCAACTCCTTCCTCCCCCTTGGGCCCTCTCCTCACCTTAAAGGGATGGTCTAGTAAACATTTTTATTTAAAAAATAGATAGGCAACATAAAAAAAAAATACTAGCATTCTCCGTTTTAAAACTTCCTATGTAAAATTTTGAGCTATTCAAGCTCAAAATTCGCAAAAGCAAGCACATGGGCGCATCAATTTTGTGAAATGGAGGCCCTCCTGTGCTGGCTTTTGCTTTTGCGGCACTAATGAAGGAAAAGCCAGCCAGCTGTAGTAAACAAAGGCTACCGCTGGGTGGCTTTCCCTTCATTAGTGCTGTAGGCGGAGGACGGGGACCGGAGACCAGAGCAGGAAAGCTGCAGCTGATTCCCCGTAAGTGCTGGAGGAGCCCTGAAAACTTAGAAATAAAACTGCAGCTTTAAAAACCTATTTATGTTTGCGGTCGCTTTTGAAGCGACCGCAAACATAAATACAACATTATTGTGTTGGAAAACGCTGCGGTTTTTCTTTCCAAGTTTCTCAGGCTCCTCCGGCTCGGAGGAGCCTGAGAAACTCGCAAACAAAAACCGCAGCGTTTTCCAACACAACCGCGTTGTTTCTGCCTGAATCTGCTTTACCATTTGGGGATCTCGGGCTCCCAGGGAGCCCGAGAGCCCCAAATGGTAAAGCAGATTCAGGCAGAAACAACGCGACATTGCGGAAAACAACCGCGTTGTTTCTGCCTGAATCTGCTTTACCATTTGGGGCTCTCGGGCTCCCCACAGGGAGCCCGAGAGCCCCAAATGGGAAAGCAGATTTAGGCAGACAACGCAGCATTTAGCATTTCCCATTTGGGTCTCTCAGGCTCCCCACGGGGAGCCCGAGAGCCCCAAATGGGAAATCAGCTGCAGGTAGAAACACTACGCGGCATGTAAACATAACCGCGTGTGTTTCTGCCTGCTGTGGCTTTCACTTTGGGTCTCCGGTGCTCCCCTGGGAGCACCGGAGACCCAAAGTGATAGCCACAGCAGGCAGAAACACAAGCGGTTGTGTTGGAAAACGCTGCGGTTTTTCTTTCCAAGTTTCTCAGGCTCCTCCGAGCCAGAGGAGCCTGAGAAACTTGGAAAAAAAAACCGCAGCGTTTTCCAACACAATAACATTGTATTTATGTTTGCGGTCGCTTCAAAGGCGACCGCAAACATAAATACGTTTTTAAAGCTGCGGTTTTATTTCTAAGTTTTCCGGGCTCCTCCAGCCCTGAAAACTTAGAAAAAAAAATGCAGCTAGTGCTTATTTAAAAAAAAAAAAATAAATAGCACTTACCGAGATTCAGCTGCAGCTTTCCTGCTCTGGTCTCCGGTCCCCGTCCTCCGCCTACAGCCCTAATGAAGGGAAAGCCACCCAGCGGTAGCCTTTGTTTACTACAGCTGGCTGGCTTTTCCTTCATTAGTGCCGCAAAAGCAAAAGCCAGCACAGGAGGGCTTCCATTTCACAAAATGGATGCGCCCAGGTGCTTGCTTTTGCGAATTTTGAGCTTGAATAGCTCAAAATTTTACATAGGAAGTTTTAAAACTGAGAATGCTAGTATTTTTTTTTTATGTTGCCTATCTATTTTTTAAATAAAAATTGTTACTAGACCATCCCTTTAATATTGTAAAAGTTGGATTCTCCGTCCTGCTCCTCTGCTCCTCATAGCAGGGGCACGTAGATGTGAGGGGCGAGCAGCGACCAAGTTACTTCACTGGTGCAAGCCCCCCCGTGGGAATCCAGGCCTGCTGCGACTCTGTAGGTTTGCTGCTTTACAGTCTTTATATGCAGTTCTTATGTTCATCTTAGTTCGAATAATAATGTCTTGCTTCTTTCCATTTAGGTATGGAAAGGTATTTTGGTGTTGTCATGCAGTTTGAAGATGAGCATGGGCCAGTAGGCGAAAGTGCGGTGTTTGCGATGCTGTCCGGTGAGTAATGCGCGATGCGCGGCGCTGTTTCACCTTTTATATTGCCAACCTGTGTCCTTTCTCTCCTTGTAGGTTGCGATGTTCCTCGCCGAGCGCTGTAATGTTCCAGCAATAATACTGACCAGGAGATGACTACCCAGGTAAGAATTGTGTGGCTTTCTTCATTCGGGAGGAAATGTGAGTAAACACTTATTAATGCTGTCTTTCTTTCTCCTCCTTCCAGGTTATGGTATTCCAGGATGCATGTGGTGCCGGATGATGGAGTTTGTACCTTCAGGTGAGTGGAACTGAAGTCGGCGATGGATTGAAGACAGGATACTGTTCCAAGTAAGTTTCGTAGTTTTCTTTCTCTCTCTGCAGGTACTTGGTTTCAGGTAAGCTGGCATCAAAGAACTGGATTCGGTGAGCGTTACACTGCCCACAGCAGAATAACCCAAAACATGTTCTGCTGTTTGGGTGCGGTTTAAATAGTCTCAGGTAAAGTAGTCTAGGTAAAGTAGTCCCATGCCTGCCACACCCAAAAGACTAGACTGCATAGCTCAGTTCATTGTAACTGAGCTATGTGTGTGCCTCCATATTGGCTGAACCCCCCAGGTTAAATAGTCCCAAGTAAATCGTCCCGTTCTAATGTTGGTCTTCATGATGGCTATGAGCATAGGAGTGACTGCAAGGGAGTCTTGGATGAGGTTTTAAGGCCTTTGACCTGGCCCTAACTGGAAGGCTGACTTGCCAGTGAGGGCCAGGGGCATGGGTCATGACAGTAAGACACTGTTTAGGGTCATTCTTTAACACAGGAGAGGCAGCCAAGCTTCACCACTAGGATGGGTTTTAAGTGCAATTTTGAGGTCTTTGGATTCTTGGCTCCAGTGGGCAATCTCCAGAACGCTGCATGTGGTCATCTTCTTATCCAAAATCCATGTTGGATTGTTGCTCCACCCCACCAATGGAAAGAAATCGGTATAATTTAAACAGGAAAGGGGTGTCCAGTCTTGTACAGCCATTTACTCCATATCTGCCCAGCAAAAGACATCCCATGGTAGAAGTGTGGATTGGGACAAACAATCCCAAGCTTGGTTTCAAGTAATTCACTCACACAAAGAACTTGCCTGGGAGTCCAGCGCCAGACTCTGCAAAAGTGCATGCCCTTGTGAGGTAATTTACAACCTAACAGGACAGGAAAAAAAGCAAAATGGATAAAGGACAGGGCCTAAACCACCTGGTAAAGCCAGTTTGAGTCTACAGTGCTTACATTGCCAACATGAGGTCAAATCAAATGGTACACAGAAGTTCACCGGAAAAAATATACAAACGGATTCATTGCCACCATTCTGTCCTAGACACATCACAAAAGCATACGAAATGATTCTGCCCGATAAAAGGAATAATGGGATACACGTTAACACATGTAGTGCTCCAATAAAGGTGGTGTGTGTTACAAAATGAAAACACAGGAAAACATAAATGGGAGAGACTTCTTGCACTGGTAGCCTTAGGGACTGTTCGGCGCCCCTAAAATATGTGAGTTGAGCTTTTAAATGAAGCTAAAAAGGCATTACTTACCTCAAATCTTAATTAGAATTGCTGGAGGCAAACATGGGGTTTCCATTGAAATCAATGGTTGCATACAATCTTTAACAGATGCAACGGTGGTGTTGATATTGCTTTAAGTTGTTTTGTGGATGCAGGGTGGCTAAGGGAAGTCCTCAGGAATGGCTATGGGTGGTGTGGGCTATTAACCAGATAATCCTACTGGAGCCAGAGAGGGTTCTGATTCTGGATTCTGCACAGCCAATTTCTGATTCTGACACCTCCGTCAGTGGGCTTGGATGTATGCCGAAGACATGCTCAGGCAGCACAAAAGGATAGTTTGATAAAGAATCTCCCCACCTAATATGATATTGCCTCATGTGTAGAAGAAAGAATGAGTGTTGCCATGTATGTACTGAATTGGTAAATAAGCCACTGGAATCTGGTGTGAGAGGATGACATTTGAGATAATATTGTAAAATAATAGATGGCATGCTAGTTAGGTCAAAGGAGACATGTACATTAAGGACAGCACTCTCAGAGGGAAACTGCCCACTATAAGGCATGTATGCAGAGACTGACAGACACCTTAGGGATAGGTTTGAGGTCTTCCTGCACTGCCTAAGTCTGTTCAATCACAGCCCAAGGTAACAGGAGGACAGACATGCATGCACTGAAACGTACTCCCTAGATCATTAATGATCAGTTCCTATAGACAGGAAACCTGGTTGGAACTGTGGGCACTCTCAGATTATGGTGAGCTTTGACCCCTTCTGGAAGCAAGGACCTAGATCTGGCTGCCTGAACGTTCTTGAGGCCTGTTGAACCTTTATGGGATCCGAAACATGTGGTGGAATTTTGGATTCCTCTTGGGCTGAGGTTAGGCTCTCCTGGGAGCTAATTTGCACAAGCAAGCCTACTCTACCCTTTTCAACCTGGGCTGCAGTTACCATTTCCTGTTACTGGGGGGTAAGAGGGCAATCTTGGATATAGAAGGGCTGTGTAGCCTGCTTGCCAACTTACATTTGCAGTTATACTTTGGGTGTTGTGGCCCTTTTTATTAAATGAGTGCCACTAACACATATAATTTACCTGTTTGGATATTTGTGTAATATTGCATGTAACCTTCCAGCTGCTTCACAACCTTTGTCAACACTGTACAAAATGACGTGGCTTTTGGGTGAAATGGCATAATAAAACATGACATAATATAGCATGGCTTAACATGAAATATCATAACATGCTAGTATAACAAAACACTAAAGTCCAAAAAAAGAAGGGGATAAATAAATAAAACAACACATGGGCAACACTCCCATAAAAATAAATATTGGCCTTTAATAACACTTTTGACATTTTGGAAGAATTAAAATAAAACCCAAGTATGGAAACACTTGGAAATCCAACAATCTGTGCTATGGTAATGGGGTCCCACTATCAATGAAAAAGGAAACAAGATGTAAATTAAAAATCAGACCAGAGTCGACTGTGACTTAGAGACAGCGCAATAAAGACCTTCTCACTCGGTGAGATTAGTTATGCAATCAAGAAGATTAATCATTCAAAGGAGGCGGATCTGGATGGTCTGCCACCTTAGATCATAAAAAGCATCCCTGAAAGTTTGTCATCCATTTTATAGATATTATTTAAAAGTTGCTTTATCATGCAAAGTATCCTCGACTCCTGGCAGCAAAGTATTCTTGTCCTCAGTTATGAAAAAGGCCCACAGGCTTATTTCTTTGCTTGACACAGTGGGGAAGATCTTTGCCATCTGTATTCTGCAACGTCTCCAGGTGGGGACTGAAAATAATCACACGCTCAGTATTAAGGAAACTGGGTTTAGTAAAGGCAGGGATGTCATTTCACCAAAATGTCAGCGGTGGCGGAAGTGACATCACACGACCTTTGACATCTGATGACATCACAGGAAGTGATGTCATTCGACCCCTACATCACGTAGCATTGATCCTAAGTACAATGCAAAACATATGGTTATGATATCACTATAATGTGATGTACATTTCATACAAGAATGGATCCCTGTATGTATCGTTAATATCAGTGTGTATAGGCCCACATTACCAAATTACTGTGAATGCAAGAAGAAGTACAAGGACACATGATAATGATATGTTATTATACAGCACTTCCGCTCAAGCACATATATAGAACAAATATATGTAAGCGATATTCAATCAACACTACAGCTAAGTCAATGCCTAGTCTGGGATGCTGAGGAAAACCCTTATTGATGTATTTTTATAATAAGTTCAGTACTCTGGATGACAACCCTTGTATAACACCCCCCTCTTAGAATCCCCCTGACCGCACTGAGCCAAGAAGTAGGTTTGTTTTGCAAATTAAAAGGTTTATTTGAAAAATTAAACAATATATATATATGTCACACTTTTATAATAAATTAATATCTGATAGTACACTTAGACATATGATGTTGATCAACAATGGGTATTCTGGCACTAGCACACTTCTTTATAATCAATGAGGAGTTGGTGTAGGATGGATAAGGCAGCGAAAATACTTTTATGGTTTCAAATGGATGCAATGTTGAATGAAAATGCAGTACAGAAATGAACTGATATGGTTTCACAAGATATCATATGTTCACTTTTCCCCTGGTGACAATTCACCCCCCCCCCCTTATATGCAATGCAAGGAGATGGAAGTAACACACACAGTTCTCAGGAATGCAATTAAATACAATACGAAATTCAATTCCCACCCCAGCAAGCTTAGAGAAAACAGGTATGAGTTTTAAAACACAGGCCCAAGTGCTTTGAATGTGGTGGCAGTGAAGTGAGAAATATGCTGAAATGCTTTTAATTCCCTTTAGGAGGTTCAGGGTGAGTGAGAGATACTTGGGATGAGCTCAGGCTCACTTTAGCAATGATTCAGGGATGGTTATTAAGAGGCAAACAAATTTTTAGCAAAGGAAAGCAAAAAGCTGCTATCTTTTTACAGGTAAAGAAATCAGGCCAAATCGCAAATCGCGGCAAAATTCGCGAGTGCGTGAATCGTGATTGCGGAAAAAGTATAAGGAGTAGGAAGTCAGTTCTAAGCTTTCAGAGGAAAGTTAAATCTCGTTCATAGCCCAAACGGTTCCAGAGATACGGACGATTAAATACAGGTAGTTTTTTCGGATTTAAAGTAAAACTCAAAATGACAGGTGACAGCTTGCAGCTGCAGAATTGACAGGTGACAGTTGTGCAGCTTTACAAATGACAGATGACACGATTTCTAGGAGGCTGTTCTACTTAGGTTAAAATAATTTGGATTAGATTATTTTAACTAAGAGATTGGTTCTGCACAGTTCTGCTAGGTACTCACAATATAAATTTGAACTAGGCCTCGTCACAGATCTGGTCAACACGTCCGGCTGCGGTTCTGTCTGCTCGGCGGGTCAATCAGGCACCGGTTCTGCTCACAGCGATCTGGGTCAGCTCTGCTCTGCTGGTCTAGCCTCTCTGGATTCAGCGGCCTCTGGTTCTGGATACTGCTCTGCTTTCCGGTCCGGATCAAGTGGATTCTGGATGTAACACTGCTTTCTGGGTACTGGCAAGAGTTCTTGGCAAAATAATTCAGACAGCTCGCCCGGCTGTGGAATAGTTTGCAAATGATTTTGAGGCCTGCTGACAAATACTTTTGCTTGCAGTGGGCCTTCTTGGTTCAAAGTTCTGTAGTCTCTGTTTAGCTTGGAAGTCTAAGTGTTGGATCTCTGGATGTGAAGTCGTCGGTCAGCATGCTCCGCAGCAAATGGAATTGAATGTCTCTACCTGTCCCAGCAGTCTCTTTTTATGTGTTTTGAAAATGGGTGAGTGCCTGGGCCTAGCTAAGCCTGCCCCTCTCTACTTGTCATTGGCCCAATTCTCCCCTCTCCCATGATTGGGGGAAGGAAATGGATTGTCATCATGATGAGGTCTGTTTATGGGTCAGAGGATCCTCCCCTGGTCAGTTTGCCCACAAATCTATATTTGATTCAAATACATCTTTCCCAGATATACAATTTGTTGAAATTACATGTGCACATTATATATTCCTTATGGTCCATGCTTGTCCGCCTCCGATCTTCCTGGGGGCTTGCATTCAAAAATGACAACATTTTGCGCTTTTTAACTGGTTTTGCAATATCGGACATTTACCCAAAATTACACACATGTGCGCAAGGAGTATGGACATTAATTGATGAAGTGTCAGATTTTTAACATGCAGACATTTGGAGTAAGACCCTATTTTCTGCTAGCAACCCCCCAGAATACACCACAGGGTCCTAACGCCTCTCAAAATGTTCACGGAAAAATCACAAAAATAATGATATTACTTATATAATTCTGACAAGTCCGCACTATGAGTTATCTATCTTTATAAAATTATGCTCTGGTCAAAAAAGGGTGTGGCTTCCCACATCACATGGTGGAATAACTGGTTTATCCACTTCCCCCAAGCCAGCTTGTTCACAGAGGCACAGCTGCCCCTCCCAGTTTCCCCTAAGAGGAAGCCACTTTACGCCCCCCCCCCCTCCAATATAACATTTGCCTGAGTCCAGGACAGGCCTTTGTTCAACTCCCTGTAGTCCCCAGCTGCCACTCCCCTTTCAATCAACAGGGCCATGTGACCTCAGGATGCAGCCAGGCCTGGCAGGGGACACAGCTGTTGATCCAGTTTCAACTCCTGTCGGGGGTAGTTGTCAGGCAGAATTCAGTTTCATTAAGCCAGGTTTCAGCTAAATGTCACTTTTTGTTCCCAGTTTAAATCACTTACAATTTTTACATATACATTAAATATTTACTTCCTTCAAGTCATTTCAGAATATAGTTTTACATTGTATCCACCTCTTAGCAAGTCTTTCCTTGGCCTGGTTTTGTTTCATTTGATCAGTTTTACACAAAAGTCTGGTGGTTTTAAAACGCCGGCTTTCTGACAGTGGTGAGTACTGGTAATGCAACCATTTTTGGGATTAAGAAAAGGAATTCCCCACAGTTCTGAGTTGCTTTTTTGGCAATCAGCATTGCCATTCCCAATGGTTTCAGGCTACTGTGTGTGTAGCCCAATGGTGGTTTTAGGCAGTGCCCTTCTGTGCTCACAACATAGGCAAAAATGGGTGGCAGCCTATTCTTCATGTTTTCCCTGTGCACTCTCTGGGGAGTTCTGGCCATCATGATGTTTTCCATGCCAGTACTGCACAGTTTTATGGTAGGGCTTGTATGCATGGGTAAAAACATCCCACATATACATACAATATCGCCCACACTGTGTTGGTACTCATTTACCGATGGACGGCCGAGTTGAGGTGTTTAAGAACAGATTAAATCATTGACTCACCCTGTGAAGTGTGCCTGAAATAAACCTTTAATGAGCCTAGCAATTGTTGTATAGAATTCCAGAAAGACACATTATTTGTTATTCCTATTCTTTCTTATTTAGGGTCACTGCTCAAAAAGTTACACTAGTCCAACCCCCTGTTTTTTTAGGAGGACGGAACAAGAAAACAAGCCACTCCAAAAATAAGGAGCCACATGGCACTGGCCACAGCCCAAGAGGTTACCTTAAAAATAAAATGATACATTTTTTTTGGGGGGGTAGCAAGGGAGACCTCAGGGGTGGCAACTGCTAGCCCTGGCGACCCCCAAATGACGTCCCTGAGCAAAGTACCTAAGTGAGCAGATTTATAGTAACATTTTTAATAGAAGAACATTGTAAGATAAATACATGTGCCCTTTACATTGCTTTTCTGGACTTCAAGTCCACTTTTGATACAATAGATGGGGGAGGCTATGGAGGAAACTCCAATCTCTAAATATTTCTGTGGTCTTGCTGAAGTTGGTTATCATGCTACATTAGGCAAATGGAATCAGGATTCAAACGAATGCTGAGGGCCTGTTGTCAAAGAAGGCCTTGGTATCCAGAGGAGTAAAACAAGGGTGCATCTTGACCCCTTTTCATTTAGCCATTACCTCTCTGATTTCCCTGCTATGATGGAAGGGATCTTACATTTTCTCCCTAGACCTGGACAAATGAGGGTCATGTTGCAGGCTTATGCCGATGACCTGATCGTACTAGATAAAACCCCAAGTGGGCTCCAGCAGAACCTTGACACAGTGCACAAATACGCACAGGAAAACACCTTAATTTTGAGTCAGAGGAAATCAAATGAGTTTGTTGTACATATAAAGGGATGCAAACCTAAGAAATACAAGTGGGGTCTTGGGGGACAGGGCATGGAGGTGGTGGTAGAATTCATATACCCGGGCTTTGATATTTCAATGAACCTGTGGGAAATCTAATGTCATTACTCTCCAAAGGTAAACATTTCAATTGGATGTGGGGGCAATATTCATGGCTGCCCTTACTTTAATTATATTGGTCGAAAATTGTGCCTTTGCTGCTCTATGGCCTAGATATTCACAAGAGTATTGATTGGATGGCCATTGCTAGACTCAAAGGTTTCATACTTAGATAATTGTGGACTTTACCTCAAGGTACCCCTGTGCAAGCAATCAGAGTAGAGTTTGCTTTAAACTCTGTAAGTGTGCAAAACATGAAAAGGAGACATGCTGTTTGCAAGATTGCTTTATGATCAGGCAGACTATTTCACCATCTGCATGGTGCTTGCATGTCGTGTGATGGATCCAAAGGAGTCATCATGGATTCCCCAGTGGTAAGCTTCTCCCATGTGACCATGGAACAGTATCTGTTACCTGATCCTCACCCTGGGGGTGGCTATGAGGGAGGATCACATGGAGGGAGATAGCCAACGGGGAGATTTCATGGCTTCATTGGATAAGAATCCCCCATTTTCCCATGGGGAAGACTCCCTGCCAAGAAAAGCAGTATTGTCCTTAGCAGGAAACCGAGCAGAAACCAGCGTGCAGGAGCAGAGCCATGAGAGAAGTAAGTGGTGAAGGTATACCGCTTAAGCGCGAGCAAGCCTGAAAATGCTACAGAGAGCCGGTGAGTCTGCTAGAGCAGAAACAGGACCCCTGGGCATTTTGGTGACCATGCCTGAGAGATTTTGAATGTTGTGAAAGAATGGAACGTAAAATAATAAGTCGATGGTTTCAACAGGGCAGAGTGCCAACCCCAGTAAGGAATGAATGCAAATGTGGGGAAAGCTTACAAGAGCAGTGAAACAAGTACATATACCAAGCCAGGAAAGGTATCTGCTACTTGAATGTAAAGAGGAACTTTAAGATATGAGAAGTCCTGGCAGGAGTAACCAGGCAGTTGTGAACATAGGAAAAGTCCTGGCAGGGGAGTACACCGGGCAGTTGTGACTATAATGGACAACCTGGCAGGAGAGTTTACCAGGCAATTGTGAATGCAAGAGAAGTCCTGGCAGGAGTTTACACCAGGAAAGTGTAAGCACAAGAGAAGTCCTGGCAGGAGAGTACACTAGGCATTTGGAAGTGCATGAAGAGTCCTGGCAGGGGAGTATACCAGGTAAATTGCAAACCTGCAAGGAGTGTTAAACAGAAGCAATGTTTGTTAAACAAAGAAGGAACTTGTGTTAAAAGAAGGAACTTTTGTTTGCAACTTTCGTTAAAGAGGAACTTACAAGATTGAACAGTTTTCATCCAACAGGATTGTTGTTGGCCATGGAAGGCATAAAGGACTGTTAGACCCAGAGACATTTTTGATACCAGCGAGGAATCCAGGGGAAGGGAATCACATTCTGGAATTAAGGCCTTTTCCATTTTTGGAGAACATTTATGTTGGACCTATTCTATTTTTATTTGAGAACACATTTTGCAAGCATCAGGTTAAAGACATTTCCCTTCTCACTTTATTATTTGGTTTGTAGTGTGAGGGTCAGGATAGAATGTTCAGACACAAGGATGGCTTTTGATTTATGACATCCAGACAAAGACAGATCCTTAGGCTTTGGTTCTTAGATAGGGAAACTCATCTTTAGAATCAAGTCAGAGAGGCATTTTCCCAACTCATTTAAGTTGAATAAAAGTCTTTAACTAAAAACATGACAACTTTGTGTCCTGCTTTCATTTCTGACCCCTCACAGTCACTCCAGAATGTCACCATGGAATGCAGGGACTTCATAAAAACATTGGATGTGTCCTTGGAATTTTTGGAGGGAACGGGAATTTTTAGAAAGTTGGACTTCCAAGAATTACAATGGTGAGAAAGAGAGCGCGATTATCTGCACTTGGTAAGTGGGCGTTCACTTTCTGATCTTGTTCAAATGTGTCCTGCTTTAAAACAATTGCAGGAGTATTGCAAAAGGTGTCCAGGTAAGGAGGTGGGTAGGCACTTTATGCGCTTTAGATTAAATGTATTACCCAACTTCGATAGATTGGGCGCAAGAGATAAGATTCCCAGAGCACAGAGAATTTTTAGGATTTGTAAAAACCTGGTGTGTATAGAGACTCTTTGCCACTTGTATGTGGAGTGTGAGAAATGGGCTCCTTTGGGACAGCAGTATTCTAATAGTCTTGTTGGAGAATTCAGATTAATGACAGGAGTGATCTTTTGGCAACAATTATTTTATGGTTCGCAAATTGCAGCAGTGATAGCTTCTAGGGACTTCCAAAATGTAAAGCAAGCAAACCTTTTATTAAATGGGGGATTTATTATTGTTGTAGGGTCTTGCTGTTCTATCTTTGGCATCCTTCTCTTCATTGGGGCATAAAGCTTGTCTAAATATTGTATAGTGAACTGATTTTATTGAATTGTATTTTTTATAAATGAATTGTTCTTTTATGAATTGTATATGTCTTTTTCTTTTTCAATGTAAATAAGCAGAAGGTTTGGTTAAAACCATAATTGCTTAGTATATTCTTAAAAATGCAGAATTTCATGTGAACATTTCAGATCAAGATGTATTTGGCAGCACAACACACAGAGTCTATGAGGCCAATCTGAAGATATAATTCTGGCCACCATCATTAAACAATTGACGGCCCAGCGCTCAATACTCATCATCAATGCCTCCCTCGCAGAAGGATCATTCCCGGAAACCCTCAATATTGTTCTCATAAGACCTCTTTTGAAAAACCAACACTACATCCAGAAGACTTGCCCAACAACAGGCCCATTACAAACCTCCCATTTATTGTCTTAATCTTGGAAAAAGTTGTTGCTACACAGCTACTTGCCAGAATCGAACAACTCCACCTCCAAATGGCTACCAGACAGGTTTCCACCCAAAGTTGAGCATCGAGATATCCACCATCCAGGTGTTGGATGGTGCTCTCCAAATCAGGGATAATGGTGACTCGTGCCTCTTTGTCCTCCTAGACCTCTTGGCTGCATTCAACACCGTCAACCATGGCATGCTTCTCTCCCTCCTTGCTGACAGGTTTCTCTGGCACTGTCCTGAATTGGTTTACTTCCTACCTCTCAGGCAGACAGCAGGCTGTCCAGATGAACTTGTTGCATTCTCACCAAATCTAGGTCTCCTGCATAGTCCCCCAAGGCCATCCTCTCACCAATCCTTTTTAACCTTTACATGGAGCCACTCCTCAAAGATCCCAATATAGCTATCCACCAAGACGCAGACGATACTCAGTTATACATGAGAGTAAATAGCCAGCAGGACATAATTAATCTCTGTGATTCCCTAACCATCATCCAGACCTGTTTGTCGACTGCCTACCTCAAACTAAACCCATCCAAGACTGAATTGGTCCTTGTTAGAAGTGGTTACTTGGCTTACATGAAGGTGTTTAACATTTACATAGTTGTTTAAGAATTTTTTATCGTTACCAGAGTAACTGTTGCCATCTGCATGGGTGGAATGTGGATCATTAAGTTGTTGTTGATTCCATATTCCAGGTTATGTCAGTTGTGAACTGATTCCATGGCTGGGGGTCGTTGCTGCATCAAGCTTAATAAAAAAGCCTTAAGTTAAACTCAATCCTCTGTGAGTATTTCTTCAACATAACAAACTGGCAACAAGGATCCTGGCTTAGGCGACGACCCCCGGCGGCGCTGTGAGCAGCAGCCGGAGGAGTGATGCATGTGCGAGGGAATCGATCGATCGTACCTGCTTACGCTGGATACTGAGCGGCACAGCAGGAATTTTCTGTCTGCTGGGCAGAAGCGGTGGACGGATGGTGGCAGGCCCGCAAACGAAGGTTAGCCTCCAGCCCACAGACACGAAGGAAACTGCTGTCTGGTGAGGGCCGTCAGGACAAAGAAGGTAGAAACTCCCAAAAAGGGAAGGGTGTGGCGCAGTGCAGAGAGGGCCTCCCCATTGTCTTGTTGGGGACAGCTTTGATTCAAGATGGTTGCCCTGACAACGTGATAAACATCCAGGCGAGCAGAGGGATCAGAGGAAAGTACCTGATGATGCAAGTTGCATGGCAGCCGTCTTAGGTACAGCTACCATGGCAGCCTGCATGTATTTATCACGGAGCGAAACAGAGTGAATTACTCGTCTCCGTACACTCAGCTGACCCTGACTTTGATGTTTTAAGTTCAAGATGGCATCTATCGGGCTCAAGTTTGGATTGATGTGGTGAGTCAAGCACGGCAGAAATTTGATTTACTTTGGATTTGGCGAGGCCTGTACTTCGCAATTGTTGAGATTTTGGAGGGAGCATATAACTGTGATATCAATGTTTGGCATCGCATTCTGGAATGAAATAGGTTGTGGAAGCAGCCTTGCTCACATACCTCTGAGAAGGATCAAATGAAATACGTTTTTGCAATTCTGTGGGGGAGTTGGTATCATGCCTGAGAGATGCCGAACGTCCCAGCACCAGTGTATTTTATTGCAGGTACAGGTGAGCCCAGAGTACGTTGGTCAGATTGGAGGAAGAGGTTCACAAAACATGCTTTGGCAACGTTTGGTGCAAATTACTCAAATGAGAGGAAGGAAGCTTCGTTGTTCCATTGTTTGGGGCCTGCAGGGTAGGACATTTTGAGGAAGTTGCCAGAACCGACTGATATGGGAGATGCTGGCACATATGAGAACACACTAGCAAAGCTTGACGAACATTTCCAAGTGGAAGAGAATATTATTCTTGAAAGTTTGCCAACAGGGAGCAGAAACCTGGTGAAAGTATAAAGGAACTGATAACTGTTGTGAAGGCACCACGCGGAGACAGGTAAGACTTTTTAACCAGGATTTATTCAGGTTAAAAGGCAAAAGACCCCCAGCACATCAGTAACATCTGATGTAGGCAAAGGGCTCTCTCCAACTGACAAACATAGAATGCTGGGGAAGGAACACATAGCTGGGTGCTCTATGACATCATCAGAACCAGGCAGCATTGACACTTCTAGCCATTAGCATTGCATGATGTCTCCCCTTCTCCAGTCATAACAATTATAACAACAAAGCGTAACAATAACTTCACAACACATCTCCCTCTTTTTCATTAAAGATTTCCACTAACTCTTTTCATCTTACACATGACATCTTTTTACAGTAGCGATACAGCCTTTATTCCAAACCTGACCGCCTGCTACACGCACCGCACCTTTCAACAGCGCCACAACTCTAACTGGGTCGGAATACAACAAGTCACCCTTCTTTCTCACCACTCCCTTCTTAATCCTCACCCAGTCGCCGCACTCCACACGCAATTCCTACGCATGACCCATTCAGTCTTCTTCTTCTTGAGGGCCAAAAGAGTGTTCCACGCGTTTAACAAGATCTAGAACTTCATCAAGATTGGGGTCGTCCCTCAACCACAATTCTTCACGTATCTTATTAGATCTACTACAATGAGTCATGAACTGGTCGAGAATGTGTTCATCAACTGTTCCTTGAAACCTGCATGTCAAGGCTAAATGTCGCGGAGCCGTTACATACTCTTCAACTGATTCGCCTTGAGCCTGCATCCTCATACGAAAATTGTATCGTTCCAATATCGTGCTGGTCTTGGGATTGAAATGTTTATCCAGCTTAAGTAGAGCCATATCAAATTCATTGGGTGCATCACCACCGCTGTCATCTCCCGTTAGCTGAGGAAGCGTTTCATATATTCTCTGCCCTTCGTATCCCAGAAAATGCAGCAACAAAGCCAACTTCCTTTCACCTGAGTACGATGTTCCCCCAGCTGCCTTCATGTAATGTAAAAAACCTTTACGCCATTGAGCCCACCGTATCTTTGCTGGACCTGGCACTGGCATGAATATTGGGGGACCTGCAATTCCAGGCAGACCTGCCATACTTCTGGGCGTGGACTATTTCGCGCTTGACTTTATTTTTCAATGAACCCCGGGATGTATGTAACTGCCCTCCTTGTGGTAGATCACATGAGCATTTGTCACCCTCGGACCTATCACAAAAGTCTTGCACCACCTTGTTCTCAGATACACTGGTGGCTGGACACACTCCTTGTGACCGTCTTCATGAATTATTTTTTTTTTTTTCTTTTGCTGCTTGTGCCCCTTCCCCTTTTTCCACACTGAGCACGACTCAGACCACACCGGTACTTCCTGACTGGATCTCACGTGCGAACACCTCCTCCTCTTTGATATTTTTCTCCCACTTCCCTGCTCAAAGTGGGTTTGGCCGGTGTTCCCACAAGCTGCTGTGCGGGTGAAAACGTGCCAAAAACTTCAATTAGGTGCCTTCAAACTCTCCCTTCACTTTGCAATATACATGTATATGTATCGCCTTCAATGTCCCTTTTTATTTGTGGCCTTCCTCTCCCCCTTTTTAAGGTGTCCCTTGGTGCTGAGTCAATACAAAACGACGTTCGTTAATTTCCCACTATTTCTCGCACTGTGGATGAAATAGAATGTCCGTTCTTCAATTTCTAGGGCTCTTATACACTGAATGAGCCTACGCCTGCTTGTAGCTGCGCTTCTATTACCGCGCTTACGGTAACTCTCCCTCCTGGTGTACGCGCTGCTACTTCCCTCTTCCGGGACACGCGCAGGCCTCAGCTGGCAGCGATCGGGTGCCGAGGCTCCAACTACAAGGCGGGCCTGACTTTGATCATCTCCGGAGTGCCCCGTCGCACGCAAATCGGCCTACAGCCGGGAAAAGTAACGCGAACAGCATTCACCAAGCTCGCAGGGTGGGGAGCATTAGCTGCGCGGCAGCACTTACTTGGAAGGCAAAGGCGGTGATGCTGCTGTGGAAATGGGTGGCTGCTACCACGCCAGGGATGGCAGAGGAGACACTCTCTCACCGTAAACCGAAAGCAGGGAACACTTGGTTTAGGGAGAAGGGGTGGGCGCCGCTACTACGCCAGGGAAAAACAGAGCGACGCACGCTTCTGGATCACTGCTGCTGGGGGTCTTCGAGTCTTCAAACCTCCTGTCAATATCCCATCCTCGTCGCCAATGTTGTGAAGGCACCACGGGGAGACAGGTAAGACTTTTTAACCAGGATTTATTCAGGTTAAAAGGCAAAAGACCCCCAGCACATCAGTAACATCTGATGTAGGCAAAGGGCTCTTTCCAACTGACAAACATAGAATGCTGGGAAAGGAACACATAGCTGGGTGCTCTATGACATCATCAGAACCAGGCAGCATTGACACTTCTAGCCATTAGGATTGCATGATGTCTCCCCTTCCCCAGTCATAACAATTATAACAACAAAGCGTAACAATAACTTCACAACAATAACTTCTCTCAGAGGCTTGGAAGTGAAGTGCAGGTTCACCCGTTGTCATCATGAACATATAATGGACCAGCTAATGATAACGTGTACCAATGACAATATCAGGAAAGAATTGTGGAAGTAACGCAACCCCAGATTATAGAGGGCGATTGAAATTGCAAAGACTGAGAAGTGCTAAAGTGCTTCAATTAGATAAAAGTGGTGAACATGGTGCCGACAAGATGAAGGTGGAGGATGGGCTAGTGCATAAGGTTTCAAAATCATCACAGAAGCAGGATGCAAGTGGGTTTCTGAAACGATATGAGAGACCTGATAGGAGGCCAGAAGATCACAATGACACCAAACCCAGCAGCAGCAAGGTTATGGGTCGACGATGGGTTTCTCCAAAAGATGTGAGGGGCCCTCCAAGGGATTTCAGCCCTTCTAGAGATCTCTGAGGGATACGCGGGTGAAGATGTTACAGGTGTGGGAGTGTGTCACACCTGGCATTCGACAAAGAATGTTGTAAATGTGGCAGGAAGGGCCACCTGGCCCGATGTTGTAGGAATATCAACTTTGGAGGAGGTCAAGCTCATCAAGCCATGATTATGATGACTATTGTGAAGTAGGGAGGGAGGTAGTGAATTCCGTACATGCTGTTATGGGAAAAGTGAAGAAGTCTAAACCATGTGCTGTAATAACAATTCAAGGGGTACCTGTGTCCATGCTAATTGATAGTGGTGCAGATTATACCTTAATCAGTGTCCATGTATGGAAAGAAAAGTTTCAATGTTGCACCTTGTGGGAAGATGGTGTGAGAGCAAACGTGTATGGAGATGTACCGATTGACATCATAGGGAATTTTGAAGGAGAATTGCAATTGAAAGGAAGGAAGTCTATGGGTACCATATATGTGGCCAACAAAGGAGGTGAACTCTTGTCTTGGAGTGATCAGGCAGAATTGAAAACTAGATTAGATGCGAGTCACCCTGATCAGGTTTTGACAGTGAAGAAACAAAGGAAAGGATAACAGTAAGAGAGATGAAGGGAATGTCCAACAACAGGCTAGCATCAAACTTGGTTGCCTAAAGGGTTTTGTCCATGAAATTTGATTAAAGAGAGAAGCAGAGCCAGAAATAGCAACATTGCATACTGTACCGTTGGCACTACGAAAGGAGGTGGAAAATTAATTGAAGAAAATGGAGGAAGATGGCATTTTTGAAAAGATACAGGCATCTGAATGGGTCAGCCCCATTGTCATTGTGAGGAAATCAAATGGGCTGATCAGGTTATGCATTGATTTGAGACATTTGAATAGTATGGTAATTGTGGACAAATTCCCATTGCCAAGGATTGATGACTTGTTGGTAGGGGTGTCAGGAGGAGGCGTGTTCTTGATATTAGACCTCAAGTCAGCGTATCATCAAATTGAATTTCATTAGAACTGTAGAGATCTTACAGCTTTTATCACTCCCATAGCACTGTTCAGATGCAGAAGGATGCCTTTTGGTTTGGTGTCCGCAGCAAGTGTTTTCCAAAGTATTATGCACAAGTTGTTGGGAGGTGAGAGTGGAGTTTTGTGCTACCAGGATGATGTGCTAGTTTGCGGGCACAATGAATATGAGCATGATGAACGACTTAAGAGAGTGTGCTGATTCTGTGAGAAGCAGGTTTCACAATTGGATTGGAAAAATGCATCTTCAAAGCCAGCAAAGTTGTTTATCTGGGTAATCAAATTTCGTGGGAAGGTGTAAAACCCAAAGAGGATGCAGTTGAAGCCATAAGGCGCATGGAGTCGCCCAAATGTAAGAGTGGCGTTATGTCATTTTTAGGGTTTGTAGAGTTTTATGGGAAGTTCATAAAGAATCTGTCAGACAAAACAAGAAATATGAGAAAACATGTGTGAGAGAGTTTGTAGATGTTAAGTGAGCAATAGCTAATGCACCTGTACTGGTCACTATTGAGGAGAGCAAGAAGATGTTGATTTTTGTGGATGCCAGTGACTATGGTTTGGGAGCCGTGTTGATGCAAGAAGATGATTTGGGACTGTACACAGTGGCTTTTGAATCTAGAACATTGAAAGATGCGGAATGTAGGTATTCTGTGGTTGAGAAAGAAGCCCTGGCATGTGTGTGGGGCGTGGGAAGGTTTAAAAGATACTTATGGGGACGGGAATTTACTATCTGCACTGATCACAAACCTTTGGTCAGTATTTTCTCTAAGGGTGGATTGGAAGGTGTCTCTAGGCGCATCATGAAATGGGTGAGTGTGTTACAGGGTTTGCAGTTCTCCATGGTACATGTGCAGGGTAAGAGCAATGTTGTGGCGGATGCTCTATCTAGGTCTGTGGAGCAGAAAGAGATAAGTAGAGAGCATGCTGTACAAGAAGAGAACGGGATAGGAGAGGTTTTTCAGGTACACAGCAGTTTAAAGAAAGATGAGTGGGATGTGGCCTGTTTGGAAGATGCACTGTATCAATATGTCATGGCCGTGGTCAGTGGGAATGACATCAAGAGAAAAGATGTTACCATGGAGGGTTATGGCAGAGTGAGAGATTAACTTTGTGTGCAAGGAAATTATTTGTATAGAGGATATTAGTTGGTGGTTCCTTGCAAGATGAGGAAGGTGGTGGTGGAATTAGCAGATGTGGGTCATTTGGGTGTGGCCAGAACAGAAGGACTATTGAGGTCCCATTTCTAGTGGCCCGATGTAGACAAAGATGTGGAGGAGCAGGTGATGTGTACTAAATGTGTGGAAGGTGACAAGGGACTTACAGTGCAGAAGGTCCCCATGATTGTGAGGAAGAGTCCAAAAGTTCTGTGGGATGAAGTGGAATTGGATCTGTTGGGGCCGTTCAACATTAGAGGTGCAGGGGATGCCTATCTCTTGGTTGTAATGGATTTACTGTTGAAATGGCCGGAAGTATGCATATTAAAGGACTTTTCGAGTGGTAGCATAATTAGTTTTCTAGAACATCTATGCTGGAGTGAGGGCTTTCCCAAGAAGTGTCTCTCAGACAATGGCTCCCAGATGGTGTGAAGAGAATTCAAAGATTTTTTGGATAAATATGTGGTGGAGCAGGTTACCACATCTTTATATCATCCCCAAAGGAATGGATGTGTGGAATGCTTTAATAGGATGTTGATGGAGGCCATCAGGATAGCGGTTGCCACAGGAAGTGATTGAGTACACACCGTGATGGAAAGGACATTCCAGTATAGGTTGGCCCCCCCACAGTATCACTGGGATATCACCTTTTGAGGTTTTGCGAGGGAGGAAGCTTAAATCGCATCTATATCCTGGGTGGATGGGGAGGTCAAAGTATGTGGGAGTGGATGTTGAGGGTGTGAGAGAGAAGATACACCTGAGTGGTAACGAGGCCAAAGCACGTTACGATGACAAGAATTGTTGTAGGGAATTTGAGGTGCAACAAGGTGATTGGATGCAAGTAAAATTACCCACCAAATTAAGGAATGAATCTTATTTATACTCAGAACCCAAAGAGGTAATCAAGGATTTGGGTTCTTCCATTTTGGTTAAAGGAGGAGGTGTGTGGAATAAGGAAAGAGTGGCTGTGTTGAGGACGAATGGTTCAAGTGTTGTTAGTGTATGAAGGAAGGGAGGTGTTAGGAGTGAGGTGTTTAGAAATGCGTTTTGTCATTGGCATGACATTGGAAGTGTGTCAAGTGTGTGAAGGAAGGGAAGTGTTAGAAGTGGTTAATTGGCTTACATGAAGGTGTTTAAAATATACATAGTTGTTTAAGAATGTTTATCGTTACCAGAATAATTGTTGCCATCTGCATTCCTTCCAAGGTTCAGCAGTGGTGGAATGTGGATCAATAAGTTGTTGTTGGTTCCATATTCCAGGTTTTGTCAGTTGTGAACTGATTCCCTGGCTTGGGGTCGTTGCTGCATCAAGCTTAATAAAAAGGCCTTAAATTAAACTCAATCCTCTGTGAGTATTTCTTCAACATAGTAGTCCTCATCAGTCCGCCTGCTAAAAAACAACTTGTCCAACAATGGCTCTAGAATATGCGCTTAGAAGGATTTGATCCACAACTCTCAGACTTAGCAAAATCCTTAGACTTCACCATTGACAGAAATCTGTCCTTCCAGAAAAAACATAACGAAGAAGGCTCAAATAGCCTGGCTCATGATTTCTACCCTTCGAAACATTAAACCATGCATCCTGCTGCAGGACTGCTGAACCGTAATGCAGGCACTTGTGTTCCTGCACATCGATGGGTGAATTGCTTTCCTGACAGGGCTGCCAGCTACTCACTTTGCTCCCCTAAGAGCAGTCCGCCATGCTGCAGCATGTCTTATTACGGGAGCAAGGACATTTGACCGAACTACCCCCATCATATGCGAGCTACATTGGCTTCCACTGCAAGCCAGGATACATACTGTTCAAGACTACATGTATCATCTACAAAGGAGTCACGAATAGCACACCAGCTTACCTGATGGCTAACTTCCACAAATCTAGTGGCACACTCTTCTCACACAGCAAATCAACCAACTAGCCTAAATCACAATTCATCTGCAAAAAAGAGGACCCGAAAAAATACTTCTCTTGTCCTGCACATACCCTCTGGAACTCAATACCACGGTTTGGCTCAGAATGCCTCCACCATTCTCCAATTGTGCATATCTCTCAAAACATGTCTCTTTCAACAACACCTCATCAAGAAATAATTCCAATGGACACACATTCCGATGGACAGACCTCACAATACTGCGCTACTGTTAAAAGATGCCCGCCCAAATGTTATGTTATGTTATTTGGCATTTATATAGTGCTCTATATATCATTGGTATGACCTCAAAGCGCTAGTAGGTTGAACGCCCTCGGGGACTGCAGTCCAGGTCAGTGTAGCGAGTAGAGAGAGTTAGTGTCATAGGGTGCGTGGGTGCACCGGGTTATGTGTGCAGCTGGTGTAATTGCCTGATGGCATCTGCATCCTAGCATTAGGTGTGGTGGTGGAGATATCAGTTGAATGTGTGCAGTCTAGTGGGTGGACACCCAGACCGGGTCCTGGCTGCTTTAGGCCTGTAGGACGCTTATGTGAGCAGCTAGGCCAGGTTGTCATGGCACATAGCTGTGTTTTATTAGTGTGATGAGTTGTTTGTGGGGTAGTGTTTGTATGTGAGCAGCTGGGCCAAATTTATCGAGGGGTATAGCTGTACTCTAATTGAGTGATGGTGTAGAATAGAGAGTAAGCGTAGTGATATGATATGATGGTTCATGCATAAAGCGCCTAAGCATAATGCGCTTCGAAGCAAGTGGTGAGGTATGGACAGTGGGGACATGCCAAGAATGGTACATGAGGTCCGGGAGGGCTGTGTACAAATTGCAGGGATCCGTGGTTGAGACAAACCTCCGCCTCCATGTACCTCCTCCCGTTTCCGCTCTTTCCAACTCCTTGCTCCGTTCCACTGGAACCGCCTCCGCCTACCCATCCGCTCTTCTCCCTCCTAACCTAGCTTTCGCTCTTCTCTAAAATCTTACCTCTTCCACTCCCCCCCTAACACCTCTACATCCTTGCCCTACCACCTACTTCTCCACCTCTACACCCTTTCCTCCCCTCCACTTCCCTCTCATACTAACTCCTGCTCTTAACGAATCTTATTCTTCCCTTTTCTCTTCCTCTCACCCTCCTGCTTCCCTCTAACTCCGCTGACATCGTCTCTCATCCCTCCTTTTCCCTCCCTTTCCTTTGTCACTCTATACTCTCTCCTCTCCCCAGCAATAATGTAAACTGTTCCTCGTCCACCGAGTTGTGATTCATTCATCATCTTATATTGTTGTACCTCCCACTCCCTCTTATTCCCTTGTCCCTCTCCCCTCCCTCCTACCAAGAATGTAAATTGTTCCTTTCACTAGATGGGACACGAGAGGGGCATTGGTGTACAGAGATATCATAGGGGACCGGGAGGATGGGCGTATTGCATCACCGTGGGAAGGCAAGGGCTGTGCACATAGTTGCGTCATACTGTACCGTCAGATTGGTGCAGCGATGTGATGGTCAGGGCAGCAGTGGAGCGTGAGGATCTAGGGGTAGTGGGTACACAGTGACATCAAGGGGACGTGATGGGCTGGGTAGGCAACAACACCACAGGACTGGGGATATGCATCTATAGCACGGGGGCTGGAGTGGTGGGCACAATAGGGACATCACAGGGACTAGCATAAAGTCACAGGGGGCAGAGGGTTATGGGGCGGTGCCTGAGGGGCGGGCGTACAGAGTGACAACACAGGAGCTGGGGGGTAGGGGTACCCAAGGACATCACAGGGACTAGAGGGCTGGGCTTACAGTGACAGGACATGGGGCAAGAGGGATACACAGCTACCCACACTCTATACAGCTCTCTGACCTAGGTCTGCGCTTTAATCAATAAAATAAAAATAATTAAGTATCTATGTTTTTCTCAGATTGCTAGTTAAGCAATTCTCTATTGGCTATGGGACGTGGCCATTCAAATCACAGTCTAAGTAGTTGACTACACTTGTAAAAACATTCTGGGTACAATTGAATTGGATTTAAGTTACTAAGACCTACACTTTAACTGCACAGATCTGCTATCAGTTCTAGAAGGCAACCACAGTGCTAAACATTTTGTTGATTCTTATTGACATGGAATTTCACTCAGCTTTAAGTACTCACTTTTGAATCCTTTTAATAATGTGTTAAGTGACAGAGCCTGTAGGGACCCTCAAGTGTTCCCAGAGAATGCCCAGTCAGCTGGCCTCCCCTGACCTCTCATGGTCATTTTTCCCTTTGTCTGGAAAGCAGATCTGCCTCAAGTTAATCTTGTTAGGCTCCGTTATTTTATGTTAAGTGGAGTACATTTGTTAAGTGCACATACACCTAAGTCATCTTGGCGCTAAGCTGGCTGAAAGAAATCAATAGAGAAGGGGACAACTAGAAAAGATGGGTCTTTAGAAGACATCAGAACTGAAGATGATTCTTAACAGTCCTGAGCTGAAGGGGAAGAGAGTTCCAGAGTTTGGCTGCTGCAACTGAAAAGGAGCGGCCACCGCTCCTAGTCAGAAGGAAGCCAGGAGGTGTCAATTTATATTTTAGAAAAAATAGTTTCTACATACAAAAGTTTTTAATAGAAAGTTTCGAGAAAAAAAATTTCAAATGCATTTTTTTCATGTTACAGGCTTTATTTTAGTTTCGTATATAAAAAAGTTTTTTTTAAAAAGAAAACAGGGGGTTGGGGCGGGAACCCCCCCCCATTAAAACAAAAGAAAAAATGCATTCAAAACTTTTTTTTCAATGCTTTTGTGTCAAAACTGTTGTATGTAGAAACTTTAACTGTCAAACAAATCACTATAAACTAGAGAGGAACAGAGATCAGACAGGTACCTTACGAACAAAGAGGTCATGCAGGAAGATAAGGGAGAAACTTAGCCTGCAAATATTCTGCTCAGAGACCATTGAAGGCCCGATGGACAATACAAAGGGACTTGAATGATATATGATTGCCCACTGTTAGCCAGTGAAGGTAGGGAAGCATGAGAGAGATGTGTGAGCAAAAAGTGGCTGAAAAACTTACAGAGGACTAGGTTTTTTTGAAAAACAGAGGCTTAAGACAGTGCCCTATACAAAATATTTAATTTACAAACCAAGGGTCTTAACTCCTCTCGAAAACTCACCCTTTAAGATATAAATTAATCTATGGGGAGACATTATGAACTATACTCCTCGATTGCAACAAATGACACTACAATCATGATTGAAAAAATATATGTATCTCTTTTTATTTGATTATTACATTTAGATTAAGACCATTTTTTAAAAAAAAGTTTTAATATATAAAAAGACGGTGTGACAACCATCACAACTCCTAATGTGCTAGACAACAACCATAAAACAAAACCAGTCAAACAAGTTTGCAGACCAAATATGTTCTAGAAAAACAGTCCTAGAATAGGACCCGAAAAGATTCTGTGTATGAGTGAAAAAGAAACCTATATCATAAAAAACTAGGAAAACAGAAAACCGATTAACACAGACAGAAAAAGTTGCTCTCTGTAGTAATTGTTAGAATTACAAAACAAAACAAATAATTGTATAACGAAAAAAACACATGATATGAAAAAGATGCAGCATTAGCATATAAAATAAAACACCCATTTGATGTCTAATCTGGAATCTCTATTTCAATACTGAGACGCTTTTAGTAGTTCTAAGTACGTAACTGCTATAAGTGCCTTATTAAAGTTGTAACAATATTCTCACAGAAAAACATTAGCCCGACATGTTTCATTCCCATTGACCTTGAGAAGGATAAATAACGGGAAATTCTTCAGGGGATGATGTTACAAACATCAGATAGCCTGTTGATTACTAAAAAGATTCCGTATACATTCTTTGACACTTGATGCAAAGGAGGGAGGATAGTTCATTAAGGGTGACTTCTTTTGCTGTGAAGTACCAACCTCGCTGCCAACTTTTGAGTAGTAGCAGGGGTGAACACGCAATCAGCTTAAATGGGAGGTTCTCTCTCTTATGTTATGCTACTCAGTGCTTACACAGCGTTTGTACGGGGGTTGCGAAAACAGCCGTGGCTGGCGCAGCGTGTGCGGAAATGGATTCCAAAATGCCGTGCTGGGAACCTGCACGTACCTCGCTCCAAAGTCTGGTTTCTTCACTGTGTTTTCTCGCTCTCCCGGTCTCCTCTCAGCAAAAAGTGGCTCCAGTGGCAACGGGAGCAGCAACATTTTGAAGTAGCTGAAGACAGCAGCTCAGATACAGGTTGAGCAAGAACCAAGGAATTTCAGTAGTCGATACAGGAGCAGTGACCAATGGAGCATGAAGCTGAGGAGTAAGAAAGCAGAGGGGCCTTTGAAGAATCCTCAGCTGAAAATGGCCAGCTTGACAGATAGCATTGATGTGTGGTTCGGTGGATAGTGAGACAGAGATTTTAAAGCCTAGGTTTTCCACCACTGACACTGGGATAGGAGGGGGGCCAAGTTCCGGAGGCCATAATGCAGGGGTCCAGAGCGAAGAAGAAAGAGGATAAAGAGAGGAAAGAGGATGAAAGGCAGATGTGAGGAATCCGACCAAAAGTACTTCAGTCTTGTCCCATTCAACTTGAGCCAGTTGCTGCCCAACCAGCCCCGAACCACCATGAGACAACCCTTGAGCTGAGATGCAGTGTCCGCTGAAGAAGAATTAAGGCAGATGATGATTTGCATATCATCAGCATATGAGTAGCAATGGAAGCCAAAGGACCTGATGAGCAGCACCAAAGGCTGGATGTCAACGTTGAACAAAGTAAGGGACAAGGCCAAGCCTTGGGGGACCTCATAGGAGAGAGTACGAGAAGGAGAATAGAAGTAGCAAAGTGAGAGAACTCGACCACTGCCCACTAGAGAAGAGGTAAACCAGGATAAGACGGACTCGGATAATCCGGTGGAGGATAGGCGGCTGAGCAGGAGGGAGTGATCAACTGTGTCAAATGCTGCTGAAAGATCTAAAAGAATCAGAGCACTGATACCCCCTTGATCAACCAATCAATTAAGGCTGTCCATTTTACCCCGCCTACGCACCTTTCTTTTCCTTTATCTTTGCACTCTCCAAACAGAGCGAACCAGATGGAAAAGACATCCGAGCCACTCAGCCCTGATGATTATTCTCCCGGCTCACTTTGCTTCGATCCGCTTCCAGAATTGGGCTCTATTCTCCAACCTTGCCGAAACGTCAGCAGCACATTTGTCCAAGAACTCCCAAGGGCTTTATTTGGTGCTACATTTATATTCCTAACATCAAAAACAGACGTAGACCATACATGAGGTCAGACTTTTGCCGGGCATAGGAGACCTACTACCAATGTCTCCTCCATCTGTATTTTCATTCTGTGTTCTCTATATGTCATGATGCTTACCCCCGGGCATCCGGATCAAGCCCATCAGCCCCGGTAGCAGGCATCCAGGTATTTAATAAAACCCCAGCAGCCCTGGCTGTGGGCTGTCTGGGTTCAGTCCTGGCGCCTTAGGTGCCAGGCTCATAATATAAATCAGTGCTGGCGCCATAGGCGCCAGGCTCATAGACTTTACTAACCTCATGCAGACCATGCTTCAAATGAATCCAAGCCAATGTGAGGCCTGGATGGGACTATTTTTCTACAGACACTATTTTTTACTCGGGTGTGGTTCTAGGGACTTGTTACCTGAAACTACTTTGGAGGCTATTTAAACCACGCCCGAATAGCAGCACATGCTACTGTTATTCTGCATCCAGCAGCGTAACGCTCACCGTGCCTGCAGTCGGCATCCAGTCTTCAGCCACGCCCGTCTTGAATCCAGAGCTCCTAGCAATGGAAGAAAGAAGAAGGAAAGGTTAGAAAATAGATATTATTTCAATCCTTACCTGAATTCCGGATCCATCACGTCTTCGAACTTGAAAGGGACATTATTCTACACGCGTCGCATCACCAGCTGCAGTGCCGCGCCATACTCACCAGTCCTCACAGCATTTTTCGATCCGGCGCAGCCTCCATCATTTTCTTCGCCGAATTCCACCATCTAGGGGACAAAAGAAACATATGGTGAGCCGAGAGAGCCAACAAATACAACCTCTCCACCATAGACTTACCTGATTAACAACCGGAGGCATTAACCGCAACTTCTTACGCCGCACCTGTAAGGAGAGAGAAACCAGCAATTTAAACACACGCATATTTTGCCGGACAGTGTTGGGTAATACAGACTCTTACCTCAACACCATCAGCTGCCACAAGACAATCTTCCCTTGGACCCAGCTGCAACACAAGAAAGGAATGTACAAGAGTGAACATCGGACATATTGAACTCTTTGAACTTTATACTTACGGGTTCTCGCCTGGAACCTCGGAGTCAATATTCATCCGGAACTCTTCCAATGCCCTCAAACCAGTGAAGTAACTGGTATCTACGCACCCCTGCATTCCACGCAGGATGGACAGCTCATCATTTACAAACATAAGGAGAATATTTCTACGGGTCAAGCAGACGAGATTAGGCGGTCCAGTCCAGTCTGTCATCTCTGCACTACGCTTCACGTTGGAGGAGGTTGCAGCTGTCCGGGTCCGATCGACGCCCCTGTGGGAGCCAGGTGAGTGTAACAGAACACAAAGCCTATCTACAAATTCCCACCCGGGCGTTATGGAAACCTCCGAAACAGATGAACTAGCCCAATTATTACGGGAATTTAGGGCAGAAGTGCACTCTGCGCGCCAAGAGATTAATGCCCTCAGGAGAGAACTGATTGTGTCAAAGGAACGCACAGATGATCTTGCTAGACAACTGCTGCAAAATCAAGCTGTGCAAACACCCCTACCTGGACTCGGGGGAAACCCAGCTCCTGTTTCATCGAGCAATCCTGTGCAAGTAATCCTACCAGGGGCTATTCCTTTAGCTCCACCCGAACGCTTTGCTGGGGACCCAAAAAGGTTTGCAGTGTTTATGAATCAATGCCGCTTGCACTTTTTATGCAGACCTGGAGCTTTTCCAAATGACCAAGCCAAAGTAGCCTTTGTACTATCATATCTTAGTGGCAGCGCAGCTGACTGGTCAATTCCACTAGTCAACCAGGAGGATCCACTTCTTCGGGATTTTCGGGGTTTTCAAAGAAGCATGGAAAGACTATTCGCCAGACATTCACAGGGACAGGCCCTGGATAACGAACTTTTATCCCTTCGACAGGGTAATCAGGATCTGCTAACCTATATCGCAACCTTCAATAGGTTGGTGGTGGAAACCGGATGGCCTGAGGAGAAACGAATTACATTATTTCATCGTGGGCTTCGGGAAGAACTCAAAGATGTTTTGGCTCAAGTTGTGAACCCACCTCAGGATTGCGCAGAATATATAGACTTAGTGGTCCAGTTAGACCACCGACTTCAGAATAGAAAGGCTGAGCAAGCTAAGTTCGAGAGTCAGGTATGGGTTAAACCCAATGTCACCCCCAAAGGAACAGATGCATCAGAACCTATGCAGATCGGGGGGGTTAAAGGACCCTTAACTCAAAAGGAAAGAGAAAAGAGACAGCAGATGCAATTGTGTCTGTACTGTGGAACCACAGGACATTTTCTACGGGATTGCCCTATAAAACCACCCAAGAAAGTAGTAGGAGTTGCTGACAAAAGTCAAATAGAGCCTGATTCGGGAAACGACCACGCCCGACAAGCATAGAGGTCCGCTTGCCGAGCTTAAAGAAGGACACTCAGACCTCCCACCTAGTTATACCAATGGTCCTAATTGTTCCAAGGTAGCCATCACGTATGTACGCAGCAAGGGCATACATTGATAGCGGAGCCGTAGGAAACTACATGGACCACGAATTGGCCTCAAGGATGAATCTACCTCTTTGCAAAAAGACCGCTTCGGATGTCATCACCACAGTCGATGGAACTGAAATTGCCTCTGGGCCTGTAACTCATTCCACTACTGAGCTGACACTGTTGGGTCAAGATGGGCATCGAGAAACTATTGTGTTTGATTTAATCAAGGCCCCGCAATTCCAAATAATTCTGGGAATGCCATGGTTGGACAAAGTGTGGATGTTCCCAAAGAAACTTTGGGAACTCCCGTCCCCTGCACACTATTGAATATCTGAAAACAATCAGAAAAATAACTGAAGAGGGTTTCTGGATTTTGTGTACACCTAATATTTTAGGTAATATTTAGAAAAACAGAAATCTTGACAAACACTTTTCATGATACATAAATCATTTTCCTTAAACAGGTAAGAAAATATTTTGTGAAAACAAAGATTTTGGTCAAAGTATCCTTTTCTTTATTGTACAAAGCATATGGTGGTGCCCAACGCGTTTCGAGTACAACTCTTCTTCAGGGGCAATGGCACAATTTTTTCATTTTTCTACAAAGTGAAGAGATGACATGAGTCAAATTATCTTAGCCCATTATAGACAGTCCATATAATTTATCTCTGTTTTTAACTCAGTTTAACCCAAATGGCGTAAAAGTCATCCGTTAAACATAAAGTGACAAATTTAAACAAATATTCGCAATTTGGGGAAGGTTGGCAAACATACATTGATTCAAAACCCCATTCCTGGAAACCATATAGTAGTGTACTTATTTTACACAAAATAAAGAAGAAAAGATGCTGCTTATATTCAGCTAAAGTCAAAGAGTGCTCGGAAAAGACTCAATGCAAAATTTTGTATACCTGATGTTTAAAGGGTTTTTAAAAAAACAGCAGTAATGTCGGGAAAACGTACTCTGATGTTGATTTAAATATAGGCAGAAATGTTTACCACAGATGGTGTGGTATTCTGTACACTGGCCGCATGGGAAGTGTAATGTGGAGAAAGATACTATAAACAATAAGAAGATGGTTCAGGTACATGTGACAATAAGGATTTAAACATCAGGTATACAAAATTTTGCATTGAGTCTTTTCCAAGCACTCTTTGACTCGCCTTCCCTAAGCTTCATTATTTTGTTTCCTTTTCTATGAAAGGCGTAGATGGTACGTCACGCAGCTGACGTACATCACGCAACCACTTGATTCTGTATCCGTCAGTAAACATGACGAGTTCTGTTCTACACATGCGCAACTCTTCTTTCTCCTGAATATGTCAGTAGATATGACAAGCTTTATCTACACATGCGCACTTTGGCTACTCACCGCGCATGTCATTTTGCTAACAAAGAGCATCTCCGTTAGATACACAGACTTTGAACCTTTTGCTGCAATATGTCCATGCTGGATGACAGCCACTAGATGCACTTTGCATTCACTTCATTTTATCGATCTTTTTCTAAAGACATGTAAGTTTTCACTTCATTTACTTTCACTTAGAAATTACTATATAGATAACCTTGTTTCCACTTTGGAAAACGTTTTTGTTTTTACCTTTCCTGGTAAATAGTTCCATGTACATATGTAACTACATAATTTTTGTTCAAGAATGTATGATTGGATCATAAGCAGACTTATCTAGCTGAATATAAGCAGCATCTTTTCTTCTTTATTTTGTGTAAAATAAGTACACTACTATATGGTTTCCAGGAATGGGGTTTTGAATCAATGTATGTTTGCCAACCTTCCCCAAATTGCGAATATTTGTTTAAATTTGTCACTTTATGTTTAACGGATGACTTTTACGCCATTTGGGTTAAACTGAGCTAAAAACAGAGATAAATTATATGGACTGTCTATAATGGGCTAAGATAATTTGACTCATGTCATCTCTTCACTTTGTAGAAAAATGAAAAAATTGTGCCATTGCCCCTGAAGAAGAGTTTTACTCGAAACGTGTTGGGCACCACCATATGCTTTGTACAATAAAGAAAAGGATACTTTCACCAAAATCTTTGTTTTCACAAAATATTTTCTTACCTGTTTAAGGAAAATGATTTATGTATCATGAAAAGTGTTTGTCAAGATTTCTGTTTTTCTAAATATTACCTAAAATATTAGGTGTAAACAAAATCCAGAAACCCTCTTGAGTTATTTTTCTGATTGTTTTCAGATATTCGATAGTGTGCAGGGGACGGGAGTTCCCAAAGTTTCTTTGGAAACAACCACACTTTGTCTATTTTGTCCAACCTAGATGCCAAGGTTGAGCCTTTCTCCCCCGCACCTCAAATTTATCTTCAACCTCCTTACTTTCTCTAATTTAATGTGATGAGATAAAATATCATACACAGGTGTGCCTCTAGGTTCTATATATCTTTCTTAATGCCATGGTTGGAAACACATAATCCTTGTATTGATTGGCGAGAGAAGAGAGTGACCTTCCCAGATTGTGCACACACCTGTTAGCTGGAAAAAACCTTGAACAAAAGCCTGGCCACCGTTACTAATCCAGTTGTGCAGTCCTAGAGAAACTACGCCGGTACAAATTATACGCAAAATTGGAGAAATGTGTTTTTCATTCTACAGAAGTTGAATTCCTGGGATTTGTCCTGACTCCAAAAGGAGTTTGAATGGACTCTCGAAAGGTGGACGCAATCATCAAGTGGCCATCACCCAGTTCTGTTAAAGGGGTACAAAGCATGCTTGGATTTGCTAATTTCTATCGCAGATTTATTCTGAATTCTCACATATTGTACACCCCATCACAGCACTTTTGTGAAAAAACAAACGTTTTTTGGGGACTGAAGAGGCTGAAAGAGCCTTCCAAGAGCTAAAATCGAAATTCACGTCTGCACCTGGCTTAAAGCATCCACGCCCTGAGCTTCCATACATAGTTGAAACCGATACATCCAGTTTTGCCATGGGAGCTGTCCTGTCCCAGAAGGATCACGAAACCGGTCAACTTCATCCAGTAGCATTCTGGTCAAGAAAGTTCTCAGCACCCGAATTAAACTATGCAGTTACTGATAAGGAGTTATTAGCCATCAAGTTCGCATTCAAGGCTTGGCAGCATTATCTTCTCGGTGCCAGGCATACCATCACTGTAATCACAGATCACAGGAATCTGCAGTATTTGAAAACAGCCAAGGCCCAAACAAGGTGGGGCCTCAAGAAATAGACACAGGGGTGTATCTTTTTCTGATACCTCTAGCTCAGACTCCACAACTGATGATCAACCACAAGCCAGAGGACGTCAAGCTAACTTTGGCCAAAATCAACCATTCTTGCAACCTCCCGACATGCCTTTTTTAGGCCAGGGGGGCTGCAGAGGAGGGTACTGGGGCCCACCCCACCCTCCTCAATTTACCTTCTACAACTTCTCCCAATGGGGCTACCCGAACCAACACTGCAGGAACAACCGGAGGCGCTAACAGTGACCCCCATCTTTAACCTCTCCGGCTCCCCATTGTCTAAAGACGAAATTTCATAATTAGCAAAGGGACTATCTTTCGCGCCTACCAACCATACTGATTGGTTCAAACTTGACCTCGAACTCACCAGCTTTTTTTGAAACATCAGGAGGAAGGTCTATTTTCTCGATAAAGACACCCCAATGGGACCCAAGGATACCGGCCTGAGACCAAAATCAGATTTTCAACCGAGAGACTCGGATACACCTGCGTCCATCCTCTCTTTTGAGAAATGTATTCGGCAAGAAATTGGGAAATTGCAGTCCACAACGGACCAACACAGGCAGAACCTGACCTCAGGGGAAAGAAAAGCCCTCGCAACCTTAAGTGCCAACAAAACACTTGTGATCAAACCAGCCGACAACGGAGGCGGCATCATTATACAAAACAACATCCAGTATAATACCATGGTGATGTCCCTCTTCAATGAGGAAGGCAACTACAAGAAACTGAAAAAGGACCCTACTTCAGAAATAAAAAACAAGATCCAAGAAATAACAGGGTATGCATTGGAACACAACTGGATCACCAAAAAGGAAGAGGCCTTTCTCAACATATCAGAAGGAAGAACCCCTGTTCTAAATGCCCTTCCTAAAATCCACAAGAATAGCCACATACCCCCTGGTAGACCCATCATATCAGGATGTGGTTCTATTCTTGAACCCATTGGAATATTTATTGATCAATTTCTCAAACCCCTGAGCCAGCGAACTCCAACTTACTTGAGAGACACTATGGATATAATCACCAAATTTGAAAACCAGCCATTCCATTCCTCAGAAGATCTCCTTGTATCCTTAGACATTAAAAGCCTTTACACTTCAATTCCGCAACAACAAGCTCTGGAATGTATCAGACATCAAATAGCTCTCACCAACAACTTTTTGGAATACAATACCTTCTATCTTCAAACCTGTGGGACAGCCATGGGTGCAGTATTTGCCCCCAGCATGGCCATCATCTTCATGTCCGAATTTGAACTGACACATGTCCTCAGTATGACCAACCCGTACCTTGACTTTGTCACCTTATGGTTTCGGTACATTGATGATATTATCTTCCTCTGGAAAGGGGAAGACAACACTCTGATGGAATTCTTCCAATGGCTGAACCTACGTACTACAGAAATTCAATTCACCATAAATAAGAGTAACCAGAAGATGGACTTCCTGGACCTGACCATATCACCCAAGAACAACAAACTTGAATGCTCAATTTTCAAGAAAACCACAGATCGCAACACGGTCCTTCATTACAGTAGTCACCACTCCAAGAGCCTACGAGATAATCTCCCGTATGGACAGTTTTTGAGGATCCGCCGTAACTCTACCCAAATGGATAATTTTCAAAAACACTCTACTGACCTACAGCAAAAATTGATATCAAGAGGATACCCCAAGAAACTTATAAAAAACACCCGGAAAAGAGCAAAATACACACCAAGAGAAGCCCTCCTGACACCCAAAGATCACACTGCTACACACGAGAACATTCTGACTTGTGTCACCACCTTCTGTCCCATCACTTCCAAACTCAAATCCCTCATCAAAAAATTCTGGCCTCCTGTTCAACTAAATCTTCCAGATGAACCCAAACCACGCATGGCACTTAGGAGATCCAAAAACCTCAAAGAATTCCTTACCAGTGCAAAATCCCAATAAACCTCAGTTCGCTCTGCGCTTTGGGACATGAGAGAAATCACTGGACACCACCCATGCGGTCAATGCACAGGTTGTAGACAAACTAAGAAACTCAATTATTTTATGATTGAGGGAAAAGAGTGGAAAATTAGACACTTTTCCAACTGAAAATCTATCAACGTCATTTATGTGATCCAATGCCCCTGCGGCCTACGGTATGTAGGTCAAACTTCAAGACCCGTCCATAAGCGCATCAGCGAACACAGTTCGAGGATACGCTGCAAGACTCTCACTGCCCCTCTGGTTCACCATTTCATTGCATTCCATCATAATCCAGATTCTTTTTCATGGTGGGTGGTGGACAAAGTCCAGAACAAAACCAACATTGCCAATGCCCTGAATTTCAAAGAAGCATGGTGGATGCATAAACTTAAATCCACCACCACTGGCCTAAATGAGACCCACCGGGACCATTCAACACCTAACTTCCCAGCTACTTCACACCCGTGTTCCATTCTGGATTTTTTTCGTGAAATACCAACCATGTCTAGTACCTCCCGCTGGTCCTAAGAACTCGCTATCCATGATGGTACTCACATATGTAACACTTTGCCCAATATTTCTTTCTACAGGTTTCAACTTTTGGGTCCCTATCCTCGAACTTGAGACCCAACCTTATGTTTTCTCACTGCATCCCTCACTTACCCCATATAATCATTTCTTCGACACACAAGTGTTTAGCCAATTCATATGTTGCCTAACATTCCAGCAACAATGCAATTGCATATTTGATGTGATAGTGATCACAATGTTTGATGCTATTGATATATGCTCTTCTCCACCTCATATCACTTCTAACTCTTACAACTTGCCTGTATACAATTTCTTTATTATGCTATAACCAATGTACTCGCACTTCAAAGGGCCCAGCAATTACTATTTGTGTCCAGTTACTCGTTAATGCTCTTTTGTGACGGCACCTGTTGTTATACGACCTGTATGTCTATTATTATGACGCATGACGTAATTCCAACTTCTGCATTAACAATGATGTAACTGCTGTACACAGATCACTTTGCATTTATACCAACTTTTGAACTCAGGTTGTACATATGTACTGTCAAGGATGTAATTGCAGATCTCTCTGTTGTACATAGACTGTTGGATACCTGGGATTTTCTAACCTCGGACCTGCCCGGGGGCCACCCAAAAAATAAAAACATCTACAGGCCCCTGTTCATGTACTACATGCCTCTCACGTCTTGCCAGGCCTCAACATTGTCTTTTTTCGTTAAGGCCTTACTTTCTGCTTCTCATCGGGCACCTGCCAACTTTACCTGCGCCTTTAGCCATTTTTGGCACTTCTACCTGCACAGCGACATTTCCCCAGTCCACCTTTATGCCTGTTGCACTGACCTTATGTAATCCGGACTGATAGCTTTTGAAGGCACCTCACTCCTTACTGCTCACATGACCTCCCTTCACGATCCAGTGGAGTCAACACATTAGCGAGCCACTACCCACCTAAAACATGCGCATTGATGTCGGGAGACACTCTTTTTCCCCTCCAACATCAACGAGACACTACTCCCATGAGCATGCGCAGCAGTGTCCCGCACGACAGCGCATATATGCAGCTCATTTTTTTTAGAGCTAGCACAGGCGCCATTTCGAGACGCCAGTCCTGCTCCAGTCCGCCTCGACTCTCGCAGGTATGCCTCCCACACACCTTCAAATGCCGGATGATATCCCGTCATTTCTGTTCCTACAGCACTCATTCTGGCTGCCAGGTACCCCACTTACAAACCTTTCTTTTCCTTTATCTTTACACTCTCCAAACAGAGTGAACCAGATGGAAAAGACATCCGAGCCACTCAGCCCTGATGATTATTTTCCGGGCTCACTTTGCTTCGATCCGCTTCCAGAATTGGGCTCTATTCTCCAACTAACTTCAGGTACCTTCCTTCATTTGCCCATTACAAGACAGTACCAGCACAACCTGCCTGCTTCAGTCTGCCGCCATAGCCACTCCTTGACCAGTTTTTTTCTCCCCGTCTTTCCCTCCCTTTCTTTTACACCTCAGGTTCGTCATACCCGAAACCCTGACCGGACCCCGCATTGGATCTCCAGGGGTTCCTTGCTCTCACTTTGCGGGCCGCCCGCCCACATCACGGCCGCCCCTACTACCAATGCCCATACAGGCTACTCCTGATTCTCCTCCTGCTTCAAGATGAAACCTCCTGTGCTCATCTATTCCCACCAGAAGCACGACCAGTGGTGAGTGGAGGCTGTTTCTGGAACCCCCTAGGACATGTTCATTTTTATTAGATTTACCTTACTGACCCGCTCCAGCACTCTACTGCTGTTTTAACAGTACTCTCCTTCTTTTTTCTACTTTTCCTGTTTTCCTAAACACAGAGTTTCCTGACTTTTTTTGCCCCAGAAGAAGGCGTCAGCAGCACATTTGTCCAAGAACTGACAAGGGCTTTATTTGGTGCTGCATTTATATTCCTAACATCAAAAACAGACGTAGACCATACATGAGGTCAGACTTTTGTCGGGCATAGGAGACCTACATCCAACGTCTCCTTCATCTGTATTTTCATTCTGTGTTCTCTATATCTATTGGCATGGGACATTCCACTTACAAACAAGTTGCTTGTCAAATATATGAGTGAATGATCCATACCCTATATCATTTGTATTAATGTTTTAATGAATTCCTAACAAAACTAAGTGTTTTTCACCACAATGGACATCATGTACTGCCATGTATATATAAAAACCTAAACTCCTTTCTAAAAGAAATAAAGCATCAGCTATTTAATAATTAAAAGCTGAAATTCTTATATGAGTTTGAGATATGTGTTTGTCAGCAGCAAGTATGTTGTTTTCAACAAGGGTTGCCCAAAATGTACCCAAAAAGGGTCTAGAAAAAGCAGTGTGCACTTGACTGACTTTGTGCACTCTTTAGATTCATAGAGGGTATGACAACCCCCTTGTTACAGCATCACTGACACCAGGACACTCTCTGTACCCCGTCCTGGGTGAAACCCAGATTGAAAGTGGTAAAAAAAGTCAGACCTCTCCAGAAAAGAGATAAGAAGCGGGAAGAACAGATTCAAGAAGCTTATGGACAAGGCTGTGTCATCTCCAGATATTTTCCCAGATCTGCATATCAGTCATTCAGTTTCTTTGTCAAGCTCCCTATTCCCAGTGTGTTTCCATTTCATGAGTTGTGTAAGGGTAGCCCAACTTACAGGGGTACCCCTTAAACATACGGGTACCCGTAATCACGCTCACACCAGAGTAAAGATCACCCCTCTAGGAAAGTAAGGCCAAGAGTCTATCTTGCAATGATAAAGCATGCATTCTTTACAGAAATGAGGATGGGGGTAAAGAACTCTGCTCCCTAAATGGCATTCGGTCCCTCTTACGTTCCTTGCTCCTCCAGGCTGGAGCCAGGCAGAGCTTATATACTCTTAACTTGAAGTAGTGGCATCTGTGGATATGGGCATGGCTTTATCCTACCTCTTCCTGCTTCCATACAAGGGATGCTCAGTCTTCCTCTCTTCATGGTCAGATTTCTTTTTAGGACATGCTCCTTAACATATTGCTCCTTAACCTATTCCATGCAAGTAAACACTGTAGCTCATGTTTTTCATCATTTTACTACCTATGAACATTTATATGTAAAATCATTTTCCTGTCATGCTCTCCATATCTCTCCATATCTCATTCATTCTCCTCATATTTTGTCTGGCCCTGTAATCTCTTTCAAACCTGATTTCCATAATTCTGCATGTTGTGCATGTATATGTTCAAATCTCCTTTTAGCATGCATGGGCTTGTGACAGACAGCAGACAACTGCTGAGGTACGTGCTGCTCTGCCAGAGCTAGCGAACACCACGTCAATGCCTGTAGGCCATTTTTAGTGCACGCCACATTCCTTTTGGCAGAGAGCCTGCTTCTACTGTGCTTTGAGAAAAACTAAATAGGATTTAACATTTACCAATGTATTCAGCTAATAGTTATATGAACCTTATATTTAAATAATAATTGTCTTCTTTTAGTGCCCACCCATGTCGGTATGTGTGATTATATTTGCATAACAAAAAGATTTCTTAATGCACCTCCTCCTCCCTGGTCTTTTGTAGTGCCTGGAAGCAGTCAAAGGCAGTCTTGCCTAATTCTAAAGTGCTTGGGAATGAAGGAAGGCGTTAGCTCCTTCCCAACAGTTGTCATAATGTTATCCAACTTTTTGATTGGTAAAATATTTCCATTGGCTTGCTCAATAGTCAGACACTACCAGAGAATACATCCCCTAATCCTCATAGGCTATCACAGTTACAATTATGTGAAAAAAGATGGGCATGCCTGTTCTCATTCGGGTGAATCAAAATCATTATTATTCCATATCCTCACTAATATGGCATATTTATAAAATATGGATTTCTGGGATCCCTGGCCCAGTTTGTTCAATACTTTTTCATGAAGTTATTAATATTAATAATGGTATTCATTTGTTAAATACACATAGGCAATTCGGAGTAGGGCTCATTTGATAGAGGAGAATCCCATGGTGCATTTATGGTGCATTTATGGTGCTAACTTTAAATGGCTTAATTTCCTTGAATTCTGAAACCTCATGTTCAGCATAATGAGTCATGTAAATAGCTCTCAGAGGCCCCATTGTCCATTTCCCATTACTGGGCATCTTTTAGGCTTTATTGTCTGAACTGATGTCAAGAGGTGACACTCTGAGTGCATTGTTCTGTTTGATGCCGGGTCTGGGTTTCAAAAGACCAGATTGCCCTGTAAACAGGCAAGATTCTTATCAGCTCAGCACACCATAAATTCAGGCTTTATGGAATTTTAAAGATGTATTTATTAAGGATATACCCTTAAAATTAGATCACCAGCATGGGGGCGTATCAGAGGCTTTCTTCAGATAGCCCTTTGTTTATTGGATCTAGTGGGTTTATGGGAGGAAAGCTAAACCAAACATGTTCATTCCAAATGGCCAAGACAAATCTCCCTGGAATCTCAACCTTCCTCCATTTGGTCATGCATGTAGGGCTAAAAGAGAAGAAATACGTTTATCAGAGATTTTATTGAAGAGCTCACCAGTCTTAACACAATAGAAAACCATGGATTTCTAATGCATTTAAACAATAATGTATTCCCTTTTTAAAATTGTGCATGCACAAATTATTGTGTAATTATAATACGCTTTTAAATACCTTTACCAAAATATCACTGTTATCTTTTAGATATATATTCTTGAAAAATAAACCCATGTTTCAATGGCTGTTAGAAAATGAAATAAACTATTTGCATTGTAACATTTCTGACTCCTTGGCCTGTCTCGCATTCTTTTTTGTATATACACTTTTACAATGATATGCAATGCTGCTCTGCCCTTTACAGACATTTCTTGTTTGTAGATTCTGGTAAGGTATATTTTTTCAGTGCAACAGGGGTACCATTTTTCATTTCCTTGTCCAGTTCAATGGAGTTTTCCTGATGTGTGTGAAACTTTGCTCCATTTGTAGGGTGCAGTCTCTCAGCGGAGCAGGTAACTACATGTATGCCATAGCTTTTCGTGGTAGCTTAAAAGCATTGATGAATGAAGTGATGTATTATTGCAATGGCTCTTCACTTTAAATTTAGGCAGTCCCAATTTCTTTTAATTTGTTTCTAAAGACCATTCTCCAGATTCACTCCCAGATGTTTAGTTATGCTTCTTTTCATTTGGGCTGTGAAAATAAGAATCCCCGAAGAGCCCAGATGAAAAAGAAACAACCATTGGCACCTTTTCTGCATTCTGCCCCAAGGAAAATGGGTTTTGGCTTTCATCTAAAAGCTGCTAGGATCCACCTACAGGAATTATTTGTATGATTTAGTGTATTCTACAGCACAAGCATGCTGCCTCGGAATGTGAGTCTTAATTCTTTGAGAACCTGTTGCATTTTGAAAAGCATAGGTACAATGCATGGTTCAGAGAGCAGCTTCAAACAGAAAAGGCATGAGTGCACCATAGGGACTGCACCCAACTGGGCCCATTGTTTGGAGATGGGCTATGTGGAGGCCTAAGGACATTAAAAACGAATTCTTTGGATCTGGGGGCCCTTAGAATGTGTTCAAATGATGGAATGGGAAGAGATGTTATGCTATATTACTCTGCATTTATTCTGCATCAGTCACAGCAATAGTGGTTTTACAGCACCAATGACTTACTGAAGAGTCTCGTACAGTGCCTCTGTCAAAGGTCTCCAGACTGTAGCTGATCAAGGAGTGGAAAAGAGAAGAAGAGAAAAGGAGCGGCGAAGGGGAAGCTGTTTTTAGACAAGGATGATAGAATTGTAAATGCCTTTAAGGCGGATGAAAGGAAGGATTGTAGAATTCTGCATCAGTGCAGAAAGATCAGCAATATTTCTGGTCAGGGAAAGGGCTCACAGTGCTGCTGAGCGTGAGCATATAATCGAAGATGGTAATTTCTACTACTTTATAGAAATATGGAAATTAGTCAATGAATGGTTGCATGAGAAAAGTGAGTTGTGCTGAAGTCTAACTTTGAAGAATGAAGGCTTGATTTTTTGTTAGGTGTGGCTGTAACGTGCCAGTCCTGACATGGAAAAAATAAAAGCTGGGATTACCTGTCATCTGTCAGAAGTACAGTAACAGAGGAGGGTAGAGTCAAAGGCTTCCCTGGCCAACGGCGTGACAGGGGGTCAACAGGGCCTTGCAGGAGAGTTAGGGGGCTACTAGCTTGAAAAGAGTTCACTGTGAGGTTTATTTTAACAGAAAGACATATTTACATGATTATTCATGTGCCGTAGCACAAGACATATGCATACTGAAGTACATTTGTAGTCTGCATATTGGTGGGTTAGTACATATAGTGACAGTCTATTTCATGTATTGTTTAAGATCACAATACATTAACATTGTCGACACATAGGTTGGTGTTTCTGGTTCGGTAGGTTGATGGCAATGGGCAGTGGCTGGATGAAGTGGTGTAGCTCTGCAAAATTGTACCGAACTGTCTTCAGGACATGAGGTCGCGTGCAGACTTTGTTAAAAGAGATTGGCGTCATCCTATAGTTAAGAATGGAGACTGCGTTAAGTAACGGTGATCAAACATAATGCCAATTAATGGAAAGGCTGCAAGGATTCTGGACCTACCATGTGTAAGTCAGTTGACGCCATGGCTATGGTCTTGGCTTGCCAGCTGCTAGTCTATGCGGCTGGGGAGGCAGTCTGTGGAAGTCAGGTGTCTGGATCTAACAAATGAGGAGTCAAAAGTTCACTATTGGGGTAGAACAAGAGTGATAAGGGGTAGTATTCAAAAGGACGCAGGAGGACGTTTTTGCCGTGCCGATGCGGTGAGTGCAAGAGGGTCCTTACTTAGGAATATTTATGTATGAATCCGGGGTGCCCCGTGACATGGTGGCGACCGTCTAAGTGGTTAGATTGGGAAAGCCGTGAGTGCCCAGAGAGAAACAGAAATTCGCATAAAGCATCATTAATGAAAAACTGCGTGGGGTGACATCCCATATAAACTAACAAAAAGAGGGTACTTGCAAGTTAGTGATCGTGCGCTTAGTCAGAACGGAGTGGGAGTACAGTGACATTTGGAGCTGTATCGCGGCCGTTTTCTTACCTCTGCCGAAGAGAAAAAGAAAGCTGTGTAACTGCAAGCTGATGTGCGCATGTGTGACTACGGGTAGCCGTATTTATTCAGACCGAGGCAAAAGACGTGTTGCGGCGACTGCGCATGTGTCAATGGGGTAGTGTCACTGATTGTGACGGAATAAAGGCTTAATGTTGCATCTTGTTGTACAATTTGATCCAAAATGCATGGATCGATTTAATAGAGCACACCACTATATCTATACCAATAGATTCTCGCATGTGTGTTGTACATATTGGAAAGGCTGGCCATGAAGTGACAGAGTTTAGAGTAGTCTGTGTTTAATATGTCACAAAGTATTTATAGTGCAACAAATCATCACTGTACTAGACTTGTCAGAAAAGAAAAATGATATATTGTGCCCCCACCATGGGCTTCCACACTGCAGTCTTTGAGAAAAGAGGAAACAGGTGGGAGTGGCAGAGTAGAACATGTGCTGACAGGTGAAGTGTGAACAGTGCACACCATAATATAGGGGCTAAAATAAAGACTAGTGTTGTATGATGTTCAAATAAGCCTGGGACATGAAAGAAGTATGCAGAAAGTTAAGAGTAAGTTAAAAAGAGTTTTTATTGTGCTTCTTTTATAAGATGAATTAGCAAAATATTTCGTCCTTGCTTTGAAATTTCATACTTTACTACAAGTGTGTGATTTTAATTGCCTTAACCGCACATTCCTAAAAGGGTTCATTCAAATAATCAATGTATTGTCAACATAACAGCTCTGCTTCACTGTGGAGTACTATTGTTATCCTTAACATTGCGGGAAGAATCAATCAAGATGGTAATACCTTTAACAGACCTGGTAATGCTAGTAGTTGTATGTGTAAGAGGAGTTCACTGTAACAGTAATGGGATGGCCACTCTGCCACTTTTATACCAATTGTTGCCTAGATATATTGTACTCACGCTTTTAGCTTGTTATTTTGTGTCACTGCATCAATCATTTTCTGGGAATCTCTCAAATTATCCTCCAGTTACAAATGTATCAATGTTTGGGAGGGTCCGAGTACAAAATGTTTTTCCACTCTCAACATGCTTCGAGACAGCATTCACTTTCAAAGTGTAATGTATTGAGAAAGTCTGTCTGAAGTAAAAGGTTATTGGTATGGGAACCAGTTTATACCGCCTTGATATGTAGTGGACATACAATAACGAGACGCAAACTATATGTGCAATGGTGGCAAAGAAGATGCTATTTGATTTGACTTTGAAAGGGGCCCCAACCAGTCTATATTCTGTAATGAGAAATACACACAAAGTACATCGGCCACATAAATGGCAACAAGCTCAATGTTAAGGAATACATTTCTGGGAGACCTGGCTGGATACCCTCGCCAGACACCATTGGGCTTACCTATTATTTTCAGCAGACATTGATGGCCCAGAAAATAAGCCTTAACCGTTAAAGTGCCGCCCCAAAGCCCTAACCCCAATCAAGGAGGCCATTCCTTAGACGAACAAACAACAGGTGAAGTTGGTTTGATTAGTTCACCCACTACTGAGCTCTCAGCTTTGCTACGCACTAGCTGTATCTGCATTGAAAAACCTACTGATAATGCTCATGATACATACTGTAACGCACTCTACCGAAAGAGTGTATACTCTGACAAATCTCACTTAAAACCCCACACACATTTTGAAATTCATCGTTTGTACCCCTTAATCACATAATATACATTTCTCAGAGAAGAGAACACACTTGATTAGAAAACCAGCGTGGACAACGTGTCTTTTTGAGCAGCAGGTTGAGATTAGTACTACACTTCTCTCAGAGCACCTGTGATGATAGCCAGGAGACTACAAAACACAATTTCACACTAAAGGAATTGGTGATCAGCTCAGGAGGACTGTGGAAGAGTTGAATTAGGCATCCTGTTAGCCATCAAGATGCATGGCAATCCTAGCAGGAGGCCTGAATTTTGATTTGCAAAATCAAAACCCTTTGTAGCCCTTACTCTTTGTAAAGGGTGCTCAGCCAATCAGCTGGCTGCAACAGCGGGCGAGAATAGACATTCACCCCACCACCTGCGCTGTACCCACCACCCGAGGCCCGTTCCTTGGTGGCACCATTTTAGTTGTTGTTAATGTGGGGAAGCAACAGGGATCCTCTCCCTGTTGCCTCCCAACCTCCCCCTCCCCCCAAATGGCTTAATCCCCTTTCCCACCCCCTTCCTCCATCTCGACTTACCTGCAGGACCAGGGCCCTGTTCTCTGGTCCCGGCGCTCCTCCCATCTCCCGGTCGCCGCCATAAACATGCAAAAGTTACCACCTTTTTTCATTTTGTTTTCATTTTTTCCTTGGGAGATCAGCTGTGCAAGCAGGGCGAATCTCCAGAGGAACAATAATGAAAGCCATTCATACACCGGATGATTCCCGGGGCAGAAATGGCTTTCATACTTGCTCAGGAGAGTGGACATGTCCGGTAATTTTTCACAACATTCTCCCTAACATTAAAATGTTTGTAACGTTGAAGCATTTATTCTGCGTTGTCCTGATTCAGACAGCCTAAGGATTTGGATGTGGGGATTAAAGCAGCAGCATCAGTCACTCCATTGGGGTCCAACAGCCATCTGGAGATAAACGATGGCTGTACACATTCTCAGCTCCCAATGAGATAAAGGAGGGCTGTACACATTCTCAGCTCCCAATGCACAGGCATTTTAAGAGAGTTGTGCACATACGATTATTTTCAATGTGCTACTTGTCCACCAAGATGAAACATGTCTTAATAAAGAGAAAGACAGATATGATATGATATGACAAGGCATTTGTAACGCGCCTATACACAAGTGTTTCAAGGCGCGACGAGGCAGGGGGGGAAAGAAGGGGAGACAGACAACGATCTTACTAGGCCAGGTGTCATTCAGATTGAGCAAGTGCAAGGGTAGATGGGAAGGGAAAAGTGCATGGGGGAAAGGGAGAGGGGAAAGTGCAGTACAGGGTTATTAGCATACAGCATACAGGATAAATAACAAGGGCCAGCTGGTGGCAAGTGCGAGGTAAGTGCAGACAAGTGCTGGGAAGGGGGGCTGTATGGATACAGACACAGTCCCGTAGTGCAGGGGTTGCCGTGGAGGCAGTGCAGGGGAGAGTGACTGGGCTGAGAACGGTGAATGGCCCAGTTGCAGATTCAGTGCAGTTTCAGTAGTATTAGCAGGGGAGAGGGGGAGAGAAAGCGGAGGCAAAGAGTAAGGTTTTGAGGTGCTTCCGGAACCGGAGGTGGTTCTCCTCAAGTTTCAGGGAGGCAGGAAGGCTGTTCCAGAGGGAGGCCCCTGCAGTGGAAAGAGATCTGCCCCCAACTCGTTGTTTGGAGAAGCGGCTGACCCTGAGGGAGTTGGAGGCGGATGAGTGAAGAGCTCGAGAAGGAAGATATTTAGGAAGAGAGAGTTGAAGGTATTTTGGCCCAAGGCCCCAGACGGCCTTGTGGACAATGCAGAGGGTTTTGAACTTGATCCTCGCAGTCACTGGGAGCCAGTGTAGTGATTTCAGTCTTGGAGAGATACGGTCCCTGGGCTTGAGGCCAAGGACAAGTCTTGCAGTCCTGTTCTGGATGAGTTGCAAAGGGCGGAGAGTAGAGGCGGGCAGATTTAGATAGAGGCTGTTACAGTAGTCCAGCTTAGAGAGAACCAGGGCTCTAGAGACAGTGAGCTCCTGGGGGAAGGAGAGGAAAGGAAGGATACCTCTGAGGAGGTGTAGCTGGTAGTGTGACTTCTTAGATACGTCGGATATGTGAGGAGAGAAGGAGAGTGTGGTGTCAAAGATGACCTCAAGGTTTTTTGCCTTGCAGGTAGGAGCAGGAAGAGGGCCCAGAGAGGCCGGCCAGAGAGCAGCAGGGAAGGAGGGAGTGGGAGTGCCGATGAGTAGAATCTCAGTCTTACTGGCATTAAGGCAGAGGTCGTTGGCGGCACACCATTCCTGGATAGCAGAAAGACAGTCAGAGATAAGGGAAGGAGAAGAGGAGGCCGAGGATAGCCTGAAAATGAGCTGGGTATCATCCGCATAGGACTGAAAGTAGGGGCAGAGAGCGGCAATGTGGTGGGCGAGAAGTGACAGATACTGGTTGAACAGCCAGGGAGAGAGGTTAGATCCCTGGGGGACACCACAGGTAGAGAAGAAGATGTCAGAGAGGAAAGACCCCAGTTGGACCTGGGAGGGTCGATTTGAGAGGAAAGAGGTCAGCCACGCCAGAGCCTGACCAGTGATACCGAGGTTATCACGGAGACGGTTGAGCAGGATGGTATGGTTGACAGTATCAAAGGCAGAAGAGAGATCAAGCAAAATGAGAACACATGGAATGTTAGAGTCAAGGTTCGAGAGCAGGTCCTCATGGATGTTCAGGAGATCAGTTTCTGTGCTTCTGGCAGCTCTGAAGCCAGACTGATGGTCATGAAGACTACCAAAACATTCAGCATGGAGATTAAGCTGGGAGATGGCTAGTTTCTCCAGGAGCTTGCCCAGGAAGGGAGTGATAGAGATTGGGCGATAGTTAGCTGGGCAGGAAGGGTCAGAAGAGGGTTTCTTAAGAAGGGGGTTCACAAGGGAGTGCTTGAGAGGGGATGGGAAGACTCCAGAGGCGAAGGAGTGATTGCAGAAGTCAGCAAGGGCAGGAGCCAAGGAGTCAATGTGGTCCTTGATAGTTTTGGAGGAACAGGGGTGGACCTGTTTTGACGAGACTTTCATAGATTGGACTTGTCTTGAAACCTCGTCAGCAGAAAAAAGGGGAAAGGAAGAGAAGGAGAGAGGAGGGGTGGCTGCAGAAGAGCCAGAGGAAGGGCAGGGAATAGAGGGGGGGAGGTTATAGGAGGAGAGTGAGGACAGGATGTCCTGAGTTTTTGAAATGAAGTGAGAGGCCAGTGCCGTGCAGAGGGCCTGGGAGGGGACAGGAGAGGTGCAGCAGGGTTGGCCAGCTCCTTGCAGATTTTAAAGAGTTTGGCCGAATTGTTAGATGCCGCAGAGATGCAGGCTTGGATAAGGGCTCTCTTCTTGGTGAGAACGGAGAGCCGGTATTGCCTTTGGAGCAGGCGACAGGCCAGTTTGTCAGAGGATGAACATGAAGCACGCCATTTCCTCTCTGCCACCCTGCACTTGCGTTTAAGGGTGACGAGATCCGAGTCATACGAGGAGTTACATTTGGCTTTGGGCTTCAGGCGGATTCTCATGACAGGGGCAAGGATATCAAGAGTATCAGATATAGCAGAGTGGAGAGTGGAGAGGGCTGTGTCAGGGTGGGAGTCAGCCGGAGGGTTAGGAGGGGGCAAGAAGGTGGCAGCGAAAGCCTCAACTGACACGCGCTTCATGGGTCGCATGACCGAGAAGGAAGGTGGCAGTGATGGGGGTGGCTTTGCCTGTGGGGTAGGGAGGGTGAGGTGGGAGGAGAGGAGAAAGTGATCACTCCAGGAGAGAGGAGTGGAGAGAGGGACAGAGAGGGGAAGGTCAGAGGAGATCAGGGCATCAAGAGTGTGCCCTGCAGAATGAGTCGGCCCAGACGGGAGAATAGAGAGTGAGAGAGAGTCGCAGAGGTTGCGAAAGAGTTCAGAGGGGGGACAGGAGGCATCCAGGTGGATGTTGAAGTCTCCAAGAAAGAGGAGTTGAGTGGTTGAGGACAGGAGTGAGGAGGAGAGGTCCGCCCACTCAGAGAGGAAGGAGGAAATTTGACCAGGTGGCCGATAGATAGTAGCCACGGTAAGGGAATGGCTAAGAGAGAGAGAGAGTCGGCAGACAAGGCATTCAAAGGAGGAGTAGGTCTGCGTGGGAGTAACAGTGGCAGGAATCCACTCAGGAAGATAAGGGCCACACCTCCCCCCGCACGGTTGGGCCTGGGCACAGAGAGGATCTTGTAACCGTCGGGTAGGAGTGTGTCAAAGCTGGTGACAGAGCTGGCCGTGAACCATGTCTCTGAAGTGGGAGAATGGAAAACCAGGCTCCCGTCCTTCACCTCTCGCGCTTGGCCTAGAGGGTCACGACCCAAACACCCGCCACGAGAAGAGTTTGCCCATTTACCAGACGACCAGATACCCTGGTACAGGAACATACGGATGTGTCCATCTGCTTGCCCAGCAGCCCGCACTGGCCATGCCGACACCTGCGGCGCGGATCAACTAGACTAAAATCTACACGTCGTTAGAGATGTCATGACGACCTAGACAACGGGAAGCACATCTGTACAAATATACACACTGGACATTCCCACACCAACCTACACGAAGAATATACTCAGTGCTATGACGTAGGCGACAGGCATATTCACGGACGTGCATCTTTATTATTTTTATATAGGCTTTCAGAATGCAGAAACGCAAGACGCGTCATGAACTTTTTACTAGCTTGCTCACGCTTCTCTTTGAAACCAGTTACCACCATGAGAAATATAATAAAGACAATACTGATTATGGAATTATATGCTCCTATAACCTAAAGCACCTGTGCACCAAACGGACAACTTATGCACCGGGCCAAAGTAGGCCTCAAACAAGAGCTCCCGTGGACATCAACAAGACAAGAGTCAGTTGCTGATCCTGCAGAATGAGCTTGGCGAAGCAACCAGCCAAGGTCGCAATGTTGCAAACCCACGTTCCAAGAGCAAATCATCAAAGGCACGATGTTGCAACCTCGCACTCCGCGCACCAACGTTAAAGTCACACCGACAAATTAAACCAGACGCACAGTAGAAAAACAATATTAATTGTGCAGAATTATGCCTCTTTCACGGTCCCTCCCCACGTGATCCAGCCGAACCTGACGAGATGCCAAACCCGGGAGAACAGAGGCGTCTGGATCCCTCGCTACGAGACACTGGCAGATACACTTGAAAGGCTCAATGGACATCTGCAACAGTGGGAACGGTACCCCGTCTAGCTATGAATAAGTCCTCACATTGTCTGCATGTACCCATAAGTGAAACATTGTTGCAACTTACAGGTACACCGAGAGCTGGGAACGACGGTGGTCCCAGGCTGGGAAGCTCACGGGCGCACCAATCAGAACATGGGGCTCTTATCACTGACGCCAGCACATTTATCCAATCCTCAGGAGCCTTCATGTAACAATTTTCATGTATCTAATTGTAGGGACAACCCAGATATACCACCTGACTACACCTTGTCCACTAATATCTTTCTCTATATGTGTGCTATACTAACCCTACCACTCGAACACCCAATTAAGAGTGGCGATAGGTTTTTTGTTAACTTTCTGAAGTGACGCAAGTAGCGCGTCATAATACAGTAAAAAGGGCCTGCGAGCCCCACGATTGAGTGTGTGTCAGGACGAACGCGTGCGCTCCTTGACCCATCCCTGCCGTTTTGTCTAATAAACAGCAGAGTCACCTTGCTCCTTGTGTGCGTCTCATACTCTATCTCATCTTATCTGGGATACACACGGGAGGAGTTGGGGCCTCCCTGCCTGGAGGTCTGCGGACGGTCCGGCCGACCCCGGCAGAATTCCCCCCCGACAAGTTGGAGGCACTGCTGAGATCTGTTTAAGATCGACTTTTATTTTTACTTTTTCCAGGCACTCCGGTTGCGAGGAGGCCCGGCGGCGCGGCCCCCTCTGCCGTTGCCCCCTTCTGAGGACTACAGGACCATCGCGGAGCTGCGAGAAGACCGGACAGCGCAATCCGGATATTGGCCCTCGGGAGCCGGTTGAGAAGTATCCCGCCCGCGGTTGGCGAGTGTCCAGACGTGGTCCAGACGAGGGGAGGTGGCGAGCCGCTTGGAGGGGTGCACGCAGTCGAGCGGCCCTGCATCGAGAGAACTTGGTGAGCATGACACACACAACGAGCAATGCGAAATTGTGAGGGAGGGGGGAGGAATTAAATAAGGGAGGAGGGAGGTGTTGCACAGGTGCGCGGCGAAGGTTTGACAATATAGTGTTGGCAATGGAATGAAAGGGAGTGAAAAGAGTGCGAGAGCAGTCACGCGAAAGAGGGGGGCGGAGCACGAAACATCACGTGTGGCCGCTCGTAGACACTGATTGGCCTAAATCGCGACTAACGTGTAGGGGTGGGCGTGTGTGGTTTCCTACAATTTGGCATTTATTGATCAATGAGTAGATGAGGTTCCCTATTGTTCGAGCAAGAAACTCGATAGGTAGATGAGGTTTCCTATTGTTCGAGCAAGAAACTCGATAGGTAGATGAGGTTTCCTATTGGTCGAGCAAGAAACTCGATAGGTAGATGACGTTTCCCTGTAGGGGGTAGCTAGTTGCATAGTTGCCAAATACGGAAGATAATTGGCTGGTTAAGCCCTCCTGTTGAGGGGCGTATCACACGCGAGGCGACGCAGCGTGTGCAGTCCGATTATATTATTGATGAGATTACCTTGTTCCAGGAGAGACAGGAAGACAGCTGTAGGGTTAGCGGGGGTAAATTGCAAGTGTATTTTGAAATTAATAATGAGAATGTACTAGTAGCGTAAAGACATCGGTGACGTCACCAGTAGGGATTTTATAGGATATCACGAGCACAAGGAACATTGAGTTTTGAAAGTGGTGGGGAAGAGAAAAATGATGAGGGAGCGGATACGAAGATAAACAATAAACGAGTGGATTGGAAGAGAAGGGGAGAGGGGCGTGGCTGAGCACGGAGAACGCCGGCCACGGCAAATGTAAAAGGGGGAGGAGAACGAGGAATAAGGACGACTGTATAAGATCGTCGTAAGGGGTACGCAGTCACAGGGGGCTGCGTGTGCTTCGGCCGCAGGGGGCCGTAGGGGAAGGAATATACAATACAAAATTATACATATATATATATTTGTGTTTTATTATTTTTTGTTTTTTTAAATTATTATTATTACATAATTTGTAAAGGATTGTCGTAAGTCCCCACACTTACGGGGCCAGGTAAACAATATAAGGTTGTAAATTGCAAACTGATAGCGAAGGGAGGAGTAATAAGTGGGGCACAACTATGTCATATGGGACAGGGTCGGGGGGGTGGGGGAACACCCTCACTACCCCACTACAACACATATGCACCACACTGCCACCCCATAGGGAGAAATTAATTAAGTACAGCATAGAGTGGACCCAGGGGACGGATAACAAAATGTTAACACCATGGCCGCCTAATGGTAGTTTCGATCCATATGCCCAACATTCATTGCTAAACCATCTGCACAATACATACAAGGGGAAGAAGTTGGCGAGCCATATGGAGGTGTTTAACTTATGGAGGATGTTCCAGGGATCCCGACCAGGACCAAATGGAATGTTTTCTATGGGAGAAACACCGGAAGTAAAGGAGATTATGAAAGAGGGAACGGATGGGGAAAAGGGGTGTGAAAGGAAAAAGAATGAGGAGAATGAAGGAGGGGGAAGAGAAAAGATTGATAAATTAGAAGACATAAAAAAGGAACCGAGCAACGAGATACCCATAGCACCGGGAGTGAAAACAGAGGGAGAAGGGTTGTACCCTTTAAGAGAACTAGGAGAAATAGGACAGTTAAGGGCGGCTGAAGGATACTCGAACCCGGCATACAGCCCTCCACCATATGTGGCTCACAGGAAGATAGTGGGGGAGGGGAGGATTGGAGAAGAGCAGATTGTAGAGATAGGACATGATGAGTGGGTAGCTGCACAGATATTATTAAAATTACGGGGTTCACTAACGGGAGAAGAAAGGGAGGCAGTAAAGAGAACAGGCGAGGATAATACAAGGGAGAGTGAGATGAAGGGGGAGGAGCTACTACGACAAAGAGAAGAGATTTTGGAGGAAAAATTGGCAAAGCTAAGGGATGAGCAGAATGAATTACTAACACAGCTTGAGAAGGGGGAAAAAGAGAGAGTGAGGAAAAGGAAAGAGGGTAAAAACGAATTGGACAAATTAAGGGAACGAAATGAGGAGCAAAGGATAGAAGATGGAAGGGTAAGAGCAGCAGCAGAAAGGGTGTCAAGAGTAGTGTTGAGAGAAAAAAAGAAGGAAGAAGAGGACAAGGAAAGGGAATTGGAAATATGGAGGAGGAGGGTAGTATCAGAGGCAGCTAAGAAATATGAAGAAGAGAAAGCAATAGAAAGAGAAAGGGTGAAATGGGAAAGAAAGAAAGAAGATGAAAGAATATTGGAACAGATGAGCAACGAAGTAATGGAGGAATTAAAAAGGAAAAGGGAGGAAAATAGTAGGGAAATGGAGGATAGGAGTGAAGGGGAAAGAGGAGGGAGAAATAAGGAGAGTGAAAAATGGGGGGATGTATATAGAAGTAGAGAAGTAGCAACAACATCAACATCAGGGGGAACAGTTGGTAACAAAGGAAGAGGAGAAATGGAGCTAATAGACTTAGAAACAGTAACAGTAAAAGGGAAAGAAACAGAGTGGGGGATACCATCTATGACTGATTTTTGCAGTAAGGAGGAAGAAGGAGTAGAGAGGGTAGGAAGAAAGAGTGAAAGGGAAAGCTTAGATAAGCTGTACCTCACTAGAACAAACATGGACTCGCCATGGATCCGTAAGAGAAGGGAGGAGCTGGAACAAAGTGAGGAGAGGGTGCAACAACTAGTGGAAAAACAAACCCATGAAGCCACACCATCGCCATCTCCATCACGCCCTCCCCCATCGCACCCTACATGCTCAACCACCACACGCACGCTGCGCACAATAAAGCTTGCACCCTTCATGGACGAAGTGACTCCCTATGCATGCCGGCTTAGAGACCTTCCTAGCCGCAGGCAAGGCAGACAGATAAACATACCCATATTAAACACAGGAGATGACGAAACAAGGGGAAGGGACGGAGAGGTAGGTAGGAGGAGGGGTAGTAAGGAAGAATTTGAAGTGGTAAAGGAAATGGGGGAGGAGGAGGGGTGTGAGGACTCAATATTATGGAACATAAAGGGTGACACAAGACACAACTTAATGCCACTGTTGGAGAGAGGAGGGGTTAGACCGCAGTATGTACCATGGAAGCATACGGATAAAGAAAATATAAAATGTAGGCTCCCATCACTAAGTGGAGGTGCGGGTAAGTGGATATATGAAATGGAAAAACACACCGCAGGGCAGAAACTAGCAGTAGGAGATGTGAAAGGCCTGTTAATATCAATATTAGGGGATAGAGCGGACGACATCTGGAAGAGAGCAGGATTCCATGGGATAACAATAACGAACACATCGCATGATGGGGCGCCATTTGCAAACTGCAGACATGCGCTATGGCAGGCACTGAGGGTACAGTACCCAGACACATCAGACATAGGAGCAATTACTTCCCGTAAGATGCGTGAGAATGAGGATCCTGTTGATTATATACAGGATATTCAAGAGAAGTGGCGCATGGAAACTAGAGAACAATGGGATAAAACACCAGCCATATTTTATCATATACTAGTACAAGGGCTCCCAGAAGGAGTTCAGAAACAACTAAAGAAAGTAGTGGGAATGGAAGTAAAACCATGGCCTGAAATACAGCTGACAATAGTACACCACTGCAGGATATGGCAAGGAAAAATGAAACAAAAGGAAGAGGACAGGAAAACAGAAGAGGCCAAACTAGTACAGAAAAAACTAACTAAATACACAATGGAAGGGGCACTAATAACTGCGCCCACAACAATGGCCCAAAGCCCCACACAAGTAGTGGCTGCACAAGATCCAGCTCTAATAGCACCTCCACAAAGTATAATACAGCAAATGCCGCCACTACAATTACACGCACCAAACGTGGGAGGAGGGTACCAAATGCAAGGAGCTGGGTATTATGGTTATAACAGGGGGAGAGGAGGATTTATGAGAGGGAGAGGATACGGATATAATACCCAACAGCAGGTGGGGGGAGTTGGAAGTTCCTACCCCACAGGGCAACCGGTATACCAGGACAACACAGGGAGCTTCCCATGGCAAAACAGAGAACCACCCGTGTGTTGGAGTTGTGGACTACTAGGACACATGTCACACACGTGTAGGGTCAGGCCAGGAACACCAGCATGGAATGAGCAGGCACAACCTAGGCCACCACAAGAACAGCAGGGCATACAACAACAGCAATTAACACAACAACAGCCACTGCAGCAACAGCAATTAACACAACAACAGCCACTGCCACAACAACAAGTAGTGATAACACAACAACCCCAAACTGAACAAACGCAATTGGGTAGGGTGACGGTATTGGGACACAACCCTTACACAGGAAATGGCCAATCATTGTACCCCCAATAGGACAGCCCACAGACGGCCTTGGTGTGTCCCATCCTGTCAGTAACACCTAATAGTGCGGAGGAGCCACGCATAGAGGTAACGATAGGTGACAAAAAGTTATCATTCCTTGTTGACACCGGGGCAACCCGGTCTTGCATAAGGGAAGGTAAATTTAAGATGTCAGGCGAAGCCATGAACACCCAAGGATTTTCTGGGGCTAAAGGATTGGTTCCTTTTACTGATAACGTTCCCTTATCTATCGGAGATTACGATCTGTCAGTTCCACTCTTGTATTATAGTGCCTCACCAGTAAATATACTGGGGAGGGACATAATGAATAGGTTAAATATGACAATATCCTTTACAGAGGATGGTATAATTTGCTCTACTCCAGGGATTAACATGCTAGCAGCACGACAGATTATGCAAGCATACTGTGGGCAGACAGCAATTAGGGCGGAACCAGTAGATGGCGAGATATTCCAGTATGGAACAGACATGGCATTTGCATGGATGCCAGGGATAGAAGGGAAAATATGGAGGAGGCCAGCAGCTTATCTGTTCCGACCAGAAACACCTGTTAATGAACAAGAAGGAAAGGTGTTTGCAATAGACATTGAAAGCATTATTACAACAGCTGAGTATATTGCTGTGCACGCCCAAGACAAAGAAGGAAGAGCATGGAGGGCAGTGATAGCACTAGCAGAAGGATGTAGGTTGACCCAGGTGTCAGATGAGGAACTGTTTTCAGAAGAAAAGGAGGAGGGGGAAATGGTGTTCATGATGAGTGTAGAAATATGGTTACGAGTGGCTAACAAACAAATAGCGCAGAAAATTGCTATGGCACTTGAGGCACCTGCATGCACCCCAGTCCCTTTCTTTAAGGAGGATATGTCAAAGGTGCCCAAATCATTATGGACCATTAGCCCTTATGACGTAGGATGCATTAAAAGCATAGGGGGTGTACGGATAAAATTGAAAAAAGGTGCAATACTACCAAGAGTAAAACAGTACCCATTGTCAAAAGAGGCAGATGAGGGCATATATCAAACTATAACGGCCCTTATAAACAATGGCATATTGGTCCCCTCAGAATCACCATGTAACACGGCTGTGTACCCAGTGCGCAAGGCTAAAGGGGGGTCTTGGCGCTTCATACAGGACCTAAGGCCCTTGAACAACATAGTGGAAGCAGAATATCCAGTAACAGCAAACCCGGCCACAATATTGTGTGGCATTCCAGCAGAGGCATCACGATTTACAGTAATAGATCTTAAAAATGCATTTTTCTCAATACCATTACACCCCGACTCACAAGATTTAACAAGTTTCACTTACCGAAATACTAAATGGAAACATACCAGGTTACCACAAGGGTATTGTGAATCACCCTCAATTTTCAATAGAGTAATACAGATGGATTTGGGTAACGTTGAGGTGGAAAGCACAGTGTTACAATATGTGGATGACATAATAATTTGCAGTATAAACGAAAGTAAATGCAGAGAGGACTCGTTAAAAATGTTGACTATATTGGCTGAAAAGGGGTATAAGGTAGACATGGAAAAAATACAATACTGTCAGGAACAGGTACTCTACATTGGCCAACTGATATCCCAACATGGAAGAAAGATTGCACCACAAAGAGCACAGGCCATCTCAAGCACTCCCATGCCACAGACTGTGAGAGAACTGCAGCAATTTCTGGGGTTATGCAACTACTGTAGAGCATGGGTATTTGATTACAGCTCATACATAGGACCCCTGCTTGAGGGGTTGAAGGAAGCAAATAAAGGGGAGAAAAGGTTGGGGTGGACTATGGAAATGAGGGAGGCATTTGACGAATTGAAGGACGCGATATCAACAGCTCCAGTACTGGCATCCCCAGACTATGAGCGACGATTTTTTATATTTTCACATTGCGACTCAGCAGTAATGAAAGCAGTATTGGCCCAAAAAACAAGCATGGGCTATAAACCAGTAGCATTTTATAGCGGTCACTTAGACCCCGTGATGTTAGGCCACTTCCCTTGCGAACAAGGCCTCGCTGCAGCTGCTTTTGCAGTAGAAAAGGCATCAGCAATAACCATGGGGTGTCCAACTACACTGTTTGTGGAACATGCATTATTTGCAATATTGAATAAACCCAAGTCCACACTAACGACACAAAGGGCATCAGGTTATGAGATCATTTTGTCTAGGGCTGAACTAGCGATTGTTAGATGTAGCACTGTTAACCCTGCAAGATTTCTAGCAGAAATAATTGAGGAGGGAGATTACGCCCACGACTGCACCCAACTAAATGAAATGTATTCATGTACTAGAAAAGTTGAAGAGAATGCACTAGAGGGAGGTGAGCTTTTGTTTATTGATGGGTCATCAACTATTGATCAAGGAGATGGGATACGGAGAACTGGGGCAGCAGTGGTAAAAATGATGGAGGCTCCGGTGTGTGTGGCTATGAAATGTGTACAGTTACCACAGCATTACTCTGCTCAAGCCGCTGAACTAGTTGCACTAATATTGGCATTGAAAGAAAGTTTTAACAAACGTGTAACAATATATTCCGACAGTGCATATGTTACATCCACTGTCCACTCAGGGCTAACAAAATGGAGGAGAAGAGGGTTTAGGAGAGCTGACGGCACTCCAGTGCAACATGCCCTCTTGTTGGCTGAATTAATTGAAGTAATAAACGACCCCCAAGAGCTAGCCCTAGTAAAATGCACCGCACACACCAATGGTGAAGACCACGTCTCAAAAGGGAATGCAGCAGCAGACGCGCATGCGAAATATGCTGCATACTTTGGTGAGATATGGGACCCCACAGACTCACAGAGAGGGAGAGGGAGGGGAATTGCTAGGGAGATGTTAATAAGAGAAGGGTATACCCATCTCCCAGCCACACAGATTATGGAATTACAAGCAGCAGCACCAATGGCCGAAAAGGAAATATGGGTAAAAAGAGGATGTACAATGTCACCAACCGACGCACTATGGCGCCAGAGTGGTACTGGGAAAGTTGTAATACCGTTGGCACTTTTAAATACCGCCCTGAGCCAATTACATCACCCAGCCCATACAGGCAAGGAAATAATTGCAGCACGAATTAGAGATGATTGGTTCTGTCCCGAGTTAAATTCTCATGTGTCAAATTTTATCAGCAATTGTCTCACATGCCAACAGTTTACGGCCGGTCATACCCTAAAAGTGATAAGAGGTACCATACCCCGGCCAGAAGGACCTTTTCGGCACCTCCACATTGACTATGTTGATATGATCAACATATGTCAAGGTAATAGATACATGATTGTAGTAGTATGCCCATTTTCTAGGTGGATTGAAGCAGGGCCCTGTTCACACCCAGATGCATTTAGAGCAGCCAAATTCATAGTAAGGGAGGTCTTCCCCAGGTGGGGAGTGTGCGAAGTATTAAGATCAGACAATGGCCCACATTTCGCAAACGAAATGTTCCAACATATCACAGCCCTGCTGAGCATAAAGCACAAATTTGCATGTGCATATCACCCACAGGCTAACGGTGTATGTGAACGCCTAAATGGCTTATTGAAGGAGGCAATTGCAAAGATACAACAAACAACAAAGAAAAGTTGGTTGTATTGCCTTCCGTAAGCCTTGTTCGAACTGAGGAACAGGCCAGGGTCCGACCACCACCTCACCCCACATGAGGTGGTTACTGGACGTCAAATGCGCCTTCCCCTAACGCCAACGTCAAGGGCATTCACTGACCACGAAAGTTCAGCAAGTGTACTAGGTGATGAAATGTATCAATATGTGTCGTCTTTGATTACTAGTGTTGTGTTTGTGTCTCAACAGCTCGAGCGCACGCGGGGCGGGTCCACCAGAGATAAAGAAGAAGGCACAAGTACAGAATTAGAAAAAGAGAACTTGTGCAAACTAGCCAAAGGTGACCACGTGCTACTTCGCAACTTCAATAGAAGGTGGAACGACAAAAGGTTCACCGGCCCACATCTGGTAGAAGACGTATCAACAAGAGCAGTAAAACTAAAGGATAAGCGTGCTTGGAACCATCTACATGATGTAAAGATATACAAACTGCAGACCCGCCCCAGCGCCAACGACAGGTCCATTGGAACAACAGCAACAACATCCCTGACAGCGGAAGGAAGTTCTACCACAGACAACGACCCAATTGTTCCCTTACCTTCTCACTACCCAGACACCCCAGAGACAGCAACTGACGAAGAAAGGGGTGATCACTACACTGCCCACCCCATGGTCACACGTTCAAAGAGTAAAAATAATTACGCCATCTCCCCCCCCCGCCCATTGACTGCAAAGGACAGTTGTAACTTAAACTGAAAGACATTGGCCGCACAAATACACATGTAAACACGTGAATGTTCTCTTTTTTTCTCTCGCACATACAGGAACTGCGTATTATTGTATTATTAAGTAGAAAGCTAACTAACAAAGTCCACTGTCCAGGCGTAGATGGTACTCCCAGACGATAACTACCCAGAAGAATTGTCACACCAATTTGTATACGAAATAAAAAGGCCAAGATATCTAAAAAGAAGAAGGGTACGTGTTTACTACACAGCCTTCCTCCTGGCCATAGAATATTACATGCCCCACCTCCGCCCATACTTGCCGGTCTTAAGAGACCAATCACTTAGAGTAGCATGGGAGCAGCTCTTCGCCTGGGCACTGAATGACTATTTGATAGGGAGAGCTTAAACAAAACAAAACTAACATTTAAAAACGAGCATTTCTGAGAATTTTTAGGCGGGCAACTTTAACGTCGCAAGAATAAGCTGCCAGGACTGCAGCAAGGTAAGAGCAAAATGCCGGTGAGATTAGCAATTGTAATAAAAATAATAGGGATTTTGATGATCACCGGATTTTTGGCTGCTTCTGTATGGCAGTATAGCTGTGCTATCAATTTTGTTGCTGCACCCAAACCTAATATACCCCCGTTCCTTGCTGCAACAGGTGTTACGTCAGGTGGTAGTAGTAACATTGCACCAAAGAAAAATAGAGTTAAACGCAGCACATACTCAGACAATAAAGGTATTGATAATTATGTACAAGATTCAGCACACGTCACAAACAACATATGGTACCAACACATGACCCGCATTGGTAAGCAGACAACTGAGGATAGCTGCTACGTCTGCTCATTAATACCATACGCCATGAGTGCTTCACGAACATTTGTTGCCACAGAAATAAATGAGAAGATAGCGCAGTGCATAATATACTTGGCACTGTTCCAGACGAAAGGAAGATTCCAAGGAACTGTAGTGCACATGACATGGAAAACACGAGACTCATACCCATATGAAAACAACTTCCTCAAGACCTACTTGAGTTATCACAAGACCAGTTTACATGCTGAAGCATTCAAATATATAACAAGTGGCCTTGCAAAAGGAGAAACACAGAAAGTAACATTGCAGTATCTACCATGTGATTGGTACGCCACTGAAGTTCCGGGTAAACAAGGATGCTGGGAGAGGCCGCTACTGACGATAACAGGAAAGGTGTATCTGGATAACAGCTGGGAGATAGGAGTGATTGGCAGCAACATGGTAACAAAAGAAACTATCTCAACCATTGAGACACACAATCACCGATGTTGGACGACGTGGATCAAGTATGTACCAATGCTCACGTGGGTAGAAGAAGATGAAGACCCAATAACGATACTACCGTTGACTGCGCCCAAGGTATGTTACCAGCATAAAGGAGAGGTGGACGTAGGATATAACACCAATTGCGCAAGTGTGACGGAGTTACCTGAGGGGGGAGCGGGAACAGCAGTAATAATGGACCATTATTGGGCCTGTGGAGAAAAGGCATACCATACACTGCCTCCCCTGTGGAATGGTGTGTGCACAATGGTACACGTCAATGTACCATCACTAGTGGTACCTAAGAAGCACGTCGATGTGGCGAAATTTCCTAGAATGAATGAAGGGGATAAGAGAAGAAAGAGATCTGCACCACTCCAGGAGGAGCAAGGGAACAGGACCTACAGCAATGACACTGTCCTAAATAGAAGAAAAAGACAAGGAGAGCCGCTGACAGGAAATTACCTGTGGGGAAGGTCGGAAACGGCACTAACATCAATACCGCCAGAACACAGACTATTCAGCAGAGCAGCAATGTTCTTCTCCTCAATAATACACCCGGGATTACAGGCTTACGCAAACGCAAAATGGCTCCAAATAACTAGATGGGAACTAATGATGACCATCAATTCTACAGTAAATGGGTTCAACGCAATAAAAGAGGAGCTGCGAGCTGTAAGGATGGTAGCACTACAGAACAGATATGTATTGGACCTTCTCACAGCAATGGAAGGAGGAGTTTGTGCAAAGATAGGACAATCATGCTGCACGTTCATACCTGCCAATGATGCTGACAATGGTACACTGACAGAAGCAGTTTCGCAATTAGCTCAGATGCACTCCAAAATGACGGATGAAAGCAATGGTGTGAACAAGGATGAGAGCTGGTTTTCACTATTATGGTCGTGGATGCCATCCTGGCTGTCAGATGGACTGAAAATAATAGTGGGCTGTACTATATTGGCTGGAGCTACCCTGATCATAATTAGATTTTGGAAGGCACGAAAGGCACGCACTACTGACGAGTTGCTGGAAATGGTGGGAATGCACCCCTTGATGCCAGCAGATGACGGCCAGCATACAGGTGTAATAATACAGGAAAGGGAGAAGCTGCGCACCCAAATAATTACCAACCATCTAGACCCACCATCAGTAAAGACCGAGAACCCAAGAAACCCCAGGAGCTACATAGGAAGATGGGTATACTGTACTCCTGGGGGTACCTGTGAATATATGTATTGGTCCTTTGAAGATCATGTAAACCACTATGGACATCTCGGAGGAATAACTAAGATATGGCGAGTAAGAGGAGATAACGAGAAGGATATGTTTGTGGTCGACAAGTCGACCAGAGGGGGGACTGAAGTGGGAGAATGGAAAACCAGGCTCCCGTCCTTCACCTCTCGCGCTTGGCCTAGAGGGTCACGACCCAAACACCCGCCACGAGAAGAGTTTGCCCATTTACCAGACGACCAGATACCCTGGTACAGGAACATACGGATGTGTCCATCTGCTTGCCCAGCAGCCCGCACTGGCCATGCCGACACCTGCGGCGCGGATCAACTAGACTAAAATCTACACGTCGTTAGAGATGCCATGACGACCTAGACAACGGGAAGCACATCTGTACAAATATACACACTGGACATTCCCACACCAACCTACACGAAGAATATACTCAGTGCTATGACGTAGGCGACAGGCATATTCACGGACGTGCATCTTTATTATTTTTATATAGGCTTTCAGAATGCAGAAACGCAAGACGCGTCATGAACTTTTTACTAGCTTGCTCACGCTTCTCTTTGAAACCAGTTACCACCATGAGAAATATAATAAAGACAATACTGATTATGGAATTATATGCTCCTATAACCTAAAGCACCTGTGCACCAAACGGACAACTTATGCACCGGGCCAAAGTAGGCCTCAAACAAGAGCTCCCGTGGACATCAACAAGACAAGAGTCAGTTGCTGATCCTGCAGAATGAGCTTGGCGAAGCAACCAGCCAAGGTCGCAATGTTGCAAACCCACGTTCCAAGAGCAAATCATCAAAGGCACGATGTTGCAACCTCGCACTCCGCGCACCAACGTTAAAGTCACACCGACAAATTAAACCAGACGCACAGTAGAAAAACAATATTAATTGTGCAGAATTATGCCTCTTTCACGGTCCCTCCCCACGTGATCCAGCCGAACCTGACGAGATGCCAAACCCGGGAGAACAGAGGCGTCTGGATCCCTCGCTACGAGACACTGGCAGATACACTTGAAAGGCTCAATGGACATCTGCAACAGTGGGAACGGTACCCCGTCTAGCTATGAATAAGTCCTCACATTGTCTGCATGTACCCATAAGTGAAACATTGTTGCAACTTACAGGTACACCGAGAGCTGGGAACGACGGTGGTCCCAGGCTGAGAAGCTCACGGGCGCACCAATCAGAACATGGGGCTCTTATCACTGACGCCAGCACATTTATCCAATCCTCAGGAGCCTTCATGTAACAATTTTCATGTATCTAATTGTAGGGACAACCCAGATATACCACCTGACTACACCTTGTCCACTAATATCTTTCTCTATATGTGTGCTATACTAACCCTACCACTCGAACACCCAATTAAGAGTGGCGATAGGTTTTTTGTTAACTTTCTGAAGTGACGCAAGTAGCGCGTCATAATACAGTAAAAAGGGCCTGCGAGCCCCACGATTGAGTGTGTGTCAGGACGAACGCGTGCGCTCCTTGACCCATCCCTGCCGTTTTGTCTAATAAACAGCAGAGTCACCTTGCTCCTTGTGTGCGTCTCATACTCTATCTCATCTTATCTGGGATACACACGGGAGGAGTTGGGGCCTCCCTGCCTGGAGGTCTGCGGACGGTCCGGCCGACCCCGGCAGAATTCCCCCCGACATCTCAGTGAGACTGAGTACGTCAAGGTCAAGTTCCTCAAGAAGGCGGCAGATATCAGAGGAATGTTTGACGGCAGAGCGAGAGTTAAGAGTGGCAATGTGGAGAAGTTTGCCATCTTTGAAGGACTTCCGGGGAGGGGTACAGATCAGAGGTACGCCCAGCAGAGGTGAAGAAGGAGCACGAGAGGAGGTGGGGAGGGAGGGAAGAGGCAAGTTAGTCGAGGACAGAGGAGGGGGCACAACAGGAGAGGAAAGGAAGTTGATGAGGCGTGGGAAGCGTCTATCGAAGAGGTGAAGATTGGCCTGAGGGCCTTTTGGACCAAGACGGTCCCATTAGCATAGATATTAATGATGGCCTCCTGCAGAGGGAGAAAAACCCTAGTTTACCACAAATTCGGAACACGGTGAACACAGTAAAGGATATCAGGTACACAGTGGAGAGGCCACCTAAGTTTGAAAATCCTGCAGAGGGAGAAAAACCCTAGTTTACCACAAATTCGGAACACGGTGAACACAGTAAGGTGTATCAGGTACACAGTGGAGAGGCCACCTAAGTTTGAAAATCCTGCAGAGGGAGAAAAACCCTAGTTTACCACAAATTCGGAACACAGTGAACACAGTAAGGTGTATCAGGTACACAGTGGAGAGGCCACCTAAGTTTGAAAATCCTGCGGAGGGAGAAAAACCCTAGCTTACCACAAATTCAGAACACAAAGAAGTGTAGCCACACTGCGAGGAAGTGAACAGGTAGGGGTGGGGTGGGCCGAGGGAGCAGGTGGAGCTCACAAGATGAAGCGGTGGAATGGCCCTGGCGTCCCCTGCGGACACCTGCAGACACACCGGGAGCCGCAAAGGAGGGAGCCGCCCTTTGCCTAAGGGGACCCTTAGCCGCTGGGGCTGCCGGCAGGGGCTGCCCTGATAGCACCAATAAGAGGAGGAGGAGACACGGGCCGGCAGCCAATCAGGGGGGAGCTGGGAGGATTGGAGGCGGGAGGGAGGGAGGGGACCAAGGAGAAACACGGAAGGGGAGAGAGGGGGGCTGGGGAGAACACACGAGGGGAAAAAACAATGGCAGCAGCCCAAGGATGGGCAGAAAAACAACACACGGCCCACGGAGGGCTCAAATACCTTAATCTGGGGGCCTGCAGTCACCGACTCTGCCTGATGGAAATCAGACATGGTAAGAAGTATGGAATTCATAATTTCAAACTTTAGTGAAATCAGAGACCTAGTATATAGGAACAAACAGACTAATGTCTAGGTATTCAAAAGAAATATGTTAAGTATATAAGGAATTCCACCATTCTTAGTGACTGCATTTCCCTCAAAAGAACTGGGAGCAAATACAAAGAAGAAACGCAGCAAAGGACAATGCTAAATTAATATTGGCATTTGACAATGTTGATAACTGAACAGTGTAACATTCTTTAATGAGTGCAGAACATATGCAGTGTTACAAGGTATTCAATTTAGCGCAACAGCTTTGTGGCATATTTGATAAGGAATGTGTTACCTTCAACTTGAATGGGCATGCCTTTTATACCGTGTTTCAGCTTTTAAAAGTCAGTTTCCTTCCTGGAATGATCATGCAATGAAAGGCAAAACTGCACCACGAAGAAGGAAACAAGGGAAATCATTTGTTTTCTACCTCAATGCCTTGGAAGGAAACCCCATGGATCATTTTATTAAAGCAGCTAAGTGACCACCAGTGTCACCTCAGAGAATAGCAAACACGCTTTGGGCAAATGCATTCGTTTGACTAATGTACTTGCATTGCATTGTTTTTGTCTTGCACAGGTACTCACACCATTTTACAGCTATTGCAGTCATAAGCCCAAGCCGGTATTGGAATGATAGGCTCCCATGCTCACATCCAGCGGTATTTATTCCCATGATATTTCAGATATTGCCATCAAAAGCACAGTCGCACACCACATTATTATGTTTTGACTTCAAAAGTCTAGGTACTGACAACCTTGGAAGGTATTGCCAACAAAGCCTTATATACTCGCATTATTGCAATATAATAATCAGGTACTCAATCCAGTTAGCATAACCTAGTGCAAGGTTATCCAACTCCAGGCCTCGAGGGCTGCAAACATGTTGTATTTTCAGGATACCCCTCATTATTATTCATGAGATAAATTTGCATACAATGATTCTTAATGTACGCACATTTTCCTCAGGAATAATAATGAGGGATTTCCAGAAAATCCATCAGGATTCTGGCCCTTGAGGCCTGGAGTTGGAAGACCGGGGCCTAGTGCCAGGCTGCATTAGGCCCAGGTAGCAAAGGTAAGTTTGGTTGCATCAGGCCCAGTTTTCATTCATTTGAAAACACTCACCCCGATTAACTTCTATCACCAATATGATAATGTCCAAGAAACCATATACTAACAGACCTCCATGCCTCATCCAATAAGTGAATGAAACCCCAGTTTTGAAATGTCTGCCAAATTATAATTCTGAGCAGCAGGATGTGACTTGGGTGCCTACCAAAATTAAGGACAGAATGTGTGTTGCACATCTGCATAGGGACCCATAGGGTTAAATTCCTATTGGGGATCGAAGAGAAGGTCAACCATGTGGGCCAGTGGTGCAATGGACCATATGCTAGGCCAGGGGTTTGCAACCTGTGGCTCTCCAGATATTTGGACTATGACTCCCAGGACTATGACTCCCATGATCCCAAGCCATTGTATATGTTGGCTGGGACTGATGGAAGTTGTAGTCCAAAACATCTGTAGAGCCAAAGGTTGCAGACCCAAGTGCAAGGCTGTGGGAATATTTTGTATATTGTTTGTGGCTCAGTGGACTGGGTCATCCACTACAGGGTGTTGGATATCATGGGAAAAAGAACAAATTCGGGCAGGTGCACTCAGCCCTTCATCCTTTGGAGCCTGATGAAATGACTACCATTGGTTTGGGTAACAAACACCTACAGTAGGAAAGAGTGAACCTGCAATGGACGCTCTGTTCACCGCTTTCTCCAGCTTCGTTGTTCCAGTGCCTTGTCTAACAGTTCATCTCCCTGCTACAGCTTTCTTGGCCAAAAGAAATCAGATTCTAAAAGGTATACAAGAAAAGGACAATACACACTACCGAGAGCAGCTTTTCAAGTGTGCATTGATATCACTTAGAGAACTTGCCCTTTGCCAGTGTATGTACATTCTCTAAAATATCACACACTCTTTACTCTGCAACCTGGAGCACGGGAAGCAGTATGGTGCTATATCGCTTCCTTTCACCCATCACCAATAAGTGGTTTTCATTTTGCAGTATGACCTCCTTTCATTTATCATTCTGAGCAATGTCCATGTTGGAAGTGATAAGACCACTATTGAAGCTGATTCTCTAAATAATGGGCTAATATATGCACAGGGTCAAAAAGACCTAGTGCCCTTGAATACAGATACAATTCTTCTAATCCCTCCTTCACCCCTCTGCTAAGTGTGGGCCTGTGTTTGTGTCTGTGCTTCTCCTTGTGTGTTTGTCTTTGTCTATGTATATAGGTAAGGTGAGATCACTTTCGATACCACCTGTAGACATTAAGCCTCCAGAATCCATGCATTTTTTTAAGGTGGCTAAGCACAACATCCCTGGCCCTTTAAAGGCAGCGCGGACGTGTAATTGAGATTCTCTCTTAAGAGTCTCTGATCTTTGTCATGGAAGGATGGGCCATTATTTCTTCTATATTTCAGTGATTTTGGAAGTCTGCTATCACCATTAGTCTCCTATATATGTGTTGGGGAATGAGTGTCTTCGTAGACTAAACTAATCGCTACGCTGATTAAACATCAGTTTGGTTTAATTAGGGTTTAAGTGGTCCATGAAGTGTCAATTTTACTGTTACAACAATTCTTTAATAACATCACATGAAACATTCTTTTGTTAGGTGGAGTAGGGGCATTGTATTCCCTTACAGCATGTACTCAACGGCAAAAGTGATTTGACAGAGCTATAGGGGAGCTCATACCAAGACCTTAGTTGTCAAATTGTAATTTTTGAACAAACAAGAACATTCTGTGAATTCACATATGCTAAGAATAAATAGGGCCCAGTGATGTAATGGTAGTTTCTAACACATTTCTGAAGGAGATCACCACCTTCACTCCCTAAGCAATCTCATTTTCAGAATTTATTTTACTATTAATTGTAATTCAGGCCAGTGCTATAGTCAGTCGCAATCGTCATAAACTAAATTTGCGCTTGCACAGATAAGGGAATGGGTCCAGTCAATGTTACAGTAGTACAGATTGTCAAAAATCAAAGTAATGTCACAGTGGCATAGAGTTGGAAAAATCAAAGTAATGTCACAGTGACATAGAGTTGGCCCATATCAGGTCTGACATGAGCGAGCCATCACCTCAGTCTGATAGCCTATTCTGGAATGAGACACTATTTTGAGATCCACTGTCCTAAAATGATCTCTCAATGAACTTGCAGTCATTCTCTCTCTTCTTCTTCTTCTTAGAAGGGAATGATTGCAGGTGCCTTGCATTTTTAAACCCACTACAATAATGATGGTGTTTGATAAACATGCCTCAGGTCTCCAATCACAACAATGTCAAACAGCACTACAATTATAATCCCCAATTAGGGGAACAGGCATCTGTTGGTGTTGCATCTTGAGAGCTGTTTGTTTTGGAGTGCTAACGCTATGTATGTAATAGTGCTGTTCTGTAGGGCAATGACACTTCTCTCACATCGAGCTAAAGTTCTAGCTCTTAAGTTAATTTGTAAATCCTCTGTGCCTCTGAACCGGAGGTGAACTTCCAAGCATAGCTATTTGACTTGTTTGTCTTGTTAACTGAAATGACCTTTCTAATATCACATCATATGCAGAAGAGTTTTAAAAAAAATGTTTAAACTATTATAACATTGTTGGTGTGTGTTTAACGATTGTAGTATTTTATTGTGTAAGTGATTATTAATTCAATGGTGTTCTGTTTTACTTTGTTAATCATATGTACAGATGGGCTATAGGTATGGAATGTAGAATGTACTGGGAAGCCAGGATACTCGCATGTTAGAATGTATTTGTTGTAGGAATGATGCACAGGAAAGCATCAGTTAGGAAGCTGTTTATGATGTGACCAGTAAATTATTAATCCTATACTTAATTAATCATATAAAACTACAAATGTGGTGTGAGAAGATAATTCAATGATTCAATCACAGGAGTACACACACACACACACACACACACACACTCTCTCTCTCTCTCTCTCTCATTATAATGCGAATAGAGAGATTTGTAAAGCATGTGATGGAGCTAATATGTTTACTTTATTTGTGTGGTGGTGTATTTCACTTGCATACAGTTTCCTTTTTCTTTTTTTCTGTATTACTTTCTGTAATAATAAGTCCTGCGGGGGAAGGAAGTTACCAAATGAACACCATTTCCATCCTGTACCTACTACCTGGTATTTGGAATGGCCTCCTTTGAACTGGCCATTAGCCGGGCACTTGATCCCTGGATATCCTCTGTCCTAATTACCACCAGTGCCCTGGTGACAGAGAATAAAGATCTGGCATGAACTACCTAATAAGAGAAATCTGCTAATGTGTGTGCAGAGAGGGCATAGGGGATTGGAATCCCCCTGGTGTGGGGCTGCCTTGCCTGGTGACCCTTTCAGGGGCTGTAAAGCATGCCCAGGCTTTCTGGCACAACTAGTTACGTACCATAGGAAGGCAGGTGCCAAGATGAAGTGGCATTAAGGCACACAAACATTTCAAACAAAGGGCAAGGTCCGTTGCTATCCCAGATCCTGCTAGTAGTGCATGGGTAAGCAAGGAATCAAGAGGGAGCCAGTGTCCTCCATGTCAATTCAGTCACAACATGAGTTGCTAGGTCTGTGATGTGCCTGTACTCACATGCACGCATGAAGTAAGAGAAAGAAATCCTCCTGCATCCAGCAAAGAAAAGGAAATCTGAGCTATTCCTTGGCTGCTTGGCTCATCGCAACCCATGAGAAAACAGAGGCAATCCAGCTCCACACTGCCTACTCCAATTTGCCATGCTCATGCCTTTGACTCCCACAGTCTTCCCTTTACCGAATTGGTAGACTACCATGGTACAAGAGGGGCTACTTGTGAGGGTGCGCATGTCCACCTACCTGTCTCTTATAGATGATATCCGTGCTCCAGCACAGGAAAAAGAAAAACATTGCGTACCCATATTGCTCCAGTATCCTATACCCTTTTTGTTCAGAGCCGCAAAAAGAAAAAAATGAAATAGACTTGCTAATCGCAAGCGCCAGTCAGAGTGTGATCACGTGGAAAAAAGGCAAATAACTCTGAGTCCTACCTGGGCTCCATATGCTTGGGCCTAATGAAATTAAATAAAGCAGTCTGGATTAGGTGTTTCTCAAATGAGTAGGATACCATGTGGTTGTAAAGAGAAAATATGAACGGAATAAGGGGAGTTGGCTCTGGGCTCATGTATGAAGCACCGCACAATATACTGCAAGAGTGTGTTTCACTTCAAGGTAGGAATAAGCTACTAGCCTAGCCTGGGCATATCATGAGCACGCCCCCTTGGTCATCATAAGTAAATAACTTCATCCAAATGAAAAATTAAGTGATATCTAAGAACTAATAGGGGATTTGTCTGAGGATGAGGATGTTGATATTGCACTTGAGTTACTTTCCCATCTGATAGCTAAATACAAAGATTTGGACATATGGACAATCTTATTACAAGGAGTACTATGTGCAGTGAGTGGCCGATTCTTTGGTAATAGCCCAGGTCATGTTATAGTTGAAAACAGCAGAGTAAGAAATATAATAGAGTATCTTTTGGTCTTCCTATCACAATCGAAAGTGATTACAATCTTTGTGGCTGCAAACAGAAGTGAGAATTGCCATAATCCATTGATATTGACATTGGAATATAACAAAGAAGTCCTAGTACAGAAGTAGAAAATGTCCTCCTATCCTGTTTTAGCAAATAATCATACAAATATCAATATTAAATGCAAGATGTAGAATTGAGACACGCTACACTTTAGAATAGTGAAGGACCTTGAGACTAGACTGTCTGGAAGTGGACAAGAGTAGTACAGAACATTTAAGGGCATCTAGTGCATTGGCTCTTCATTGACTAGGGGAAAAGTATGCATGAGTCCCAATGATAGTCATCCTGCTTATAAGGAATGTAAGAATGAAAAAAAAGGTTCTACTAGAAACATCAAAGGCTTGCCCAGCAGACACAGAAAAGGTCAAAGCTTGTAGAAAGAGCTATGAATGTGCTCCTAGATAAAGGAAACACATCTGCCAAGAGGAAAAATCGGACATGACTGAAGCAGCAACTAGGATAAATGATTCATTCAGCTTCTGGAATTTTGCGGCTGAGAACACCCAAATAAAAAGGCAAACCATAGAACTCCTGTCGGGGGGGGAAATTCTGCCGGGGTCGGCCGGGCCGTCCGCAGACCTCCGGGCAGGGAGGCCCCAACTCCTCCCGTATATCCCAAAAGAGATAGAGTATGAGACACACGCAAGAAACAAGGTGACTCTGCTGTTTATTAGACAAAAACGGCAGGGATGGGTCAAGGATCGTACGCGTCCGTCCTGACACACACACAATCGTAGGGCTCGCAGGCCCTTTTTACCTTAGTATGACGCGCTACTTGCGTCACCTTGGAAAGTTAGCAAAAAACCTATCGCCACTCTTAATTGGTTGCTCGAGTGGTAGGGTTAGTATAGCATACGTATAGAGAACAATATTAGTGGACAAGGGTTAGTCAGGTGATATATCTGGGTTGTCCCTACAATTAGATACATGAGAATTGTTACATGAAGACCCCTGATGATTGGTTAATGTTAATGGCGTCAGTGATAGGAGCCCCATGTTCTGATTGGTGCGCCCGCGAGCTTCCCAGCCTGGGACCATCGCTGTTCCCAGCTCTCGGTGTACCTGTCATTTGCAACAATGTTTCACTATGAGTACGTGCAGACAATATGAGGACTTATTCGTAAGCTGGAAGGCCGACTACTCCCACTGTCGCAGATGTCCATTGAGCCTTTTAATTGTATCTGCCTATGTCTTGTAACGAGGGATCCAGACGCCTTCTTCCTCCAGGGCTTGGCATCCTGTCAGGTTCGGCTTGGTCACGTGAGGTGGGACCGTGTTTGAGGCAAAATTCTGCACAATTAATATTGTTTTTCCACTGTGTGCCTGGTTTAATTTGCAGGTGTGACTTTAACGTTGGTGTGCGGCGTGCGAGGTTGCAACATCGTGCCCTTGATGGTCTGCTTTCGGAATGTGGGTTTGCAACATTGCGACCTTGGCTGTTTGCTTTCGCCGGGCTCATTCTGCAGGATCAGCAAGCTGACTCTTGTTCTTTTAACGTCCATGGAAGCTCTTGCTTGCGGCCTACTTAGGACTGGTGTATAGATAGAACCGTTTGGTGCACAGGCGCTTTAGGTTATAGTATCATATTGCCTTATGACCAGTATCGTGTCTTCGTTATATTTCTCATTATGGCACCTGGGTTTAGGAGAAGCGCAAGCAAGCTCTTTAGATGAGTTCATGATGCGTCTTGCGTTTCTGCATTTTGAGAGCCTATGTGGAAAATAATAAAGATGCACGTCCGTGAGTATGTCTGTCGCCTACGTCATAGCACTGAGTATATTCTTCGTGTAGATTGGTGCGGGAGTGTCCAGTGTGTATATTTGTACAGGTGTGCTGACCGTTGGCTAGGTCGTCATGGCATCTCTAACGACGTGTAGGTTTTAGTCTAGTTGATCCGCGCCGCAGGTGTCGGCATGGGCAGGGCGGGCTGCTGGGCAGGCAGATGGACACATCCGTATGTTCCTGTACCAGGGTATTTGGTCGTCTGGTAGGTGGGCAAACTCTTCTCGTGGCGGGTGCCTGGGCCGTGACCCTTTAGCCAAGCGCGAGAGGTGAAGGACGGGAGCCTGGTCTTCCATTCTCCCACTTCAGTCCCCCCTCTGGTCGACTTGTCGACCACAAACATATCCTTTTCGTTATCTCCTCTTACTCTCCATATCTTAGTTATTCCTCCTAAATGTCCATAGTGGTTCACATGATCTTCAAATGACCAATACATATATTCACAGGTTCCTCCAGGAGTACAGTATACCCATTTCCCTATGTAGCTCCTGGGGTTTCTTGGGTTCTCGATCTTCACCGATGGTGGGTCCAGATGGTTGGTGATGATCTGGTTGCGCAACTTCTCTCTCTCTTGTATGATTATGCCTGTGTGTTGGCCGTCATCTGCTGGCATCAAGGGGTGCATACCGACCATTTCAAGCAACTCGTCAGTGGTGCGTGCCTTCCGGGCCTTCCAAAATCTTATTATGATCAGTGTAGCTCCAGCCAAAATAGTACAACCAACTATAATTTTCAGTCCATCTGACAGCCAAGATGGCATCCATGACCATAATAGCGAAAACCAGCTCTCATCCTTGTTCACACCTTTACTTTCATCCATCATTTTGGAGTGCATCTGGGCCAATTGTGAAACTGCTTCTGTCAGTGTACCATTGTCAGCATCGTTGGCAGGAATGAATGTGCAGCATGATTGTCCTATCTTTGCGCAAACTCCTCCTTCCATGGCTGTGAGGAGGTCCAATACATATCTGTTCTGGAGTGCTACCATCCTTATAGCTCGCAGCTCCTCTTTTATTGCGTTGAATCCATTTACTGTAGAATTGATGGTCATCATTAGTTCCCATCTAGTTATCTGGAGCCATTTTGCGTTTGCGTAAGCCTGCAGTCCCGGATGGATTATTGAGGAGAAGAACATTGCTGCTCTGCTGAATAGTCTGTGTTCTGGCGGAATTGAAGTGAGTGCCGTTTCCGACCTTCCCCATAGGTAATTTCCTGTCAGAGGTTCTCCTTGTCTTTTCCTTCTATTTAGGACAGTATTATTGCCGTTGGTCCTGTTCCCTTGCTCCTCCTGAGGTGGTGCAGATCTCTTCTTTCTCTTGTCCCCTTCATCCATTTTGGGAAAGTTCGCCACATTCACATGCTTCTGGGGTACCACTAGTGATGGTACATTGACGTGCACCATCGTGCATACACCATTCCACAGGGGAGGCAGTGTATGGTATGCCTTTTCTCCACAGGCCCAATAATGGTCCATTATTACTGCTGTTCCTGCTCCCCCCTCAGGTAACTCCATCACGCTTGCACAGTTGGTGTTGTATCCTACGTCCACCTCTCCTTTATGTTGGTAGCATACCTTAGGCGCAGTCAGCGGCAGTATTGTTATTGGGTCTTCATCCGTCTCTATCCACCTGAGCATGGGTACGTACTTGATCCAAGTCGTCCAACATCTGTGGTTGTGTGCCTCGATAGTTGAGATAGTTTCTTTTGTTACCATGTTGCTGCCAATCACTCCTATCTCCCAATTGTTGTCCAGGTACACCTTCCCTGTTATCGTCACCAGTGGCCTCTCCCAACATCCTGGTTTACCAGGAACTTCAGTGGCGTACCAATCACATGGTAAATACTGCAGTGTTACTTTCTTTGTTTCCCCTTTTGCAGGACCACTTGTTATGTATCTGAATGCTTCAGCATGTAAACTGCTCTTGTGGTAACTCAAATAAGTCTTGAGGAAGTTGTTTTCGTATGGGTACGAGTCTCGTGTTTTCCACACCATATGCACCACTGTCCCTTGAAATCTTCCTTTCGTTTGGAACAGTGCCAAGTATATTATGCATCGTGCTGTCTTTTCATCTATTTCTGTGGCAACAAATGTTCGAGAAGCGCTCATGGCGTATGGTATTAATGAGCAAACGTAGCAGCTGTCTTCTGTTGTCTGCTTACCAATGCGGGTCATGTGTTGGTACCATATGTTGTTTGAGACGTGTGCTGAATCTTGTATATAATTGTCAATACCTTTATTATCCGAGTATGTGCTGCGTTGAACTCTATTTTGCTTGTGCGCAATTTTACTAGTATCACCTGACGTAACACCTGTTGCAGCTGGGGATGGGGGTGTATTAGGTTTGGGTACAGCAATAATATTGAAAGCATAGCTGTACTGCCATACAGAGGCAGCCAAGAACCCGGTGATCATCAAAATCCCTATTATTTTTATTACACATGCAAATTTCACCGGCATTTTGCTCTTACCTTGCTGCAGTCCGGCAGCGTATTCTTGCGACGTTAAAGTTGCCCGCCTGAAAATTCTCAATATGCTGGTTATCAAATGTTAGTTGTTGTTTTTTAAGCTCTCCCTATCAAATAGTCATTCAGTGCCCAGGCGAAGAGCTGTTCCCACGCTAATATAAGCGATCTATCTCTTAGGACAGGCAAGTATGGGTGGAGGTGGGGCATTGAGTATTCTATGGCCAAGAGGAATGCGGTGTAGTAGACACGTACCCTTCTCCTTTTCAGGTATGTTGGCCTTTTTATTTCATATACAAATTGGTGTGACAATTCTTCTGGGTAGTTATCGTCTGAGGGTACCATCTACTCCTGGGCAGTGAATTTGTTAGTTATCTATTTTCTTAGCAGTACAATAATACACAGTTCCTGCATGTGCGAGAGAAAAGAAAAGAGAGCATTCACGTGTTTACATGTGTACGTGTGCAAGGCAATGTCCTTCAGTTCAGTTATTACTGCTGTGGGGGTAGGGGTCAATGGGCAGGGGGTTTGGATTCAACTGGCGGAAGTAGTTTTACTCTTTGAGCGTGTGACCATGGGGTGGGCAGTATGGGGATCACCCCTTTCTTCTTCAGTTATTATCTCTGGGGAATCTGGGGAGTGACAGGGTATGGGAACACTTGGGTCGTTGGCTGTGGTAGAACTCTCTTCTTCCGTTGGTGATGTTGTTGCTGTTCTCCCAATGGACCTGTCGGTGGCGCTGGGGCGGGTCTGGAGTTTGTAGATCTTTACATCGTGTAGGTGGTTCCAGGCACGCTTGTCCTGTAGCTTTACTGCTCTCGTTGATACCTCCTCTACCAGATGGGGGCCAGTGAATCGTGGACTATTCCATTTCCTGTTGAAATTGCGAAGTAGTACGTGGTCACCTTTAGCAATTTTACACAGTCTTTCCTTTTCCAATTCTTTATCCGCGTCTTCTTGTTGATTGCTATTAGACCCGCCCCGTGTGCGCTCGAGCTGTTGAGACACAAACACTACACTAGTAATCAAAGAAGACACATATTGGTACATTTCATCACCGAGAACACTCACTGTACTTTCGTGGTCGGTAAATGCTCTTGATGTTGGCGTTAGGGGAAGGCGCATTTGACGTCCGGTAACCACCTCGTGAGGGGTGAGGTGGTGGTCGGACCCTGGTCTATTCCTTAGCTCAAATAGGGCTAATGGAAGGCAATATAACCAACTCTTCTTTGTTGTTTGCTGTATCTTTGCAATTGCCTCCTTTAATAGGCCATTCAGGCGTTCACATATACCGTTGGCCTGTGGGTGGTATGCACATGCAAATTTATGCTTGATGTTCAGCAAGGATGTGATATGCTGGAACATTTCGTTTGCGAAATGTGGGCCATTGTCTGACCTCAACACCTCGCACACTCCCCACCTGGGGAAGACCTCCCTCACTAGGAATTTAGCTGCTCTAAATGCATCTGGGTGTGAACAGGGCCCTGCTTCAATCCACCTAGAGAATGGGCATACTACTACAATCATATACCTATTTCCTTGACATATGTTGATCATATCAACATAGTCAATATGGAGATGCCGGAAAGGTCCCTCTGGCCGGGGTATAGTACCTCTTATCACCTTTAGAGTATGGCCGGCCGTAAACTGTTGACATGTGAGACAATTACTGATAAAATTTGACACATGAGAATTTAACTCCGGGCAGAACCAGTCTTCCCTAATTCGTGCTGCAATTACTTCCTTGCCTGTGTGGGCTGGATGATGTAGTTGGCTCAGGGCGGTGTTCAAAAGTGCCAATGGTATTACAACCTTTCCAGTGCCACCCTGGCGCCATAGTGCGTCGGTTGGTGACATTGTGCATCCTCTTTTTACCCATATTTCTTTTTCGGCCATTGGTGCAGCCGCTTGTAGCTCCATAATCTGTGTGGCTGGGAGATGGGTGTACCCTTCTCTTATCAACATCTCCTTAGCCATTCCCCTCCCTCTCCCTCTCTGTGACTCTGGGGGGGTTCCATATCTCACCAAAGTATGCAGCATACTTCGCATGTGCGTCTGCTGCTGCATTCCCCTTCGAGACGTGGTCTTCACCATTGGTGTGTGCGGTGCATTTTACTAAGGCTAATTCTTGGGGGTCATTTATTACTTCAATTAGTTCAGCCAATAAGAGGGCATGTTGCACTGGAGTGCCATCAGCTCTCCTAAACCCTCTTCTTCTCCATTTCGACAGCCCTGAGTGGACAGTGGATGTAACATATGCGCTGTCGGAGTATATGGTCACTCGTTTGTCAAAGCTTTCCTTCAACGCCAAGATCAGTGCAACTAATTCCGCTGCTTGAGCAGAGTAATGCTGTGGTAATTGTACACATTTCATAGCCACACACACCGGTACCTCCATCATTTTTACCACTGCTGCCCCAGTTCTCCTTATACCATCCCTTTGATCGATAGTTGATGACCCATCAATAAACAAAAGCTCACCTCCCTCTAGTGCGTTTTCTTCAACCTTTCTAGTACATGAGTACATTTCAGTTATTTGCGTACAGTCATGGGCATAATCTCCCTCCTCAATTACTTCTGCTAGGAACCTTGCAGGGTTGACCGTGCTACATCTAACAATTGATAGTTCAGCTCTGGATAAAATGATCTCATAACCTGATGCCCTCTGCGTGGTTAGGGTGGACTTAGGTTTATTCAATATTGCAAATAGTGCATGCTCCACAAACAGTGTAGTTGGGCACCCCATGGTGATTGCTGATGCTTTTTCCACCGCAAAAGCAGCTGCAGCGAGACCTTGTTCGCAAGGGAAGTGACCTAACATCAAAGGATCTAAGTGGCCGCTGTAAAATGCTACTGGTTTGTAGCCCATGCTTGTTTTTTGAGCCAACACTGCTTTCATTACTGCTGAGTCGCAATGTGAAAATATAAAAAATTGTCGCTCATAATCTGGGGATGCCAGTACTGGAGCAGTTGATATCGCATCTTTCAATTCATCAAAAGCCTCTTTCATTTCCATCGTCCACCCCAGCTTTTTCTCCCCTTTATTAGCTTCCCTTAACGCCTCAAGCAGGGGTCCTATGTACGAACTGTAATCAAATACCCATGCTCTACAGTAGTTGCACAGCCCCAGGAATTGCTGTAGTTCCCTCACAGTTTGTGGCATTGGAGTGTTTGAAATGGCCTGTGCTCTTTGTGGTGCAATCTTTCTTCCATGTTGGGATATAAGTTGACCAATGTAAAGTACCTGTTCTTGACAGTACTGTATCTTTTCCATGTCTACCTTGTATCCTTTTTCAGCCAATATTGTCAACATCTTTAAGGAGTCCTCTCTGCATGTTCTTTCGTTTGTACTGCAAATTATTATGTCATCCACATACTGCAACACTGTGCTTTCCACTTCAATGTTACCCAAATCCATCTGTATTACTCTATTGAAAATTGAGGGTGATTCGCAATACCCTTGTGGCAATCTGGTGTGCTTCCACTTTGTGTTTCTGTAAGTGAAGCTCGTCAGATCTTGTGAGTCTGGGTGTAATGGTATTGAGAAAAAAGCATTTTTAAGGTCGATCACAGTAAATCGTGATGCTTCTGCTGGAATGCCACACAATATTGTGGCCGGGTTTGCTGCTACGGGATATTCTGCTTCTACTATGTTGTTCAAGGGCCTGAGATCCTGTATGAAGCGCCAAGACCCCCCTTTAGCCTTGCGCACTGGGTACACAGCCGTGTTACATGGTAATTCTGAGGGGACCAATATGCCATTATTTATAAGGGCCGTTATGGTTTCATATATGCCCTCATCTGCCTCTTTTGACAGTGGGTACTGTTTCACTCTGGGGAGTATTGCACCTTTTTTCAATTTTATCCTTACTCCCCCTATGCTTTTTATGCACCCCACGTCATAGGGGCTAGTAGTCCACAATGATTTGGGTACCCTTGACATATCCTCCTTAAAGAAGGGGACTGGGGTGCATGCGGGTGCCTCAAGTGCCATTGCAATTTTCTGTGCTACTTGTTTATAAGCTCCTCATCTGATACCTGGGTGAGCCTACATCCTTCTGCTAATGCTATCACGGCCCTCCATGCTCTTCCTTCTTTGTCTTGGGCATGTACAGCAATGTAATCAGCTGTTGCAATAATGCTCTCAATGTCCATTAGAACCACCTTTCCTTCTGGTTCATTAACAGGTGTTTCTGGTCTGAACAGATAGGCTGCTGGCCTCCTCCATATTTTCCCTTCTATCCCTGGCATCCATGCAAATGCCATATCTGTTCCATACTGGAATAGTTCGCCATCTACTGGCTCCGCCCTAATCGCTGTCTGTCCGCAGTATGCTTGCATAATCTGTCGTGCTGTGAGCATGTTAATCCCTGGAGTAGAGCAAATAATGCCGTCCTCAGTAAAGGAGATCGTCATATTCAACCTGTTCATTATGTCTCTCACCAGTATATTTACTGGTGAGGCACTGGAATATAGAAGTGGAACTGACATATCATAATCTCCAATAGATAAGGGAATGTTATCAGTAAAGGGAACCAACCCTCTAGCCCCAGAGAATCCTTGGGTGTTCATGGCTTCGCCTGACATCTTAAATTTACCTTCCCTTATGCAAGACCGGGTTGCCCCGGTGTCAACAAGGAATGATAATTTTTTGTCACCTATCGTTACCTCTATGCGTGGTTCCTCCGCACTATTAGGTGTTACTGACAGGATGGGACACACCAAGGCCGTCTGTGGGCTGTCCTATTGAGGGTACAACGACTGGCCATTTCCTGTGTAAGGGTTGTGTCCCAAGACCGTCACCCTACCCAGTTGTGTTTGTTGTGCTTGGGGTTGTTGTGTCATCGCTACCTGTTGTTCTGGCAGTGAATATGTCTGTGGCTGTTGTTGTGTTATTTGTTGTTGTTGTTCATTTCCCTGTTGCAACGTCTGCTGTTGCTGCAGGCCCTGCTGTTCCTGTGAGGGCCTTGGTTGTCCCTGTTCACTCCATGATGGTGTCCCTGGTCTAACTCTACACGTGCGTGACATGTGCCCTAAAAGTCCACAACTCCAACACACCGGTGGTTCCCTACTCTGCCATGGGAAGCTCCCTGTGTTGTCCTGGTATACTGGTTGCCCTGTGGGGTAGGAATTTCTAAGTCCTCCCACCTGCTGTTGGGTGTTATATCCGTATCCTCTCCCTCTCATAAATCCTCCTCTCCCCCTGTTATAATTATAATACCCAGCTCCTTGCATTGGGTGTCCTCCTCCCATGTTGGTTGTGTATGATTGCAGTGGCGGCACCTGTTGTGAAGGTGGTATTTGGGCGGAATCTTGTGCAGCCACTACTTGTGTGGGGCTTTGGGTCATTGTTGTAGGCGTAGTTATTAGTGCCCCTTCCATTGTGTATTTAGTAAGCTTTTTCTGTACTAGTTTAGCCTCTTCCGTTTTCCTGTCCTCTTCCTTTTGTTTCATTTTTCCTTGCCATGTTCTGCAATGATGCACTATAGTCAGTTGTATTTCTGGCCATGGTTTTGCTTCCATTCCCACTACCTTCTTTAGTTGTTTCTGAACTCCTTCTGGGAGCCCTTGTACTAGTATATGATAGAATATTGCTGGTGTTTTATCCCATTGCTCTCTAGTTTCCATGCGCCACTTCTCTTGGATCTCCTGGATATAATCAACAGGATCTTCATTCTCACGCATCTTGCGGGAGGTAATTGCTCCTATGTCTGATGTGTCTGGGTACTGTACCCTCAGTGCCTGCCATAGTGCATGTCTGCAGTTTGCGAATGGTGCCCCATCATGCGATGTGTTTGTTATTGTTACCCCATGGAATCCCGCTCTCTTCCAAATGTCATCCGCTCTATCCCCTAATATTGATATTAAAAGGCCCTTTACATCTCCTACTGCCAGTTTCTGTCCTGCGGTGTGTTTTTCCATTTCATATATCCACTTACCCGCACCTCCACTTAATGATGGGAGCCTGCATTTTATATTTTCTTTATCTGTATGCTTCCAAGGGACATACTGTGGTCTAACCCCTCCTCTCTCCAAAAGTGGCATTAAGTTATGTCTCGTTTCACCCTTTGTGTTCCATAATATTGAGTCCTCACACCCTTCCTCCTCCTCCTTTTCTTCTACATCTTCAAGTTCGTCCGTATTTCCCCTTCTCGTAACTCTTTCTTCTCCATCTTTTCCCCTTCTTCCATCATTTCCTGTATTTAATGTGGGCATGTGTATTCGTCTGTCCTGCCTGCGACTAGGGAGGTCTCTAAGCCGACATGCATAGGGTGTCAGTTCGTCTGTGAAGGGCGCGAGTTTTATCTTGCGTAACGAGCGTGAGGTGGTTGAGCATGTAAGGTGTGATGGGGGAGGGCGTGTTGGGGATGGGGATGGTGCGGCCTCATGTGTCTGTCTTTCCGCTATTCCTTGCTCTCCCTCCTCACTTCTCTCCAGCGCATTCTTTCTCCTACTGATCCATGGTGAGTCTGTGTTGGTCCGGGTGATGTATAGTTTATCTAAGCTTTCCCTTTTTACTGTTTCTTCCTTCCTTCTCCACTCCTTCTTCTTCCTCACTACAAAAGTCAGTCATAAACGGCACCCCCCACTCGGTCTTTTTCCCCTTAATCGTTACTGTTTGTAAGTCTATTAGGTCCAGTTCTCCTTTTTCTCCTTTATCACCCGCTCCCCTTTGTGCTGATGTTGTTGCTACTTCTGTGTTTCTATATACATCCCCCCATGCTTCACTCTCCCTTCTCCTATCTTCTCTTTCTCCTTCATTTCTCTCCTCCATCTCCCTACTATTTTCCTCCCTCTTCCTTTTTAATTCCTCCATCACTTCACTGCTGATCTGTTCCAATATTCTTTCATCCTCTTTCTTCCTTTCCCATTTCACCCTTTCTCTTTCTACTATACCCTCTATCACCCTCCCTTCTTCGTATTTCTTAGTTGTTTCTGATATTAACCTCCTCTTCCACATTGCCATTTCTTTTTCTTTTTCTTCTTCTTCCCTTTTCTTTTCCCGCAGCACTGCTCTTGATACCCTTTCTGCTGCTGCTTTTACCCTTTCAGCTTCTCTCCTTTGCTCCTCATTCCGTTCCCTTATTTTTTCCAATTCGTTCTTACCTTCTTTCCTTTTCCTCGCTCTCTCTCTCTCCTCCCTCTCGAGCTGTTTGATCAATTCATTCTGCTCATCCCTTAGCTTTGCTAGTCGTTCCTCCAAAATCTCTTCCTTTTGTCGTAATAGCTCTTCCCCCCTAATTTCACTCTCCCTGGCATTATCCTCGTCTGTTTTCTTTACTACCTCCTTCTCTTCTCCTGTTAATGAACCTCGTAATTTTAATAATAACTGTGCAGCTACCCACTCATCATTTCCTATTTCCACAGTCTGGTCTTCTCCAGTCCTCCCCTCCCCTGCTGGCATCTTCCTATGAGCCACATATGGCGGAGGGCTGTATGCCGGGTTCGAGTATCCCTCAGCCGCCCTTAACTGTCCTCTTTCTATTTCTCCTAATTCTCTTAAAGGGTACAACCCCCCTCCCTCTGTTTTCACTCCCTTTGCTATGGGTATCTCGTTGCTCGGTTCCTTTTTTATGTCATCTGATGTATTATTCTTTTCTCCTCCCTCTCGTCCGTTCCCCGTGTTCTTTGGGTCTTCACTCCCCTTTTTCCCATCCTCTCCTTCCTCCTTAATCTCTTTCTCTTCCGGTATTTCCCCCATAGTGAACATTCCATTTGGTCCTGGTCGGGACCCTTGGAACATCCTCCATAAGTTAAACACCTCCACATGGTTTGCCAACTTCTTCCCCTTGTATGTATTGTGCAGATGGTTTAGCAGTGAATGTTGGGCATATGGATCGAAGCTACCATTAGGCGGCCACGGTGTTAGCATTTTGTTATCCGTCCCCTGGGTCCATTCTATGCTGTACTTAATCAGTTTCTCCCTATGGGGTGGCAGTGTTGTGCATATGTGTTGTAGTGGGGTAGTGAGGGTGTTCCCCCACCCTCCCGATCCTGTCCCGTATGACATAGTAGCGCTCCACTTGTTACCCTTCCCCTATCTGGTAGCAGTTTATCTCACTAGCAGTTTACAATATACAACCTTATATCGTTTACCTGGCCCCGTAAGTCTGGGGACTTACGATAGTCCGCTAATGAAAATTATAAAAAATAGGGTATTTTTCATTTGTATATTTTCTTCAGTCTTTCTTTCTTTATACAACACCCTTACGGCCCCCTGCTGCCGAGGCGCACGTAGCCCCCTGCGGCTGCGTACCCCTTATGACGCTCTTATACAGTCGTCCTATTTTCACGTGCTCCTCCCCCTTCTACACTTGCCGTGGCCGGCGTTCTCCGTGCGCAGCCACGTCCCCCGTTTCGCCTTTCCCCGATCAACTCATTTACCGTTTATCTCCGTTTCCACTCCCTTACCACAGTTCTCTTCCCCACCACTCTCAAAACGAAGATGCCTTGTGCTCGCGATATCCTATGAAAGCCCTACTGGTGACGTCACCGATCTCTTCGAGCTACTGGTAAGTTCTTCATATATTCTTTAAGTTCAAAATGCACTTGCAATCTACCCCCGTTAACCTTACAGCTGTCTTCCTGTCACTCCTGGAACAAGGTAATCAAATCAATAATATAATCAGACTGCGCACACTGCGTCGCCTCGCGTGTGATACGCCCCTCAACAGGAGGGCTTAACCAGCCAATTATCTTCCGTATTGGGCAACTAACTAGCTACCGCCTACAGGGAAGCGTCATCTATCTATCGAGTTTCTTGCTCGAACAATAGGGATCCTCACCTACTCATTGATCAATAAATGCCAAATCGCAGGAAACCACACACACCCACCCTTACACGTAGTCGCGACCTAAGCCAATCAGTTTCTACGAGCGGCTGCACGTGATGTTTTCGTGCTTTGCCCCCCTCTCTTGCGTAACGTAGCCGACTGCTCTCGCACTTGTTCGGCTACCATTCATTCCATTGCCAACACTAAATTGTCAAACCTTCGCCGCGCACCTGTGCAACACCTCCCCCCTCTCGTATTTAATTCCTCCCCTCTCCCTCACAATTTCACATTGCTTGTTGTGCGTGGCATGCTCACCAAGTTCTCTTGATGCGGGGCCGCTCGACTGCGTGCACCCCTCCAAGCGGCTCGTCACCTCCCCTCGTCTGGACCACGTCTGGACACACGCCAACCGCGGGCGGGATACTTCTCAACCGGCTCCCGAGGGCCAATATCCGGATTGCGCTGTCCGGTCTTCTCGCAGCTCCGCGATGGTCCTGTAGTCCTCAGAAGGGGGCAACGGCAGAGGGGGCCGCGCCGCCGGGCCTCCTCGCAACGTGAGTGCCTGGAAAAAGTAAAAATAAAAAGGTGGATCTTAAACAGATCTCAGCAGTGCCTCCAACTTGTCGGGGGGGGAAATTCTGCCGGGGTCAGCCGGGCCGTCCGCAGACCTCCAGGCAGGGAGGCCCCAACTCCTCCCGTATATCCCAAAAGAGATAGAGTATGAGACACACGCAAGAAGCAAGGTGACTCTGCTGTTTATTAGACAAAAACGGCAGGGATGGGTCAAGGATCGTACGCGTCCGTCCTGACACGCACACAATCGTAGGGCTCGCAGGCCCTTTTTACCTTAGTATGACGCGCTACTTGCGTCACCTTGGAAAGTTAGCAAAAAACCTATCGCCACTCTTAATTGGTTGCTCGAGTGGTAGGGTTAGTATAGCATACGTATAGAGAACAATATTAGTGGACAAGGGTTAGTCAGGTGATATATCTGGGTTGTCCCTACAATTAGATACATGAGAATTGTTACATGAAGACCCCTGATGATTGGTTAATGTTAATGGCGTCAGTAATAGGAGCCCCATGTTCTGATTGGTGCGCCCGCGAGCTTCCCAGCCTGGGACCATCGCTGTTCCCAGCTCTCGGTGTACCTGTCATTTGCAACAATGTTTCACTATGAGTACGTGCAGACAATATGAGGACTTATTCATAAGCTGGAAGGCCGACTACTCCCACTGTCGCAGATGTCCATTGAGCCTTTTAATTGTATCTGCCTATGTCTTGTAACGAGGGATCCAGACGCCTTCTTCCTCCAGGGCTTGGCATCCTGTCAGGTTCGGCTTGGTCACGTGAGGTGGGACCGTGTTTGAGGCAAAATTCTGCACAATTAATATTGTTTTTCCACTGTGTGCCTGGTTTAATTTGCAGGTGTGACTTTAACGTTGGTGTGCGGCGTGCAAGGTTGCAACATCGTGCCCTTGATGGTCTGCTTTCGGAATGTGGGTTTGCAACATTGCGACCTTGGCTGTTTGCTTTCGCCGGGCTCATTCTGCAGGATCAGCAACCTGACTCTTGTTCTTTTAACGTCCATGGAAGCTCTTGCTTGCGGCCTACTTAGGCCTGGTGTATAGATAGAACCGTTTGGTGCATAGGCGCTTTAGGTTATAGTATCATATTGCCTTATGACCAGTATCGTGTCTTCGTTATATTTCTCATTATGGCACCTGGGTTTAGGAGAAGCGTAAGCAAGCTCTTTAGATGAGTTCATGATGCGTCTTGCGTTTCTGCATTTTGAGAGCCTATGTGGAAAATAATAAAGATGCACGTCCGTGAGTATGTCTGTCGCCTACGTCATAGCACTGAGTATATTCTTCGTGTAGATTGGTGCGGGAGTGTCCAGTGTGTATATTTGTACAGGTGTGCTGACCGTTGGCTAGGTCGTCATGGCATCTCTAACGACGTGTAGGTTTTAGTCTAGTTGATCCGCGCCGCAGGTGTCGGCATGGGCAGGGTGGGCTGCTGGGCAGGCAGATGGACACATCCGTATGTTCCTGTACCAGGGTATTTGGTCGTCTGGTAGGTGGGCAAACTCTTCTCGTGGCGGGTGCCTGGGCCGTGACCCTTTAGGCCAAGCGCGAGAGGTGAAGGACGGGAGCCTGGTCTTCCATTCTCCCACTTCACTCCCAGCACATTTGGCTACAGAAACATAGATGGAACCCTTCTCCAGAGTAAATGGCACATATGGCACACATAGTGGGGCATTAGTATTCCCTAGATCCGGTGAGGATGTGATACTGCAGGATATCACAAGAGGGAAGTGCTTGATTATGAGAAATTATAAATGTTCAGACATCACTGTAAAGGACTTAGTTAGGCATTAAGGACTCAAGCAAGAGGCAAGAGTCGCAACCTGTAAACTGTACCTCTAGACCTATTGAAATATATGCCATCTCTATGGGATACCATGTTCATGCATGTTTCTAGCGATTATATCGGATCATGGAGTGTAATAGGATTCCAGCAAAATGGAGCGCCACCATTATAGTCTATATATGCATGGGATGTGTACAGAATCAACATCATATCGTTTCATGTCATTAAATAATGGAATCACAAAACAAATAATATATTAGAGACCTGATAGAATGGCCAGATATTAACACCATTCTATCGGACATATAACTTGTCTTTAGTAAAGCTCTGGGCATGGTACAATAAGCTTTTATCCTGTATCTTCCATGTGCAAAATATGTTTGTGGGAATGGTGTTCCAGTAAATCTTGCAAGTATAGGCCTGACCTCAGCATTTGATTATGTAAGAAGGCAAATCCTATGGGAAGGATTGAGTAAGCTTGGTAAACCCAAGGACCTTCTTGCAATTCTGATTGCACTCCAATTTGAAACAGCTAGTGTAAGGTGTGGTCCAGGCAGATACATTTTAGAGAATATTAGTACTACAAAAAGTGGTGCACCAGTGGTTAACATAAAAATGGAAATCGGTTTGTTGGGATGGGAGTTTATTGTGTAGGTTAAAGGGGACCTGATTATCCGGGATAATGCAGAGGGTTTTTACCTTTGGAAGGAGTTGGAGAGGGTGGACAGGGTGAAAGGACAGCCGAGTGGGACATAGTCAGAATGCCAAAAGAGATGACCTCGGTTTTGTCAGCATTCCTGTAGAGGTTGTTGTAATTTCCCTAATCTTTAATTAATTGCACACAGAAAAAAAAGGTGGCAAAGAGTTAGCAGCAAAAGTGAGAACATTTCATTTAGCATGAGTGGAGAGCCACATCCCAGAGAGTTTCTAGGTGCTGCTAAAGATTGTAAAGTGTGCTTTCTGATATTGGGGAGAAAAAGAAGGTAATATAAAAGTACTTTATGCAAACCTAGAAATCACTGTCTATTTCTTGGACAGTCTAGGAATCTATTACATTGTTTCCTGAGTGCCAGCATTAGTTGGACAAACACACATAAGCTATTCATTCTTTCAGAAATTATACATGTTTAAGTTATTTGGTAGTTTTGCATAGTGTGAACATTAGAGTAAACGCGTCACAGTGCTTAAGGAAAGTGAAAAGAAAAGGAGAAGAGCAAAACAGGTAGTCAATTGCACAGTGACAGTCCCAGGCACGTACATTCATAGGTAACATGAAAATAACAAAACCCAGAAAAGTGCAGGCCTGATTAGTTAGTTGGCATCCTAGTTCTGCTACTGCTGTTGACAGAATGTGAGTAACAATGCAACAAGCTTACGAGATTGCTTAAGGTCGCACAGCAGCAAAGTCACAATTGGCTGATAACATTGCATTGTTAGGCAGTTTTAAATTAAGAAGAAATTCAAGATATGCTAATGGATACATTGGTATGAGAGTTTAGTGTGTAGGTTGAAAAGGACCTAGTAATCTGGACATAGTCAGGATTCCAAAAGAGATGATGTTGGTTTGCCAACATTCCTGAAGAGGTCATCATTTGCCACATACTGAATTAATTACACGAAGAAAGAAAAAGAAATCAAAGAATTAGTAGCCAAATGCAAAATATTTCATCGAGCTTGAGCGGAACAACCAACTCTAACTGGTCCCACATGCCAGAGCCCACCCAAAAAGAGTGATTTTCCTAGAGAGAGCAGACAGCTAGGTAGAGAGAATAGTTAAGAGCTGGTTAGTAACCCCAAGGTGTAGATTTCCTTTCATATTCCCCTAATCTAGTCAACACTTTCCTTAGAAGCTTTTAGAAATATTTTTGGAATCAGATGTGTGGCTTAGATTTTTAAGTTAGATTGTACCCACAGGTTATTTAAACAGACACAAAATGGTTCTCTGCAGTATATTGGCCTGTGAGAAAACACCTGAGTCTTGCCTAGTCATAGCCCAAAGCTGCTTGGAGCTTGTGCCATTGCTGACAAGAATCCACAGCATTTTGGAACAAATATGTAGGCATTTCCGATTTCCATTATGATGTATTCAGAGAATGCCATTTAAATGGTCCAGAGCCAAATCCCACAGAGTATGGAGGCACTGCTAAAGAATCTAAAGTGATATTTTCTGATATTGAGAAAGGAAAAAGGAGAATAGCAAAAAAGATAGTCAATTGCGCATTGACAGTCCCAAGCATGTACATTCACAGGTAAAATGAGAATAACAGAAAAGTGCAGGCCCGATTAGTTAGGTGGCATCCTAGTTCAGCTACTGCTGTTGACTGAATGAGAGTAACAACACAAGACTTATGAGGTTGCTTACCGTCTGACAATGGGGCGATAACATTTAATTGTTAGGTAGTTTTAAATGATGGAGTAATGTAAGTTACATTAATGTATACATTGACACAGTGCCAATGCAAGGATCGGAAACGGTTTATTCAGAAAGGGAAATGCGGGGTACACCAATAGTTAAAAGCCTGGGAGAAGAGACACGCTTGAAGGTTCATTTTAAATCTGGGAAAGGACAGTTTCAGTATGAATTTAAGTCATACAGCATTCTAGTTTGGGCTCCTATCCCCAGTTTTCTTGATTGGGCAGCACTGGCTAGCAGGGTCTGAGCATGTTATTTTATGCTGGCATGGAGGTAAGAGAGATACAAGGATAATAGTGATTTGCAGGGGATTTGTTTTTCAGTAAGGTGTCAGAAGAGGACTTTAACGCTCAGGAAAATGTTTCCTGAGATATTGGGAGAAGATAATTATGTTAGCTTTATTTTTGAACAGTTGCTGTTTATGTGGGAAGCCCTTGTTTTGAAGGACTCTAGCTGAGACCTGGCAAGGGTTGGCATTTTTATAAAGTGTCTAATGTTCTTGAACATAAAGTTGTGAATGCCTCTGTTGGGATGTGAGTTTAGTGTGTAGGCTGAAGCGGACCTGGTCATCTGGACACAGTCAGGATTACAAAACAGATGATCTCGGTTTGCCAACATCCCTTTAGAGGTTGTTGTCATTTGTCCAATCCTGAATTAAATGCACACAAAAAGAAAAAGAAGCCAAAGAATTAGCAGCCAAAGGGAGAGTATTTCATCCAGCTTAGCGGAGAAACCTACTCTAACTGGTCCCACTTGCCAGAGCCCCCCGAGAAGAGTGTTTGGGGAACCATGTTACTTTTCCCTCCACATTGTACACTTCTGTATTTGCCTATCTATTCATATCTCCCCTGATACTGCCCCCACCACCTGCTACACATAGCTATGCCCATACACAAGTTTCCTAATAGTGGTTGGGGCATCAGGTCTCATTGTTGGCCCATGATGTCATGAGCTGTGAGCCCTTTATGATGAAATACATTGACTTCACAATAGGTAATAGGTGCATTTAGTTGGTTACATTCAGAGCCCCCAGCAGGAGAGAGCAGACAGCTATGTAGAGGGAACAGCCAAGAGCTGGTAAGTAACCCCAAGGTGTACATTTCCTTTTGTATTCCCCTAATTGAGTTAACCCTTTTCTTCAATACGTTTATAAATGTTTTTGGAATTAGATGTGTGCCCATTCCCGTTGCTGAAGGAGATTAGATATTCAAATTAGATTGACTCTGCTGCCCTGCTATCCACAGGTTTTTCAAACAGACACAAATGTTTTACTGGAGTTTGTTGGCCTGCGTGAATATGCCTCTGAGTCCTGACAAAGTTCCCTTGGATGCCTAGGCATCAGCCCAAAGCTGTTGGCATTGTCAATATGTGTTTTCTGAATGGGGCCGATTGACGGGCTTGGAGCTTGGGCCATTAGTGACAAGAATTCCATTTAAATGGTCCAGAGCCACATCCCACAGAGTTTTGAGGTGCTGCTAAAGATTCTAAAATGTGTTTTCTGATATTGGAGAGAAAAAGAAGGTAGTACAAAGGTACTTTATGTGAACCCTAGAAATCAATGTTTCTTGCACAGCCTAGGTAGGAATATATTACATTGTTTCCTGAGTTCCACACATAAGCTATTCATTCTTTGAGAAATTATGCATGGTTAAGTTATTTGGTAGTTTTGTATTGTGTGAACATTACAGTGAACCCTTCACAGTGCTCGAGGAAACAGAAAGGAAAGAGGAGAAGAGCAAAAGGTAGTCTATTGCATAGTGACAGTCACAGGCATGTACGTTAATAGGTAACATTAGAAGAACAAAACCCAGAAAAGTACAGGCCTGATTGGCATTCTAGTTCTGCTCCTGCTGCTGACAGAATGTGGGTAACAACGCAACAAGCTTACCAGATTTCTTAAGGTCGGACAGCAGCAAAGTCACAATCGGCCAATAACATTGCGTTGTTAGGCAGTTTTAAATGAAGGAGAAATTCAAGATATGTTAATGGATACATTGGTATGCAAGTTTAGTGTGTGGAATGAAGGGGACCTGGTCATCTGGGATAATGCAGAGGTTTTCTACCTTTGAGAGGAGTTTGAGAGAGTGGACTGGTTGGGAGGTCCACAGACTGCGACATAGTCGGGATACCAACACATGATCTTGGTTTGCCAACATTCCTGTAGAGGTTGTTGTCATTTGCCACATACTGAATTAATTACACACAGAAAGAATGAATCCAAAGAATTAGCAGCCAAAGGGAAAATATTTCATCCAGCTTGAGTGGAGCAACCAACTCTAACTGGCCCAATGTGCCAGAGTTCCCATAAGAAGAGTGTTTTTGGAGAACGAGCAGACAGCTAGGTAGAGAGAATGGGCAAGAGCTGGTTAGTAACCCCAAGGTGTACATTTCTTTTCAAATCCCCTTATTCTAATCAACCGTTTCCTTCAAAGCTTTTAGAAATGTTTTTGGAATTAGATGTGTGGCTTAGATGTTTAAGTTAGATTGTACCCACGTGTTATTTAAGCAGACACAAAATGATTCACTGGACTATGTTGGCCTGTAAGAAAACACCTGAGTCCTGCATAGGCATAGCCCAAAGCTGTTGGCATGTCAATGCTTGTTTTCTGGATGTGGGAAGAGGGACGGACGTTGAGATTGCACCATTGGTGTCAAGAATCTGCAGCATTTTGGATCAAACATGAAGGCATTTCTGGTTTCCACTATGGTGTATTCGGGAATTCCATTTAAAGGGTCCGGAGACGCATCCCACAGAATTTGGTGGCACTGCTAAAGATTCTTAAGTGTGCTTTCTGAAATTGGTAAAGGAAAAAGGAGAATAGCAAAAAAGGTAGTCAATTGCGCAGTGACAGTCCCAGGCATTTACATTCACAGGTAAAATGAGAATAACAAAACCCAGAAAAGTGTAGGCACGATTAGTTAGGTGGCAGCCTGGTTCTGCTGCTGCCGTTGACAGAACGTGAGTAACAACACAAGACTTATGAGATTGCTTAAGTTTTGACTGCAGCAAGGGTCACAATGGGCAGATAACATTCCAATGTTAAGTAGTTTTAAATGATGGAGTAATGCAAGTTCATTAATGGATACACTGACACAGTGCCAACACAAGGATTTGGAAGGGTTTATTCAGAAAGAGAAATGCAAGGTACACCAATAGTTAAAGGCCCGGGGTGAGAGACATGCTTGAAGGTTAATTTTAAATCTGGGAAAGGACAGTTTCAGTATGAATTTCAGTCATAAATCATTCTAATTTGTCCCCCTATCAACCCCAAGGTAGCTTGATTTGGCAGTGCTGTCTGCCAGGGTCTGCGCCTCTTATTTGATGCTGACATTGAACTAGAAGGATAATGATTTGAGGTAGATTTATTTTTCCATGCGGTGTCAGAAGAGGACTTAAACAAAGGGGAAAATGTTTCCTGAGATTTTGGGAGAAGATAATTCCGGTGGCTTTATTTTTGAGCAGTTGCTGTTGATGTGGGAAGCAATTGTTGAAGCTCATGTTTTGGAAGAATCTGGCTGAGACCTGACAAAGGTTGGCATTTTTATAAAGTGTCTAATGTTCTTGAACATAAAGTTGGGAATGCGTCAGTTGGGATGTGAGTTAGTCTGTAGGTTGAAGAGGACCTGGTCATCTGGACATAGTCGGGATGTCAAAACAGATGATCTTCGTTTACTAACATTCCTGTAGAGGTTGTCATTTCCCCAATTTTGAATTAATTGCACGCAGAAAGAAAAAGCCAAAGAATGAGCAGCCAAAGGTAAAATATTTCATCCAGCTTCAGCAGAGAAACCTACTCTAACTGGCCCCACTTGCCCGAGCACCCTGAGAAGAGTGTTTGGGAGAACATTTGACTTTTCCCTCCACATTTTTGGCTTCTATATCTGCCTACCTATTCATATCCCCCTGTGTAATGGTTGCTGCCCCCACCACCTGCTACACACAGCTATGCCCATACGCAGGTTTCATTATAGGGGGTGGGGCATCAGGTCTCATTGTTGGCGCATGATGTCATGAGCTGCGAGCCGTTTATGATGAAATACATTGTCTTGACGATAGGTGCTTGGGACATTTAGTTGGTTACATTCAGAGCCCCCAGCAGGAGAGAGCAGAGAGCTGGGTAGAGGGAACAGCCAAGAGCTGGTGAGTAACCCCAAGGTGTGCATTTCCTTTCATATTCCCCTATTCTAGTCAACCCTTTCCTTCAATACATTTATAAATGTTTTTGGAAGCAGATGTGTGCCCATTCTCTTTGCAATGGGCACACATCTGATTCCAATTTTTTTTTTGGCGGATTCGTTATTCTCATGTTACCTATCAGTGTACATGTCTGGGAATGTCACTGTGTAATTGACTACCTTTCTTGCTCTTCTCCTTTTTCCTTTCTCTTTCCTTAAGCACTGAAACGGGCTTACGGTAATGTACTTAAACTTGTATACTGTCATAAAGAATGAATAGCTTGTGTAGCTAATGCTGGCACTAAGGAAACAATGTAATAGATGACTAGACAGTTCAAGAACCAAAACCGCTCTAGGTTTACATGAGGGACCTCTGTATTACCTTCTCTTTATCCACAACATCAGAAAACATACTTTGGAATCTTCCCTTGCTTCCCTTTGCTGAAGGAGATTAGATGTGTAAGTTAGATTGACTCTGCTGCCCTGCTATCCTCGGGTTTTTTATTCATGTGTTGAAAAAATCTGTTGATAGCGGGGCAGCTCAGTTAATCCCTGAATATGCCATAATCGAATTAAAAAATGCCTACAGAGTTTTGGATCAAACTTGTAGGCATTTCTGATTTCCATTATGGCATATTCAGGGAATTCCTTTTAAACGGTCCAGAGCCACATCCCACAGACTTTGGAGGCGCTGCTAAAGATTCCAAAGCTTGTGCCACTGGTGACCAGAATCCACAGGGTTTTAGATCAAACCTATGCAGTTTTGATTTCAATTATGGCATTTCCAGAGTTTGGAGGTCCGCAAAATGACTAAGGCAATTGCTTTCTGATATTGAGGAAAAAAGAAGGTAATACAAAATCACTGCATAAAAAATCTAGAGATGGAGCACCACTTGCATAGCCTGGGAACATATTACATTATTTACTGGGTTCCAGCAATATTTGGAAAAAAGCCCTCAAATTATCAAATCTTTGGGAAAAAATAAAGGTTTAAGTTGGTTGCTTTGTGTACCGTAAACAATACAGTAAGCCCTTTGCAGCGCTTAGGGAAAAGGAAAAGGGAAGAGCAGAAAAGCTAGTCATAGTGACAGTCACAGACCTGTACGTTCATAGGCAGCATGAGAATAACAAAACCCAGAAAAGGAAAGTGCAGTCCTGATTAGTTAGGTGGCATCCTAGTTCTGCTACTGCTGTCGACAGAGATTGTGAGTAACCCTACAGGATTTACGGCCTGACAGCGGCAAGATCACAGACGAGCAGATAGCATTCCATTGGGTAAGGTAGTGGTAATGAGAGTAATGCAAATAACAATGGCTTAAGGTCTTGGGATATATTGCCACAATGGCGACCCAAGGATGAGAAGCGTTAATTCAGAAGGCGCAAGGCAACGTAGATCGAGTGTTAAAGGCCTGTTAGAATTCTAAATCTGGGAAAGGACTTTTCTAGTTGAAGCTCAGTGATACAGCATTTCAATGTGTCCCTCCACCATATTGCTTGATTTTGTAGAACTGGCAGTTTACTAGGTTCTGAGCACTGAACATCGTTGATGCTAGCCTGAAGGTAAGAGTGGCCCAAGGACTATAGGATCTTTTGGATGATGCACAGTGTTTTGAGGTGGATTAATTTTTCAATTGATGCCAGAAGAGGGTTTTAAAAGAAGGGGAAATAAGAGTCCTGAGGTTTCGGAATATCTTTCTGGCAGCTTTATTTTGAAGAACTCGTCGTTGATGTGTGGGGCCCTTGTTGAGGCTCAATGTGTTGAAATAATGTAACCGAGACTCATGAATGGTTTGGATCATCTCAATTTGCTTGAGCATTTTCAGAAACAGTCTATATATATGGGTCAACCTCCTCTAAATTTATTGGCAGAACTGTGCGGATCCCAGGAAAAATTAATTATTTATAGGCAAGAGTTGTTAGGCGACCCCAAGGTCTACATGTCCTTTCAAGCTCCCCTAATCCGGGTTTGACTTTTATCCGTTTTTGGTGAATTGGATGTGGGTACATGTCCTTATGCGGAAACAGCTTTGATATTTAAATTATATCTAGTATGAAGCCACATTAGATTTTAATGATATTTAAATATGTAGTTATGCAGAACAAGGCTCTAAAACAGACATAATTTGGTTTACTGGGGTTTATGGGACTGTGATACAGTCTAGATTCATCAAAGGTTTGGGTGAGACCCTAAAACTGAAATACTGTAATTTTAAATTGTTTTTATGTATTAATGTGTTTCCAATATATGCCTACCCCACATTGTTATTGTTGAGATTAAAAGAACTCCCTATGGAGTGAAATCAGAATGGTATAATTTGCAATTATCTTAATTGTCGCGAAGGCCAATCATTTAGGCAATGCTGCATAGAGGCTAATGGTATGGGTCTTTTTTTTAACCATAGGCAGAATTAAGTTCCCAATTAATGTCATCTTCCCAGGACTCCTGGGCAGTTTGATGAGCACAATTCCAGAGATTAGTGCAGCATGAAGTAAATTGTGACCCTATAACCCTCGGTTTCTGGGCAATCCAAAGAACATTGCTTCGTTAGGAGTGCACACTATCAAAAACAATGTAAAATCTTATGATTTTATATATTCTTACTCGCTGAATTACCTTTCCATCCAGATACCTTTGGCTTGGGTTCTTGCTTGCCTTACCATGTTCATGTCAGCAAAACTGACCCCAACCAAAGGTATCTGGAAGGAAAGATAATTCAGCGACTAAGAATATATAAAATCACAGGATTTTAGATTGTTTTTGTGTGCACTCTACTGAAACAATTTTCTTAGGATGGCCAGAAGCTGAGGGTCAGCCCTCCCAGCTACCACCCTTTGTTAGCAGAGAAAAGGGCTAAAGTTGGGGTTTCGATTTCAGTCAATTGTGGTGTACACCCACAGTATTTTTACAAATGGAACCATAATGTGTTTCTTTGGTTTAGGGTTCCCAATTTAAGCATGTAACTATGATACGTATCATGTGAAGTGGAAGGGGAGGCTGTAAAGCCGTTGGAAGATATAAAATACATCTCAGTTGTAGGTCAAGGATAAAGTCGAACAAAGACCAGTGTTGGGAGGCAGATGTAGCTTAGCACTCAATTAATGGAACACTAAGGGGATGATATATGCATGCAGTGTTGGATATGAAAATGCGTGAATTGTAAACATTTATTACCCATCAACCTCAGGTTGAAAACAATGTGCAGCGATTTCTAACAGCTTGTTATTTTCCAAACAGTCCCAAAAATCTGAAAAGACATTTGAGAAGATTCGCTGTTGGAGAAAATAACCAGAAGCTGTACGGTAGGCCAGTCTCCATGCGGGGTGCATAGGTGAATGAAACTGAGCTCCCATTCTCTGGCTTGCTCTAGAGTGAAAGGTTTTTGGGTATGAAACTAGTTTTTCACAGATGTGCCACTGAGATACATTAACTTAACAATGCAAACATATGACAGCAACTGCTGATTTTCTATGTGCTTTGCTATGGTAATGAGGACACACCAGCTCCTATGAGCACTCCATGCCACTTAGCGTTTGTTTTACATGCATGTTGCAGAGGGCTTGCAGCAAAAAAGGATACCACGACAACTCGAGGGGGCCTGGGTTGCAGTGGGTACTTTACCACAAAGGAGTATGGATATGAAGGTTGCATGGATTGGAATCAGCAGGAGGGTCGAGGGAGTTGACTGGGCTTCAATCTCGAATGTACTTATTGCAAGCTGGTGGAGGGCCCAAAGTTAGAGGGACCAAAGCATGCTGGAATGCTGATGCAGAAAGAATGAAGTGGCACTAAGAAGCCGCAGATGGGGCAAAGCCGTGGATAAACTCACCTGCCCAGGTTTTCACCAGGATCATGGTGTTCACAGTGACTATGGAGTTCAGCTGGTGATCGATTTTCTTTTTTATCTGGATATGCTGGCTGGAAAAGCACGAAAAAGCACGAAACACCTCAGAGGACATTATTTCTATTGTCCTCTTATTCCCTGGAAAGTATACTATGCAGGTTCATTGATGGAGAGGAGCACCAGAGGAGCAACTACAACTCCTTCAGAATGCTGAGGGGAACCATGTGGATTTAAGGTCCAGAGCAGACCTTGTTAGCTGAACAGGACACTTTTGGATAGTTGTATATCAGTAAAGGCTTAATCCGTATGGCACAAAACCTACATATGTTTTCAAAAGACAAAGTTGACTTGTGTTTTTATTTTCTTAAAGTCAGAAGAACACAAACATTTGGAAAGGTCAGTCCTTTATCATCCGGCCACCTCCTCCACATTCAGATGGAGAATACCTATATGACATTTAAAATAAAAGCTCATTCTTGGTGAAATGTATGGTTGAGCTACAGCTCTGTATGTTTGAACGACTGTGTTTTAAGATATTCTGATAGACTTCGACTGTTGGGGCGCCAGTTGAATATCTTTTCCAAATAATACTATTAGAGGCCTTTCACCTTGCAAATGTCTTGAGTCAGCATCTCTGGACCTCAGACCCTGATTTTTTCCAAGTGGGTCTTAATATCAATACGTTCCATGGAAGCTCAGATCCACAGCCACAGAAGCACAATTGTCAAACCTGCCGCACCCTTAATCCTAATCACCCCTGTCCACACATCATACACTCCCCACCCTACCTGAGACTCTGTGATCTGCTATGCACTGTCTCTTCCAGTAGTTGTTTGTACATCCCTTGCTGTCAATTGCCCACCGTCACACTCCCCTAACTTCTTGCTCCCTTTTTCTCTGCTTCCCTCGCTATGTTCTTCCCCCTATGATTGTAAAGTATGCCATTGCTTCCTGAAGCTAGGTCTGTGCTCAATAAATATCCTATTAATAATAAAATCCCCAGCCGAGCTTGTGTCAGTATATGGTTGTGCCCATCGAAAATCACTCCAATCTCTTAAACACATTTTCAGCAATCCCCCATGAAATTAAACCAAGATGATAAAGAATTCACCACCCGATTAATATATACACTTCAGGATCTCCACTTTCAACCTAGAAAGCAGGCTGGAACCCACTCACTTTGGTGTAAGACTATGTAGTCCAAAGGCCTCAAGTTTCTCCCTAACTACCTCTTCCTCTGCCTCCGACAGTCCGATTCTCCTTTCAAATTACTATCTCTTCCAATCTATATAGACTCCCACTCAACTTCCGCCTTGCTCCTGCAAGCACCCCACTGCATTAATTAACCATAAGGGACTTGAATCAAAATCTCACTGAAAAGCATACAACATATTTCGCTCTATTACATATCCCCTCCTCCCCTACCAGTGGCTTTCCCTGTGTCCCAGCATTGGCCGCTAATGGGTCTTGGGTTTTCTCTACCAACTAAAATAAAAAAACATACACAAGTGTCTCCACCACACACTATGTAAAATCATACAAGCACTCAGGGCTGAAGTGATTCTGGCTCTACACCACTAACACTCGCTCCCATCAACTTTTATTCCAGAACCATGTGCATAGGGTCCACCAAAATGGTAGAAGTGGTCTATGCAAAACAGCATCACCCTACATTACATTATATTCCAATACGTCATCAGGCTCCATGGCAAACATTTTAATGCAAAACACAGGTAGGCAAGTTGAGTGGAACTAGGTAAATGGAAAAAGTTAACCAATAACTTGCCATGGCGGCTTTTATTGTCTGATGTGTTCAGAGTACTGAACTTGACATAGCATGCATACTGGATACGGGTCTAAAGCCAGCATATTTCAAGTCATTCTTGAGAGTAGAATCTAACTATCTTCATTTCAAGATAGTTGGATTCTGCTCTCAGGCACGGGTCACATTTATTTTTGCATTGTGGGTTCTATATCATGACTTGGGAGACATGACTTTGGGTTAATTAATGCCTTCCTCACTGTTACTTAGACTTCAAATGAAAAACTCAGGACTTGTAATTCTGTATTGTTTCTGTGTATACTAACTCGGACTTCAAATTCACAACTCGTGACCTATAAATCTGTATTGTTAAGGCCAGAGGTTGCTTGTTCACTAGAGAAATTAAATATGTATCCACTTGGCACTTGAGATTCGACAGGCAGTCCAAACAGGGGAGCATAGCTGCCAGGATACCAAGGAGGCAGACTGGAGATGGATGGCAAAGATCTCCTCTTTGGCCAAGGGTACAGATTCATGCTAATAACACAGTGTTACGGGGCAGTTCAACTTGTTTAATCCTAGAAAGTGATGGGGTGACATGTCAGGTTAAAGAACATAGGACAACATACACATAGTGACATAAATAAATACCTATATTTTAAAATTGAAAAACACAAAATAGACAGGAAAAGAGTGTAAAGCTAGTTTACGGAATTGTGTCTCATGTTATGCTCATTAGTTTTCCACGCTGAAATGAGAGGCACAGCTTTACCTCTAGTAGAAAAAGGGAAATTGATTTCACTATTCACATGCACTCCACGTGCTAAATAGTTCTGCAGCTAACCGCCCAGTAGGAAATGAAATCTCAAGGAGACCTTTCACTAGATGTTTTTAAAATTAACTACCTTTGCCTATATAGGTGCTTATAATCATTTGTTTATAACTCACTTAATTCAGGGGACCAGTTTCTAAGCACAAGCCTGGGATTCAAACCTGTTCTGCTATGCGTTGTCTTGCTTCCAAGCAAAATGTGTTGGTCCTGAGCTATTCTCCCAGATTACAAGACTGAACATTTAAAACCATGACTAGAAACAGACCTGGGAACTCCATCTTCAAGGATGAACAATCAGGAAGATTTTAGGCTTTTTAGACTCCTATTATGTAGAATAGGTGCATTACTACAGACTGAATCTACACTACAGATTACCTTTCTGGAGAGGCAGAGAAAAACTTAAGTTATTGAAAATATGCATTGACTAAGAAGCAATTTCGCAAGAACCAAACCCAGATACCTGCAACCATTAGGGGCTTAAGCAAAATGAGGTGTAAGAACCACTTCACTTAATTAAGAGAAGTAAGAACCGCTTCAAACAGCAGGTGCGAGACAGTTCCAAGCATGAGATAACCCATTAGTTGATGGCAAATCATGAGACTAGCAAAGTTCTTAGAGGCAATATTACGAGGCCCAAGACAATACTTTCCCCATAACCCATTAAGGTGCCTGTTTAAAAAGGGTGCCAGCCCTGCAAGAAAGGATACATTTCAATGGAAGAGAAAGGCTTGAATGTTCAATGTTACCAGAACACTACTTTAAAGTCAATTCATTATACGTTGCAGAGGATAATATGTTACATGGCATTAGATTCAATATTGTAAAAGTGTGGATTTTAAGGCAAACGGCAGTAGCATTGACCATAATATTTTTTGGGTAAATCAGAATGGCATTAAGCAATATCCAATGGTATCATGCCTTCCTTTACATTTTCATTTTACAGATAAAGATTTTTTCCCCTCACATAAAAACACAAGTAATGTATTACAGTTAAAACACAAAGGGTACCTTTAGATCAAAGCTACCTTTATGCATTTAAAAAATGAAGCACCATTACCTTTAACATTTTAATTTAAAATATAAAGACTTTACAAAACACATGTAACGTTAGAGTTAGAACACTGCAAGCGTACATTTATAGAAATACCACCCCAATTCAGTTCCAAATGAAGCACCATTGCCCTTACCATTTTCATTTCAAATCTAAAGATTTTACAAAACTGCAAATGTACATTTACAGAAATACCACCCCAATTCAGTTCCAAATTAAGCACCATTGCCCTTTACCTTTTCATTTCACATATAAAGACCTTTTACTTTTACGCAAAACACAGCCAATGTATTACAGTTAGAACACTAAGGGTAAGTGCACCCAAAACAGTTCAAAATTAAGCACTACTGTCCTTTTTATTTCCCTTTCACATATTCCCATGACCCCTGCACTTCCTAGACCATCGCATGGAAGCAAAATCCCAGGTATTTTTTCTAGAAGGTGTCTGACAAAGCAAGACACTAAGCAGACCTGTGACGCGCACAGGGTGCACCGGGTACCTCTTTTACCTTATCTGTGAAGGAGTTCAGGTGAAAAGGCTGCATGGACCAGAATCAACCACAAGCTGGAGAAGCAAGAACAAAATGGCTTTTTTTCAATCTTGGATTTTCTTATTTATTCCAACCTGATGCAGTATTGTAGGCCATGGGGGAAGCCAGGCACGAGATGGGTACTTCTTTGTGGGCTCGTGAAATCGTGTGCAGAAAGACAAACGTGACACTAAAAAGTGAAACGACAGGGAAATGAATTGATGCAACTCACTCAATGGGTTTTCACTAAGGTCGTCAATTTTCCTGGATACTTGGGCTAACATCCTTTTTTTTCAATCAAGAACGCTGGCACTATTGACCATTATATGTATTTTTAATATTTAAAATATGTTGTACATGTACACATGTCTGGGTGCTTCTTTGACATTACACAAAAAGTGTTGACATTTGAATTACTATAATGCGCTGAGTAGCCAAGGGTCTCCTTAACATTAAGTGGGATCCCACGCATGCACTGGGTTCCAGGGCTTCAGCCTGCAGCTCCTCTATTCATGGCCAGTCAGTCTGACTCCAAGATAGCCTGGTCATGCCTCTGATGGAGGATGAGGGTCGAGTCCTCAAAAAGCACCAGGCTTGGCAGTGACAATAGGGCTTGAAGTAGTGGTACTTGGGGCCCTCCCTGGTATGGCAGAAGACTTAACATTTAAAAACATTGCTTCAGACAGACCTGCGAAGGCCACCCTTAAAGATAAACTATGTGGAATCATTTGGGACCTTTGAGACTCCTGTTATGTAGATTAAATGCATGACTACAGACTAAATCTATACAACGGACCAACCTTCTGATGCTCAGAATTCTGTAAGAATAAATTCAGCTATTTGCACCAATTAGTGGCAAATGATTTAGCAACATTATGTGCGAGAACCACATAACTTGATTAGGCAAAACCAGGTGTAAGAACCACTTCTAATAGCCAGTTGCAGCCACTTCCAAGCATGAGATAACCCCACAAGCCTAATGAATGGCTAATCATGACACTTGCAAAATTCTTAACGGCAAAATGCCCAGGCCCAGGACAATAATTTCCTAAAACGTGTAGGATTTTCCAACCAGCTGATATAGCCCATAAAGGTGCCTCTTTAAATGCCAGACCTGCAAGAAAGCATATATTCTGTTATTGAAGAGGAAGGAGTGAATGTTCAGTGTTAACTATATACTGATTTAAAGTCAGTTTATCATACAGTGGCCGAGGATATTCTATGTATATGGCACTAGGTTCCATGTTTTAAAAAGTGTTGATTTTGAAACAAAAGGGAGTAGCACTGATTAGACACTTTTGTGTGAGAATCAGACTGGCTTTGAGCAATATCCAATGGCATCATGTCACAAGGAAGAGCACAGAATCTCAAACTCTTAAAAACAATCGGTTTCTGGCCGTAATAGCCTAAATGACTGCAGATCCTTAGACAACTAAGGACTTTTCTTTCTACTTTGCCTTTTTAAGTTTTTCCTCAATGAGGATACTTTTTTCTTTGGTCCAACGTCCCTGTGTTCATAAAAGGCCCTCACTCCTTACTACATGTAGTTCATGTTTGTTCTTCCAGAGGATTTGTTATTTTCATTTTCTACCTGTTATTTAGCCTGTATGTTTTACTTATATTTAACATTGCCAAACTCATCCGTAATGTTTGTTACCCAAGACCTGTAGTTTTCATGAACTGGTGTCTCTACTTCCTATTTCTTTCATTATATTCTCTTTTTTGCAGCCTTTGCAATTCTAAGATGGTGGTTTAGTGATCAATGCTGCAGTCCCTATCTTCAAGTGTCTGATCTGCCCCGTACATGACCATATAATGAGAGTCCCCAGTACAAAAGGAAAATTATGCAATTGTTTTTTTTTTTTTTACAAACCGTTGAGTTTGGTTCTAATTCTCATTTTCTCTTTCATCTTTTCATTTCTTTTTATTTGGGATTTCCTCATCAATTTTTACTCTTGTTTTGTTCCTTGTACTTGGAGATTGCCTGGACTCCACTTTCTTCCTATTATTTGTTTATTTTTCCATGTCATTATGATAATGTGATGCACCATTTCAATTTCTCACCATTTTATTTAGCTTGTATTTATTTCCTTGTATTTGGGATTGCCTGGTCCTGATTTTGTCCTATTTTCTTTCCTTGTACTTGGAGTTTGCCTGGACTCCTCCTGTCCAACATGTTTTTTATTACTTTGCAGTATGTTGCTCTGCTTCCTTCTCTTGGGCTGCAGCCCTTACCATTAAAAGATGGAAGGTTACTGAGCAGAGCCCCAGTTCTCCTTTTGTGACCTTCATTGATACATCCTCAATGGCATTGTACATGTGTGCCAGTGCATGTCTGCACTGCTTTATTCTTGAGCTCCATGCTTACTTTTATTTCAGTTCTTAAATTTTCTTTTGCCTTTCTGTTTGCTGTTTGATCTTTATTTAATTTGTTATATTGATTTCTCATTGTCTGTTTTTTTAGCTTGTATTTATTTCCTTGTATTCGGGAGTGCCTGGGCCCACGTTTACCCCAAAGTTTTTTTCCTTGTACTTGGTGGGTGCCTGGACTCTACCCCTCATCCCACCTTTTTATTGTGAGAAGAAACCGCTTCAGCTGGCTGCCTTTTTTTGAAACACCTACCTATCCTACACTTGATTTGAAGTTTTAGTTTACCGTTGGCCATTTGATTTTTTTGTTATTTCTACTTCTATTTCCTTGTACTTGGGGTGGTCTGGTTGCATTTCTTCCTTGTACTCAGATTGAGAAATGGTCTCACTGAACTTTGTATTTTCTTTAAGTTCTTTACTAGTTCACACTAGTTCACTGTCTGTTTTGCTCTGACTAATCCTCTTCTGCACTGCTTCAGTGGCTAAACTGGGTTGCAGGTTCTACTTTTATTCCTTGTGAATTGTTCTGTTGGAGTGGCTCTTGTGCATAATGCCAGCTTCTGTTTTCCTTCACAAAATACAAATACCAGGCTTTACAACTAGTGAAATCTCCATTATTTTCTAGTTACAAAAGTAATGGCATTCCTTTATTCATTAAATGGTTCAACAAGTACCTAGACATTGTCGGCAATATATAGGGCTCACAGTTTTTTTAGTTTTCTGATTTTTACACATACAGATGGAAATCACTCGGTTTCCTTTCAGAAGTTATTTGTAAAAAATAGAAACAGAAATTCATATTACTTGAGTATTTCCAGTTTGCCAATCATGCCTTACAAGCCAAAGGCTGTGCAACGTAACACAATGGAGAGGCTAACAGAGGTGATACATTTACCTTTGAAATAGTTTAAAGGGCTACAGAGATGTTTATCAAATCATCATGCAGAACACTTGTATGAGTTTAGGTGAACATGGATCTTGGCTTGATGTGCAAGAATCCAGCTTTATGAGCTTTCCATTACAGGCATCAAAGCTCTATTTGTAGTTTGAATAAATGCAGAAAATCAACAGTTGCAACCTTTAAATCTGGATAGATATGAAATTACTAAAACATATGGATAAATACAGATGGAATACTATGAAACCAGGATCCTCTGTTACAAATCTCCCTTTAAAATGAATACCAGGTACAATTCCAGGGTTTTTGGTCAAGGGTAGCCAGGTTGTAATCCTGGGAGACATAAATCATTTGATAGATGATCCAATTAATTTTATTGGGCAATTTTCAGTTTACCGTAAATAATTTGGTTCATTTAGAGTTAAGATGGGATCAGCAAACCTTCTAGATGGTTTGTGGGCAGATGCTGAGAGCAGCAAGCTAGCATATATATTTAGAAAATGCCTATTAAATGCATTTCTATAGATATTAAAATGTATTGCTAGCGTTTGATGTCAAATCAATTGAAACCATTTTCTTCTCACAACATCCTTCTGGGGCCACTAGTTGCATGTGCTCTACAAGAAGGTAGTGTGCTGGGAGCACTAGAACTCAGTTTTGTTCATAGCTCAAGCAATGTCTGGTTACCATGGACTTGAGGCCATTCACCCGATGTACAAGTACAATTACAGCTGAGTGTGAATTATGTACAGAGGTACTAGAATGCCCATGCACTAGTATTCCAATAGGGGTACTTGACTCCTTTCAGGCTACAGAAGATTTGGGACCTTCTTAGATCCTTGGTATTGTATATTCTTTGAGCAGATTTGTGATCTTATGCTTCTAATTAATTGTCATTTAGCTCCTTGAGCACACATTTAAGGCCCATCCTGCTGTGCACTTTCAGTGGAAGACGGCAACTGCTCAACATGGAAAATGTTTGAGAAGGTGTGGTATCTGCTGGTGACTACCAGAAGGTGTAAGAACTTCACACTACCAGTTGAGCCTCAAAAGGAAAACGACAGTGTGACAAGGCTGTCAAGAGAGCAACAAATTATATGATATGATCTGATATGGCATTTATAACGTGCCAAAACACAAGTGTTTCAAGGCGAAATGCCACAGGGCCTGAGCTAAACTAATGCTTTCACTGATTACTGTGGCTGTCTGAGCACTGTCCTTTCCCAGGGATTTACAGCATGATGTAGTGTTGTGAAGTACCCTGAAATTCAGTACTATAAAAAATACAAAACAATAACAATACACTTCACTGTCAGTTCCCCCAAAAGCACCATATACAGACTAACTAGTACTAGTACAGGTGACCAGAGTGATCATGGCAGGCAGGCTTTTCCTGCCCACATTTACGTATCAAATGCAAGTTTTTCTAGACGAGAACCGTTCATAGCTGATATATCAAATGGAGATGAGAGGTCCAATATGAGGAATAAATGGATGCATTCCAGGATTAGCACAAAATAGACAGCATCCAGCTGCTGCAGAGTCACAACGCCTGTACTACGCCTGCATCTAAGTCAATATCCTGTAACAGCACCACGATACCTTAGGGCCGCTGTGCGCTTTATAAATTGAAATAAATAAATAAATATATAAACACTAACATTAGATTGGTCAGGAGCAAGAAGAAAATGGTCACACACATGTAGGTTCAATTGAAGGGATAACATTTGTTATATAGTATTTTCCAAGCAAGGACATGTTATAGGACACCCAATCCAGTCCTCAAAGACAACCTGTGTAAGGCAGAGCTATCTCTGGCTGACAAAATTGCAAATAATCGAAGCGTTAGATTGACATTATTTTAAACCTTTCTTGGAAATCCTTGGTGATAAAAAGGTGGATTTCTGCAATGACTTGGAGTAAATTGTCTCAAAAACATGTACAATTTGTAGTGAGTGGGTGGTTTATCTTCCACACTGCGATGTAAACAAAAAAAGGCAAAGGCAGAAACAGTGGGCTAACTAATTCCGTTTTCATTAGTTTTTAGTGGGTAGATATATTTTCAGATTTATCATTCAAAATGGAATTCTTATTGCTACTTGCACAAACCATGTAGAATCACACCGGCACACAGTATTCAGGTACTACTGGCATTCTACAACCAATACCTCACATTTCGCACTTGTCTCTTCCTCCTTCCACCCCACGAAACTCTTATTTCCCTCGCTCCCTTTTTTAAAGAAGAAGGCACAATGAGTCAGCCTAAAAAAGCACAAATGAGCTATGCAAAACTACTTTACATTGCATAGCTAAAACACAGTCCCTTTAAAATGTGAACCTGCCCACCAGCTATTAAATGAATACAATATTTATGCTATCAGAATATATTCCACTTACATTAGATTCTTGATTCTTCAGGAGCACGGACATTCCAGCACTTACCAGCACTTACCTTCAGCCCACACATCTCCTCTTATCTCTGCACTTGCACGTTCTGAATGCTCACAAGGCATAGTAGGTTCATCTTTACCTTCTAATGTATTCATTGTTTTTCAATCCCATGTTCCCTCCCTGTTGCCCTGTGGGTACTTTAAAACAGAATTGACTTACTGTATGAGCACCTAACAAATGTACAATAAACCAAACCAAAAACCCAAACCAAACCAAGCAGCAAAGGTAATACATGCCAAGCCTGAAAACCACATTATTTCTGCTGTAGTTTAGTTCCAATGAAAAAATGTGCATCAGAATAAGGCGCTGCATTCACCAATAAACGTAAGTGTCTGAAAGGTAGGAAATCAGAACTAAACTTAATTTACGCTAAGTAGCTAGTCTTTGTTAACACCTCTACCAATGCATTTTGAATGTCAAATATAAGTTCAATTTAGTAACCCTGCAAAAAAAAAAAATGTGCCCTGTTGTTTTTCGCAACCTCAGGAATTACCTTGTCAAGGTGGTTGGGCTTAATTTCGGCTTCACTTTTGAAGCAGCATGACCAAAGAAAAACCTGCAAGTGAGGTTAGAAATCTGCCCTGGAGTCAGTCTAGCAAGCAACAGCAGGTCTTATGTCTTTGGAAGACCCCAGCAACGTGCACGTTACTCCATGGGCCATGCTGACATGAACAACAAGGCCACAACCCTATGTGGCAGTATCTTTTCTTTTCTCTTTTCTCTTCCATTGGGATTGAAATGGACGAGTGAAGTGGACTTGCTCAGTGCCAGGGAATGAATCCACTGCCCTTTGGGGGCACACAGAGACGTGCTCTCACCTTCACCCAGGCTAGGCCCAGAATCTTCCGGGCTTTAAGAGCCACGAAAGAATGTGACAGGAAACTGGATTATAAAATGCCTAAAATGTCCCTGACAGAGCAGCTAATAGCAGCAGTACTTCTACAGCCAACTTCCCCTCAGCTCACCCGTCAGAATCAGTGTGTCAAGCAAAGAATAGTTGTACCAGAACTGGCAAACTACCCCTCCTGTTGACTGGGATGAAGTCACTAGCCTTAATTAACGGACCAGTATGTCTAGATATCCCTTACCATCGGAAAAGTCTACTGTGAGGCCCATTGAAAAGGTATTTAATGGTCTAGATGTAGTGGCGGTTTGGGTAGCAAAAAAGACATGTGGCTTGGCCCTGCCTGACATTGCCCTCAAACACACACTTCACAGGAGTCATATGGATCACTATGTCAGAATGCATGGTTTCGCAGTGCACGGTTCTTTGCATGTTGTCTAAAGTCTCAAAGTACAGTGGGTGGCCAGCCAAAAAGAAAGTCATGATGCTCCCCAAAGCTCTCTGATGCATATCTTCCACCGGCAGATAAGTGAACTCATAAGGCTAACCACCTCAAAGTTGTCTCTTGCATTCTTTTACCTCCCATTCCCACATTTCTCATTGCAGACTTAATGAAGTGAATTTCTCCCAAAGCTGACTTTGTCCACAAAGTGCCCAGAAGGTATCATTGGTTCTAACTCCATCTGTTCGACTTTCAGACTGCCCTGAAATTGATGTGATAAGGAGTTCGCTATAGCATGTTGTCTTCTGGGCGTGTACGTAAATGGTCTTTCAAATGCTTGGAGGTTAATGTTTTGGCAGAATACAGATTCTGGTAATCAGTAAAGATGGTCACAGGATGCAAAGTTCCCAGAAGATAATCTCTCCATTCCTGAAATGTAGCCTTGGTCAGCAGCTACTTGTCCAACGTGATGAGTATTAAGCCTCTGCTGCAGTTAAACAAAAGCAGCAGGATGCAACTGACTTCATTGCTTTGTGTCTTCAAGAGGGAATCCTGTACACCAAAAGTGGAGGCACCTGATTAGACTAAAACTGGTTGCTGATTACAGTATTGGTCCAGAACAGAATCGTTACTTCAGGAATCCAAATGGAGGATTCACTTTGCCCCTGTGCACCCAAAATGGAGGCACCTGAGTAACCTAAAAATGGTTGCTGATTACAGTATTGGTCCAGAACAGAATTGTTACTTCAGGAATCCAAATGGGGGTTCCACTTTGCCAGAACAACGAAACATCAGACATTTTTCAAAAGCTTGATTATGGAGAATAGCAGTCTTGAAGTCTTGATGAACGATCAATTGAAGTCTGCAAATACAAAAAACATTGTATATCTTGCACACACGCCACAGAAGATCAATCAGTGCCTGACCTAGCCTTCCGTTCATCCATTTGCACTTGTGACTAAAAACCCCAAAACATCCCACTACCCTTGCAGGAAACGGACATCTGCTAATGCGTGGGAGAAAGTGAGGGTGGGAGTTTCAAGAGAGGAGAGGAGGCGGAGGAGAAACTCCTAGAGTGGAAGGAGAGAATATGGAACAAGAAAAACACTTAGATGAACGTTGGAGAGGAGGAACACCTAAAGAGAGGTTGATGAGATGACAGAAAGGGTAGAATAAGAAAAGACGGCATAGAAGAGAGAACTGGAGGGAGGAAGCCAGGAGGAGAAAGGGATGGAGGAAAAAGTAGAGCTTTTTACGATCTAGTGAACAAACGTGCCCCATAGCTAATGAAAATGGAGGCAGACCAAGGAACAGGAAATTGATAAGAGGAACGAGGTGACGTGGTGTACCCCAAGAGAATGTCCATTAACGTCTTCACTGAAGGAGTACGTTGAATTTCACGGGGTCTAGCAATTTCTGCCATGTGTAATTCCAGAGCTCTGTCAAACGATGCAAGGCTACTGAGATGGCATTACCTGGTATGAGAATCCAGAAGGGCCACTGTTCATTCTGCATCAGCGAATAAAGACCTGGAGCAAGAAACGTTGGCAAAAGTGCCATAATGGAGTCCCAGAGACTATGCATGGCTGTTTACCAATCAAGGGGAAGCCCCTGACCCAGAAAGAGACAAAAGCATTGACAACCATGTTCCTAAAGTGCCAAACTAGAAAACACTGGTACATGTTGCTGAAGCTGCACCATAGAAATTACAAGAATATAGAACGTTGAAAATAGAAGTTTTAAGTAGTCTGTTAACACTTCAGTCGTCAAAGGATTTAAATTTTACAGTGGAATATGGTAAACTAGGCTTTTTGTACTGTCAAGCAGGAACATTAAAACAATGTTACATTGAGCTTCCTGCAGAAGCTCAATGTTACCCGAACCCTGGTTCTCTCTGGGCTTGACTACTGTAGTAGCCTTCTACTCAATCTACCTTCTTCCATTTTACGAGCCCACCTGCTAATCCAGAGTAGGGCAGCAAGACTCATCTTTGGCCTTAAGCACGGGGAACGCATCTCTCTGCCCTAAAAACTCTTCACTGGCTCCTGGCTGCGGCACAGATTAAATTCAAATCCCTCTGCCTCATCCACAAGGCTGTCTGGGGCCTGGGGCCACACTATCTGCAACATTCTCTTAATAAATACTCTCCCTCTAGACCTCTACAGTCCTCTGGCACCAACTCTGTGTGTGTAAAGCGTTTCGCTAAACAGAGGGCTGGTGGCCGATCACTTTCTTCAGCTGGCTCCCTCTTATGGAACAACCTGCCCTTCCTCCGTCTTGGGCAGGACTTCCTCATATTCTGGAAACTCCTCAAGACTTTCCCCTTCACCTCCTCCTTCCCTTTGTCCATCCTCTGCTAATCTCACAGTCGCTGTGATTGATGGCTATAGCCCTTATGTATCCTTCGGGGACCTGGCCTCCCATACCCAATTGCCCCAACCTCTGTCTACCTCTCAGCACTTGCCTGAGCAGCCACCAGCCTCAATCCCATAGGCGTGAATTTAGTACCCAAAGCGGCCTCAGGCCCCAGAGCACTCACGCACGAGCACGGACATTCCAGCACTTACCCTCACCCCGACCTCCCCTCTTCTCTCTGCACTTACACATTCTCAATACTCACAAGGCATAGTAGGTTCATCTTTACCTTCCACAGTATTCCTTGCTTTTCAATCACATGTTCCCTTCCTGTTGCCCGGTGGGCGCTTTGAAACAGAATTGACTTACTGTATAAGTGCCTAACAAATGCACAATAAACCAAACCATAAACCTAAACCATACCAAGAAGTAAAGCTAGGAACTGCCAAGCCTGAAAACCACATTATATCAGCTGTAGCATAGTTTGTTCCAATGAAAAAATGTGCATCTCAATAAGGCGCTGCCTTCACAAATAACATAAGTGTCTGAAAGGTAGGGACTCAGAACTAAACTTAATTTAAGGTGAGTAGCTAGTCTTTGTTAACACTGCTCTACAAATGTATTTGGAATGTCAAATATAAGTTAAATAAAGTAACCCTGTTCCAAACAACAATGTGTACTGTCATTTTTCCCAACCTCGTGAGTTACCTTGTCGTGGTGTTGGGCCTAACTGCGGTTTTATTTTTGAAGCAGCAGGACCAAAGTGAAACCTGCACATGAGGTTAGAAATCTGCCCTGGAGTCAGTGTGGCAAGCAACGGCAGGTCTCATGTCTTTGGATGACCACAGCAACGTGCCAGTTACTCCATGGCCCATTCTGTTATGAACAACAAGGCCACAACCTTATGTGCAATTTCTTTTCTCTTTTCACTTCCACTGGGATTGAATTGGACGAGTAACATGGACATCCTTTGGGGGCACACACGGACGTGCTCTCACCTTCAACTGGGCTGCATGCACACATTATGGCCCAGGACATTAGAGCTGTAGGGTATTTTGTATAGATTTGGGGCCTAGCAGTATTTTCTTACTGCCAAAATGAAAATAATTCAGTAATAATCACTCTTTCTATATAGTACTACAGTATACATACATTATTTCATCACACTGATACATTTAGTGGTATACATTATGTTGGTATGCGTTATTGGTGGTATTTCTGGTGAGCATAATTCCTTTGTTTTATATGTGGCCCCAATATCCAGAACCCCTTATTTTTGCTTAGTTTGTTCGTGTGATCACTAGAGAGGCCTCAGGCTTACATTTCAGGAACACCACATTTTCAATTGGAGTACCACCATGGGCTGTCCTCGTTGTCTTATTTACGGCAGCGAGCTAACATGCGGTATTTATCACCAACATATCCACATCGGTGAACTATGTCCAGGGCCTCTTTTTCTGCTGACTCATGTAACTCCAGCAGCAGTCTATTTCATTATATTATTATTATATTCTGTCCAGAAACATACACTTATATACTGAATGGAATCATGCACACAGCTACCGCTAAGTCTTATTTTTAGCTAGCTTAAAAATGACAATTGCACTGTCTAAACCTCTCCCCATATTATCAGTACTGTAATAGTAGATGCACAAATAAAAGAGAAAAATAAAACACACTATCCGTCTGCTTTCAGATATTTTTTTTGTGTATTATAAAAATTGCATTTCAACACGATCTTACTCTTTTTACAGAAATAAATGGAAATTGCACAGTAACAACCTTATCTGTAACAAAATGAGAAGAGAGCGGCAAGAACATACTCAATTCCCAACATTAAACCTGTTGATAAAACACTGGAGTTCCCTCTTCCACGCTGACTGAATAGTTTTGCACACATACACACTGCCCCCACACTCTGTAATATAATTACCAGGCCTGTCCAGCATGTGAAGTTCGTCGGCTGGTCGCCTTCTGGAAGTGGTTCAATGAATTCTTCTTAAATCACCCCAGCAAGGACGAGCATCTGCCGTCACTCAAACCGGGGCTTATTGACTGGGATTCCCAGTCTCTGCAGCAGTGCACTGGGATCTGCTTTTTCAATCAGGAAAATCCCCAGCCACCAGCCAGGTCTTTCTCCCAGCTGTGTAAAATGTCTTCTCCTCCCTTCTTCCCCGAGATTCATTAGCAAAGCTCTGTTACAGTCTGCCAAACGAGTTCAACCAATGAAATTCTATCATGTCCTACCCTCCTTTTTTTGAACAATGGCTTGGCTTATACAGTTGCAACTGTAACCAAACTGATTTCCTGCTTATTCGAGTCTTTGCTTCCTGCAAATACTGTGGACAGAGCGCAGATAGAAGCAAAGAAAAAAAAATCTGGATGCGCGTTTAAAATGACTTTCAGAGCCTGTCATTTTCCATCCCATTTTGCACTGGAGAACACATTAGATTATTAATGAGTTAGAATCATTAGTATTGTTAATAAGGTTAGTTCATTAATCCTCAAATGTGTCTCCTGCAACAGAGGAATTTCAGGTGGAGAAAACAAATATGCTTTTAACTGTGAAAAAAAATGATTTGCATTTTAAATGTAGAAATCGTTTTTGACTGAATAGCCTGTTTTCATTTACATGTCCATGTCACACTGGCAACACATGCCTTGTTGTACCGCATTATAGCAATGCACCAAACCCATGCAGTGGTGCTGCATGAAAAAAAATGCTAAATACTCTTACAGAGCCGAGGCCCAGAAACTTCTGGGCTTTAAGAGCCACTGAAGAATGTGACGGAAACCTGATTATAACATGCCTAAAATGTCCCTGACAGAGGGGATAGTAGCAGCAGTACTTCTACAGCCAACTTCCCCTCAGCTCAGCCGTCTGAATCAGTGTGTCAAGCAAAGAATAGATGTGCCAGAACTGGCAAACTAGCCATACCCTTGACTGGGATGAAGTCACTAGCCTTAATTAACTGACCAGTATGCCTGGATATCCCTTATCATCGGAAAAGTCTACTATGAGTCCCATTGAATACGTTTTTAATGGTCTGGATGGTAGTGCCTGTTTGGATAGTAAAAAAGACATGTGGCTTGGTCCTGCCTGACATTGCCCTCAAACACACACTTCACAGGAGTCATATGGATCACTATGTCAGAATGCACGGTTTCGCAGTGCACGGTTCTTTGCATGTTGTCTAAGGTCTCAAAGTACAGTGGGTGGCCAGCCAAAAAGAAAGTCATGATGCTCCCCAAAGCACTCTGATGCATATCTTCCACCGGCAGATAAGTGAACTCATAAGGCTAACCACCTCAAAGTTGTCTCTTGCATTCTTTTACCTCCCATTCCCACATTTCTCATTGCAGCCTTAATGAAGTGAATTTCTCCCAAAGCTGACTTTGTCCACAAAGTGCCCAGAAGGTATCATTGGTTCTAACTCCATCTGCCTGACTTTCAGACTGCTCTGAAATTGATGTGATAAGGAGTCCACTATAGCATGTTGTCTTCCAGGCGTGTACGTAAATGGTCTTGTCAAATGCTTGGAGGTTAATGTTTTGGCAGAATACAGATTCTGGTAATCAGTAAAGATGGTCACAGGATGCAAAGTTCCTAGAAGATAATCTCTCCATTCCTGAAATGCAGCCTTGGTCAGCAGCTACTTGTCCAACGTGATGAGTATTAAGCCTCTGCTGCAATTTGCATTTTAAACAAAAGCAGCAGGATGCAACTGACTTCATTGCTTTGTGTCTTCAAGAGAGAATCCTGTACACCCAAAATGGAGGCACCTGATCAGACTAAAACTGGTTGCTGATTGCAGTATTGGTCCAGAACAGAATCGTTACTTCAGGAATCCAAATGGGGGATTCACTTTGCCCCTGTTCACCCAAAGTGGAGGCACCTGAGTGACCTAAAAATGGTTGCTGATTACAGTATTGGTCCAGAACAGAATTGATACTTCAGGAATCCAAATGGGGGTTCCACTTTGTCAGAAAAATGTCAGACCTTTTTCAAAAGCTTGATTATGGAGGATAGCAGTCTTGAAGTCTTGATGAATGATCAATTGAAGTTGGCAAATACAAAAAACATTGTATATCTTCCACACACGCCACAGAAGATCAATCAGTGCCTGACTTAGCCATCCGTTCATCCATTTGCACTTGTGTCAAAAAACCCACAAACATCTCACTACCCTGGCAGGAAACTGACATCTGCTGATGCGTGAGAGAAAGTGAAGGTGGGAGTTGCAAGAGAGGAGAGGAGGCGGAGGAGAAACTTCTAGAGTGGAAGGATAGAATATGGAACAAGAAAAACACTTAGATGAACGCTGGAGAGGAGGAACACATAAGGAGAGGTTGATGAGATGACAGAAGGGGTAGAGTAAGAAAAGAAGGCATAGAAGAGAGAACTGGAGGGAGGAAGCCAGGAGGAGAAAAGGATGGAGGAAAAAGTAGAGATTTTTACGATCTAGCGAACAAAGGTGCCTCTAAGCTAATGAAAATGGAGGCAGACCAATGAACAGGAAATTGATAAGAGTAACAAGGTGACGTGGTGTACCCCAAGAGAATGTCCATTAAAGTCTTCACTGAAGGAGTATTTTGAATTTCATGGGGTCTAGCAGTTTCTGCCATGTCTAATTCAGAGCTCCGTCAAACGATGCAAGGGTACTGAGATGGCATTACCTGGTATCAGAATCCAGAAAGCCACTGTTCATTCTGCATCAGCGAATAAAGACCTGGAGCAAGAAAGGTTGGCAAAAGTCCCAGAGACTATGTGTGGCTGTTTACCAATCAAGGGGAAGCTCCTGACCCAGAAAGAGACAAAAGCATTGACAACCATGTTCCTAAAATGCCAAACTAGAAAACAGTGGTACATGTTGCTGAAGCTGCACCATAGAAATTACAAGAATGTAGAACGTGGAAAATAGAAGTTTTGAGTAGTCTGTTAACACTTCAGCCATCAAAGGATTACAATTTCACAGTGGAATATTGTAAACTAGGCTTTTTGTGCTGTCAAGCAGGAACATTAAAACAATGTTACCCGAGCCCTGGTTCTCTCTGGGCTTGACTACTGCAGTAGCCTTTTACTAAATCTACCTTCTCCCATTTTACGACCCCACCTGCTAATCCAGAATAGGGCAGCAAGACTCATCTTTGGCCTTAAGCACAGGGAACACATCTCTCTGCCCTAAAAACTCTTCACTGGCTCCTGGTTGCGGCACGGATTAAATTCAAATCCCTCTGCATCATCCACAAGGCTGTATGGGGCCTGGGACCACACTATCTGCAACATTCTCTTACTAAATACTCTCCCGCTAGACCTCTACAGTCCTCTGGCACCAACTCTGTGTGTGTGTAAAGCATTTAGCTAAACAGAGGGCCGGTGGCCGATCACTTTCTTCAGCTGGCTCCCTCTTATGGAACAACCTGACCCTCCTCTGTCTTGAGCAGGACTTCCTCATATTCTGGAAACTCCTCAAGACTTTCCTCTTCACCTCCTCCTTCCCTTTGTCCCTCCTCTGCTAATCTCGCAGTCGCTGTGATTGATGGCCATAGCCCTTATGTATCCTTCGGGGACCTGGCCTCCCATACCCAATTGCCCCAACCTCTGTCTACCTCTCAGCACTTGCCTGAGCACCCACCAGCCTCAATCCTATAGGCGTCAGCTTAGTACCCAAAGCGGCCTCAGGCCCCATAGCACTTATATTACTATGCACTTCATCTGCTGCTCACCCACGAGCACGGACATTCCAGCACTTACCCTCACCCTCACCCCTCACGTCCCCTCTTCTCGCTGCACTTACACATTCTCAATACTCACTAGACATAGTAGTTCATCTTTACCTTCCACAGTATTCCTTGCTTTTCAATCACATGTTCCCTCCCTGTTGCCCGGTGGGCGCTTTGAAACAGAATTGACTTACTGTATAAGTGCCTAACAAATGCACAATAAACCAAACCATAAACCTAAACCAAACCAAGAAGTAAAGCAAGTAACTGCAGAGCCTGAAAACCACATTATTTCAGCTGTAGCATAGTTTGTTCCAATAAAAAAATGTGCATCTCAATAAGGCGCTGCCTTCACAAATAAACATAAGTGTCTGAAAGGTAGGGACTCAGAACTAAACTTAATTTAAGGTAAGTAGCTAGTCTTTGTTAATACCGCTCTACAAATGTATTTGGAATGTCAAATATAAGTTAAATAAAGTAACCCTGTTCCAAACAAAAATGTGTACTGTAATTTTTCCCAACCTCGTCAGTTACCTTGTTGTGGTGTTGGGCCTAACTGCGGTTTCATTTTTGAAGCAGCAGGACCAAAGTAAAACCTGCACATGAGGTTAGAAATCTGCCATGGATACAGTGTGGCAAACAACAGCAGGTCTCATGTCTTTGGATGTCTCCAGCAACATGTCAGTTACTCCATGGCCCGTGCTGTTATGAACAACAACGCCACAACCGTATGTGCTGTTTCTTTTCTTTTCTCTTTTCACTTCCACTGGGAGTGAATTGGACGAGTGACACGGACTTGTGCAGTGCCAGGGAATGCATCCATAGCCCTTCCTTTGGGGGCACACACGGACATGCTCTCACCTTCACCTGGGCTGCATGCACACATTATGGCCCAGGACTTTAGAGCTGAGGCCCAGAATCTTCTGGGCTTTAAGAGCCACTGAAGAATGTGACGGGAAACCTGATTATAAAATGCCAAAAATGTCCCTGACAGAGCGGATAGTAGCAGCAGTACTTCTACAGCCAACTTCCCCTTAGCTCAGCCGTCAGAATTAACGTGTCAAGCAAAGAATAGATGTTCCAGAACTGGCAAACTAGCCCTCCCTTTGACTGGGATGAAGTCAAAAGCCTCAATTAACTGTGACCAGTATATCTGGATAGCACTTATCATCGGAAATGTCTACTATGAGGCCCATTGAAAAAGTATTTAATGGTCTATATTGTAGTGGTGGTCGGGTAGCAAAAAATCCATGTGGCTTGTTCCTGTGTGACTTTGCCCTCACACGCACTTCACAGGAGTCACATAGCTCACTATGTCAGAATCCATGGTTTCCCAGTGCACGATTCTTTGGATGTTGTCTAAAGTCTCAAAGTATAGTGAATGGCCATCCGAAAAGAAAGTCATGATGCTCCTTGAAAGCTATCTCATGCATATCTGCCACCAGAAAATATGTGAACCCATAAGTCTAAACACCTCAAAGTTATCTCTTGGGTTCTTATACCTCCCATTCCCACATTTCTCATTGCAGCCTAAATGGAGTGACTTTCACCCAAAACCTACTTTGTTCCCAAAGTGCCTAGAAGGTATCATTGATTCTTGCTCTGAAATTGATGTGATAAGGAGTCCACTATACCATTCTGTCTTCCCGGCGTGTACATAAATTGTCTTGTAAATTGCTTGGAGGTTAATATTTTGGCATAATACAGATTGCGGTAATCAGTAAAGATGGTGACAGGATGCACATTTCCTAGAAGATAGTGTCTCCGTTCCTGAAATGCAACCTTGGTCAGAAGCTACTTGTCCAACATGATGTAATTAGCCTCTGCTGCAGTTTGCATTTTTTTTTAATCTGTATGTCTTCGAGAGATCATCCTCTACACCAAAGTGGAGGCTTCTGATTAGTCTAAAAATGGTTGCTGATTACAGTATTGGTTCAGAACGGATTAGTTACTTCAGGAAACTAAATGGGGGATCCCCTTTGTCAGATCAACAAAACTTCAGACCTTTTTCAAAAGACTGTTTATGGACGATAACAGTCTTGAATTCTTGATAAACTATCGATTGAGGTTTGCAAATACAAACACTTTTTTTGTGTGCCTCCTGAGTGCTGTTAGCTGTTTGCTGGTTTGTGGTGCTAGGGCAATTAATGGCTCTGTCTGAATTTGTTTGTTATTTCTGTTTGATTTAAACTGAGCAGGCACACCTCAATTGTGTGTTGAATATGAGGAAAAGGCATCTACTATTTACCAATAGACACCGCAATCTATCGCGTGCCATGGCTATGCCCCTTCCACCGTCTCCCAAGGCTGATAATAACACTTTAGAATCGGGGTGGACTGGAGGAGGAAAACTGCAACGTGATGATTGTAACGACTGCTGTGGTTCATGGAAAAATGTCAGCAGATATTACTTTATCCTCTGGGGAAGACCTGGGGACTTTACCGCAAGAATTTTACAATCAAATAAATGGTAAAGAGACGCGAGAGAGTCCATCTGTTTCCCCAGGACTGGGGAATGATTCCTTTATAGACATCCTGCCGTTCTTCTCCATGGGTGAAGTGCCGTTGCTGGCACATTCCGAACACTTGCAGGAAGAGGGCTCGGGTGACTTAAGGTTTACCTCTGCTCAGAGACAGGAATGTCACCCAGGTGAGTGATCCTTTGGTTCATGTTTCTGCTCTTCTGCTCTTTTGGCGGTGCAGATGGAACATGTCCATAAGTCGAAGGTACACTCGAAACATTCACAAGATATTTCTCTTCACTTAGTTTCCCTGAATCTTACATTGAATGGTACTTTTGGTGAACAGTTAGTCATATTAATGGGCTTATTAACAGGTATGGGTGTATCGCAACTCCCGGGGAACTCTAATTCCAGAACTTTATTTGAAAGTGCTACAACTGATTTAGTTTCTCTTTCGGGTGTGCCAGTGATTGAATCAATTGGGTCTGCATTGATCATGACGGCAACCCGAATGTTGTAACTCCCCCTACTGGGCAACAAAGTAATGCAGTGATTTTACCATGTAAAAGAACAAAGAAAGGTAAAAAAGGAAAAAAAAAGAATAAACTACTTGAATAATGCATCACAAAATATAAATGCGAGTTCTCGCAATTATATGCATACACACTTGCAAAAAATGACTTTAGGGACTGTAGTTGCCTTGAGGAAGATGTAACGATAATTGACTAAATGGAAGTGGAACAAAAAAGTGACCCTTTTTTTAATTCGGAGACACTGGGGCAGGTCGCTTTGAGCAACTTGAGGGAGCAGGGGGTCCAGGTACACTCAGTATTACCCAGACTGACTCTGACTTAAGATTTTCAGACGCTATGTAGCACAAAGGAAAAGTGACTAGGAAACTACCAGAATTGGACCATTACAACATTTTTAAACAGGCGAAAAAAGTCGAAGAGATCTTGAAAGTAATCGCTGAGGACACTGGTCTAGCCTTAGATTGTAGTTCCAGATAACACATCTAAAGACCAAGGAAAAGAGGACAACCAACTTCCTGATAGAAGTAACATGCTAGCAAAAGATAAGCCTCCCTGCTATGCAGCTCACAGAAGGAGATATAAGGGAAATTGTAAAAACTATACTAAATCAGAAATCTGAGAAATCCCTCTCTGTTTCTGCCCTCGTTCATAGGGAGGACCACAAGACAGCCAGTAATGGGGAAAATGTCATATTAAGGGAGGTAGTAAAGATATACCTTATGATGTACTGCTGGTGGTGTCTTTTTCCAATATGCCCTTAAGTAACAATGATAGGGAGACACAAGCCAATGCAGGGGGGAACTATGTACAATATCTGAGAGACCCTATCTTTCCAGATGAGCGGAGCTTGGTGATAAATTACATGTTTGATGAGAAAGGTCCATGCTCTCTTAATAGAGGGCAACTACTGTCTCTCTTTAATGAAAGTCCAGTGTTATGCCACATTACGTCGAAAGATATTAAATTGGTTGATTTTATTCACTTAAGAAGATATGATCATGTTAGATTGGTGATTCCGTCTCAGATAGTTTATGAGATTCTATTAAATGAATTTTCATCGGCTGGGCTATGATTTGGTACCATTTACGATGACATGGGGTAACAGGGGTTTTTCAGTTGATTCCCAGTCACTCCCCTCAACAGTATGGAAACCAACACTATTAAAGTATCAAGTTGCTACCTCCAAACTGCCCAGGGCCAAAGATGAGGGGGATATTGATTGGCATTGGTTGGCAGTTACACTAAGAAATGATATCACAGAAGTAAAAGATCTTACAGTAGGAACAGTAGGGGCTTCTCTTCTTCTGTTCCCAATTGCGAGCACACTCACTCATCATGTTACAAGAGACATGGATGGTAGGTTCGCTGGTGTTTGATATGTAATATTTACTGAGCCAGCTATTCAAGGCACCACAGGTCGGCCATCAGGGGTTTGCTAATCGCAATTTAGACTAGTTGTAATCTAAGGGTTAAAGGCCAATGGAAACTGTCAAGGTGAATTCTTGCTGTGGCAATAGAAGAGGCTGTGGGGCTCTCGCTTAGCGCTTAGGAAGTTATTATTAGCCAACCTATAATTATAACCCTATTGATAATCTACTTATGATTCTTGACATCGAACACCTAGATACTGGGAAACCAGCTGACGATTTGGAGGTAGGGTTGGTGATTGAGCGAGGAGATCATTGCAGGTTGGTAAAAACATCTAAGATGAGATCTGTACAGGGTCAGAAGTGGTGCCAAACTATGGAAGGTTGGGGTTTGATTATGTTAACAAAATCTAATGATGGTCATACCCAGGCCCCTACATGGGGGCATGGGAATTCTACATCAACTATCGCCTATAGTTTTGTTTCCAATAACCTGTTTGCGATATCTTCTAAGTTGGATATTTCATTCAATTCATTTAGAGACCATGGAATGCTTAGTGTGGGTTTTGAGGGGAGTTCCCTATCACCTGATAGCCATTATTATACCACCCACCTTGATACTAATACTAGAGGTAATCGCATGAAGTGGCATAATGTCAACATTGTGAAAATCAAATCATTCATATTGGAAATGTTTGAGAGTTTCTCCTATGAGTCCACATTGGATACTTACACTGTATCAACTTTGGGCTGGTTTTTACAATCAGTGTTGGGTTATTTGTCTTCTCCTAAAAGGAAGCAGAAAACTCCTCCAAAACACTGCCACAAGTTTGACCCACTAGTACAAAAAATGAAGAGGATTTGCCGTAAAGAAATCTGTTTGCTTAAGGCTTCCTCCATAAAAACAAATGATATTGTGAAAGGTATTAAGTTATCTCAACAGAAATAGAAAAATTGGTTGAAGAATTACTGTTACAAATTGTATCAACAAGCTGGGGAGGACATGTTGGCAGCCTTACATAGTTACAAGAATGCACATTTTTGGTCTCTAATTAATGGGCTTGTGTCGAGACAATTTGTAACCCAAATTAATTCAATTTCTGAAGAATAATGGTACAGTTATTTTTTGGGACTATATAAAACTAAGTGCACCTTAGATGTAAATTTATCCACCCCTCCAAATACTAGCTGGTCTTTAACTGTGTCAGTAGAAGCAATTGAACATTTGATTGTAAAGTCCAATTCCTCACGGGCCTGTGGCCCGAATGCCCGATTGAATGAAGTGTTTAAATAGAATTCCTACGCGGAGACAAGGGCAACGCGTCTGGAGCTGCTGTTTTAGCTGTGCTGTGCTTGAGCTTTTTGCTCAGACATTTAAAACGCTAAGAAAAGTGTGTCTTTTTTGTTTTCATGGGAGCTCATGTGCTCCGTGACTTCTGGGGGTATTCGTATACTGAAGAAACCTGCCTCCTCCATCTGTCGACAGACTGCATTTCAGCTGCTCCTGCATCTTTAAGGGGCTCGTCACCTTTGGTCACGCCCATCAGGGAAAGCAGCTGACTTAAGGCTGCGCACGTGACCCTTGCGGCGAGAAGCCCTATGCGGAGACAAGAGCAACGCGCCTGAAGCTGCTGTTTTTGATGTTTGTGCTGGAGTGTCTGGAGGAGGGGCTACCCTGAATCCTATCTGCTAATCTGAATACCCTCGTAAAATACACGCTCTGGAGGATCACCCCCTTTCAAATCGTCATAAAAGGAAGGTAAGGCTGATCAGCATCACTGTATTTTGTAAATAACCCATTTTAGGGAACCATGAGCGACTGATGGATCTATATCCTTTGATCTTGTGCTCCCCAGGGTTTCCCCCATTGAAAACACTGTGTTCAATTTTGCACCTGATTTCAACAATACAGTAAATCCTGCTCCATGCCATAGCAGCAAAATAGAGAATACCTTCTGTGAATCTCGTTTCCTTTGCCACCCATAGAAGATCCGACTGAGGACTGCAGGTCTAGAGACCTTTGACTCAGCGGGAACGTGTTATCATAAATCACCCAGTGCAGATTCTGCAAAAGTGGTACGCTGGTGGCAAGGAAGGTGGCACTTAAAACAACTACAAATGAGGAGAAAATGGTCTCATGAAACCTGTGGCAGTCCTTTCAGGAAGTCCAAGTAAGTAAAATGGACACTCTTTGCTCACAAGGAGTTTAAACTAAACAGATCTTGTCTCTACTGAAAGAATCTTGGGAACAGGGCCAAATAAACAGAATAAACCCAATGAGCCCACGACTCCAGAGAATCGTGAGATGGCAGAGGATTGGGATGACACACCTGGGTTGGCCTCTACGATGGAAGATTGAAGGTCACTTTTCCAGACCAACTGAGGCGCTAACAAAAGATAATGCTATTATATCTACGGATCAATTTTCTCAACCAAATCAAGCTTTAGATAACTCAGCCAACCAAATTGTGATTAATGCACTCGCCTCGACTGGCTCCTCACTGTTGCAAAACTCTGATTTATCAATGGAGCAGATCCCAATATCAGAGAATTGGCATCCATCTACAAGTACTGCTCCTTTAAAACGCAAAATAACAACTCAAGCTTCTGAATTTCAAAACAAAAATGCAATATTACCACCAAATGTAGAGGATGATCTGAGCCCTTCTACAATTGTAGCTTTGAACTTTGTGCTGAGCTCGCTGGTTAAGGTCTTTGAAAATATTACATTAATTCAGCTGAAATCAAGATTAGCATCTGAGTTTATGCTTGGGTCAAAGGAGGAATGGCAACAAAGAGGCTATGTGGTATCAAGAACTAACCCCAGTGCCACCTTAAATATGGTCTCTGAAAGGGGGCACTCAATGAGGAAGGGATCTGGAAATCTTTGGGAAATGTTTCTGGAAATTCTAGCTCAAGTTTTCCAGATGATGGGCTTGCCTGAACAAAGGCTCTAGCAAAACAGGAAGTTAGATGCTTATCATGGAATTCCAGAGGATACAATTCTTTTGTTGGAGACAAACAAAGAGATTTTATTTATAAGAACTTTGGACTGATCTCCCTACAAGAAACATGGTTAGTTGAAGAGGTGGGCTTTACAGATTTCTATGTCTTTCAACAAATTGCTGATCACAAATGGGTCGGACGTCCACGTGGAGGTTTTCTGTTGGCATGTAACAAAGAGTGTTTTAAGGAATGTACTCTGATATCTAATAGACTCCGGGGCATATTGGTGGTCAGAATCCAGACCAAAGAAATCTCAACACTATCCAATTGGATTGTAATTACAGTATATTGGAATCCTGTAGGGTCTGCACGGGGCCTTTTTCTACAGAAGCTCTCCGATATACTGGTAATAACCTCAACAACATTTCCCAGAGATGATTTGATGATACTGGGCGATTTTAACTCGCAATGTGTTAACGTAGACCCGACTGTGGATTTGTCAAAAAGGAATTTCATCAATGGAAAAATGTGGGTGGAACTTATGGTGGACTGGCACCTAATCATGCTAAATGGGAATGTGAGGGGGGATGTACCATCTGTACCATCTTGGAAGAGAGTTGGCTGCCATCTCACGATTCTCAGCTGAATTTCCGTTACTGTCGTGTTTGGGTAGTTTGGAGTTGACTTTTCCTGATTCTCCTTTTTCTTCCTTTTAGAAAAGTCGAATTTTAAATTGATTTTGCTTCTTATTGTTACCTGTTTTTTGTGAAAATGTTTTAAGTATGTAATTATTTGTATGTGTAAAGATTTTGACTAATATCACAATAAAAAAAAAGAATTTCTTGCTATGGTCCAAAATACTTTGTGTGCTATTTAGAGATAGAATTGATACTAGAAATGTACCTTATTCATGTAGGACATGATACATAATTCCAATTTTCAAGAAGGGGATAAAAGACTTGTTATCAATTATTGGCCCATTGCTTTAATGGACGCAGATTAGAAAATCTCTGCTGCACTGCTAATGCAACATATAGAGGAGTGGTGCAGCACTAACAAGATCCTTAGTCCGTACCAGATAGGTGTCAGCAAATCTATGGGAACCAACTGTGGAGGTGTTTTGCTTAACAGCCTCCAACATACGCCTGGAATGGGACCCCTCCCCCATTTATATCGCATCCATGGACTTATCTATGGCTTTTGATAAAGTTGATCGTCTAACATTGTGAAACGTGCTAAATTGGGACTACCCGGTGGTCTCCTGAGTATTTAATTTTCCTACATAAAGGTTCTTGTATAAAAATGTTACATTAATCCTGAAGGAAACTTGTACTCCATAATGAGTAAGGATGTGCGAGAAGGTAACCTGGAAAAGGGGTTTATCTTTGAGTGTTGCAATGAATGTTTGTCCAGTTTGGTAAACTTGGATATCACATTCGAAACCCTACTTACGAAACCAAATAAAGCTGAGGAAATCATAGTTCGTAATGATTGGGCCAATGCAATTGATACCCTGACGAAATGTGGTCTGTATAAGCAAATATATCCCCCCTGAAAGAACTGGGCCAGGCAGAACGCTATCTATGTCAATTTCCTAGCAAAAAGTATTTAACAATTTCATGCGTTTTATATTAAATGTTTTATCTACTAATGAAATTGTATGTATTAGAAATATGCAACCAGAGTGCAATTCTACCTGTCAATTTTGTAATCAAGTATCAGAAAAGAAAACCTTGCCACATTTACTACTGTACTGTATTGCTCTTAGGCCACAGCAAATTGAATATTTTGGAAAATGTGTATGCACTACAGAATTGGTACAGTTGGCATTTCTATTGTGGTCTATGTTAGGAAACATTTTCATTTATGTGTAATTTTCCCTCTAGTTGTGAACGCCCCCAACTTTTTGCTTTTGTCTGACCATCCTAGCCTGACTTTTTCCAGTGGAGCCCAGCCTTTTGCTCTACTCCGCTGGGCTTTTGCTCATCTTGTTAAGGGGTAACTGACATGCCCTTCAGACTGTCAGTACTGGAAGACGTTGTTTCCCTTAGTCTTTCACTTTGTTGCAATTTCTTGGCAACATTTTATCAGTGCACAGTGTACCTTATAGTACAGTGCGCGGGGGTCTCTTTTTCAATGTTTAAGGCCCTAGAAACCCTCAAAGGATTTTTGGTGAATGTACAAGAATGCCCAGGACAGAGCTGGTGGCAGCTGTTACTTTTAAAGCATTTTTGACTCTTTTCAATAGTCCAAACCGCCTTTACCACGTTTGGCCCAGGACAGTGGCCAGTGCCTAAAATGGCCATGCCACAAAGTCTTTTGTTCTGTCCTTTGGCCATTTTGTCCCTTTGCCTTCCCCAGGTCGAGCAGACCCGGCAGATTCCATATTTGGTCATGCAGATCCCCGCACAAACCGAAGCTTTTGCAGGCTTCTGCATGCTGTGAGTGTGTGTGACCAGGATGTGGGCTGGAGCTGTCTAGTTCCAATACACATCCTGGGTTCCAGTATGTCTGGCGTGCTGGGATGACTGGGACCACTGCGGTCCGTGATTGGTCCACATCTGGAATGGTTCAATGTGAGCAGATCTCCTTTTGGTTTCTCTTCGTTTTGGCGCGAAGGAGATTTTGTATAAGAGAAGGCAATCTATACCTATTCCTGGACGATCTTCTGTGTTCAAACCGAACTTAGTAAAGGAGCCAAATATCCTGAATTGAAGAAACATATCTGTGGAACCGCTTTTGACCCTCTGAAAGGTTTGGCACTGTGATCACGCTGTTGTCCCGTCGGAGCCCCTGTTTCTCATTGATCACAGAAGGCCTGCAAGGGTGATTCGACTCGTTGGAGTAGTCGGACAAACTACTCTCGACACCTCCTACTTAACCCGCAAACAAGACCCTTTTCCTGGACCGCCCAGTGAACTGACCAGGTCCTATGGGACCTTTGCTTTGGAATCGCCACTGTCTTGAGTTTCGACTTGAGAATTTGAGAACCGTGAGGCTCTTGGTAGAAGGCACTCTCCTGCCGAGTTTCGTACATCTAGCATTCCTAGGTCTATAATTAGGAGAGTCCACCTGAACCCAAGCCCATGCGGTACCCATGTCGATTCACTGTGTTGAGGAGATTCGTGGGTGCCTTGCTCGTATGCCCTCTTGTGCCCTAAGGTGACCTGCAGTGGAACGGGCCTGATCCTTTCCCCAGAAGCGGAGAAAAGGTCACTGTCCCACCACAGACTGAGGTCCTGGAATGCAGCCCCTGAAAGCCGGATGGACACACAACTGCGGGACTCGAACCTGCGAGCCGACTGGACTTGACTGGCGAAGTTTGGTCTGGACTGCATCGAGGGTCAGTGAGTACTTGCAACACTTACCAGTGGCCCCTGGTGCATCCATAGACTTTTACACAAGAGTGCACCACAATGCCCACTCACCTTTGTTAGGATAGTCTGAATTTCCATTCTATTCCCGGTTCCTGGAAATAGCTCTGTGCCCTTGTGGAGACCCTCCTCGAATAGTGGAACTCTATTCTTCATCACCTTACCCCCCTTCCTGAGCCACTACAGCACCTTGAAGAAATCCATTTTGTACTTTAAACACACGATCGAGCACTGCAGCGCTAAACATACTTTTGAGCGCAAGGCTCCACACTTTGTAGGGATTAGACTGCCTATTAGTTAGGGTTTGGGTTGCTGAAGAATTGCCTGAAGTATGTTTGCACAGTCTGATCCTCTCCTGTTACAGGTTACGGATCCATACTTGTTTAAATATTGCTTTAGGACACAGTTACTGTATATATGTTACCTCGTACATGGTTGTGTTAGTACTGTTAATATTGCTGTGGTTTAATCTTGTCTTTAGCTTAATAGGCCTTTACTAAATGTATACATATTTTTCATATATACACCTGACTGAGAGTAATTTGTGGTGTCATTTTCTGTGTGTGCTCACTGTGGACTTTCGATCACCCTCACCCCTCCTGAAACCTAGTATTGGCGGCCGCCAATGCTACCTTGATTGGTCTGGCTTGCCCAGAAGGGTACCCTTTTCCAAGAAACTAGGCTGGCCTTCTGAACCTCTGCCCACCAGGTCAAAGTTCAGAAATCCATCTTAACAGTGTATGTTACATGGGAAATCAGTTTTTTTAAAATTGACAGTATTGAGATTTGTATCTAATGTATGCAAGCTTTTATAGAGAAGTTGGATAGTACTAGTATGTTTTAAATGAAAAGTGTAAACTGTAACCTTAGCTGTTTAATATTATGTCATGTATGTGTACATATTTCATTTTTGTAAATGTTTACTTAAACCAACACAAATAAATAAATAATAGTAATAATACAAAAACTTTGCATATCTTGCACACTCACCACAGAAGATCAATTGGTGCCTGACTTAGCCTTCCATTCATGCATTTGCAGCTGTGTCAAAAAAAGAAACCACAAACATTCCACTACCCCGGCATGAATGACATCTGTTAACACGAGAGAGAAAGCAAGGATGTGAGTTTTGCAAGAGAGTAGAGGAGGTGAATGAGAAACACCTAGAGTGGAAGGAGAGAATATGAAACAGGAAAAACACTTAGATGAAATTTGGAGCGATGGAACACCTAAAGAAAGGTTGATGAGATGACAGAAGGGGTAGAGGATGAAACAAAGGCACAGACTAGAGAACTGGAGGGAGGAAAAGGTGGAGCTTTTTACGATTTAGGGAAGGAAGGTGCCTCTAAGCTGGTGAAAATGGAGGCAGACCAAGGAACAGAGGACATTGACAACAAGAGGATAGAGGAGGTGGCCGAGTGTACCCAAAGAGAATGTCCATTCACAGAGTGGGGAACTTTAATTTCCTGAGATATAGCCGTTTCTGCCATGTGTATTTCCAGATCAACGTCAAACGATGCAGAGTACTGAGATGGCGTTGCCTGGTAGGAGAATCCAGAAGGGCCAATGTGGATTCTGCATCAGTGGATAAACACCTAGACTAAGAAAGGTTGGCTAAGGACTATAGTGAAATCCCAGAGACTATACGTGACTGTTTATCAATCAAGTTGAAGTCCCTGGCCCAGAAAGAGACAGAAGCACTGACAATCCTGTTCCTAAAGTGCCAAATAAGAAAACACTGGTGCATGTTGCTGAATCTGCACCACAGACATCCCAAGAAAATAGAAAGTTGAAAATAAAAGTTTTGAGTAGTCTGTTAATGCTTCAGCCATTACAAGGATACACATTCCACATGGGAATATGGTAAACTAGTCTTTTTGTATTGCCAAGCAGGAACATTAAAACAAGCAGAAAAGCTGGAGATGCCAAGCCAGAAGACCTTGTTATTTCACCTGTGGCATAGTTACAATGAAAACATGTGCATCTCAATAAGGCGCTGCCTTCAACAATGAGCATAACTTAATTTAAGGTAAGTAGCTGGCCTTTGTTAAGACCTGTATACAAATGCACTTGGAATGTCAAATTTGAGTTCAATAAAGCAACCCTGTTAAACAAAAATGTGTACTGTCGTTTTTCCCAACCTCGGGAGTTACCTTGTCGTGGTGGTTGGGCTTAACTGCGGTTTCATTTTTGAAGCAGCAGGACCAAAGACTCCCTCTTAGTAACAATCAGAAGGATTTGCTGTGAAAATTTGCTGGTTATGGGAGGACTGACGTTTTCCATTGGAAACCTTATAACTTTCATAACTCTCTGTACTCTTGCTACTGGCAGTGGAGCTTGCTTAGCTGGCAAGAGCTAGGGGAAACGTTTTTTTTTACGATGTATGCATTTCCCAGATCTGAAGCAGGGGCTGATAAAAAAAAAACTTTGGATACTTCACAAATCTTTTCCCTTCAAGTGCCTTAATGATTCTGAAAAATATATAAGTAAACACCTGTCTGCAATCCTGATTCCTCTACCAAAATACTTAAAGATAAAAACCTCCTGTGAGGACATTATTTCCCATTTGGAGCTGATGGGCTTTTGTTTAGCTGCTCATTCCTGTACCTGAGGATGCAGCCATTTCCTTTTCTACAGCTATACCCTCAGTGGTCAGCACACATTGCCTACATCTTACTTTTCCTCAGTTGTTTCAGAAGGAAGTCTCTGCTGGAAGCTCCTCCCCATTTCAGGGACAGCATCCCTTTCCTCATGCCAGCTCTTAGTGTGTTGGTAACAAAAGTTGCTTCCAGCTTTGAAAGTTTGGCACATGCCTTGTTTCTCATTTAGTTATGTCAATGGTGTCTGACTACCTAATGACTAATTTCTGCATCCCTAAGCAATTTTTTAGCACTATGTTCATTCCATATGTGATTGTTGAGGGCCCCCCTGGGGTGGGGGATATGATTTGTGTTCTGGCATTCATTATAAGGGTGCATGGTGGCTATGAACGTGTAGGAAGGTAAATAAAAATATGGCAGTAATCTGGGGAATTATTTGAATACATGATGCGTCATTTGTCATGTGAACAAAGCCTGCACAGTTTTTCTTTTTTTTCCTTTTCAATCCTAGTGGACATTGGATAGGGAAAACCCACCTACTGGCTTTTGTTATACTTGTCCCAGCCCCAGGAGCTGCTCTGCCCAAGCATGCACAGGAGGACTGCTGAGAAATCGCTTTGAGGAGCTCTCGTGGGTGCTGGGTGGTTCTTATTAATTCCCGGGAAACACGTCAGTGAGTGGTGGCTCAATGCCCATCGTCCAAGAAGGTGGTTGCTCGATATCGCCAGACCAGAGGACAGAGCGACCAACCTGGAAGAAGACCACGCGATGAGATTTTTGATCCACCGTCCAAGCACTGGACCTATCCCACCTGGATGAGTGCAATGCACACCTTGAAGGTCTCCTGTTGTCCTCCCTTGTGCCCCTGAGAAGGGTCCTACATGCGGCTGCTTGCCTCATCAAGGGTTTACGCAGATAGGACAACATCGGCCCGGCTCTCATCGACCTTCACTGGCTCCCACTGCACTCATGAATCACCTTCAAGTATTGCTGCATCATCTATAACGCAGTCACGCTCAAGTCACCTAGCTACCTTGCAGAGAAACTGTGCATCTCTGACGGACAGCGCACCACCAGAAGCTAGGACATGTGCAGACTTGAAATCCGCTGCTGCAAAAATGGAAAGGACAAGAAAACAAGCCTCTTCTGCCTACGCCCCAGGACTATGGAACCTCCTCCCCATCAGCAACAGACTTGCCCCACAGGCCTACAGTTCAGAAAAGAACTCAAGACCCATCTATTGAAGAAATCTCTCTGCCACAACACCGAGGCCATCACATGGCCCATCGCACAACCTGACTCGCTAGATGCCACCCACCCTCTCCTCCCCGCCACCCAGTACAGCTGTACCCCACCTTTGTGTCCATCTGTGTCCCAGCCCTCGCTGTATATCAGTTCTGTTGTTACCTTTGAAAAGCGTGCCATTATGCATCTGTACTGTTGTATACCTCCGTAAAGCACTACATTATGTATCTGTATTGTTGTATACCTCTGTAAAGCATGCCATTGCTTCTCAAAGCTAGCTCCGTGCTCAATAAATACCATAATAATAATTATAATAATACTGAGAGGGATCCCGATGGTAACTGAGGACAGACTAAAGAGATAAACAATAAGAGTAATTGTGACGTAATAGGGTGGGAACGGTCAAGCGGAAGTGACACATAAGGAAAGGAGCCAGACCATGTGGGGGATGTAAGGGAAAGTCAAGTTGAGGTTAGATTGGGTCTTGGGCTGGTATTCATTTTGGAAACTCTTGACTAACGGACCGATTCAATGGAATTAATGTGCGCCGAAAATTCTGGCGCAGAGGTGCCAAAACGTGCGATTTGCAGTAAAAGTGCAAAATTCGCAGTGCAACTGCGAAAATCGCAGGGAAACCAGCGCACATCGATTCATGGAAGACCGTGCGCAAGAAAAAAGTTGGATGTGTGCTGAAAAAGTGCGCGGCGCACGCCGGCGCACAGGTCATCCAACGGCGTGCACCACGGCCACTGCGAAATCGCACATAGCGCGGCGCACATCACAAAAGTAGGCAGAACACGGGGCGGAACACTCGGAATGGGGAACAACACGTGAAAATATGGGCGTCACGGGGAAGTACAGGAGGCAAGTGCGCGGAACGCCCACACGCTCGCTTACAACTCGTATTCATGGAATCAAATAGGGCAAACCAGCGCACGGTGAAAGACACGCACAGGGCCAAACAAGTACGCCACAAGAAAGCAGGCAGCAGCGTCCCTGCGCCTGAAATAAATGTGCGCCAAAATGTGCGCTAAGAAAAGCACCCATATACAGCTATGATGAATGGTCCATACAGTGGCCCTCTAGGACGAATGAGGTGCAAAGGGGTACCGAGAAAACACGGACACCCGCTGTTTGAAAAATAGCGTGTGCGTGTATTACGGGGTTTGCGGGAAGTTCCACACGTGATTGGCCTGGGCACGTGCACTCCGGGGTGTGCGTGAAGTTTCCCACGCGAATTAGCAGGGTACGTGTATTACGGGGTTCGCGGGAAGTTCCACACACGATTGCCCTGGGTCCGTGTATTTCGGGGTGCGTGGGAAATTTCACACGCGAATTAGCAGGGTACGTGTATTTCGGTGTGCGGGGGAAGTTTCACACGTGAATTAGCAGGGTACGTGTATTTCTGTGAGCGCGTGAAGTTCCACACGCAATTTCAGCATGGTACGTGTACTCCGGGTGCGTGGCAAATTCCACACGCGAATCCAGCAGCCTACGTGTATTTCGGGGGTGCCGGGGAGTCCCACACGTGAATTGGCCGTGTGGGTCCTCCCAGCTGTTCCCTCTACACTCTCCACAGCCCCTGCAGGCGGCCCACACCACAGGGGACTACCCTGTACCCCTGCACATGTCCCGCAGGCAGCCCATCCACCATGGCCATGCCCCCCAGCCAACCCACATGTCACCTTGCACTACTGCCCACCAACGCATGTCTCCCAGCACCCCCACTCCCCACCAGTCAGGGGCACCCTCCACCAGGCCCCCACTCATGTCTCCCTGCATCCCCACCCCCAGCACTGTGAGGCACCCTCCACCAGGCCCTCACTCATGTCCCCCTGCATCCCCACCCCCCACCAGTCAGTGGCACCCTCCACCAGGCCCCCACTCATATCCCCCTGCACCCACACCCCCCTGCATCCAGGGGCACCCTCCACCAGGCCCCAACTCCTGTCTCCCTGCACCCTGCAAATTAGGAGGATGAAAAGGATGCAGAGGCACATATCAATACACCATGCAGTGTACAATACAACAACAATATGCACTAGGTATACACAGTATTGACTACAGACTGCCCACACATTAAATGGGAGTCCAACATCACCGTGTAAGTCAATGTCACTTGGGCACACCCTTTGCAAGCCCATGGAAACGGGAAGCAGGAGGGGTGTGTGTCACTCAAACCCAAGCATCTGACCCAAATTCAGGACAAGCCTGCATGTGCCCAGCCACAATACAGCGCATGCCCACGGAGCCACACAAGGCAACACACTTTCCAAAAAATCAAAAATCAAAAATTAAAAAAAAATTTAAAAAATCAAAAATGGCCATTAATGGGCCCGGGTGGGGGGGGGGGGTGGTTGAGGCCACCCAGGAGGTCCGAGGACAGGGTGCACACCAAAACCCACCTGTGTGGTACTTGCAAAAAAAAAACACCTCCATGGGCTCATGGCCTGCACAGCTACCCTATTGTGGGAGAATCGCTGCTGTCACTCTCCTCACCCTCTGCAGCTGCATCAGGAGGTGGTGGCACTATGGGAGGCAGCCCACGCAAAACCCTAGTCTGGTCCTCCATGGCAGCAAGCATGCGGGTGTGGAAGGTCTGGTTCTTGAGGATAATTGTGCGTAGGTCCCCATGCAACAACTCACGGGATTCCCGGGCCTCCGCCCTAGTTGCCTGAATCTCAGCTGAGAGCGTACGTGTGAGCCGCTCCAGCTGCTGTTCTGTCCTCGTGTTAGCTGAAGCCTCAAGCTCAACCAGAGTTGCCCTGAGCTGACGGAGTTTCACCCTCAGGGCTTCACTGTGGCCCTGGGACTCAATGGAAATGGCTTCCCGCAGAGTCTCCAGTGCCGCCCGCCTGTCCCTGTTGGACGCCAACATGTCCTCCCTGTGTGACTGGCTAATGGACTCTGTTGCCTGCTGTAGTTGTTCAATTAGCCTTTCTTGGGGGACAATGGAAGTGGCCACCCTATCCATGGCCTGAGCCATCATCTCAGTTGATGCTGCCTGTTGGTTTGCCATACCGTATATGGATTGCTCCCATGCGGTATTGCCAGGTGGCATACGGCCACTGCGTCGGCGGGCACCACACCTGTCTGGGGCAAGGCGAACTGCGCCTTGCTGTGCCGGCACTGCCTGAGGCTGCAGGACTGCATTCCGCCTCTGATCTGCTGGCCCAGGAACAGGATCAGATGTAGCGGAGTGTGACCCTGCATCCGTAACCACCAAAGGCTGACCTACCAATACTGACATCCCCATTGAGGGTTCTACCCCTGGTGCAGGTGGGTTGGACAGTACAGCATCCCTCCCAGAAACACTTATCTGCGACGGCACGTAGGTCTCATCATCCGAATCGACACCTGAATACAGCTCGGGGGAGGTGCACCCAGAGACACCCCTTGAGATGACGCCCTGCAAGTGTGGGTTCTCACCCACCACCACACCACGTCCCTCACTGGTGCCCGGTCGGGCCTGAGACCCCTCCTAGGTCTGCAGCATCTCCACAACCCCAGCAGTATCAAGTGCGTCATCCCCTGCAAAAACATGAAAGAAAAGAAATGAGAACAGGCATTAGCAACATGGAACACAATTCGGGCTGAGAAGCAACAGAAACAGTACTTCATTGACACATGTACCATATGACTACAACCCTCCGATGCATGCACTGTCACTGCGTATGAAGGGGAGGCAAATGGCACACATTGATGACACCAAGATGGAAGACCAACAAATTTGCTGCATGCTGCCTAGCAGTGCCATCACACATTGGCCTGTGATCGGCATGTCCAATACACATACATGAAACATGCCATCACACAGATGGCATGTACCCTAGCCATGTCACACATGTGACAATAGGACTGAGAAATGCCTAGTGAAAGTGGTGGAATGCAGACAATCAGCCTGAATGAACACAGAATAACATGCAACTATGTTGTGGCAAGATGACAATTCAAGGGCAACTGGCGTGAGGTTGGGCTGAATGTCTACTGTTGCCAGAAGGGATATGTCAGGTTTCCTTCCCCTATTCAGGCTATTTTCCCTTATTCAAGTTTCTTTCCCATTATTTCTCTTTATTTATCCTTTTTTAGATTAGCCTTGTGTGGGTGGGAAGTTTTCTATTGTAGTTGGTTTGGCCTTAACTTCCTGATTCAGAATCCTGGTTCTGACCCAAGGCAAAATGGAGTTTCACAGTGACAGCTCTGATTGGTTAGAAAACACTGCAGAACAACAATGAACATTCTAAACTGTCACTCTTTGCCTTTCATCATCTAAGCCCCAGCTGAGAGGACGTGTGTAGTGGCTGCTCCTGCTTAAGACTTGGGCCTGGTGGATTTTATCCTTCAGGCACTAGCAGTTGAGCGGCTACTTTCTTGGGGGGTTTCAGGAGAAGTTCTCAGCTGTCAGGAATGCGATTTGAAGACAGGAAACTCTGAAGATCTTTAGGAAATCGTTCTGGAGATAAGTGACTTTGTTTAGAGATTGTTAGACTGCCGCTCTGTTTATCTTAAAGACATTTAAGTGAGAACTCATAAAATGTTTTCTTTGAATCTATATTTTGAACTGTTTGAGTGCGCTTGAAATTTCGCGCGAGGTTAACGGGTGAACGCTATTTTTTAAACACGTACTACGAGTAATCTGAAACTAACTGTTGAACCTTGGCGCGTGCGAGTGTTACCAACGCGTGTACTTCCAGGCGAGAGAATTCAACTGCGCGTGTGTTTTCCAGCACGTGTGCTTCCTAGCGCGAGAATCTGTTTGCCGCGTGAGAACTCTATTGCGCGTGTGTTTTCCAGCACGTGTGCTTCCTAGCGCGAGAATCTGTTTGCCGCGTGAGAACTCAATTGCGAGTGTGTTTCCCAGCGCGGGTGCTTCCTAGCGCGAGAATCTGTTCGCTGCGTGAGAACTCTATTGCGCGTGTGTTTTCAAGCATGTGTACTTCCACGTGAGAACTCTATTGCGCGTGTGTTTTCAAGCGCGTGTGCTTCTGCGCGAGAACTCAATTGCGCATGTGATTACCAGCGCTTGTGCTTTTTAACGCGTGAACCCGACCGCGTGTGAACTCTTTTGCGCGTGGGTTATAAGGCGCGTGTGAATAGGTGCGGGAGTTCAACAGCGCGTGTGTTTACAAGCGCATGTGTTATCTGCGCGTGGACTTTTCTTACAGTGCGCGTGTTCTTCAGCGCGGGAAGTTTTCAACGTGCAAATCTTCAGCATTAAGATAATCTGCGTGTGCGCTTAGCACGTGTTTCTTCAAGAATTCTCAAACTCTATTGAATTGTAAAAAGGTTTTGGAAACTAAAGAAAAGTTTGAAAGAAAAAGAAAGAAAATATTAAAGACAATTTAACTGGACAATTAGTGAATTTTGGAAAAAAGGCAAAGAGCAAAACTTTCCAGGTTTGCCCAAAATAAGAAGTTGCTGTGAATTTCAAGAGACTCAAGTAAGAGAGATTTTCAGCTTCTTTACAAGCTTCTCTAAGAAATTTCAAGAGAAGAACCAGGTATGATTCTTACTTATTAGTTAAGGATTTAAAGTCTTCCCAACTCTAAAGGTTAAGTAAGTAATAAAAGGAATTGTATCTGCTTTTCTTATATCCTCTGTAGGTTCAGATTTGGTTAGCCTTGACGCAGTCAGCCTGGTGTTGTTATGTTATCCACTTCCCCCTTTCCCTTTGGGGTGTAGTTTGCAGAGCTGAATTAATATCTAGTTCTGGGAATTACATTTCAGGGGGATTGTCGGGGGTTCAGCAGCTTCCGCCGACACAGGACCTCTCAGCCTGACAGGATACTGCAACACCCAAATCCTGGTGCGCAGAATGTATTGGATGAAGCACATGGGTGACCCAAACCACTCAGGCACACACCCCCTCACCTGGCACTCAATCAGAACCACTCACACACACGCCATGCACATGGATGACACACACATGCATGCGCACTCACCAGACAATGCCTCGTAATCTGGCAGGTCTCCCACGCCTTGGATCTGTTCCTCCGTGATGTAGGTCCCAGCAACATACTCATGTGGAGTGAGTTCTATGTCCTCTGCCGGAGACCCACCTCCAGTCACTAGAGTTGCGGCATGACTTGAGGCCAGCTTTTTCTTTGCCCTGCGCTTAAGGTCATTCCAGCACTTGTAGCAATCATTAGCTGTGCGCCTTACGAATCCAAGGGCACTTATGAGTTCCGCAATGGTCTGCCAGTGTGCCTGACGTTGTGCAGGTGTGGTCTTGCATCCTGCAGTAATCACCATTTTGCTGTCATGTGCGGAAACATACTCCACAAGTGCATCAAGTTCGACCCGATTGAAGCTGGGCTTCCTTGGTGGGCCGGACTGTGTAGCAATGTCTGGGGCATCAGCCTGTACTGGACGAGCACTCTTCCTCTTCCGCTTGGAAGGTGGTGGTGATACTGAGTGTCCTATGCCGCTCTGGACACTAGGGGCAGGAGCCCCGGTGGACTGTGGTCTAGGAGTGTGGGAATGAACACTCACCATGGGACTTGGTGCAGGCATTAGCTGAAGTGTGATGTAGTCAGGGGGAACGTCAGCAGGATGGACTAGGACCGACACTGTCCTGGCTGGGACACTCAGAGCTGGGGTGGATGGAGCCGCAGCTGCCCCTGCAGCCTCCCCACCCTGCCTACTCGGGGCAGCAGATGACATAGCTGCCCCTGATCCACGTGGGCTGGTGACACCAACGTGCACCGCCACACGTGGCCTAGACCTGCTGACCTGGAAGTCAGCCATGGAGTCACCCACTGCCAGGTCTGGTGCCACAATGGGCTGGTCCAACAAGGGCTGAGCACGGATGGTGTCAGCCACGTTACCCTCAACCGGGGGCGGGGGCATGGGTGTCCCTGACTGGTCACCCACACATGGGGGGCTAAGGGTACCCTGCAAGTCCTGGCCATGTCCCCTACCGTATCCACCACGGCCACCTCTTGTGGCTCGCCCACCTTTGCCACCCTTACCGCGTGCTTGCCTCCCAACCATGGCACTGATGTAGTTGTGCGTATGGGAGTTGCAGTAAACTATTGTCCTGGGCAATTGGGGGTCAAAGAGGTAGGGTACTAGATGGAATTCGTACCCTAGTGCTCTAGCAAGGCTGTATGTGACCCCTGGGGGAAGATGACGGGTCACGCAACGCACAGGCACCCCAAAAAAGGGAGATAATATGCACGCAACCCCTCCTAGACCACGTGCGTGGAAAAAAAAACCTGCACTACGCTGTGGCACACAGAAACACAAAAATGAACGTATGCATGTCACACGCAGCCTAGACTGACCTCTGAAGGGGTAGGCAACACACGGGGCAAGTACAGATGTCAAATACGTGCGCGACTCACCGTCTGCCAGGAAAAATCGCGTGTAAAATACGCGTGTGTGCGCATTGGCAACACCCCCGTCAAAAGAAGAATTGTACGCTGTCTGAGGAGACAGGACAACAGGAGAAGTGAACGCTGTTTGAGGAAACAGGCCCAGGAAAAAGACAAAAAGAGAAAAAGCTGTCAGAGGTAACAGGGAGTACGGACTTGGAACGCCGTGAAGTAAATCGCGTGTGAACCGACAAGAAGTACAGATTTCACCCATTCGCTCTCCACGAAAAGCACGTACAAGGAAATGGCGTTCTACACGTACCTTTTAAACATACCCACACGTCCAGCGTCACTTCCGCATGTACGCGCTAAGGCCCCATCCTCCAATTACACGCGCTGACACTCTGACGTGCAGTCATTGGACGTGTAACATGCACCCGTGTATAGGGAAATGCCCGCGCACGCACGTCACAGACGCGCATACGTGCTGTTGGCCTTTGGGCCAATGAATTCGCGTACGTGTGCTGACGCGCTTACGCGCTATGGCCCTTTCCTCGAATTACACGCAGACGTGCTGGATTTTCACGTGCCAAATCACTCCGTATCAAGCTGGCCACGCGTAAGCACACGGAAGACCACGCTCCTGCCCAGAAGGCCGAATTACTGCCCCCCAGAACCCCGAGCACGCTCCCACCTGCCATCTGCTGCTGCCTGATTGCCTGCTGCCCAGGTGCCCTGCCATTTGCTGCCTGCACATCAGCCAGGGGTGCTGTTGCTGTGACCACCCCTGCTGGAACCGAAGACTCCCAACTGGGATTCCATCACTCCACAGCCCAGCTCCAGGACCCAGTTGCCCACCCACTCCTGCCTCTGGGGTTGTCATGTCGGGCACTGCAACATCTGGCACCACTGACAACCCCCGGCCAGAGAGGCAGAGGGGCACCAGCTTCACTGCCACCGAAGTTGGTGTCCTGGTGGAGCAAGTCCTGGGGCAGTATGATGCCCTCTTCGGAAGTTTGCGCGCCGACAAGGAAGGACGGACTCGGATCTGGACAGACATCGTGACTGCCATCAACGCGGAGGGGGTGGTAGTCCGCGACTTCCAACATGTCAAGAAGCGCTGGGAGGACTTCAGGTCCAGGACCCTCAACAAGGCCCGGAGCCTCTTGAAGGCAGCGGATGATAAGGGGCGCCGGGGCCACTTGTCGGACGATCAGATGAGGGTCCTGGAACGCATATCCCCAGCGCTCCACGTCCAGGTCCTTGAGAGGAAGACCTGTCTGGAGTCGAGCGGTAAGTGTACATGCATCATGATTGTAAGCTGTGCGTGTGGTGATGTGCCAGTAGTGTGCAGGTTGCACATGTGTTTGTATGGGGCCGAGTATGGGTGGGGGTGTACAGGGCCGTGAGGCTAACACATGCGAGGGCTGTCATGTGTGAGACATGGATGGTGCTTGTGTGTGTAGGCTTGCATGCCAAATGCAGTTGTGTGGGCACACATGTTTGGATGAATGTGTATGTAAGTATGCATGTTCGTGATGTCACACATGGATGTTGTATTTAGCTGCATGTATCAGCACTGTGTATATGTGCATGTGTGTGTATTTGACAAGGGTGCAACAGTGATGCAACATGGATGCATGTGAAAGCGGGATGTGGAAGCCTGATTGGCAGATGTGACATGGATGCCCATCTGAACACTGCGACAGTTGGCAGAGGTGTACACATGCATGCAAGTGTGGTGGTGTGTGTGCATGTGTAGTGCACTCCCTGTGTTGCATGTGATGTCTGGCTCACCTTTTCCTGCTCATGCTGTTGTATGTGTATGGATGGTGCTGGCAGTTGCGATATGGCTGGGGTATGGCTCATGTGTGCAAGTTGAAATGACATGTGTGTTGGCGATTGTGATGCCATGTCTGAGGTTTGCCAATGCCACTCATGTAGAACTGTCATGTGTGTATGTGTCCATTGTACAGTGCCCTGATGCCTGTGTTTTATTTCTCCCTGTCTGCAGCATGAACTGATGAAGAGGGCGGAGAAGGTGCTGTGGAGCACAGCGGCGGGGATCGCACCGCCAGCCGGAGACGCAAGGCCCGGCTCCCCTCCCAGGTTGTGATCTCGTCGGGGAGTGAGGAGTCTGGTGCCGCGTCCCAGGCCGCAGCTGCTGGGGGGAGGTCCAAGAGGCGGAGGTCGGAGTTGGACTCCTCGGCAGCAGAAGGGGCAGCTGGGACCCCACAGTGCCCAACGGGGGAAGATGACACGGAGTCATCCAGGTTGGTGGGGGGTTTGGTGGAGGAGGAGGCCGTGCAAGCAACAGAGACGGGGTCTGGAGGTAGGGATTCCACTGGTGCTAGTGGTGCAGTGCAGGACCAGGGACAGGAGGCAGCACAGGGTGCCGCAGAGGTGCCTGTGTGCAATCCTGTCCCTGATCCTGTCACTGCATCATCTTGCACCAGCAGGGATACCTACGTCCAGACCAGTTTTCAGGCAGGGGATGAGCTCACAACAACTGGCCTTCCTCTGCCTGCAGACGTGGCTATCCGGGTCCGGGTTGAGCCTGTCCTGACTGGTGTGGTGTTGGGTCAACGGGCCAAGCGAGGTGACCTGCAGTCTTTTCATGAGGAGACTGCACGTCATCTCGAATGGCTCGTTGACCGCGTCGGCCTACTGGGACAGGTCACCCAGGCCGGATTCCTCCGTTTGATGGGGCTTGCTCAGACCCCCTCCTCAACTGAACCCCCTATGCGCCAGTCGTCCTCCGTGCCATCTTCCCACCCATTAGTCACCTGGGTGCCCTGTGGAGCTGCCTCTGACGGTGCGGCCAGGCTGGTGGAGGAGGCATCCCTGCCACAGTCGGGAGTCGGACGTCCAGCAGGGGTGGCCACATCAACAACTGCACCCCAGCCGGTGGAGGATGTGCAGGCAGCAGGAGCCAGGGCACGGGCAGAGGCACAGCAATGAGGTGGGAGCCATGATGGCTCGGGGCCTTCGACATCGGAGGGGCAGGCATCGGCCAGAGGGCAGGAGGACCCAGGACGGGAAATGTCTTCCGTGTGGCAGCTGTTGGGCCACGCCATAGATGCGGAGCGGCAGCGGGCGGAAGAGGCACGGCTCACGATGGTCAGGGCGGAGAGGGCCCTGAGGCGGGCCGAGTGCCTCGAGGCAATCCGCAGGGAGTTGTAGGTGAACATGTCGACGGCCCTGCGGACCCTCGGGGCCATGGAGGAGGACCACCTCCGGGGCATTGAGCAGGAGTTCGATGATGCCCTGGCCCGGAACATCCCGAAGTGAGCCGTCGGACTGGCCCGCTGCCCTTGTAAATAGTTCTGTAGTTAGTGTTAGGTTTCCTTTGGTTTTGCATTTTTTTTGGACCTTTTGGACAATGGGCCACATTTTTGTATATAGTTTTTTTTATTAGGTAGTGTTATTAGATGGGTTTTCATTTCTTCTGTTGGGATCATGGACCCTGGATTGTTTATCTGCATAGAGTTGACTGTTGGATTTTCTATTTTTTTTTTTATGATTTACCCATGGAGCAATGGTTTTCGATTTTAATTTTCCATTGGATTTACTTTTGTGAACTCTGACTTTGGACACCTTTCCTTTGGATTATGATTTGTGGTTTTACATTATTTTACGGACATGCTGCTTTCTTTTTTTTAATTCCCATTTTCGTTTGTTTATTTTTTATTCAATTTATGTTGCTTTTAATACATATTTTTTCTTCAAACTTCAATGTGTAGTATCATCTCATTGGTTTCATGCATATCATGATATGGGTTTTGACATTCACTGACACCCATTGAGTGTATGTGAGGGACATGTGTTCATTTACAAACTTGCAATTGGGGTTGTATCATGTAATTGCCATTTCTAAGTGGGTGGATGCAATACTCGGGTGGGTGTTTGGCATTTGGAGGCTGCCCATTAGGCCCATGGATCTAGATTGTGATGTCATGTTGGCTGGGGGACATGTGTGGGGGCCTGGTGGAGGGTGCCCCTGACTGGTGGGGGTGCAGGGAGACAGGAGTGGGGGCCTGGTGGAGGGTGCCCTGCAGTGCTGGGGGGTGGGGGTGCTGGGGGACATGAGTGGGACATGAGTGGGGGCCTGCTGGCAGGTGCCCCACAGTGCTGGGGGGTGCAGGGGGACATGAGTTGGGCATGAGTGTGGGCCTGGTGGAGGGTGCCCATGACTGCTGGGGGGGTGGGGGTGCAGGGGGACATGAGTTGGACATGAGTGGGGCCTGGTGGAGGGTGCCCCTGACTGGTGGGGGTGGGGGTGCAGGGAGATAGGAGTGGGGGCCTGGTGGAGGGTGCCCCTGACTGGTGGGGGGTGGGGGTGCTGGGAGACATGAGTGTGGGCCTGGTGGAGGGTGCCCCTGGATGCTGGGGGGTGGGGGTGCTGGGAGACAGGAGGGGGGGCCTGGTGGAGGGTGCCCCTGACTGGTGGCGGGTGGGGGTGCTGGGAGACATGAGTGTGGGCCTGGTGGAGGGTGCCCCTGCACTGCTGGGGGGTGGGGGTGCAGGGAGACAGGAGTGGGGGCCTGCTAGCAGGTGCCCCTGACTGCTGGGGGGTGCAGGGAGACAGGAGTGGGGGCCTGCTGGCAGGTGCCCCTGACTGCTGGGGGGTGGGGGTGCAGGGAGACAGGAGTGGGGGCCTGGTGGAGGGTGCCCTGCACTGCTGGGGGGTGGGGGTGCAGGGAGACAGGAGTGGGGGCCTGGTGGAGGGTGCCCCTGGATGCAGGGGGGTGGGGGTTCAGGGGGACATGAGTGGGGGCCTGGTGGAGGGTGCCCCTGACTGGTGGGGGGTGGGGATGCAGGGGGACATGAGTGGGGGCCTGGTGGAGGGTGCCCCACAGTGCTGGGGGGTGGGGATGCAGGGAGACATGAGTGGGGGCCTGGTGGAGGGTGCCCCTGACTGGTGGGGGGTGGGGGTGCTGGGAGACATACGTTGGTGGGCAGTAGTGCAAGGTGACATGTGGGTTGGCTGGGGGGCATGGCCATGGTGGATGGGCTGCCTGCGGGGCATGTGCAGGGGTGCAGGGTAGTCCCCTGTGGTGTCGGCCGCCTGCAGGGGCCGTGGAGGGTACAGAGGGAACAGCTGGGAGGACCCACACGGCCAATTCACGTGTGGGACTCCCCGGCACCCCCGAAATACACATAGGCTGCTGGATTCGCATGTGGAATTTGCCGCGCACCCGGAGTACACGTAGCCTGCTGAAATTGCGTGTGGAATTTCACGCGCACACCGAAATACACATACCCAGCTAATTCGCGTGTGAAACTTCCCCCGCACACCGAAATACACGTACCCTGCTAATTCGCGTGTGAAACTTGCCGTGCACCCCGAAATACACAGACCCAGGGCAATCGCGTGTGGAACTTCCCGTGAACCCCGTAATACACGTACCCTGCTAATTCGCGTGGGAAACTTCACACGCACCCCTGAATACACGTGCCCAGGCCAATCGCGTGTGGAACTTCCCGCAAACCCCGTAATACACGCACACGCTATTTTTCACACAGCGGGTGTCCATGTTTGTCTGTACCCCTTTGCACCTCATTTGTCCTAGAGGGCCACTGTATGGACCATTCATCATAGCTGTATATGGGTGCTTTTCTTAGCGCACATTTTGGCGCACATTTATTTCAGGCGCAGGGACGCTACCGCCTGCTTTCTTGTGGCGTACTTGTTTGGCTGTGTGCGTGTCTTTCACCGTGCGCTGGTTTGCCCTATTCGATTCCATGAATACGAGTTGTAGGCGAGCATGTGGGCTTTCCGCGCACTTGCCTCCTGTACTTCCCCCGTGACGCTAATATTTTCACGCATTGTTCCCCACTACGAGTGTTAAGCCCCGTGTTCCGCCTACTTTTGTGATGTGCGCTGCGCTATGTGCGATTTCGCAGTGGCCGTGGCGTACGCCGTTGGATGACCTGTGCGCCGGCTTGCGCAGCGCACTTTTTCAGCGCACATCCAACTTTTTTCTCGCGCACGGACTTCCATGAATCGATGTGCGCTGGTTTCCCTGCGATTTTCGCAGTTGCACTGCGAATTTCGCACTTTTACTGTGAATCGCACGTTTTGGCACCTCTGCGCCGGAATTTTCGGCGCACATTAATTCCATGAATCGGCCTGTTAGTCTCTCTGTACACTGGATGGTTTTACCACACTCGTTGGGTTTGCCATCACATTCATGATAATTCTTGCACTGTGTTACATCCAGCAGGTACACCACTTGCAAGACCTGCATCTTCATCAATGATCATAAAGATGCCTAATGGCCTGGCACAGCTACTATGTGCTAGTATGTGATCATGTGCCACTAATCAGTATAGACAGAACTTTTAATCCTTGTACTTCAATTAAACCAGAATGCTGTGAGGAGCCAGGAATGAGACACAGACACAGAGCATTCACGGTGGTTGTTATAGACTTTTATTGAAATGAAAACTAATCAGTATAGACAGAACTTTTAATCCTTGTACTTCAATTAAACCAGAATGCTGCAAGGAGCCAGGAATGAGACACATACACAGAACTCTCACGTTGGTTGTTATAGACTTTTATTGAAATGAAAAAGCGGTTGGAAAATGCCTCACTGTCCCTAATCTAGTAGGCATTTCCCTACCTCAACCAAAATTAAGTGTCTATCAAGTGTTCGAAATCCTTTCCTAGACATCATATTCTAAAACTAACTCTGAGGTGTAAAAGTGATATTGGGCCTCATTACGACCGTGGCGGTCCGGAAATAACGGTGGCGGTAAACCCGCCGCCACCGTTGTTTCCGGACCGCCTGATCCCGACCCCTGCAGGCGGGAGGTGATGTTCCCGCCAGGTCTGACCTGGCGGGTTTAACACCTCCCGCATGCAGGCGGACGAGGAAACACCGGCAGCATTACAAGATGCTGCCGGTGTTTCCATGATCCCGATTCCCATTGAGTCCCATAGGACTCAATGGGAATGGGGATTTACACCATTCCGCCTCCGTGATTCCCGGAAAACCGGGGTTGTAATGCCCCGGTAATTCCGGGAATCACGGAGGCGGAATGGTAGTACGAGTCCGGCGGTAACCAGGCGGTTTTACCGCCGCGGTTACCGCCGGACTCGTAATGAGGCCCATTGTCTTTTGTTCAAAAAGTGCACACATGTTCAAGTTCAACAAAAGGTATAACTCCAACAAAGGTTTCCTATGATCAATGTTCAGTGTTTCAAAGGGGGTGGATGACTCACTTCCTCAGGTTTCCCTGCATCAAAGCAAAAGTGCAAAGAATAGCCAGGTTGTAATGAACAAGAGAATAACTCCCTCCTTGTGTTGCAACTCACTCCAGGGGAAATGACTCCCTTCCCCAGGATTCCATACTCAATGCAACTCCAAGATAGCACAACTTGGGTGCGGATGCCAGACCAGATAAACAACCACTATACTCCTCTGCCAGGTTCTCTTACAATTTCTCATCGGTGTGAATCCCATATCCGCTCTTCACCTGGTATACTCTCCTGCCAGGACTTTTCAATGAAATCTCTCTTCTTACTCCAACAATTTGGTATACACCCCTGCTAGGCTCTTTTACAATTTCTTTTCGGTGCAAATCCAAGATCTGCTTTCCACCTGGTATACTCTCCTGCCAAGACTTTACAGTGCACTCTCTCTTTGTCATTCAGCACAAGGGGGCATGGGTCTTCCCCTGATTATTTTATGGCAAAGTACTGTGACGATAACGCTGACACTGATTCCAATGAGGGTCACTTGTTCGCTCACATTTGGGTACCAATTCAATCATTCAGGGTCTTTTTGCCTCCTTCCCCACTCTAGGCTGAGAGACCACTTCTGAATTCTTTCAAATAACTCACACTTGTTAAGGACTCCAAGATAGCACAACTTGGGTGCGGGTCCCAAACCAGCTAAACAACCACTATGCTCCCCTGCCAGGTTCTCTTTTACAATTTTTCATGGGTCGCAATCCCATATCCGCTCTTCACCTGGTATACTCTCCTGCCAGGACTTTTCAATGCAATCTCTCTTCTCACTCAAACACCTGGTACACACCCCTGCTAGGCTCTTTTACAATTTCTTTTCGGAGCGAATACAAGATCAGCTTTTCACCTGGTAAGATTTTACAGTGGACTCTCTCTGTCATTCAGCACAAGGGGGCATGGGTCTTCCACCAGTTATTTTATGGCAAAGTACTGTGACGATGACGCTGTCACTGATTCCAATGAGGATCACTTGTTCGTCCACATTTGGCAATCAATTCAATCTTTCAGGGTCACTTTGCCTCCTTCCCCATTCTGTCTGGGCTGAGAGGCCACTTCTGAATTCTTTCAAACAACTCGCACTCGTTCGGGCATCTGGAACGAAGCCCATCCTGGCTTCCATTTTCCGCTGCGACTTCCTTTGTCTGCTTCTCCGGTTTACTGGCACTGCTGTACTATGTGGCTGGTCCGCAGCTCACCTCTTCACTTCTTCTCCCACAGGCAGCACTCTGTGGCCACGGCTCTCATTTCTGTCTACTTCCTGGTCTGCCTGAATTCTGTGGTGGAGGTCGGCTCCCTCTCTCACCACCTTCAATCGCTTGCCCTCGGGCGTTCATCTCCAGGTTGGGACACTGTCGGCTCTGCATTGAACGCTTTTTCTCCCCGTCGACCTCCAAGCTGACGCTTGGAAAAGGAAGGTCCTTCCATCTTCTCCCAGCAGCTGATTTAAACTTCTGCCTCCAGGCTGGAAGGTGTCCTGGACAATCACACTATCCCAAACACTCAACTTCACATTGTGGTTCATACTCTTGCTCATTGGATTCCTCTTACTCATCTCAGTGCATGTTGTGTCAAAAAATGTAAAATGTTTGAGTTCTCTCAGCAGCTTTTGTAGGGTGTCGAAGGGGTTTATCACAATAAGCCATTAAGGTTTGGGGAATGGAGTGGATATCCATCCCTAAAAGGAAAAGGGAATACCATGTCTCATTTGATGATGCCTGTTGGATCAGATTATTCTATTTCTGAGCAGATAACAATGCCTGGGGAGAGAGGGTTCTGCAATTGACTAAACAGCATCAAACAGATTCAAGACAAATTACAAAGCATACATGTATATGATTGCCAGTCTTTAGGGTAATTGCAATGCTGGTGCTGTTTCCAGTACATAGAAATCCAGACCACAGAAATAAATCCTCAAACTTCTCATTGTTTCCAGACAGCAAAGTATTCAACAACATAGGGGCCTGTTGGGATGCCTTAGAATCTCTTTAAAAAGAATGTTGCCTGCCTAGAGAAAGTATTTGATTAATGGAGTACTGCTGGCTGTTCCAACCTGGTCCATCCTTTGAGTATTTAAACATATTTCCATTCTCATTATAGCATTTTTGACTTCCCTGAAGGACCCGTTACTTATTAATCACAATACCTAACTTAACAATACAAAGAGCTGATTCAGAGTACTTTAAGCAATGACCATGTTTGAGTACAACACATTGGCCCTCATTACGACCCTGGCGGAAATCGAAAAACGATGGCGGAAATGCAATACCGCCATCGAATAGCGCTCGGTGCGATTATGACCCGTCACCGTAAAGTACGATGCCATTAGCGACACCGTAGTGAACGCCAACGCTAACTGCACCAAGTACGCGCACGCGCGCCATGCGAAACCGTAATTACCACCATGGCGCAACGGTACGGGAATTCTGACCCTAGCGGACATGTACCTAACGCCATCAAGCATGGCGGAAAGTACCATTCCGCCATGGTGAGAAGTACGGCATCGCGAACCAACCGTAAAAGGCCCTACTGAGTGCCTGTACACCACTCCCTGGCCACATTGCACAACTCCTCGTAGGTTGAATGAAGTCACACAATGCAACCAGTGAAATGTACAAGTCACCCATGCATGGCAACGAACAAATGAATGTAGGGGCTCCAAGTGCCATATTTGCCATGGCACCATTGCCAGACTGATGCAGCACAGGCATGTGAAGCTCCAAGTACAGCAACATGAACTGAAAACTGAGACAAACAAAAACAGGCCCCCCATCGCTTGACACCAGTGTAAGGCAACATTCAAAGCAGTATCCTGAGTGAGACTGCACCAGCCCTGTACTCCTGCCAGTAAACAAACCAACCATCAGCATAAGCATGTACCACACAAGTTGGCAGAGTGACTGAGCAGCCAGGCTCATCTCAAGAGGGGCCAATGGGAGCTGCAGGGCACAGATGGCACGAATACAGAAGCTATTCCAATGGACATGACCTCAGTCTCCCTCCAAGAAACGCACGCAAACACAGGCACCTGTGACCAGCCATATTTTGATAATCACATCATTCCACCAATCCACCTGGCTGACCGGCATCTGTTACACAAAAGCTAATCCCCCTCCCATGAGCATGACATCATCAAAACAGACATAATGGCAGCCCCTATCCCTGACCTTACTGGCCTTCGTAGGCAAACGCGCCCAGTACAGTACCACGCAACTATACTCAGAAGCCGGAACCCAAAGCAGATCTTCTCACAATACATTGCTCCACAAATAGGAATATGCTACATTACTTGCAAAGAATAACGCTACACGGTCAATATCATAATCAAAATTTAATGCACAACAAAATCACCAGGCCCATACAGCTATTAGGTCATGAACTCCAAAATATATTTCATTATTGTGGGCTGCATCCGCAATAAATGACCAGCTTCTTCTTGTGTGACGCCCTGTTCCTTCATGGTACACAGGGGCTACATTCACGTTCAAAAAGGCAACATGGAAGCGCCTAGAACCGCAGGGCCGTCCCATTAGGTAGGCACTAGTCCAGCTGAAAGGTCGAAATGTTGCTCCTAGCCACTAGTACTGCGTAAGGGCATGTGGGCCATTGGCGATCGTCCCATAAGATCGTAATGGTGCTCCACTGATTAACACGAAGCAGCAGGTGTCGGGAGTAAAAGCCATCTGCAGGAGTGGTATACAGATGGCAGCGGCAAAAGGGGAGGAGATACCTGTCACCCAAATGAAATGAAAAAGAATAGTATGGGCATCAGAACTCCATTTGAATTACTCACTTCAATGATCACACTAAATCCACAGCCATATGCATGCTAGCCCACTCAAAAGGATTATTCGCACCCAAAAATCACTTGCGAATCATAACTATATAAATCGAGGTGAAAACACTATTACAAACGAGTGTTTGTGTGCATGCGTCTGTTAAAACAGAATCCATTAGATGGGATTAGTAACGTGCATAGACACAAGTGTTTGAAGGCGCGTCGAGACATGGAGGGTTCAACAAGGGCAGATAGACGATGGTCCCACTATGGCAGCCCTGCATCACATAGCGCAGGGGAAGTGGATAGATTCCAAAAAGCCATGTACATGGCAAACTCTCTATTAAATCATCTGTCCATGCATCCATACATCATTCCCTCATCCCTGTATGAAAACGCCTGATTATTTACTCACATAACATGTGAAATTTCCATTGAGTCTGTGCGTAATGCAGTCTGCAAAATCCTCTGTGCTCCAGCCCGGAATTCTAGTGCTGTGAAGTAACATGTATTTGGGAACGTCCTGCCTTATCGTCCACTACGCTATTGCGCATCCCATACTATTCATATCAATCATTGCATTCTCGCCATGGCCCCTGTCCCAAGGACATTAAACAATAGAACTTTATATCTGCAGTCAGACCTGTGGGCGTCTCCTCGCCGCTAGCTGGAAACCGAAAGCGCTGTCCTTCGAATTCCTCATTTGCAACATCACGTCGAAAAGGCATCTGTGACCGCTTGAAATCACAAATCCATCCATGTAGTGCGGCAGTGTGTGAAAATGGCAAATGGCTTCACTCACAAATGGGACGCCCCGCCCGTCGGTGAACCGCGGTACAGTGCTGCATGAGGGTCCACCGTTAATCGAGTACTACATTCCACTGACCCTTCACAAGTTTGTTCGCGACTGCAAAGATAGTATGTGAAACAATGGGACCATAACAGAATGAACATATGAACCAATATCTCACTGCCATCGGGATGAAATACATGATTGTAATAGCAAGATGCCATGCGTCGAATTGCAGCGTTGTGTGCGGGACGTGCTCGCCCAAAGGGGATTGCAGCTTGCACAGGTGGAATGAATCACCAAAGGTGGAGCTATACAGCTTGAAAACACATAAATTGCACACCCAACCCCCTCCCACAACCACACCCACTCCAAAATGCTACCGGCAGGACTAGCGATGTTGGCCCTGGGGGACCTGATAGCACTGCAAGTACTCCAACTTCAAGAAGAAGACGAACACCAACTACTACAACAACCGGCCGCACAGAGGAGACGCAGGAGGAGGAGGAGGGCAAGGCAGGGCCAGCAAGGCCCACCAGCACAGCCACTACCACCACGCAGGCAGCCCGCAATCCCACGCCTCCGAGCACATCCGTTCAACCTCACTAATGAGCAGATCCACACCCTCTACCGTTTGGACCGGGACACCATAACCGCCATTGTGGACATGACACACGCTGACCTTGTCAGCATGATAGATAGCCCAACCGCCATCCCACCCCTACTGAAGGTGGTGTCTGTACTCCACTTCCTGGCCACAGGCACCTACCAGCACACAGTCGGACAGTTGCATGGCATTTCACAGCCACTGTTGTCACGGACACTATTGCAAGTGCTCGATGCCCTCCTGAAGCACGCAGACGACTACATCTCTCTACCACGCTCGGAGCAGGAAATTACGAACACAAAAGTGGGATTCCATGCACTTGCCGGCATACCGGGTTGCATTGGTGCCATCGACTGCACCCATGTGGAATGGTTGTCCCACATGCCATGGAGGCCCAGTACCGCAACCGAAAACAATATCATTCTCTTAATGTACAAATGGTGTGTGACTCCAACAGGATCATTACACATTGTTGTGCCCGATTTCCTGGATCAACCCATGATTCCATGGTCTTGCGGAACTCTACAATACCACGCTACATGGAGCGACACGCAGGGAACAGATCCTGGCTACTCGGTGAGTCTCATTTCATGCATGATAATGTGGGGTATGTGATGCGGCAATGACCTGGCAGGAAGGGGGGGGGGGGTGCGTACGTGGCAATGTCATTCCTCAAACATCCTTTATTGTCCACATACAGGTGATGCCGGGTATCCACTGAAGAGATGGCTCCTTACACCACTCCGGAACCCACAGAACCAGCATGAGGAGGACTACAACCATGCCCACTCACGTACCCGTGTAGTCATAGAACAGGCATTCGGCCTACAGAAGGGTCGTTTCCGCTGCCTCAGTGCAAAGATGGTCATGGCATGTGTCATGCTACACAACATGTGCGTACGTAGAAATGTGCCCATGCCCCCTGACGCAGAACTGCAAGCACCTGAATATGGTCATGATGAGGGTGGGGATGTGGCAGTACCTCAAGGAGTCCGCGAGGCACAGGAGGGCCGTGAAATTCGTCAGATTATCATAGATTCATGCTTCTAGCACTCACGCCTGGTGGCTGATACATGGACACGGGACTTGTGGCACTGTGTGTGTCTGGAACATGCACAATATGGACTGTACGCCTATAATGGCCTCGTACACAAAGATCAATGTCCACACATCTCATTGGATGATTGTGAAATGTTTATAGCATATGTGAAATTATGTTACACACCCCATCGACCCGCCACCCAAGTAAGCCCAACACACCCCCTCCACCCTCCTACCTCCCCCCCGAACACCAGTGTCCAAAGATGCTCATTGTCAGTGGGCAGACGCTATTGCAAGCCCCCTCTCCGGGTATCAGGGGCACCCATGCCTGTGGAGCGCAGGTTCCTCCCAGATCTACGTTGGGGGCTGCCCTGGACGGAACTTGCAACGGATGATGTCTCTGCCTGCTCACGTCCATGCATGTCCCTAAGGGTTTGTGAGAGCTCAGTGAGCACACTGCGCACAGCGGCAAGTTCAGCACATACGTCTTTGGACGTCGCATGCAGTTCCCCCCTCAGGCTCTCGGTGCTTCTCTCCATTTGTACTCTCAGGCTCTCGGTGCTTCTCTCCATTTGTACTCTCAGGCTCTCGGTGCTTCTCTCCATTTGTGCCTTTAGTGTCTCTGTACATGTTTCTATGGCTGCCTTAGTACCCCCACATTCATCAGCATGGTCCTTGAGGAGCGTGGCCAGTTGCTGCTGTTGCACGATCACCTGGTCGAGGGACTGTTGCCTCTGCTGGGCCATGGCCATTTGCGGTGGTGT